>NC_134991.1:16855827-18226993 GCF_050947335.1 Megachile rotundata
CTCAATATGAATGTGTTGTACTATTTTAAGAGCGCATTTACTAGTCTACGTATTTATCTTACAATTTGGACAATGCTGGATCAAGTACCTTAAGATCTATATAGAGTCTACAGAGTGTTAAGTGCAAGAGTCTCCAGTAAATAGCCCGACATTTTGACAAAGGTGAAGCATTAAGATGTAAGAGGATCGACGAATGGTTTTATTTTAGAAATTCAAAGCTCGTAAAATGGCGGGTAATTCCCTGAAGGGATGGTGTTGTTCGCGGTGGATATTCGATCGGGGCTACTCGTTGTTACTCGCAATTAATTCGTGTATCCCCGTTTATATCAGATTACGCAAGTAATACCGGGTATCAGGGGTTCGCGATTAGGCGGATAAATTTCACGTTTTCGATCGGTTCGTATCGAAAACTCGTGTACACGGGGTGATAGTAACAGCACGCGCTTCGATGCTGTTTGGGTTTGTAGAATCGTGTAACGAACTAGCGAGAGATAACGATGGTCGAGATTTGTGCGACAGCTTCATTAACTTTTACCCCGGTCAAATTTTTATTATCGTTCTGTTCGCGTAATATTCGATGAATGTTTTGAACATCTTTATTAAAAATCGATACACTGCACGTAAATACAAGTACAGTAGGGTTTTTATACTGATAATTCTGTACATTAGCGACCAATTATTTATTGTTAGCTCCATTAACAATTGTACTTTCGACGATTCTTTGAAAATACGTTTGCAAGTCTTGAAATATTTTGTTCTGGCATTATTTTCATTCATTTGAACGGCAGTGTGTCGCGATCTCGTTTATCCTATTTCGAGGAGAAAGAGATCCTTTTGAAAGAGAAGCATACGATGGTACATCCTGTTCCGTTCTTGCCAAACAATCCTTAATGGGCTTCCGTGTCGAGGCTTCAATGAAACACCGAATAATACGGTGACGTTGTTGAAGCACGTTTTAATTAGAATAATTGACGTGGCTCGATTATACCCACACCGCGAATATTTTTACCGTATTTTTCTCGCTGTGTTGCATTAATCTCGAGAATAGGTTTTACATAGGTTAAACGCGAAGCCGGATGGTTTCTAGGGATATTAAAAACGTATAGTACCTGTCGGACGCGTTTCGCTTCCGTGAATTGCAATGTCACGATAAAAAAAAAGATCGCGATGAAGCATTATCATGATTGTCGCCATTGGAATTAAAATAATTGCACCTTCCCGTGTTTGCATTCGATGCTTTTAGAACGATTATCTTTCTTATCTTTCTTAATGTCGGAACACGTGAAACTCGAGATAATTTGATGATAACGGCGGAATACTCCGAGTAAAGTTCGGAGCTTAAAGTTTTACGGAAACAACCGTAGAAATCCTTTATTAACGATGTTAATGCGTTCGCGACTCTATTATACGGTAACAGCTTAAAGCTGTTCTTTGTGTTCTTTTTCGTTGTAAACGTTCGGGTAGTTTTCCTGCAGGGAGGATTGAAACGAAACCGATCCTTTGAGGAGTCTTTAATTAAGGATCAAACGCGGCGCCGAATTAAGTCCGAGGACACGAACGAAACGGAAGAAGATCCGCTCGGTTGGGTCTCGTCGACCCGATTCTCGGAATATTCCTCCCGTCCAATCGCGCGGTCAGAGGTAGAGAGGAAAAACGGGATAGAGGGAGAGCTTTCACGCGAAAAGCAATAGCTGGAAAGCACACCGTGCCGGTAAACATGGCCATCCTTCGAGCTTTTATCCTGGCACCATCTTCCTATAGAGCCACACTGCAAATGGTAGAGCCACCTTCGATTTATATTTTTTTACCTCTGCACAAAATTTGACTAATTCCACTAGTTTCTTTTATAGTGAAATAATTTTTCTAACAAAACGCAGAGATAATAGAATAAATTAACGCTTCTTTCTTCGAACGAGTGAAATTTTCCACGAACCTATTACTATCGATCGGGAGCGTGCGTGGAAAGCCACCATGAGCTGAAATTTCCATGATTTGAATGGCTGATGGATTCGTAGCAACCGGTTCCCCGTGCTCGACGTTGTAACACATCGATGAGAGGGAGTCCATTAGCATTTTATTGGGGACCATAGTCTGTTGCATGGACTAGTTGCCTCATATTTGAAGATCGATCTAAATTAATTCTCTCTACATTAAGCGCTTTCTTGACGAATATAAAACGATTATATTTTCAAGTATTTTATTTTGTACAAATAACCCAGAAAAGCAAGACAAATATCCCATTGTTTCGAACTTTCGTTACCATTGTTACCCTGTCGATCGTGGCGGGTTTTTCGTTCCCGTCGCTCGAATAGATTTCGCGTGTTTCCGGAAAAACTAGCTTCATCTATCCAATTTCGTTCACTTCCGTTTTTACTCCGCATCGCTTTTTCTTGCCGGCAGTTTCCGTTCGCTCGAGCAGCCGCTGTAAAGTATCCATCCTCGTATTTCATCGTGTGGCAAGGTTGTACCGTATCTCTGGTCGGGAAAACGCGTGATTTATATCCTCCGAGGGTAAGAACGGAGGGACACACCCTTCGGCTGGTTTATTTAACCAGTTAAGGTCACGAAAGGACGAGCTGACTTTTCGAGGGAAAGCTCGCGTGTCGGCGACGGTTCCCTTTGCTCGTTCGATAAAACGTTTCGTTTCTTCCGTTTTATGGGCCAGGTTAAATGACAGGGAAAGGAACGGAAAAGGTAGAATTATCTCGTACGAGGTGCTAACGGAAGTATTAATCGAACCGCGGTCTGCTTTAACGATCTTCTGAAAGTCTTCTTTACGGAGTTCCTACCCTGTTGCTCGATTTCCTGATGATAGAAAATGATCGAACTTCTTCGACGAGTAAACTTTGCTTCTACGAGTTTTAACGTCTCTGCACGAGTTCATTATGGATCACACAATAATATTATAGAATAATTTCTGTGTCAGATGGTTGTAGAGACTGACGCGATTTTGTAACTCAAACGTATGGCATTTGCAGTATAAACTTAAACCGCAAAACCAAATATTGTTAATACAAATTAAATGTTTCTTCGAGCAAATTATTTGTGCGGTACCAAAATGAAGTTACGAAGGATTAATAGAAATTTGCATGCATCAAAATGTGGCTATTCCCCATCCGTTGTCTCAATTTCTCGGTGCCTCAGTTTCCCATAACGACGCTTTTCGTGCCACAGTTTGCTTTCCAAAAAAAATGTGCACGCGTTCAGCGGAAAATTGGTAAATACGAGTGAACTTTCCGCGCGCGAGGAGCGTGAGATTTTTTCGAAAAAGACTAACAAAAAAAGAGTATGGCTCGGTTAACGCGCGGCCGTTCGTTTCCGTCGGATAGCGGCGTTAACAAGGTACGATTTGTAATTCATGAGGCGTCCAGTAAAAAGCTGGCTGTTCGAACGAGGCAAAGCAACCGGAAACCGGACCCGCTGGTCCAGCATCGAGATTCAGCGAATTTATTAACCGGGGAAGATTTATTCCCTCGTTATTTAGATACCGAAGAAGTATGGCAAACGCAGCTTCTTTATTTCTGAACATTCTTTAAAACGGTAGAAAAATGAAGTCTACCTGTTGGAATTCGTATCAACGAGATCGTGTCGAAAGAAAAGTAAAAATACTTTGTCTTGTGGCTTCATTTCCGAGATATAAATGGTAGAAGATCGTAAATATTAGTTAATAAAAGACGTATGTAAAATCGTTAATTTATTTATTACTTTTTCTTATTCAATGCTATCTATAAATTAAAGAATCGCTCGGTCATCGAGCAGAATGGAGACTATCAATTTTTTTTGGTCGTCGAAACGCATAAAAACGTGAATGGATTGTTAGTCATCTTCGATGGTAGCACGAGGATCGTTCGTTCTACTGCTAAATTGAGAATGAACCGGCAGTTTTCTACTCCCCATGGGATGATCTTTCTTTTTCTTCGTGGTTGTTAGCCTTCTCTTTTCCGCTTTAGTCGTCCGGCCCCATAGGATCTCGTATAACCTTTCGGCATCTATGTCTCTATCGATCTGCTTGGCCGGAGCTACGTGTATACAAGGCCAGTTCTGGCAGGGCTAAATCGCGCGGAAAAGAAAAATTAATAACAAAGGAACGCTTTCGGCACTGGTCAGAATCGCGGGTTTCTATTCGATGAAGAAGAAATTACTTAGAAGCGAAGGGCCAATGCGATCGAAAATGCAATTAATAATTACCGTGATTAGCAGTAGAAACGGAAAGTTAGTATCGGGGAAACACGATAACAGAATTAACGAAGCAATATGGAACTTGCCGAGTTCGGATACGTTCGCAGGAAATAAAAACCCTGGAGTCAACGATGCGGAAGCGATTGTTTAATAGACGGAAAGACCGAGATCGGGCCAGGAACGGGTCGGCCAGACGATTTCCGCGGGACGCAAAGGGGGTGAGTTTCTGTCAGAAGCAAACCAACCCTTTGCACCAAGTTACCGTTATAATCGAGAAAAGCTGTGTTGCTGACGAGCAACTGGGTCGTTCCTAACAAAGTGAACCGACTTCGCTCCAAACTTTTCGTTGGTCACCCTACATTCCGGATTGTTAATTACTCGAAGGCTCAAATTTACGATTACGAATTAGTATGAACAGTCGACAAGAGAAGGCGAATCGTCAAGTGTTCGATCGTACACGCTCCTTTATCTCTCCACGCAACCCATCTTGGCTAGGCTCCAAGTTCGTGCTGCTCGGCACCGGAAGTGGACGTCCAGCGCAACGGGGAAAGTGCGCAGGACCTGTTCGTTTCCCTGCTCGTCTGTCCTTTAACTGTTGTCTCGTTCGATTTCGTGTCCGAACCTCGCAACTTCCCGGATAGTTACTCTGGCCATGTCAGCTAGCCGGCTCGTCCGTTCGCGAAGTTACCGTCTCGAGACTCGGTGTCGTCGCGTTGTCCTGTAACTTCGATCGAAAAGTACCTCGGCCCGAAAAGTTCAAATTGCACCGAGAAATTCGTCTTTCACGATCCTTGTTCCAGACTCGTGCTAACTCTCTGCAATTTTTTACTTACTCTTCTCATGTTAATCTTAATTCTTTTCTACTTAGAATTCCAAGGAAGATGTGCTTTTAGAAACTTTTCTTATTTCAGAAAGAAACATTCGTTTAATGATGTAGATTTGGAAAATTGTTGATTTTATAAACGATGGGTTAAATCTTAACGATGCACACTTTTTATTATATCAGTCATTGGTATTAGAATACATTGGTGTATATTTGTTGAAGAATGTCGAAGCTTGTATTAGTTTGAATAATTTAGTAGTGGTCGAAGATGTCGACTAAAAATAATATTTCTTCTGGATGGACGTGACATTTAACGCTTACTCGCCCACTAATCGAGTCTTTCTCTCGAACATAATTGCCCTTTCTCATTAGCCTCTTTTACGGTTTACGGTTCGATCGTTTTCTCGTTGGCGATCGACGCGAGAAGAATATCGGAATAAATGACGAGGGGTCCAGAACTGCCTCCACGATTTTTTAGAGCGCATCGCTTTCGAAGAATATTTATTTCTCACCGTCTGTTTTGTATTTTTGGATCGGTTGAATATTTTAATGGGAGAGCTTTCAGGCGTTCGTGAAAGTGGCTCGGATGGATTTTATCGGATCGTTTGAAAGCGCCCATCGTCAAAATGATAGCGTCACTTTTTTCTTTTCGATGGTTTTAGGTAATAGGGTCAAGTCGTTTAGTGTCACCCTCGAGGGATTTCAGAAATAGTTTTTTTATCGACGCAGATGATGCAAACTTCAGACTTTAACGATTAAGATATCCTTCGCGGAAGAAATATTGTTAATTTGCAGATTTTCTATATCTTTACGGAACGGAAGGACGTTTCGGTTTTAAATCTCGAGAGAAGAAATTATGCGAATGGATATATTAGCAAATTGGCAATAGCACAGAGAGTACGGTGATCTACTTTCACGCAGAATATCAGGGTTCGATTCCCATTTGCCTCCATTCCAATTTTCCTCGGAATTTCGCGTATTATCAACGCTAGAAAATAGCAGGGTTCGCCGTTGCAATATCTCATAACTTATCGAGATTTGTTCCTAACCTCGGGACTCTTGATAGTTGTTATAAGAGTATTCATTTCTCCACGCTCTCTTACTACTCCGCATCTTTATATTCCTCCGTGGATTCCTCTCATATCTCTACATACTTACATTCGTATACTCTAGATTTCTAAACCCTTGGGCACCGTCTCTCCGAATGTTTGTATCTTCTCGTATGCTTTGTACACCCGAATCCTTAGACCCGTGTTCTTTATGGTTGACGAGATCGTACGAAATAAAACAGACGATACTCGAGGCATCATTGAAAGTATTATAAATCGGCAGTGTCGTAAGAATCTGACATTTCCCATTACCAAAGTCTTCGAAAGTTTGGTGAACAACATCATCATCCATTCGATTCTAAAGTCTGTTGAAATTTCAAAAGTTTCTACCAGATCTGGCCGACTTATTGGCAGAAGCATTGATTTACATTATGGCACGGCGTTACGAGGCGTTCCTCTTCTGATTCTCTCTCCTCTTCATCTGTTCGCACCATCTCTTTATTCGTGTTCTCTCGGTGTAAAGAGATGCTGGCTCGTGTCCAAGGGCGCGGGGATAGGGACTCGAAAAGAAGAAGGATTCGAAATCGATGCCCGGTTCTTCTCGTCTACTCGAAAGAACGGCGTGCTCTTCTGTCTCCATCTTTCTCTCTCCACCCTTTCAGGCCTCCAAACACGACACACCGCCCCTGGGAAACTTCTTCCAAAGCTGAAGCATTGACTCGAAAGCTCTCTGATCGCATCCATCGCGATCGCGTTTCGTTTTTTTTCTCTTCTCTCTATCTGCGCTTGTTCTCCCTGTTTTCTTTCCTCGCCACTTCGTTTTCACGTCGATGCTCCTCCGCGCTTTGAACCCGGTTTATTTGTTTTTATCTCCGGCCACGGTTTCCCGGGGTTTTTGTATCGACCGACCATTTACACCCACCACTTTCTACAGCTTTGCTCTTCGACCTTTTTCTGTACAATTTATAGAGATGGCGCGTGTATTTGCGGAACTGCAGGGAGTTACGTGGTTAGATCATGTTGTAATTATCGGGGATTTGTCATTTGCCGAGAAAAGTTCAAGAGCTACTTCCAACTTTATTTCTTTGTCCTTTTTGTAGAGAGAAGTTCTCTAAGCTGGATCTCTTAGAGGGTTCTACAGAGTTAATAAATAAATAGAACGCCATTTCGGGTTTTCAGTTCGCTTACAATCGCGTTGAATCGAATAATATATTATTCGTAAAACGATACGTGGAATACAATATTCGTAATTAATTTATTCGAGCAGCATATTTCAGTTCGTACTTAATCATTTTATTACGAGGAAAATTATTTCTTCTCGCTGAAAGTTTGTTCCTTGTCCGTGCGAAACGAATACATTTCGCCGACTGTTTCGCCAAGCCCGCGTATATAATTCATGCAATAAACGTTTAATTAATTTCCAGGAGTGGTCGGCCGGCAAGGAGTAACGTCGTAACGAATTCAGGATTTTTCCTACCTCTAGGCGCAGGACTGGTCGAAATTGGATTTAATTAAACCCGCATACTTTTCAGCCCGCTATAAATCCCGTGTTGCTTTAATTCCGCGTGTCCAACGATGGCTGATTACGTTCGCGATCCCTCTGGCCGCTTTATCGCCTCATAAATTGCCGCTTAATTCTGTTTTCGTCGGGCCACCGTTTCGTTCTCCCTTGTATAGCCTCGTACACCGTGAAATTACTTGTCGCTAAGCTATAATTGCCGATTAGCATCGCGCGTCCAATCGGTTCATCGTGCGACGAGGTTGCTTCATAATTGGTGGTCATAGTGCTTGCGTTCTATAGTATAACTTTGTTACTTTGCACGGATTTACACTGGCATTCAGCTGTTCGGACAACGCTGTTGTTATGGTGGTTATACTCTGAAAGATGGTGACAGGGGAAGAGGAAGAAAATTTGATTCGATGTAGGATCAGATTTATCCATACTACAATTATGATGTACATAGATAACTTACGATAGAGTACTCTATCGTTTGAGGTTGAATTTCAGATGCAACGTGACCTAACATCTGCACTACCTATTATCACTGACCCGCATAACGTTAAACATACAAGTATTCCCAACTTCTGAACATCTATCACGTCACGATGTTATCAGTTCACAAAAGTTAACGAGGAAAAAGAACATCCTAAGTTCGTGTAATTCCTCTAATTTGTCCAGGAACAAGCTGAAAAATGTATACGAAGGATCATAAAAATGTAGATTGTCTTGTAAAACTTGTGGACGAAGCAAAGTTTCGCAGCACACCGGCTCCCCGTGATTGCAATTTTGCCGGGCTAGTGATAGATATGGCCGGCGAAGAAATTCGTATTTATTAGCATAATCGTCCGGGGCACGGGAGATTACAATTTCACGGGGAACTTCTTAATTACTCGACCTTAGCCAATTATCGCGGGCCGGGTTAACCGCGCGTGTTAATCGCATTGCGTGCTCTCGCTTAACAACCTTAACCACCGTTTACATCACGCCAAGATATCGTGACAATGATCCTGGATAACGCCTAATTACCGCTTCGAATTGTTCTTTTGTTCCACCGAGCCAATGATTAATCTGTCTGGTCGAACTTAATGCCAGATCTTCTTTAACCGTTTTGAATTCCATCCAAGTTCACAATTAAACGCGCAAATTTTTCGCGATTGTCTTGCGTTTTGGTAAACTCGGGTTTTGCGACGAGCACGTGCTTTATAAATAAGTAGGGATACATGTAGAGATTTAGAAACTGATCTCTAGGTCTCTAAATCTGGATTGGAGCTCTAGGTATTTGGGTACCTACTGGCTTAGATATTGATTGCTTAGACATTTAGGGTTTTGGTATCAGAGGTTCAGATATTTGATAGTCTGATGTATCGATTTACTTATGGTTTTAGGTGTCTGAGGGTGTAATCTCTAGATACTTAAGTATCTGGCAATGTGTGACTACGCACGCGTGTTTTTATGGCACCACTTAATCATTCACTGCCAGACTAATTAAATTTACAAGGACTTGGACTTCGAATTTCATTGCGCTAGTTGGACTCGATTACGCTTGACGTTTTTATGCCAAATAGAGCTAAATCGCGGTTTGCAAATAGCAGAGTACTTGTTACTCGCTAAATCCAGCAGATACAAAGAGCGTAATTCCCGTTCCGCGAATCGATTCGCGGTGAAAACCGTCCGATTTGGTCGCTGGCCAAACGTTGTCACTTTCCATTCTACCTACGACCACAATAATTCAGATATAAATTAACGATGCTCTTTTCCTGTTTGTCACGCGAGCAAACAACCTCAGGCCGACAGAAATACCGCGCTTTGGTAAGGATGTCGTCGTTCGACATCGACCATTCGTTACTCGCTCGATCGCTCGAGATCTCTCCGCTTCGGCTTCGTTCGAAAACTGCAAGGTGGCAGACTCGCTCGGCCGCGCGCGACGTCAAAGGGTTGAAAAGAATGTCCCTGCACCGGGGTTAAATTAATCACTCGGCGCGTTGATTTATCGGGAATTCGCGATCTGTTTGATCGTACGTAAAGAAATGCAGAAACGTTGTTCGCCGATAATTATTTATAGTCAAAGCGTTCATAACCGCGATTTATCTTGATCGCTCGAGGACGATGAACCCTGCTGTCGTAATGGAAAATAACGTGGCACGACACGCTTCGCTAACGATTATCGATTTTCCTACATTTTTCAATAAATTGATTTTGTAATTTACCGCTTCGTAATTCAAGGTATCCGAGAATAATCCAGGTTCTGTTTGCTTTTCACGATTATTCGACTGGTTCGAGTTCGGGCATCGGCGATGTACAAAGTTCTGAAACGCCTTGTATATTCGTGGCATTAGTCAGGATCGCAATAGACGCGTTAATGGATCAAAGCTCCGAGTGGCTTTGAATTTCGTCGTCGAGCTCCTATATCTCGACAGGATTATCGGTTTCATCCGTAATTCGAACACACGGTACAGCGCCGGGCGACGCAGTAAATTCCGTTCGAACTTTTTCCCAACCCCCGAGGATTCCCGTATGATCCTAGCCACGTTAATTTATGTCCGTCGCGCGGGGTTTATTCAATTTTTTATTGTGCCACGTAACGACGTCGAGCCACCATTTCGCCTGCAGGATGGCACGACGATAAATCCGGGCAAGGGCCGTGGCTCGAACATTTCTCGAGCAGATCCGCAATCGCCGGTGAATTCGCCAACACGCTCGCAAGATTGCGGCTGTTCTGAATGGGCTGTCGCGGCGGCTGCACGAACGCATAACTCCTCACCAAGATTTCGTGCCGTTTCTATACGTCCTATAGTTTCACGACACTTTGCTTCGCTCAAAAATTTCACTCGACGGACGATGAACTCTGCGTTCCACGTAAATCAAAGATGATCGATATCTTCGAAATATTACTTTCGGATAACCTTCACCTTGCTTTACATTTTCCGTGAAATACTTTTACTAGAAGCACTCTTTTACATCTTTATAAATAATACAATGATTAATGGCTACGTCTGGCACAACATCCAGAGGTATAACGGGTGTTAGAGAATTTAGAGTGGTTATGTTAAACATTGTTTCGTACATTTCAGACTTGGAAGTTTGGAGACATTCGCATCTCGATTAACGAATAATTAATTCCTTGTTGTGGAACGTAAGTCTGAACTACATCTCGGAAAATTTAATTAACAAGATGACTAAGTTACGTTACGTTTCATGGACGTCCGTAATTAATGAGCTATCGAGAGCGACGGTTGAAATTTAGAGAATCACATCGAGTTTGGCCTCTTCTAATTATTGTTGGGGTAAGATTGATTGCCGATCGACTCGAACCGTGTTAAATTCCCCTTCCTGTCAAATTTTCACGGGTGGGTTTACACTTCGTGGAATGAGATTGCTAGGGTTGTTAACGGGCTTCGAATCTAGCTTAATATTTTCGATGCGAAATACATGGAATTTGAAACGAAAATCTTTGTTATAATTTTAAAGCAGAATTTGCTCGCTGAGCGCATTCGGTGTAATTATTTATGGGTGGAAAAACTTGAACTTCTTTAATTAAAGTCTTAAAGTTTCTGCCTGTTTCTTGATATGGATCGATGCAGGGTAAACGGGAACACCTGCCGTCCTAAATTAACGAAACTTTTGTCGGCTGCTTAATGAAATCTTCATAAACTCTAAACATACTTGAGCCAGGATATTTCTGAGGTTTCTCGATTACTTCAAGTTTATTTGCTCATTTTTAAATAACAATTTTCTTAACGAAACACTTGACATTTTAAACCCAGTGAAAAATAAGTTTGTAATTTTAAATTTGTTCATGCATTTGATATATGGACATCCGATACATATGTGGTGTTTACAAGGCGTCAGATAATAATATCTGAACGAGAAAATTGAAAGCGAGTAAATTTCGGCAGGTGTGTCTAAAATATTGAAATTGTAATTGCAGTTGCATCTGTTCGCGATCGCACGGTGCACGTACGAGTTATGCATCGGGATGAATTATGATGGAATTCAGGGATAGGAGCGAAATAGGTGGAGTAGAAAGTGGGAGAGGGAGAATAGGGTTAATCGATGCTGGGTAGAATGGAACGAGACTTCGCGATTCCATTTGAATTCCCAGCCACGTAAACCCGAACCCGTCGACTTTCCAACCATCCTCCCACCCTTTTAGTGATCATTCTGGCTCGTCGAACGTGGTTATTACATCGTCGTTAAAACGGCTGCTACCCGCACAAAGGCGCAGGAACCGCACAGATCCTCGTGTCGGCGTCAAAGGAAAATTAAAAGGCTAGAAGTTTCGCGTGAAAAATTTCTTTCGAATGTTGACTCTAAAAGAAACTTTTCACTTTTCATCTCGAACAACCTTCTTACATGTAAATATTTTTTAACTGCTGCCTCGTTATTTTTAATCAAATATTTTTACGCTATTTTTAATCGAATATTTCGAGCTTAACGATTAACGTTTCATACTACTTAATTTCGTGTTCAATAATTGCCTCGTATTCGTGTGCATTCACTTATGCTTCTTAATATCCGACACCCCAGATTGTCTGAAATTCGTGGAGTTCTTTTCCCGTTGTTGTCACTGTGAAATTAATACGGAAACCGACCGAAATGTTTGAGTTTTAAAAGTAGGTCGGTGATACGAGAGAAAAGTAGCGAAAGCTACACCTTTGGGAGATCAGAAGACGGACGAGCACCGGTTCAACTGCTTCTTACGAGCTCTCCCTTCGGAGTCACCCCTGTTTTATTGCAGTAGTTGATCGACGAGTCTTCTTTATCCGTGAGAAAATCGTTGTTGCATGGATGATCGCGTCGTAATGTGTAAACATTCTTTGCGTAGCCCTTCTCGTGCCCTTTGGATAATTTTACGACTCTCGTGCGTGACCCACATACCCGATCTACCATAACAATTATAATTTTCCGTCATTCTCTCACATACTTGAACGTATGGAAATCGCGACGCGTGTAATCTTCGGATAAAAGGATCTAATAATAGCGATTCGAACTTAGATTATCTTTGCATAGCGTCGATTTATATAGCCGTTTTATTAATTCGATTAGCCTTTCGAACAGCCTCGCGTAATACCGTCGCGATTTAACTTTTTCGTCATTGGATTTCGATTAAGGGATGAAAGGGGTGATAGGCGGATGAAATTAACGAAAGAGGAGCGGCGTACGACGAAATGGCAGGTTGGCGCGAGACCTCGTTCGACGAGAATCAGTGTCGCGACGGATTCCGCTCGTGTCAGCTCGGGGGACCCGCTTCTCTCGGGGCGGGCCGTATTATCCGATTAATCAAGAAGTTCGCACCGGTGCCGCTTATAATTCGACCAAGTTACGTCACGCCGCCAGCTCCCGTCGAGGGGATGATCAGCACGCGTAACCAGCAATTATTCCTAATTTGCTCGTCGAATTATCTGGCCTCGGTATTCCTTAATTTTCATTCGACGTCATACAAAAACCGCCGGCTCATCCCTTTGATCCTCCGAATCAGCGATTACACGTGTGCGAAATTTTCCGCAAAGGCGAGAGGGAATTCTGCTCCGTATCCTCATTAATATACGTTTTAATATAGGTTTTAGAGCTTTTCTTTGTTTAAGAGAACCATTTTTCTTCGTTACTTAGAAAAAAGCTCAAATTAAAATTGTTGAAAAACAGTTCAATCTGTAGAAATAAATTTTGCATCAAATTTTAAGTGAATTTTGTCCTCGTTCACGAATAGTATTTAACAAGGAAAGTTGAATATTTTGAGGAATGGCGCTCGTTAAAGTGTAGCGCTTCTCCGAGTATGCAAAGTGACCGCAATACATTTTAATTTCAAGAGCTGATTTCTTTCGGTAATGCTCTCGTTTAACGCGTTAGAATGGACTGAACGTTATTTTTGTCTCTGCAGACTGATTACAGGGAATTTCATTAATAGAATTTCATGTTACCAAGCTTTTCTGTTTTCCACCTTTAGGGAGGGTAAATCTGTCTAGACTTATACGTTTCTTTCTCGACAGTTAGACAATTTAATTAGCGTCGATAACGATGCTTCCATTTTTACGAAATGAAAGTGCTTTATTTCCTTTTACAACGAAAACACGCGTCGTAAGAAACAAAGCTCGACGGATATAATGGGATAACGCAATAAGAAGGATAAAAATCGCTTCTATTGTAGGATATTGTGGAAGAAGGGTGGATAAACGTGGTGGGGGCGTAATGCGATTCGAATAACGGGGGGAAAAACGATTTTGTTGGGGCAGCAGAGGATCGCATTAAGAGAGGGCAAAAACACGGGGCTAAAGAAGTATTCCTTTAACTCTTTTAGGTTAAAATAAATATCGCTGAACAAAATGACACATAAAATTATCAAACGCTCAGACTTTCGCTTCGTTTCTCCTTTCGGAAACTATTGGTAAATAATCAGGAGCTTTCGTGAATGATTTCTAATTGAGTCTCTTCATCGCGAGAGGGAGGAGTGAAAATTCGCTGAGGAACGTTCTTTTTTCCCGGATCATTCTTTTTCTTCTCTTTTCATCATTATTCGCAGGTAATAGATTCGAATTTATTCGAACGAGCGGAAAAGCGAGCATCACGGGAAGGAAAGAATCGATCGTAAACCAAGTGATTGCTTCTATGGCGTTTGATAATGCAACGTTCGATAAAAATGGAAGCTGGATTGCTTTTCGAGCTTTGTTTACGTATGATGTTCATCGTAAAGCTCGTCATGGCGCCTTTTCATCGGTCGCAAATGGAACAGTAGCTGCCGTCCGTGTAATGAAAGTGTCATAAAATTAAAAGAGCGCCGATGAAGCTCGTTTCCGGTATCGGTACGCTGCACAATTTCACGTATCGCGAAATAACTAATAATTTATTATTGGACAACTATTCGCGATTCTAATTTTGCATCTTTTCATTTTCTAATTAGTACGCGGGTACCCTTATTTTTATACTATTTTTTATTTCAGCTCTATAGTAATTTATTGGGTTTGAAGGTTTACTGTCTCTTTAATGAATATTGTGACAGTAATTTGATATAAATTATAAGCCGATTTTCAGTGACGTACGTATACGCCTGGATCATTTGCGATTGGCGTTTTATCGTCCAGCTTTTAAGCGAGTTTAACGCGTATTTATACGACGTTCGCGAACACGCGTTTCTCTAAAGATAGACCTCTAATCCGGTGGCTTCTCTCTAGATTCTAAACTTGTTAGACTGTCCCTGTCGTCTACCGATCGAACAAGAAACTATAATTCCATCTTATTTCTCCTGATTGCAGAAGAAAATTTACCTCTGAAAACCTCTCGTTTCGAGGTTTATTTTCAGCCTTAATTAAAACGTCTTTATACCACAGTTTTAACGTTGTCAAATGTACAAACTGAAAATTGAAAACGTCAACGTTTATTACATTCTTTTAGAACGCTTTTGCATATTTAACTTCTGCGTCAAAGTTTTTCACTTTGATTAATCAAAGTGAAAAACAAGCGAATAACGCAATGTTCGATAAAAGAAATGGCACAAGAACTTCGTGGAACTCGACGGCAATCACTATTTGATTTTTATGAAAGAATCGAAAAAAGCTTGACGCTTTAAAATCGGTGTTTCGATTAATATCGTGGGAAAAATGCAGGCGTTGTAATTGAAAGAAAAGAACAGAAGCAAACGTAGTCGGTTAGTCGAATCGTAAGAAGTTTGAAGAGTTTTTAATGTCGCGTAAAGAACAGTCGTAAAACGAGCTGGTCTTATAGTCACTTAGACCATTCTTGTTCTCAACTCGTGCCTTTCGTGCTACCGCAATGACTATGCTATTCTACGATCATAAGCCATTACTTGGCTACTTAAACTGTTCGTTTCTTTTAAATTCATGGTAAGACGTAATGAAAAACTTGGATGTGCGATTTCTAGACCGTCGGATATTCTTGTAACTTTTATTACTCTCGAGTTACCGTCACGCAAACTATGAAAATGTGTTAACATTTCGAGTATTTTATACGATAGTAGTACAAGGAAGAAATGGGAAATTTTTTAATTTCTTCACAAATTCAAATGGTATTTATTAAGTTTGTTTCTACGATTTGTTTATCAGAGTAAAAGATCTGCGTAGAAGATCTTTCTAATAAAACAAAAACAGAAATAGTTTACTCAAAATTAGTTCGCTACTTTCGGGACGCCACTGTCTTATTTTTAAAGTGAAAAGCACAGGAACGTATCGCGAACGCTGGAGACCCACAGCTTATCTAATCAAACTCATTAATCCGTCAAAGAAAAAAATCTAGTGACCTATTTCGAATTAACATATATTTCATACGAGTAGAGCACTCTTGATTACATCCGAATCTTGTAGGTAAAAAATGGAGCAGTTAGCAGGTTAATGCGATGAGTCGAATCGTCTTTTATGGAGGACCGCCATCTTTTTTGTATTCAGCGGGTTAATCACGCCTGCGATGCTTCTCGAGCGGAAAGGTTGCCGCTTTTGAACAAAAAGAAAAGAAGAAACGAAAAAAGAAGGAACGAAAGCTTCTTCCGGCTGACGGTGGTTGCTTACGAGGGAAGAAACGATCGGATTCGTCGGCGTGGAAAAGTAGTTTTCCCTCCTTGAACACTCGTTTTCCCAGGCCTCGGCGAAGGAAACGAGGGAACGGATAAAGAAATCAGGTCGGGATCGTAGGGGCGGCAAACTTTTTGCTCGCGTCTTGTTCGAGAACGAGTGCGACACGATTTACGAAGTAATTATCCCCTTGGATTCCTGAAATTTTCATTAATTCGAGGGAATAGAAAAAACTTTGGAATCTCATCGTTAATCCTCGCCTAATTTATTCAACCTCTTTTAATCTTCTGCAAAATTATTATTAATCGTCTGTAAATAAACACATATTTTTTGCTCTTAAAAATTTCTGATTATATTCCCACGCGTAGTTGCGTGGATCTGCAAGAAACACGAGAATGTGATGAAACAATGACCTCCACGACAGAGGGATATAAAAATAGATTTGGGTAAAAATGAAATGGCATTCTCCTATGGAGAGTTTGATCTTCGCGAAAAAAAGAAGGTAAAAAGAAAGAACCGGGAGGAAAATCGAGTGGAGTTTAATTAACAATCGATACGGTTAGAAGAGCTTTCGATATTTTTTTTGCACCCTGCCTGCCGTCGATTTCGTCGAACACGCTGATTGCCAGTTTTTGTACGTCGATAAAAACCCTGCGGGCGAACGATGTACAATTATTTTCTCATTGGCTGAAAACAGCGTCGAAGAAAAGCGGTGATTGCTTTGGTAAACACGTGCTGCTCTTTTTAACAATGCCGCAGCTGCGCGAACATAGCTAATATTAGCTGTACAAACAGACATTTAATGGGTTTGTACAAGTTACATCCGCAGAATTAGAACGTCATCCCCCTAACCGAATCGCCACGAATCTATTTCATTACGCGTCAAATCTTCGACGGCTCTCCTCCTACGTAAAACATTTTTGCTCGGCGTTAAAAAAACGCCGGCAACCTTTATTTGTTTTCACAAGCACTCGCGCGATAGAGTTACGAGTTAAGCTTCCTAAGTGACGTGCTCAGATTTTGACGAGCTTTCACGAGTTAACATCATATTAATAAGAGGGTTAGAGGAACGTGTATATTTTATATTAATTGTTTATCTCAGCTATCAGTGATAACCGTTGAGTTTGATTGATTCGTATATATTTTTCCACAAAGCGTTCGCTAAAGCATAATACGGAACATCGCGAACGGGCCAATCCTCGATCGCCAGCAGCTTCTGTCCGGCCTGCTTTATCGAATTATGTGACAGTTTCGTGGGTCCTTCCGGGACGCGTACGTCGTCATCATCGTTTCGTTCCATCCCACGGGATTTGGATTCCAGCGTGCCGTCAGCTAATTCGAGCATACATCGTTGGAACACGTTGACCCGGATCGCCTGGATTTTCCTAATCTCGCTTAACATTTCTCTCATTGTATTGTACTTCTGACTCAGACACGTTATAATCGCGCAAAATATGCTTGCAAAATTGCGCTATTCCTTTATGAAATACTAAACAGCGCGAACACTATGTGGGAAAACGTTCATCAAACATTTTACACATATGTTCGTGGTCATTATATTTTATGCGCGTGGAGATCGCGTGTTACATTTCCGCGCATGTGGATTGGTACAGACTGTAATTTCAGATATTAGATTTCTGAGCGTTAAATTTCCAGACGGTGTATCGCCACTCGTTAGATTTCTATCCGTAGATGTTGCGTGCGTTAGAATTCTGCGCGTGTAAATTGCTACGCGCTGGATGGACTATCGTCATGAGTAGGTGTTCTATGTTAGATTTCCACGTGTGACGATCCTCACGCGTGGAAATTACGCATTAGGTCACCGAACGCGTGGAAATCTAAAATTTGACAATCTCCACGCGTGAAGGTTTACAGTTTGAGAATTACCACATTGAGGATCTAAAATTTGACAATCTCCACGCGTAGAAATATATCTAACGCATAGCGATCTCTATATCTAACTAATGCGTGAAAATTTGCTTGATTAAATATCCGCGTTCGGCTAGCGAAATTTCATATCGTAATTTCTGTGTGAAACGCCCGAAGTTCGCGTGATTCGCGGAGAAACTCGGTTGTGAAACGTGTATTTTGCACCCCCAGTTAGCAGAGTGTCGCGCAATCGATCAAACGCAACCGTTTTTTTCTTCTTATTCAAAACACTGTAGCTCATGAAACTTTAAACATTTAAAGAGGAGTGTAGCCGACTCGACCTTCTTCCCTTTGAAAAAATAACGAATGTGCCAGAGCAGTTGCAGTTCGTCTTTAGGATTTCCTCATTTTTTTCGATGATTTTTATCTTCTTTTGGACGACCGGGTTAAGCAGCGTGCAATGGTCCACGGTTTTGAATTCCTTGATTCGTTTGGTTGGTTCGTAAAACGCCGGTAACGAGCGGCGCCTCCGTCGTCCGCCAATTAGCGAGCACGTTTCTCTTTTTAATAATGCAACGGCCTACATATGCGGCCTGCACGATGCACCGGCTGTAATTACGTGGAAACCGCCGGCCACTAATGCGTGCCGACACAAACACGTTACGACCACGGGAATCCATGCTTACCCGCGCTTCTCCACCCTCCTTTCAACTCTCGTTGTTTCGATATTTTATATCCCTCGCCTTTTATTTCGCGTATCTTCCATTTTTTTTCGTCGCTCAATGGCTGATTCGGACTCGTGCGCATCGATGAACCTCTATCGTTCTTTGTCTGTCTTTTATTTTTATTTTTTAACGAATGATCGAAAGTAGGGAAACGTCGAGAACGCGGTGAGAAGAAAATGATAACTTGCATTAGGCGTAGATTTAGTCGATTTTACATGGGATCGGAATTCATAAGTTTCGAGATAAGGAAGAAATTGTTAATTGCAAGGTAACATTCTTGGGTAAAAATTTTGCAAGCTTCGACAGAAGGAATAAACTTAATGGACACAGTAATTATCATTCTTTTTCTGATAATGTAGTAATTATCGAATAGGTAGAGAAAATATAGTGCATTGATGAATCTATCGTCAGGCTTTCTTTGCGACATACATTGCACACCTGTTTCAGAAATATGAATGAGCTATGTTTGCCGGCTGGGAACATGGACAGGTGACAGCAAGTGATTCGATCGTATATATCTTCCATAGAAAATGGCCTCGTTCAGATTGATGACGGCGAATTATTCGGCTCGACAATGCTCGAAAAAACGCGTGACTGTTCTCCATTATTTTTTTCCACGGTACTCGTAACTTCTGAAAATTATCGCACCCTCGATGACAACGATCAGAGTTCCCCATTTATCTTCCATTTACTTAATAGAGATAAACTGCGTCGTTCATTTTCTGCTCGCTATAGCGTGTATCATCTATCATTCTGCGATCAAATATCAGATTTATTTGAATCACGCCACGTGATTTATATAGGTCGTCCCTCGTTACATTACCACGCGCTATATTGCCGCCTGATTATCGCTACAGGATAATCACTCGGAGGACTCGTTAGATTCTGGCATTCAGACGTGTTAGGTATCTACGCGTTATATAGCCACGTGTTACATTTCCACGCGTTATATTGCCACATGAGGAGATTACCACGCGTTACATTTCTACGCATGGAGACTAACTCGTTAGATTCTTGCACTCAAGAATTACCACGCGTTGTACTTTTATGCGTTAGGTTCCCACGCGTTATATTGCCACGCGTTATATTACCGCACGAGGAGATTACCACGCGTTACATTTCTACGCATGGAGATTAACTCGTTAGATTCTCGCACTCAAGAAGTACCACGCGTTGTACTTCTATGCATTAGGTTCCCATGCGTTATATTGCCACGCGTTACATTTCCACGCGTTATATCGCCACATGACGAGATTACCACGCGTTATATTTCTACGCTTGAAGATTAACTCGATAGAATCTCACATTCAAGAATTACCACGCGTTGTATCTCTATGCATTAGGTTCCCACGCGTTATATTGCCGCGTAAAGAGATTTCTACGCACGGAGATTACTCGTTACATTCTCGCATTCAAGAACTACGCGTTGTATCCGTATGCATTAATTCCCAACGCGTTATATCACCAGCTGGAAATCACGAATTACATAACCACGAAAATTGCCGCACATTAGATTGCTACGCGCAGAGAATACCGCATGTACCTCCAAGCGTTTAAAGCAGATTTCAGATTTTTGCGCGTCGTATTTAAATCTGCACGAAGGCGAATATAAGAGCAGAAGAACGGAACGAATAATAACAAGAGTCCTGGCAAGAATATTCGAAATTTTTTTCTTCTTCGCGTTGCGTGTTTCGTTTTTAATTCTCTTAATAAGATCTACGAGAGAGCGCAACAACGCTGTAACTAAGGGTGTCGCACTTCCGCTTATAACTTGGTACGTTCTCGTGAAATTCCGCTCGTAGTTTCCCTTTTTTTACTTCACCGACGCGAAAATTTACGATGCAAATTATCGTATAAATCGCGGTGGTCGCGATTCATCGCGGGTCTCGAGACCGTAAAACAACCGTGAAAGTATGCAAACAGCGTGGCGCGGTTCGTGCAGGATTTTTCAATTAAATGCCCCCGGAAGATGAAGAGGGAAATGTCCTTTCTAAAATCAACGTCGTAGACCTATTGATCACGTAATTTTACGATGGAAGTTTGTTTGATGCTCTGTTAGTACATCGACGATGAAAAGTCTGTTATTCATCGATGATGAAAACTTTGGATATTCGCGAAGATACACGAAAATATTCAACAAATCATAGCAATTCGCATGATACTAGTTTTTATTATAACTACTACTAGAGAGATTAAAGTGCTTATTTAACGAGACGTGTTCCTAGAGGTTCTACGTTTGGTACTTGATGTATTGATCGAGAAAATTTATCGGCAATTGGCTGACTAATCGTTATTGCTTTTCTGTTACAGGTACGGTGACATGGTTCCGAAAACGATCGCGGGAAAAATCGTGGGGGGAGTTTGCTCTCTCAGCGGTGTCCTAGTGATCGCTTTACCGGTGCCTGTTATCGTCAGTAATTTCAGTCGAATATATCATCAGAATCAGCGGGCGGATAAGCGGAAAGCACAGAGGGTAAGTCACACGTACATTCTTTTCCCGAAAGCTAATCTCGCAGAACTTGTCACGTTCACGCATCCACGATTCAGTTTAATTCATTGCATTTGATATCGCGTTCATAAATCCGACATTTGTTATCTTCGCGTTTCGGTTTCCATTTTATTCGACGTATCGAACTCCGTTAGAGTTACGCCTCGGATAAATGCCACGACTGTGCGTTAACGTCGAGCGAATTTTTAAAGCGACATTAGCCTCGCAGATAACTATCGGAAATAACCCACTTCGAAAAAAATATTCAACACCGAATCTGGTGAAAATTGGAGGAGCATCGTTCGATAAACCATATATCATCGTATCGTTAATCTGGTATCGGTGACGCGTGTTATCGCGCGCGACCAAATTCGAACGAAATTTGATTCGACCTTAATTCCACTTCGATCCAGCTGTAACTCATCGGATCGTCGATGAGCAACGACGCTCGTGGGCGAATCCGATTATCATTAATTCACGTCTCGCAACGAGAATCAAGATACGTACGCTCTTTACTTTTCCCCCCGTCAGACGGAAGCAGAATTTCGTTACATTTCCGGCACTCGTAAAACGGTGAAAAAATCGATCGACACTGGGTCTAGGTTTTTCGGCCGTTTCGTACACGCTCCACGTTTCGCGCATCCACAAATAGCCGTGTCACTATTCGTGCCACGGGCTGTTTACTTTATTCTGGTACAGCGGGTATCGATGTTGTTAGATGTTGTCTTTGGAGCCGAGTTTGTCCGGATCCAAGGCCACTTTCGATCACCAGCGTTTTACGTCGAAAATTTTGCTAATGATTATTCTTATTCTATTGTAGTGCTTTAAACTAATTAAAACATTTTTTGAATATTTAATTAATCTTTCAAGGAAATTACACGCACGTCTTTAACAGTTCGAGGACAACAACTGGTTATAAATTAAATGAACATTCTCGGCATTCGTGCGTTTTTCAACGAATACTCGTCACCACTTGCAACCCTCATTCGCTCCGTTCACGCTTCAAGGAATAATTATAAACTTTAAGGGGTCATATAATTAATAAAGAACCAATAAATGCCTACACTATTTTTCTCTAACGAGTTCACTTTGGTAGAAACGTTTTAGATGGATAACTACGTGTAATTGATCTCTTAATTATTAATTTGAAGTGCGTCGATCAGAGACTCGCAAGAGATTTCGCGCGTTTGATAAACCTTAATACCCGTCATTTCATCCTCAAATACTGATTCCCTTGTCGTATTCCTGTCCATAAATTCTCCTCGTTCTAATCGATTGGTCACATTCCTGGTGACCGATGTTATCCAACAAGATGACCACGCGCTACATACGCAATGATATACCCCAATTCGATCACGTTACATAACATCAGGTGCTGTCATTAAACAGACGTTCCACTGAAAATCTCGACGCGTGGAAATTAATGAAATTTCGTTGGTCTGGAAAAACTTTCGGTGGTTAGGTTCAAGCAGTAAGTATGCCACTGGGCCAGTGTATTATCGAACTGTCACACGACTTCAAATAAATTGATCGAACTTCTCGACTCGAGAAATTCGTGAAAAACTTGGCTCTCGGTTTTCGAGGAAAACACGGGTTATTGGAAGAACTCGAAATTTATAAGATTAGAGTAGTAAATGAGAGGCAGAAGAATCAAGTTAACAGCTAACCTAGAAATTACGTTTTTCCTGTCTTAAATGGCTATAAATCAGTTCGAGATCGTTTAAGAAAATCGAACAAACTTTTCGATGCGGAGAATTGCAATGAAATTCGATAGCACGGATCATCGACAACGGATCGAATCATCGACCTTTTTGAACAGAAGACATCCTTCACGATTCTTCGGTTCTCGATTTAGCCGCTAACGCAAATAGGCCTTACATTGTACAGCTTCTATTTTCATAGAGCTCGAAAACGAGAGTGGAACGGCTGAATTGCCAACACTTTTATGATGCATTAAACCGTGCTAATTTACAAGCACGGTTCGCACCGAATTCACGTCGGTGTAATTAGACGGGTTATTTTTAATCGACCAGCGGCAATTTTATTAGCAGACGTTAAAATCGAGACGTTCTCGAATGCTTCGATATTATCCTGAATGCTAATGACAAGGAGACAAAGATCGCTGTTACTTTCCGATACTCTTCAATCGTCCAATCGCGACCAACGATTATCTATCCTTCGTCTACGATTCGCTGAACCAATCAATTCTATCGAGCACCCATTAAATCGCGAATACATTCTCTTCTGTCGAACAACCTACCGTTTGTTCTTCCTCTCCGTCTCCGTTACCTTCAATTTATGTACCCGTGCAATTATTCTTCAAAGTTGAAGAGACCATCGAGCGTCTCGACACAAAAGTCTCGTTTCCCTTCGGCGTATTTCCCGGCAATCTTCCTTCTAAATTTTAAATAGAATCGCTGACAAATGGAGAATATAATAAATTATTTAACAGTTTAATTAAATATTTTATTCACCGATTTTCGTGGGAGTTTAAAATCAACTACACGGCTGTTACTCTTTCTGTTTCATTTAGAAACGTATTAAAGCAGAGTCGACACAATCGGTTTCTCAAAAATTTCCATGCTATTCTCTCCTCCGGAAACATGTCAGAGTTGACAGAAACGTACGTCTTTTTGACGAGTTGACGCGCGACAGGGAACTCGAAAGTCGCCTGGCAAAGTTGAACGCCAGCGGTTGCGCAAAAACAGCCGATCCGTAATTTCTTTTAACACGGAGGATCCGAGGGTGGCCAGTGAGTAGTTCGAGATCGTAGCAGAAGTTTGGGTTGGCTAGTAGCCAGCTTGGCTACCCTCAGTTCATTACCACTATCCCCTGCGTTCGCCGAGAGACACAGACAGCTGGCCGAATAGAGTGGCAAGTACACACACAGGGAAAGAGAGACGGATAGGGGAAACATGGTCGCGGTTCGGAATCTTCCGGCCTTTTCACGAATCTGATTAATGGCGATTGTTGCTTTGCGTCTACCGGGTGCTACGGAACTAATGGTCATGGATTACGCGGCAGATTCTTCGTGTCATGTTTGCGGACACTCGTAACAGAAACTCATTAATTAACGGACGAGAATTAATCACATTCTTTTAACTCGTAGTTCATAAAGTTGACATACGACAGATGCGTATTGGTTTATTGGAATATTCTTTCGGCAACTGTGATCTCTGAGTTTTAATTTAATTTTAATTACTCATCTTGCTTTGAGACGAATAAAGTGTATCGTAGTTTCAATTCGATTGATGGTATAGCGCAGGTATGTACATAGGAGAACGCACATGGTGCATAACTGTACGAGATGCCGGTTAGAAATTTCGCAAACGGCTGCACAGAAAGGAAATTTAACACGGTCAAAGATCAAAATGGAAGTTTTTGCAAATTAGAGACAGACTTGTCGACAATTCGCGGCTGCTGAAATCGGAACTCGCTTTCTTCCTCGGCTCGGTTAAATCTGCATTGCAGAGGCGTCATATCTACATATGCATGGCCACGCTCGTTCCGATTTGCGGTTTCGGACACCGTGAGATCTTTCGTTTCGTATCCCCGTCCTCTTCTTCTCGCCCGCATCTGCCGGATGACTGAGAACGAAGTCTGATTTCCGACGTCGAAGATTGAAGTTTGTTTTTCGTTTAGTTTGCTCCACTTATTTCCCTCTGTTTCCATGAAAGAAAAACGTGCATCCGATTTTTATCTTGCTACAAACTTCATTTCGGTTTACCGTTAGTCTATCTGAATCGTAGATCACAAATAATATTTGTAGGTAAGAATTAATAGCGTAGAATTGAATTTCGATTCGGTGAAGTTGTCTTAAGGGTTGACGTCTTGCTTTGAAGAGACACAGAACCGCCTTGTCAAATGAGTGAGACATTAAACTAGATCAGCTGGTTTTTGCTTTCGATTTTACATCATCGGATCGATCTTAGGCGTAGATGCAAGTTCACCCGGCTAAGGGTAAACAAATATTTGAGCGAAGCTTTCATGGGTAAACAGCTCCCTGGCGAACTTCTCGTCTCGTGAAACAAACTCCGATTTACGTTGAAACTTGAACGCGAACGCGTTACCGCATAAATTTTCAGCAAATTTCTCGTTCGACGATTTCTGTGTTCAACGTTTCTATTCTCGCGGTGATATTTCATTCGGGGTGTGTTCATGCGATTTCTAGAGGATTTTATGACGAGGCAACTCGCTTTCGGCGGTGAATACATTAGAAGTAATTGAAATGAAGGTAAATGTTGATCACAAACTTTTCGAACAATTTGGAAGTTCAAGAATGGAGTACAAGTTTGTTAAAAGGTAAAAATTACGGAGTTATATTTACGAGCAAACTGTGCGAAATTGACACAAGGGATGAAGGTATCTGAGCTTCTGGCTATAATTTACGATCGCGATGTGTCCGAAGGTAACTCTAAATGGAACTCCGGTGTAATAGATAATTCGGTTAAGCAACTTCCGACCACGTGACGCTGGATGATTTCCGTTTAAAGCCGAGTAGGGTTAAAATTCTCGCTGCGGACGAAATAAAGTCGACGATTTTCCAGGAGTAATTTCCTCTGTTCCCTCTTCACCACGTATCTCTATTCTTGGAGCGAACTCTTGGCACGCTTGGCCCTTTAAGGTCTCTCTTTTTCGTGCTTCTGCTTATGCGAAGAACGCGTCGAGGGGTCGGCGAAACGGTCGAAAAAAGAAAAGGAAGAAGAAAAAAATAACGAGGGGCAAGAGTAAAAGAACACTCCATCTTTAAACATTTCGTCTGTTTACGCTTGACTTCGTGATAGCCCGGAGACATCGGCTCTGCCAAGATAACCGTGAAAATCGTTTGTGGCGGAGAAAAAACGCGATCGCTTTCGCACTTTTCCGATCTTCCGGCGGAAGACAATGAAAAAGATTCCATGGGGTGGCGTGGAGACGAGCCAAGTTCACGTGTTCGAACAACCAACTGAGCGGAAATGGGCAGATTAGGGGTAAAAGTTTTTTTCGGCTCCTCTGGCAAATATCTTTGTTCTTTATCGTCGTTCGTTTTCTTTATTCGAGGATCTGGAAACGTGACTGGATGGTAATTCGGTCGTGAACATACATAACGCTTTCATCGCGTTCCGTCAAAAAAGAAATACCGCTTTCGGTGTAGCTAACGTTTCGATATATCTCGGATCGTTGAATCATCCTTTTTCGATTCCGCTGCGAACTACAAATCGCATTGTATATTTTTATGTATATCGAAGTTTCATCGAACACCCTAAAATACTTTATTAAAAACAAAGAATCCTCGCTCGGTTCCGTCGATGCTCGAATTAAGCCCGGCATGTAAACGATGGTAGAACGCGTCGATTTGACGTCATCGATTTTATCACCTTGTCCTTTTCCGATCGACGATGAAAAACGACCTCTATAACGATGAAATAACGCCTCAACAACGTCACGGTATTCTTAAACGCATTAAATACAGCCGAACTTTGAAAACAGTTTATGCAATAGCAGCATTAATAAACATCCTTTCGATCTGACTCTACCGAGAACCTATTCTAATCACGATTCCAGCTTCATTCGATGTAGAAAATTTATCTCTACGGCAGCGGAGCTTCTTTCGAAAGCTTGTTTTCTCGCAAATCGGAATTTAAAGATCTTCAAGCTAAAATAATAGAAACTCATAGAGGGTTATAAACTTTGTGATAAGGTAAACGTTAAAAAAAATTAACTTTGTGGACCGAAACAACCCTTAGCGATCTCGTCGCGGAAATGAAATGGAAATGAAAAGAAAATTAGGCTAACTCGTCGAAATACTGGCATGTTGTCGACGGGTTTTCACCTCGTAGAACACATCAAATACACGTTTCACCGACCGCGTGCGTTCGATAAATCAAATCGAGTCAGATACTCTGACTTTAAATTACTGCCGACGAGTTGTCGTGCCGTTATTGCGTCGATAAAACGTCGATTTATGCGACCGCGCGCATCGATCGATCGCGGAATTGCCGAAGAAAAATCAAGCAGAAAGGCAAGAGCATCGCTGACTCGAATGTATAAGAGAGCAGGAGTGAATTTTTGTGGTTTGAATCGGATATCGATTTCGTGTTTCGGGTAGAATTTATAGCTTGTCGAGACCGATAGTACTTACTATAACCATAGAACCATACCTCGAGGTATAACGCTAATTAATGACTGATGGTAATTAGTGGTTGCTATTAGGAGGCCGTTTTCGAATTACCAGCCTCCTGTGCCTGTCCTTGTTAACGAGTTTAACTCATCCCACTGTACAGCCATTTTTATTACCAAATTACTGAACCAGCTTTTATTTCCGCTCGATTCGTAAATTCGAAACAGTTTAACGCTTTGACTTGAACGAGAGTAGACGTTTTCGCTTTCGGTGGCATATGCTGTTTATCGCTCGGTGATCTACGTTTACCGAATTACCATGAATAATTCAATCGCGAAGCCGTAAACTTTATTCCCTGAATTTTTAGCAGTTACGGTCTTCTTGACGCGCAAGATTTATCGCCGGCTTTCCTCGATTCGAATCGCTTTCATGTATTTCTCCATTCAAAGATTTACAATGCTTTTTTCGGTACGCGCGGTTCAGTTTTAGCCCGTACGTTTTCTTCACAAAACACGTATCGATTTCATAGACAATGACGCAATTCAGCTTTTGCATTATTCTTTCGGGTTTTCGAACGTGCAGCCACCCGGCACTGTTGTAGGATTATTCGAGACTAATTAGTGCACGCGTGTGTCGAACGTGATTGGATGCACCGTGGCCACGTAGCAGTTGATCGATTATTCAAACGAGCCGAGGTTGCTCGATGTAAGTCGATTTCACCTGCGCTAGCCATCATTTCTAATGCTCGAAAATTTCCGTTCCCTCCGGTAAATTGCTACGTGTCTGTTGAACGCGAGATCGAACGCTGTCGGTTGCTCGACGGTTAACGCCGTCATAGCTCAATCAATTTTCCAGTTTGAGCGTTCGATCGTTTGCCTCTGTTTCCTTCCTGAAATTCCATGCCTTCGCATTCATTATAATCTGGAACATCGACCCAAGGAGAATCATTCGATAAAACTCGCTAACATTTGTAGTCGTTACATTAATCGTTAAAAAACGCTCGTCTCCGTCGCGACATCAATAATTCATTGACGAGCTAATTAGCGTATCAAGGAGAGATCCTCTCGGAATAATGGGATGCAGTCTAGCGAAATTTCGTCGAATCACTTGGCAGTTTCCTGTTATTCGTCTCGATTGGCTGCACGGTACAATGCTCGAGCCGATAACAATGGAATTATCGAGTCGCGAACGACAACAGACATCTCTAGTTTCCTTTTTCGTTCTCTTCTCCTTCGTTTCTTCTTTTTTGTCCCTAGCAGCGTCGAGGAAGCGGGTTTCTTTTGATTCGACTGTTCCCATCGTAGTTGCTCGATTACCTTTGTTCGAGCCGATATTACTCGGCCACGATAAATGTTCGAGAACAATAGCGGGGATTCCTTCGAGCGGATTAACTCGGCGCGAAGTCGTTAAAAAGGGACTTTTAATTGGAACTCTTTATGCCTGTCGGAAAATTGACTTCGTTCAACAGGCTTTGGCACGGATCGCGGAAATGGAGGGAGGCGATTATCCCGCGTAATTATTTCAAACGATTCTTTGATGTTCCCGCGTTTCTTTTAACAAATCGAACCTTCGTCGATTGATCGGCAAGGATTCGCCAGGAAAACACCGGGAATTTATCAACGTCCAACAGCGTCGTTGCACGATGGGAGGCCCGGAAGTTACATAGATTCGAAAACGCATTCATCGTCGGTACAATATCGCGAGTAGAAACGCGGAGAGGGATGAAGTTGTTCTCTGAAGCGTATCTACGCGGACCACCAGCCTTCTCTTTCCCGAACAACGTTGAATCGAACAATTCAAACGACGTTCGCGTCTACCAGCGATACAATACCGTGCTGATAACAATTTTTTACCGATGGAATGACACAATCGCCATTAAACACGACGAAATTAACGATAGATTTATCTTGATCGCTACCAAGATTTTCTTCCATTCAACTTCACTTCTCAAATGTAAATTAATTCAGAACTTTTCAGTTCTACTAGCAGCAATGTTATCATATTATCATTGTGCAAATTCATATTTTACATTATTCAATGTTTTGAACATTAGCAGTTGTACACTTTTTACCATCCTTAAGTTTAAAAATGTCCCTTTTTGGGAAGACATTCGAAAATGCAACAGAGGGTTGCTTTTTAGCCATCAAAGACCCGAGCATCTAAGAACGAGTTCAACTTGAAACTTTATTTGATTAAACATGAAATCAGTTATCAGGACGGTTGAGTTGATCCAAGCCTTGTTAGGGACAGAAACGAAAAGCAGGATTTAAGGGTGGGTGAGGGTCGAGAAAGGCCATCGGTGGTGCAGGGACACGAACGTGGCCGGAAATATCGCGTGGTTCCCAGCAATTAATCCGAGGAAGATGAGGGAACGTGGATGCCGCGAGACCGATAAGAAAATGGAATATCCACGATTCCTGCGATCGCGTTTCGACCCCGTACTCCAGAACCACCGCCACCCTGTCTTCCCCTTCATCTCACCCCGCCCGTAGCTTTCCCAGCCTGGCGATAAGTTAATTAAGCGAACGTCGACAAATAACGCGGTGGGTCACGGACGGCTGAAAGGGGCGCGGCCTTTCGCCTTTTCAAGAAAGGGCCGTTCTGGAATAAAAGTACGCAAGACCTACTTTCCTCGAGCATTGAAAATTAAAATAGTAAAGTGCCGAGGTGAAAATATTCATCGGAACCTGAGAAACCTCCCCTACCTGCGCGAAAATCAAAGATACGCCACTTTGCGGGAGAACATAGGAATCTCGTTATCCGACAGGGTTGAAAATTTCTAAGATTAACGACTAGTATATCGAGAAACAATAGAGTCGTCCGTGTGCAAGCTCCAGGTTACAGAGAACACGTTGTGTTCTTGTCGGGACACGACGGTGTCGACGGAAACGATGGGCAAACATAAATCATCCATGGATGAGGGATGTCGTAAGCGACGCGTACGTTCCAATCTTTTTGAAAAATGACAGGCTTGCTTCCGACGGAATTAAAGTTTGAACATTCTGTCGATGCGCACCGCGTAAAATTTGTAAAGCATTACTCGCTCAAATACCACTCGAACGTAATGCGTTTCGTGCAACCGTATTATGCTGGATTTTGTTTTATCGAATTAGTAAATTTTTCAAACCCTTCTCTTACGTTTAATCGAATAACCTGTGCATTAAAAGCTTTCCAACATTTTTCACGAGGGCTGCTTGACTCCATCGAAACACCACTCGGTCTTTGGGTTAATTAATTCGCGAGCGTCCATTGAATTTCAAACTCTACATGCACGTAACAATCGCAGTCAAATTCAAATTTGTTTATTTTTAACTTACTAAGTTTATTCTTCATAATTATTTTTAGTATTTTTGTCAATACTTGATGTAATATCGTTACGCGAGCGACAAGAAAGGCTGAAATTTCACGTTGAAGGATTATGTTTGCGAAACGGTAGATTCTCTCCATCATGTTACTACAGCACGAAGGACGGTCCTCGTAGCATGTCGATGGTTAATTAATTTGATGCGAGACAACAGGTATCCGTCGTCGGTAAACCCGATAAAAAGCCGTATTCATAAACGAATTAATTAGCGACCAACGTCGATTAATTCGGCAGGTGAATCTGGTCGAGTCTTGCATTTCCTCGAATAACGATATTAGCAGATAATCCGCGACCATAAAATTATGGCGAAAATCGACCAGGTTCGTACGTCATCGCACTTTAAACCGTGCGCGATTTATCTTCGTCGAGGAGTCGAATCGTATTTTCTTCGTCCCTAGCGTAAGTTACGCGTGTCGTCGGTGTAATTAATCTCGAGCAGGCTGTTAATTTTTTGTCCTCGGAGGGATCGCTGGACTCTAGCCAGGAAATTTCAGTTTTCCGTTTCCGGTTGGCCGCGTCGCGAGTTCCTCCCCGTGATCGATCATTCCGCATCGTGTCCGATGACACGAGATATTCCTAGTTGTTCGTTTTTGGTTCCATTCTTTTCCTGTTGCTGCGTTTTCCAGCTTCTTCCGCGATACAGTTTTTCCATACGCTCTGTCGAGCACGTTACTCTTCTGAAAAGAAAAACTCGTCGTGGGGCATAAAGCTGCGACTCCATAAATGGAAGATCAGTCCGATGCAGATTACATTCAAAACCGTTCAAGTTTTTCGAAATAATTCGAATCCGTCGCGACGTTTGAACGTTGCAAAAGTTCGGCTCATAAATTATTCGAGCCTACTTTCGACACACATGAGTGTATCAATTACCTGCTGCCCCTATCGGACATTCGATCGTTCCGCAAATTTTACAAGAATTAAGCGGTGTTTACAACCGCTGCTTATCAGCGATAAAGCATTATCAAGAATTTTTCAGGCAATTTGCATTAGCCGCGGTAAATCGTATCCGCAATGGTTACGGAGCAGACTGTTTCGCTTATCGAGTTTCGTGGATCTTCCAGGGAATTCTTCTACAAAATTTCCTTAACGGCACGATAATGTAACGATTATACTTGAACCGCCGAGGGAATTACGAAATCGTGCAACGATAAGGAAAGATCGATCACGGGTGCTCACGATCGCGGCTTAACGATAAATCGGCCGAATCTAAAACTGTCTTTGTTTCTACGCGTCGAACATCGTTGCTTTACGGTCACGACGAGTCGGAAATATCAACAAACTAGAAAACGTGGACTGATCTTGCGCCGTTTATTTCGTCCCCGGTCATGAATCAGCAATGCCAAGGATGACTGTTCCGAGAGCAGCTTCTGTGCGTCAAACCTCGCGAGTATTATGCGGTTCGGTTTATTCTTACTGTTTCCGTCTACTCTTATAAATCGCGCGATTATTCAAAGTCGGTGACTTTATCAAAAAACGTCTAATTTTAATCCTCCGTGGTCTAGCTCGGTTACGTCAAGTTCGACTTTGTGTCGTTGTTTATATTAATTTGCAGCGCATTCTGTTTACAACGTGCACAACGATACAACGTTTAACGTTCTTATCGACGGGGACAGAGTTCTGCAGTAAAATCCAGAGTAACGACAAAATGGAAAAAGAAATTGTTAAAACAATTTAAGAAAGAGGAAGAAATTACTGCAATGCGTTTTTATCCCCATTACGCATTCATCGCGAAAGCCATTCAGCAGCGTTCTCTAAAGGACATTCCTGCTATTAAAACGAATGATCTGCGCCGAGGCATATCAATGGTGGGACTAGAGGCAGAGCAGTGAAAGGGCCTCTCTGGCAAAACGTATCGGAATTCGAGCGAAGAAGCGAAACATTTGCGTTGCTCGATTCTTCGTAAGTTTATCCATTGACCAAACACCATCCATCGATGCGAAATTACGCTTGATTACGAACAGACGAGCTAATTATAGCGATCTGCATCGGTAGCGAGGTTGCGGCTCCCTCTCGATGTTCACCATATTTATATTCGCAGCGAATCGTATATTTTGACCGAATGAGTCGACGAGCATTCGGAGCGGCAGAGCAGCGTCTGCAAGGTGTCATGCGGTATACTCGGACGTTTGTGGATGTGTTTACGCGGTCGACCGCAGCTGCGAAATGTCAGGAAGTTGTCCTCGAATGCAGTTTCGACGGGCGCAGTCGCAACCGCGTGCACTTTCCAGCGATTTTACTGCGCGTAGCCACGCCACGTATTTACAGGGCTTCGCGGTTATATTACCAGTATTTCCAAAGTATTTGCGTTCGAAATCGTTAACCCTCCTGCTATGGAATCGGGTCAATCGTAATCCAAACTCCTGGAATCTATGGAACGGTGCTTTCGATGTTGGCCGGTTCAATCTTTAAATCAAGTCTTCGTATCGCCGGAATGCTATACCTACCCAAATACTACAAAATTTTCAAATTCGGAAATCTGTCTCTCCGTACACGGTATTTTTCATGGGTAGTACCTTCATGCGTGGTATTTGTCACACGTTGCATTTTTCACGCGTTATATTTCTTACGCTTTGTATCTTCCACGTGTTTTACAGTGATATGTTGCATCGCCATGTACCGCTACGCGTTTTATCATGACGAATAATATCGCTACCCGTAGCAGCGTAACGAGTTATTTCGCAACTCATCGCGCGTCGAAATTTTCCTCTCGTGAAGTTTGAATAACTCGTCTAAAAATGTCCGTGTCGTCGATAATTTCGTTTCGTCCGTTAATTCTTATAGAGTTCTGGTTGGCAGCGTTCAGTCGTAGACGAGGGTGTTGTGCGAAGGTTTACGAGGCTTGCGGACGTAGTAAAAGGCTCGTTAAAGAGAAATAACGCGTTAATGATGGATTCAACGAAAGCCACGCGTTGGATGCCGGTGCGATGTCATTTAACTCTGGCGTTCTTTATGTCTTCCGCACGAGGAGCCTCGTACAATGGAGGCTCGGTGTGTGTACACGGTTTGGAGCCGCAGGCGCGGCTGCTTGCCCGAGATAAATGCAACAACATCGTTCCGTGAATTATATCGATGTTTTGCAAAAAGTTTGCAGACTACCCAGGAAAACGCTTACGCGATACGAGATCGCTGCCATGCCAACAAACTTTCCGGCTATACGAGATCCGCTGACGAATTTAATGATCCTGGTATCACCGCGAATATTATACGAGCGTACGCGTATTACGTTCTTGCATATTACATGACCGATTACGAAACGCAGGAAGTATGACATAATTCTACAAATCGCTAAATTAATAAACGAAGGCTCTTAATCCACCGTCGTGCTACAAATGTGCTACATAAATGCAAACCAGACGTAAACGAATTAGAATTGGAACTGTCTTTTCCAATAACAATCTCTCTGCTATACCTTCATACAAATTTATAACGCAAAACCCTTGAGAGAAAATCATGCGTGGAAGAGTTAATCCTTTTCAATCCCGCGATACGCGTATCGTTTTCATCCCATGAAATCTGCATCGCAGTTCGCGCGTTGAAATCCATTCTCCCGAGAATTTCCCAGGGGGATACAGTGTTCTACGAAGCTCGTTTGTAATAAACCCCATGAAAAAGTTTTCTCGCGAACGAGTGTCGTTACGGTGTTGTCGGTATAGAACGACGAGAGAAGCGCAAAATCCAGTGGTCGGTAATCGTTTCGGAAATGGTCGGAACCGGTGCGTTTAAAGCGTCGGATCGCCGTCGCGTATTTGCGGCGACTGAATGGCGTATGGTAATTTCTCGCGGAAAATCCTCGCTAAAAGCGTAATTGACCGAGCGTGGCGGAAAGTAGTAGGCCCCCGAGGGAGCGAAGGAAAAAAAGGGGAAAAACAGCTGCGGACAATGCGTCGTTGTTAGTCTAATGACTTCTTGCGCGCGCGTGAATTCGCTCGGCCCTGAAGAGGAGCTGATGCGTTGTCGTAGCGATTTTTGCTGACGGTTCTTGCGGATTTTAACTCGTCCTCCATTGTTTCGCGCGAGACGATTTCACTCGACCTGGAAAGACACGCGTTTTTTTACTCCTTTGACTCGAGATCCTTTCGTTTTTCGAAGCTGCTTTTTTTCCGAATCGTATCATTCTTCTCTCGCGTTTGGTTCGGTTCCAAATATTCCCGCGCACTTGCTTGACCATGAAGCTTTTTCCCTTCTTTGGCAACGTTTAATTGCTCCTTCTTTGCTGTTTTCGTGATCATCGATCGTATAAGAAATTGATGGCTGTTTGGGTTTCTTACTGACCATGCGATGTTTCGTTTGTTACAGAAAGCTAGATTGGCACGTATCAGGATCGCCAAAGCTTCGAGCGGTGCGGCGTTCGTGAGCAAAAAGAAAGCGGCTGAAGCTCGATTGGCTGCGCAGGAGAGCGGACTTCAGCTGGACGACAGCTACAAGGAGGAGGATATTTTCGAATTGCAGCATCATCATCTACTTCGTTGTTTAGAGAAGACCACGGTACGTACAATCTACTTCCTTTATAAATACAATGATCGAGGGAGAAGTCTTTATTTGAGAAACGCTACAAAATTAACATATTTTTGTAATGAAACAAAAATGTCTAAACAAATTTATAAATTTGCAAAGAAGTTACAACTATGCGAGAGCATCGTTAGAGTCAGTTACGTTTAGCGGAGAAAAATACTTGTCCATGATCGACGTGTCGCACGTTTCATTAAGTTTCGTCCGTGGCTCGTTTAATATCGTGGCGTCAGTCTGGGATATAGCAGGTTATCCGAGTCGGTTCATTCTCTAGGCGAGAAGTAACGTGGCCGCTTAGAAACTAAGAGTCCGCTTCGCGCGTTGCGGAGTAATTTGAATAAACCCTCCCGTGTTCGGGTCTAATTTTAGCTCGGCACTCGCGAGGGATGCCGTGCCACCCACTAAGTTCACCCAGCCCGTTTTATGTGTGTTGTCTTTGTGTGCGATCGTGACAGGTACAGAGAAAGCTTGTGTGTTTAGTGGAACTCGTGCGACACAGAGGCTCGTTCTTTGTGCTACGAAACCGTATACAGGCTGTTTCATTAACTTCGTTACCAGATCTAGGCGAGAGTCTTGTTTATACCTTAACACCTCATTTCTATTCCGATTGTTTTCATACAAAAATAGCCACGTGTTGCAACGTATTGCTTACTCCGCCAATTTTTCCCTTTTATTTCCCCACTATAACGAGAATCTCCGGTACTAATATCGCGATACGTTGGAAATGGATACGTATCGAACGGTGCACTTTAATTGCAATTATTCGTAATAGGATCGATTCAGTTTTCAATTTAATCTTTCCACTCGTTACCTCGTATAATTAATATCGTGCTGAAATTGCTTAAAAATTTGTTTCGATTATATGCTGATCCAATGTAGTTAGTGTCGAGAGCTAATAAATCCAATTAAATTCGCTCGAATTCATGATACACGATACTTTTTTTAATAAAGTATGACCTTTCTAGCTTCAATTAGAACAATAAGATTCCTTTTCGTGTCTCGAAATATTTGCGTATTCAAAAACTAAAGTTAGCGAATGTTTATTCCGGGTGCAAAACTTGTCATGTCTATTTAGCCTTTAAACTTCCTTTTTACCGCGTTAAGAAACAGTTGGCTGACTTTCAACAAAATTTAATTCTTCTTGCCACAATGTACGGCAAGAAGTGGAGCTTTGCCGGAACCGAAAATCAGATCTTGACGTTCCAACGACTTTTTTGTTGCGCGTTTTATTATTTACGATTGTTATTTCCTACGATGCCCGTCCTTGTTTCGATACCACTCGATATGTCAGAGATCTAAAAGCATTTCCGCTAATAGGCACGTGGCACAATCAAAAAGCTTGATTAAATAGGTCAGATGGTATTCGCCGAATCGAAGGCCCTGTCTCGTTGGCCACTCGAGCCAGAATTTCCACGAAAATTGTGTTAATTGCAAGTTTTCCAGGGGTAAGGGATCGATTAACTTCGCGAGGGTTATCGGTGCAAGTGCTTTTTCTCTGTGCATTTTTCGAATACGAGATCAAGTGGGAACTTTAGCCAGTGAATTTTGAGGATTAAAGGCCTTTCAGCGAGTCCTCACTTTAACGTATTATACCCCATTTTTTTCTCGTTGGATGGAGACTGTAGGGTTCCTATGTTAAGTCGGAATCTAGCAGATTTCAGTCGCCGGAAGTTGAAAATCAACTGGCAAAGAAATTCTCTCGTACGGATTTTTATGGATTTGATAGTCGTTGGAATAATTTCCAATCGCGTTTCTAAGAATCTTCGAAGCTTCAGAATCTTTGTTCTTCACAATTCAAAAATGAAAAATTTTAACAATTAGTAATTTTAAAAGTTTGCAATTGCTGTAATATCGGATCCGAAAAACGACCCGCTTGGGAAGCTTCATAAAAGTTAAGGAAGGTCTGTTTTACACGATTCCTTATCAGGTTCCAATCACCTAGCGTTGTCCAATGAAGACGAGCTCTCCCGATAGTTCCGTTTACTCCTAGTCCCACAGCCAGTAGGTGTACTTAACCTAGAAAGCAACGCGATTCCGGCTGCCTTTGTCGAGTCGTCAAGAAAATCGTGCACACAGCCTGGGGCCCCGTCGTTCCACTTCCTGTCGCTTTCTTACGCTTTTCGAGCACGTCTACGTGCCACCGTCTCAACTTCCTGCAGGAGTACCCCTGTCATCTCAGACGATGTCCACCAATTCTGTTCATGTGCCATCTTTCTTGGGATTCTACCATTACGGGGTTGATTTATAGCGCGATACTGGGACATTGGTTATCTTTTCGTTTAGAACTGTCTCCTTCGGCCACTGACAGAGATACGGCAATAAAGAAAGGTTTTTGTTCAATGCTACTGGACTTTCCTATGATTTCTTCAACTTTTATATTATCTCGACATGGTTGAGACCTTTCTACCTCGCAGGAAGTTAATTTATGATTTAACTTTTATAATTTAAAAATTGAACACTTTGCTTTGGGACAATTTTTCGTTTCACAACAAAGTGACCTATGAAAGTTGCGGTGTATGTCGAGTTATGTTGTGGATTTTCGTACACGTACCCACATCAATTTTCCACTTTAGCGATTGTTTGCGGCGATTGTAGAACTTTGTGCAGAAATAATTAATACGTGTTTGTGGAAACTGGTCCAAACCTCAACATTTTGTTTAGTTTAAATCAACCTCGGGGGTAGAATTTGCATTTGTAATTCGAACGGATAAATGTTTTTGTAAGCGTCAAAGGAACGAGCATCGAATAATACGGAAGCATGACGTCGACGAATATTTTCGAGCGATTCATTATCTTCGACGACGGTCTTTCGTTTCAGATTTTCCAATCAGAACTTTTCCCACGATTCGGTTCGTCCTACTTCTTCCCTGCGTCGTCCCGTCATCTAACTTACCTCCACCTATTTTTCCAGCTCCGATTCGCACTTTTGTTCTCTGGTTATTGGCAACGGACGCGATTCTATTCACATGGAATTTTCAAACGAAATACAAAGGCTAAAAGCAGCAGATAACAAGGGTCGAGTACGTGCTATCTAACCAGAAAGTTTTTCACGAATCGATCGGATCAAGTTTTGCCGGTGATTGTTTCATGAACTTGGGTCTCCGTTTCGTGTCCAGGGGGTTCGGAAGCGAAAGAAACCCCATCGGAATTCTATAACGACCGGGAATTTGGACGTCGTCCAAAGATCTATTAAAACTATTCACCGTTGAATTTAACTCCACGGTGAGAGTCGTAGATCGATTAATAGAGAAAAATTTGAGGAATCGGTTAATTAAGATGATTAATGGATCTCTCAGAAGCTCGATCAGTTCTCATTGGGTGGTCGAGGAAGTTTCAAACACAATGGAGATGAATTCTATGCGGCAACTTGACGAGATTATTGCGTGCCACTTCCATTTAGCACCCCCTCCTTCTAGTAGCTGAATGAACATCGAAACTGCCAGGGAAAGAATGGAAATTACGAATGCATCCTACATAATCTGATCGGAGAACGCGAATCGCCACTTAATTCTACAATTTTAGAATCGTTCGTGTTTAACCGCGATGTCCCGCGAAAAATATGAATCGTAATTTCTATTTCTTTGTTTATTCAAAGTCGGAAATTTTAGACGATTCCCTGTTCTTGCAGCGGATACAAAGTCCTATTCGCTGATCAGCTATTTTAAATATCCACAATAAACATGGACTCGCACTGGTGTTTTTGTAACATCAACACTCTAACAGTGCAGGGTACTAAATTACAGTGACTCACTCGGTACGCGTGTTTCCAAAAATATAATTACAGTGGTCTAAGTATAGGCAATATAACAAACTAATTTTCGTGATTCGAGTGTTCGAGTATCTTCCAATTTTTGTAACTGTATAATTTTCGAAGAAACGTGTTCGATCGTGTACGATAGAGAAACGATTTCTGAGAAAAATCTTCGCAAAGGGGCATCGTGTTGCGCAGTTTGCGAGCCTCGTATCGTACGCGGCCAATCGGCGGTGTCGTCGTGTCGGCGTATTGATTTCTTCCGGGTCGTGGTCGGCCTCGATCGAATCTCATCGGGGATCGGAGTCGTCGGGGCGAGACGTCACACCCGGGGATTAATTATAGCCGGGAAACGGCGTTAAAGAGGTCCAACAATAGCGGAGAACCCCATCGGATTTTCCGACTCGCGTGGCACAAACGTGGTGTGACGCCAGCCTCGCGGAAGAAAGTGTTTTTCGCCTTGAAAACTCGACGCCTCTCTTGTCGCTTGCGAAAAGGTGCGAACGTTTTGTTCTGGACCTAGTGCTCTCTAAGTAGCTATAGCTGGATACGCGGCTTAGGCACGGGAGAGAACCGCTCTTCTCGAACAAACTTTCTTCTTATGATTTCACTAATTTCACTTATGACGATAGGATACTAAATGATTTAAATAGAAAAGGTTCAAGTCTACAAAGTTAAAAATTAAGATTTCTGGTACTGAGTTCAAAGATCAAAAAGTCAGGGCCCAGTAAGGGTACGTGACTCTCAGTGTATCACTAAAATGTCCTCTAACCTTGCAAGGGTCTGCACTATCTCCAAACTCCCGAGAAGCTCGAAAGGTTATAAATTATTCTACGTACAAAGTTCCTCCATGAAACTTAGCAAGAAGATTTAAATTAAGAGATCAAACCTTGCGAAAATATCGTTTAAGGATGAGCATGAAAAATGAGCCAGAGTTCATAAACCGTAATTCCAGTCGAAAAGCATAACTCGATCGTAAAGGAAAAATTTGATCGAGCTCAGCATGTACCCGGTTCGGGTCACGGTCTCCGCGTCTTCATCCGCTCGCTTGAATTTTCCTTTTTCTATGGCCCGGTTTCCTCTCACGACGTTCTTGCCACTTCGCCCTTTCCAGCACGTTTATTTCCAGCTGGACGATATTAAATTCACGAGTGGCCAGGCCGTGTCACCGTTTTTCGGCCCGAACGATGCATACGCAGCCGGATATTCAGTCGTCCGTGCTTCTTCGATTCTGCCCTGAACGATTTTAATTTTGATCCTGCCGCATTTATTCCTATACGCGGAGCATCTGGGTTAAGTCTGGGTTAGGTATTTTATACCGGGTTAGTGGATTAGGAGCCTCAATCCGCTGAAAGGTTTTTTGCCCTTTGTTGCGTGATGTTTATATTTCTTTTTTAATTTTAATTTTCATCTAATTTTTACTTAAATTACCGAGTCTCTTACAAGACAGAAACTTTTGGAAGGGTCATTCGTATTTTCGATTATATTCGACTTACCAAGAAGGTCATTCGACGGAGGACATTTCGTATTCCCTACGATCGGATATGTATATGGCTTCTGTTCGATGCTTGTTTGATAGCGATTCTACGAAATAGGATGGAACGAATGTTCGGCTAAGGTAAGGACATCCATAAAATCGCGACAAGTGTGTGGCATTCCGGGGTCAGGTCGGCTGGCGTGGACGAGTTATTTATGGGGCACGAGGATGACCCAGCTGGATTTACGAACGGTGATCGCCGCCTCTATTAACCGGGGAATGCATATCCATCCTGGCTACGTCTTGCATTTCTAAAACGGTGTCGCCGCTGCCAGTGTCCATCTTTGTGACTGCTTGTCGCTTTCGAAACAACTTAAACCGATCGGAACCTCGAGGGAACTTTCATAACTATGCTTCAAACACTCGATACAACTTCCAGCCGGCAAAGTAACTTCGCCAAGTCGACACAAAAGATTGTCACTCGGTAGCTTATTTTCGCTGTCTTTAATTTCTCCAGTTTCTTAATTATTCGATCGAATTACGTCTGCGGTAACTAACAGGGTAATTGCAAACCCTTACGAGTTTCAGCTTCGACCGTGAAGGTAATAAGCTTTACGGTGGTATCAAGAGCTTTTTAAATATTAACGTACGCGTGGGAACGTTGGCTGACTGGCAGGTTTGCGAATGACAAATGTAGTTCGTTCTCGAGTCATTACTTATTGATCAGATGAACTATATCCATCCTCTTGTATCGAACTTTTCACTGCAAAACAAACATTTAATATCGCATGCAATTCGGTTTATTTTTCACTGGCATTACCTGTAATTGACTCGAGATTGTGCATTATCATTTAGGAGGTCGACTATAGCACTGTGTCTGTTATTTGCGGAAAGAGTTACCTTTTCAACTTCTGAGAGACCTTCTCCTTTGTAATTCAACTGTACTGTATCATTTAGAAAGGGAGATTACAAAGTTCGTCTGTAGCAACAGTACTATTAAAACAAATATGTGATTTAAAACAGCGCGAAAGCGAATGATCGAGTTTCGTTAGAAGTCGTTTAACGAAGTGGTTGTAGCTGGACAGTAGGGGTCACTCAAAACAGTAGTATTTTTCTATCGAACGTTTAAACGAGGCGAGTTTATTTTAATTTATATTTAAACACGTGCAGCAGCTGGATCACATGGCTAGGTTGGATCAATGGTTGCGCTAAATAAAAGGCGCAATTGGTAGTCCTCCAAAATGGTGTCACGTCTCGCGTCACTATCTTGGAGAGGTCAGTGCGTTTATAAGCACCGTATTACAATTCCACCGTACGAAAATAGCGGCGCCGTTCTGTTTATAGAGAGCCGGCTTCTGTGCGATTTCTTTTTTAGACGCATCGCATGCTCGAGGCCCTGTGTTTCTATTTTCTAACGCCGACAGTGATGGAATTGTGTATCTTACGAACGAAACAAACCAACGATCTCGTTCGATAGTAACTTATATAGTTCAATAGTTCTTATATTTATTTATTCATCTTGCTGTTTTACTACATTTTTATTCCGCTATTTTACTACCTCCTTCCATAATTTTATTTTACCGGTTCGCTATCTTATTACATGGACTCAGAAAAAGTCATCCATAAACCGAGTGTTTTCTTCTGTTCGACATAAAATTGATTCTTTCCCTTTATCTCGCCGCGATAAATGAGGAGGGTTCGCGCTCATGGAACCAGCGACCATTACTCTCGAGTGGAAGTTGCAAAAACCGAATTGTAGAAGAACAAAGAGGGTTTTTCTTCGCCTAGCCAAGTCTGTATTGTCTTACGGGTCTCGTACAAATTGAGCCGGTGCACAAGAAAAGATTGATCGCACAGAGCCGGCTAGGTGCCGAACCGCAGCCTCCCTTTTGTCCATTGATCAAAGTGGAACTCGTGTATCCTTGCTCCACTATGCGACAAAGAACCGTCTAAGTTACCGCTTTCAAACAAACTTCCTCTCGTTCAGTTCTCCTTAAACGTTCTCGTCCGGCACCTATCAAAATTTCAATCAATACTCCGAATTTTCTGCGAATAAGAATGTCGCTATAATTAAAACTGACGACGTAGAAGAGCCAGGCATCGGCACAAATGTACCAGAAAAAGAAATTAGACCATGCGCGAGATATAAAAGCGAATTGTGCAGTATTTGAAAATCGTTTATCAAGTATTCGAGGCTGAAACAGTCATCCGCGAGAAACGTCTCGTTTCTCTTTCGCATCGACGCCTTCAACGGACGATCATTTTTCACGAATTGCCTGCTCACGCCGGAATAAACCTTTCTCTCACTGTCTGCTGTTCCTGTAAAATAATCCGAATTTTCCGGGACACTTGTGTCCCGGATTATATCGGATTCATGAAATTTAAATGCCTCTACGGGTCAGCGGATCGAATGAAAAGGACAAATGGGAAATCGGTGTGTTTGGATGCACGGTCTGTTTAAAGGTTGTCATTCAGTGTTCCAAATTATGTGGATTCAATTTTCGTCTATTTATTATGTGACAAACGGTGCCAAATAGAGCTGTTTTGAATTACGTTTTCATACGCTAGTTAGAAACTATTATTGTCTGTTCTAGATATTATTTGTAGTACTTTTCTTCCTAGTGTACAGATTGCAGTTACGAGGCTGGGGAAGAGAGAGTGTGGATGATGATCATTAAATGGTAGTTTGGACCGTTCAGTATCGATTTGTTAACGATCAAAATTCCCAGGATTCGAGGAACGATACTAATCGTGGAAATCACAAGGGAAACGTTGCTCGGTTCCAAGGAAAAGGGGGTTATCGAGTGATCTCGACGTCAATCGCGTGAGTGCAGCCTCTTTCCGGCTACGCCGAAGAAGATTTGATCCTCTGAAATGGAGCAGTCACGCAATCTTTTCTGTAAATCGCTTGAAAACAAATTCGGTGCCGCGACTTACCGTAGTCAAGATTTAACCAAACAGATATACAAAGTTATAATTTCAAGATGTCTAATCACGAACATCCATTTTTATTTACTCACTCATGACTATCAATAATAATTTTTCAAACCATATTTTCCGTCATTCATCTTTCTCGAAGAGTTACCTAAAAAAATTTCACGAATTCCCGTGCCAGTTATCTAGCAAAATTTCTGGCTATAGTTTCGCAGGAAAAATCAAAGCTACATTTTCTCGCTAGGAAACGAGTTCAAAGGACTCGTCCCTCTATTTTCGTAAAAAAAGGAGGTTACACGTCGCACATGTAAATTTACCTAGCGACACAGTTTGCGTTTTTGAATTGGAATACCGGTGACACTCGCGTGTACAATTCCTCGCGGGATTGAACTGTAGGAAATTCAAAGTGGAGGCTGGTCGTTTACGAGCCCGCGTCAATTTATTTCCGAGCGTCTGTTCGGTAAGTTGACTGGGACTCGACGTAACGTTATTTCAGGTATTATTACGTCGCCGGGCTAAACCTGGTCGGAGATGCACGGGTCAGGGCAACCGACGCGAACTACGCCCTTCGGCTGTGTAATTCGAGTCGGGGAACAACTTTCAACACGGTTCGAGCAATACTCGGCGGACCAAAGTTCGTCCGACAACAATGGCACTCGCTGGAAACGGTCCCTGTACGATTCGTGTTCCTCGAATCGCGGATTTGTTCGTCCCTTTTAACTTTCGCGGCGATTTTACACGCTCCCATAAACTCCTTTGATCCTTTATTCTTTACCGTCTGGCCGTGATTAATAGCTCGGTGAGTCGGACATAAAAATGGTACTTCGAGTGGCAATCAAATTTCCGAGCGGGAAGTTTATCGGCAAAAATTTTACTCGAAATGTTGTTCACAGACTGACAGATTTTTTGAGGTGGGCAAAGAATGTTGCACGTGAAATTGGAAAATCGTAGCTTTGATAATTCGTGTTGATCGATTAGACAGCTATAGTTTAGACTGCGAGAAATAAGAATCTGTGTTAGTGGAGTACAAGAACTTTTTAACATTCGTACCAACAGAAAATTCACAGCGATTATTCTTAAAGATAATTAGACTCGCGAAAGAATAGGACGAGTGTATTACAAGTGTTCGTTAACAAACGGAAGGAAAAGAAAGGTTGCAACTCCTCTCGCTTAATACATCGTCCCAAGTTTTCTAGATCAAGGGTGGAACACTTTTTACTTTTAATCGGAGCTATAGTTCCAACAAAGCGCACCCTGTAACTTTATCGCCTCGTAATTTAACGTCAAAACTTTCGATCCCGCTCGTTCCAAGTTTTATAATCTGCAATGCTTCGTCGGATATTCTCGCTGCCTGCGATTCCCTTTTTCACAGAAGAGACTGTGGTATTCCGCAGGATCGCCTAACAACATCGACGCCCCTTCGAGTACACTTTTATCCATATTTAATCGGCTACCGATGCGGCTAAGTAGATTGTGCACGTTATTGGTCAGCCTCGGGCGATACTACGTGTAATACGCGATATAAGCCGTCTTGTACTGCCACGTGTTGTTTTCCTACGCGTTGTATAGCCACGCGATACACTCTTGCAAGTTGTTCTTTCTTTGTCTGAAAAATAAATTAACGACAAAATATTAATTATACGCATAAATTATTTGGGACATGCACTCGAGCAATTTTTCTATGTGCCTTGACTGGGAAAATAATGAAAGACATTATAAGATGCAATATCGTGTCTTCATCACAACTGAATTTTAGGTCCACTCTAATTATAATCTTCGCAATCAAGGTTGAATACAAAATATGTCTAACTTCTTCCTTCATTTGTTTTCACATGGTAGCAATAATTATTGAGCCGTGAAAGAAGTGAAAATTGTAGATGAAGGGGTTAAAAGCTTTATAGTGTAAATGTGTGGTTAATGATACGAATTTTGTTACAGGATCGGGAGTTCGTGGAGATGGAGGTGCCGTACAACGGTGCCCCGAAGAGGCCGGGTTCGCCGTCGCCCCTGACCTCTCCCGCGCACAGCACTGCCTCGAGGGGCGGCCTGCTGCACGCCTGCTGCGGCCGCTGCTATCCCCAACGTTACCAGGTACGCGGTCGCCGTATTCTCGCCTCGACGACCTCTATAAGCGAGGGTGCACCCTCGTCTTCCTCCCACTCTCACCAATCGCAGCCGACCGGCCAGTCGGTGCATTATCAAACGGTTGACCCCACCACGGTGCCCAATGTCGCGTTCAACGTGCCCGGTGACAACGATCGGTTACGTCGCCAGGGCACCAGCTCGTCCAGCCCCTACAACGAGACAAGGGTGTGAGCCGGGCTCGGGACAACGATTCTTAATCCGTTCACCGATTCAATTCTGGCTCGATATTCATTCGCCTACCGATCGAGATATCGAGGTTACGGTCCTGGTGGTGAGTTGCGCACCTCCAACGTGTCCTTTCTTTCGACAACAAGCTCTTTCGGTTCTTCTACTCTTTGTTCCGTCGAGTTGTTTGGGAACAATTGTTAGATAAACAAGTTTATCGATGCTCTATGTAGGTTGATAGGCTATGGACGATTGTTGGTTCTGGTAACAAAGGAGGTTTCGTTTCGACGTGTACGCGTCGTTTCAGGGGCTAGATAAACCATTCTAGTAACGTGTTTGATTAGTCACTTCGAATTAAACGGGTTGTATATACTGTGGCTCTTTCTTATCGATTTATCTAGAATCTATCTTTTGAATTAATAACGAACCAGGACTACTAGCGCGCTTGACCTTCTTGATTCGGAATTACCTATCGAACACCATGGACAAGTTGTCGGTTCCCGAAACGACCTTGTACGCGAGCGAACGTTCGTTTAAGTTGGTTCCTTATTAAAACCGCTGTTAGTCGCTCCAGTTTGGTGCAGTGATACTCTCGAACACTTGTAGCGAGTATAAGTCATATCACGCGAAGAGATCGGTGTACGCTCGACGTTGTTTGTCGTTGAAGGATCGATGCCGCGTTAGATAAGGATATGTTTGTTCGCCCCGGAGCGACGAGGAGACGTTGTATCGGCAGAAGACTGAGCCTTCCATATCTCCGAGGATTTAAGACATCAGTCAGCTCGGACCGAACTGATCGATTCGTCTCCATTAATCCCGAGTCTAGTCAAGAATTTCAATAATCGAGAAATAAGGTCACGATTGCGAACAGGTCTTAGCATACGTTATTCTTATCGTACTTGCTCGGTAACGAATCTACCGCGATCTCTCGGTTCTTGTCGATCACCTTTAATCACCTCTCGTTTCAACGAACTGTCTCGATCACAGACGATCGCGTTCGAATCTGGTGCTAGAATCAAAACTTTGAGTTACGACACAGGGACACGAGTTCCAGAACTCCAGTTACGGCGCTGAAACTCGATGATCCTCCCGATCGACCAGGTTACCAGGCGCTTGGAGACTAACCTCTCGGGATTCGATGAATTTTCGCAAATTTCCACCATCTTGTTCGATTCTGAAACGATAATAACTAAGAGGGATCAAATGCTGCGAGACTCGAGCGCACGTTATTAATAGGAATCGTGAAATTACGGTCGACCTAGCCTTCCTTAGGAAAATGGATAATATAGGGACAGAAGGGACTGCTCTTAATACCAAAGATTTACCTCCTATATTTAGTATAATAAATTAATCGATGTAAACCGGTTCGCCACAGATGCGGACATATACGATAAATAACGAAGTAGCGAAATTTCTGTATTACACTCGAGAATGCGATATCGCTATTTTTCCTAAGAAAGGTCAGCGTGTTGCGTAGGTATTTATCGAGCGATGCACTAGAAGGTAAGAAGGTACTCGAACGATTGGAGGCTCTAGAAATATGGTGGTTGTACGCGACATCGAATCCCGGTTGCTAAGCACGACCCCTCTGGGGCTCGAGTCTCCCCGAAGCACTGCCAGTTAGGGTTCGAATTTCGAACCCGGTGCTCTCCTTCTCGCCACCTTGATCGGTGATATTCTTGCTATTTTATCTTCGCACGCGCGCACCTACGTACGGATCACGCCGTACGCTAGATAAGAGCTAAATAAACCTTTAAGATGGCCAGGCATCGAAGAATTTCCTCCTCCGTCCCTTTTCGAGACAAGGAGAATCCGATGAATAATGGAGGCGAGTAAAACGAGTTTGCGATTCAGCGAACAAAATAAGAAACAAAGGAGATGCAAATGGATGCGAATGCTTTCTCGAGCAATCGACGGTTCAGTTTATCGTTTTTTACGCTTCCGTCTAGCGAGGCTGCAGCTGCGGCTCCTCTTCGTTCGATACCCTGCTTGCTCTCGTTTTAAGCTCGATAGGTATAATAAAAAATGATCGACGCACGTGGCCCTTCGCACGAGACTGTCCGTGTTTGGAACTTTTCCAACGATCCGTCCGAACGGACGGAGAACAACCTCGAAACGCTTCTCCAGCCGATCTTAAAGCGTGTTCCTCGAATCGACGTTGTTATTTTCCTTCCTTTGTGTCGAACCTGTTCGACGCGAGATGCCTTTGCGGGTGATCCCCTGTACTCTCGACGCTTCTCTTTGTGATACATTTTCTGTGATGCCGCTATCTTTCTAGAAACGCTTCGTTTTCTTCCGAGAGTCTGCTCTTCCTTTCCGAGAGACGCAACCAACGAAACAATAAATCTTGTTGTCGAAAACTATCGAGACGATTCTATCGTAGGTTAGCTCTAGATCGCTGGATCGTTAGAAACCTCTGACGAGGCCTGATCGAAATTATCTAGCCTTACCCTGCCTTCTGATGGCAACTTCTAAATCGATGTTGTAGCTATTCCGATAGAAACTGAGGGAGAACCGTCTGGACTGTCTGAACTCGACGAAGTCCAGCGTGTACCAAAATAATTCGCTAGGTCTCTTCGAGAACTCGTAGATCGTCCCTAGAATTACCTCTTCTCACAGCCGAGCGGCCTTTTCTTCCAGTCCTCTAGTTATTTCCTGTAGCCGGAGATCTTCGGAGCGTTCCATCCTGCGAATTCTTAGCGATGGATTTAAACGACTCGCGGACAGAACAAATTGATCGCGTGGCTCGTAAAAATTCAATCTTCGTTAATCGAGTTAGAAGCGTGATTTTTATAACTTGGTTTTGATTGCTATATTATTCAGTTTTTAGCGAATATTCATTCAGAGTTTTATAAGATATTCTTACGTTCGAAGTGTTCTTTCAACCTACACGTGGAAATAATTTTCCGAAATATTTGAAAGTACTGATGTTTTAAGAATGTAATTGTCTTTCGATGAAAGTTCCAGCGACTTTATGTTAAAAGTATCTCGATATCGAGAATTGGATGTGTATCGACCAAGGTGGCTGGTACGTCGACTCGTAAATCAGGCTTCACGTAGCGGGAGACGACGTTAACGAGGGAAAATGAGAAGTGATAAATGATCCTGTCTGCTGGTGGATCCGGGACGAGACTCCATCGAACTCCCATTAAATGTCGTTCCTCCGCTATATCCTCCGCGCCATTTTTCAGTGGTTCTTATTTCGCTTATTTTTATAACTTCCAGCGAGTGCTCAAACTTCTGCAACTTCTGCCGATTGAATTTGGCGTTTTGTTTTCTTCTTATTACGATCGCATAAAGCTTATGCAGTACCATTATACTTTGATTCACCAACAAAATCGAATAATTTGTATACGTCTGCAAATGTTATTTAAAAGGCAATCGAAAATTTGCTTGATCCTTAAAATTATTTACGATCTCTTCCGCCAGCCTTTTCACAAATAAATTACATCTATTCCTTATCAATACATCGAATGCCTCCTGGTTTAACTTGAAAGGAAAATTTCGTTGAATGCTCAACTTTTCTTTCGATCACCGATTTCTTTCAATCAGCCCCTTTACTTTTATCTTCGGAAAGAAGCCATTTTGTTTCGTGCTTTGAAAAGGTAGTCCAGAGTTCGTTAAACCTTCAAGCTTTCCACTGACTGCTGCGAGCCACGCGATCGTTCTGTCGATCCTATCGAAGATCTCGACCCCTCTACAGGTTGAATCGAATCGAATCGAAGGGGAATCTATGGTCCCCGTTTAGGTCGAGCCTCGCCGCTCGTCGGCCCTACCCTACGTCTTCCATTTTTAGATTAAAACTCGAAAACCTGCCCGAGCTCGTGCCCGCCTTTCTTCTCGTCCGACTGCACAAACTTTATTCCACTGCGCTGCTCTTCGACGTGGCTTTCTCTACGGATAATGGTGACGTAGGAAGACATCGGTGGAATTTTCTTTTCAAGATTTAGAGATTTTAGAATTTGGGAATTTGGGGTTCGAGAGTTTGGGGGTTGGATTCTTGGGATCTTGGGATTTTGGAAATTTGGGAGATTGGGAATTTGGGAAATTGGGAAATTGGGAGATTGGGAGATTGGGAGATTGGGGATTTGGGAATTTGGGAGATTGGGAATTTGGGAATTTGGGAATTTGGGAGATTGGGAGATTGGGAATTTGGGAATTTGAGAAATTGGGAATTTGGGAATTTGGGAATTTGGGAGATTGGGAGATTGGGAATTTGGGAAATTGGGAATTTGGGAAATTGGGAATTTGGGAATTTGGGAGATTGGGAATTTGGGAAATTGGGAGTTTGGGAATTTGGGAAATTGGGAAATTGGGAAATTGGCAAATTGGCAAAATCTTCCTCCCCTACGTCACCATTTCCCCAGTCACTCTCTATAAGCTAACTCGTTTGAGTGACGTTAACAAGAAAAGGTTGTCAATCGTATAAAAAGGAAAGCACGTGAAAGCGTAAATGGAGGGACCGGTTCTACAATGCGACACTGGTATCGAAGTTTGCGGAGCAGCGTACGTGGAAATAGAATCGATATCTCACGATCGGAGAACGAAGCTCGTTCTTCGTGGGCTGTTACTTCCCTTGACCTTGTCTAGTCGTCGTCGAAAGCGTTTCCGGTCGATGTCGTATGGTCGACGATTCTCGAATCTTCGTTTGATCTTCCTTTTGGTCAAGGCAGAGTTTCGGGCACCAAGCTAATTATATCAAAGTGCTTTCGGGCCTAAAAGTAGTTTTAAGGTATCCTCCTTAGGTAGATAGGCTGATCGAGACAGGAATTTTCGTGAAAACGTTCTCGTGGCTTATCGGACGAATTTGTATATATGAACGGAGTCTAATTATTATTTACACTTCATCGATCGAGGATTACTTTATTTATTCTAGCTGGCTTGCGACGCTGTGATTTAACAATTGGTGGCCTATTTATAAACGAGACGTAGAATAATTCTTATTTCTTGTATAAGAATGAGTTTTATTATTTTGTTAAATTTTTTTTGGGAACTTTATCATGAGAGTATAAATTATTGTTGTATGCTTTTAACGATATTAACTTTGCGACGCAAACCAGCTCGAAATATGGATCCTCGATTTCTAAAGCCTCGCAGATCGCGCGAGGATTTCTTGATTCAAGGCGATTCGTCAACTTTTCACGACGATTAAGGGTTGTACTGGATCGTCGTTGATTCATACGACGATTAGAAGATTATATTGATCCTGGTAATCTCTCTTTACATTGAAACAGTTCATCCAACAAAGTAGCGCGAGAACGAGGCTATCAAACTTGGCTACTGTACAGGGTATTTCAGATCGATTAAGAAATTTCCCTACAGAACCACAGATAATTTGTTTTCCAATAATTTGACAGAACCTATCCGTGTACTGTTATGAAATGTCCTATAATAATTTTACACGAATTACCGTCATGAATTTGAAGTTTTATTAAGAGGCCTAACAAGCTTTATTAAAAGGCCTAACAGTTTCTTATTCGATCTAAGTACGATGCCTTGTACGAACTTCGATTTTCTTTATCCACGGTAGACAAATAAAAACCGTTTCATGAAGTCGTCAAGCCCTTAATCGATCCGAGGACGAAGCGTTTCAAACACGAAGCACGTAATTCGCCACACATTCCAGCGATCTGTCAGTGTTCCGATTCTGCGACTATCACTTTCTCTCGCGCAGAAAGAACGATATCCAAGAAAGAAAAAGAAAGAAAAGAAAATAAAGAAAGCTGAGATTTTTTAATCGACGCATCTACTTTACGAAGCCAGATCGAAACCTTCCGTTTGGTTCCCTGACTCAAAAAAAAAAAATATCCCCGCGAATCCGTTCAAGATCGAGAAAGTAAATTGGAAAACTGCGATTGGCGGGAGCTGCACCGAACGAATCCCGTAAAGTACGAACGCCACAGAGAACGTTGAATGGCGACAGAAAAGAACAGAACGACAGACAGTTACATTCTGCGTCCTCGGTTTTCAGTTTTTCAGATCAATTGTTAATTTTCAGCGACGCGCGTTCCGTTCACCGAACTTTAACGAGCTTCGATTCAGGCCCTTGAAAACGAGACACTCGCGCACACTTGCACGGATTTCTATTGTTGCGATGTGGGAAGTACGGAGTGTATTAACCCTTTATCTATGGCTGGGTCGTTCGGAAATATGGAATGGTAGGGAAAGGGTAACTAGGTTTTTTCTAGGTTCATTTTGTAGGAGGTTACTGGGATCTCCTAAAATTTCTCATACACTTCCTTTAATATCCTTTGAGTTCTCATATACTCCTAGGTTTTCCCTAGAGTTCCTTTGTTTCTCCTACGGTCCTAAACTCTCCACACGATTCTTCCAAGTTTCTCTTACTCATTAGCTCCTTACATTCTTCTTTATATTACATCACTTCTGCAGAGTCTCCTAGGATCTGAGATTTTCCCTAGCTCCTCAAGATCTTTAGTTTCCCCATCTCTCAAGGTCCTCCTACAGTTTAGGTGATCACCAATCTCCTAATCTCCTAATCATTCGAGTATCTCCCATTTACCCTTTCAAATTACCCAGTTTAACAAACTTAAAATTGTAGAGTCATTTTGAACTCCCATAACATTCGATGAAGTAACAACGGCTTCTCACAGCATCGCAACAATATCTTGGATTCGTTTTATTTGTAATGCGTTTCTTGTCCCTTTCTTTCGGTATTGATTCGATTATTCCGTGCAGGTGGGCGCCAGACGAATCGCTTTTGAGATTCAGCATACCGCGACGCTGCAGACATTCGACGAACCTCGAGTTTCCTGTCCGGAAGAGAAATGCTGAGAGGATCCTCGACAGAAGGTCGAGGATCACCGGACAGGAATGACTTACTTAGGGAGAAGAAGTTTAGCGAGCTGGATTATGGTTTTTTTGGATATTCATACGAGTGTACAGTCATCCTTGCACAGTTATCGACTCGAGAATTGTACGACCGATGTGTCAACCTTGACCTTAGAGAGCAGGTATATACTTGTGTACACTGGCGTTCATAAGTATCCGGATAGTTGGCAAGCTCGGAATGAAATTGATGTAAAGGAATTCCCTTCGTGTCGATTCAAGTTTAACCTCATCGGAGGGCAAATATTTGAATTTATTTTAAAGCGGTAATAGAACAGAGTACGAATCGGTTTTGAGACCTTTGTCCACTTAATCGAATCATATTTATTGAAAAATCGACAGAAACCTAGTTGTCGAGCGTACCCCGAGTAGCGGATTTGAATGTAACGCAGACCGGATACTTCTGAACCATAGTGTACTAAGTAATTCGTATAGGTAGATATGTTTTGTGTGCTCGTATACACGTGTCGCGTGGTGGTTGGCGTCAAGGTGCACGCTGGAGGGTTCGAGGTCTTCTTCGAACTTTCTTCAACCAGCCCTACCGTGTTTCACGCCTCGTTCGCTACACGCTTCGTCCATCAGCTGTTTGACTTCTGATTGCTCTTTCAACGACCTCTCTCGTATGCGAGATTGGTCCAGCTCGGTAACTTCGTTCGTAGGAATCTTTGTTCGGCCCATAACCCTTGTTCCGAATTCAGTATTCTTTTAACAGGTCCATCGTAAACAGCTGTTGCACAAGAGCACTTGTGAAATATAAATTCGTTCGGTGTTGTAAGATACTCACGATGTGGACGCACGCAAGCAATGCTTCTCAATTAACGTTGTTCCACGTGTTGATTAAGTTCTGGACGTTTCTCGTCAAGGAAATTTAGCTTAAAGCTCGAGTCTGGCTCAAAAGTTTCTGAACTCGTAAAATCAAATTAACGTTGCAGGCGTATCATGTTTATTAGAGACGATGACCCATTTACGAATAAAACTATTGTCATTGTAGTGCAGTAAATGGCACTGAAAAAATGTTCCCAAACTTTTGAGATAAACTGTGTAGAAAGAAAAAATTTGTCAAAAACGGGGGAAATTACTTCTTCTAAAAACTGACTCGGTATTTCAAAAGATTCGCAAGTGGTACTTTATCCTCCACTTAACTGTAACTGTAGCTGTTCTCTTTTCTGGCTTTCAACGGAATTTTGCTACGAGAGTCTTCCATGGAGAATAGAGAGCATAATCCGAAATATTAAGAAAATCGATCGAATTTTTTTCTTCGACTTTCTTCTCGCGTTTTCTTTTTCTCTCACGCTCGATGCGTCGAGTACTGGCAGTTGTGCACGCGTCGTCGCGTGCTGTACAGCACGGCTGCTGCACAACGAGCGACGAGTGGCGTTCGCAAAAACGATCAGCGATTCTCTGCCGCGGTTTCCAGCTGCTCGCGAAGGCGTCGGAACGGAGGATTATTTCGCGCTCACGCTCTGTTTCCGAGAGGGAAATGGAATCTGTTCTTCCCCATTCGTGACGTTTTAATTTACCTCCTGTTCCTTCAAACGTACATATTTTTTCCTTGCGAAATCTCTGTCGGGAAACTGATTTAAACGTACGAAGATTTATTGTTCTGCACGTAAAGTCTCTTGAAATATTCGCATTGGGATCAAGTATTATATTGGCTGTGATTTTTATGATCTTGCAAATTGTTATTCCTTCCATGTTCAGAGTCTGTAGCTCTTTCGGATAAATTCAGATCACGAAAACCTCTTGCATCGAAGGTTCTAAAGCGTTTAGGTGCTAATCAAATTAAGAACCTTTTGTGTCCTAATTCAGTGCGAATACTGGCTGCAAAATTAGTTACCATTTACAATCGAGTTTTACGAATTTAGCTGGAAAATTAAAGCGTTATCTAAATCCTGATAATAAAATAAAGCGTATTGAAGAATTATAAAAAATTCCTCTTCGATATTTCATGCCATCAAGCTAATTTTTATTGTGTCAATTCACTGTCTGTAGTTTCCCCTGTGCTTGTTTCCGCGTTTTTTCACAAAGTTTCATGAACGAGCTTCAAATTCGCGAGGATGCAACGTCTCGAAAACTGCTGAAACTCTCCAATTACCAAGCCCGATTCTCTCGAATGTCTCGTTATCAGTTTCGACATGACGCGTCGCTCGATGGAACGAGCGCGAACTAAGAAAGAAAGATCCGAATGTCACCGAGCGCGGACACGATGATGTCGCGCTGAATTTAATTGCCCCTTATGATTAGAACATTATATATAATATAACACGAGTTGCTTTCATGAATAATGCATAGCCAAAGGAACACCAGGAGCCCGTAGTGGAGCATCCACTTCAGATCAGCCAGGCAAGAGAAAATTGAATCTTAAGTGTCCGTCTGAAAAGCTCCGTCAATTCACTTTGCCGTCGGCCCAGTAACGAGCACCGTCTTTTCGACATCACCCTATTTTTCAAAAGATTTTTACCTCCACCTTTTTGCCGATGGAACTCACGAGTCCGGGAAAGTTCCGCTTCGATCACTTTGTTCCTTGAAATCGAGTGGCCCTAACGTCGAGCTATGCAAGCAACTCTTTACTCGACTCGAACATGTTCTTTATTTAAAATAATCTATAATACATTTATTCGTCCAAATTTTTCTACAGACGGATACTTTAGTTAACCCTTTCATTTTTGTACATTTATGACTGTCACACTGTATATTTCATTGAACTAATTATGGGTGAAAAATCGTGAGCAACAGGGTTGTTGGACCGTTCAGGTATGACCTGATTATAATTTCTAAAATTAGAATTCTTCGATGAGAAGACGTACAAGTACGTGTCTGACAGTGAAAGGGTTAATCGATAATTAAAATTTTCAGGGGATTTCGATTCCAGGTTGCTTGCACTTGCCTCGATATTCAGGCCGGTCGACTTCTATTTTGGGTGTTGATGTTCGTTATTGTCCCTCTGCCCCTTCAAGTTTTGCTCCATTTAATCGTTATTGGAAACTGATTGGTTGACTATATATATATAAATATACATACATACAGCTGGTTCGATTAAATATATTGTATATAATGTACGTGGATCAGCGTCACCTGTGTATATTTTATTCGGTCGATGGTTAAGAATCATTGCGTCGAGGTGTTTTTTTTTTTGGAGAAGAGCCTCCTCATTTTCTACGAATTTAAGCGGAATGATCCCTCTATAATGCGGGTGTTGCGTTGAAATCCGAGGTCCCGTTAGGTCTACACATGATTAATTGCTGTTTTGACCCCTGGAAGTCAGCCCCTTTAGACCGAGCGAAATCCGAATTAATCTGGATCTGACCGATGAAGATTTACGGCATTAAACCTGTAATCAGCCGAATTATCGACTTTGATCAACGACGCTGTCAATTTACTCTGGCAAATTTCACGTTTTCGTACTTGGAAATTTCCGAATGTAGCAGACGTTTAATATCGCGTGAAGTCTTCTATTTAGCGATCTGAAATAAAATGAAAGGGAATAATCGATCGATTCGGCCGATTGACCGTATCGTGTATCTAATTCTCGTCGGTCGTGATTCAGCGGGATTCGAGAAAATTGATTCTTCCGGTACGAAAGGGCCCTTTAGGCTTAAGAAGGCTCGATCGTGAATTAATACGGAACAGCCTGTCGGTTCGCGTCGATTACAGCTCGAGTCGATGATTAATCGAACCGTGATTAATCGATTCGGTTAGGTTCCGGTGTTCGTAATTATTTTCGAAGCGTCAGCGGGCTTGATAGGCCATAATAATTATCAAACGCTCTCTGACCTCGTCTATCGTATCCTCGCGTCGACGTCGGTCCCAACGCGGCGAAATTAATTATCGTTCAACAGGTAAGTGGCCAATGGATCGGTTGTAAACGTCGCGGCAGACAGGCTGTCGTTTGTCAATTTTTACGAGCTCTAAGCCCCGTTAATTGCCGCGGTAAACGAGGTAAATATTAGCATCCGGTGTGTTTCGCGAACGCGTTTGCGCTTCAACGATCGCATCTTCAAGGAAGATCCAAGTAATTGCCGGGTAGTAGAGGTCTTCGAGTGTTGCCTTAACCTGTTAACCTTATTGTTACTCGATAGCTAAAACTCGCGTTTCAGCTATAGCTCTTCCAGACTTTCTTTCGCATATTTAAACGCACTTTACTTCGTTATTATTCTTTATACCCTTACGAGTATTAATACATTTAATTACACCGTGTACGTTTATGCATTCGTGGCCTGCAGATTACTTGACCTGTATTTCTTCATACTTATTTTCTTTGAATCTAATTTCAGAATTATCAAACTTCAGGAGTTAAAATAAAAAACAGTACTTTATTCGCGTTGCAATTTTGGTCTACCCCTTTGAATACGAGTGAAATTCCTTCGCTATTGCTGTTCAGAGATGACACCCTCGATCGTAGTTAAATTAATTGTAATTTAAATACCGAGCCCACTACCCTCGGTTAACAGGTTAAGGACAAGGGAGTTCTTTATTTTTGCCACGCTACTCATGACAATTTAATCCAGCAATTTAATCCAGCAATACACGAACGGTTTCCAATGTATTCGAACGAAGCGATATCGTGTCGAATAATACGGGAAACGTATCGAAGGATGCCAATAACTACGGTCCCAAACGTCACAAATCTGCAATCGAGATTTCACCCTTCAAATAGACCCTCCCACGTGTATTTGTAAATATATCTGTATATTTTGTAACATATACGCACTGTTGGCACCTGTTGTGTGCGCGGTTCATCCCGTAGAAACAGTTCTCGCCCGTTTAAGGTAAGACTCCAAACGTCAACCACTTGTTTGTCTATTTTTGATCGTTGCCCCCCTGAAAGCCTGCTAGTCACCGATTGAGCATCTTTTACGGACATGTTCATTTTTATATCGAGTCTGTTTCTCTGGTTCTTTGGCACACTTAACACTTATTCCACACTTGTTTTTCATGCTACCAGCATATATCTGTTTATAGACTGTTTATGAATGCGAACCTCTTCACGATTCAGAATCAAGTTCTGATACCATCCTTTTTTCGTTTCATGTAATCGAAAGTTGTTCATGAAGGGAGGAGAGAGACGAAGAAATATGGTCAGAGGGTGATCCCTGTTTCGAAATTTCTTTTCTTTAACCTCCCTTTGAGAACTGTGGGACCCTTTGAGGCGAGAGTTTCGTTGCAATCGTGAAATTAATCGACTCTTGGACTAATTAATTATGAATCTGAAACTGTGTACCTCTCGAATAAACGAGACGAAGTTAAACGCTGCAGTTGAAATTGTTAGATTTTTAAACGACGTCCAAGAGTTACGGATTGGTCAAAGACCCGTCTGGAGTATTTCGCGAGACGATGTTTCTCGTACGCCTCGATGGTCCTTCTTGGTTGTTCGATCGGTTCGAGAAACTCTTGCGACCTTTCTCGATCGATTATCAATCAACGACTTCTAATTAACCTACTTTCTTTCAGTGAATCTTTTATATAATCTTTATAGACACGTTTTCTACGAGATCGAGCTGCTCGCGACACTAAATATTGAAATTTATGATCCTCGTACGAGTTTTCAAAGCGATAAATGAATATTATTTATCATCGGTCGACATCTGTAGTACAAAGAATAAGAAATTAACTTTTTGTAGAGACAACGAATACTTTTGGAAAAAATGTCGTACGAAAATTTCTCTGCGGATAAAATCACGATTTCAATTTTTCTGGTCTCGGAAACGCGTCAGCGTCCATTCGCTACCCGTGTTTCTTTTATCCGACGGTGGGAAAAAAAATCCGGCTGGTCGTTGATCGTGACGCGTTTGGAAAGTGGAACCAGGTCCGCAGCTGGTTGAGACGCGAATTAATTAAATTTAATTGAAGTCGACGATTAAGTTCGACTCGCTGGTTCCGGACGGAAGTTGGTCCGCACGCTGAATTAACGGGGGCAAATTAGTTCTCGCGTTACTTTCCAACAGCACGCTTGAAACAGGATGATCGATGCTCGCGTGACGATTGCCGAGCATTATTCCGCTGAATTTTATTCAACTTCAAATATGTCGATGAATGCTCGAACCCAAAAGACACTTGTTCTTTTATTCGTGGAAAGTTTCGGGGATGAAACAACCCTCGCACGCAAACTGTTCGAATGATTTTTAACGCTCTTTCGAAGCTACATTTCTGCAATTACACTTTTAACGACGTTAAAAGTTCACGGAGGATAATTTGCAGTGTTTGCTGGGGTGTTTCGTATCTTAAGAAATTATTCACGGATGAGAGGACTCGCATAATGTTTCGACAAGAACAAAGTCGTTATTAAACACTTGAACAGTGCGCATCGTTAGACTACCAAAACTACGTAGAAACTAGTGTCTATTAAACGAGCAAACAGCGAAACCAAGTTTGCGTAGACTCCATTCTCCGATGACAGAGAACACGGCATGTACAAGCCGAGGGAAGTTTCTCCTCGGCCTAGTTTAACCGATCTCCCGAAAAAGTCGAGCATCAGCAGACGATGCCCCGATAGACCAATCACCCTTTGTTCGTCTTTCGAGCCGAACTTTTCGAGAGAACACGTATCAGTCCTCGTAACGATTCCGTGACGGTTTGTTAGGTTGAAATAGGGATTAGATCTACCGACGATTCACCTAGGGAAATTCGCTGTACCACGAGTACTAGTTGCCCGTGAGGAAACCAACGGACATTGCCCTCACCCCCGACATTGCCCGCGTGGGCGTGGCTCACTTATTTCTACATCCTCTTCACGAAGGATCTTTTACCTTTAGAGAAAATAATTGCCATACCGTAGAATTTGGGGCAACGCCCATTGGGGGATGTGGTTTAATGCAACCAGGAGGTGAACTGCTCGAAAAATATGGGTCAAAATAGGTAGATTTGAGTGAACTATGTTATAGTACTTGGAGGTATCGGAAAATTTACGAGCGGGGGAGGATTTTACTTGAAATCTCTTTTGGGTTTCTCTATTTAGAACTTTTTTAACGACGGGCTATAATTTCTTGGATTCTTCCCTGTCGGGTTCCGCCACTCGTAAACTTTCAAACGTTATATGAACATTGTCCACCGGATTCATACTTTTCCTAAAACATTTTAGTCCATATTTTTGAAACGAGAATTTTGTCTTTTGAAACCATGTTCCCTCGCTTGAGAGACTCCTCCATTTATACTTTCAATGGTGGACCTCGGAAACTTTTCTCGATGAATTTCTCCAACCCTAAACTTTCCAACGACCACACCCCCTTAAAGCTTCCTATTCTCGTGAGCTTCCCAATTACACTCCTATTAACTCTATAGATTTTGACCTAAATGAGAGTTTGTAGCGAAAACTTGATTGGATTCCTCGCAAGCTTATGGATCACACTCCCTGGATTCCAGATTTCATTGATAAATCAGAAATCCCGTAATATATTCTATCCCAAATCAGTCCTATACATTTTGACCCAAATGGGAATCGAACCAGCCCTTATTGGATTCCTTGATTCACAGATTTGCGAACGGTGAGCTGCCCTTAAACTTGAAATACTGCGGTGTAATCCGAGGCAAATTTAGCCGTAAATATTTAAACCCGAATGGGAAGTTAGCAGCAACCGAAACCCTCGTTGGATTCCCTTTCTACACTCCCTGCGGGCGTTGCTTCCGATACTACGGTACAGTGATTGCCCTTGTGGGCAAGTGGTTCGCCAGATGTAATGTAGACAATTAGGGTGTTATAGTAAGGTGTTCTTTGAAGAATGGTATAAAACTGAGGGGGTTGCGAGAATGACGATTAGATAGATCGTAGATGGTCGTTGTAGAACAGACATTTAGAGTAGGTGAGCTTAGCGTGCAACAATGTAGTGTGTGCTTGTGGTGTGGATTTCAGCAGGCGTACAGTCAGTACATCCCAGCGACAAGGGCCCAAGTAACGGGTGCCCAAGGGGGACAGACTGGGGCTGCGATGGACGGGACTTACCTCGTCGAGGCCTCGTTCTGAACGGCTTAACGTTTCTTAGCCAGTCTAGAGTTAAAGCACGCCTAAAACCTACAGAATTCCAAAAAAATCGAGACCGAGATAGAGCAGACCGATGTAGAGCAGAGTAAATTAACAGAGATCGAAACGTAGAAAAAAATCTGTCCGTCACGTTTCGAGAAGGAAAGGTAACACGAGATCAGACACACTAGAAACACTCGGACGAGATGATTTTCGCAGAGAAAAAAGAGAATAGAAAGCGACAAGGAAGATATAAAAAGTCGTGAATAAGTTACGACGTCGTCACGCGAGAGTGGCGAGAACACGACAGAAATAAAATAAATATGTATATAATATAAGCATCAAAATTGACACAAAGACACACACAGTGTAAAGTACACACAAATCAATGAAATTCTTCTATTTCCTCATTTCCGTGCCATCCGTTCATCGACGACCGCCGTGATCCACATGGGAACCGGACCTACCGATGACATCGCATCACTTCTTCGACCGATCATCGTCATCGTCGCTGGTCATCCGTCAAAAACGTCCCCGTTTCATCCTACTCGCTGCGACACCGACATCCTCTTTTTCTTCGCATCTTCTTCTCTGTTCATCCGTTCGTTATCCATTCTGGGAACAAACGTATCCTCGACGAGTACGTGATTACGATACGCGAAACGAAATAAAACGATGATAACAAACAAAAACTGGGAAAAAACCATACTGGAATACGCAAACATCGAATAAACGATTCGTCCACGTGAAATTCATAATGAACCCCCGATGTGGATCTCTCTCTCTATCTCTCGCCCGCTCTCTCTCTTCTTTTTGCCCATTTTTCGCACGCTTGGACGACGCTCGAACAAACAACGTTCACACGATAACGAACATACACGCTAACGATGGAACCAATCGAAACAAAATCTATGCTGTACGAATGACGAACGAAATGTCTAATTGAAAATACGAACAAATGGATATATAAATGATATATATGTGTATATATGTATATTGAATCGCGGCGCTATCGAAACAATGGCCGCTGAAAATCACGTCCAATTTTAGAGCCTGTCTTATCAGCTCACCTCGAACGAGAGCAAGGATAGAGTGGTGCTCGTATATGGAGACCGTATACAAGTACGGAAAAAGGTAAAGAAAACCGTGTTACCTGGACAACAATTTTGGACACGATCATCGTTATTGTACATTTATGTGACTGTGTTAACGATATCGTCTCGGTGTATTTTTGTGCCTGCCGCGACGTACGTGTTTCTCGTGTGCGACGCGTTGCTTTTATATGTGGACGTGGATTTCGTTCTAACATTTTCTTTATAACTTTCTCTCTAATTCCTTTTAACCTCTTTCATTTCAATAATTTTTACTGCATGTCATAACGCTAAGAATTTTAACAAAACCTTGTTCGAAAATATTTTTCACGTACAAGAACTCTAAAGCTACCGTCGAATATACCTGACAAAAATAAATACGTAAAATATGATCACTTAAGAGGAGTACTCGGATGAAACATTCAATTTCGAATCGAAAATACATCGGTCGAAGGAAACAACGAAACATGTCCTGGCATATACGAACATACACGTTACACACTACGATGAACACGTACGATCGCGTGCAAGCGCTCAATATTTCAAGATGTTTATAAAATATACTTGTGTGACCGATGGGAGAATATGAGGCACCTTTTCTTGTCCTTCGACGAAAGGATCAGGACGAAGGACACACGAAAGCCTCCCCATGCATCCCCTTGGTGGTCGAAAATATATCGTGTCGCGGTGGCTGATCCCTGGATTGGCTTCTGGGTGTCTGCTTTCCCCGACAAACACATTTCTCCTTTGCTTCTTCACACCGCAACACTTCCCTTCCATCCTTCTCTTCTGACAGTACTGTCCATACTATTTTTTTATTCTAAATTCATCTTTTACATATTTAATTACATGATTATTGCCTACTTACAAAATTAAATTCATGTACAACATTCTGGTCGTTGAAATTTAATTTTTAAGGCTAGGTTTCACATTTTCAAACTCTCAGATTTCAAATTCCCAACTTTCCGAATTCGTACTTTTGGCATTTACAAAGTTGCAATCTCTGAATTTCCAAATTCCCAGTAATAGAACTTGTGGACAGTACTATCCTCTCTCATTTCCCTACATTTGGTTGATTTAACCTTGCAACTTTTCCTGTCTATCGCGGCCATCCACATCCCAAGGAGAAAAGACGGAAGTTCTTTCAGACACGAAACCCGTCTGGCATGGTGCCTAACTGGAATCCATCGTGTTGCGGCTGATTCTTGATCTGGCTTCTGATTTATGCATACTCTGGTGATCCGGCAATGCTTCGTCGCCTCCCTCGTTTCATCCCTCTTCTTCTCTGCAACTAAACAAGACGCGTATCTTGCTGTTCCCGGTGTTATCCAACTACTCTTATCCTCTCCTTGTCGCTTGAAATTCCGCTGTTAGCTTCAATTTCTTTTCTTTAGCGAGCTTACCGTTTAGCAATGTTGCGCTTCTACTATCAACAGTTAAGGAGAAAAGGGAGACAAATCTGGGAAAGTTACAAGAAAGTGTTCGATAGCAATATAAATCGACACAGATTATGAGCTTAGGGTTTTTATGGTTTCTTTCGATCGTTTGCTCGATACTTGTCCGATATTTATCTGGGCCGCAATCAATTCTTTCCAGAGGATTATGTTAAAAAATATTTGTGCTTCCTTTCGCTCGAGTATTTACAGGTCAGTGATCTCGACTCATTTTTCATAAAAATAACAATTTTAAGGCAGTAAATTTCGCTGATAATAGGTTTAACAAGAAGAAAATTTGTCGGTGTATAGAATAACGGTTGCGAATAATAAAGTTCGAGCTCGTCGTTAGCGGAATTTAACGCCTCGTTCAACGAATCTTTCGCGATACTCCCTCGTCTCTCCGTATTTCAATATGTCGACGTTTACTCCTCTTTTACCGTAAAATCAAACTTGGAGCTCTTGGAGCACAGTTTTCGTCGCGTCGTCGAGCACCTTTAACGTCTCGCCATCGTGCCCCGACGATTTATTTTACGATGGTTCGCTTAACGGTTCTGCTCGCCCGTTTAAAGTTTCCGCGGCGCGTGTTGCGACTAATGGCCTTCTCCACGGCTTTAATAAGCGAGCCATCTCATTCTCGTCCGCCGCCACTCGATGATTAATTTACCCCGTCTAGAAAGACGACGTGGACCCATCCGCCGCTCCTAATGCGTTTTCCTTGTATTGCGTGAGTAACGGGCTAACCCATGCATTTCACATACTCGATCCGTGATTTTTTGCCACTCGGGTGTCGATGACCAGACTGGGAAATTGATTTATATTCTGAAACTTTTGCGAGATTCGTTATAGAGATTTTTTCAAACTTCGTTATTTTTTTTGTATTAAAAATTTTCGAAGCAAAGCTCCGAGATTCCAAAGTTACAAATTTCTGAAGTGTCAAAGTATCGAAATTCGAAAGTTCCTTAAGAATTCCTGAATCGCAAGGATCCGTAATTCCGAAATTCCAAGAAGTTCAGCAGATTCCAGCAGCTGTTATTAAAATTTTCCGTCGATTATTAAGGTGTCCTATTTTCCCGTACTCTTCCATTTTTCCGATACCGTTACATCGTTATCGAAACGACGAGCTCGACGAAAAGGTAGATCGATGCATCGGGAACAAAGCGACGTACCTTTTTCTCCTCGTTTTATCGTCGCGACTGAAATAACGCGTACACGCGCCGCCGAAAAAGAACAACACGCGTACCTGATGCGTTACGAGCGAAAGGAAGCGAAATGACAGCGAGCGAAAGCTTGTTCGCGTCTCTTGTTCGAATTTCGAGCTGAAAAATTTGATGAATCGCGCAAAGGAGAAGAAAAATTGATTTTGATTATTTTCATGCTTCGAGAGATTATTCACGACGTGTAGTTTGAAATAGAGGACCGCATTGCGGAGCTCAGATCCAGTTGCAGGATTTTCATCAGAATATATGGAGGTTTCTGCATGCAGCCGACGATTATTCTTCGTTTCTATCTTTTGATCTGTGTTCTTTCTTTTTATTTTTGCGATTAGGATCCAGGCTTTCCGTAAGAAGTTGAAGATTATTGAACTTTTCGACGAAACTTTTCAATTTTGTAGCTAATATTGGAGACCGATAATAAATATGGACCCTGGTTCCAATTTATTTCTACTTAGACAGAATTATTTGACAACCTGAAATACAGGTTGAAATTACGATCCTAATTTATTGCAGCGAACGGAGAGAACGTTTACCCTCAAAATAGCAGTATTGTTATCGAAATTGCAAATTGATTAACAGGAGGGTCATTGATTTCGTTGCGAATTAATTTGAACAAATTAGAGACGGATAAATTGCTCTAAACGCAGCGGAAACGATACCATTAATTTCAAACAGAAAATGATGGTGTTCAAAAACAGCAATTTGCATTTAATGTTCTTAATTTATATCGTGTCACTGTGTTGGTGCCTTCGCAATGCAAGATCTGTCGTACTCTTTACTTACAGGTCGATGCAACTGAAATTTTTAAGTAAAGCGTATCGACAGTCGTGAAAACTACATACGCTTAAAGTTTACATGTATGAATCACAGGATACGCGAGTCGTGTCTACAGAGCCCATATGATTCACGGTATTGTGAACGTATCAAGACGTTCTAAAAAGGGAACCAGGGATCATAAATAAATCGGTCGCTGACGTAGATCAACGATTAACCGCCATTACCCTTTTTTCTCGACTCGAACGCGAACCATTGCGTCGGAGGCTACGTTTATTCGTGCACACGCGTTCGAGACAAGAAGTTTGCCTCGGTCAGTAGGAATACGAGGCAACAGAAAAGCCTCGTTGATAGACAGGTCCGCTTTTATTTTCACACGACCGAAAGTTCAACCAACTACCAATGTGCTGTGACGAAGCTTCGACGTGTATGTACTATATCCTCTGAGCAACTTTCGAAATGCACCCTTATACACACGATGCACCGCATTATGAACTTTTTCCTTCTGATTATTAACCCAAGCCAATCCGAACTGCACGTGAGTACACGAGCTCAAAGAATTCTACGAAAAAGAATATTCGTAATGTTCTTGATTATTTAACGATTGGCTTAACGCTGTACGATTTACTTCTATGTACCTGTTATTTAATCATTTGAACGTTCCGATATCTTAAAAGTCCTAAATCCTACGCCCTACAGGATTCATCCTAAATTTCTCCTTGATCGTACTAACCCTCTAAGGACCTGAACGAGCCTTCAAACGATTAGATAATATGTATATGGAGAGGTTAAATCGTATCGGGTAAGAAAAATTCGTTGCAAAGACACTCGACTTTTGCAATTAATGGCTTGTCGAAAGGATCATATGTTGCACCTGGCATGTTTTTTAATCGATCGTGTTCACCTCTCTTCCACCACACCACACTACTTTTATCACTGTTTCTGTTCACCGTCACTTTGAATAAAAATATTGTTCTTGTTGCTGTAATTATCATATCTTTGTTTCGATATTGTTGGACTGACTGTGTTTCGTAGCACCGTTGTGTCCGCTTTTTATCCGAATCTTCTTGTCTTGTTTATCACTGTACCTTTCGCATGTATTTTCCGTTTCTACTTTATCTTTTTGTTTTTGAGGTAGCCTATGCACGTGGCTCGCGTGTCTCTTTCATTCTAACCCCCTTCCTCTCGAACATCTCTCTTCGATTCGATCTTAACTTCGCCGACGACTCGCTTGACGATTAACCGGAAACCTCGAACACGATCCTGTGGCATCCACGATTCGCTATCCTTTCTCTGGATATCGCGTGGTTTTTCAATTTTTAAACAACTCGATCGATGCCACGGGGTTGAAGATCACGCGAGATTCGCATCTCTCATTCCATTTCATTCGAAAAAAAAAAGAGTAGTAGTAATAAATAAACGAGGAACGGGAAAGAAGCTCGTCACTGGGACATTCGTGTCCTCTTGTCGAAACGCAGAAAATGGTACTCGAGAAGCTTGAGAGAAAGACACGAAGAGGTGTTGAACGTTGAAGAGAAATACGAGAGAAAGAGAGAGATTTATGGAGAGGAGGGAGGGAGAGAGGAGACGTAGAGATATAGTTTGTAAATCTCGCCTATTACGATTATATAGTTGCTCTAGAAACGTAGACACAACGAGAGAGAGAGAGAGAATTGGTGTGTTTGGTGTCGAGTGAAAGAGGAAAGAAAGAGAGAATGGGAGAGAAAGGAAAGCTGAAAGAATATGAAAGATGGACGAAGAATCTAAATTGAAACATTTCCGAAATGCGAATTGTTCCAGGACCTAAAGAAGCGCGGTTCCCACACCTGTGACATGCAGGCCCTACAGCCACTTCCGGTCCCAACCACCACCACCACCACCAACACCGCGCCTGCCATGACTACTTCCGGTGGGCAGCCACCGCTTCCGGTATCGGAGACCGCTTGAGTCGATCACCGAGACCAATCACGATCACCATATCCGCTATTATGAACAAAAACAAAATAAATATCACCTCTAACAAACACCATCACCGTCCTCCTCTTCTACTCGATGAAAGAACAATGGCCGACTGGCCGGAAGAACGGTGAGCCTGCATTCACGATCTCTATTATCGTCCGGTTTGTACGCCTCTGTTAATCGCCTGGCCAGCCGGAAGTAGTCTAGAAACGTTCAGTTTTCTTAACGTTCCTTTCAATTTCGGAGTGTCGGGAGTGACAGTTTGGTGGTGGCTGTTCTCGACAATTTTTTATCGTTCTTTCATTATTTTTTAAAACGTGGATTTTAATGATTTGCATCGTCGATAATTCGAACATAACGTAACCCAAATGGCGAATAATATCGAAAGGACTACTTCCGACTAAGGCTCGAGTAACTTAACCTCTACATTCTTTGCAGCTTTATTTCCCAGTCACCGGAAGTAGAGAATTTCGCTTACTACTTCCGCTGGCTCTATACTCTTCAACACGAACATTCTTCGTCCGTTCGGAAAGATAGAGAAAGAAAGAATGAAAACTGTCGTTCTTGAATGCATCGTGCGCGTAGCGTTCAATAGAGCGGGTGCTTATCTATAGAATACAGCGCTCTATTCCCTTCTCTCTTTGCATGGCTGTTGCGAGAATCCAGCTACGAGCTCGACGCGTCGCTTTCAACCTTCCAAATCGATTTCGCGTAAGACGTAAGCCGCCAAGATTCGTCTGAAAGGTGGCAGACTTAGCTGCGCGTCTGCAGCCAAGATTTAGGAGAGGCGTTGTCCCTTAAATCCGCAAGAAAGTCGCCGGTTCTCGACGCTGATCAAACTTTATCGTCCTGGATGGAGGGAAAGAAAGAAAGAGAGAGCTTATTCGTTCACGAAGACGCATCGAGGCTCGCTTTTATCAAGTTGGATACCGGAGATCGTCGTGCTTGATCGTCGTGGACGTTCAACGTCTCGGGGGAGAACAACTCGCAAACAAATGCTTGAAAGCAACCTGGATAGACAATGCCGGAGAATTCACGGAATTGCTACGAAATTCAACTGTACGACCACCGTAAACACGGTTAACCGATTGTTGGCATGAATCTAAACATTGTTTCAGGATTGTAGAGTAGGATTTCAGACTCGATCATCCCTGGCGATTAGTGACGCTGTTAGTAAAATTATCCACCTCCTAGTTATCACAATAGCTGAGACTATGCAAAGTCATTATAGGTTTATTCCAGTGTATCTCTGATCTGTCAGCAACGCATAAAATTTACTGGACTTTCAGAACATTCCATAAATGTTAGGACCAAAATGATTGTTTGCCCGAAATAACAGCAGCGGACTGTCAAAACGTAATTTGTGGATGCGTAGGGTTGGTGGTTGTCCAAGTTCAGCAAGAATTTCGCAAGCTACGCGGTCGAGTTTTAAGGGTGTAGTTCGATCGAACGCGTGTAGAGGCTTCGTGTTTCCGGTCTACGTTGGCTTTGTGCAGGAGCTGGTCGGTCAACATTAGCGCAGCCTTCGCCAGGTTGTCGAGAAACGCCACAAAGCTGCTTTGAGAGCGATAGATGGCTGCAAATTCCGGCGTCCATGTCGAAGATGACTTCGTGTTGCGTTTATTCAAGGATCAAAACAGCTCAGCTCAAACATTCACACGTGGTCGATTTCGTGATACGTTTACCTTGAACTTATACGGCTGTTCAAGGTATTAGACTAAGTCCACACGCTGTGTACACTCGTTGGCGTTTTAAATTTCGTATGTCTGTAACTGTTGACAAATGCAATTAATAATTTAACGCTCTTTTCCTACTTAACTTCTTTAAAGACACTATGTGATATTTTCATTTAACTTTCATCGATGTAAATTTAGTAAGATACAGTAAGAACAATTATATTATTTAATTTCTTAATGTTAAAAGAGTTGTTGTTAAAATGAAAAATCTGGGCTTCGTAGGAAATTGGAAATGAATAAAATAGGAAATTGTTTTGGAAGAACACCCTATGTATCGTAGGGTCCTCGACTTTTCGTTTAATCGCGTTTACAGCATGATTCGATAATCCAGAAGCATCACGGCCGTGATTCGACCCCGTTTCCGGGTTCGAGCCGGCTGCGAAGTGGATGAACCGGCCAATGATCGATCGACGAAGCACGTTACTCGAATATATCGCTGGCAAGAGGGTTCGAGCAGTCGGTTGAAGAGCGACGAGAGCACGAAAGGAGCCTGATCCTCGAAACGAGGTCGAAGGCAAATTTGCACAGGCGAGATACCCTTCCCCCACGTTCGTTCTGCGGCTTCTCCTGATCCTTGTTCAAATGGTGACGAGCTTGAAACGCGGGATCGACTTATGGTATCCCGTGCCGTTTGTTGCCGGTCCCCGTTTCTTTGCATCCCCCGTATCCGATCGGAATTCCCACGCGAACGTTTCGATGCAAACTATCCATTCTTTCCGTTAAATTGAACGCGTTAACGAACGCCTATCGATGAAGCAGCTACCAAATGTTATTTCTTTCGCGACGAACACGGCTATATAAGCTCGTTGTCAGCGGGACGAGCACTTTCGCGAAAGGCTTCACTTACACCCGGGAACACTCGAGTCGACCAGCCGCTCTCTTTTTCCTGCTCTTCAGCCGCTCTCCGTTTTGCCAAGGGCTGCTCTTCGCCCAACAATCGGTTCTTTCTTCCCTTCGCGGCGTGACCGACTTTCAAAAGAGGCCTACTTCCCACCCGCGAACTTCCACGGCTTCCTCAAATGTACGGGAACAATGAGCCATCGGTTCCGAAGCAACGACCCCGGAACAGACACCTATCTTCTTATCAGTTTCTCTATCGTCCTCACTTTTTCAAATCTCTCTTCATCGCCTCGAATAATTAGCACGATTTTGCTCTTCTGAAATGGCTGGGTCTGATGAAAGGATCATCAGACTGTTACTTTGGCACATTTAAGACTCGAGTTTAGTACCTCGAACGACGCTAAATTTTGTTAAACGTTGTATTAACTCGTTGGTCGTTGACTGTAAATTTTGTGATAACGGGACAAAGTAAAATAGACGACGATCAAGCACTTCGATCGAGCTCTCGAACGGCCATGCAGTACCGGAAGCCGCTAGTACCAGTCCCTTTTAATTTCAGTAAGGAAAAGAAAAAGAGACGATGCCAAAATCGAAAGAAAGGATCCTGCAGAACGATCGGAATGTCGAGACGGCAAGCAAGGATCCACGACGTCCTCGAGGAGGACGGAAGCCGCTCGTTCTCGAAGAACAAAAATTCTATGGAACCAGAAACCGGAAGAGGAGCTTGTTGTACCTGGAATTCTTTGCATCTTCGAGCACGAAGATTCGTTAATGCACGCACACGAGCCTGCACACCTTGTTCTTTCTGTTCGACACGAACAGGATCGATGAATTTTTATCCCGCGTCGTCGAATCGCGCCAGTTGTTTCTTCGGAGAAAACGAAAGAGAAATCGTGACATTTAGGCGAACCATATCGAACACTATACACGATTTATCTAGAAGATTTTCTGATCGAACGGACAGGTTTTTCAATTTCGAACTCGTCAGCGGAAAATGGAACGCGACTCGATGACTTCCGGGACAACTGGCGCGCGTTCCAGCGGTCTCTCGTTATTTCCGGGATTTCTGCGTGCCGATAAATCGACAGGAAACGACTGTAGTCACGAGGTGAATCGACGAAACGCTCACTTTCTATGTTCCTTTTGTAAACACGCTTGGAATCGTGCCAACGAAGAAACAGTTAACCCTTCTGTGGGCAATTGGCTACTCGTTCGAGCTTTGATGTTTAACATTTTCATTTTGCACAACTCGAAAAATTGTCATTCGAAGCGATCGGAAAACTTCGTTTATTCTTTAGCAAAAATTGAAAGTTTGCCAAGGATGAAATAGTTAACGTTCCATGGATAATCGAGTGCTTTGATGATAACCATTTTTGTCATTACCTTTTTTATTAAATAGGACTTTGAAGAAATTGTGATTCGAGGCGATTAACGAAATATCCTGCAACTTTATCTTTGAAAGAATTCTTGAAATTTTGCCAAGAACTCTTCCGTGGACAATTTAATATAGGGTTTTAGTTAGAAAAAATTGTGAAAGAGTATCCAGTTATCCACACATGAGTTATTTCTCTCGACGAAACCTCGAAAATCGATATCAAAGAATCAGAGGATCAGAAAGGAGCAACCTTTTGATTACGGTCGTCGCAGGTCCTCTAGATATCCCAGGTGTAGATGTAAGGAGTCGATTTTTAAAAAAAGTCCTCGCGATACAAAGCACCCCGTGAAAATTGATCGATCCCTGTGAAACGATGCATATTTCGAAAGAGTTTAAGCTTATGTGCACTTATATTTGTTATTAGTAGAGCTTGCGTATAATCGTTGAGTCTGAACTAGTTAACTTCAAACGTTCAATCAAGCTTCTCTCGAAGTTTATCAGAGTATTCATGGTTTTGAACAGATTAGACACATTGGTGAATTGTAATGTTTAGAATAAATAGGTTACAAGAGGTTAACTTGGATGTGGACACGATATTTTCTTTGTACTTTTCGTATAATAATTCTGGGAGAATGACAAGCATATCTGGGTGTTAGAAGAGAAAAGTAGATGTTCTTGATATTACAATCAACTTTAGTTAGTTCGCTCAGTGATTACTAGCTGCGATTTTTAATAGAACCACTTGAAATTTTTGCAAACTATTGGTCTTACAGGAATAAGCAGATTTGAGCAAATCGCTTTGATCTTGGAAGTTTTGAAGGTTCTTTAAAATGAACAATAAATATACAAATTATTCGATACTTCGATGGACTTATTAAAATTAATAATATATTTGGCGCCTTCAAAATTTTCATACGTTAAATCTGAAGTGCTGAGTAGTTGACAGTTATCGGAAGTCTCTACTAATGACAAGTACAAGAAATCCAATCGAAAGGTTCGGAAATCGAATGTAAAGGGGCCGAAGAAGGCAGCGAAAGAGGATTAAACGAGCGCGCTCGTAAGCGGAAAAGCGGTGAAACGAGAACTGTTTTTCGATTTCGTGTTCGCGAGCGTGTTTCTCGAGCGGAAAGCGGGATGATCGCGCGCGTTTGGCAGGGACCCACGTACCTTGGTACTCTAAGTAAACGTAAGATGATGCCCTCGTTCTTTCAAAAAAACTCTCCAAAGTCCATTTTCCGTTCTTTATTTCCTAGATGATAGTCTGTCGATCGAGCAACCGATTCTTATCAACCGATCGATCGAACGTCGTCGTTTGAACTTGAAATAAATAGGATAAGAATCGGTGTTTCAATTAAAACTCGTGCTCGCTGTAAATAATCGTGAATGGGGAGTCTCGTGTTGTCTGTAATTAACTTTGTAATTAAAAACGATCCGACGAATGAACACGAACAAATACAAACAAGAAAGAGAGAGAGGATATAAATATATATATATACTATATTATAAAAAACAAAAAGAAAGAATATATATATATACACACGTGAAGATACAGATATATTATACAGGTACACGTGAACGTACCACTCGATACAGGTGATAGGAACAAGCATACACACACATACACACAGATACACGAACATTTGCAGCACCCTCGCGTCGCGCAATAAAATAAATTCTAAATCAACTTTCGAACTAGTATGCATGCCTGAGTGTGTGAGAGAAGAAATCGTTTCGAGGCACCGAACCTCTTCCGTGATTCTAACCGTCTTGATTTTCTTTTTCTCAAATCAGTTTTAATACGTAAGCGAATCGTAATTATCCGAAGGGAACCCCGATACGGGGTTGAAATAATGATATAATCATTTCAAACTCTTCGGGTTATACCAAGATAAATGATCTTCTTTCAATCAGGAAATTGAAGTGCCTTTTATTTTATTTCTTTTAAAGAACCTCGAGCAATCTGTGCTTAAGAATTGATCGTCCGACTTAACTTCTTGTTTTTTTTTCACCGGAGAACCAGAAGGGAACAGAATTGCACACCGGACGACTTCGAGAAAATGTTTTTCTTTTTCGTTCCATGGATTACCTCGCTTCTCCTCAAGCGTTGAACGCTTTTCATTGAAAAATTGATTGGCCCGTTCAACCTTCCGCCATCTCGTCGATGTTGTTCGAGAACTGATTTTTCTGCTCGCTTTATCAAACCTATTAGCCTGTAATTGCCACGAGTAAACACAGCGACAAGATAGCGGCCGATTGCTATCTGGTAATCAACGATTAATTGTATCAAACGGACGGCTGCGAAATAGAACGCGTCAAATCTACGGGAAGAATCGAGATATTGTTAATTTAACCCCTTTAGGGATTTTATTCGAATCGTCAGGTGCATTTACCTCATTTTAACGCGTTAATTACGATGACAAAACTGGCCATACATATTGGAAGTGCTAGAATTTTTTAATATTTTTTTAGAAATTTTTTTCTTGAATCACAATATCAATATTATAGCTTAAGTTACTCAGAATTTTTCTCTTCTCTTTCTTAATTGAATTGACTCTGTCATTGCTGTTATTATTTTTAAGAAGTTTGTACCTGAAGGGGTTGAAGACTCTTCGAGACGCGGTTCGGTGCCTCGTAGCTAGAAAAAGACGTAAACGCGAATCCAAATGAATGAAAACAGAAGATTATTATATAATATACTCGTAGAGGTAATCGAGAGTAATGTGTCGGATCCTTTGTCGTCCAAACAGTTGCGATTGTATCGCAAGATTGCGTATTAAAAGCGAATGATAATTTGCGATTAAGTAATCGAGTCTAAAAAGAAGAATAAAAACGAGCACAGTCGCAAGAAATGGCTGGAACTTAATCCGAAATTCGACTATCTTTCCCTACTTTCGCGACTTATTTCGCGAATTCTATTTCTATTTATTTATTTATTTGAAAGCTGTTCGGGTTAAGTTGTTAAGCCATATTGTTTCTGTGAAGAAGAAGCCGTTGAAACGAATAAAGAAAACCAGAAAGAAATTGTACGATGAAAATACAGCAGCGTGCGTGAGTTACTTCAAGATTAGTTGTTGAAACTAATTAGCCTCTGGTTGTTGAGTAGTCGCGCCTTTGCTTCCGGTTCGCGATTCTTCGCGGATGTTCCTCGATCTTCGACTTCCAATTTCCTCCGGGTTCCCGGTAATAAAATTACCTGGGAATCGTGTCGCTAATCGTTGTGTGCGCGAGTGATTCACGAGCTAATCGATCGGTCTTCAACGAGAAATCTTAGGGGTCGAAGGAAAACAGAGGGTGAAATTCGGCAAATATCGGGCAATCGGTTTTAATCGACGGAGAATTAGCGACAAATACTTTCCGCGATTCTTCTTCTCGTACAAAGGAATAGAAATAGAAGAGGAAATAGAGGAAAACGTTGGGCACGGTAGAGATTTATAAAACGTCAGAGAATTGATTTTAATCGGCAGAAACTTTGCCAAAGATATCTTTCTCCATCCTGCAATATTATTTCTCGACGTATACGAAGAGATAAAAATAGGAGGAGGATCGACGAAAATATTGGAGGTTCGAGAGTGCAATTTTAGAGGGATGAAAGAAAATGGAAGAAACGATAGCTCTTGGAGGAGACTTTAATCGAGAGAAAATTTGCCAAAGATATTTTTCTCCATCCTGCGATTCTTTTTCTCGACGTGCACGAAAAGATAGAAACGGAAGAAGCGAGGGAGGAAACCGCCGTGTATCGAGGAGGTACTAGAGTGCAATTTTGGAGGGATGAGATACGATGGTACTCGAGAGAGCGTAAGACGTTTGTAAAATATCAGAGAATCGATTTAGATAGGCAGGAAATTTGCCAAAGATGTTTTCCTTGATCCTGCGATCATTGGCGTAACTAGCACTGTTATTCGAGGTGGCTCTCCTAGGTTCACTGTTTCATTTTTCAATCAGGGAATTTAGGAGGTCGCGCTACCCGCAATATTTTGGGGACCCACATCTCGAATTAGTTACGTTAATGTCTGCGATTCTTCTCCTGTACGAAGCAGGGGAAACGAGAAGATTCGAGAAATATCACGGAATCGATGTTAATTGACGGAAAATTTGTCACGGGCACTTCGTTCGATCCTGTAATTCTTTTTCTCGTCGCGCACGAAAGGATAAAAATGGAGTAAAGGAAACGAGAAGATCGAGAGAGCACGCGATCGAAGGAAGCGAGGAACATGAATAACGAGTCTTTCAATTCACTAACGTACTGCCAATATTTCCGATGCGACGCGTTATAACTTTAATAAGGGTTTAAGGCGAAGCGAAGGGGTAGCGGTGAACGGGCTCGTTCGTTTCTCGCAAGTCCTCAGATGTTTCCGCCGAGAGTTGGCTCGGAGGGTTGGCTTTCTCGCGAACTAAAAATATTTTATTACTCGTTCCCGCAGAATTCTTAAGAGAAAAGATTCGTGACCATTTTCGTGGGGTTGCACGGGACCTCGGCACGTTCTTCTCTGCGCGATGATCATTGAAATATTCCCCGCGAACGAGGACATTTAATCGTTTAACACACTCGAGATGTTCGCGACTTTGTTCAACTTGACGAAACATTTTAATTAAAAGATTCTTCTGTGCGAATTGTTAAACGAAACAAAAACAGAGCGCAATGTCGGTTGATTCTAAACCATTATCCATTTTCCTGGCGGTATTCGTTTACTTTCGGCGCGGACAAGAGAAACCAACCCCGGCGAGCATCAAAGAGAAGCGTTTTATTTCACCACCGTAGAACAATGCGAGCCAATGGTCATTTTAGCTTCGTTTTTCCTCGTGGGAAAGTCGATGAATCAACGCGGAAAAGCTTGAATTCGTGCACGGTTCGATCGATTCGAGCCTCTGTTTTCGCTTTGTTTCATCGTCGATTAAAAGCTACACCCTCTCCGCTCGCCCCTTCGACGCCGTTACCCTGGTTGCTTTTTGCATCGTGAAAGAAAAAGCAAGCGATCCTTTTCTAACCAGGACACCGTCCACAGGACCTGCGAGCGTAGCAGGATCGACGAATTTTCCTGACACGCTCGATAGTAATTGCGATTCACGGTGTTCGACAAGGGAGACACGAGGGATTTTCAAAATTTTCGCCTTGTCGTATTTTCTGCGATTCTCCGCCTCGCAGTTTCGATCCCTGTGGATTCACGCGGCGGGTATCGCGTCAAAAAGATTAAAACAGATAAAAAATCGAGTCTATTCTTTTGTATAAAAACTAGTTTACTTTTTTCTCTGTCAGGGATTATTAAATCACAGAAACGTGTGAAGAAAATTTAGATGGAGAATTTCGAACTGTGATGGACAGAAATGTCTAGATGAAATTTGGAAACTTGTATCTATTTTGTGTACGAGCCCAGAGTTGCTGGATAGAGGGTTGTCGATGCAGCTTCGATGAAAGGATACGCAAATAATTAAATGGCGAATTTTGGAAGTCCCTTCCCCGACGATAATTAAATAGTTACGCAATGGTGGTCGTAGCGTGCGTCGTCGAGCGCCGATTAAATCGAACATGGCGCTCGTCAGGCCAGATTTTCGCCGATATCGAAGATCGACGGATTTACGTGCAACTTGCTACACGCGAACAGGACTTCTCTCGTCAAAATTCCTTCGTTATTTATATATTTTCTTAATTAATCCGCGAGAGATGAGAGAAGGTTCGTCGCTTATCCTTTCGAACTGTCACGGCCACGCTATCTCTAATTGTCCCCCTTAAAATCGACTCGAATCTCAAAAATTCCATCGATCGACGCTTAGCCGATCGGTGTTAGAGTGTTTTTAGAATAAATCTTATAATAAAAGTAGATCGTACTCGTGTTTCGACGAATAATAGCTGGACTTTCGAAAGGAAAGCGATGGGCTAGATGTGCTGAACAACGCGAGGGCTAAGAAGAGATACTCTAGAGCAGACTTTTCCACGATTATCTTTCATTTTAAATCCGTTTTAAGCTGTTAACCTTTTTTCTGGAATATGCGATTTTTCTTAGCTTATCGACATTTTGAGGATTATAATTGAATAGGTGAAATATTCGATGACCACTGTAGTTACATTCCCAAGTGTTAGATTACCGTGCATTGTATCGCTACGCGTTAGACTACTACGTGTCAGATTACCACGTAGTGTCTTCGCACGTTATACGGCTATATAAGGAGAGAATGTTCACTATTCGTGCAACCGAATGACGGTAACTCGGGAGTGTTATAACGCGGTGCGATCTCCGATGTAAAAGCACCCATTCCTCGTTAGAACACTCGAGAGTTATCGTCAGTCTACCAACGTAAAGTGACCGTTAAGCAGAGTTTCCATGGTTCCGTTTGCAGAGAGATGCAATCATTTCCCGCGACTTATTCGTGGAATAGTCTGCTCCGAGAGACGATACACATCTCGTTGTTGCGTCAATCCTGTTGGAAACGTCCAGTTTCCGGTGTACTAATCTAGGTTTCTAAGCGGACAGCAGGACAGTTGTTACGCTCTTAGAGGAGGCTCTTCGGATGGAATTACGCACCGTCTATCGATCGTATTTGGCAATAACAATATTTTTAATCGTAAACTGTAAAAAAAAGAGAGAGGTATATATATAGATATACGTGGACGAAGAAGGAAAATGTTTTAGTGGAGAAGAAGAGATTTTATCGACAGCGGTCAAGCAACACGTTGTAACGAGTACACCCGATAGATGTAACTAGGAACAGGGTGAAGACGTTTTAGCCAGTGGTGTTGTCCGTCTTCGGTAGCTTCCACGCCTTACTCAAAAACTGAAAAATAAATTCAAATTCATATTTAACAAGTCTTTCATTTCGTTTATTCGCTGACTTTCACAAGATCCCGCAACTATCGTTCTTAGACGTAGTCGCGTTTCATCCATCCCAAGAAGTAATTTGTCAATACGAACGTCTATCCCATATATCTTCTTATTGTAACTTGATACCGTTACGTCGACAAACGGTATCAAAGTTTCCGCGTCTATCAAATCGTCATTCGATCCGAGACAACCTAATATATCACGTTAAATTGGTATTTGCTATCGCGATAAACCAGCGTTTATCATTTGTCGGTGACACTCGACGTTCGATATACCGTGGCATTTGCATGTCGGGGGTAAGTTGCCAAACTCTCGAATGGCACGTCGAAAGAAAACACTGGTTCACGAAATTAATCGGTGTTTGCCAAACGCCAGCGCGGGAAATCGATTCGTGTTTGTTACGCGTGTTCGTGAACAGGACGCGTTCGTTACCCAATGGACGGTTTAAAACGGGATACTATGGTGTTTGCAAGTCGACAATTTATGACTTTAGATCGTGGACACTGGTTCGCGTCGTTTTTTCGAAGGCCAGATTGCCCGCTTTATTTTCAGAGCTTCGGTCAAGGACTCTGCTACAGATTAGAACTTTTATGTTAACCGAAACTAGGTAATGAGTATCTACAGATCTAAAGATATATTGCGATAGAGGTTCTAGGGATGTACAAATACTTAAGAGTATCCGCTGATATAATACAGTTCGAAAGTTAAAGCCCACAGACAGTGTGATATTTGTGAATTAAAATCGATCGAGACATATAGTGCGACGACAGTCGAGATCCCGTCATTTGCGTAATTAACTATCGACTTTCCGTCGACGATCTTGTTAACGAGAGATCCGTGGATCGTTAATGGATAACGCGGAAAGGACGGACTCGCAACGAGAGGTAGCGAAGCAATTATTCTGCTTTCGGACATTGTGGACAAAGAAATCGGTTCGCCGCCGTTCGAATGATTCGGTAATTACTTGGCCGTGATTCGTCGGGGACAATATAGCAGGCAGGAATTTCAACCACGTCGAGAATAAATCGGAAGCGTCTTAATTAAAATCGTATTCGGGGATCGAGGAAGAAGACGCCTTCTATTATCGACGATTCTGCGTCAAAGAATATTTCGTAAAAATATTATTCGACACGGTAACCCAGTTCGAATCTACCGGTATAGAAGGCGGTGATCATTCGCGGAATACTTGGACGAAATTAGCAAACGGGGATCTCCATTGATTTACGACCTACAATCGTGGACGAAGATTTGATTGCCCCGGGTGCAGAAAGGCGTTCTAATTATCGCGCTGCTGAGCACACACGTTGCGCGTTTCACGCTGTTTCGAGACGAATTTAGGACAAACGCAGACAAATTGCCGCTTTGAAGCTCGCTCCGTGAAACTTGACGCAGAGTCTGACGAACGTTTAAGTCAAATTTTACCTCGAAATTACTATCCCAGAATTTACACGTTGTGTCTGCAAATTACTCTTATTCCTCCTTCGTATCGCCATTCTTTCCTCCGTTCCGAAACTTCGGTACTATGGACTGGATCTTGTAGGGGTACGGATAAAGAGGGTTGAAGTCGGCAAACTTGATCAATAAAATGCGCAATATATGTCAGTTATTGGATTTTCTAGATATTGACACGAATCCCATTTCAACTCCATAAGCAATATTCTGGTAGCATTGACATTTAGAAGTAAATCCAGTAAATGGCAGAAAAATGGAGAAGAAATTGTCCTTGGGGACAGGTTATGCGGTACGATAGAAACTTTCTTCCCTTCCCATTCAGTCTTAATGGTTCTAAGAAAATTTTCCTAACGATATTCTGCGTAAATTCATTTTGGGTACATACCCATTCGTATTAATAGTTCAAAATCATGTTTTTCTAAAAGTCGTCCTCGAGGAGATTCGTACGTAGAAAATTCTTGGAAAGCGTTGCATGCCACGAAAGCGTTAGAGAGAGTAAAAAGTGTGCGAATCGTCGCAGGCACATAATTTGCAGTTAGCTATGGGGACGGGCCAACGGAAGAGATTAAGGGGTGAATTCGAGAAGGAGGGTTAAATCGTTGAAACGCGTCCAAGTACAAAGAGTGCCGACTGAAAGCTTGCCCGCGTAAACACAGAAAGAGAAAAGAAAGGTTCTTTCCGGATAAAATGCCATGATTAAAAACTCTCTCGCCTAGCAGACAGACCGGTGTCTTTTGCGCACGTACACGCGAGTTCTATTCGGGGTATCGTAGTCTTGGTTTTCGGTAGAGGGGCTGACTCACCCTTTTAGAGTTCCGTCGCTCTAGTCCGCCACCCTCTCTAAATAAAAGCTGGCTACCGAATGGCTACGAGAGACGTCGCGAAAGGAGAGAGACGGAGAGAATATTGTAAGGAGCGAGAGAGAGAGAAAAGCAGACAGACAGGTGGCAGTTGGATCGGCCTGCAAAGCAGCGTTTGCAAGGAATGAAACAACCTCAAGTGGCGGCGCGTGCTGGGCAAAAACAGATTGCTCTGGGGGAAAAGCTGTCGGAAAAATTATTATCGTTACGGTTGGAATCGTTGTCCAGAAACGTCGTCGGAAAAAGGAAAAGGCAATGAAGCGAAATGAAACCTGAGTCGCGTCGTATCATCGGTGGCACCAGGGAAATGCGATTATGCTCTCGTTCAAAGTATACAGGGTCTTTCAAAAATTGTATACGCATAACATTAGCGGAAAATTAGACCAGTTATTTGAAAAGTTTTGAGAATCCGATTAATGAAAAGTCGAAATCTCGTGTAACAAGTTGGTCGAAGTTTTATCGAAAGATCTCGAGAGATCGCAGTGCGAGATGCAACAACGGTTTCTCGAAACTTTCAGAGTAAACTGGCATAGGGAAGTTGGGTGAAAACTTATTAAAAGGGAAGGTTGTACGTTTATTATTAAAGAGCCACGGGTAGCGAGCGGAGAAGAGCGGACGACGACGCGTTGTTTTAATTAAGCAGCAGAGGGAGAAAGTGGAACATCTTTTTCGAGGCAACGTTCCGTCACCTCGAAACCAAGCCACCCATTCGACCGCGTCACAATTACGCCAACTTACGTGTGGATTTAATTATTCTCCACGAGCAACCTGAGCCACCGCGTTCGTTCCAATTAATTACTGCTGGTCGTTTACCGGCAAACAAAATGTGACGCTATTCAAAGGGGATGCCAGCAAGAGAAGTAACGTGATCCTTTGTCGATCTTCGTTCTCTTCTCCTTTAATTATCTGCTTCTTCATTGTGCCTTGGATTATTTGCTACGCATTATACGACCTACGTGTTGTATACGCGTATTTACCCTTGTCGAATTTCCAAGACAAACTAAATTCCCATGCGAATTTTCATGGGCCCAATTTCTACGCGTCTCTGCAATTGCAATAACAATTTAGAAATTATAATACAACTAGATTTACCCTCCATTTGTTAAACTTAAAATTAGCAAACGGTGCAGCAGAAAGGTTAAACGAAAATAGAAAAATGGTTACTGTTTACTTTCTCGATCTCAAAGAGCAGGTTCTCGAAAGTCCTTCCCTTTTTGTACCAACAATTTTAGCGGTTGAACTTGTCCCAAAACGAATTTAACAGCAAAATCGAATTTTCTCTGATGGTAAGTTAAATTTCTAGAAGAATTCCGAAGGTGGCTGTCAGTTTTGCGGCACTAAGAGTAGCTTAGGAACTCTTCAAGTTCAAACTTTCACGACTTTAGAGAGCTTTCAGTGGTTTCAGCGAGCAGATTTCATCGATCGGCTGGCAGGAAGAAGAGGGGACAAAAGTCAGGAAACCACGATTCACGCGAACCAGGAATCTCTCGAACGAATAAATGAACTGTTTTAGAAAACTTGACGTCTCTTTCATTACCCTGTCTTCCAGTTCCTTTTCTTGCTTACAGTTTATTTCGAAGCAACTTATTTCAACACACTTTCTTCGATTTAATTAATTAACAAAATTGCAGCATTATTTTGCTTACTATGTATTTCTCTTGACCACATAATTTGTAAAGAAATCGTTGCATAATTTTTATACACCAATCTTTATAGATCCTCGAGTTATATTATAATTCGATAACTTCTGTAATGACGTGTTAAATAATAGAAATTTATCAGAAATGGAAGTTTTCAAGTTTAATTGAATATTTAAACAATCGTATGAACGTGGTATAGTACTCCTTTTATTTGTCCTTAAACTCTGCGATCTCATATAACGAATAAAACTGTGTTCTGCGATTGAATAGACAGATTCTTTTTTTCAAAATATTACAGCGATACGGCTGAGAAGTCAATCTACGTGTCTTCGGATCAGGTGAGTACATTCAATCAATCAATATACATTTTCTTTGTGGAGTCTTAGCGCGTTCGAGACCGACAACACGTCGATTATTGTCTGCTTTTTACATTTTTCAGCAAAGATCCTAATGGACGTCATAGAATTAATAGCTCCATAGAGGGTTGATTCGTGTTTCTGTTAAACCATGGTAGTTGAGGTTTCTAATAATCGTTTTGTGGTAACAATTACGGTCATAGCCATGACTCATAACCATAGTTTATACTCATTTATCATAGTAATTATGGTTTGTAATTACACGGTGTTAGTCGCAGTGAAAAAGTACAAAAGAAAGCAATTCTACCCTGCGAATATTATTTTACAATAACCTCCAGGTCTCGAACGTGCTAACGCGACTTAATCTCTAAAACGCTTACAATTAATTAAATTAACGTGCGACCGTATTCCACGGTGCTCGTTTTCTATATATAAAAGGCATTGAAAATTTTTCTAGCAGACTTTCTCTCGTAGAAAAACCGTCCAATTCATTCGAGCCTTTGTTAATCGCTACTCGGTGACGTCGTAAATCTTGCGGCAAAATGAGATTAAGCAATTCCGTGGATGTAGCAAGATTTTATGGAGCAGCAGTTAACAAAGATCGAGCGAAGCCCTTCGATCGATGACCGTCGACGATTTCGATTCTCGTTCCCACTTCCGTTCCTTTCGTCGAACGAAGCTGCACCTTTTTATAGAAAGGTGCTCCAATAAACCACGTTCAGGATGAGAAAAGAGAACGGAAAGAAGAATCTGGAGACTTTGTCGATGTAAATCGCAGTCGCCCGACCCTGGCAGCAGGTGTCGTATTGAACGGTCGCAGGTCTCACTGGACTCCTGCTTCTTTCGGAATCATTCCTCATTGGCGTCTGTTAAAAAAGGACCTCTTTACAAACTTCAACCTCGCACACTCTATCGAAATAATTTTTCACTTCCGAGCTCTTCAACAGTAGCTCAGACGAAATCGGTTTTTCGAAAAGGATCCTTTGCATTTTTTGCGAGTGGAAGCGTCTCCAACGCCGAAAGTGATCGATCCGTTTGCGTTCTCGTTTTCCGTTTACACGGCCGTAAGTATGAAGAATTTAAAGGCATCCCGTGGTAAATTCACGGCACACCGAGCTCGTTAATTAGACCCCGTCGTGTACGCGTCGCAAACGGCCTCGTTTTCGTATTAACGCGTTAATGATTAGCCGCGAAAATGTTTGCTCTACGGAGGAGAGATCGGGAGTTACACGCTGGCTACTCGTTTTTCATTTTTAACCTCGGCCCATACCAATTAGCGAAACGTATCGTTAAATAAACAAAATTTCCAGCTCTCGGGAATCGTTTTATGAGAGCTCGTAGCTAGCAAAATTAATAAAAATCCGAGCGCGCCACGTGTTACCAGCCTCTTATTTATACCAGATGTTCTAAAACTTTCATTTAAAGCAATATAACTCCTTGGTAAAACCGTTTTATTTCGATGTTTTCTTTTTTCGAGTCACAATAGGCACCTCCCCTTTTTCGCCAACCGCAGTGCAGTTATTTTTTAAACCGCATCGAGTTTACCGGTAAAAAACCTGGAATTCGGCCATGTTTAGCATACAGCCATTCATTAATACCCTCGTCCAACGTTCAGAAACGCTTAACCCTACTAATTGTAAGTTCGAGATGTATAATTCCCTGTGGCTGAATGGGAAACGAGACCACGCCACGATTCCATGAATTATGCCCGTTACCAATGAAAACGGGCCACCGTTTCTCTACCCTTTGTGTAACCCTTTCTCGCAAATTTTCCTCGCTCTTTTTTCACTCGAGCTCGAGATATAGCTTCTTCGTCCGCAATGTTCATCGCTAGGTCGTTCACGTGGGTCAATTAACCTTTTGCCGTTGGAGACTGCCTTCCAGGCGCAAACCCAATTAACTATCTTAAGTAATCTAACTAGTAACCCAATTAAATATTGTATAATATCTGCGAAGCTTGAAAAATCTGGCCAAAGAACAGCTTAAGACAGATTTCATATCGAGCCTCGTTTAAGTACTTAACACTTCGACGCTTTGTCGTTTGAGACTCCTTCGAAGAAAAGATTACGGAAATTCCAACGTTCACGGTAAAATTTTCGATTAGCTGTATCTTGGTTCGCGAGAGAAAGCGCGTGATCTTACTTTGAATTCGTCGATGGCTTCCCTGAGATCTTCGTCGGAATATCCTTTCATGGCCTTGGTAGCCACAGGGCCCATGTAGTTGTTGACCACGGCGAACTCCATCAGGGATAGGAAGACGAACACGCTGCAGGAGGACATCCACACGTCGATGGCCTTCACGTAGGAAACCGGTGGCAGTGATTGCTGGGACTGCGTGTTCTGAGTGGCTGTGGACACAGAGGGAAAATCGTTTCTCGGTCAGTAGCTCGATTCGACTTCTTCGATTCTCTGTTCGCCCCTATGCTAATATTGAATCGTCGCACGCTTCGACGGATATATCCGGTGCCTACGTTACGCTTTCCCAATTGCGTCATAGCCGCATTGCCGTTTTGCTCGTCCCGTGACAATTATTCCGTTAAATCGTTTGATCGAATCGCTTTGTACCTTCGGCTGTGAGTTTATCGATAGCGGTTACTTGATTTCCATACGAGGGTTTGTTCTATCGATTCGTATTCGATGGAGGATTAGCTTAGAAAGGGAAAGAAAATAGCCGATTCGAAAACGTTTGCTTTCGTAAAAGTCGATCCGGACGAGCTTACCGAGGGTCAGCAGTGACGTCACTCCGAGCGTGACCCGAGCGGGGATCGCTTCGGGTTTGATCCAGAACGCGATCCAGGACATGACCACGATCAGCGCGGACGGTATATACGTATGAAACAGGTGATATCCTAGACGGCGACGCAGATTGAATACTATTTGAATGCACGTGAAGTTCCCGGTGGAGTACTCGATCGTGCAGTCGGTCGTGTAATTGTTCGAGATGTCCAGCTGCGGCAGCTCGATCTCTGGATTTACCACCAGCGGATCCGTCATGTTCCAGATGAACACCAAATCCTGCGTCGTATGCGACACTGCGAATCGAAAACACGTTTGCGACGTCTCTAACATTTCGGCAACGTTAATGTACGTACAACTTTCGATCATCATTGAGCAAATCTGAGTGTCGTGTGGATAGGACTCGAACTTCATCGCGCAGGAGAGAACGAGAGTCAATCTAAAAGAAGAAACAGCGGTTTATAAATGATCTAGCCGGAGATTCATCCTTGAACTTTCCGTGCTCGTTACTTTGACATATAAAGTAGAGTTTTGTCGTGATACAGCCAAAGATAGTGGTTCGGTATCGACATCTCGTGGAAGGTGACCTTCTTCGCGTTCTTGAAGAAGCAATCGGGTCTCCAGATATTGTGCAACCAGTCAACATCCAGTATTCTGTACTCTTCGGACATGTTCTCCGGAAGTCGAAGCCTCGAATCCCGCCAACTCTGTGCCAGAAATATGTCCGCAACGTATGTCTGAAAAGTACTCTCTTTTGAGGTGTCCTGTACATCGCTATGGAGGTTAATTGGAAAGCATTTATGTCGAAATTACCATAGACTCCTCGTTTATGGAGTCGAGACTGAGCACGGTGACATGGAAGTAGACGATAGTAGGCTGTCCCAAGAACTTTGGCGCCCTGTGCTTGTCGTACTGCTTCGGATTCAAGGGTAGGATGTCTTTCAGTGACAAAGAGGCCTCCTTCCTGCCGTACTCCTCGAGATCCGACTCCCTGGAAGAAAGCAGAAGCGAGGAGAAGCGAGGCTGACGAGGGAAACTCGTGAATTCTCTGCCCGGTGTCTCTCGCGAACCAATTTGCCCGCCATTAGAATACTGTAATTGAGAAATTTATTGACGTAGGATAACCCGATCCTACCTCGTTCTTGCCGATGAATCTCTCCGTCGCAACCCTTTTAGGGTTAATGTTACTCGCATAACGGTTATCGGTTGCGATTCGCAAACTCTACGATATATGCTAATGGAAGTGTTCAAATGGTTCGGTAAAGTGAAATAAAGAATCGTCGGGATATTTTACTTTTGTCGAGAGGTCTCAATTTATACTAGCTACTCGTGCATTTATAGAATATGGTAATCAAGAACATCTCAAACTACTTCCATTCTTTTTTCGGTGCTCTTCCCACTCGTGCTTCCACGTTGCAGCTTTTTTCTTGCATTATTTTCGACCCGTGTAATACCTACTTGTTTATGTATAGAATATGGTAATCGAGAGGAAAGTCCTGGATGTTTTTAGCGCATTATTATTTTATTAAATTCGGTGCACTCAAACGAAATAACGCGATGCAGCCAATACAATGCTTACCGTCAAGAATACCGGTTTTATAATTTTATCTTTCAATCCGATATCTAAAACTGCAACTGTGCTTTGACTCGGATATTTCTTTTGATCTTTCGTGTCGCAGCCTGAATTGACCTAATTGCAAAATTGTAAAAGTTGACGCGAACTTATTCCAGGACAAAAGGGTTGTGATCGTTTGACTAGATGCTGATCGTTCCGACGTTAAGAATAAAGACGTAGCGTGACGTTGAAAAACATGAAAGAAATGTTAAATTTAGATAAAGTTAACGTTCGAGTTAATGTCGCAAATAAGGAAATATCGAGAGCAAAGGAAGTCCACGAACGGTACGAGCGAGTCTAAAATATTGCCGCGATTCCGATGAAACAGCAATATCGCGGAAGCCATAATAGGTCTTCGTGCTTGGCACACCTTTAAGTCCGGCCGAGATACGTGTGTTCCTTACATGCGGACATTTTAATATGCTAACCTACGACCTCCGGATCCGGTTTCCCCAAGAATTTCCACTTTCCTTCGCCGCAATTCACCCCTCCGCACCACATTGATTTATAGGCGGCTCGATTTTGTCGACTACGTAGCGCGTTAACTCGATTTCCACCGAGAATCCAGAAGGTTCGATCGAGCTCGATATTCGACGCTGTACGTTTGCTCCATTTAACTCGAAAAAATCGCTCGGTCAAATTATTTCTCGAATGGAAGCAACTGACGTGAAAGAAATTGACTTTGAGGTTCGATTCGTCACCGTTTTAGAAAAATTAAATTTCGAGCAATCGATTCGGAAATATTCAATTGTGTTATACTTGGCTTGGGGGCATTACAAAACGTGATTGGCAACCGCTTCGAAAAAAGTCATTTCGAAGCACAATTTCTAATTAACTCGGAAAAATGAATTTCAAAGCGTGTTTTGTAATTAACTTGGAACAATTAATATGAAATCACCGTTTGTTAAATTTCGGAGCATAATTTATTTTATGGAAAGGCATCCAAAGAAAGTATAAGAGGTTCGATAGGTAGTTTTAGACTGAAAGAAGCGAATGATCGCGGATTATGAGGTTGATAAGTCGAGATAAGAGTGCTCGCGATCGACGTCCGTTTAGCCAGGGCGACTCAAGTGGACTACGATGCGAAACGAGTAGCATGGCGCCTTCTAGCGCCGTGAAACCTGCCAAGCCGATAATCTATGACAAGACTTTCAGCAGTTTCCTTTCAGTTTCCTCCAAATCGATTATTAAACGTCGATCAAAGAAATTTTATCCTTTCCCCTTTCATCGAACGTACAATAAACCCCTTTGTTACGTTAAACCGAACGATACGCGTCTCGCTTGCTTCTACGAATTTCAAAATTTCTTCCAAAGGAAAGTCGAAGCGAAAAGTGGGGACTCAGTTTTCAAAGCGACAAAATTTTGTTACATCGAATCGAGCGTAAAAAATATAAAATTTCGAACCTCGTCCTAGAGCAGAGAAATTTTATAAACGAGCGAGGGAACTCCGTAGATTTTTTAAGTGATGTCGATCTATTGGTGCGTTACCTTTCGATCTTCGGAAAAAATCGGTACCCACGCTTTCTCGCCGAAAGTCGAAACGTACTGGACGATAGGCTATCGACCTTAATATGCCAGCCTTCGACCTCAGTGGAAAGTACCGGTTCGCATATTTCCTCGCTGAAACTCGACACAGTCGCGGGTGATGCTGGGGCAGCTTGTACCGTCGCCAGGTTTTGCAACGAGAACGAGTTCATCGCGTCCGTCTTCGACTCGATTCTCCTTCCCGAAGTACTTTCGATTTTGTTCAGAAAATTTCAACGGTCATTCGCAAATACTTTCAACAACTTTCCTTCGATCGATGCTTTCGATATTAACGAGATAACTAAAAATTTCCTGTTCGAAGTTCCTTCTCTTCGAATATTATTTTCTTCGACTTTTAAGGATTTAACCCTTTCACTCCGGCGCACTCGTGATAAAGTATATTCCTTGTAGATGGAACAGGTCTTGACACTGATATAGCGAGTGCCTACAACGCACGATTGCATCTTATATTCTATACATCTTCCGATGAAATATTGTTTCCAATTTTCTTGGAAATATGCTCTCTAACGCGAGGGTTCCGCATTCAATCTTTGGGCACGTACCTAAACGTTCAGTTTTCGACGACGTAACGTGTACATGATTTTCCATTCGTCGAGCACGTAATATCGCGGAGCGAAAGAGTTAGTTAATGTCGTATACGTATCGATATCGAGTGTCAAAACATTATTTCTGCAAGTTGTGCGAGATGAAATATTAACGTGTCCGAAAGTAGAAAGAAAATATCGACGAGCACCGAAGGAATCGATCGCGAAGGAAATCTCGTAACTCGTCACGTTCCAGCGACGGTATGTTGGTTCTTTTTTTACAACTAGGCCACGAAATCGTCCTCGAGATCGCGTTGTCCAGCGATCGAAAGAGACAGAGACGAAATTCGCGGAGACTAAGCAAACGACACGGGTAGAGAGGCCCGAGAGAGATCTCGATCGATCGACGACAATGATCGAGTCGGGCAAATTAATCGCGGAAGCCTCCTCTCCGTCTTCGATCAAGGCTAATCTCGAGTGTTCTATTCCGATCGCGGGCTTTTAGCTTCCAAACATGTTCGCCTACTCACGGAAAATGTAGCGCCGCCATGTCAAAGAGCGTGTACAGGTAGCAGCATAGGATCACCAGAGATTGCCTCGTCATTCCTGGAACAAACGTGAACTCTAAAACGGTGTCATCGGAGCTACGAGTACGATGATGCAATCTGGAAAGCATACATTTCCCCAAAGTCCAAAAATTTCGCGATAAAGAGTCCTCAAATATTGCTCCTGTGTTACGTACAAAGGTAAATTCGCCTTCGTCAAGAGTATTCATATGGCAGTTCACTTTAAAGTGCAGCTTTTTTAAAATACACAAATTTTTTCAAACTGATTATTGACAAAGTTGTTTCCTTGAGGAAGACACAATATACACAGACAAGATGAAAGGTAAAAAATTAATATCAAGTTGAAGCCAACAAGTTGTTAAAGATAAGTTTGCAAAGTATAGAACTTTTCATTAGATTAATTAACGAGCTACTTAATGTACCAAGTACACGATATTTAGGGAACTAACTAGGTCCAAAGTTATTTAATTATAGTAGTGATAATTCTGCGAAATTATTCTCTTCATTGAATACGTTGGTCCGATAGCGAGATGCTAACGATGCCGCATAAGCGTTTGGTTTAGGTAACTATGCTAACCCAACCTAACCTGAACCAAGTTAGCTAAACCGAGTTATTTAAGGGCTCGTGTGTTTGTAAGATATAGCTCGCCATTAGGATGCACTAGATGTTCACTTTATTTTTTGTATTCACTACAATTTTGACTAAATCAAACGATTTATAGACGTTGTCTAGAATGATGTAAAATTTGGGACTTCGAGTCATATCCATAAGCAAATTCTTTCCAACGTCTCATCAGAGTTACCTCCATGAGAGGTCAGAAGAAGCACTGACACTATTAGCAGACTTGTGTACTGAGCATGGCTTACGCTCGAAATCCCCAAACAGTATTAACTGTAGTTATTTCGATTAATGTTGAAAAACTCTAGTTCTCGTGTGTCCAGACTCGCTTCAAGAATATTAAAGGTCATTTTGAGCGAGGACGATAGTTTGGACTTTGTCGAGTTCTCTTGAAATCGTATTTAAATTCGGAGGACCGTAGTCGAGGGCTCGTAAGTAAGGTTATCTGGCTCGTGCTTCAGACACGTTGGAAGCGACTACTGGGATTCCCTCTAGTGGCGAGGTCGTCGTATTTCGGCCAAATTGCGAGATAATTAAATATTGATAAACTATTTTTTTCATACGTTCACCTTATTTAAAAAATCGTTTCCAATTTCAACTACGGGGACGTACAATGCATTATTATGTAATGAAACACAACCGTGTCTATGGTCAGTGCCGATTTTTCCTCGATCCAAAGAGAATCGAAACGAATTCCACTTCGATCTGACACAAAAAGGAAAGCATCATCGAGCACACGGACTCACCGATCAGCTGCACATTCTACCGTGCCGATCCTCTTTGTCGAATGCAGCAACTGTCGCACCCGAATCCCCTGGAACAACCCCGGAATCCCTTATCACGATAGCACAGAGCCAGCTTATCGGCCCACTAGCCACATCCGCCGGAAGGTCCCTCGAATATCCATCAAACTGCCTGGATCGTTGTACGCGGGTCGGTTTCTAGCCACTTTGGTCCCCGAATAATCATCGGTCCCCAAAGGAAGCCAGCACTGTTCGGGTAGCCACGTTCCAGTCTACGGGATGACAGAGTGCACTGGCTAGCTCGAAAATGGGAGATCCACGTCACTTCCTGTGCCGTTCCGTTCGACCGGTAAATTTCGAGTTGACGATTCGTCGAAAAGGGGAAACCTGTACGAGGATCGGGGACACGACGCGGCTCTTATCGGCGAAGGGTTGATTCGCCACTCGGCCACTGGCCACTGCCGGGGCTTGCTGGTTCTGTAAACCACCCTGCTGTCGGTCGCTGCCTCTAAGCCAATTTGCCTATCGACTAACTGATTAAGCCCTACTCTCTTTCATCGTGGTGGACGACCATGGTATAAGTGTTATACAGGGTGCTCAAACCTAACGGTTGCCACGATTTTTATCGCCTCTCCGGTATCATCGTTCGCGCTCTCGACGTCTCTGGAACGTATGCTCTGCCTTGCTGGATTAGTTGAAAATCAAATTTGCCACGCGAGGAAGTTATCGAGCGTAGCAGGAAAATAGGTGGTCAAACTTTGAAAGCTGCCTACTCTTCTTCGGGATGAGAGAAAGCGATACCGCAGACGCTGAATTCTGGGCTTCAGGAGTTCCCTCTATGCTTCTATTAGCCTCTGAGTTCTCTTCCGAGTTCGGAAAATAATACTTGCAACAAAGAGATGTTCTATAATGTTGGAAGTAAAGCAATTCACGTTACATTACGTCCAACCTCCGTTGTACAATTGAAAAATAACATTCCTTCTCCGTTCCCGTAACCACGCAATTGTTATATTTAAAGAATTCCGAAGAGCAGTAACGGCGATTTTGCAGCGAAATTCGCAAACTAACACGTTCGTAATTATCCAAGACTCTTTTCTAGTTACTGGAAGAACTGGTTCATTTACTCGCACAGCGAGTGGATTCTTTATGTCCACACAACGGAATCGTGTACGTGTGTGTTATTGGATACACATATACCGAGTCGTACGTGGCCAGCCTATGGCACACGTATTGGCTATACCGAGTGTACATGCGAGTATCGATAGCTTGTCCGTTTAATGAGATTCACCGGAGGCGAAAGCACACACAAAGAAGGTTTTCGAAGCGAATTCGATCGATCCGCGAATTCAACGATTTTTCGTGATTAATTGCCACCATCGTAGGCCGACGTCTGCGACGATTATCGAAGCAAGTTCATGAAGAGTTTAATGGTCGGAAGGAAGAGTCTTTCTTCCTTTCGGAAAAAGAAGTCTTCCGAGAGCTATCCAGCGATTGAAACTCATTAAACTCTTGCTTTATCATTTTTTCCTCGTCGGAGAAATCTTTGCCTAAGGATGGCTGGTTATACAAACCTTAATTAAAATTAAAACTACAGGCAATTTAATTAAAATGCAACCTTCGCTTTTGCTATTAGATGGAGTTTCGAAATAAAAATGACCGTACTATCGTTTCGAATTTCACTTAATTTTGAATTAGCAAAAGTTTTATTACGTAGAGAACGTCGATAAAATCGTTCAGAGAAAGAACTTGGCTCTATCGTTCGATTTACTAGAGGCGATGTCGAAAATAGCCCATTCTCGAAAAGTGAATCATAATTCGAGGTTTATGAAAAAGTATATTTTTAACACGTCATCGAGTTACGTGTCACGTTGACTCGGTTTCACTTCCGTCTGCTCCATTTGTCACGCGGTAAACATACCAGCTTCCGTGGCTCTTTGAAAAAATGATTATAAAATGTGTCTGCACCGTGTGATCGCATCGGCTGAAAAATCGTTATCTATTCTAATAGAAAATCTTCCGACAGAGGACCCGGTCACACGATTATTCCGTTTAATGAACTAGCTAACGTTCTGATTAGTCACCCTCTCTAATCGCCTTTAGAGCGAGCTTAATTATCCATCCCTTTGAAGTCATCCACCTTACGATTGCCGATAGGGAAAAAGTAAAGGTTTCTCAAAATGTCACTCGGTTCTTTGGATCAAGGTTGTTGAGATTTTTACGAGTAGTGACTTTCGAAAATCATTTTGCAACGCGTTATTTTGTAAAAAATAATATTTAAGGAATTATGCAGGATTTGGAAATGACATCGAAATCGTGGTCGTCGATGATAAGCTATCGGAGGGTTAGAAAAATAATTTCCTTTAGGGATGTAAGAAGAAGAACGCGAGCAAGCGTGCTCGTCTAACCCCCTCGAATCCAATTATTGAACGATGCGAGTGTTTTGACAGTTCGCACGCTTAAACGTGGCAGGGTACCAGCAGCTGATGTTCGCAGCTGGAAATATACTTTTAAATCCTCTCTTCGTTCAGCGAGCAGCCGAGGGGTAAGTGGGGTTAAGCTGGCCTAGTCGTGAGGTCGCATCAAATACAATCGTAAGAGGGATGCTACCAGGTTATGCTCGTATCGGTCGATTCATAAGTAGATGTACTACGATGACCAGCGATGTTTGCACGGGATCTACACTACGTACGAGGCCATGCTCGTTGAAGAAGAGTGTCGAAGGTGGTGTTAAAGGAGTGTCGAAGAGTATTAAAGAAATGAGAGAGTCCAAGAACGATTTTATAATTTCAGAGGCCCTAGAGGGCCCGTTCGTATTTATTTACCAACGCCTCGGCAACTCGTTAGTTGTCCGTATAATAATATTATAACAAGTACTCGCTCTCTCGTTCGCAATCGTCCACTCGCACTCGCACTCATCCCTTTCTTCGCTGTAATTAGTTTTATTTCTATCGTACACCTTTGCCACCCGCACCACCGATGTCTCGTTTAAATATTCCTCCCCTATAGTCGTCGCTTCGTCTTTCCACCCAGAAGACGGTTTTCCTCGATTTTTTTTTGTAAGCGGCCCTTCTTCGACTCCTCGAGCGAGCCTCTCGTCGCTCGAGAGACCTCTTCGAAAATAATCGGAGATCTCGTTCGTGGAACGACGATAGGCGCTCGAGGATCGTTACCTCGATTATTTAGTTGATTTAGGTACGCATACCTAATTCCTCTATATGTATATTATGTATATGCATATGTATATATGTATACTTATGTATAGGTATATACAATCAACGTTACATCGGTATCGCACTAGAGGGTTAGTCGAGAGAGGTTGTTTCCGGCCGAAGCGCCCCGAGGGATGCTTCCCGTTACTTCATTTTCTTTTATGATCCTTTTATACATTCAGTTCGCTCTTTTTAATACGTGGTTCGCGTTATCCTCCTTCGTAAAATAAACACCGGATCGGTCTGAAAGTTTCGAGAATTATCCTCAACTTTAACAACACACGCAGGAAATATCCGAACAAAAATAACGCTTCTATGCTATTCTACCTGTAGTCGAAGCTTCGTGGCTCTACGATCGGTTCTCAAAACTTTCAGTCTTCCCTATCGCTCTTCGCTTCTTCGTAAAACGCATCCGCCGCTCTGAAAGTTTCGAGAATCGCAATCAGAACAGCGACATACACACACAGCATAGAATTAATCGAAAACGACTACTCTATTCTATCGGTATCGAACCTTCGAACAAATGGTGCGATTAGTAAATTCTCAAAACTTTCAGCGTGAATCTGCCAAACGAACCTCGTTGTAATGGAAGTCTGGTAACCGGCATAGAACAGTCGCGTTTCCGTTTCGATTACTCGGTATTGCCGGCCTAGCGGTCGACATTACCGTGGAGATTACAGATAACCCCACGTCCGTTTCTCGTTATCTCGGCGTTTGCAACGAGACGTTCGCTCGAGGATACTCGAGTGGAAACGGGTCGCTCCGTTTCTTTACAGTTCGATGTTCGTCCAGGCAGGTTACTCGCGAAATTGAAACGAATTTGACACTTTCGTTGCTTCTTTTTCTGTCGGAAATTAAACGACGTTTCGAGGCTGGGTACATCAATCGCGTTAGGATCGCTTATTCGACTAATTGCCTTCCGGGTATTTGGTTGAAGCAAAAAGCGGTCGTACACAGAGTTTCTGGATGCACACACACGCACACACGCATTTACGCACACACACGTGGCTATATTCGTCCGCGAACGTTTTGAGTATTTTACCGGGTGTTAGAACCGTGACCCCTTCACGATGTTTTTTATTATCCTCTCCCGCATTTTTTTTTACTGTTTTGCGTGCGAACCGAGAGGGATCTACTGAAAGCGACGTCCCACTTTTGCGTCTTCTAAAGTGACCTCTTCTAAAAGGCGTCTCGTAAGCATTTCGTTCGTTAAATATTAACAGGCAAAGGAAAGGCGTCGTTGCCTTGTCGCACGTGGTTGCGCTACCTAACCACCTGAGACTTCAATAATTTTCTGTTAAAATAACCAAGTTGTCCGATAATTTTGGAGAAACCTTCAAGAACAGATCCCGCAATTTGTCCAAAAAATAACCTACGATATTACGAGTATGCGAAAGTCTTGATCCTTCTTTCCGCTTTCGCATTTTAGTATACAAAATATAATTCGACTATCGAAGCATTTACTTTCGTTGTCTATGATCGAAGCATTCCGGAAAAACGTAGTCCACCAATTTATCCCGAAATCGCCAAATAGCTTACGAGACGAGAGGTCTATGTTAAAGTTGGTTTTCTCGAGAATTTACGTGAGTCGTTCAGGAAGGATCAAGCATCTTGAATGGTGCGCTACTTAAGTTTACATTACGTAGTCTTACGTCTTATGGTACACGCGTGGCTGGGGTCAGAGTGCGTTTCAAGTAATAAAATATATGTATATATGTATATATATATTATGTATACACACGCACTGGTAATATGTATAATCGCGCGTGTTAGTAAGAGTTAAGTGTGTTAGTCGGAGAGGTTGAGCTTTCGTTCTGTTTTACCGACCAACAAATCCGGGGAATTACCTTCTCTCCTGATTCGTTCGCATCAAGTGTCGCCACCATTCCATACAAAAAACACTTAACATACAAGGTGCTCGAAAAAGAGTCGATCTTCGGAACACGTAGTAATTAACAAAATCAAAATTCTCCAAGTCGATTAATTTTCGTTATTGTTCTATATACAAACATCTCTTTCGTAAACAATCGTTTCTAAACAAGTCTTCGTTGAAACGAGTACCACGCGCTCTCGAAGCGTCGCAACCTTTCCCAGCATCCTGTACACGATATTCGTACCAGAAAAGGGTAATTCAACTATACTGTTTATAAAAACGAAGAAACGAAAGCGCGTTAAGAACACAGTGTATCATCAGACGGTACAACGATTGTACGTCGAGAAAAATCGATCTCGAAGATCGATGACGTTCCAGTCGGTACCGAGAATTGTATCAGGGTACCAAGAATGAGGTAGTTCTCGAAACTAGTCACTAAAGCAGGGAAACATTGAGCGACGATACGTTGCTCTGTGTCGGTAAAACAGGAACGCTTTCGGTGAGCTTACTTACTAGCTAGGGAATCGAATACGAGAGGTCCACGCGATGTCGCGCTGGAAAATCGATGTCTGACCCCCGCCACTTTGCATCGTTCTCGTCTCGCGTTTAAACTTTTACGTAGCGATTGGCGTCGATGTGCTTGTGCAGTGTTGCCATGTCTAGGTATTTCCGTCTGAGAGCTTTTCCCCTAGACATCTAGAGGGACCATCGCAACGCACTCGGTCGGTAACATCGTGAACGACTTGACTAACGCTCGAACCGAATTTCATTCGATTCTTATTAGAAGAGACAAAGCGATTTAATTAAATGATTTTACGTGGACGATGGCAACAGAGCGCGAACGGGCCACTTTTGTGCTGTGTTCTCTGTGCCTCTCGCTTTCGAAAAAAAGCCATCAAAAAACTGAATCTACGTGAAACCAGAGTAAAACCGCTTATATTGGCTGGCCACTTCTAAGAGGCCTTGATATGTTCAATTGGAACCACCGTGTTTTCGCGGATTGTATCTCTTTTTCTTCGTCTCGAGTTCGAGACGATCGAATATACAGAAATATTTCGTGCTGTTTACGCTTGGCGTACACCGCTCTCAAAATTATTGCCCAGCGTATCTTTGAACTTTGAAAACAACGCTTAGCGTGATCTATTTTATACGGATCTTCGTACTAACAGCGAACCTAAGTTATTTCATTTTCACAAAGTGCGAATAGAACGAGTAACCATTGTATACAGATATGTTTTAACAAGTTTTCTTTAAGTCTTAACATTTTGTAGAGTTTCAACAGTGAACCGTGTGGCAAGTAGAATCGGACAGCCATACGAAGACCCAGAACCGCAACTCATTGGAAGAAACAACTCATTCATGCGATTCGCGTGATCGCGAATTTTCATCGATTATTCGATAAGATTCTTCGGTCCAGATTTTTACGAAGCACGGAATTGTGCGGTGCGCGCGAAGTCAAAGGAAAATCTTCCTAATTAAATTATAGAACGTACAGAGCGAATTTAATTAACAAGAGGAAATTTTAAGCGTTATTAACACTGCGCTAAGTTCAAAAGGTAGCAAGCTTAAATTGGAAACTGAAGTAATTGCAATTATGATATGGTCTACTCTACACAGACGTTTTCATTGAAGCCGTGCCACAGTAGAAACAGTCAATATTTAACGCGCCATACAATGACACTGATTAAACGTATCGATTAATTATTCGGAACTCGTATCGTAACTTTTAACGACGTTTAAAAATTTAATCAAATTGTATCGATAATCTTTTTTCACCCTGTATACCTATTAAATCTACAGACAATTATGCTCGACATAAATTACGAATAAAGTTTAAACCGGTCAGAAACGTGTGCGTGTTCGCAGCAATTTTCATTCGTGCAATATTTAATCAAACGCACTCGCAATAGTAATCAATATTTGTGCATTAATTTCGCAGAAATTGCGACGAACAATTTCCGAATCTGTGCGATAGACGTTGATGAAACGTTCCGTGCTTCGTAAAATAAAGGAGATTCAAGCGTATGTGGATCGACAAGTCCCTCGCATTCACAGGAAATCGCTCTTTCGTTCTGTCGCGATAATAAACGTCTTTCTTTCTAAGCTGTTTCGAGATTTTTCACGCAAATTAACATATATATACATATATATATATATGTATATAGACGCGTTACATTTATAATACGTTTCTTCTACGTGCGTGTTATGTATAACGTGACATTTATACATTTCGTACTGGCTATGCGCCCTCTTTTTCTTTTTTTGAGCGACGTGCCCGTGGATCGTAAACTTTATACATTATTGCTTCGCCGATAGCCACGTCACGTACTTTCGATCTGGCTCACGTTCGTCCCACTTTTCTACAAATTCTACTAATTACCGGGACGAGTTTTCACGCTTTTTCCAAACTTCTTCATCCTCCCTTTCGCCAAGAACGCTTCAATGTTTTAAACGGCTCGTACGATTTTTTTTTAATTCAACGAATTTGATATGGATTCGATATGTCAGAAATACGACTGCCGTAGGTGAAATTAAAATAATTTTAAACATAACCTTTCGAACAGGTAGCTGAAAATACGAGGACGACTTTGCTCTATCGTCGAACGAAATAGCTCAGCGAACATTCATGAATTCAGAATTAAAACGTTGTTCGATATGTATTTTTGCTAAATTCCAGATATGTTATTTTTGAAACGAGCGTGTGCCAGTATCGTGTTGAAACATCGCCACCGCATATTTTTACACGAATCGATTCGCGCATGCTCGCGCACAATTAATTCTCCTAAATTGACGAATCTCTTCTAATCGGATCGTCGACGACACGCGTCGCTCCCTTTCATCCTCGCTGAACCAACTAGTCGGCTTTTTTCCGTTCCACGACTGCTGCCCTTCCCGCTTTTTATCCGCGACTACTCGTGACTAACGAGTAACACGTATTCCTCGAATATGTCAGACGCGAAGAACGCCAGCTGTCTCGTTTATTCCATTCTTTCTTCCCTGCTTGAACTCGTTTTCGACTTTTGGCTCGACACGGAAATATTCTAAAGCTTGCTCGGGCCTCCATCGCTGTCACCCTTTGGAATAACGCGAAGAAACTTGGAATTTACCATTTGGACGAATAATGCGCGGATCATTTACTTATTTCTTGATATTTCATAGATCATTGCGATAAAACGAGAGTACATCGAGCTTCGCGGTCGAAAAGATGTTCTTGTTTGGCCCGACAAGAAGGAAATTCGGAAAATGGGGGAGGGGGGGAGAAAGAGAAGATACCAGGAGCTGAGAAAGGCAAGAAATAGGAAATTATAAGAATACCGTTGAGTCTCGTATGGTAGCATCGTTCTAATGAAGTACCAAGAATGGGGCCTCGGTGGGTGAGTCGGTAGGGTGTCGGATCGACGATCCGAGGGACCCCGGATCGAATCCGCCTGCGGGCGAAAAATCTTTTCCGAAACAGTAATGTTCCTCTCTGACTTTGGGTTGTGGGAAATAGTGTAAACAACTTCCTCAGCTACCTACGGGAATGTGAGTAGTGTGGGGTGAGGGGGAAAGAAGGAAAGTGGGAGAGGGGGGAGAAAGAGAAAATAACCAGGTAGGAAATGGGGAATTAAGAAATATATCGTTTGAGTATTGTTGTATGGCAATCATCGTTCTAATGAAGTACCAAGAAAATTGGCCCGAAATAAAATTTTGTAAAATTGACTATCCTTGGTACGCAGTCGTGGTCGAGATTATAATCCAGCCGACCAGCGGAACGAGGCGTTTACCGCTGAATAATTTGAGGTCGTGTGTTTCTCTGTCGTTTGTAAACGTCACATGTCCGGGCTGCTGTTTAGAAGTTTCCCCGGTTTTTCGCTTCTTTCTCCTATCCGCTGATAAATCGACCCTTTTAAAGCGGGTGTCTCGTACACACGTACACACGTACGAGAACACGTGTAGTATCCACGAAACGCCGGCGAAATGATTGAACCTCCGACACGATACTATCGATACACGTGTTTTATCTTGTCACGGAGTCAAACGCGATTAACCCTTTGAGTGCTATTGTATGGACTTTTCATACCGGTATGCATTTTATCAATTCTTTTAATTTGTAATATCGACAGAACTCTTTTGACTAACAATAAAATATGATACAATTTCGAAATAACTTCAGCACCGTTTCTATCAAATATTAATCGATAAAACTTCGCGATCAAAGGGTCAATCAAAAACGACACAGTGTCTATTCTCCTCGGATATATTGCGGTCAACGGTATCGAAAACTTTGGTAATTCTCGTTGAGTTCAATTTCTCAAGATTTCTATACAAAATACAAAGGTGCGAATTCTGTATACAAACGATAAATATAATTTCTCGATAGAACTGAAGTCGTGTACGAAAAGTAAATTCACCCAGACCACAGTCTACGCAAGGAGAATAGGTACGATGTCAGACCAGACCCACTCTTCTATGAACCGGGAATACAATTTGCTTTTTCGAGATTATTTGGCCAACAACTTGTCTATAAAATTCCCGTCACTTAGCGTAAGAGACACCCGTTGTTTCGACAACGTTCCGTTCGTTACAATTTTATTTAACAATCTACAGTTTTATCTACAACACACTCGAGAGCCTCCCGCGATGCCTGAAACGTCCGGTTAGATTTACCTCTGAAACTTTAACAAACACCTAATGGTCCGATACAGGAGGAGCGTTCGCTTTGCTAGCTTATTAATTATACAATAAATTAGCGGTTGTCATTTACAGACTTTCTACGGTGCTTCTTTATACACGCTTGGCCGTTCCACGCGATCGAGGACCCCCTCGCCATCGCTCCACCTCCACCAATCGATTCTTCCGAACTTCTTGCTTTGGATTCAAGTTTTTGTCGTGCGCTCGTACCATAGTTCGGCCGAAAGAATATAAATCGAGAGAAGAAGAGTGTTCGCTAAAGTCGATTTTTTTAAGTTCGGGGCCAACTTTCTACATCTTTATGCATATCACGTTGTTGCGGACGAAATTGCTCGGTCTATATCAATTTCTGAATGTATATCGAAACGTGCTTCGGAGAATCGCATTACGGGAAAATTAGGTTTTAACTGATCGGATACTCGTTTAAGTCGAGTATATTATTCGCTTTAGAGATTAATATTATCTGATCGGAAATTGCGAAACTATCGTCGAAATGTTCATTTGTTCAAACGAACAATACACGAATTTCACTTTGATCTGCTGTACATTGTGACTAATAATCTGCCGTTTTGTATAAAGAGCATCGACCAAGCGTTTATGCAGTTATCTCCGATAAACTATAAGCTTCGATTTAATGCGTTTGCAAACGTTATTTGATGACGCTATTCTGTCACGAAACGCTTGATTTTAAAATTGATTATTGCGATAATTGGCCATCATTCTTTATTCGTTCTCGTCAAACCTTAAGCTTCGATTCGATGCAACACAAGTATTGCGATACCATTCTGTCATGAAATCGTATCGTCGACATTTGATACGCAACAACGTAATAGTATTTTTAACACGATCGTTTCGATTGAATTTTTCGTTTTTTTTTTGCCCGTTTATTTTCGCTATCGATCATGTCGGTAAGAAAATAGAAGGGAGAAAGAAAAAAACATAAAAATTAACAAATACCGCATCAACGATCGACAATCAATGCGAGAGGTAGCAGTGTTTCCAATTTTCAGCACGATGTCGATCGTAGGGCGATATCGTTTACAGCCCGGAGATAATCGAAAAAATGCAAACGTTCGAACCCGAAAGCGACCTCGTATTCGGAGATCCGGCAAAACTATTTCCAATATGTTTCCTGGACAAAACGAGGCCAAAGCCAGTTATCGAACGAAACTCTTTCGAGTATGGCTACCGGGAACGTCGCGACGATTCTAATGACCGAGAGAAAGGGAGGGAGAGGACGTTGATCGTAATATCGTAGGTGATCCTGGAGAACGAGTAGCCCTCGTGTTTGGACCCATGCACATTCCCTGCATATGGGATTCCCTTTATTATTGGCCACGAAGCGAGCGTCGCGGTGGTAAAAATCTTTGAACCTGTACCGTCTAACGCGAGAAATCGAATAGAAAGGATTGTAAAGAGGAAACGACTTCGAATAGGAAGCTTGTTTTCGGGGAAATCGTTCGGGCAAAATTACTTTCGAGATCTCCGCGTGAGAGAAGATCTGTGTACTAATATTCGTTGCGAACGCACGACAAAATATTGGTCCAAGCACCTAGGAAATTAAAAAGACGGAGAAATAAAGAGGAAAATAAGGTCGTACTCTTTTCGTCAAACAGCAATAATGTACACCTGCGTGCAAGCTAGACTTTCCTGAGATAAAGAGAAGCGTAGGTTTCTTTCCACTGTTCGCCTTTGATCACGGAAGTTTGACACGTAGCGATAGAAAGTTATCCCTTCTATCCTTGCACTCGAAGAACAAAAGCGACTCGGGCGAGTGGTTGAAGGGTTCTTCCCTTAGACTACCACTTAACCTAGGAAGCTTACTGTGCAGGGCACCTTAAACGCTTGCGTTCGACGTAAGATGGTGATAGGATCCTTTTCGTATACCGTTCCGAAAACGAATACCGATTTGCAAATGTTTGGAAATTCGCTCTTCCACCATTCTACGCGTTCGGTCACGTTCCGTCCACTTTTCGATAACCGGAGATAGTCCGCGTTGCTCGCGAGCGTATCGTCATCGAGACCTATCGGCAGAGTTCGATCCTCGATCGCGGCAACGATCCATTGTTTTCCTCTACTTGTTTGATCCACGAGGCACGAACATTAGAGCCCCGTTCGTTTTATCCGCGACTTCGACTGTCGTTCGTTGATCCGTGCCTTCAGAGGCCGTGAGATTCTCGCCGGTTCGAGAGAACGAGATCGTTCGATCTCGCGAATTTGCGCGCGCGTTTTTTTTTGACTAGGCGTTCGAGAAGTTCCAGGGTTCTCGGCAGACGACGCTGATGACCCGCGGCCCGTGTCACGAGGCGAGCAGACACGTCGACGACGATCGAAGCAGACTGAGCAGCGGAAGGATCGCGACGAGGAGGATACTCGACGATCTCGAGAGACCGCCGACCTCGTTGCTGTACGGTAGCTTGACCTCGACCTCCGCCATCTTGAAGATCGAGAGCAAAGGGTGCGTGTGCACCTCGTGGTGCTTGTTGTTGATCTTGTCGCTGAGATCCTGCAGCATCGAGGCGCACTCCTCCTGCAAGACAAAGCACCAGAGTTTGTTATCAGGAATTTCTAGCGGGACCGCCATGGTTTTAAGGCTTGAAATATCACCGGGAAAAATATCAGGTTCGTGCTACCGTAACGTATATTTTAAAGGGTACATGCGACGCAACATTTTACCTAATATCTATATTATGAAAGACACTATATTCTTAAAATCTCTGATCCACAGATTCCTATATCCTTAGTTTACGATAAGCGTCGGATTATCCTTGATATTCTTTGCGCGAGAAAAATGTATCTCTCATATTACGCTCTCGTTTATCAGTTGGTTAACGTATTTATACTCTCGAGGATTTTCAGCGAAGGCTCATGAATTATGTTACTAATATAAATTACTAAAGTAGCTTCAGCTACCTTTACGAATTAATCTTGCCTAGATAATTAATAATAAATTTGTCTGTAAAAGGGTTGAAAGTAATACGGGTCACGAATTACCTCGGTTATCGATAATTGTATTATTCAGGACTGGGTTAGGAACAAAAGGGGTCGAACGAAAACGCGAAAACGAAGGGACTGGAAATATTTCTCGATGTTTTTCCATCGCGTGTCGAGGATTTTTCTTCTCCGCTGTTGTAGAACTGAAAGAAATAGGAATCCCTTAAGCGAGGACGTTGGAAAACAAGTTTCTTCGAGGTAACAAAGTGTGGAGTGTGTTTTATAAGTACGCAGAAGAGTCTCATGGACAAAGAGATCCTGCTATTGTTAATTTAGTATAATTTTCTGGGCGATGGTCGGCTTAAATGCAAGGATGCCCGCGGAAAAATTAGCACTTGTTATCTGAAATAGCTAGCGCAGGGTTGAGCTGAATCGAGAAAGGGTAGAACAAAAGGCGGCAAACTTTCGGACCACGGAACAATATTCTAACGTGATTTTATTGCTGATTACAAAGGAAATTCCCTGTCCCGGTCTTATCGTTTCGCTTAATTAAATCATCCCGATAGTGCCGAATTTGTCCTCGAATATTTCGTTAAATTCTCGCTTTTTAATTAAATGTCTGCCGAGCAATCGAGTAAAAGACGACCCTGGAAATATATCGGCGGAAGAGGCCGATTAAAGGGCAAATATATGTTTAATTAATTAGCACGAGTAAAGCGAACGATTCGTGTTCCAACTACTTCTGGGTTCTTCGGAATGTTCCATCTTCGCATTTTCAATCGCAGTTCGCGGACTTGGTCGAAGACGCGATCGAAGTTTTTCAAGTAAAATCAACAAATACTTCGGCTGATATTAATATCGGCTACGAGCTCCAATTTATGGTACTCGAACTCGAGTGCAACTTGCAAATTGGTGAAAAAGATAAAAATATACTTTCACGAGTGTATCAGACTGTTTGGAAAGTTCCGTCGTCGATTTTTATCCGCATATTTGCTTTTCTCTCCGAGAAGTAGATAAATTAGCAAGAATCGTGGAGAGGAAATTATAACGAGGTAGTCCGTCACAATCAGTTAATTAACAAACGTTCAATTTTTCGAATAACAGGGGAAAAGCTATATAATGAACTCGACCCTAAACAAAGACGGATACCTTAAATGGAATAAAAGGTGACGAAGGGGTGTATCACGGAATCCAACTCCTTTAATACAATTTTAATTCAGTCTCTGTTCGTATCTCGTCGAATAATTAAATCCCTTTCAAGGTCAGCAGCGCGCATTAACTGGAAGAAACGGGGTTCGTTTCCCTTGCAAAGTTTTTCCATTTCGTCTAAGGGATGAGAGAAAAGCGGGCATTTTCTTCGGGGATCCGTTTTCTCTCGGTTTCGACTTAACGACGCCGAATGTAACTCGTCCTCGCGTTCCCGCCACGGCGCATCGATTTCCATTTTCATCCCTCGTATCATTTTCTCTCTTTCCTTTCCCGCTTCGACCTCTCCGCGTCGTCACCGTCAACCTTCTCTCTCACCTTTCCGTGTCATCGTTTCTCTCCTCTTCCCTTCGTCTTGTTCCACGTCCCCGAAATTACCCTCGGCTCGTTGAATCTTTAATTTCCGGCGGAGAAGAGAGAAGGCCACAGCGATTTTTGGCGATATTTTCGTAGGGTGGTGCGTTGTTAGGTGCGGGGGTGTGCACCACGTGGGCCGACGACCAGCGTCACGACGCCCACGACGTGCCCCTCTCTTTTCCTCTCTCTCTCTCTCTCTTGTTCTTGCTCGTTCGAGGCATCGACGTCGGATTTTCAATGAAATTAAATTCCATCCGAAAGGAGACCACCCCTGCTGCACACCCTTTCGAATAACTTTTCGCGAGCACCGAGACCAGGTAGTCCTTTAAATTACCGATGCACCGGGAATTCGTTTTTCGAAGTAGCTTCATCCCTCTCCGCGATCCATATCGATTCACCCACCTACCCTGACTGTCTGTCACGCGCTCGGATACCTCCCTCTCCCCCGTTCAACTCCGTGAATTTTTTTTGGAAGAGGAATATTTTTTGGTGCTCTTGGTTGTTCAACTCTTTTTGCCCCTTTCTCTTTCCGATAGTACGAATTTTGTAGGGTATCGCCGGATGGCAATCGGATATCCGGAATCGAAAATTTAATACGGAAAGATTTTGCGACGGGGATAATTAACTGATACTTCGTAAACGATGATGGTTCATTTTGACAAATAGCCGGGAAATTTCGTTTATCGAAGATTTCTTAAATTCTTTAAAAGAGAGTCTTTCGAATAAAAAATTATAAGCACAGAAAAATTCGGAATACATTTTTTATTGCAGAATTTATTTTACTTTTCGAAAGTTGCGCTCACGTACTGTATTCGATGTACGAAATAAATGGGACACGGGAAGTTAATTGGGAAGCAAATATATTATATTAACCTACACGTCGCACACAAAATAAAGCAACATTTTATATTTGCACGAGACGTTGCCAGAATTTGATCTACTCTCGATTAATAAATAACTTCCATAGGAACGTGTAATTAGAATATATGTAGAGAAACGTGCAATAAAATTCTGCAAAATATAGAAACCTAAAAAACGGATAACACAATTTTATCGCGACTCCGGCGAGTTTGTGCTACCACCGATACAAAATACTTCTTTATTAAGAAGCAAAGCTGTTCTCTTCCTTGAGAAATGTCTCGGTTAACAGTTTAAGCGCCATTATCGGTTTATCCGTATATCACGAGGATTGCAAGAAGTCCGCGAAAAAAACGCGGCGACGCATCCAATTACCGGTATAATTAAATAGAACGGCACGGAGTAATAATGATCCATAAACGACCCGGTCAAAGCCAAGAGCGATAACTCATTTTACACATTGGCCGGTGCTAATTGTAGCATACGAGTTTCTCACCCGATGCAGCTTCATTAGCGAATATCCGAATTCACCACGGATTTCATTCGGATACCTCGCCGCAAATTCCGACGAGTATCAGATACTTTCCAAATTTTCGGTTCGATTAACATTTTAGCACTTTCAGGTTATTTAGTGGATTTGCTATTTGAAATTTCATGCATTACAATTTTATGCGTATTCCTATGCATTGGTTGTATTCTTTTGCGGTTAATTCTCATGTGCTCCACGCGATAAATTTCCGCCTATTCAATTCTCACGCATTCAATTTCCATGAATCGAATCTGGTTAAATTCCTACGCTTTAAACTCTTATGGGATAAATTCCTGCGTGCGCAATCTATTTGCGCCGAATTCCTGCGCAGTGGATTCCGACACGGCGTCACATTCTACGCGTTGAATTCTAACACGTTGGATCTCCACGCATCGAACTCCTAAGCGCCGAATTTTCATGCATTGAAGTACCACGCGACGAATCTCTACGCTCCGAATTCTTACGGATAGAATTCCTGCGCGTTAATTTCCCACGCATCGAATTTCTACGCACCGAATTTTTACGCGTTGAAATTTTACGCATTGAGTTTCTACGCCTCAAACTCTTACGCGTGGAATACCTGCGCGCCAATTTCCTACGCGTCAGTTTCCTACGCGTTAATTTTCCACGCATCGAATTTTTACGCTTGGAATACCTGCGCGCCAATTTCCTACGCGTCAGTTTCCTACGCGTTAATTTCCCACGCATCGAATTTTTACGCGTTGAAATTCCACGCATCAAATTTCCACGCCTCAAACTCTTACGCGTGGAATACCTACGCATCAATTTCCTACGCGTGAGATACCTGCGTGCCAATTTCCTACGCGTTAATTTCCTACGCGCCAAATTTCTACGCACTGAACTCCCACGCACCGAATCTCTACGGCCCAAACTCTAACGCGCCAAATTTCGGCGTGTTAATTTCCTACGCGTTGAACGCCCTCGCATTAAGTTTTATCCTACGGAGATACCCTTTCATTATTGATGGCCAGTCCCCTCATCAAGACTATCGAAAGTCTGTAGTACTTATCATTCCGGCGCGAATGTAATTCTTCGGCGAAGCGGATGGATTCAAAATCGTTCTGCAGAAGACAGGCTGAAGCGTATTTCAGCGAACACGGCAAAACAACTTCGTCGATTAGACACTAATTTCGAAGCACGAAGCATCGTCAGAACGCGATGTCCAATTAGCGAGAGACGTTTCCTCGTGCTTCTGTTTCGTTGTTGCACGGAACAAGAAATAGAAGTCGTGTTCTGGTGGCTCAGAAGGCGGAGAACGCGCACTTCGGTGGAATAATAATCAAGCTGTATTTCAGTGATTGTTCGATGTTTGTTCGTTCGTCTCGGACGTGCCACGAGGTGGAAGATTTTTTGCGATCTCAGTCCTTCGATTAGGCGAATAATTTTCCTATCGGGGTGCATAAATGCGTAGATAGGTTCCTTCCACCATCCGACGGAAGTTATACGAATTAACATAATCCTCGGGGTTGGACAAATGAGGATCGCGACTCAGAACGTCGGAAACTAATGAGGTTCGTTGGAATGATCGATGGAGAAACGCGCGTAGTAACGTGTGGGCGGCCTGCCTTGCACGATTTATTCGTATCGTTCGGTGAACGAGAGCACCTGCAAGATTGGTTGCATGCGAATGCCATTATCCATCAACGGGATTGAATCTCCTAATTAATGATCGGTTAATTAAATTTCTCTTGCTAGAACGACTGCGTCAACCTGTTGGAATTTGCCAAACAGCAAAAAACCGAGGTATAGGCACGGGAGCTATGAAGTACATCTAGTGGTATAAAGTACAAGGCGTGCAAGAACACGGAGAACAGAAACGGAACGTGTGTATAAAACGATATAATGGTTGTAAGAAAGTGGTATAAGATAGAAACTGGTGCACTCGTATCAGAAAAACGGTGAGGAAAGGGTGAAATTATTGAAAGATCAAGCAAGCAAGGTGGAAATTAAAATAAGAAGAGAAAGCGAGATACATAATTAAACAGAGCAGAATATAAAAAGGTGGATCCTAGATAAGAAACGTGATATAATTATAGCGGGAAGAAAAGAGATAGACAGATGACGTCCAGACGAATGGGATCTGGTAAGGCATAATGAAGAACAGACAGGGATCCATCTTCCAATTACAATTCCCAGTAGGCCCTTCCTATCTCATCTCAACAGAGGAAAGCCCTTTCATCGAGGCAAATGCATTCGATATTAGGAACGATTGTTCCTGCGGATTTGCCACCTCTATTCGCTCTATCCAGGGTGATCCTTATACACCCTGTTCGCGCTGCTAAACGACGGTGTCAATTTATAATGGAGATATAATAGGATCTGATGCATGCTCTGGGAGCCTGGATCAACGGATGACGACGCTAATTATCGCGGATCCTTTGCTCGTAAATGAGAGGGGTAACTACGGCGAGATTCAACAAACTGCTGTAGAAAATTGTTGCACTGACGATTGTAAACTCGCACGTATTAACTACGTTAAGGCAAATAAAGACAATTTTAATAGTCACTCTTTTGATAATCATACATTATAATGTTCTTAATCGAAGTTTAACTGTATGTCACTTGTATTCATCTTGATATTACTGTATGACGGTGCGATATACAACGTACTTTATGACTACACGTTGCATGTGCACGCTTTACATCGTGCATTGTTTTTTCACGCGATGTACATTGTGTGAAAACAAGTATTCCGGTGCATTGAATTCTCATGCGAGTTCCTACGTAAAGTTACATACGTTAGATCCCCATGCGTTTTTGCATGCGTTGCATTCCGAAAAGCTAAATTCCACGGATTATTACGCGTTGAATCTCCACGCACCGAGTTCTCACTCGTCGAATTCTCACATGGCGTATTCACACGTGCCGAATTTTCACATCTCAAATTTCAATGCATCGAATACTTGCATGTCAAGTTTTTACATGTGTCGAATTCTCACATGCTGAATTCATACGTGTCGAATTCTCACATGCCAAATTCATACGTGTCGAATATCCACGTCTCAAATTTCAATGCATCGAATACTTGCATGTCAAGTTTTCACACGTTGACTTCCTAAGCGTCGAATGTCTACACATCGAATAGTCACATTGTATCCTCACGTGTCGAATTCTCGTACGTCGAATTATCACGCACTGAATTCTTATGCGCCATATTCGCACGCGTTGTACTCCTAACTGCCATATTTCCACGTATAATGTCCCCAAGCGCCGTATTTTCACCCGTTATATGACCACGTTTTATATCCTCATTCGCTGTATTCTTGCATGTTACTCCGCTCGCACTTTAATATGTGGCTATCCGTACAATCAACTATTCCATAATTAAACGCAATTTTCCATTTCAGCCTAGAACGTGAAAGGAGCACAGACGTTCGTCCGTGTCAATAAAGTTCCAGGGATTAAGAAAAAGAGAAAGTAAAAAAAGTAGAAACAAAAGGAAGAAAACAGTAAAATTCCATCATGCAAGAGAACGGTACGCCTTCACGTGCTCGCTTAATCAATAACGACGTCGAGTCTGCTCGACGTTAGTCGTTAAAATGGGGGGAGAAGGAAGCGGGCAAAAAAAATAAAAAGAGGCGAATAAGAAGCGAGTAGGACGGGGGGCAGGGGATGGTCGAGGAGAAAGGAGAGAAGGGTCCGGATAAAAGGGGGAGCGGAGAAATATAAAATCAGTCGGCTGATGGAAGGGGTGAAAGGCAAGGAATAACGACATGCAACGTATGCCGGCTTTATAACACGTAAAGGGTTGCCGTCGTGGAAAACAGCCCTGTCACGCAATGCAAATGAGCCTTTCGAGTCGCGCGACAACGAACTCTACACCCTACCGAGCGTGCTCCTAGCGATATTTTCGACCGTGTTTTCGCTGCTACCTTCTTTGCGTCGGATTTATATCGTTCTAGCGATTTCGTTCGAGACGCGAACCAATTCGAGTTTCTCGTTTCTCGATCACCTGTCACGACGACTACGTGCACCCCCGATTCTTACTTTCCCGTTATATCACGGGAAGTACTGTTCTTCCGTCGCGATGTTTTCGGAGATTTTAATTTTCTTCTCGACAATGTTGCAAGTTTGATAGGTAACGAGTGACGTATGATCGTCGCTACGCTATTAAAAATTTGCAAGACTCGAAAGTTCCGAGCGCAAAGAACTTGAAAGGTAAAGCTTTAAAAATGTCCAAAGCCTCGGAATATTCGGAGGACTAAAAAGGCTTTTGCGTCCCCAAAAACTGGAATCGCCAAAAATCTCACCCCTATAATTCACGATCCTGTAATCCGTGTAATCCACAATGGAGATTTTCCCGACACCCTAGTTTCAAAACTGCACAATCGAACAAATCCTGTAGTGTGACAATGTCGAGAGTAGTACACTCGAGACAGAGTCCTCGAATCGGGTCGAAATTTCGTTTCGATTTTGCCGCGACCTAGCGAGCGTTCGAACGGAGCGCGTACCAACAGGCTCGTTTGCATAATCGCGCGGAAATCTTGGTGAAATGCAGCTCGGTCAGCCGGGAACGAAGGAGAGGTGCCGGATGCACGGCACGTTAATCCGGAAATCTATGTTAGCTGGCCGGACAACGCCGGCCTAGGGAAAACGGAAGCAGAGAATCGTGGGGCAGAAATACGCAAAAAAAGGCGGTCGCGACTCCGCGAGGGGATGAAAACACGTGTCGACCGGCGGCAGCTGTTTCCCTTTAAAACCGGCTCAAGTAAACGGGTTGCGTGTTTAAAGGGTTTTTCTCCTTGTTCCGCGTGTTTCGACCCGTTCCTTCTTAAATTCTGTAAAGCCCTCGAGGCGTCGTCGAGCCGTTCTGCTCGCTTTAAAAATGAAAGCTCGCTCGTTTTTCGCTGTCCGCTTCCTTTCTTCGACTCTATTCTAAGCCTTCTAAATCTTTGTTTCGTGTGTTCGGTTTTCACCGAGCAATTTCTCACGGTTCATTAGTCCTTTCGTTCTCGGACATTTACGGTTCAAAAGAGAAGCATCGTTGCGAGCTATGCTACAGCTTTATCTTCGGTCCTGATCAGACCCGATTCTCCGGCTTTATCGATGTTCTCGCACCACCGACGACCGAGTGGCTTTTAAAAATTTACTAAAGTTTTCATTTATTCGTTTGGTCGTTTCAGAACGACCATTTCTGCCATCATCGAACGAAATGTCTCGAAAAAGTTTTCGATCGAGGCACTCTAAAAATACTCGTCGGTTCGAGGGGCAGTCGGAGCGATCGCGAGGAAGCTCGGACACGGTTCCGGCGTGTTAACGCGTAAACAAAATTTTCAAGTCACGACGAGCCACTTCTGTCGATTAAAATTAATGACTCGCCTCCTTTACGAGACACGAAGCTGCTTCATTTTGCGAAACGACCCCGGCGTTAAGGAAACGTTAAAGGAAAACATCTCGTTTCGCATACTCGAGCCTCTCCCTCTTAAACCCTAAAGATAGCGTGTGTGCGAGCGAGTCGGCGCGCGGGCGCACGCGCCTTTGGACCGCTTTAAAAATGAAAGATGCCTTTCTCTCGAGTCCGCGCTTCTTTCAAGAATCGCTTCTAGCTTCGTCGCGTTCCCGTGAAACTGTGTCGAGATACGGTTCTCCCACTCCCTTTCGAAAGAAGCCTTTTAAACTGCCCCGTAAAGATTTCCTCAGCTTACCTCCTCGTTTCTGATCGCGATTAACCAATACTCGCTCGAGAGCCGCTTCTTTTATTTCTCTGGAAAATAACCTGGCTCTAATAATGGACACCGAACAATCTCTTTCATAACTAGAGAACGTTTTAAAACGTCGGTAGCTTGTCTTTGAGGCGGAGTAATAAACGAGATCTTACAGGAGCTTCAAGATTCCAGAAATAAGCGGAAGTTCTATAGTTTCGGGATTCGTCGAAAATAAGATCTGCAAATTCTACGGAACGGAGCCGCTTTACAAGTTGCAATCTACGAGCCTCGGGATTCCTACGATTTAACATTCTCGAGGTACTCAACTGGTTGATTTGTTTTAACTTTCCGGATTTCAGATTTTCGCCACTTCGGCAGAATTAATTTACTAACCTTAACGCTAAGGTAGGTAAACAAAGATAAAATGTTGGGTCTTGCACTCGGTTCTTGACCGTGTCGATGGCACTTCGTCGAATTGTGGAGCTCCAGAAAGGTGCATAGTTTTGACGTAGTTGAAAAGTTAAAGAATACTTTCCATGATAAAAGCTCGTCGATAAGAATTTGTATTGCTATCCAGCGATTTCGAGACAACAAAACGAAAAAGCGGTGTTTAAAAGCGAGGAACACTCGAGTTCGACGCGTTTGCAGTTCGCGGTATCTTCGGAAACGATCGTTCTGGGACGTGCGCGGTGTTCCGAGAGGAAAGGCACGCGCGTCGACGGGGCCGTTTCTTTTCTTCGTCAAATTGGCGAACGTCGCGAGAACGACGTGTTCGCGGGACGGCGTCGTAAATTTCCGCGCGCAATTTCAGCCCCGCGGAAACTGCTGGGCGTGGCTTGCGCTCGTAAACTCGCGGAAGCCACCGCTTCCGACTCGCTTAGCGACGCACGCACAACGCACCCTTCGTCGACTGCTTTTTTCCACGAGCCGAAGTCGAAGGAAACGCGGGAACATTTGTCGCGAAGCTTTCCCGTCGCGTACTGTCTGATTCGAAATGATCGCGATACCGACTACTCCGTAGCACTTTGCCGCTTTTGAAATTGTGCCGGGACGGAACGATTTGTCTACGACGAGTTGCCAGGCTACGTGACAAGTTTTCGAGACATCGTTGCTCGCGTGGTTTTTCTTCGTCGCGCGACTCCGTCTCTCGGAATATTGCGAACGTCGGGAATCTAGGGATTCTACAGATCCGGAGATCAAATAACACACTACCCTCGTTTGTTCGAATTATAATGCAGCGTGTTGCCCCGGGCGATTGCCCCGGTACTCGTACCCGTTGTGTAGGGTGCTTTGAGAGCGTAACTAGGGACGATACGTTACTTTCGAGAGATATCGACGTCCCACGGCACATACCAGCCTCGTGAGAAATGATCTGGTGCACCTTTGAGTCGCCGACAGGACGGATCGAGCCACCGCCGATTAATTTCGCCCCAGGCGTGGATCTTTCGAAAGAAAAAAAAAAAACGGGAACAAACGAGCTCTCGCGCTTTTGAACAGCATCCTATCCCCTTTTTATAATGACACTCTCGCCGGCTGGTGGAGTAGGCGAACATTTAATTCGACCTCTAATACCTTCCCTGACGATGCTGTTATACGGTTACGTTGCGCTCGAGCGTACAAAGTAAAACAAGCGGTATTCAACCGATTGCCGTTGTATTTAACGAATAAACCCTTTTGATATTTCTTACAATCGGAGCGCGGTGAAATGGAGCGGAATCTCCGTTGGGAATCGAGGAACACGCGGGTCGAGGAGAATCGTTGCATTGTCGCGACGATGACGTTCGTCGTTCGCGATTGTTGATCGAACCCAAGCTCGATGGAACCCGAAATGGCGCGGCAGCCGTTCGCGCGATATCGCTGTCTTCATTCAGATAAGGTCTCAATACCTTAATAGCCCGGCCTATCAGACCCAGCCACCTAACATCCTCGTCTCCTCTTGCTTCATTGTCTGCTTGCCGTTGCTCTACAACCAGAATCGGCCATCTCCACGATAGACCATTTCGATCTATCTATTCCAGTATATATGTCTGTGTCTCTTGTCTTCGAATTTAACGCAAAAGATTGACCGATACTAGGTCAATCGACTAAAATTAACTATTCTCACTGGAGGAAAGTCTAGGATAAAATGTTCATTCTTTGCCATTTAAATAATTAATCGCCTCGAACCCGAAACAAATCGTTCGATAAATAAACTCCGTTAAAAACGAAAGAACAAATTGAATTTTTCGCTTCTCGATTTTTCAATTACCGCGTCAGGTTCCTGTTCGCGGTGTGCCGTTCTTCGGAAATGCTAATTTCATTTTAATTCGAGACGTTGTTTCAAAGGAAAATGATAACGCGAAGGAAAAAAAGAAAGCGATGTTCCACCAGCAAGATTTATACTTCTTTTTTTCCCGCCCGTAAAGCGACGGCTAGTTTTAATGAAACGGGTATTATGGGGAAATGATATTCCTCGCGGCAACGCGTCTCTCGCCAAGAACACTGGATGAATTTAAGTTGTCTGAGCCGTAACTTCGGCCCAACGTAACTCTGAATTCTTTATAAAAACGTTTCTGTTCGAGTTTCTTAACAAAAATCCCTTTCTTCTTCGGCGAGAGGAACAGGAGGTAGATATCTTGTTCCGAATCCTTATTCGACGAAACGGAACGCGAGTATATAGGAACCTTCTTTTTTTTCTCCCTGTTCTACGAGAGAGTTTCGATTGAGACCGAAGCCGTTGATTTACGAGATATTTCAAGTTGAAGCCAGCAGTGAAATTTTCAAATTATTCGACGCTACTTATAGAGTAAATCGGTCGAATATCATCAATATGTATAGGTATAATTTGAATCAGTGGTAAGCCAAGTACCGTTTCCAATCAATAGCCGAATCGGAGACGCAACGCAAGGCAGTTCCTTTTTTTCTCGTAGCTGGGATTTAATGGAGCGGCAAAGCGCTTTATCTTCGAATTTAAGAGAAGAACGATCCCTCGCATTCGAACCACTGTCGTACGGGGTCGAGAAAGAAAATAGAAAACTCGGAAAAGAAAGAGGCTCGCCGTCCCCCGATAATTCAGGGTCGTGGATACGAGAGTGCACGCGTATAATTCGACGCTCTGCTTAACAATGCGAATCGGTTCCCGTTCAATTCCTCGATTCCTGCCTTTCTAAATGTTAAATGGAACGAAACGCAGCTCCGCCGATGCGAGAATCCAACGCGAGAAACCAGGCCGTCCAACCGTCGGGTTTCTGCGCCGACAAATTTCTTCGAACGTCGCATGAAACTTTCATTCGAGTTTGAATTAAAAATTTCCACCAACCCTTCTTCGATCTCACCCTCCTCTCGATTTCCTTGAATGCCCCGGCTAGAAACGACTATGAATTCTCTATTCGAATCTCTCTGAACCGCTTCGAATTAAATGCCGGATACCTTTTCGCTTTTCGATCGATGAGTTATTGCATTTACCACAACCGACAAATTCTTTTGGTAAAATCGGAATTGATTTTAATGCTCGCGGTACGGAGATCATAATTCTCGTTTAAAACGAAGAAACGAATACTTTATAGAGGTCTGAGAAATCGGTAAAATTAACGATTAACATTCGGAACATGGAGTTTCTATTTGTCAATGGAGCGAGGAAAGAATTCGACGAGCTTATCGAAATCCTCGGAGTTTCCTATCTGAGACCTCTCAACCTCAAAATTTCGCAATCCCCTTCAAAATCCCGCAACTTCCAGAGACATCGAACTCTAAACAGTTTGGAAACACGTTCCGGGAACATTCGAGTCTTGGAGAGGAACTCTCCCGGTGAAAATACCCCGGTAGTATCGATCCGGAATAGTCCCAAACGATCGACGAGCGTCTAAACGCGGTTCATCGAGCGTCCCTCTGGTGTCGGCCGTCAACAAACCCCGCATCGTCTTCGATTCGCCTGCTGCGATCGATCTGACAGGATAAATCCGCGCTCGCGTCGTCGATGTCGCTCTCGTTGGGCAAAGTTTATTGGAACGTGCTTAATTAACTTTCCAACGGTGACTCTGCCGCTCGACATCAACGTCGCCACGATTATCCGTAAGCCGACCCAACTCTCTCCGCTAGAATGACCCGCACCTATAAATTCCTCCGGTTTCCCCGGGCTAACTGGCAGGAAACTCTGATCGGCCACCTACGATCTCGCAATTATCGAACACTTCGATCTTAACCGCGCTAACAGTTAACTTGTCTTTCGTCCAATTACTGATACTCGGATGTACGTTAAACGAGTACCTTTTCAAATTCCCAAATTTTTCGATGTCCGAATTTCTGTACCTTCGACCGTTAGCGAAATCAGGGATGGAACGTTTCTCGACTAAAATTTTCCAGTTACAGCGAACGTATTGAAGTTCCGGAGAAGAGAGAACCGAGTATATACGGCGTACGGTTTCGGATTCGAGAAACGTATCTCGAACACTTGTCCGAGCGGAATCCGAGCGTCTTTGTCTCGTTGGACTGAAAGGAAGCGGAAGAACACGAGAGGAAAGGGCAGCACGAAGCAGCCTCTTTAAGTGGCGCATGGAAATTCGATGAAAAGTCACGAGAAGACCAAGATCGATACTCGGAGTCCGGTGAAGCAACGTGGGGTTATCGAGGTGGGGAGGGTGGACTCGAGAAGGCATAGGTGCCTCTGTTGGACACGTGCCAATGCTTGCCTATCTATGTGGAACACCTGTGCTTGCTCGACGTTGCCTCGATATTTCGAACGACCGACAAAAAGCACGCCGATTCCACCGCTGTTCCGCTGATACAACTTATTTCGCAAATCAATTCGACTGTGCAGCGCGTTGATGCTCGTCTGGATTTCCTCCTGGAATTTCACGATTCGGTCGACGGCGAGCATCGTTCAATCTGGCCATCCAGAAGTTAGGAGTTGGAAAATTTGGGAATTTAGCTCGTAAATACGTTCCGAGAATTTAAGGATTGCCCCTTTCCTAAATTTTCGAACAGTTTTTGCGAAAATCCCCAATTGAAAGTGAAGGATGGCGGGCCATAAATGCAGGGTGATTCAAAGTTGGCAGCGTAAGGATGGCATACGTTTCTCTTCTATATTAGCAAAGTTTTATGACGTATGTATGTGGAACGTGCCGAGGGAAAAATGCAAGTTTCTTCGCGGTTGCATCGTTTGGCGAATGACACCCTCGAGGGTGCAACTTTTGGGAAATGGAACTCTATGAACCGCGACCGAAGTAAAAAACTGCGCACTCGTGAATCTTGCAGAAAATATTTTCGCTCTGATTTTCTATTAAACATTTATGAGAACGGAAATCTCGAAATTCGAAACAGTCGGTCTCCGAAAACGTTTCTATCGATTCGAGTGGTTCAAAGCGCTTTATTTCCTCTTCCAATCCGATGATCGAGCAAGCGACGTATTTTTGAAGATTATGTCGCGACGAAGCAACCTTCCATCTACGATAACGTCCATTCAGGGTCCAATAAGCCCTTTCGATTCCCCAAACTAACTCTGTTCTCTTCGATGTCTACGGACGTCGCATTCCCTGTCAATTTATCTATACATCTATCTTTACTGCTGCCATTCATCCGTCTAGTTTTACGAAAGATCGAAACTTCGTATCTCCAGCCGGCATTGCCAGACCCTTCTCTAATCCTATAGAGCTGTTATTCAAACAACGATCGTCGTTTGCGGTTTGAGTCGTGGATTCCTTTGCTTCTGCGTCTCCTTCCGTGTCTTAAGGGCTCTAAAGGGGCTCCAGTAATTTATTCTGATCGAGCAACGTTTCCGGTCGATTTCGTTAACGGAGCATTTAGTTTATTTCCTTTTTTGAATCGTACGAGAATCAGCAGGGTTTGAAACCCCGTAACATTTTGGTGAATGCTTCAATTAGAAATGAAATTTATATGGTAATCACTTTGAGCTTCAATAAGTGGACTCGAGTGAAACAGATAAAAATTGTATTTGGTAAGAGTTTCATCTAACAGTAACCGCACTTGTTACTGTGTAATAATTTTTCATAACGTATCGAAAAATATGTATTCTCGTCGGCGATTCATCGAAACAGGTATCAATTACAAGGAGAAAACAGTGGCCACAGGGAACTCGTTTTAAATTTGAATTAAAATAATGGATATTGAATTTTCAGTGAAAACTACTCCAGCGTGGCAGCAGTAGGGGGTGAGAGGGTGGTTTCTATCCGAACCGTGTCGGTGCATAATTGCAAATGCGATTCGGAAATCGGTCAAACGTATAATTTCCAAAGGGCATGATATTTTATTACCTGTTTCGAAAAGCTGTTATCATTGTTTCAATCCTTTCGAAGCTTTCGCGGTAATTGAACGCACCTTTTAATTTCGAATACTAGTAATTTGATTAATATATTCGTTTTACATAATTATAATTACAAGAGGAGGAAACAATTCATTACGTAATTTACTTTATTTTCGTTTTGAGATTTAAATATAAGAAATTGTGAAAAGTTTTAAAGATCAGTACGAACGAGATTCGGTAGATTTATCAGGAAATAAAGAAGGACTAAAATTTTCGATTTTATTCGCATCATTGACAGCCTCTGCAGTATACGAACCGATGAAAAAGCTTCGGCTCTCAAAAACTTCGTCGGCATTTAAACGCGTATTCTTCTTCCTAACTTTCAACATCTTTCCTCTGTACGCGTGTCCCTCCGGGCTCAACGAGGCCAGATTTCGACGAACAAACGACTTTAAGAAATTAACTTCGCCAACTGCTGTTATCCTACTCTCGAAGTGCTCGCAAACTTTCCAAGTTAGCGGCGAAGAAAAATTACGTTGTTCCACTGACACTTGCGTCAAATAAAATTCAATGTAGATCGAGATATCTTGATAGCCGCCAAAAACGATGTTTCTATGGCCTTTTCGAAGTTTCTTTACTTCCTCGATAGTCGAAGGGAAAAGTATCTTTTAGGGATCGCGAGTCGAACTTGACCCTGCTAAACTTTTCTGTATCCAAAATTTCATAACTTTTTCGAAGATTAGCATTGAAGAGGTAGTTGTCAAGATCGTCGATCTCGAGAGTAAAAGCGTGGTCGCGTTATTTGGTGAGAACGTTAGGTGGACCGAAATCGGCGGGAAATTTCCTCGAAGAAAATCTCATCGACTGAGTTGGTCCATGACCGTGTAAAAACTTGGAAACTAGCCATCGTAGATGGTAAAAAGTTTCCGGACGGACCGTTCTAGGTCGTCTCGTGATTGGTGCGTCTGCCAGTTTTTACGCCCCTCGAACAATTTCGTTTCACCGGAAACGGACCAGCAAAATTCGCGGCACGTATCAAGCCGCTTAGGAAAAACATTAAAAATCGTCTGCAACGATATCCGTTGCACCGTTTCTTTTTTCTTAATCGCACGTACTTGGCGCCCTGCCAGGCTCTACTAACCTTAATTAAAGAACCCGAATAATATGTTCATTTATTTTATCCACTGTATCCGCGGAGATAACGTTTTCTAATACGCTAAAAAATATTACTATTATTTTGCCGTATAAAACCGAGCCATTCATCGCGGAATATTCATAGGTTCGCTAATAATTTCCATGACCCGTCGTGTCACCGCGTATAAATGCGAGCATTAAATTCTGATGTTCTCGATTATAACCGGAATAGATGTTTATTACGCTCCTATCCCAAAATTTAGTCTAAACGTACGCCATACGGGGAAATTTCAGATCCGGGGCTCGAACAAAAATGAACAACGGCTTGTTTATGTCAACAAAATACCATTATTTTCCTTTGCTCGCAACAACAAAACTTTCGATTTCCCGAAGAATTGGAAAAAATTCGAAAAAAAATCACTTTGAACCAGGTTTCGATCGGGAAACTCGTTGAACCGTTTGCCCGGCTCGTAAAAAAAATACTCCTCGAATACGCACACGCGCGCGTGTCCGCGCGGCCAAAATGCGTAACCTACGTTTCAACCCGCGAGTCGAACAATAACGTGATATCTGGTGGAAGCTATTTGATTAAAACGGATCATTGAAGCCGATATATCGCGAATTCAATTGGAATTCGTTTCGGTCCCTTTGCGATCCGCGAGCGATCGGTCGTTCAATTACGAACGGGAGGCAGAAAAAGAAAGCGGCCCTGCCGGTTGCACCGTCTCCATCCCCTGCGCTCCGCGGCAATCGAACCTTCGATGTGGTCAAAATTCGCTCCTCCAATTTCCGGTTCTCGCGTAGAAAGCAAACCCGGGATAACGGTCACGGAAATTGAGAAGACTTTCGGGTGCAGCGCGGTCATTGTTTAATCTTTGCGCGCGCACACACGCTCGCCAATTTCCATTTTCACCGTCGTTTCGGACATTCGCATTCGCGTCCTAGAGATTGCTAATTAACCCGATCAACAATTATCTCCTGCCGTCTATTCTGATACTCGTAATTTCTCCGGGACGACGGTGCCAATTTTCTCGCCTTCAAATGACGTTTAGATCCGACGTTAATTAAAGCCTTGAAATCTTTCTAATTATATAATAATATGATTTCGCGTCGGAAAAGTATCGCAAAATACCGCTTCCGGCATGTTAGCTTAACCGTTCGAGATTCGGAATATATTTCTCTTAAACTCTGCTATACCAAGCACAGTCGTATAATAATTGAAGAACACGCTTAAACAGCACGAAACAAGAAACCGTTTTCGTACACGCCCATTAAAAGAGCTTGGATCTCTCCGCGATTTAATAGCTCCATCCTGTACCAGTGCATTTTTGCTCGCGGTGCTTACAAGAGACCCCGCTGTCGAAGAATTATTATTTATCGTCGATACTCAGTGTTGTACGAGAGGATCGTTGAACGGTGCACGTTAAACTGCGGCATGCAAATTAGGTTTTCGCACGGTGTTCGCTGATCCGCGAGCGTTCCATTCGCAGCCAACACTTGAACCGCGAAATTCACCCTATCTTCGCGCGGCGATCGATCCTGAAATGTTGTTTTCCGTGGCAACGTTTTAACAGGTTCGCTCAAAAATCGACGACCAGGACAAGAGTGAGAAAACAAACGAGCCGAGGAGGGGAAGCATAGATCCTCGAACGAGAGAGGGCAGAGCGTGCCAATTCGAATCCGCGATCCCTCCATCAAATTGCAAATCGGCCGTCGCTTAATCGCAAATTGGAAATCGCCTCGGGAGCTGGTATCGAACGCAAAATATTCGACGCTCGCTCGTATTCGCAAAACTAGTTAAAGTCCTACCGTGAATTATTTTTTCTGCGGCGAAAAAATAAAGACGGATAAGAAAACAGACGAGACTCTGTCGCGAAACGATTCCAATCTATCTTCGATCCAGTACGAAGATTTAATTAATTGACGAATCGATCGCAGTTGGGGCGTGTCGAATTCCTGTGCGTCTGCGGTGCTTCGTTTCATAAACCCTTCGCATAGAAACAGGTCTTAAACAAATCTCGCTTAATTGCGAATATCATTTCAATCGGCTTTTGTTTAAAATGGCCCTGACAAATCCTTTTCTCTTTTCATGCGAGAACGAATTAGAGAGATTTCCGAGCGTGTGGTCGTTTAACGCTCACCAGAAAATATTTCTCTCGCATTCGAACCCCGCTCGTTTATCAACTTTTCATACGTGTATTTCCTCTTCTCGACCGCTATCCCTTTATTTGCAGTGTCGTTATTCGAATCGACAACTACTTTATTTACGATCTCCCTTTGCCAACTCGTTTCGCCGACCAATCTATCGATTCGCGACTTTTACCCAAATTTTGCGACCGCAACGATTAGGGTTTGTAACAGTTAAGTAGGTACATCGTAGGTTTTCGAAATCGGTGCGATTTCCATTTTCGGGAAGAAATAATGGACGTCATGTCGTTGTCACTCTCTGTCGCTCTGCTCGTGAGAGTGACGTGTAATTACGGGAACGGTTGAAAAACATGCGTTACCCGTAGGCAATTGGAGTTATTAATAGCGATCAGTGCAATCACTCGTTCGAAAGAAAATGTACACGAGGAAAATTGATTACGTTGATGCAATTGAATTTCCGAAAATGTTTTGTTGCCTCGTGAAACAGCGACATGTTTTGCTTTCAGAATTGAACGGTACATTATTAACGCTAAACACGATTACGATGAAAAGATTCGTTCGGAGGTACATTATAAAGTTACTGAACGTTTAAAACTGCAATCGGTGTCTGTTCATTGATGAGTCATAAAATTGTCGTGTTCCCGATTATTCACGGTTGTTTTTCGGCCAGACTGAAGCGAGTCGCGAAATCTGATACGAGGGATTGGATAAATTTCGGGGAAATTAAGGATGGCGTACCGGTTAATTAATCGCGATTATCACGAAGGGTGGGGATCCGGCGCGTCTGGTTCGTTTCCCCTCGAGAAATCGGCGAGAAAGAGAAGAAAGGCGAGCCGAAAGAAAGCGTAAGGGAGACCAACGGAGAAACGAAAAGTTCTATAAAGTTTGATATCGTCTCGCAGCTCCGCTGCACGCACTTCCGGTGCGCTGCACGCACGTATTCGCTCCGACACGCAGCCCGCTCGACTCGAAATCGAATCGGGGCTGCGCACGCGACATCTTTTCATCCCCGCATTTTTTATACACTGACCGGCTGTTTTTCGTTTTTTGCCTAGAACGCAAGTTAATCTCGAATCTCCGCCCACGAGAAATTAAATTACGATAAAAACGCTCGAGATCAACGTCGAACGAGCTTCGAATTGCCCGAGCCAGCTTGTTAACCTCCCTTCAGCCTGATAACGTTTATTGCCGATTAAGCGAGCTCGAGCTTAGAAACTAAATGAATCGTGGATTAAAGGGACTTGTTACATTATTATTTAACCCTCGCTCGCATTAATCGCGATCTAAACGTTCCAAAGGTGCTTCGAAAAGAATTAGACTGGGAAATTTTCTGCCAACAGATTTATTTTCGGGAGTGGCTGTATTATGGAGAGAAATATTTTCTTCTTCGTATTGACTTATAATATCTAGCAAGAACGGTTCAAAGGCGTCGCGTAAAATCGTTTGGCCCGAAAGAAGATTTCGCCGAGTAATTTAATAACGTTATGCTAGAAACACGGGGCGAAGTGTCTAAATAGAGAAGCGGATGAGCGAGAAAAAGCGGAGGGCGATAAAGTTACAGGAAGCTGGGGGCGACGACAGGGGCCAGTCGGCCGGAAAATAAGATCAGAATTGATGCGAATTCAGGGAGCCAACAGGGCCGTTGCTATTTGCAATTTACTCACCTTGACGCGCAGAAGGTGCTGCAGACTTTGAGCTTGGCTGCTATTTAGGGGTGGATTGTCAGTCCCGAGACGCGCCACTGCAATCACGTTTTCTCGGGTCGCGTTGTACAGGAACAGGGTGCACACCGTCTGCAAATAAAAGGGAAAAGAACGGATATATCTCGACGTCATCCGACGCTATCTCGCATTATTAAGTTTCGTCTGTCGCGTATCGCTTTATATGTTCTACCCGATTTATCTTGTTCCTCGAGATTTTTCCCTTCGGGCACGGGGATCAGAGGTCAAGGAAATCGGACACGATTAACAATTCTTCGCGGAAATTCGGAGATCGCTTACCTGATTGTTAACTTCTTCTCTCATAAAACTATCGAGAGACGACACCGCGTCCAGGACCGTGAGGTTATTGTGCTGTCGCAATAAACTCTCGTCCTTTTCGCTGTAGCCGAGGAACATGAACACTCCGTGCGGTATTGAGTAAGCATCTGCATAGTCAAATCAACACAGGGTTATAAACGTTACAAAGCGATGGTAGCGAGGCAAAGCAGGAATTTTAAAGACTATCGGATAGAAGAGTGCGCTATCGTTAAAAATGAGATCCAACTGGGCGAAAAGATGCATATTCGGTTTTCGGACAAAGAGGAAAGAATACGGGTTGCAGCGGAGCGAGTTATCGCCTCGATCGTAGTCCATTCAAGGTTTCAGCGTGAAATCTAGCGCTTATAGGAGTGTATATTCACCGGGTGAAGGCCGCATGCATATGAAACGACCGCTATAGCAAAGGCAGGGTCCCCGATGCGCCTGATACGCCGGTGCCTCGTGATTATAGAAGGCGAAGTCCGTCTTGCACGGCGACGAATCCACGCAGATCGTGTTGCAGATCAGAACCTCACCCTCGCCACACTGGCACAGCTCCGAGCATTCAGGTTCGTCCTCGCGATACAGCTGAAAAGCATACACGTCCCAAATTTCTCCAACTCAAACAGCTCTTTATACTTTCTTGCTTGGCTACCGGCGAATTTTCGTTAAAGCGATTAAATCTTCTACGACGAGTGCTTATTACTTGACTACGAGGTTTAAGCGATCTTCCTTTTAAACGGAAATATACTTTGTCGAACGTGTTTTTCGTCTTGTATATTTCTTCGGTAGATTCGAAAGTCCAGAAAGACGAAGCACAGCGACCGCAGATATTAAATAATTTCGCGCGAATCAGTTTTCCATACCCAGAATAATTGCTCGTCTACCGTATAAAAATCGAGGTTCGTACAACTTCGCTCCATTAAAATTGTACGCGTCAAAAGAACCATTTTATTCTCTGTCGGACTTTAAAACAAAAAACATCGACGTCCAGAATCAATCGCGGTAATTGAAATACTATAATTAGAACGTAAAATATGACCGTTAAAAGATAAATGATTCAACCTGAATATACGAATAAGCGAATACTGTATATTAATGATCGACAAAGTTAATAGCTATCTGTCGAATTAAACTTTTCATCCGCAATCCGACGCTATTGTTAATTCACGATTGTCGATCAGCAACATAATGTGGACTAACGCCGGCAAGAAGAAAGAGAAATAAAATCATACGTATCATGCATATAAATTTGACTGTTCATAAACCGTCTGGTTTGCTGTGCTTTTTTCGTTAGCAATTCATACGGTTCCCCGATTTAGCAATTCCTGTCCGTTAAAAGGCCGTTCAACGTTTATTATTTTCGCTCGTGTTTCTTTATTTTTGCGTTAATTAAAAGCTTTCCCGCGTAACGTTCCAAGAGAATTAAAGTTTTAACTCCTGGCTCGTTCGTTATTTACGTTACATCGTCGTACAACGTGTCGATGCATAACCAGAGCGGAACAATGCTCCAGAAAAAAAATTTGTTCGAAGCAAACTTTATTACACGTTGCACTGTAATAACCAATTGAATGATTGCGTATGTTCGAAGCGAATATGTTGCGGATTTTAAATAACTTTTGTTCGTTTTAATCAACCATTCTAAGCTTTAAAGCAGCAGAGATAATACGCGGAAAATAGGAAATAAACAATAAACTTGGAGCTCGAGGTCTATCTGTATTTTTCTAATCTCGCGACATTTCCATAGCTCTAATCTTTCCAGACTTTCGTACGTTCCCGAACGTTTCTCAATCCTTGCTCACGTTCCTTCGATCTGCTCGACTGCTCGAAAACGCTTTTCGCCCGGTCGGCCGCGAAAATACTTTGCAGATTGTCGAACTCACCCTCTTGCCTTTGCCCTCCCTTATGTATTGGTGACTTTGCCTCGGCCTTTGAACCACGCAGAAGCCTATAAAGAGACGAACGTTCAGACGGTTACTGCGCCTTTCCTGGAAAACTGTTTTCCTGTCTCCTCCTACCCCTCTCCTCCTCCCTCGGAATCTTTCTTTTTAGCCAGTTTTCAACGCCGTTTCTTGGCCATCTTGCTTTGTAACGTTCGATGCATAGGTTCTCGCGGTGGAGAAACGAAAATTCCTTGCGTCTGTGTACGTGTTTCGAACAGAATTTCTCCTACGTCTCGAACGATCAAAGGGGCTGCATTTGTCATTCGAGAAATACCACGTCATCGCGTACGCGTTGCTGTTTTTCATTCTGTATCCTTTACGATATTTCCACGACTAGATAGTTCAATTTCGAAACAAAGGTCTTCCTAAATCGAACAAATTTTTCTCTGTAGATCGGAAATTGCTTAAGATTCGATTTGAATTAGAGTCTTCGGCAACTCGGCGATTTAAAAGAAAACAACGTCCGTACAGTTTAAGCAATGGTAACTTTATATCGGTATTAGTTGGAAGACTAATAACGTCGGAAATGAAAGGTGTTAACGAAAGCACTCACGAGGCGGTGTGGTGGTAGTGGTGGTAGTACTAGGAGTAGTACTTATGGTGGTGCTGCTCGTGGTAGTGATTTCCCAAGTTTCCGTGGGTTCGGTGGTTGGCCACCTCGTCACTTCCGGTATTTGATTATCTTCTACTTGTTCGACCACGGTGACCGTCGTCGTGCTAACTGGCGACTTGGTCGTCGACGAGACGGTCGTCGTTGTGGTCCTCGGATAATGATGGTGTATCCTCCGAGCGTGATAATCCTTCTGGGACTCGACTGGAACAATCGGCAACCACTTATAATCTATCTCCACCACTGCAAATCCTTCAGAATTTGCTATTCGATTCGCTTCTCTTTTATTAATTATTGCTAGCGACATTTACACTCCTTCGTTTACGTACCAGCTCTTCAACTTACAAAATAGAACGTTCTCAAGTGTATTGCAACAATACAGAGTATGTGACAGATATATTTTTCATTTGTTGTAAGTAGTAAATAAATGGAAATATATGTGTTCGACCATTCTATTTGTCAGAATTATTTATAAGATGAAAGAGAAGTATGATCAAAACGATCTACTGAACTTATTATAACTGTGGATATAAAATAAAGTGTCAAGAGTTAAGTGGAAGAATTATCGAACAAGCGTTCAATGAAAAATCAGCAGAGGCGGAAGATTACGACAAAGGTGTTCGCATTGAACGTCGATCGATCTTCTCGAAAGTTTGAGCAGAGTTCCCCTTCGTCGATAAAATCATCGGACAGGATTAAATATTTGTCCAAAGAACAATCAAATGTTTGGGACAATACGATGTGCCAGTCCACGGTGATTAATATCTAACACGATTAATATCTCGACGATGACAAAGCTGATTCCTTTGCGCACGCCCTTCTTATTTCGCTCACTTTCTGCTCGGTGTTAGTTGACAAATTCGTCGTGCTTCAATTTCTAAAGATAGACGAAGAAGATACAAAGAGCGTTGAACGCGTAATAGTTTTCATCTGCCGCGATTTGAATTTTATTCGACTCGATATCTTGATACAAATAAGATAGATGTTAACACGTTTCTTCCGAAATACGAGGTTGGGAATTACGTAGTTTATCCGGATAGCTCGAGAAACATAAAAGCGTTCATCTGCAGCGATAGTTGGCCGATCTGTGCGCTTCGTTATGAGCAGAAGCGCAATTACGGTGGTCGAAAGAACGAACGAACGACACGACACGAGGCTTTTATCGATCTTACATCTGTTCCACGAGTCGAGTCGCAAAGCTCGACTGTAGACGGCATTCAACCGACAGATAAGTCATTTAGATACGAAGAAATTGCACTTGCTGCTCGCTCGAGAGGGTGCATCGAGGTGTGCGCGTTAACTACATCGACCGTCTCCTCTCGATCGCCTTTCGTCGATTCTCGATAGGAATGTAGGTCGAACGACGCGCTTTGATGTTCTCCGCCTCGTCATATCGATAAATGCGCTAGATAGAAATTATCGTGAATTCGCCTCCTCTTCGAGCAAATTTATTTACCACTCGTTTGCTCGATGTTTCAAACGTCTTTCTTCTCTACCTGCCGAAAATTTCGCAAAAAGTACATCTTTCGCTTACCCACGCAACGGTTCACCCAAAGAAGCCTCTGCCAACCGAGACAATCGTAAAGCTGAGTGAATTCCGTGCCCTTGCAGGCGCACTTTGATCTCAGCTTCGTCCCGAGAATTCCCAGCATCGCTTTTCTGCATTCGGCTGTTGAACCAGCACACTTTTTCGTCACGCTGTCCACCGCGCAACTCTGCTCGTAATATTCCAGCTTCAATCTGCTCGACGATTAAAAATTATATCAGTTTCCTAATAACGGGTTTACGGAGACGAGAAAACACGAAATTCCACGCGTTTTACTTCTACGAAATTGTTTGTCTTTGTTCGAGAAATTAACGAGCAGGTAAGCCGATGCGAATATCGATTTATACGGTATATACGCTTACGTCGAGGCTGATACTCAAAACGCAATTACTGCATGTAAAAAGTGCTCCGTGAACGAACGTAAATATTTAACATACGCTTATGATAATTCCTGTCTCGCTCAATTACGAGCAAGAGATTAGTATATCGATGCTACGACTTGTTTTATTCATAAATGTCCCTGATGCATATTAAGTGTTTATGTGCGACGATAAATTATTCGTCGTCTGTTATTAGATCGGAATGGCTTTCGACGCGATTCTATAAAAAGTAACGTAACTACAGTTCGTGTTTATTTTAATCGAACTGTCTATAAAATCCCCCCGTTTATTATTCAATTTCCGTTTTGCCGCGGTACACTTTAACGGCGAAAAAGTAATAATATCGAAAATTGACAATGAAAAATAAATGATACTTTCAATAAAACGAAAAGAAAGATTATCAGCGATTTCGAAACCATTCGCGGAATTCCGATGGGATTAAAAATGAGTTCGTTTTCATCCGACTATAATAAATCAATTAAAATGCCTCCATCGAACGCGTATTTGTAATTTAATCGTCGTTGCGTCGCGCCGTCGAATCGATATCATTAAATCGATACGTCGAATATTTTCGTTCGAATAAACGGCCAGATCGTGGAGTATCCAATCGGTCCCGGACACGTCGCGATTCCTTTCCAATTTCAAATCGAATTAATCGACGAGTCGATTTTAATTAGTCTCTCCGCGACGATAAATAGATTCAATCCTTTTATCGGTTTTTTCAAGTCGATCACGGATCAGCCTCGCGATGTCCGTTGTTAAAAACGTCCCCGTAATATCGTCCTGAAAGGAGCGGACGTCTTTTTCTTAGTAATAAAGTGTTTCATTACGCGGCGAGACTGGATCAAGCCACGTCTCGTTGGCTCGCAATTTAACTTTCAAATTGAAACGAGCACCTCCATCCTCCGTGCTAGTCCAGTGGGCCACCAGGATAGAAAAAAAGAAGGATTCGCGGCGTTTAATCAAAGGTCCGGTTTATCCGGACCTCGCGATACTATCTCGACGTTGCTCCTGATAAGCGTACGCCTCGAAACACCCGGTTCATTGTTACCTGCACCGTCGATTAATTTTTGCGATCTTAATACGGCCCCGATTAATCTCGACCAGCTTCGTTTCTCCAATTTTTCTTGCTGCCATTTAGCAGACCGGCGCTAGCAAAATGGCGGAGTTTAGAGCGCAGGAAATCGCGATTACCCGTTATCTAGACAACCGAGTTCTCGGCTATCCATTTTTCTATTTAACACGAGTACTTCCTTGTACTTCGACAAAATTGAAAGTAATGTGTCAGCGGCGGTAGTATCGAACGTGATATTTTTTAAAGAAAATCGACTGTGCCTCGAAGGGTTCGTGAACATTAAATAATATATTGTAGAGGTACCTGCAGCTCGTATTTTCCTTGCATGCCTCGGCTAAACTATGGCAGGTAGGCATTTCCGCACCCTCGACGCGCTGGGCGCATTCAGGGTGCATCTTCTCCTGCGCGACTATGCACTCGTCCTTCCAGTTATCCGTCTTCCTGTAAAACCACGTATTCTTATTATTTCCCGTTAATTTCAATTCACACACACTCCGGTAGAAATTACACGAATTTTCGCAAACTCTTTAATTACTTAATTATTTACCGCTCGTTCGGAGAGTTTTCTAGTTAAGAATCTAGGAGTTTTCTAGTTAAGCAACTTCATACCCGAGCTGCATTTACGCCGCCCTTTGAAGTTCCTAAACTCCTCGCAACACGCAACAAGTTAGGCTAGAACTAACTAGAACGACGGGATTCCTTATATACCCGAATAAATGGTACAAATGCGTTCAATCGAAGTCTTAACTCGAATTATATCCATATATTTTCTTCTAATTAAAATACAATATTTTATTCGATACTTGCACAGTATTTTTCATACGAATACGATTAATAATGATTATTAATCGAGTAAGTTAGCGTTCGATCGATTCCACAGTCGCTCGACTAACCGCACGAACGTTCGACTCAACTAATACGAGTTAATTTGGTATGGGTGCGAATCCAAAGCGAGCAAACTAAACGTTCGCATTCAATTATGAGGGTAGCAGGGTTAATAGGAAGGTATTTCGGCTCGAATAAGGAATTCGATTCGTCAGCGTGGTCAGATTGCGGAAACAAAGAGAAGACGCGACGATTTACCGCATGAGGAAGCACCCGTGCTGAATTCTACCGCGGGAGAGTAAGAGACTTCCATCCGCTTCGCTCGAGGGTTTCCAGGGTGTTTTAAAGGGAGGAATTCCCAAGCAGACAGCTACCGCAAGGTGGATATTGCTCAACGAGCATTAAACGAGCCTGCTACGTATTTTATTCGACCGCGGGACTTTTCGTTCTACCATTCGACTCTCCTTTATTTCCTTCCTTTCTCTTTCCAATTCTCTACACCCTTAGCCGACTAATAATGCCTCCCTGCTTTTCTTCTGTCCGTTAAGATCCTTTCAGTCATCGTACGAAATAACGGATCCAATTTTAATATTTAATTAACGATAGAAATTAACGATAGAAATAAGTCTCCTAAATAAACCGGTAATGGTAATCGTAGCGATGTTTGGCAAACGTCGTGGCAAATTCTCCAGGGAAGTTGTTACAAAGTCTCGAAGATTTGCCGCGGTTGTTCGCTGATAATTCTATGCTAAAACGTAAGTAGAATGACAACGGAACAAGCCATGTGAAAATCCAGCTGATTACTTAAACAGCAGCCGCGACACGGAAATACGTCTCGGAGTGTGTTATTGGACGACTCAATTAAAGCTGCTCGTCTTTGTACGATTCCCGTAATCCTGAGCAAACTCGCGGCAAGAGTGAGAGACGAATGACAAAGGTGGGTCAGGGGAAACCGTGGCGCACAAAGGACCCATCCTTGCCGCAGAAATACTTGAACTTCTGCATCTCTAATCCCTTCGCGCCGACCAGGACGGCCAACAGAGGCTTCTTTCCGAAGGAAGCTCCTTTAACTTTTAAGTGGCTTTTGCCCGCGAAACAATGCAGAAACTTTCTATCCATCTTCACTATATTTCCTTCCTTCCTGCTTTTCTTCCTTCCTTCCTTCCTTCCCTTCTTCCTTACCACCTTCCTTTCTCTTTCTTTTTTCATTTTGCCCGATTCATTGTCCCAAACGCCGGTTCTTTTGTCTCCGATACGTACCGCCAGATATGCTCCCTCCGAATTTATTAATATTAAAGCAGCTCCGTGATTGCCAAGGTTTTGCCGACGTTTGACAAATTAGAAGTCGTACGTTCAGATCTTTATGTTTTACCTTTTTCCATATCTTCTTTCCTCGAGAACTTCTGACATACTAACGATAGTTATAACAATATACGGAAGAACCGTTAACCGAGCACGATTCGTCGAGACACTTTGACGAGCGCGATTACGAAATATTTTCGGTAACCGCGGTCCATTAATCAAGCGTGGAATTAATTAGCGCACGAATTCATCTTCATATCTCAGAGCGAACCGTTTTACCAATTAACATCGTTCACGATTTCACCGGTTGAAAACGTCATTTACATGTGCCCGTGTAAAATTTTTCGTCAAAGATTCTCGCGACCAAATATGTCCGCTTGTTTACAGGTACCTGCTCAAACAAATAAAGCGGCTCCCATGTAAATTCGTGAAATGCCGCGCGTTCTGACAAGTGACAGGATCGCCCTTTTTTTGTGTTACCTACGGACATCGATTTCCGAATACACCGGAATATTTTCTCTCCTGGAGCGGCGTCGCATCGCGTCGAGTCGCGGCGGACCGGTGCGAGCGGAAAACGATTTTCACACGGGCCGCGTGTCGCGGATTTATAGAATTTTTTATCTCGTTATTTCGACGACTATCACTGCTGTCGCTCGAATGGACAAGAAGCAACATTTTCGAACCAATTTTTTCCATTTTTCATTTTTTCCGTCCTTTTTCCTGCGACTCGTCCATTTGCGACCGCTTTGCGTTTTAGTTACTTGTTTCCAATTAAACTGCCTCTCCTTCTTATTATCGATTTCATAATTAAACAATTCATGGAAGTCGTATTAATTTCTGAATAGTTCGAAGCAAGTAATTTTTTTGAAAACTTCAGCTGTCATAATTTGATTATTTAAAAGAGAAGAATACGTTTAAGAGAAAATGGAGCGAGACTCACCTGCAAAGGCAGAAAGCGATTTCGACGGTGTGCTTGTGATTAGCAGACTTGTAAAAGTTCTGTAAAGCGTCCATGCACTCGTTCCTGGTGCAGCTGCTGGAATCACAGTGGTTCAGCACCGGTTCCAGCAACACCCTGCACTCTGGATCGTTTCTGAAAACGAGAATGGACGAAACCCGTCGTAGAATGGAGCAGTACGTGGAAAGTGTTCGCATTGGGGAACAGATTTACACTCACTTGCAGGCAGTGTACGCGTGGTGACAGGTGCTGGAGAGCACGACCTTCACTGGTTGCTGGATTTTGTCCAAATCCGACGACGCAGACGGTAGTACCATGGATGTTTCTGGGAATAAATTGAACAATAACCATTTAGTAACGTGTTGCGACCGAGGGAATAACTCCGAACATTTATTTCGTTTCGTTTTACCAACATTTATGCGTTTAAGGCATTAACTTTACTAAACGATCAAAATGTTCAACATCTGTGGAGTCGCATTTTCACATTTATATTTTGCTTCCTTTTAAATATTTATCTTCCCCGAAGCGTGTTTTATGGTAGTTACAGAAATTTTATGCGCGGACCTGTTCGAATATGTGTTATTTGAAAAGTGTATTCCCCGAAGGGAAGAAAGTAGTAAATTATTGAACAGGTCCGAACAAACGAGTCGACTAAAAAGGATGCATCTTAACAGCGACTCTTGAATATTTATCGACCGATATTTATCCTGGGATCCACTTAAAAACAATTCTCAGGAATAATTGTTTATTTACGCAAATTTGAAACTGCAGTCTCGTAGATCTGGAATCTCTGAAGGTTGCGGAACCTGGAAGTTGTTTAAAACAACACAAAGTGTGATGTCTAATTTCGGAAACTGGCAACAAACTTAACAATTTAACGGGGAAACAATGCAACGCACAGTGATTGAATATTCATTCGTGCCGCTAGAAATAAGATACACGTATTTACATAAACCGCGCGTTTAAAAGAAACTCGCCGCAACTTTAAAACTGCATTAAGAGGTCAGAAAAGAGGTGGGTAGTTAATCGATGCTACGAAACGTTTGCAAGCGGTGTTAAGTCAGTTATTTCGAGAAACATAGCTATCGATAAAAGTAACGGATTTTAATTTCTCGAATTAGAGCTAGTAACGATTCGTGCAGCTTGTTCCTTCGATTCATTATTTCGACACGACCACGGTAGTCCGACCACGACAGAAGCAACCTCTCATTTATACCAATGTTTCACTGGCTCCCTAATTGACAATAAATATCCCGAGCTCGACAGTTATTCAACCCCAACGGAGAGAGGGTCATTCAGTAGCAGGCGAAAGGAGTTGAAAGGGAAGAGAAAGGAGATAGGAGGAAGCAGGACGAGGAAAGGATCCACACGATGACGAATGTTCGACATCGTTAACCAGCCACCCTTCTTCGATTGATGGACTTGGTAGCTCGGGTTAACGACCTTAAAGCTTGGGGAACCCTTCTGGATATCGTTCGAACCACCTTCTCATCGTTCCGAGGGAAAAACCTGGTGGAAACGCGTCGTAAGAGGGGTGCAGCCTACTCGGATGACTGGCCATAAGTCAAGCCGTCACGAAGAGCGTGCCTTCGACGCACTTTATTAAGACAAACGAGCCAACCAACATCCTTCTGTTACTTCCTTCGACCCCCCCTAATCGCTAACCTCGAAAATCTTCCGAAGGAAGGGTACTTTGAGCTTCGACTTTAAGGGTGTCTTCGAATCGACGATTCTTGCTTGTCGGAATGGAAATCCTACGTTTACCTTTGTTTCTTTAGAATCGTTAAGGGACTAGAATTCGGTCGGAAATTTCATGCGTATATCCACATACACAGTTCTAACTTCCCGAGTTCACTTAGGAATTTAATCAGAGTTTGCTTAAATTATAATCAGATATAATCAGATTAAATCTTTCGCTAGGATGTACCCGTTTTCGAAAACGCGGTAGTAATTTTGAAGGGAAGTTAATACGAAGCCGCGAAACAAATATTTTCTACGAATACGAATGACTAACGGGTAATTTTTTCGAGCGAATTTTAGCCATTAATTCGCGGACGCTAATAATTTTGGGATAATAGAAATTTTTGAAACGTAAAGTCATGCTCTAAATTATTTCCGAGGTCGAATAAAAACGAGCTTACGGAAGCTGAAAATTTCCAAGAAGAAATCGAAAGGGAAATCGCGAAGAATACCAATAAAAGAACTCCGAGCAAGCTTATAATTTCCACGAAGAGATTACAACGAGTCGCTGACCCGTACAACTTGTTCTACTTTTACTATCGATATCGAGGAATGAGGTATAAAGCCGTAGGCAGAATACAATGGAAAGCAAACTCGAAATCCGTCGCGTTAAATACGGACCCATTTACAAAGTGTTCGACTCGTTTTACGGGGACAAGGTGGTTTTAACGGGCGGCTTCGAGTGGAATAAATCGCTTTTACGAAGTTCGAGTGGCTTCGAGGCTATTGTTAAGGAAACTCGTTTCAAAGGGTAAGGTGGCAAAGAAATCGTGGACTCAATTTAGAGAACTGTTTGAAGGATGTCCTGGAATGCGGTATTCGTCGACATCGAATAAAAACTTGTTGCCAAGCGTCATAAATAAAACATGAGCAACTTCTGCGATACAAAGTTGCTTTCAAATATACAGGCTGTTCCATAACAAGCGTATAATTTCGGTAGTGAATTTAACACGGACCTAGGATCGTTTAACTAACGATGAAAGGTCAAATTAAGAAAACTGTAGGATATTTTGCTACTGCATCGCAACACGAAAGCTCGCTTCTAAAGCGATTCATAAGGTCATTGGTTGGAAAACTTTGGTTCGCCATTGTGCTATCTACCTGTTGGACAAGCACCTTCGAAACTGCGGTGGATGAACTCTTTTGTTCCCGTTCGAAGGGATTCTATCGAGAGTTCACGGCCACCGAACGATCTTGTTATTTCGAAGCTGTAGCTAGTCGACGAGAAAAGTTCGAAGCAAAGATCGCGTTTCGATTCACGCAACGATTTGGTCGATCGAGGAGCGTCTTATGAACCTCGTGGTTCTTGCAGCTGCGTTGCTGGAAGGGTACCGCGGCTGGCTCGGGCCAGATATATCCTGACGGGAGAGGGCGGACTACGGCATCGATCTCGGAGAAGGCAGACGGACACCGGTTCCAATTACCGCCGTTTCGAATTGGCCGTGTTTCTCCGACCGACTCGAGGAATCTGCCTGCGATCGAGTCAAGGCACCGCCCAACCCGCGTACCTCCAACTACCACGATTGATATTCCTTAGCTCGAGGATTCTATCCTTCGAGGATGATATCCCGAGGATGGAGTTGCTTCGTGGTTTGGACCGTCTCTTCTTCGCCTATATAAAGCCCGCGCCACGGTACATGGATTCGGCACACCTGTTTTTAGTCCTATAATCAAAATGGAAATAGACAGTCTTCCGTGAACTCGAAGATTCCGGTTAGGTTCTTGTCTCCTCTTCGGCCGGCATTTAGTTCCACCTCCCAAACGATCGGTTCTCGCTAATCGCAGGACATTCATCCTATCATTTGTATCATTTGCATAACAGACGTTCTATCGTGCTCTCCATTCCGCGCGTTCTATTCTCCCGAGTTTTACACGCTACGATTATAATTACTCGGAATTCGATAGTTGCGTATTTCTCGCTGCCTCGTGAAATTAATGCGTTTAATATTTCGATCGGCGATGGTGCCAATAACATTCGTCGCGTTAATCGTATCGGCGCGGACGCGAAGCGAAATCAATGGCAAAAGCTGTGGTTATAGAATAATTTTTCGTTTCTACGATGGCGAGTTTATTTTTCATTCGTAAACGATGTCGCTTGTTTGTTCATGTTTCATCGCATCGACCGGCACGATCAATCGCGAATGTGGGTTGTCGTAAATTCCAGAGCGAAGCTTTCGCTTACCTGGAAATTTATTTCCAGTACACTCTACACGCGCGTGTATCCTTGTTCTCCTCGTCGAACAGTCGTCGATAATTACGCGAACCGATTGCTTAATTATCCAATTAGCTTCGAACACACGATCACAATCGTCCGTCGACTGGTTGTCGACCGTTTTGAGGTTTTTCCACCTTTTTCCTCGCTATTTTCCTGCCTATTAGTGGCGCGTTAATTGGTCGACCAACGCGGAATATCCGTTACAATCTCGTATATGCAAACAGACGCCAGTGCAAGCCGCAAAGTGTACAGTTGTCGAGGCGGAAGGATCGATCGCTCTTTGTGGACGGTTTCGAGTGAATTTCCCTGGTAATTTGTCAATCGAGAACTTTCGATTCTCGATTAAGAAGTTATTTAGCTTGTATATTTTACCGTTTATTAATAGCTTTCTCCCGACTACTCGTTCTCGTCTGAATCATCGCTCGTGCGCTGTCCTAGTGTTTCGTAAGAGGGCTACCGGGTACGATCGTTATTAAAAGCGAGAGAAATGCGGATTATTATCATTATTATATACAACGGGTCGATCGTTAAAACGTACTCCCTCTCAACCCACTTTCACATTAATTAAATGAAACGCGTGGGGCTCGCTGCAACGGAGAGGCAGGAGGGTGAAGACACGCGTCTGCAGACGAACGAACGTCGAATCCGAGCGGAAACGTGAAAAGCTCCAGAACGAATGATCGCTGTTACGGTGCCTCCTTTTTCTACAAAAAAAATGCGCTGATACGACTCGTTTAACGTGCACCACCGTCGATACTGCGCGCGTGTTTTTTCAAATTTCCCAAATCCGTCGAACGACGGAAAGAAGACGTACGTCAGCTAATAGCGAACGAACAACGCGTTTGTTCGGGAAAAGCTTTGGAATTATTTGGCAGTTAATGGCTGCGTTAATTTCAATATTTGATAAGTCGAATTCGCAAGGAATCGAAGCAAGATAAAAGAATTCGCTTTCCACGTTGTCTTTGACAACGACGCACGCATAGAATTCGATTAGAAATTCGCGCAAAGATGTAATCAAGTCCATTTGCACCTTGACGACGAACAAACGCGCATTTCTCGCCACTTGTCGCGTTCTAATGAAAATTCGTTCGACCGTTTCGCTTATTTGGACGCGTTTCTCCGTGGACGCGGCCACCCTAACGAGTCGCTATTTTCTACGGTTCGAAAGTCGAACTCTCGACGGGCCTGAGCGTGTAGAAATTTCGCATTCATATATTCAATTTTGGCGGAACGGTCTACGGGGACCGGCAGCTCGTTTCGTGGATACAGAGAGGATCTTGGAGCGACGAAGCGGCTGGAATTGCAATTCGATTCGACCAAACGGAACGATACCGTAATTACGTTATACTATTTGCCACTAATCGTCTTTGGATCCGTCAAATTTTCGAGCATTTTCACCCCATCGAATATTTTTCTATCGTATTCGACAACCGGTGCAGAAATAAAAGACAGCGCAGTATTTTTATTAAAACGCTTTCGATAGCTCCGATGCGATTGATATTTTTGTAAATAAACACGTAGTACCGATATCGTACGTGATAAAACCAATGGCAAAGGTGAAAGTTCACGATCGATTGTGGACAGTGTAAATTTGGTACGAGAGCCATGCTTATCCTCGTAGATTGCTTTTGAAATAGGAGAGAAAGTTTCATCCGTGTGCTCCATTATCTTGATGAAACTTTATTGAATACTCCTCTCGATTGGTGAGATAACCACTTTTCATCGGAACGGTGCTTCTTATCCGATGCTTCTTTGTGCGCGGCATCGTGTGTTTGTAGAGCGTTTGTACCCTTTAATCCGTCGATGGATAAAAACTGTGGAACATTTTTTACATTCTGTTGGTCGAAGAAGATTGGAAAGATGTGCGGATAAAACGATTTTCTAATTAAATCTGGCAATTAATCGCACTGCGTACTCGACAAGTACAAATATTCGGAAGACAATTGTCAACGAAAGAACAAAAAAATGCCAACTTAATTTTATCTTCTCGAAGTTCAAATTTGTTCCAGCGTAATTTTTATGCAAAATTCGGTACATTTCGCTCGCTGAAGCTTGTAAAACAAAACGAAAAGAAAAGTAGCGACGTGTCAAAAGATAGGTAGTCGCTCATTATCCCACTCGACTCGCGCAACAAAACCGAACCGCATTGCGCTAATTGCTCCGGTTAAACGCGAGCACGCTTCAAATTTTGCCGCTCGATAAATCGACGAGCTTAAAACGGTTCCGTGTATTCTTCCGCCGCGGTTATTCTCTCGAGCCCGCGACGGAGAGAAGGAAAGAGTTAGGGCGCGAAATCGTAGCTCGTTATCGGCGGAGTTAAACAAACGGGTCACCGTTATTATAACTCACACCGGTGTACGCGCATCTAGGTCCGAGCATGCGCTCATCTCGTTGCACCTGCGATACCGCGTTCGAGTGTGCTCGTCAAAAGTGCGCCCCTATCGATTTCGGATATACACGTATATATGTATCAAGTAAAATCCGACCGCGAACACCGTCTGCCCTACATTTTTCGCTTTCCCGCGAAAAACGCCCGATCTTCTGCACGTGCTCGGGCGCGAACCGAGTGTCCTTTGATCTTTGTATCCGAATGTTACCTTCGAGTGCGTCGTTTCGAAGGTTAGAAAATTAAGAAGAAACTGCAAAGTCCTTGCATAACTGTGAAAATGTCGCGTCGTATTCGTGAAAAATGTAAGGTTAGATGTGCTTAGCTAGTCGATAGGTTATCGGACGTTTCGAAAAGACAGTAGTCGAAGTAGAAGTGCAGGATATAAAAAAAAATCAGTAGGAAGACGGATGTGGGATTGCGGAGACAGGAGCGGATGCGGTAGCGCGAACTATAACGCATCGAGAATTGATTGCATCCGGATCGAGCAGCGAGTAATTATCCTTGGTTATCCTTTAATCCAGCGATTACCCGCGTATCGATGTTCCGTCGGGTGATTGATTCGGGTTCCTACGCTTCGCCGAGCAACGCGGAGCGATCGTGTCCCACTATCCAACGGACCGTTCGCAAGGAAGCCGGATGATCGATTTTTCCGATCGACGATGTTACACGTTTGCCGCTAAAAAATCGGCTCGGAAACCTTGTACGAACATCGCGAGCGAGACTTTTTACGTTCTCGAGTTCTTGCGAGTTCCCTGTTGCGTCGAACAGCGAATTCCGAGATTTTGCCGAACAACCGCGCTATGTAGATCCCGAATGTGCTCGAACGCTGACTAAGATTCCTAAGCGAACTCGCAGCGTGTAATTTGTTTTATCATCAAACAAACGGTCGGTTTAATCGCGGTGCAGACGCGCCGGAAAAATCGTGTAGCTGGTATTTTTTCAGCGCCCGCGTCTACTAGAATTTACAGCTGCTAAAACGACGCATATTTATCGTTCTGGTTAGAATAATGCTGACCATGGTTTCGGACCTGTTAACGCGGCTCAACTCCTCTTTCATCCATCAACTCCCTCGAGTTACGAAAAAACGAGCCTTAACGAAAATATACGTTCCCTCTCTGCGCTCAAAATGTCCTCGATCCTCTCGTTTCTGACGAGAAATTCACGCGTTAAATTTACTAATTTTCTTATTCGCTGACTTCGATAACTTTTTATATTTTCAAACAATGTTCCCATCGTTTCTAACGACGTTCCCTCGCAAGTACAGTTTCCACCTTACTTCCCTTTACATCGAATAACTATCGTGTTAGAGTAGATTCTAGTTATATCGCAACGGATGTGGCTGAAGCAATGCATGGATTATACAATACGTAAACTATACGTCCTGTGGAAATACAACACGTAGATTATGCAGCGCGTAGAAATACAAGGTGTAGACTGTACAACGCGTAAGCTATGCGACGCGTGGGAGTACAACACATGGTCATACAACGTATGGATTATCGTGCGCTACGGTCGTAGTGAAACGTTGTTAGAATAGGAAGTTCGTTCGAAGAGGGCAATATAGCGAGAATCTACTGCGTTTACTGAAATACGACTTTGCTACAAATTTCAGCTTTTCTATGGCGAGACTAAAAATTGTCGGAGCTTGATATTCTGTAATTAGCAATTTGATCGTTCGCAGGAAAGTTAACCATGGTAGATAGGCGACATGAGCGACGAGATACGAGACGTCATAAATTTTTCTGGTCCAGGTGGCGGAAAGTTTTGCTCGAAACCGATCAAGACGGGTAATATCGCGTCTCGTATCTCGACGCGAGACTTATCACGGCCAAAAGTTTAATTTAATTTCGGCCCGGGTCCTCTCATTTCCGGTCCTGCTCCCCGTATCTCAACGTATTATTTCTCGAGCCGCCGGATTTCGAACTTTAATCCGAGGAACTTCTCGCCGGATCTTCCGAAATTCTGGCTCGTCCGGTGGGTATAAATCGTTTGACAACCCCTGGCTGCCAGCGGAAATTCAATTGCCTTCTAGTCGTTTCGCTTTAAAACGCTTGTTTCTCACGCTTTAATTAGAAGTTACTTTTGGTTTGTCCCTCTGTCTCTCGAATATTGCGAGTTAGAGCCGCTTTGCTATGGGTATCTGCGCTTGAAAAATGCTTCGACGAGAGTCAAAGAACGCGTCGACGAGATCACTCGTTGATAAGGGGGCAAGATGAAACGCGTTGCGAACAGGATAACCTCTTCTGTGCGTACACGCTTGCGTTTACGCTGGATTATTCGCGGAAAATGCGTTTGACGTTCGACTCTTCCGAGAGATACCATACGCTCCTCTGAATTTACACCGATAGTACAAAGATAGAGTCAAAAGTCGTACTTTTACTTGAATAAATCGCTCGCATTTTTGTTCTTCTTAAGAAAAATAATTAAAAAAGCGATAAATGAAACGCTACTCACGATCGTGCTCGTCCGTTTGATTCCTCTTGTGGTGCGACTTGTGATGATGTCCTCCAGGAACAGGTATCTGCTTCATCGCCAATAGATCTTGATGGTCGGCGTCGATTAACGGATTTTCGAGCTGCGATTCGATCACCTCGAAACTGGTCGAATTGTCCGGATGTGAGATGACCTTCACTGTAAACGAGCAAGCGTAACGGAGCATGGAGGGAATCGTAGACGCGCGTCTGATCGTCGCTTTCGGCCCGCGATCGAAGCGGAGTTTCTTCGACGAAACGATTCAATTTTTTCGAACGCGCGACGCAACGTGGCTTCGAAGAACCGGACTCGGAATTACTCGATACTTTCTCGAGCCTCGAAATAATAATGCGCTCTCGGAACGTCTCCATTAGCAAAGTTGCCGGAAAACGTGAGAGCGGTGGAAAATCGTAGGTTCAAATTTTCGTATCAATCGTTGCGTTGGTCGGTGAGCGGGATCGCGTTCGAGGGTTGAACTTTCGAGACAGGAGAATCGATATCTCGGAATTTCGTCGAACGAGCAAGTGTTCGATACTGGCTACGCTCCAATAACACTTAAGTATTGTCTGCTATCGTTGTATCGCTCTTGAAAACAGCAAGTCGTTGATCGAAATCTCGCTGCAAAGACTGCTTACCGATTCAACTCCAATCGAATTAATCGTAATTCAATAACCGAACGGATGTTCTTACAATTAATAAGCCTTTAAGATGACGACGATTTAAATACGATTTTCTATTCTTTGTTATCGTCGTCTAAACATTTTGCAAATTTCAGAGAGATCGATAGGAACAGTCTACAATTTAGGTTGTTAGGTTATTTCGTTGAAATTCGTATTGTTTTAACTCGGAATACTAAATTGTACATAGCTCTCCGGTTACTGGCTCCCATTCGGCGACAATTGTAGCAGCGGTTGTTTCTAATTTCAGCAAGGAATAGTAAAATATTTAAGCTCGCTGATTTATAAATTCAAGTATCCAGTTTGAAATTCGGATTTCGATTGATCCAATTGAAGCATAAAATAAGTAAAGAAGTATCGATATCGAAGAGTAAGAATAGCGAACAATCGACTGGCTGTTTTCCCATCCAACGAACTCGACGAATCCTACGTCCGAGAATAGGTGCGCTCTAAGGCGCGTGTCTGGTCACACCTTGACCCCGGTGTACGAACCTTGGTCGACGAACCCTTCGAAGGCCTCTCGGAGATCGAAGAGCCGGTCGACTGGCAGCGCGCCGATCCTGAACTCGAGGTCGTCGAGGTCGTCGTCGGCGCGATCGAAGATCGCCCGATGTTCGTAGGTTGGCCTCGGTGCGAACTTCTTCGGCTGCACCAAGTCAGGCCTCTCGATTCGTTTGGTCTCGTCCACGGTAGGCGTTGGACGAGCCGGTGGCGGATAACTCGACCACGACGACGACGACGATGACAACGACCAAGAAGACGAAGAGGACGACGACGACGACGTCGCGGCGGACGGTGGTGCAGGTGGTGCAGGGTGGTGCTGGTGATGGTGATGATGGTGCAGGTGCGCATCATGCTCGCTTTGGGAGTGCCTTGGCTGCAGGTGCACTGTGCTGGTGGCACGATCATGCTTGGATAATGTGGACGAAGAAGAAGAAGAAGAAGAAGAAGAAGAGGAGAAAGAAGAAGAAGAAGAGGAAGAAGAGCCGCGATCATAGAAGCTTCCAGGTCCTTCCATGGATCGATCGTCCGTGTTTTTGTTCCTGAAGCCGGACCGATGCTCGTCGTCGGATCCAGCACGAGCCTCTTGCCGGTCGTCGTGATCGGCGCGAGGATCGTACGCCTCGACCACGAGCACCCCCGGCCTGCCAGGTAACTCCGGCGCTTCCTGATGACGACCGTGCTGATGACGATGCCCGTGCTGACGCCTCTGTCCCGGATCCTGGACGTCGTACGTGCTCTCGTGGTCGTAGTACGAGGTGCGCGCGGCCTCGGGGAACAGAAAATAGGGGTACATACTGGTCGGCGGTAACCAGAACTCCTGGTAGCTCTCCTGCTGCGGGTCGAACGGATACAGGGCCGAGTCCGTGCCCGACAGGTCTACGGAGGTGGAGGAGGGCAGGAACTCTGTAACACAGAAGCAGAGACGCGGACGAGAACGGGGTGAGTGGGGTGCGTGATCGTTGTTGGTTACACGTGCACGGAGAGAAGGGTACGTGCTACTCTCGTGCTCGTGAGATCGGATGGTGACACGGTGGTGGTGGTTCGTGGATGGTGGATCGTCACGATACCGTTTGCTGCTGTTGCTTGTTGCTGGCGAGGAGGCGGGACTACGCAGTTTTACGGGACACGGAATCACGTATGAAAACGACGCTTACGGAGTTTCGACTCTGTTCGTTCAACGAATTAGCTCGTCAACGCTATTCTCTTTGGAAGTTCAGACTAGCGTTATGCATGGAAATTTCGACAGTTTCCCAACTATTAACGAGTCGATGGTCAAGACGCGACCGAGTAATAGATTGGCTCGAAAACTTGTGTCGTTCATCCTTCAACTTTGTTCTACAAATTCGTACGTGCTTTTCAACTTTACGATTTAAAATATCAGAGTTATCGATCAGTTACAAATAATAAGATTTAGTGAAAATTTGTAAAATTCGCGCGGTAATTTCACGAATAATCGCGAAAGGTTCCAAAAAGAGTAGCAGTTAATCCGCAAATTACTTCGGCGTTAAGATCTTCTGGGAACTATTATCGTGGACCAGCTGCTCGTGAAGCCAATCAAAGCTCGTGGTCGGTTAAAAAGAGGAGACTTGTCTCTGGGGGAACGTCTCTCTCGCGAAGAAAGCGTTTGCTTAGACATTTGGCGCTCCACAGAGCCCCGAAAGAACTCGGGGGAATGCGAAAGGAAGTCTTGGAACCGCGCAAACCGAGCTCGACCGTCGATTCCGATTAGGACTTGGTTCGTTTAACCTTAGCTCTGACTTCTCCCCTATCCTTTTCCCTTGAATTTTTGCCATGATGGTCCTCGCTTCGAGCCCAGAGACGCGTAAAAATAAAATATCTGCTTCATTTTAGCCCGGTTGCATCGGTATCTAGCAAAAGTGTACTCTTATCGTCGATTCCTTTTTCTTTTTCTAAAACGCATACGAGTTTCGCGATAAATTTAATTACCCTTTGCGCACAATTTCGTGTACGATAATTGCAACGGAGAAAAAAATATTTTTCGAATCACAGTTGAGCACAAATTGCTTATTTTGTTTTTTACAAATGTTCTGTGCAAACGTAGAATTTTAAAACAAAATGAAGCACAGTAATATCGTATAACAGAACGAAGTTTGTTAAGAAGACTTGAATGTTTATCTCGAAGCTACTTTTTCTTTGAATACTTATAGTTCCGACTGAAGATATATTTGCTTTCGTGTTAATAAATAGGTAAAATGAACGGCTGCAACTTATTATGCAAATAGGTCAAGAGGTTTATAATAAGCTTTGAAAACTGATTCATATACAGCGAACGTGAGAAAGTTTAAAGAGCAGATAATGTCATGGAAAACCCTTACGGCCTTTGACATTCTACGGAAAAAAAAATGGTTCGAAATACCAAACGATGTAATTGGAAGAACGTGTCCTTTAATGACCAAAGTTCAGATACCGATATTTCATTTTCGTCGGTGAAATAACTGTTCGAAACAGTGTACTTGGCTTTCTTAACCTTATTAATTCACTTAGAAATAGCTGTAATTAAAATCGTAGTATTCGATCCTCGAAGCAATTTGCGGAGAAATTTGTTCGCGTAGTCGTTCCAGATTTGTAAAGCGAACGTAATAATTGTACAAAAGTGATTCCTTTAACAGTAGCTGGATGTAAAGTGGACGGGGACAAGAAAGGGACGAGTGAGAGAGAGTAGACAGTCGTAATAGACGAATTTAATCGACACGAGCATGCACATTTCAGATAGAAGTAGAAAAAAAGACACAAGCATGCAGGCTGAGAACGTGCACGGCCTACGCGGCCTCAAAAGAGAGTCTTTCATGCAAAAGTCCAGAGCATGCGGTGCATAATCTCCTCGCATTCTCGCCCGAAGGTTCTCCAATTTTTATCCGCATTTTCTTTTCTTTCCTTCGCGAACCGGTAAACTCGAGGGCCGATTAGTTCCCGCGACCAAGTCGGTGACTCGGCGCGAAAGAGAGAGAAAGAGAAAAAAGTCGGTCGTCAAAGGAACGGCAATAATCGTAACGACACGCCGCAATAGAGGTATAAAAGAAGAGAAGGTATGCTAATTTTTATCGGCGTCTTTGCGCCTCGCGTGTTCCTCTCGATAGATTCAGGCGTTCGCGAGGGAAAGCTTTCGTGCTGACCCAGTTCGATCAGAAACGATCAGAGCCAACGCAAACCGAACCGAGTGAAAAGAACGCCTAGAGATTCAATCTCGCGAATATACAGGACGTCTCAAACGATATCCCTCCTTCTACGACAATTACTACCCTCTTAAGTATCCAATTAACTACTTTCAAATTCCAGTAGCACGGTTGTTACCGCATAACTGGGTAACAAGTACAACTATTTCAATCATAATGCGCAGCGTACACCTTTTTTGAGACGTCCCGTAAAAAACAAAAAATTATACCTCGATCCAAAAGATTGATCGTTCTCTTTCTCGGTTGCGAGATGTCTAAAATAAAGAAATTCTACGATGAAAAATGACGCGTATCGATCTGAAAACGCAAATCCTTCGAGCGGAACGCGTACTTAGGGGGTGCTGGTGCTCTCGTGCAGTTCCTTGACGTTCGAGGATTTCGAGATCGGTCCCAGGCCTCTTTTGGATCGTCTAGCAGCTTCGTCGATCCGTCTGGGACTACTGTGAGACCAGGACTTAGGCAACGCGTCCAGGATCATCGTTTTCGTTCCTCTTGCTGTTCGCCTGAACCAAACACGAGTCGCTCGAATCGTTGTTCTCGCTAACGATTGTATGAGCTGTCTCTCGTTTAGCTCGGTCCCGAGAACGGTCTACGAATAGAACGTGTCGTAGCCTCCTTAACGCAAAACATTCGTTACTTTCTGATCGTTCGAACTGCTTTTATGGATGCCGATCGAAATACGCGACAGTGATAGCCGGGATGCATCTGAACGATCCTGAGGACACGCTTACCCTCCGATTATCCTTTATTTTACAGAATAAATTACTATCTTTTACGAAACTTCTTATTTACATTTCGGTATTTTACAGCCCTCGTGTCCCGAATGCAGGACCATTTTCACCCGGTTCTCGTATATTTATTTCGTTAAATACGATTGAAGCTGTACGAGTTAAATGATCTTCTATTCGGCCGAGGGTAACGCGTTATTTATTCGAACGTCGACACAGAAGCTGAAACGTCGAAAGTCGATGACGCATCTGTTACGATTATTCATTTAGCCAGCAACGACAAATCAGTTTACTCGGCCAAACGCACATTGAAAAGAAAAAACAAACGCTTTCGTGTCGCACATGCGTCTTGTGTGGTGTACTTACGTAGGGGAAACGCTCTAAGTAACGAGAATTTCTCTTTCTTTTTACGTCTTTCTGTCGTTCACGAACCGTGTCGATCTTGGACTCGAACGAAATCTCTACGTTAGGGACACTCAAAGTGTCAGAACTCTTAGCACAATTGCTAGAAGGGCTGTGGCTCAAAATATAAGAATCCAAAAAGTTGTAACGAACGACTCGGTGCACATTATCGAGAGTTTTCATTTTCACGGATTCGATCGCGATCAAAGATAAAGGGAAGATGCGTTTTAACGGAGGAGCCGATGAAAGGCGGCTCTGAAAGTAGTTTGGTCGAGTATCATTAGGCTCGAAGGAAGCGGAACGTATGGAAGGGATGTTGGCCGAAGGGAACGGGATTTCAGTGAAATTAAGGTCGAGCCTGCCACGCGATGAAATCCTTATCTACATCTCGATACCGTTGGCCTTTGGTTAATTAAGGAGAAAGGAGCTTATCCAAAGGAGGCTATAACGTCGTCCCACGAGCCTTAAACACCGCGGTATCGCTGAAAGTAATTGCTCCGTCGAGCTCGTAGCTTTACTTCGACATCGACACCGGGGAAAAAATAATGGCAACGGAAGCGATAACCAGGGCCAACCGTGGACGGGTTTGTTTACTGCAAACTACCAACATTTTCACCGTCTTCTTATCTACCGTTATCCGTTACATTCTTCTGGATACAAATTAACCTTTTATCAAGTACCATTATTCTGCCTGTAATATTGTTTTTTAATGGCTGTGAACAGTTGCGAGGATAAGGTAAGGGACGAAAACATCTTCAGAGCTATCTTTCATCGAGGAGTAGTACTGGGTGGAATTTTATGAACTTAGCGTTTTCATATTTCGATCCAAGATCGACAGGTTCGTTTCACAAGAGCGCACGCACATCGACCGAAGTAATTTGGAAGAAACAAAAAGATAAACTGAAAGATTACTCGGTGGCAAAGATACAGACAAACAGGTACATAAAAATCGGGCAATCGAGCCTCGCAACGGAACGGACGAGAAAATAAACAAGATACTCTGTAGAATTCATATCCAAAAAATACACACGTTACTTCACAACACCAACAATCCTCTTCCAACAGGGTGCGCTAATTGATACGGTTAATCAACGTACGATATACTCAATTCATTCAAGATCACAAAACGATGTGTGTATGTGTGTTCTGGCCCGCGAGGACAACTCGCACAACGAAATCAAATGTTCAATAAGCGTTTTAGGAAAACGTTCGATGTATGCCTGTATGTACCACGTGTATATTACGTATACATAGAGATAGATATAGAGAGAAAAAAAGAAGACGGTCGTGGTTTCACGGATTTTCATACTCACCAACGCATGGATTGTGATTCACCATGGAGAAGATCTTGTCGCAACGTTTCTTCATGCGATTGTTCGGACATATGCAACCGAACATCGGCGACAACCGTAGCTGGGTCCAGGAATCGTGGCAAGCGCTTCTGAAACGGTAAAGAACAACGTTATTCTATAAAGTAGAAAGAACGGTATTACCGCGTTTACGATATCGCGACGAATCGTCATTTCGAAAGAAAGAACACGCGATTCTAAAAATCAGGGATTTTATTCGACAAAGTAATTCAGGCCACGGTAGTCTACGTATGATCATTAGAAAAATTATGCGGCTCAAAGAACAGTGTTCATCCTTGATGCTTTTGGTCCAGCTTTATTTAAAAAAAAAGATCCAGCAATCTAATTGCGCAGCAAGAAACGAGAAAAGGTCGAGGAGCAGACCATGGAAGAGAGGGTGGGAATTCGGGGAGGACGAATCTCCGTTCGTAGGAATTATTTGGGTTAATGGCACACACGGTACCGTGGCTCTCGCTCTCGACGAATTAGAGGGCAAACGAGGCAAAAGGAAATACGAAATCAAAGGTGAAATAAAAGCGACACTTGCAAGATGAGCGAAAAAACGATGCAATGACGGATAAATCAAGCCTTTCCTCCGCTTCTTTCTCGAGAGCAATTGTTTTGTAACACGGCGATTCACGCGCGAGGCCAATATAGTTATATTTATTCCACGAGATCACGATTCTACCGTCTACGATTTCCTTGCGGATTCTGAAAAATGGAAGAAGCCTTCCAACGGGAATGCATCGTCATCGAGTAGCAAACTTGTTCCGAATTTCCTACGGATTCACGGAAACTCGCTAACTTCGAGTATCGGTGTACTATCCATTATTAAAGATCCTCGATCTCGCAAATTGGATGTGATTCCCTGAACAATATTGTTCGATCTTAAACGGTTCTGCAAACACTCTGCTAACAATGAAACGCGAGAGGATGCCGTGCTTTAATTGCAATCGATGCGTCGTTACAGAGGTTTCGTAAAACATTGACCACGAGTTGTAGTGCCTTGGTTGCATCACCAAAACTGTATAAATTTCCAAATTTATGTGTTTCGAAACTCCCGAGTTTTTTTGTTTTACAGTTTCTATAGTCTACAGTAGTAGATTAAAAGCAGAACATTGTCGATATCGGATTCGCGTGGGACGCGATCATCAGCGGTTTCCCGCGGAATCTATCGCGAAACTGGCTTAAAGCGCCTTTCCGAGCGGTGTCCAATGAAATTATGGTTTCGTCTGGTGGCGACGACGATTTTCGCTAACGGTGTGTCGCTGACAGCCATCCGGAATGCAGTCTGTTCAAGGAACAAGCGTCGTGCGGTCTGGCCGCACATCGAACGCAGAAGCAACACACGTACACACGTTCTCTTCTCTTGGCGTCTACGGCGAGTTTCAACCCGGCAGCTTTAAGCCGCATCCGGTGAATTTATAGCGGAGGTCCACGGCGCCTGGTTGGCCGTTGCTTTTCCGTTTGTTGCTCGGATTTTCCCGCGGGATTTCACGAAAAATTCGAACGGTCTCTTTCAATTGCAGCGAGCACCGTGCAACGGAAATACGTGTCGCTTCCCCTAACGAAATTATTTTCTCGTCGGCGGTGCGATGTCTTAAATTCGTGATCCTTAAATTTATCGGCGATTTGTTCTTTCCTTTTCGGGAGTATCTTGGACGCGAGTGGTACACGAATATTTGTATGGACCAAATATGGCTTTATCATATTTTTAAAAGAACGGTGTTTTTACAGCAATATTTCTATTCCGCCGTATCATAATGGTCCTCGGGCGGTTTATATTTATTGACAATATTTCAGGGGTTTCAATATTTATAGGCAATACTGTACTAACAATATGTATTGACCGCGAGAATCCTGAAACAGTGACAACGTATATTGATCGGTCCGCCTCTCCATTACATCTATCATTGTTTCGGGGATACAACAAAGAGTGTATATAAATTTTACCACCGGTCATGTTATAATTGGAATTATTTAAAACACAATTTTTTAGAATTTGCTGTGACTTTTGAACGGTAATTAAAACCCGATGCAACCATGTACGTTATATTTTTGTCACGGTAGCTAACGGTTGTACTTTAATATTGTCGCTCTAAATCCGTGTAATCGAATCCAGTGAAAGAACGAATGAATAATTCAAGAGCGAGTAAGAAGACGGTTAATTTGATTTCAAAGTTAATCAATGTTGGGTAAGAAGCGGTTGTGTTTAATTTAAATCAGAGCTATATAGAGAAGTTAATGCAGCTCCAACGGAGAAAGTGACGAGTTTCTTCTCGTGTATGGTAATCAATGTTAGAGAAAGTCTCATTCTCGATGCACGGAATTTAATCCCGCTCGCGAGTCACAGAGGGAAGACACACGAGTCTGGCTAACGTTCAAATTGCATTCGCACGAGTTTCGTTTCGACGGGAAACGAAGTTCAGGAATAGCCTGACACCCATTTGCCAATTTGCTAGTATAATCTGCATCGCGTCGGTGGTAGAACCGCGATTTACAAACAAACGCTCTTGAAAGTACTCATTTTCGAGGAAACAACGGGTGGTTAACCATTAAAGAGTACGCGACTTGCACACTTGCAGCTTCCGGAATTTTTGTACTTCGGTACTCCGGCACTTTCGGAATTTGGAACTGTAGGATTTTGGGACTTTTACAGGTTAAAACTAAGAGAATGTGGGACTATTAGAAGTTTAGAACATTAGTACTTTGAAGATTCGGTGCTTTGGGCTTCCGAAATTTGTAGACTTCCTAATTTTTGGGATGCTGAAATTTTAGATGTATCATATTTTCGAGATACGCTACTCCAGATGACAAAAGTTGTATAGTATAATAATAATGATTCGGCGTATAAAAAATTGTGATGCAGGTATTAGCGAACAAAGGGGGTAGGAAAATAATTGCTAGAAGTTTGCTCCAGCCTTGGTGGGTACGTTAGGGTGCGTGAACGCACACGTAGGCGTACTTAGCACCCCTGACTGTGCGCGACCACTCGACCGGCACGTACCGGATCCTTCAGACGAACCTACACGCCAGTAAATTATCGCCCGACCGTACATACAGGGAAGTGCGGTGTTCTCGTTGTTTTACACTCTCTCTTTCCAACTTTCTTCCTCTGGCATCCACTTTCCCGCGACCCTCTTCGTCGCGCGTCCCACTCCTCGTCAACCCCTGGCCTAGCTTTCCTCTTTGTTCTTTCACGCTTCGTTCGTCCGCGTTCGCGTGGCCCTCCTACCGCGATAAACACGAGATTTACGGATTATTCCGTGTCTTTCTCGGATGAATTTTCTATTTCTGCCTGCCTTTTTTCTGCCCACTGCACATCCTCTTCTCGCGTTTTCATTAGAATCGTTTTCAGCACTCGGTAGTTGAATGTTCTGACATTGGAACTTTCGGCCTCGCGAGAAAACGAAGGTAACGCGAAAAGTGCAATGTTCGTTCGGGAGGATTCGAGATCGATGGCGTCATCCATCAAATCTGTTCGCAAATTTATATCTCGCGGACCGACGTGCTCCGATTTTTGCAAAACTGAGAAATCACAGGTCCATATCCAGAAGTTTCTAGCGCTGAAACACGAGAACTCTCGAACAGAGGGTTGTTACGAAAATTTGAATATTCGGTGCAGCGAATATTCGATGCGCTCAAATTTCATATTGTATATTTTTAATAACCGAATATATAATTCTGTGAAGGTAGGTAATTCTTAATTAACAGCTATTGATTACCGTGCTCCTAAATAATACTAGTTTAATTATTTCGAATAGTTTAACTATTTGAAAATTTCAGCCCAGCTTAGCTTTTGTTACATTTTCAATTTATCATTTAACGAAAATGAGTTCTGGGTGTCTAGATCGAATCTGTGAGTCGAAGGTCGAAAATCGAGGATATATTTCACAGCAGTCGCGCGATATTCAATCTCGACGAATGACCAGGAACGACCCCGCGTAACCTTTTCTTTTCACAATCGGCGTGTGCACTGGCTTTGCCTCTCGAATAACATCGGATAACTTTGCGCTTTGTAACCTGGCCCGAAACGCGTGGAATCGAGTTGAATGGAAAAAAGGAACGGGAAAAGGGAGAATGCGAAAAACGCGTCGTCAGGCAATAAAAGCTTTCTTTCTCCTCTCTTTTCGAAAGAGGAAAATACGTGCTCGAAAGTTTAGACCGAACCTGAAACGCTTCTTAACCTTTAATTACACCAACTAGTTTATACATATTATTATTATATTACTATTCCATTACTATTCCATTAATAATACGAGGCTCGAAATTTCAAGATTTCAAGTCTTGAATGTACATCTTCGTAGGCTTTATGAATACACATCAAATCCTGTTATAATGTTCAAGTATTCGATAAGTTTCAGTATTCGATCTCATTACAAAATGAGAGCTTAAACTCGGAAATTAGCATTTTTAACAATAGCTTCAACGCGTCTACGTTCATTTCACTGCGAACCTGTCTGACCAAATTCGTGTTCGTACTACTGACAGTGACAAATTGTCTCTTCGAGTTGTCCCAAAAGAGTTTTTTTCAACGAAATCCGTTACACGCTACAAACGTCGTGACAGAAAAGCAGCCCTACTTTACTGGCCAGGTTTCGGTAGACAGATTATTAATAAATTTCGGGTGCCCGGTTAGATATTCATTTGCATGTCGAAAGGAAGTAAGCATCTGTTGGCGAATCGCGACGAGAAGATAAAGGTGAATGATTGTCAGCCGCGGAAGGATTATTAAACGTTTCTTCCATAGGCGTCTGGTTCGTGCTCTCGACTCTGTTCCCAAGAAACCAGCCGCGTGAACATCGACAAAAGTTATGCATAGTCGGCGTCCGGACGCTTCTGAATAATGTATGCGCCTATAGAACCGCCGACGAATGATTAACGACGCTGACCTGCTTGTAACTTCCGAAAACTTTCCGCCACCTTCTTTTCCTGCTTTTTTTCTCGCGCACCCTTAGGCGACACCTTACCGTTCTTCTTTCCAAGTTCAAACAGCTTAGTCGGCCGACGCTTTATTTATCAACCCTGTATAAATTATGCCAGGACCCGAAGAAATCTCTTTGACCTTTCGTCTTCGAAACAATTTTTGAAAATCTCGTCTCGCGGGGGTTGCGATTCAATTAGAGGGGCCGCGAAATTTCTTGTTGCTTTAGCACTTTGAACATTAATTTACTCCGTGTATTATTAAGCTAATGCGACGTAATTATTCGCGCGTGAACGGATGTTTGAGTCACTGTATACACACGGCGTCGTGAGTGCTAATTACGGTAATCGAGATTCGTGGGCTATAATTGTCGTCTTGGAGACGGGTATATTTCATTGGGTCGCGGTGACACTTGCCCGGAATAAAAACTCAAACCTTTTGCGATAGCGGTGAAACATTATCCCCCGGATAATCGATGAAAACAATTAGCGCGTTCTTTCTTTCAAATACACAGCTGAACGCACTTAAAAATACTTCCACTATATCAATTTGGCGTTTGAATTTTAACAAAAATGTTATTGCAAACCTTTCACCAATATATTTTATACAATATGATTCATCGATGGAACAAATACATCAATTTCGAAATCGTATTCTTCGAACATACTCCAAGCACAGTACATTGGCAAAGCCTCCAGGTTCGTAAATTTTCCTAGTTTTCCCAAAATTGGACGAGAGTACTTCTATTACTAGCTATTGGGAGCATCCACTTCCCGAAATAAAAATTACCATACCGCAACAGCGGTAACTACGACCGACCCCGTTTCAAGACAAGGGTTCAATTTCCAGGAGACAAACAAGTGTCTTCGCAAGGAGAGACACTGATTCGATCCGATGGAAATTTTGGAAAATTCAAGCGGTACATTGGATGCAGCATCGTATTTGATTTATTTTCGTTCGTTCCGTATGGCCGTTATCCTGCTGCAACCACCCCCAATTTGTCATCGTACCGACAAGCGACAGGGGAACAAGTCTCCTTTCCATTTCATGCGTGTACGCATGCGAGACATGCAAGATTCATACGCGAACCTGCACCGTGAGTGCACTCGCGTCGTCTCACAGACGCGTCGCGACGTTGTTCCGATACCGTATAATACGCACGCTTCGTGACCGTGCAAATATTGCGGTCAAAAATCTACAATACATATAAGCGAAACGTGTATTCGACTTGTAGATCTGTTGGTGATCAGATATCTAGAACCTCGAGTAGATCTTCAGATATGTAGACACATACATCCCTAATTTCTCGGATATCTACATCTTCAGATATCTAGATCCCCAGATAGGTAGATCTTCAGACCTCACTGATATCTATATACCTAAATGCATAGATATCTAGAGTCCCAGATAGCTAGATAGGCAAATACCGTCAGTTACCAAATTTCCAGATACCCCAGATTTCCATATAGCTAATTCTCCAAATACTCAGATCGGTAAGTTAGGTCTAGACTTAGACTTAGTGGGACTATATCTTCAGTTAAGATATAGTGAATGTTTTATTCGATAGAAGAGTAGATATTGCAAGCACGTGGCAATTATTATTTGTTGTTCGATCGGGCAGTCCGAGGGCTATGGACGGTACTTAGCCTTGGGTAAGTGCAGGCCAAAATCGACCGGGTTGCATAAGGCGTCTGAGGTGCATGTGTGCATTGGAGGGCGTCTATAAATATATGATGCGCGGTTCGTTCAGGCCGTCGGGTGCTAAAGTGGGAATGGGTGAGTCGCCTTATGAATTTTAATGATGCGTATCGTCACGTGATAGGTAGAAGGGTTGCTTCGTGCTTTTCAACCTTGCAGAAGCTCCCGAAGAGTCGGTTGCATTCGTCTCTGTCGAACAGTCCTCCGAGTAATCTTTCCTTGAACCAGTTTGTCCACGAGATTGATGAATAAATGCAACGATTCGTTAATTTGGTAGAAAAAACAATGCTGGTCTTATTATCGTTTTGATTTCAATTTACTCTTCGCGTTCTATAAGTTACTCGGTATCATCATTTTGCGCATTAGTTTTATCGATGCGAGGTGACGCGCTTATAATTGCGATGAATGTTTTAAAATTGAACGCTATCGCGAAATAGGTAGGAAATAGAGACCGCAACACGGCTATACGATGCCATTAATATGCGAATTAACCAGGATTTTCGGCGGAATGCGAGATTTAATTTTCCCGTGAATCGTAATCGTATTTTCACCGATTACCACTTCGCTCGGCGATTATACAAAATTATATTCCCATTTACTGCGATGCGACTGTGCGTAATACACTGAAAGTTGCGCGCAAAATATACGATATGATAATTAAGAAAACGATAATAATCGACTGAAAATAATTGAAAGAGATATGTATTTCATAAAAATTATATTAAGGCAAGTTTTAGTTTTAAGATCGAGGATAGGCGAGCCAAGGCACAAGCTTTTTACTACGATACGTGGAGGAGAGCTTGCGGGAATTGTACGCGTTTCCTATTCTAACTTGTACTCGTCTGCTCGAAGATATGCCAACTTCTTTTTCCGACTCCACTTGTGCATTTTATTTTACATGGTTTTCGTATCTTTTCCCGCGTTACGTGCTTTCCATTTTTTTTCTCAGCTTTCCTCAACTTTCTCATCGATTTCGGCGAATCGAGACGAGTGCATCTTTAGAACACAGTGCACATAGGTACTTACCTTGCAATCGTTATAGTGATAGGCCAATTGGTTAAGAAGAAAAGACGTGGTGAAAGTGTGGTGCAGTTGTCTTAATGCCAAGATTTATAAATGAAATTTGAAAGAATTCCGCGAACCCGCTCGCAGGAAACGTATGCAAATATAATCCGGAAAAATGTATATACGTAAATTTTATAGCGAAATACGTCATGGAACCGATGTTATAAACGCGTATCGATCGCCGCGGCACGAAGATAAAATTTTAGCCGGAACGAGCTTCGTGAATGTAAATCGGCGGCGTTCGAATTCAAAACAAATTTCAATATTTCACCAAACATCCAGCAGCGAGGTAGGCATGCTGGTTCGCCCAAATTTTTCCCACATTTTTTACCTTTTTTTCGTGGGAGTAATTCGATCATGCAGTAGTCGGTTTTGCACGTGCTTCGACTGTGAATCTTTATTCGCACCGTATCCGTGCCGTTCGGTTATTAATGTTAATATCGAAATATATTTTCTACACCGCGTTTAACGGATAATACCGCGATCGATTATACGTACACCGAAAATAATTCATTACAAAGCGGTTCGGGATTTTGTGGCGATTTAATGATTCGCGAATTAACAAGGGAGGCTACTAAATTTCTCTTTTTTTCCGCTTCTCGATTACTGTTTTGCGAACGGTTTTTCTGCTCCGTTTTCGTCGATGACGTGCCCTTAAATTCGAGCTGAAATTCCTGGGTGGCGCGCAATAAACGCACGCGAGACGCGACCATGATTTACGGGCTTCTTTTCGCGGGTAATAATCAACGCGCTAAATCACCATCGTGCCAACTATTAGGTCGAGTTCCGTGTAATTTCTAATTTTTCCATCAACTTTGCCGCTCGGCGTTTATTAAATACCACGTCGCATTTCAAGCCGTCACTCGAGTAATTACTTTCTTTAGTTATCGCCTCCGTGATCTTGTCGAAAAAAAACCAACTTAATTATTATTTTAACCTCCGAGTTGCAATTTTGAATCTACAATTCTAATGCCCTTTCTCTTTTTTCCTTATCTTTTTCGAACATGAATTTCTAACGAGATTGCGGATGTTTATGTATTTTAAAAATACTGCTTATAAATACCGAATTGCATACGTGGAATTTAGTATTCTTCAAACGTTGTATATGTATGTGCTCTTTTGTTCCGCCGTTATCGAGCATCTCGGAAAATTTGATTACCCTCGATAAAACACGCGGCAACCGAATCTCGGAACTTGAAGAAGCCTTCCAACGAGAAGGCATCGACGAGTAGCAAACTTGTTCCGAATATTATACGGATTCGTGGGAATTCGATAACTTTCGCGAAACGTATATCGATGCGTCTACACATTACTAACTTATGAGACCTACATGAAATTTCTTCTCGTTTCTACGTCTCTCTACTCCGCGCGTGTTCTTCCAATTAACCAAACGTCGATTCCACGTCGGGCCGTTGGAAAGTTAAAAACAAATCGCAGAAAACTGCGGTCGTGAACGGCGCTCTCGATCAACTATCGTCCCAAGGCTCGTATCGTAAAGATAAGTATCATTTCCCCGGATAGTAGTATTCCTGGCGAAACTGTCGAAAATCCTATTACAAAGTCAGCTTGTAATTACGAGGCTGCGCCGCAACGCACGTGCTTTCTGTTCAAGTGTCGTCTCGCGCGTGCATCCACGTAATTTATTTCGGGGCGCGTGTGAGTCACCCCTTTTTCTCTTCGTTTCTTTTATTGCCGCCACCTTTACGACCGACGGGGCTTCGTTACTGCTCTAATACAGTTGTCGAGCACGCGATACGGCCCGCGCTTTTTCAACAATTCCTGCCGGATTTCCTACCGCCGCGTCTTACCATGGATGTTTACCGTGATTATAGATTTAGGTAACCCCTTTCGAGATTTCAAAAGAAATTGTTTATACATCTTTGGAACATTGTGTCACTTTCACTGGGACTGATTTAAATGTCTTTATCCTTGGATTGGGGACTCTTTGTCTATCAGAGTGGTGGTTTCTTCGGACCGATACTTAGGAGAGTATTAAATTAATAAGTCAAGTATATCATTTTCAGTGGAAATGATTTTTGATAAAATTAAATGTCTTCACCCTTGAATAGGGTTCTCTTTGACTGTGAAAGTGGTGGTTTCTTTAGACCGGTACTTAGGACGATACAGAGTTAATAAATGAAATGACTTGACTGAAAATGTCTTGATTGAAATGAATTAGATGAATATTGCTCGTGTCTTGGAGTATCTTCGACGGCGGAGCGTGTACTTAAATGGTGATTAGAGCACGGTCTACGAATGCATACGAAATTAGACGGGAAATTTGAATCCTCGGAGGAGATGTAGCAACTGCAAAATAGAACACGAGACCGATGCTAATTTATTTATATCGAGGATGGTGTAGCCACGAAAGAAATTGGCTGGTCGCGCGAAACGAAGCGCTAATTCGCGCGTTAGCCGCGCATATGGAAGGATTACGAGCTTGCGCGTAATTCAGCGTGGTGAGCTCGTAGCAGAATGCATACAAAATGCAAGCGGGGACGGTTCCTCTCCATCTGGTTCCGGCTTTCGGCCTTCTCATCCTAGTCGGTCATATAATTTATTCCGATACCCGCTGAAATGCTGCACCGTCAAAGGATTGTCCGAAAGCTTATCCACATTTACCGAGATTTTTTTCCCGAAGAAAATGGAAATTTCGTTTATTCGCCTAGTTACCAGTACACTGTATTTCCGAATAAAACGCGAGCGCGTATTTTTGATGCAACAAAGCGTAGGAGCGAACAAGAAAGCAGAGGAAATTTTATATTCCACGAATATAATATTTCGCAGATATTGTTCGGGGAAAAATTTTAATAATTTTCATTCGAAGGGATGAAATAAAAACCTGTACATGGAAACGAGTAACGATTACAATTATTATTATTCGCGCAAATAGTTTTCGATTCTCGATTCTGCTTCAAAGATGTTCACGAGAGATTAACAGCCAGACACGACGATGATTGCTTACACTCGAAAGGACTCGAAGCTGTTCAAATCCAATTAATGTAACAAACGTGCCATCAAAATCACTGCAATTGCATTCGTGCGATGTAATTAACAACGGGCATCGATGATCGATAATTATCGATCGACGTTCCAATAATCGTGCATTGTTCGAATAATTTGATGTTCGCTCTTTTTTTTCCCGCGCATACTTTCTCTTCATTTTCGTTCCTTGCTCTTGAATCGTGATTACTCGGAATTCGATCGACGTTTCGAGTGGCGACAAAAATGAATTAACGCCGGAAATAGAATGACACGTCACATTGCTACGAGCATGCGATAAAAAATGCATGAGAATCTGCTTTAAAAGCGCGTATCTGTAATCCAGGCTTGGAAAACGACGCGTTCGCGCAAAAATCTGTATGAAAATGGCAAATCGCGAAAATATGTATATTTATCTACATAGTTCGTAATATGAAATTCGTAATTCGTAGTTTATGATTTATACTTGAAAGATACGAGCCAGCTGCGTCGTTCTCCCTTGATAAATATAAAACGACGTTCTAACAACACCGCCTTTCATACAACGAAATCTGGAATACACGATTCCGTTCTGTGTTTCTATGTCTCTGTTGTACAATGCATCAGAAACCACCGAGAAGTCCTAATTAGGAATTTATATCGCAATCCTCCTATGCTGGATGCGATAGCAACGTTCGAGGATCATCCGTAATTTATCAGAAGCGAAATTAGAAACGAACCGAAGCAGATTTAGAAGCGCATTTTTCTTTGAGACTAATTCATTCGCTACGAGACTGAAAAAAGGAAATGGCGGGTTATAAGACGGTCGAGTTTCCGTTTCGTGGCAGATACTTTTCAGTTGGTCGAGAAACGAGGAGAAGGCGGTCGGTGGCCGATGAAAAGACGCCCCAGAATTGTGTAATTTATTACGGCTGCGCATAAAAGTATGTTCACGGTGTATTTACGATTTCAACGAGTTTCCCTTTCGAAACGCTGCGAAGGGACCAGCGAATTCATTTGCATGCGGTATGCGGACGGTTGCAATTTTAACCAGTTGAATTACCGACAGCATCTTCTCCCAGTTTCGTAGTTGCTTTCACTGCATTTGCTGGATGGTTCAGCCGAATGCAGCTACGATGGAAAAGCGACGAAAGGAAAATCGAATATAACAGGGATATCGTTACGCCGGATCGCAACGTTTCGATCGCCGAGATATCATTTTAGTCTCGCCAAGAACTTCGGATCTCTGGATTCTTAGTAACCGTGATAGAAAACACGCGTGTTTTATGGGGGCAAACGACACGAGACGAAATTGACTGACGACAGGAAAGTTCGTTTTAAAAGATGCAACAGCGTTAAAACAGCTGAAAGAGCCCGGGACCGAGCAAAAGTAACCTAAATACAGGCGCGAAAGTTCGTCATTAAAAACTCAGTCGGCGTTGAACGCCCCTTAACGCGGCTCATAAATTTTTCCGAGTAAACTTCGCGCTTCTGATAGCCAGTTTGCAATTCTACGGATGATCGCGAGAAGATAGTTGCCGAGAACATCGGAGGAAGCAACGGGAGAGAAACACGACGGAGAAAGGAGCGAGAGGGAGGGGAAACGAGACTTGACGAGGGTGAAAAGAGAGAAAGTTTTGTAGGAGGGTATAGATACGTTCAACCGCATTGCAGAATTACCCGGCCAGCTTCCTGGCCAGCGAGCATAAAACAAGCGACGCCGTGCTGCTGGCCGAGGGCAAATTTATGACGCGCTTATACGACGAAACAGAAATGCGCCTGCAGCCTCTCGCGTAGATCGAAAATCCGCCGGTTACAATTCTACGGAAAAATCCTTTGAATTATTTCGCTGGCCCATGAGCTGCTTGTTTTCGCGCTTCAATTGTTTCTATTGTGTTTCAGGATTTTTCGCGCCCCTATCTCTCGACCTTTAACGTTCGGTCACTGTATTTTCGTTTAATAGCGCGAACAGATACCTGCACATTTTTCGACGGTAAATTATCTTATCGCGTATCTAAATTACTCTTAGATGCAGTTCGTTTTGCCATGAAACTCTGATTTAACGAATTTAACGCAGGAATGGTGAAAAAATTGACGGAACAAAGGAACTTCCGAGTTCCATTAAAACTACAGAAACAATTTGAGGCAGTAAACTCGGCCATTATATCAGAAAATTAATCCTTAGTATACCGTTGCAGACACGGCTGTTTCCAATATGCCAGATAGCTTGTTAAAAACCTCTTCAGGGAAATCGCGCAGCTAATAAAGCGGTTTAATATCAGGATGTAACGTGGCGCGGTTCCGTTCGGAAAATCTCGAAAATTAGGATAACGTTGCCCGGCGAGTGCGGTGCACAATTTGGCAGAATTTCACGGTGGCCCGGTCGTACGACTATGTATATTAATTACCACATTTACAAGTTCGCCGCCGCGGTAGTAACTCTGAATTGTTCATAGCACGGTAATTTCGTCGGTGTGGCATTCGTACAACACTCGGCGGCGAACTCGAATTCTGTTTTGTTGCTTAATCGTAACGAACCGTCGCGACGGCGACGGTCACCGATACGATTTCTATCATCGACGATTTTCTTTCGACGGAGCAGTTAGGCATTTCAGCGTCATATTTCGCTCGTCGAAAGTCGAAATCGTTTCGCCGCGTTTGTTTCGCGGCTACCTGGCGAGCGTAGTTTTTGAATTATTCCATGGTGGTGAAAAATTGCAGGCGAGTCGGGAGAGGAGGAGGACAGAAGACCAAACGAACAGTTTTCCCTAGGGATGCGGAACGAGAAGCGTTCGAGAAACTAGCACGTACGCGATCGCGATTCCAGGCCCGCAGCAACGTTGAAACAGAAGGTAAAAAGAAGAGATAGTTGGCATAAACGTAGCAGACTGCTACTCGAGGAAAATTTGGCGAAAGCGAGGAGAGATCGGAAACAACGGGAACGCGTGTCGTTACATAATTTACGAGTCTTCGAATCTTTGATCTCTATCTCGAAAGCGGGAGGAAAACGTCTGATCCGATCGTAACTGGTCAAGTTTACGAATATCTCCGTTTTCGATAGAGATAGCCCGTTAAATTCGCGAAAATTAAACGGAGCGTCAAAAGACAGTGTATTGGTCGCGAAAAGATCGGGAAGAAAGAAAACGGCATTTACGGAGGAAATTGTACGTGAAATAAGGAACGGACGGAGGAATGCTCGTAGCAGGCCATCAAAGCCAGAAGCGAATCGCGTAACCGGTCGGTCGTTAAAGACCAAAGTTTCGGTTTGGGACAATTCCACGTCTGAGACTGGCTGGCAGTAGGTAACGGAGACGTGACCATGCGAGAGGAGCCGCCTAACCGAGATTCCATTGTGGATATCTATTTTCGTGTTTGCGAACTGCACAAACTCTCGCCGGGGTCGATGGACTTGGATCGAATCAATAGCGAAACAACTGTTCCCGAGCGTAAGTCTCCGACTCTCGTTTAGGTCTTGCGCTTTCATCTCGGGCACAAGGAGCATCCTTGCATTCAAATGGAAGACCGTGTCCTTTTCCGTTGATCCGATTCCCCGTTTGCCAATAAATTGATCCTTTGTGTCTCTGCTCCGGCCATTTTGACGGGATTTCATTCGACTATAGTTTACCTTACGATTCGTTTCGCAATTACCGTTGTTAAGCAGAGCATCGACCCTGCACACTAATGCATCGCGTGAACTTCTCTCGATTCGAAACGTTACGCGAGAGCTCGAAATCGAACACGATCTGCCCCTTCTTGATTCGATCGCTTCGAAACATCCGCGAAAGACGATACGGCAAGAAGTCGATCGTTTATACGTGCATGTATGACGTACAAAATACGGGTATTTCTACGGTGTCTGTTAGCTCGTTAAAATACCGAGACAATTATACCGTGTCGATTGAAAAATTGTAAGTCGAACGTGATTCGTAAACACAGGTTCAATCTAGCCGGCGCGGGCACGTAGCTGGTAAAAGTTTGCGAATGTGCCGACTTTAATTAAGGTCGATCGATGTCAAGTAGTTAGTGGTTAGAGGCGTTCCGAAACGCGTGGCGGCGCAAGCGCGCCAGATATTCGAGCGCGTTTCAACCAACTTTGTTTTGGACTTCGATGACGATCATTGAATCGGACGAGGGCTTACAGCCACTTTGGTCGCTCCACTTTGTTGCTCGTGCTCGTAACTACAATAATTTGCTAACGTCTATACTTAACAGAACGGCTAAAGTGTTTCTCTAAAATTTTAATCAGCTTTCGGTTGTCGTCGATCTCTCTGGCCCTTGTCTGAATTTTCGCGATCCGTTCGTACAAAAGTCTCGATTACGCCAAAGAGAGCTCTCGTGATCTTTGCTCGATATTCGAAGGTTCGATCGGAGGTCTGTTCGAAAACAGCCGTCGATAGAAATTGTCCAATTAGATCTGCAGCTCCTCGCGGTCGGATCACGTCTCTAATGACCACTAAACCGGACATTACCGTAATTCGGCACGAGAGAATCGTCACCTAGTGCAAAGTTCGAGGACGAGACACGGAGGGTCGCGCAGAGGCGAGAGAAGCGAAGCTAGGAGGAAGAGGAGGTCGAAATGCGGTGCACGAGGAAGCGCATAAGCGGCGATTCGACGTGCATATACGTGCACTATCGGGATTCTGCAGTGCAGGTGCTGGGAAATGTGGGGCACGGCGTGCGACGTTGCGCGGCCGGGCTAACGTGGGAAGCGCAGATAACTCGAAGCGACTGGTAATGCGAGGCTTGTGCCTGTATGCTTCGAGCCAAAGGTGGCCCAATAGCAACCGATGGCCTTTACGGGCAATGGCAATCGCCCTCCCCTTTCCAACCGTCGCTGCCAGATATCGCTCCTACGGCTAATACCATTGCGCTGTCAGTATCGAAAAGAAACAGCCGGTTCGATGACGTTGCCTATCTTTTCGAGATTGAATTGCCCGCCATATCTGCCTGACCGTTTCTGCTTTTGTCCTTCGTTCGATGCTGCTCTTCCATTGCTCGTCGTTCGCTTTGTCGTTTACCCTCTTTCAAAGCATTTCTGCTTATGTTTCTCGATATTTCTCTCCGACCATAATTAAGGGCACAACAATGCTCTGTCCTCGATACCAAAAAGATCCTCGTCCTTTCGTGTACCTTCCACTGTGAGAGATCTTCGATATCCGAAGCAACTAGGTTCTTCTGTCGGGTGGATTAGGATCGACGCGTGATCGTTCGACTTTCCATGGATTCCGTAAATTCGAGGCCAATAGCAACGAGAGAAGAGTGGACAGAAGAATCGCGGGAACAGTTCGTTGTCTTAATTGCTCCGTGACTCATGCTGCCACGTAGCATGATAATTACTGGGTAAACACTGATTACGCTGCACCGTGGCTGATTATGTTCAGGAATCTGGAAGCCGTTCCAGCAGCCGCAGCTCCGCCACCCCGGATTTTACGCGTCCCTTCTCTCATTGAAATCCCGGCGAGCCGGTGAGTCGGAAGTGACGAAGGGAAATGACCTCTGAACGTCGAGTGTCCTCGCAGGATTCCAGGACACGACGTTGCATTACCTGTCGTTCTATAATTACGCGCCACCTGGCAGCTTGATTCTGACGGCATACCGGCTAGAATCTCCGCGCGATTAAGTCGTGAACACGCGTGTAGCTTTCGAAGCATCCCTCCGCGTGGTATGTCAGCTCGTTAGACGTGAGCCTCGGGTCTACGGTTAACTTGAACGCGTAACTTGCTCCGACAATTTTCGTCGAACGTCACCGCCGAATCGAGTTTACCGTCTTTACGATTACGCTGGAACTTTCGCGGATATACTAATAGCAACGTTATTTGCCAAGTACGAACATGGTCGTAGCTTTCTTCGGACCGCCGAGCGTGTCTTGCTGGTTTAGCGATCATTCCCGGAACATGGTCACGTACTAGAATGCGCGCCAGAACGAATGGCCATAATCAATTTTGTCCGCGCGTTTTAACGCGTTACTCCGAACGAAATTCGCGAAACATCGCGCAAAAAGATTTAGCTATTCGATTCGGTTAACGTCCGTTTCGGATCCGGAAGTTAATTTTATATCTGGGTCAGCTTTCGCCTCGCGTTTGGATTATTTGTACCGACACGCGCGCGCCTAGACGCGCGTATACGAATACGGAATCTAGACCCTCGACGGAAAAGCGTGGGCCGGTCTAGCGGGAAATCAGCGAAGGTTAAAGCAGATTTTTACTGTCAGCCTTGGTAGAGGCTGGTTCGGTTCGAGGTTAACGCGAATCGAAGCTCGCGAGCGCGCGCGCACGGATCGATTCTCGCGCGTACATTCAGCGCGAGCTATCTAAGAAATAAATCAGTGGGATTGCGGCCGGTAAAAAAGTCCGGTGTAAATTTTCCGCAAATTTTGGCACGGTCTCAAGCGAGCTTTAGTGCCAAGCAGAACAAAGTCACGCCACGTAGCTGAAATTTATGCTCGTTATCGTGGCGTTTCAATCGAAATCGAACGACTGTGCGGTCCGCGAACGACGCTCGTCGCTTTTGAAAAAATTAGACGAAACGCCGAGAGGGAAGAACGAGCTTGATTAGAAGGATTGCTCCGTGGCAATCTCTCTCGGTCGCGATCTTCCTCCCTTTCTTTCTCTTTTCTTTTTAACCTCGTGCAATTTTATCGTGTCTTAACGACGTCAAGCAATCCAGCGAAGTCTGTCTCTGGAATCGAAACCATCGTCGTACATTGCCAGCCAATTTCGTTTCGTCTCCTCCTTTAATTTCGTCGTCCAATGTAGCCTCGGCTTTCGAAATTACCGACTCGTGCTTGTTTCATTACCTACTTTTTAATCATCCGTTTATTACTACACCTTCGTATCTTGTCACGCGTTAAGCATTCCTTTTCCACGATGCGGTAAACTCTCGATTTATAGTCGATTCTGCAGAAATTCTTTTTAATCGGGTCACAGGATTAAAACCATCGCAATTTCAACACTACGCGAGCTAATTGTAATCGCATCCACTTCGTGCAACTTTTATGCTAGTTCGCTTTGTAACGGCACGCTGAATAACGCGACCGCACAGGCAACCGATCAAAATCGCAGTCTCCGTTAAAATTAACATCGACTAGCGTCATTACTCGAACCACTCCTGGCTGAAGAGTTAATTCATTCTATATCTCGTAATTTAGTCAGAAAATTCAAGCGCTGTTCACCTTTACATTAGCACAAGTATATCTGGCAATCTCGTTCGCTACATTGAACAGTGAAACACAGAAGCACGTTGAAACGGCAAAATGTAAATAATTGACTCGTTATCGGACGTAGTTCCGCTTTCATCGTCGGGCACGCGTTAAATTAACGGGCATTAATCTCATAGCGAAATTATGTTCGTTACTGGAGGTACTCGTGAGCCAAAGTCTTCGTGGCATAACCACAGAAAGAGTTGTATCGAGCGTGGGGAGGCGTGCGCGCGTGGGTCGAAAATGGCTCTGTGTGCACGGTTACAACAGCGGAGCAATGTCGTTTCTGGAATAAAGTCACGCGACTCTTGCGTCGCGACAAGCGTCCCCGTGAGCGATAACTACGACCGCTTCCGGAGACTTTACTTTATGGCTACGTCACGGGATCGGCCGGTTGCCTCGAGCCTTATTGACTTAACTTTTAATTCCCCTTATCGATTGATCGTGGCCGTGGTGTCGTGTTCCAACACCGGCAACCCCGTGCACCCTTTATTTCGCTCGTTACTTAACCCTGTTCAATTGCTATTTTCTCCCGCAGAGCGTTCGGAAAATAACATCAAATTGACCGGAACAGACTTTTGGAAATGGAACAGATTGCTTCGCTACGTTTCGTAGTCTTTCCAAATTGGCTACAGAGAACACGTTTCGATACTTGGCTACGAGCCTGCGTCGATTGAATCACCACCGAACAAATATTTGGTTACTCGACCATGCGAAGCAAACACGATCTTATTACCCACCGTCAAATGGCAGCAGCTAATCTTTGGCGTCATAACCCGCGCTTACAAATTTAACTCCAACAACAAGAGACACAATGCGCAGAGGTTTAACGCGTGGAGATCTCGCTCGTAGACATCTGTAGCCTGTAGAGATTTATCGCGAAGAAACTCGACTCGTAGGAATCCACGAAGATAGGAGTATAGCGTAGATATGTGACTCGCGGTAATCAAACTCATGGCGATTTAACGCAGAGAGGTCTAACCTGGGTCCCAAATGACCCAGGTTTCGTTACGCGATGGTTAATAACTGAAACGTTCGGTCGAATTCAGCTGGCCAGCCGCGACCGTATGCACGAGCAGGGACGCGTAATCGCGAATTTCGACCGGCACGCATGCACCAGTCCGCTCGCGTATCGGCGCGTTCTAATTTGGCCGGGTGCAGCTGGCCCGCTCGCGTAATCGCGTATGAACGCGAGCATCCTATTTCCTCGTGCAACCCGCGCCCCACCGCGTACGTTTTCCGCGAGAATCGTCGACGATATTCGGATGGCTGCTAATCGCTCTCCTCGTATCCCTGTTTCGCGTTTATTTTCGACGTCGTTGAATTAAGGACCGATGCACACAGGCGACGTTTTTTCGCATTCTCGAGAGTCGTGCGATCTCGTGAAAGAAACTCGTGTGTATCGATCTTGGGAAATAAAATCCATTACGAGCTGGCGAACATTTTAGGACAGTTAGTATGACGATAACGGAGGAGATAGTGTTTGGAGAATTATGGTATGCATTTTACATTTGCAGCACGTGCCACGTAGCTACGTTATGTAAATGCGGAATTATTGTAAAATTGTAATCACTGTTACTGACAATACGGTTGCGTGATTACATGAATATAGGAATTATTCATGTTATTGCTCATTAACAATTCTGTACGTAAGTGCCGGACTGACCCTAGGCCATTTTGGTTACTTTGAAAAAGTAGATCGTGAACACGATTCTTGAATAAAAATCGATTAAACGTAAAGTTTAATGCTTGGGTTAGCCGGGCACAGAATTATTCATCGCCCGATTAGTTACGTAGATATAAATGTAAGATCAATCTTTGTTTAAACTGCTTCTCTACATCTGCACGTACTCCGAAGCAAAAATAACAGAAATCCATTTCAATTCGATATTTCTATAACCTAATTATGCATAACTCGTTTCGGATGGATTCGCCCGTGCATCGGCAGACGTAACCGTTCTGTAGTAGTAGCGTATACGAATGGTCAGACGTACACCTCGCAGTAGTATCGACCAACGTAACGCCAGACCAGACATACGTAAAACTTGTGTCATATTGTACCTATGTATATCGTTCAGAATATACGAAACACTCTCAATTCACGTCGTATCAGGGTCGTTCATTTCGACTGATATAGAACCATCTCGCAAGTCAACGTCGGTTCCAACTCTCTCTAAAAATAGCGGAGTAAAAAATAACGCATTGATTTTGTCTCGTATAGATACCAAGATTTATAAGGTTCGCCCGAAATAACTGTTTGCGAGTGAATTGATACTGACGAGTCAAATTACAAAATTAGCGTTTCAACTCGAGGGTTTGGAAGTTTCGAGCGATCGTAAGATTAATGCTACGATCGTATATAAACACTCCGGTAGTGTTATTCGTGATTGTAGTGTGTGGATTTAGTATGTACCCACATGTTGTACTTCCATAGGTTTGTATTCCCAGGCGTTGTGTTCCTTGACGTTGTAATCTTAAGCGCTGTATTCCCATGAGTTGTATGGTTACGCGTTATATCATCCAATTACATAATATACAGTACCGTTGGACTACAACAAAATTTCCCCGCTTCCTTTACTTTACGCCGTATCTTTCGAAACGTAACGAGACCGAACTATGTCACGAGGTCTATTCAAGGAAAGCCCACATCTTTAGAACGAACTCGGTGTCTCGTCGCCAATTTAATGACACCGTCAACGCGGAAATAACCGGAATTATCTTCTTATCCGTTGAAAACGTTCTTCCTTCGTGAGCGTAACTGATAATGACTTTCACTCGAGGTCTGTGTCTCGGGTGTAAATTCGTTTCTCGGCTTTAATGACGATCTCGAGGCAGCCTCGTGAAATTCGAGAGAACCAATGGAAATGGAAAAACGCGATGATTTTTCCGTAAAAACGCGTGTCCTTCGTTAGAGAGACTTCACCGTCGCGGTTCGTTTGGACGACTTGATACGTGAGTCGCATGATTCGCGGGGTTAATTACACCGTGGACACGTGGAACCCGTTAATTCGAGCGGCGATCAGTTTTCAAAACGTATCTCTTGAAGCTGCAAGCGACTCGTCATCGTTCGAGAAGTTTCGCGCGATTCTGCTTGGCTTGGTAAAAAAATTGCCGGAATGTCGGCTGCATCGGAATCGCGCCCGTTCTTTATTCTAATCCGCTATCGTCGCTACGGCTCCGGAATTGAAATCGCTTCGTCGTCGATTTTCATTCGACGCTCGTGCGTGCCGGGAGAAGAGATTAATACGTCCTCTCGTAAACGGACTACAATTTCTGACGATTCGAAGGACGCCATTGTACGAGATTACGCGCGTTTTCTACCGATTTCCACGCTCTCCTAATTCTACAAGGTCGTTCTTCGGCGAGACGTTCGCTCGCGAATTTTCACAGCGTGTCAAAGGAAGGAAGACGAAATTAGTGCGATCACGGCTGATTTCTTACCCTCGCTGAATTTCTGGTGATTTTGCCGGCCGAAAATTAATTTCTACCGTGACCGGATTTAGGAATCCAGACACCCCGCTACCCCTCGGTTCTCCCTTAATTCTTTCCTCGAACGAGCTGTCGTATTCTTGGAGGAATTACGGGACTGTCGGACCAGCTAATCTTCGATTCGAACGAGACTAAGTCAGGAATAAAATACGTGCCAGACTTTTGTCTCTTTGCCATTTTATTTCCTTTTTCGAAATCCAGGAACATTAATTTCCATCAGCTTCATGACAGTGTCGCGACGCAAAGAACGCGGCGTGAGTGGCAGATATTTTTGCACTTATTTAGACATGCAGCATATACCGCAGTTCATTAATATTGGTTCATTTGAGCATTTATATAAATAACGAAAAGACGTTAATATTGCACGTTCAATTCAAGACATATACAATTTTCAAACGGTTCTTATGTCTAGTAACTACTGATTAATTACCGAAGTATATATTATATTTACAAAGGAAATACGAGTGATTTCGCTCCTATCACAATAAGATGATACTTAGGAAGCGTTTAGTTTATCTTCGAACAGTTTTGCGTTTCATAAAGATTACAATTGAGTTAGCAAATTCTTGCAACGCCGGGTATACAAAATGATCAGCAATCCAGACTGAAACCGTATTAGCGACGAATTAATTTCCGCATTGATCGAATTCTTCGCTACCCTCTTCCCCTCGTTGTTCCGTTCGCGGAACCGTTCGTAACGCTCTCAAGAGAGTTACGATAATATCATGCTGCTGTCACTAATGGAATTTCAAGATTGAACCCTATCGAGGGTGCATTGTGCCGATCGAATTAGGGGAGAGATTCGATCGGCACCGAAATCAGCACAATTATAAACGCCCCTCGAAAGTCAACCCCCACGGAGGAAACATATATTTTACGCTAGCAGGAGATTAATAAAGTTTACGGGTGCGGGTTTCGGCTCGCGATCCAAATCGAGCCATGGAACTGCGTGCGTACGAGTCGCGGATAAAATTATCGCTGCGAGAAGGGTCGTTAAAATAAGACACGGATTTCCGTAATTTATCGTTACGACATCGTTGTCTGGTCGGGTACGGAAACAGCGACGAAACGAAAAAATCGGCTCGGAAAATCCCTTTAGCGATCCGCGGACCAACCGTATCGTTCGTCGAGGAATAAATCAAATTGCAAATGCATCCGACGTGAAGGCAGATTGCAAAGTTCTCCGCGAAATTGGCCGGAAGCCGGGTTCTCTATCATCGATCAGGAGATTTCGAGACGCGTACCGGTCGTCTGGCAGGCATCGAGAGGACTCTCGCCTCGATGGTTCCCCATTACCGTTGAAACGTCACGATGGAAATGTAAACCCGTCGCTTTCCTTGCCACCTTCCATACCATTCGTTATTTCCCGGCATACTTTGCATAATACGCGATCCGTTCCGATACCGCCGAGATCCTGCCGGGATTCCACCGGCGAAATTTACTGGTCACTTTATGCGACACATTCGCCGATAAACTTGCATCTCGTTGTTGCTCCTGATCATCGCGAAAAGCGTGATAGTCGTCGCGTTATCGCATATTACTCCCTGTAGTCTCCCTTTCTATCTTTTACTTCTAAAATATACGCGTAGTGCTCATCTGGGAATATTGACACAAGGAAGGAGTATTTATCGAGGAAATGTTGCAATAATTATTACATATTTCAACATTTACTCGTGCAAAATGAAAGTCCGCACAGGTAATCGAATTTTCTGAGCAACTCATAGCAGTTCCGAGATCCGAGCACGATTTTGGGATATAAATGAAACTCGATCAAGATTCCGTGCAAAGGCGAAGGAACCCGATAGGTATCGCCCTGGTCGGTTCACGTGACACGAGTCACGTTCCTTGCGAGACACATTATCGAAAATTTGCAGACTGACAGTATATCATGCGAGCTCCCATCATTTTTTACCGCGTCATCGGCTGTCCGGTCTGTTAAGAATGGTATATACCGTGGGGATATCGGCCGCTGAGTAACTGCATTGTTACCGAGGCTGGCTTGTACGTGTAGCGATGCCGCTAATCGAACGATCGATTAATCGATCGATCAATCACCTCGTCCATTTTCGGCCGACGTAATATCGCTACGTTGTTTTTGAATTCGCAACTTTCTGCATGGTTGGACGAATGCGCGTGAAAGGAGTAGCTCCTGGCTAGCGAAACAAAAAGAGGGATATAATGGACGTTGGACAGAGCGGTGTCAGTCGTTGAAAAAAAAGAAAATGATACCGTAGAAATGTCATGGGATACAGTGTACAGATTTCACGTCGAGTATGGAGATTTGTGTCGATGAATAACGTTCATATTCAAAACCGGAGCTTTACTTTAACAGCTTCTCTATTCGATTGGAAATTTGTCCGTCGTAAATCACTTTTTTTATCGCTTGTCAGTTGAAATAATATACGGTCCGCATTATTACCGTTCGATGGACAAACTTGATTTTCATTCGTTTTAGGCACACGATACAATTAATTAGCGACAATGAGATCGAATTAGCGATACTGATTGGAAAGCCGCTAACACCGCTAGATAACGCGTCGTTTCCGAACTTTGAGCGCATTAGACCGGTCATTGAAGGAACCCTTTGCAACCTTTGATCATCCATTACTTGTATCACCGTCCGATCTTCGTAACACATTCGAATTCATACTCCGACAAGGCACTTATCCTAATTTGATACCGTGCTGGGAGTAGCGACCCTTTCCCAAATTTCTCCATTTTGAGCCGAACTCGCGGTACCCTAACCACGGTCCTACCCATACATCACTCGATGGACAATCCACAATGTACCGTCTGTCTACGAATAAGACAAATAGCACGGTAACCGTATGATCGATATTTATTAGAGAGGCTTATGTAAACGGACAGGCATCGATGTTTGAAGTATAGTCGCAAACTGGGTACAGAAATGGAATGTTGATTCAGCGTGCAACGAGGCTGGTGGTCAATTTTACGTCACGCGAATATAGCTGAACGACAACTACAATTCTAGCAAAGATAACAACGTATCTTCGGCGTGTACACGGTGGTCGAGACTATTCTTTGAACAGCGTTCGGTTCACAGAAACATAACTTCGCTTTCGAGCGTAACTGTCGTCGACGTTTCGAGGAATCGCGAGATCGATACGCGGTTGCGAGAAGTCGTAACGTGTATTTCCGCGGAAAGATCGACCGCTCGAAATAGTAATCTGGGAGCGCGCATTCATGAATGACGTATAAGCGTTTCATCCCGGTACAGTTTCTTAGTTCTCGACGCGAAATTTCATTCGCGAAGGTAAGAAGATGAAGCGGCAAAGAAATGTTGGCTCGGAAACGTGGCCAAATAATGCGTAGCTCGAGTGTCCTCCGCAATAAACGCGAGCTTAATGAAAAGACCGAAAATTTAATTAAAGACCAAAATGTAAATAAAGCGTCTTGAGTAAACAATTCTATTTCGAGGTACAATGCAACGGGAGAGAAATGGCCGGACGAGAGCGCATCTTCTAAAATGGTAAAAGTTCAGATCTTTCCACCCTCAAAATAATCGTTTCACTCGACGCTTCTACCATTTGGCTCATCAATTAAATATCTTGAATCTAACTTTGAGATTGTAGATATAGTCGATGGTTTAATTGGAAATTATCTTTGCAATAATTTAGTCGTCGGTTTAATAATAACAAAAGCTTTCAGCACCGATCAGACTGCATTACTCCTGAAAATAGTTTCGGAGAAAAATTCGATAATTTTCATGATCGTTCACGAAGCAGCGTTCAATGGCGTGTCAGGCGCACGAAGCAGCGATCACAGTCGCGACGCAAGTTGCGAGTGTAAACCGCGCTTCTAACGATATTTACCGTGTCTCGTCGTCGGCAACGAAGTATCTTACGCCTAAATATACCGGGCTTACCGGTATAATTAAAAGCAAACTCTCTGTCGACCGAAAAGTGGAGCAAGTCGCCATTTTCAAGGCAGTTACGTAAGGACACTTCGACGTTGCGGGGTTGAATGCCGTCCGTATCTCAAGGACACGTAAATCTTTTCAACAAAGAGAACTCGGTGTCGAGGGTGCACGAATGTGCGACCACCTGACCGTTTTACACGTGTGCTGCCAATGAACGAATCGATAAAGGGACAGGTAGCTGCACACACACTCGCACGTACACACGTGTACACACCTTTGTACGAGGACTTCCTTAGGCATCTATTTATGTCACGAGCAGTCGCGTGCATCCTGCGACCGCTTTTCTATTTTCGACCTTTGCCCTGAGCGACCCGGTTCAAGCATGGTCGAATGTCAAGGTCGGATACCCTATGATTATACGGTACAGCTACGTGATGAAAAATAACGATCGCTAGTTATATAATTTTAGAGGAGTTACCAGTTCGTGTAAGATCGGTTTAGAAAATTTAGATCGTACAAGATTAAATTTTATAACGTAATGGTTTCTCAAATACACTGATCACCAGAAACAGATTCACTACGTTACTAGATTTCTATATCCTTGGATCTCCGCAATACCAAATCCCTGAATCTTCATATTTTCAGATTCGTATATCTCGACACTCCCCAAATCTCCGTGTCCGTACTGTTTTTAGGTATATAAGGGAGGTCTCCGTTTAGTCGAAATGATATATTGTTATGGAAATGAAGCGTCGGTCATACTCGAACGCTATAGCTATTATTTTTGCAAATGCCACCGTGCAACCTTTTGACCCCGATACGAGGTCGCTTGAGATTACGGTGGAGAAGCGAAGCCCCGTTGCGGCTCTAAACACTCATCTCTCGCGAAGTCGGCGCACGATTGATGTTCACCATAATGCAAACTAAACTGCCGAGGTCACTGGTTCCAAGGAAACCCGGCAACGCCATTTTTCACCATTCTCGAGAGCCACCACAGAGCTCGTCGCATGATTCCAGAATCGGTAAGTGGCTTCTGCCGCAGCGGGAGTATAAATTAATTTTTCTTAGAATCGTGATCATAAATCTTACGGCAATTCCGAGTACTCGTTGTTATACGTCGATGCGACGTCTTCATCGCTGCGAATCACACGCGTTCCTCGAAAAATGTTCTTTGTCGTTGTAATCGCGGTCGATAAACGTAACGCGAGGCATTTTATAAAAATGAAGCACGTAAAGCGAATAAAATTCCACGGAACATTTGCCCGACGCGTGAAATATTTAAGTCGATTAAGTATTTATCAACGAACGATGGAAACTTTCCCGGTGTATTTTGCTACGGAGATGCTGGCAATTTGTACGCCGTCCCGATGCAGCTCGAGGATCCCCGCTAGCTACACACTTAATTATTTAAAACTGTGCCCTTATCGAGCTGCATCAACGGATAACGAATGCTATAAAGTTGCAGAACGCCGGCTGACATAAATTGTCGGGTAAAATAGAAAGTAAATACCCTGACTGGTAAATGGCTAACAGTCTCTGTCTCCCTTTCTCTAGCTTTTCGTAACTTATCGTCACAGATACGACGAGTTACCTTCGGTAACTAGCCTGCAAACTCACCGCGGCGTTAATTCTGTCCGGAAGTAGCCGGAGGCTGTGTCGCTTTACTTTATACGCGATATCATCCTGTCGTGACTTTACACCCGGCGATGTTCCTACGACCACAATGACTCGTTTTATGGATACACTGCTCTGCGAAGAAGAACGCGAAGGTCGCCAATATTTAGTTGTCTAAATTTAACCTAACTATTATACAAATAGAATTTTTCGCAGAGAGCGCAATAATTCATGTACGTAAAAATTGTGAAACCTCATCTCGCAGCTTCCTTGCATCCTCGCGTAATATTGCAACAAGGTGTAAGCTAATAAGCTAGCTAAGAACGAAGCCATTTTGACCAACAACGTACACATAGTTGGTTAAAAATTTCATTTATAATCGGTCGTTACAATTCCGTGCGATGCAATTTTTCAAATTGTTGACAAAAAATGACGCGTACGTGTTTGTGTTTGAATGAAAAGTGACGCGTTACGGTAGACAGGATAAAGGAGAGGAATCCATCCGTGTATCAGGGTTCCGTAGATGATAAAGGACACGCTCGAGAGGACGCAGCGGGAATGCACTCTGTAAAAGTAGCTGTGCCGTGCGCATTATGCATCGTGATAGACCCGTAGCCCGTAATCGCAACGGAAATAGAAGGACGAGCAAGGAGGAGACTCGACGGATGGGAATCGAGAGGAATGGAAAAGGTCCATGGAAGAAGCTCCCCATCTCGACAAATTGAGTTTCTTCGCAGCGGTCTTCCCCTTGACTTTCCTTCTTTCTACGGGAGCGAGACAACCGAAAGGGGACACGGACGACCGTGAAAACGGAAACGAGATTTCGAAACGCTCTCCTGGACGTTTCGATTTTACTGCTCGATTCGATTCGTGGGATAGACTCGCGAGTCTTTTTCCGTCTTTGCGATCATCGCATTAATCGTCGGATAAAAGAAGAAAGCTCGCGATGTTAACTTTGCCTTCTTGACACTGGATTTTACCCAACTGATTCGACGTTCGCACTGGCGACTGTCGAGCTCAGTTTAAATTAAAATAAATTTTAACAGATACATTAAGCTATTCTACGTTCGTACAAGGAAGATTTCTTTAAGGAGATCTTTTCGAAAATTTCAGGTCGATAGATGAAAAGTTGAAGCCATGAAAATTTGTTAAAGAAGGCAAATTCGTTTAACAAGGGACTTCATATTAAAGAGCTTGCTAAAGAAGGTACAGCAGTAATTTAGTATTTGGAAGAAGGTTCTCCGAAAGCTCTGGCAATTTATTTGGTAAACGCGGGAATGTACTAAACAAGCGCGTATCGAATTAAACGAGGCTGTAGTTCCAGTTTCGAAAACACAAGCGTTCAGAAAAGGGGCGTTAAAAGTTGATCGTATCTTCCCATTCTTTCAATTGGCCCATCTTCCCACGAGAATCGTGCCAGGAGAAGAAAGCACCCTCCCTTGACGCGATGGCCTCGTTAAAGGGTAACAGTGGCGGCGAGGGGTTGGAAAGAATGTCCTCGTTCGAGGAAATGCGACACGATTTCCCCAGGAAAGGTAACGACGGTGAAAGTATTAAGCGGGATACTTTAGGGGACGAGCGACGTGGAATAATTTAGCGAAGCACGGTGTAAAAAAAAGTAAAAGGAAAGAAATCTGGTTTAAGAAGGGTGGCTGCGAAACGCGATATTTTCTTTCGAAAACACTGGGAGAAATGGATTTTTGTCGGCGAGAAACACGCTGCAGAGTATCGGCTCTGTCGTAACACGATGGAAATTGTATTGCACAATATTGAGAACAGAACCGTGGCCATTTCTGGCTGCAAACGGCGACCCGGTCGGCGAACGCGGTCGACTGTCCCGTCTACTTTAAACAGTTATACTTTATAGCACGGTTCGCCCGCTGGAACCGCAGTTTTCCATCCAAAAACTCGGGACACCGCAACCGCCCGAAAACCCACTCGTGGAAACTTCGACGACGATTCTTTATTTTACACGCCCGTACCCGTATGCTCTCCTGCTGACCGTTCGTTTACCACCGATTTTGTATTAAGGTTAACTCGTGTCACCGATGTACCTAAATCAGTGACTGGGTCATTTTAATTGTTCGATGTTTAACCTCCGATATTTCACTTTCTTCCGACGGTGAAAAATAAACGAACGAAGGAAAAGAAAAATGAGAAGCTTAGAATATAGCTTGTCAAGCTATTTAACAAGATTGTACGTTCGAGTACAACGAAGACCGAGTACACCTACTACTGGTATTCGCTGTAAATTATTATGAAACAATCGGTTTCTATAAATATTTGATAAAGGTCTAAGAGAGTGTTACGACAGTTTAGATTTAACAAAACCGTGTGGCAGAGATTGTTTCGGAAGACAACGGTAAATTTGAGCAGGAACTTGTTTCGGATAAAAACATGAAAGCAGTTGTTCCCGGTAAGCAGTCTCGAGTAAAGTTATCTGAGTTAATTAAAGCTGTTTGTTCTTCAAAAGATTCCGGGAATCTTTGAACTTTATCTAGAAAGATTCGCGTGGTGCAGCGTGGTCGAGTAACAAGCGTACATGTTACCGTAGAATACACGACGACGACGACTTTCAAAGTTACCGGAATCTACTCTCGGATAATTCTCATTTAAAAAGCGGCAAAGCGTCCGTCCCGCGACGGTGGAAGTACGCAAAGTTTGATTCGAAAATCTCGTCGACGAGCGTCGAATTTATTCCGTAACTTTTGAATCGCAACTTCCCATATATACCGCGTCTCGTTCCGATCTACGAAACCGTTGTTCGACGAATTTAAATTCTATCCGATTTCTTAAGTTAAAGCTCCATTTTGTATTCCCCTATCCGGAGTTTATTCAGAGGAACTTTGCTTTAAGCGACCCGTTCGCGTCCTGTCATTCCGACGAATTAGACTCGCTGCGAAATCGTCTCCGACGAATTTGCGCGATTTTTACCGTCATCCACAGCGATTATAAATCTTGAATAAAAATGGCAATTCGTTTTCTTTTCATTTTCCCCGCGATAGAACGCGTGATCAACGCATAATGTCGTTGGCTTTAGATATAAGTGGCGATTTCAGTGGATCAGGGTACCTTACGAAGGCACCGAAGAGCATAAAAGTCCGTGCGAGAGGATGGGAGATATACACCCGAGGTGAAATAAAAGCGTGACAATGAATTACCATCGATACCCCATGCGACCTTGCTCTCGATAATTCAGACTAGCGTCTGAAAGCGATCGAAATGTCGTCGCCTACTGCTCCTTAAATATTTCAAAATACGACAAGACCTATCTATATATCCATAAACTGGAACCTCTTTCGAAGATATATCGACAAGTTGTATAATTTAATTCTGGTATCAAAAAGTAGGTAGGAACAGTATTTCTGTGCGACATTACCAATCACTAAAGTGCTGATGAAGCTAAACTTTTAATTAAATCGAACTTTATTAAAAGGACGGTTCTAAACCAGGTCCGTTTATTCTTAGCTTTATATTCTTGGAAAATAGTGTCTAGTATACGGAATTAATGGACTGTGAAGGGTTAAGGTTCACTTGCATCACTGAAATCGATACCACGGCGAAACTCATCGATCGGTCATAGAGGCCACGACACAGAACCTTTAAGTACGTTTGTGCAGATACATGTGTATGGAGATGATGTCGATGACCTTGAGCTAGCCACGTACACGAAAGGCAGTAGAATAATTGATGTCCCCTCTCGATGGGTGGTTTTATTCTAGCAGCAACGATCACGCGATCCTCGAACTCCTCGGACGAATAAAATCGTAGTTATTTTTATCGCGACCGTACTTTATTGTAAATATCATTGCCTTAACGTGCGTCGACGTCGATATTCAAGATAGGCTGTAAAACATAAACTGGCTGAATTTCAGAATTTCTAGCTTCGACATATTAAGAGTTATATCGAACGTCTCGCGATAACGAAGCATCGAACGTAACTCGTGTTCCCGATGTCTACGACAAAAGACAACGAAAGAGGATCGAGGCAAGACCAGGCGAGTATGTGGTTCGCGTCGAAACTCCCATGGGAGGAAACGGGGATTTAAGTTCCGTCTGATTCCGCGTCGACGCATTTCGAATTTAAGATCCTCGAGAGGAAATCTGCTCGTTACACTCGGGAGATTCGCGAATGGATGGACAGAAAGAGAAAGAAAGAAAGGCAGAAAGAGCGGTAGAGGATTCGGTTTCTCGGCAACGATCGATCTCTTAATTATTCGCCAGCTCTTGACCGTACTCCCCTGTGATTCGCGAAAATACACCAGTTCGCAGGAAATTGAGGAGAGCTCGTCGAGATCGCCTTCGAAGCCACTTCGTTCCGGTGCCAATCGACTGGTAATCGACGTATCGTTAACAACGATAGCTTCATCTCGAGACGATGCACACCTTTTAAACGTAATGTACAGGGTGCTTCGAAATAAACGATTTATGCCACTTTCAACCGTTTCGATTCGAGAGCATTTCGATTAAAACTATCTGCTATTTGTTACTCGATTAACGCGTCGATTCGTTCATTGTCACGGTAAAAATTGAAGAAAATCTCGTTAAGCTGCTCTGACTCTTCTCGCATAAACAGCCAACCCGTACACCTGTCCCGAGTTGTTCGATTTGTTCTCGTTTCAGTGCACCGTGAAGAAACCGGTAAATCTTGTCGGCTGTCGAGTCGCGCGACAGCAAACGGCGCGACGCGGAAGAAGTTGGAGACGCAGTTAGAACAATAAAAGAAGGAGTCGGTTGAACATGAGCTTAAAACGGCGGAAAAGGGATGGAAAACGGAAGAAGAAATCGTCGAGTTTTCGCGTCGAGGAAAGTTGGCCATTTTACATTTGCACGAGCAATTGCTCCGTCTGCTTTGTGCCGACTGGTTATATTTACTCTTCACGGACCGTGCAGTTGCATACAGCTGCACACAGACGTCCATCGGAAAGACACCGTCGCTCCCGCGAAAAAATATAAGCTGCCTAGCAAACCGAGCCAAATCAGTGACGTCCAACTTTTCGAGGCAAACGTTTATCCACGTTGGACGGCGCCTCCGTCCGGACGGATTAACGATCTTCCGTCGAATATCGAGACAGATGTTCGTTCAGTTCCGAGAAAATCGACAGCTCGATTGACGGACAACATTTTCGCGAATGACAATTTTTTTACGGTCCTTCATTATCGAAGAGTACGGGAAATATTATAAAGCTGAAACAGCTCGAAAACATGGAGCACTATCTATCAGTTTGTGTTGTATGTAATAAATAGATAGGGGGAAACAATTTAGAAATGGAACGGTTAAGCCAAATATTTTCTGCTACGTCGTTCGATCTTGTCAGAAGAGTTACAGCCAGTCCCGGGCGAATGAACTCACCCTGTATATTAGCCGGCTAACCGAGCCGGAAAACCCTTGAAATAACTTGGAGAATCGTGAGAAGCAGAGGGGTCGGTGGATCGAAATGGAAAAGAAGAACCGATATCTCGATTAAACGATTGCCCTGTCGTTTCGTTGTCGTCGTCGGCGACGACAACGAGATCTTCCTGCTCTACCAGATAGCTGTGCGAGATCGTTTTCTCTGCCCGTGGATGGGACCACTTGTTTTCCCACGGGTTTACACGTTTTGACGGGATACCTGGCATCTCTGGAACGAGAACAACCTCTGTGAACGATAGCTTTTATCGCGAGTTCCGTTATCCGATAAATACGAATAAAACATTACATTTTATAACAGGTTGGTTGCGTCGGTGTCGGGAATAAAACTGTAAACGATAAAGAGAATGGTTAAATTTATCGTGGCTTTTGTTACAAATTTTTATGGACCCTTTCACGAATTTCGCGGAATCATGAATCTTTTAGCGAAAGCATCAAAAAGCTATGGGAAACGTTTGTGCAAAAGTGAAATGAAAATTTTACGTGGCTGCGTTTCGGATGGTTAAAAGACCGTTTTATTTTTGACGTAAAATCATTTTAGACCGCTGCTATTGTACGTACATCGAGTTATTTTTAACGATTGTGGCTTTGCACAGAAAATCGAAGGGACGTCACGTGGCGTCGTAGGTAGCGAACGTGTTACCCTTCGACGGAGATAATTACATAAACATTTGATCGATACGCTTTGTAAGAATCGACGGTTTCTCTATAACCGTCATGACGGTCAACGCGTTAATGATTAAAGCCTCAGAACGTATCCGACTACAGGTGTCGATTCTCACTACGATAGCGATCAGATTAATAATTGAACTATTTCCTCTACCATCTTCGAGGATACAAAAGAGCAGCTTATCGCGAGTATCGTACTGTACAATCTCGCGAGAAAACAGAGAAGAAAAGAGTTTCGAAAAAAGGTTTCTATCCGTAAATCGATTAAAGCTCGCGGGTGTAGCGATGATCCACTTCGATTTCCGTGAGCAGATCACACCGTACGCTCGCTAAACGCGTCTGACCAAAGATTGACTTCTAGCACTTGAACTCGTTCACCTCGCGAGACCGACTGTTCCAAGCGAGTAGTCGAGCACGCTGGAAGGATCCTCGAGAGGTGAGATTCCAGAAAGGCGAAGACGTTGCCAGCAATCCCTGCCCCTTCGAACGCCAAATCCTTTTACTTCGAGCTTTCTTTTCAACCGCGAACGAATTCGAATACCTTCTTCCCCGTCATTTTATTTCTATTCACGGTATTTTAGTATCGATATCGCGTTATCGTTGCACGGCTGCCGGTATTTGGATACCGAAGCATCGGTGTCGAGTTATATCGAGGTACTCGAATACCGTGCAGTACTTGTATATCGAGATTGATCCTTTATCCGCACAGATCCATACACCTCTCCGAACGCGATTGTCTCGCGGCTATATCCACTCGAGCACTCGTTCTTCGTTTTTCCACTCTTATAATGCAAATGCGAAACTTTTAACGAAAGCTGTTCGCATCCTTGCTTCGATAGAACATTGTCGTTACTGTAATTCTCGGGGCGAGAATAATAAGAACGCATTTGCATTGCGAAGCACACTTAACGATCATTTAACTCTTTCCCTTTTTCTCGTGAAAAATAATCGCTCCGTTTTTTCCTTTCGACGACAGTATTCCCGTGGTTGTCGGCAAAGCGGTGCCTCCGTTTTCCGGTAACAATGAATCCTCGATCGTTGCATTATAATTGTCTTGCCGAGAGGGACCGAAAACTCGTTCGAGCACGGGCAAAGCAATTAAAAGGTGGACGTTGATTCGAGGAATCTCAACGCGTCTTTCGTTTGCTTCGATTGTTCGCGAGAATCGATCCTTTCTGCGCGGTATCGATTCGCGATTGTCTCGAGAACTTTTATTTCCGAAACGCTGGAAATTGTCGGTGACGAAATTTTGATCTCGCACGAAGACGTATCGATTTTCAACGAAATGATCAGCAACGTTGTCGCGAATAGCCCCGTTAGCGTGTTTTCATATTACGGTCGATGAATGGATGCTACGGTCAAGCAATATTGGCCCACCCCAACATTGACAAAGGACTAATCAGAGCTGGCCAGAACGTGAGGTGTATTGCTCATTGTCGTCGGTGTGCCCTCCATGACAGCGAACGTTCCTATTCAGCTGTTGCTACAGTTTTCCAAATTATTTTCAAACGCATTGAAAAACTGGAACGCGTGTAAATCATTCCGGTGTAATTCGGGCCAATGTTCGAGGGATTGTAAAACTGTTTATCGGAAATTTTTCACAGAACCGAAAACGAAACGGTAAAAGAGTTCTTTCGCTGCGAACATTATCGCGCGCGTGTCCGCGAGAAAGAGTAAATCGAATTTAAACGATACTCGATTACCGATAACGGTAGTAAAAGGTTCAGGGTTATTAACAGTAATGATTTCGCGTGTTTTTAGCGCTGGAAAAGTGTCCGAGCAGGCAACTGGGTCTCGAATGTTGGTCATTGAGCGGTTCAATACTCGTAGAGCGGGAATTGGTTGATCGCGGATTAACTGCGCGCGTTTCTATGGACGATCGATCAAAAGATCCAGCATCGAATCGAACGAGAACCCCGCTGTCCAAATCCGACCGAGCGAAACTCTATGTCGTTTCGTCTCTGTCTTGGTGCCGTCGACCGACGAGAATTCACATAAGCCGATGTGTAGACCGTGCGTGTGCCTCTATTTCAGAGAATTTCCGTGTCACTGGCACGCGTTGTTCTCTCCTCTGTGCGCGTTTGTACGTGTGCGCTAGCTGCAGGTACACCTACTATCACGATATTAACGAGTGATCGAATTGCTCCACGGCTAAGCTTTCTCGCTACCGTTTGATCGAGTTTGCGGGCATTACCTGCATTACGCCGCTAGAAACGCCAGAAACAAAGGGAATATCTCCTTCCTCTCTACCTGTGCCACCTCTCTCGTAGATATTGCGGATATTTCACGACTTCCTCTTTACGCCGATATTTCCACCGATCGTCGAGTCGTTAAAGCGAAAAGAGAAAAATAAATCGGATAACACAAATCGTTTCGCTTTGGAGGATCAAATGGTGCTTTCTGACGGAGTTACGTCCGAATCACTGATAAATCTTATATCGACACTGTTTCATCGATATCTTTGTTTACACCGATCCCCATCTTTCTTCGAGTTCTTCTCGAGAAAATTTTTCAGTACCACGAGTCGCTTCAGAATTCCCGAAACTCCGCGAATTCTTCTATTTTTCAAGAGATTCCGAATTGTCATCTTCGAATTAACGAGACGGGGATATCGTGTCGTATTTTATTGAATACGCGTGATCCATGAAAAAGTCGATAAACGAGATAAATTTTCGTACGCGATTGTCCCGTAACACGATTCCGCGAAAGCTTTTCTCTCACGGCGGAAATAAATCCGGTCGCTTCGTTTCGTACTCAATTTCCATGGAGGATCGCGCGAGAAGAGGTGGCCGGGAATAAAGTATCCAACAGAATCGCTAATCCTGCTGCAAACACGCCCGATATTGGGCCACCTGTTTGCACCAGCCGCAATGTTTACGACACGCCAACCATCCAAGAGAAGTGCAGCGCGATTGGTCGAACGATATTTTTAATAAAGAACACTCTGATGTGCCGGCGACACGGAAGTCGGGGTTACGCGGTTCGGATCCGCGTTATTTCATTCCCTTACGTTTACGCTATTCTCTCTTCCCTTTTATCCTGCTCTGAGTTACGTGACACGTAATATATTCTCGCTAATGCAGGCAAAAAACGAGCACGTTAATTCTATTTATGTTCTAGGAATATAAAAAGAAGTATTGCCTCTATGCTACATTACTTTGATTTATGGAATTATAATTTAAGGATGGGTCATGTAAACTTTCTCCTTGTCGATGATCTCTTGTTTCGATATATTATGAACATCGTTTTGTAGCTCTAAACGTCAGGAATCTAGCTTTTAATTATTGTCGTAGTTATGGTTTTGTGTAAAGCGTTTCATTCTACCTATCGCTATACGTTTCGTCGTGTACCGCAATTTCATCCCGTCGAGTCGTCGACCCGACGACGCGTGCAGAGTAGCCTACCGACCGTATAATCTCTCGAAAACGCTGGTCCCGTTTAATTTGCGCGGACGCGATTTCTCCTTAAACATCGTACGAATTTTCCATCCAGGAATAAACAGGAATTTCGGAACTCGCATTGTTTGCATTGACGCCATTGTGGAATGGTACGTCTGGCAAATTAGTCGATGCTTTCAGCTGCGGGACTTCATTCTACAAGCATTTGATAAAACATCGTTAACAAACCCGTCCGGGAATATTATTCCGCGTACGGCTCGTTGAAAATTGCACGCATCATCGTTACGTTTTCGCATTTTCAATCGAGAGACATGTGAATTAACGATAACGAGACAGGAAACGGCGGTAAGCAGCTGCCGCGGTAGAAACAATGATACGATAACGATGAAATATCGTGTTTCTTCCGATACCCGATGAATAGATTCCGTGAGGGATAATGGCGTAATATTAGGACTTGATCAGTTTTGAAGGGTGTGCGAGGAAAGACAATTAGTTTTCTGGATCTGGAGGAATCGATATCGGCACTCTTCGAAGATCTTCCGTCTCGCAATGTTAAATTGTCGACGAAATTAACTAATTAGATTTTCGTTGTATTCGGGTTAAAAAAGTTTTTGCGCAATAATGCACGGTAATATAACGCGGTAGCGCAAGAATTATTATATATTTTGCTTGATCCGCAGATGAGTGGGTCGAGTACACGTGGGTATGTACGTCGCTGGAGGCTGACGAGATGTAGGGTGGCAAGAAGAATTGTAGATTTAAGTCGTGTCTTATCGCGAGGGAGTCGTAGCCCGCGGCTCGCCGTTCAACCTCGTCACGAGCTTCGAAGACGGTTTCGAGCGTTCTGCCACGTGTGCAATATTAAAAGCCGCCTTAAAAACGGCCGACGCACCGCGTCGCGACGACCCGTCTCGTCAGCCATAGGCGTAGAAGTCGCCTCCCTCTCGAACGGATCAATGGAGAACGATGAATGTTTTACAGCCGCGAGAGATTATCGAGCAGGAACGTAACGCGTGTAGGGTACACGTCACAATTTCCACGGACAAATGAACAATTGTAACGCGAACACGGACACGAAAGTTCGACGTTAATGTATGCAGGCGTCCGACCGGTATAGTAATTCCGCCACGAATAACATATTGATAAGATCGAGTGGCCGCCATTAACGTTACAATAAAGGGGTCGCTCGAAAAGCGATCGAAGGACAGATCAAAGGGACGCGTTGCGAAACGTCCGATCGATCGTTTGACGATGACGATCATCGTCAGCGAGATTCTGTAATTAAAGGAAGACAAAGGTTGGAAATATCGGTATTAGCAGTAAGTAAGTGGTCGCGATGTCGTGGAGTAGCCACTTTAAAAACAACCCAGGCTACGACACGCCAGGTCAAACTCACTGGCGTAGCCTCTGGGGGTTGCTACTACCCCTCGACTTTCGAGCATCCCTTCAGAGACTCGATTAAATGGAACGGACAGCGCAACGTGTTCTGGATTCTCCTCGGGAAGCGCTAGTATTTGCAATTACGTCCGCGTTTATAAAAATGTATGAAAAGAGTCATTCTCTCGTCGATGCGACATTCGATCGATACCAGGCCGGATGACAAACGACCTTCCCCGCCTTAACCCTTCGTGATAATAAATCCATACATTGAAAAAGGTAACTGCGGCTACTTATAAATACGTAATCGCGTTCAAATACTTGTTAATAATTCTAACGCGAATGAAAGACAACGAGTATAAAGAAATTTAGCACGTAACAGGTACGCAGTGTTAGGGTTACATTTGCAAGGGCGTGTTTTGGACAGAGGAAAAAAAGAATAATCGAAACGGAGGTTATTGGTCGAATAGGAAATACGTCGAAGCGGAATGAAATTTCAGCGAATGTCTACGCTATTGGGCAGCCTTCCTGTTCCACCTGGTCGTCTTATATATACCGGTGGTTCCCTGCGCGGCTGACTCGTGGCTGACTCTCGTGCCTGGCTATGCCTGAATACCCGGCAGGCTCGGCGGCGGGCAACTGCATTGCAGTAGCTCCTCCATATGCCAGGCAGCGTGCGCTCCGAGAAGGAGCCTGCATCGAGAGAAAGAGACGGAACGCGACTACCGCTCGCGATTTATCGAGCTCTCGAATTTCGAGCGCGAATCGTGGCTTCCTAGCGCCTGGTAAACGGCTAATTGATAATTAAGACGTCGATGTTGCTTGCCTCGTTACGTCATAACCGAGTGAGCGATACATGAAACGTGCTCCGAGGAAACAGGAACGAATAACACCGGTTTAAAGCAACTCGTTCACGAATTAACTTCGCGTTGTACCGCGTTGTCGGGACTCTTTAAATATTCGGAAGACGATCGTAATAGAAAATCGATGCCGAGACGAATTATTAAAGCGACAGAGTAACTACGATACTAAGGTAAATCACTGTAAGTTTCTTAACGAATGTAAAACTATTTCCAAGTGTTCGTATCGTAACATGGATGAGTAGGAATAAAAGCCGTCTCGACGATGTGTTAAGAAGATATTGTTGCGCTTGGATAACGCTGAAAGTTCCGAGAATCCTCCAATAGCTTGAAATGTCACGTACAACAGTTATTGCACCTTGTAGCGCGATCTGTGGAAAGTTCTGAGTGCAAGTAGGACGGGTCTGTAAACTATGGTCCAGGGTTACGCGTTGTTCTTTAGTCAGTTGCACGCTTGTTGCTATTTTGGCTGCAATTCTTAAAACTTTTACAGCTGCGTAACCACTGACTCGAGCAAATTTTCATAATGTTGCAAACTTACGGCTGCTTTGGACAGCTCGTAACGCGCAGACGTTCAAAAATCCTTTTGGACTTTCGAAAATTGACGCTTCTCGAACAGGGTTAGAGAAGTTAATTACGCGCGAACGTTGAGAAGCAACGATAAGAGAATGCTTCCACGCAATTTGGAGTATTATCGGGCTAACGCGTTCGCGCGATTATCTGTCGGATGATTCGTGCTCTCGTCTTACGGACATCGATCCGGTCTAATTCCCATCGTGTCGGGGCCGTCATTATGTCTGTCACATTGACATCGACGCCCAGGAGCATCTTCCTCGATCCCGAGCAGGCAGAGAGACGAGCTGCTTACGAAGCTCGATGTGTTCCGCAAACGACGCAAGTCACACGAACACGTCACGTGCTCGACAACTGGAATAATAATTTTCAACGACTTCGCACAAGCTTTGTCCACCTCTTCCAACTCCTAAGCTTCTCATTATCCTTCCGACTGACGTGAATCAACATTTACATTCGTTCTAAATATACCGATCGATCGATGCGGGATATTATTCGCTAAACCACTTATTTCATTCAACATCCTCGGTATTTCTCATGGATAGCAATTCAAACGTTCTGGGAATTTTTAGACGAAGGGAATCAGTCAATACAGAAACTTGGAGATTGTAAATTTTTAAATTTGAAAATTTGCTCGCGCTTTTTCCTCGGAGCCGAGTATAAGCCTTTACCGAATCGTGTCCATAAAAACTTCGGTCCGGCAACCGTAAGCGTAAAAAATCACGACTGAGGCAAACGTATCGCGTCGACTTATACTTCTCCGTAGAGCAGATTAACGATGAAGGAAGCGGATCGTAAATTTACACGTTCTATTTTTAATATCCGGCGGCACGAGCGAAAATAAGAAAGATGTGTCGTCGGGATGAAAGGAGGTGGCAGAAGCGGCAGATTCAGCAGGAAAGAACATTCGCCGAAGGAATTTTCGTCCAGCGTCTAGCGTGATACCGAAAAAGCCAGACAGTTATCGGACGATAAGTTTCTGCAGCATCGTTGGCAAGAGTGGGGGACGATAATAACCGTAGAAGGCAAGAGACGTTGTTAAACGGTGGCACGAGCGAGCATAAATCTTGCGAGAAACACGCGTGGCAAAATTGCCACGGCCAACCTTGTTCTCGGAAAATATGTATCACCTACCTTCTACCATATCCCTTCCTCGTCTCTCTTTGCCTCTGCCCTTCTACCACTTATCTATTCTTCTATTTTCCGAAATCGTCGTAGAATTTTTCCCGCTACATTCGAGACTCGAGCACATTTCCAACTCTCGTTACCTTTCTCGAGTTCTCTATCTTCTACTACCTTCGGAGAGAAAATTTCATCGAACTTCTGAAACGAATATTTTATATCCTTTAGAGCAGAGCGATCGTTTCACGATCATCCGATATTCTATACCGCTATGCATTTTAACTAAAGGAACTGTTTCATAAATGATGCCGTTCTACTTAAAATTTATCAAATTTGCAACCAACAGTGTAATAATAATAAAAAGAGGCGTTGAATATATTTTTGTGCGATACGTTAAAATCGATAGGGCTGTAAAATGTCCCTCGCAAATGGATCAAGTTCGAATATTCTTGGTTGATCGAAATCGAGAAAGTCTGTACCAGTTCACTAGCCAGTTTACGATGGAATAACGTTCAGTAACACGAACGTAACCACGCGGTTACATTCAATTTCTGGCTTGTCGTTCGAACTTTATGATCTCGTTCGAGAATTAAACTAAATTGCTCGATGTAGCTTGGTGGTAGATTCCCGGAGTAACAGCTTGTAAAACTTTGCCGAGCCACGAGAGCGCGGCATTTCTATTTCCCTCTGTTTGGCTAAATCCCCGTAAAAAATTACGAGCGATCGTTAGCGAGGTAACACGGGATACGTTGTAAAATGCAAAGCTTACAAAAATGAGCCGGCGCATCTCGTCGGGTGAAGGAGACCACCGCGAAAAAGCATGAATCGCGAATCTGTTTCCCTTTCCAAGCTCGCGCCAACCCTTTTTCTCTCTGCGAGAATAGTTTCCGACTAGACGCGAATTTTTATTTTCTTTTACGGATGCTGCCAGCGATAACGCGCGGAAAACAACGATATTTTCCTGTGGAAAACCGTGTAAACTGCTTGAACGAAAAACTTCTTTGAAATAATGCGTCTTCGAGTGTAACCATACGTTCCCGGTGCAAAAAGACTATTTTGTCATTCACGGACGAGGCGAGTCGCAGTCTCGAATTTAACTGACGATTGTAGAATTCGATTCAGGCGAAGCGATACGAAGAACAACCTGTTTTTTATCGGTGTCGGACGCAATTCCAGCAACTTCGAGCCAACCACGCGGACCTTCTCGGTCCTCGTCGTCGCCCAGGTAATTGCGTGTTTATCTGCTCGGCTTAATTACGTGTCCGCTTGTCCAGCTGCAAGTGGTAAATTTTCTCCACCCCCTTTACTACGCCCTCTGTACACTCGTGTGCGCGATAGACGCCGAATGTCCGCCATTTTGCGCCGTTACGGATCCACTCCGCTATGTTTTCTCCATTACCGATTCTTTTCGCGTATCAATTCTTACTTAAAATCCTCGCGATTTAGTACGAACGACACTCGTACGATTTATTTTCTGACTCCTTCATTTCCTGCGAAAGAAAAGATATTTCTGACCATACTGTTGGCTGTAAGAGTTACCGCAGCTCGATACGAGGAGAATGTTTCGATATCGATTCGCGGTTTCGTGTATCGTTAAAAAATCGAACGGTAAGAATTGTCGCAGGTAGGAGTCAAAGAAAGGAAGCTTTGTGGTTTTGGCGGTTTCGTGTCGCGTACAAATTCGCGCATTGTTGCTTTTATTCGAAAGTTCCGGCGTCGAGGCGGGAACGGATTGTCGAGCGGTGGCGTGAGCTTCCAACGACGGTTTCTTTTCAACCGCGATTCTTTTTATTTGTTCCGCAGACGCGGTCGCTACCGCGTATGTACACACGTACGTACACACACGCGAGCCAGTCAGGAAGAAGAAGAAGAAAAAGAAGGAAATAAAGAGGGAAAAATAAAGCAGGTCGGTGTGCTGCTTTCATGCGGTCCCGCCATTCACCGTAGAAATTAGGGCAAGCGCTTTAAAGTTCATTGAAAACATCGCGCGGCGGATCGCGATGAAAAGAAAAAGTTCTTGCGCGAGCGAATTTCGAGAGTTCCTTATTTCGTACGTGAAAGAGCGCGAAAGTAGCTGTTTCGCGTCGCATCCGAGCAAGGTATTTGTTATCGCCCTTTATCTCGATTATCCTGCCTCGAAAATGCTTCGACTCGACGGACGAAACCTTGCTCCGTTCACCGTTGAATGTTCGTTCTTCCGTTTACTTGTTAACCCGAACTTCTTCAATTGTCGTTTCGAGAGCCATTTCCTTTTTAATACCTCCTCTTACGTCGTTGCATCGTTTCCCCTAATTAAGGGAGCAACCGTTCTTCTGTTCGAAGTGTAGACTTCTTTTTTTTTCACTTCGCTTCGCTGCACCATTTAAACTCGCTGCCTGTTTGTTCGTCCCGAATCTTGCACGCTAAATTTATTTCTACGTACAACACAATCGAATAACGGTAATGCGTTGTTAATTCGATTTACCGATTCGAGTTACCGCGATCGGTTCAATCTTTCTTCCGTAATATTCGTTTAAGATGACGCGAACGATTTGGTTAGCGAATTTCAACAGAATTTATATCTGTACCTCTCAGCCATTTTGTAACTGTGCAACTTCCATCCGACCCTGCTGGATCACCTGAGTCCGAGGGTCTAATGAGAGTTTGTCGAAGAAGAATAATAATCGGTGTTGGCAATTAGGCAGAATGAGGTGTCATTAACCCGAATGATTAACGAGCTAGGAAAGATTATTCGAGGAAAACCGAGCAAACTTCTTTCGGATCAATATTCCGTTGGCTCTATTGCAGAAATTTTCATAAGTTTGATACGCGTTAATCGATATCTCTGATTACCTTTTCCTCTATTCGTATATGATATTTCTCGAGTTCCAAGATTTTCATGTAACACACGAATGTATTGGATCAATCGTGATCGTAAATTTCATTCGAAAAGAGAAAGCACGGAAATGGTCGTTTGGACAAACTAGTTTACGGGACGAGTATCACCGTAAGACATGATATTCTAGAAGCGTGTCGTTGCACGGTTTAGTAAGTTCTAAAACGACATTAATGGTTTCCCAAGGAAGAACAGCGTCAGCAACGTGTCCGCGTCTCTCAAAGTTGCCACATTAACTCTTCAGCGTCGTGTTCGCGCGACGCGACAGTTGATCGCGCAAGAGGCAAGCCGCAAGAATTCGCGTTAAACGCTTTCGAGCCATGCTTGGCATTTCCTTTGATGCGGAGGCTACGTAATCGTGACGCGCTTTCTACCAGCGTGTTAGCGAATTATAAAGCCCGGTAAACTCGTCGGAGCTTTCGAAAAATCCTTACGACCGGGCTTCGGCTTTCTTCCTGTTAGGGACTCTTTAGCTTCTGTTGCTTCTAAAGCGCCTCTCGCATGGCTGTGACAATATCGTCGTATGTAATACACTTACAGTTTCGAACAACGTTCACGAAACTCGGTTATTAGGGTGTAGACGTAACTTTTATGCATCGATGTCAAGTTTCAGAGGAACGAATAAATTATCGTTTTTCAACTACCGAATCTTTTTGCTGCATACACGTAACATAATAAAATATCTCTTTTTTAACTGTATGCATACGTTCCAATATCGAGCGACTTCATTGTTGAAATACAAGAAATATCAAGGGTTTCCTCCGCTTTCTTTCGGGCATCGTATGCGGAACGTCTCGATCGGTCGAAAGAACAGCTTATACCGGAAAAGCAAGTCGATTTCATGGGATTTCCTGGTAAACCCTGCCGGTAAAGCGGATGTATCAACGCGGCTGTCCTCGCTGTTCTTCTTTTCAGGAAATATCGCGACTGGTCCGGAAAGCGTCCCTTCGATTCGACGAGTTCAATTCCGTTCCATAGTCGGCAAGTTCTTACTTTCAAGTAAAAGATCTGGAAATTCCACGTTTCCGGAGGACAGCCGCGGATATTACGAATTTTCCGCATCTGCGTGCAATGAAAACGAATTTCCCATCTGATCGTTCGACGGACACGCCGTGTACTTGGATACGTTCTTCTCGACCTCTTTGATGCACCTGTTTTCGAAAAGGGATATTTTTAAGCCAGAACTCCGCAAAGTTCTAATCCGAGTCTAAGAGAAACAGATCTCTGCGTCTATTTCAGCAGCTTCGACGACGTCAACAGCATTGCGGAGGCAAACAACAAGAGGGAGGGAGAAAGGATGAATCTTCGCGGGCATGCAACTCGAGTAACACGAGCAAAGTTGCTAACACGTTGGTTCTATGTCGGGTCAGTATATATATGCGAACAACATCGATGAGTTTTCGTGCAAGGATCATGAGGCAACCCGAGTCGGGTTCATTAAACGAGATAAGACGAAGCAAGAACTAAGCAGAATGCATCTCTTTTCATCTTGTGACGCTTTCTCGTTACGCGAACGTATCTTATCACCATTTTCGTTGTCGAGTCGGTTGATCTACTCTGTATTTCATACGAATGCGAGAACGATCGTAATTAAAATAGTTGGCTCTCCGATAAAAATTCCATTGCAAAGTTCCTCCGATCAATGTCCACTTAACGCATAAAATATTAGCTTTCATCCGTTGAAATCAGCTCTCGACCCCGTATTTGCAGTTCGCTAGACGATCAACCCCTAAACTTTCTGATCTGATATACACCTGACCGATACGGTTGCTGCTTCGTCGCCATTAAGGCATAATTGAGAATCGATACTCGATCATCCGGCGGGCCGATATCGGTTCTCTCTTGATTTTAATAAGGTGACGCCATCACAACCCCGGCTACCCTTCTTCCTCATTTATATACGCCAGCACGCTCGCGTGCTCCTCGTACGCCGGTTATTTTAAGCGAACCTTGTTTCACTGAAATTTCACGCTGATACGCGCTCTTCTCCCCCGACGAGGAGCTCGTAAATTGAAAAATCAACGATACGAGGGGTCGTTTCCGGTTGCCTTTCGATTGCTATTCGCCAGCTGAATCTATAACGACGGAAAAGGTGTTCTCCGGGAAGCTGGGTCAATCGCGAACGATATGTTACCGTGCTTCCACTGAAACTAACATGTTCTACGCATTTTTTACACCGCGTGTTTATCTAGCGCGTAGTTGTCTAACGCGTGGTTATCGAACACGTGCCAATCGAAACCTAACAGCTAATGATCTAAATTCTCTTACGTTTCCACATAACTAAAAAAAGTTCATCCAGCAATCAAATGTACGTGTTTCCCAGTTTCAGTAAGTTTCGCTTGCTTCAATTAGCAGGTTTTACGAAGAAAATTCTAGCGAGACGTTCATGAGAAGGATTTTAAATGAAAAAGTAAAAGCTGACGGAAATGAAAGTTGAACGAATTCCGGGACGAAGCGGCGCGAAAGTTTGCTGGATCGTTTGATAGAAGTATGGAAAACGTTTCGGTTATGGTCCAAGGGGTGGTTGCCAGGAATCGTCGAACATTCGAGGGGAATTAAGAAGATCGTGGGACACTGATCCGGCCACCTCCGCGTTTCGGCACCGCTTGCAAAGTTTATAGACTTCTTCGGTAATGAGAAATCTCGGGAGATATCGAGTGTTCCGTCATCGGGAACGTCTATCCTCCTAAGAACTTCGACACCGAGATTTTCGATAGTTACAAACACGATTTCTGTCATCTTCGGTTACCCGGATTCGGGACGGGAAAATGCTACTTATTCGATAGAACTTTTCGCGATCTTCGCGAGCTCTTCTATTAACCGAGAACGTTCTCTTGTACCGAACATTTGTTTGATACAAATGTAGGTTGAAGGCTGAGAAATTCTATGACAGGTTGTTACCAAAGGTTTTATCGGTTCGAACGCGAAGGAGTGTCGGACACAATTTCAGGGTGGAAACTAACGGGAGAAAGGATTACGGTCAAGGATTGAAACTTGTATGAAGGTAGAAGAAAAAAGGAAGCAAAGATCTGAACGTAGAGTATTATATTTATATCTTGACGACGATGGTATCGAAGAAAATTATATACAAGCGTAACGAGGGTTGAATTCCAAATATTTCCATATCTCCATTACCTCGTCACGCTATCGCTTCAGAGAAATTATTCCCGCCATTATCTCTCCACTTATCTCCTCAACATCCTTCCGGTCGCGGAGTTTGCCACGATCCAATCGTATTTAAGGTCGAATCTCCATAAAGGTCTTGCGAAAAAGTTATTCACGTTTCGCCGCCGATTCGTCGGGACAATTATTCCGAACGATCAAGCTATTAACGTAGCCTGTCGTTTTCTGTTCCGTCGATTTCGATAATCGCACGAGAAGCCTGACGTGGCCGTCCGCGAATATTGAAATCCAGAAATACGAGAAATAGGCAACAGTCACGAAACGAGTTTAACGAGCCACGGTTAAATGTCACCGGTGGAAACGAGGTTCGAGTCAATAAAAAATTTAATTCATGAATAGAAAGAACCCGAAGGCAGAAATTTAGATAGGTGTACCGAACTATTCACTTATGGAGTTGAATTACAAACAGTTGCCATCACGCGAAAAGGAACCTTTTCATAATGTCAGATTGCTGCATAGCGATCGATAGATAATCAATGGAGTTATGTGGGTCAATGCCGTCCCTGATTAAGGATTGCGATCGTAAATTTTCTCTTGTACGTGTTGGTTAATGAGCTGCAATATTACACCATCGTTGTATAGGGATGGGATGAATTATCACGTGTCGGATTTCTATGCGTTATTCTGGGCGACAAATTACCACGCGCCGAATTGTCACGCGGGGTACTTCTACGCACCGAGTTACTACGCGTCGATTTTACTCGCGCTGAATTACTACGCACTGCACTTCCACGCGTGGAATTTCTACGCGCTGAATTACCACGCATTGCACTTCCACGCGTCGAATTCCTACGCGCTGAACTACCACGCACTGCACTTCCACGCGCTGAATTATCACGCGTTGCACTTCCACGCGTGGAATTTCTACGCACTGCACTTCCACGCGTGGAATTCCTACGCGCTGAATTACCACGCATTGCACTTCCACGCGTCGAATTCCTACGCGCTGAACTACCACGCACTGCACTTCCACGCGCTGAATTATCACGCGTTGCACTTCCACGCGTGGAATTTCTACGCACTGCACTTCCACGCGTGGAATTCCTACGCGCTGAATTACCACGCACTGCACTCCCACGCGTGGAATTTCTACGCACTGAATTACCATGCGTTGCTCTTCCACACGTCGAATCTCCATGCGTCGAATTCCTACGCGCTGAATTACCACGCGTTGCACTTCCACACGTGGAATTTCTACGCACTGAATTACCATGCGTTGCTCTTCCACGCGTCGAATCTCCACACGTCGAATTTCTACGCGTTAAATTACCAAGCACTGCACTTCCACGCGTCGAATTTCTACGCGTTGTATCTCTACGCGCCGAATTTCTACTCACTGAATTCCCATGTGTTGCACATCTACGCGCCGAGTTACTACTCGTTATACTTCTACGCGGCGAGTTACCACGTGTCGAATTTCTACACGTTGAATAACCACGCATCGAATTAGCCCGCGTTGCGGTTTCACGCGACGTGTCCCAAGCTCGCAATCAGAACCGGATCTCTTTAACCCGATTCTTGAACAAAAGCGAATCAAGCGAACAAAAGAAGACAGGAAGGAAAAGTGAGCAGGAATCGAAGTGTTCGATGAACGACTAACGAGGTCCAACTTTGCCGGAAATGACGATGTACCGGGCGGCTTGAAGCTCCGGGCGATAACTCGAGGATCAAACCGCCTCTCTTTCGTTCCGGCAGTTGAACCGGCATGAAATTGCTGCTGAATTTCTCCCCCTGTTCGGCTCGATAACCGAGGGATCTTCTTCAGACAAAAGAAATCTTTTAGCTCGGATCAAAGTAATTTCTGAGAGGGGAATCGTTGTCGCTGCGCGAAGTCGACTTCAATTTTGACGTTGTTCGAGGTTCAACCCTTTGACGGCCATTGCGTGCATCTAAGTATTCGGGTCGCGACTCGAACGGAAATAAAACGTTGGCAGGCGTACAAGGAGGATAGGATAAAAGGATCTCGAAGGCGGATAAATCGAATCCTTGATTCCGCGTGTGAAACTGCAGAGGCGCTGGAATATAATATGTGTACATAGATGCACCTTGGAATTGCATACCGCGATATTTTCCGAAGGATATCGCCGTGCCTCTACGAGAAACTACCGATTCCTTAGACAATAAAGGCGAGAAATATCTGCGGGAAATGCGAACAATACATTTATTGGTAGAATTAAAATGGAACGAATGCACTTAACTTTTTATGCATCGTGAAATTTCATAAAATGCGTGTCAACTTCTGCTTGCTCGCGAACGATAATACTGTGGATTAAAATAATTCCAGTCTGAACGTCGCTGCTGCATTTCGATTAAGGATTATTACTATATTTTTCATAAATCTTTTCGAGCGTCCGCTCGCATCCACAGGTGCGAATATTGTTATCTAAATGAAGGGTTCATGAAAATCAAAATAAGCTGCACCATTTATCATGCGAAGCGTTTTAGGATTCGCGAAAGTTTTTTCGTTGAATATCCAGCAAACGTTGCAATTGTTCCAGTTTCAACGTCCTATATCCGATCTGGAAAAAGAGTAACAACCGTTTTTCTGTCCATCAAAATAATGGACAGTTTCGGCAAATATTTGTAGATGGAATTACAAGAGTTAACGGGCGAGAGGGAGGCACTAGCCCGAAAATGGCGGATCGATAACGGCGTTAGCCGTCGCGGGGACAAAGATTTCGAAAGCGACCGATTTCAATAAATACTTGAAACACCGATACTTATGGAAAGTTCGTGCTGTGTATGGAAATTTCAACGTCTGCCGTTTCTCGCGCCAATCCGGCTGGCTCGTATCTCGGTCGGGCAGAAGTCGGCTCGAATTGTATCGAGTTCGAACAAAGGAAGAGGAGGGGATAAGAAGACGAAGAAGAAGAGGACGAACAGAGAGAGGATGGAAGTGGAGAAGCGCCGGTGGCTAAAGCCGATTGAAACAATCGGCGATCAGTGTTCGGTGATCCCACTTGGAAATGGCGGAGGGTTGGAAACAAAATCGTCTTGACATCGAAACTCACCCTCAACCTCATCCTCCAACCCGTCATTCCGCTCCAACGATCCTGCTCGAGGCGTCGACTAAAATCTCTCGCAACTGCTACCTCTGTCTCGAATATACCAATCCGACGCTTGTTTGTCGTCGCGACTACCATTTTTAACTCGAGTTTGATTCATATTTCAAACGTGACGCGGTACAACAATTTTTGGCGTTCACCTTTCTGGCTCGATGTCCTTCTGGTATCTCAACCTTTTTTGATTCAGAATTTTTAAACGTTTGTAATTGAAAACTTGGTCTGTACGCGTCGTTGGAGGGGATGTGCTTCGATTCTTTTGTTAATATTAATGATCAGATGTTTTTCGGATTACAAGCTCGCGAGCGAGCCAGTCTTGCTCTTTGTGTTTTTAATTTTCTATAGTATTAAATATTATTCTTCTTGAAACTGGACTGTTTTACCCAAATAACTACAACAGGAATGAACTGTAATATTGTAATGTCTTATATGTCTGAAGGTTCAATGTATTGTAACTTGAGTCATCGAACATATTGCGTGACCGAAACGTTAGTAGAATTTCCGTAACAATGTCACCGCGAACGTATCGGGAACAGGAGGTCCTCGAAATAAAAGCGAATAACGCGTTCATCCGAGCTAAACGCGTTAAACGCCGATAGAAAATCCCACTTTATCGAGTTAAGAAGATCGATGAACAGAGCACGTTTAACGCTCGAAGATTCCATAGACAGGATTTCGACACGGACAGAAGAGGCAAGCGGATTATCGATGGGGAATAAATATCGACGAATCGTAACTGAATGTTTTCAACTGGAACTTGAAATATTGGTTTTGCTCGAGCGACGGAGAAAGGAAGTAATTAAGGTTGAACGTGGCTCGGAGATTACCGTCCCAGTTGGAAAATTGATAGATCGAGGCCGTATCGTGTTCTGTGTCTCTGGGCGGCTGCGAACGAATTCTCGAAGAAGAGCCCGCAACGAAATTGTAAATCGAATTTGCCGGATCCGAGGCTCGATAAACTATGAAACAGGTCTCGAGCTAACTGAATATTTGCACGACGAGTGAATAATTTACGCGGTAGGAAGAATAGGGGATTCGATGAATAATATGCAATCGGTGAAACGTTTCGCTGCACGGACAGCGCGTGCACTTGAAAACTAATACGTTTGATAAATCACAGAGAGTGTTAATCCGAGTGGATAAACGCGTTATTGGAAAGCAATCGGGAGGATAACATAATTGTTGAGGTGTACGAATGATACACCGCCAGAGGGAAAGAGAGGTGACGTAACGAAATGGCCCTTCCGCGTGTTCTAGGAAACCTGAAATTATAATAAATACGGTAACGTGAGCGGAAATACCGCGAGGGTTCAACGGAATAATGGAAAATACTCGTTACGGATACAACTTTCTTTTATTCATACCTTGAATACCGATAACAATTGCAGCCGCCGTAATACGTTGAAACATGAATTATTAAGCGTAACGTGTAATTTTTCGATTTAATTCGCCAACTTATCGTTTCGTATTATCCCTGTAACATTACTGGCACTGTTCAACATTTTTCTCCATTCGATCGACACGAGTCCATTTCTACTCTTCGACTACCATTTAAATCATCGAAGCGAGTTTCGCGCGAATACGGCGTACACGACTGTTTTTCAAGAGATAATTTAAATCTCGTTGACTAGATCGGTCGCGATTACCCGTGAATTGACTTTCGATTCAAGCTTTTTCAAACGAGCAATTGTCTCCTCAGTTATCCGATCGTGTCAGGATCCTTTGCACGGGCACAAACTGTCGATAACTCGAGGCAAACGGGAAACCGTGTCGGAATGCAATATTTATTTCCCAATCAATTCGCGATCGAGGGTGACAGCGAATAATATTACCGTTCGATTCCTCGTTGCCTACTAAAAAACGGGAATCTTTGCTTGCTAATACGAGCGAAGAGAAAGAGAAATAGAGAAAAACGCAGCGTAGAAGGGGCAAAAGGTGCGAGTAACCTGGTCGAGATGGAAGCAAGAACGAGAAGCGGGTTAGTAAAAAGCTATCCACCTGGGGGTCGGATAAATATTAACACTTTTATAAATATGAAACGCGGTCAGTACTTCCTCTTGTTACGTCAGCGTGGTAAACAACAGGAACGAGAGGGTTGAATGGAAGAAAATGACGGAGAACACTGGTTGGACAGAGCAAATTTCTCCAGAAATGGAGGCAGAGAACGAATGAGTAGAAGCGGAAAGACTAACCCGTACGTTGTGTGTGTAGGATGGACAAGGGAAGAAACAAAAGAAAAGGGTGACGTACCACAGAATTACAGGGTGTGCCGTTCGAAAACGAGTTTGGAATTTCAAACGATGGCTTCATACGTCTAAAGTTTCTCCGATATTTAAATTTCCAAATTTTCAAACGATCGAATTTCCTAAATGTCTCGATTCCAAACGAGACAAAATTAACGTTCGTATTTCTCGTAATATCTCGCTTCGCGAGTTGAATGTTACAGCTCGATCGTATTCTCGTTGAAACTGTTTAAGTTCTCGATTAAACTTTTCGAAGATACACGCAAAAGACGAATGAATTTAAACGGAACACCTTGTACATGGGGTGCGCGTGTGCGAGTAAACGGACGCACAGAAGCAACGAGATAAATTCCCGCGGATTGTATGGAACCGGCGAGGCAGAGTTTATTTTACGGCTCGGGAGAATATTCCTGTCTCGATGTAATTGTAATGATGATTTATCGTGCTCGGGGAATCGATCTTCTTCCGAGCTATGGATCTTTTCGCGGTTGAAACGAAACCGGTGTCCATCACGGCTACGGTTCTTCGTTCGAATTCAAGGGTATACGTACGTGCACCCTATTCAATCTTCTCGTAAATATTGGATGAAGGGATTTAACCCTTTGTGATACAAAATTCACGATAGTCCGCATCGAATTAATTTTTCAAGCCTTACAAACTACCCTCGGTTCGCTAACTTTCACGCGTGCCTCGTGTTGCTCGTTTTAACCCCTTCGAGGCTAATTCCGTTAGATCTTTTTTTGTCGTGTTTAAACTTTAATCGTGTCGAATAATTGACAAGAGTGTTTACGAAACGAATAATCGCAGGAACCGGTGATTCGAACGCGAGCTGAAAAGGCCAGCGTGTTCATCATGAAATATGAATTCGTGTCCCTGCAACGGCGAACAATACGAGCGAGTTAGAGGGATTAATCAATCGTTGCGTTAAGCGAGGATGAATTAAAAGTCGAACGACGCGATAAGGGGAGGATGGGTCGGACTGGCTTTTCTTCCGACCCTTCTAAAACGAGCAGGTGGAAACAATCGAGGCTTTTGTCCTTTGTGCGTTTCCCTCGACACGATTCGAGGGCCAATCGAATTTCCGAAATCGCGCTGCCCGTGAGGACGCGGTACAACCGTACCTTTTCATCTCATTGTTCCGAAAAATATCGAACGGTCACCGTAACGGAGTCGCGAATAATCCACGGGGAATTCTTGGAGGGTCGCGAAGCTCTGTTATTTTCCTCGATGCGGTTCGGTTTCGAACAGATTGCTTCGGATTATAAGTTCGATTGTAACGCGGTCCGATTTGTAAGCGTTTCCATTTCGTGACCGTGCATACGAACAAGGAGAACGTCGATGGGTAGCTTTGATTTATTTTTGCCGATTTGCTCGCACGTAGCTGGAACTTCCAGCGGGAATAGAAATATAACCGCAGACCGGTGCCGCTATGTATGTACAATTTCGAGTATCGTCGATCGATCTGCGCCGGAAGTCGAAGACTTGTCGTTTCGTAAAAGCGATATAACCGACCCATAGTTAGAGAACCGCCATTTCGAAAATTTTCCAAGTTAATTTCGAATCGACGACGGTGCGAACAATTATTCCATTGACAAATGAACTTTCACCGTTCCACAACGGTTAGCAAACAAGGAGAAACACGAAAGTGGATGTACGCGGTTGAACGAGAAAAAAGGAGACAGAAAGGGCGAGATGGGAACGGTCTAACGAGTTTTCTTCGTTTTGCATGCCAGAAACAATCGAGGTCGTGGACGTTTTCCTCCAACGAGTTCGAGTTTCGAACGCGTCTCTGCTCGAGGACGTGGACGAGGGGGTTGCAGGTTGAAGGGGACGCGAACGACTCGAACCAGGCACTAATTTCTGGTGTGAATTCGGCTTAACTGGCGAGCCAGCCTCCTACGGCCGTGTCCGGAAAATTCAACGGCGCCAAAACAATCGGACGGACGCGAAAACTGCATCAGACGTGAAATTCGCGCTAATTGTTCCGTCGCACCGCTCTTTTTTGCTCCTGCTCTAAACGTTAACCGGTCCCGCCTCTCTTTCCGAATCCCGTCGATGCTTGAGTCCCGGCTACAATGTGGCGATGATTAGCGAAGTAGATCCAATCCCGAAATCGTCGCACCTTTCGCATTTAAATCTTCACGAATTCGGCTAAATCGAGAAACCCTTATCGAGAAGCAAAGATTAAATAGGATAATTCGATTTTTTCGTAAATTGAACGGTTATAAATAACCGAAATAACCGATCGAAACAAGTTAGAATAAAAAGGAGAAGCCAGTGATAGAAGACGTACGAAGGAAGGCACTATCACGGATGATTATTCGTGCTCGTCGAGTCCGTACAAAATTGACGAACACCGAAGGAACCAGGTCAGACGTTCATCCCGTCGTGATCGTAATCTTAATTAACCAACACCAGTTGCAGTCGAGTGGCGACTTGGTTTTATACATGCACGCTATATTGTAGGGAAATTTAATCGCTTAAATTCGGAATCCTCGTTCCCTTGCTGCCTAGAATTTGACGCTTTAATCGTTCTAAATTTATCTTCGATTCGACGAACGCGTGCCAATCTGAACAGATATACGCTCGCGGATATAAATATAGAGATTCAAAATTACTCCGTAAACTGTTAGATCGGTTTATAATAAGAACATCGAATGTTATTTGCCAGCGCACGTGATCTAACGTGTCGATACTAAAACGAAATGTATCGAATGCGAGCACACAATCGCGGGAATAATTTTCCAGAGAGTATCGAATAGAACAGGATGACCTAACCCGTCCGTCGACTCTCGCAATATCGATATTAAATGGTTCAAGGGGAAGATAAACGAAGCAAAAGCTTTAACGGACGGCCGATAATTAAATTTATATTCCTGTATAATGAGAAATCGTGAAAGGATTGAGTGGCAGAGGGAAAAAAAGTTTCTTAGCGAGCTTATCTCGAAGCGGATTGTTAACGTCCGACACAGATGCCAGCTGAAAATAAATCGATCAGAAATTTGCGGTAGGGAAGCTGGCTAACTTGCCTCTAACTTGCTTCTCGTCGAGACAATGATCAATTTAGCTGCTCTGTAAACCATCGTCGACGATAGATTCGAGCGTAATTGTTGTAATATCGACGTAAAGAATTTGATTTCTTTCGATTCGCTTCTAAATTACATTCGAAGAAATTTCATCCGCTTTTTTGCGAGCAACGCGTCATTCTCAAGTTGAAGCTGTTAATTGAGAGAAGACGACAAGGAACTGCGAACTTTCGTAGCCGTTCGAGTCGTTCTTTTACTCTTTGTTGTAAAGTTGTAAGACGTCCACGGAATTTTAACGAGACACGATCGTCCGATGCTTACAAATCACTGGTCTGATTCATGGTACACCTGTTTTTCTCTTCTTACCCTCTCCTTCTCGTTCTTTATTCCGCTACGATAAAAGGCGCTTGCTGCTCGTAATGGCTATCGCGTCTAATTAGTCGATCGACGCGACGTATCGATTCCTGAAACGTGTTCGGACTGTTTGCTCACCATTCTTCCAGCAACTCCTTCGCCTCGATTGATCCTTTCTTCTCAAAGAGAATCACGCGTTCGCGTTTGCGATCTACTTACATGATGTTCCGAGTATCCCTCGGGGTGCGACGTCGGTGAATTTTAACAAGAATTAATGACCAATCGAAACCTTATCGAACCCGCTATAAATTTCGACGCGGCAGAGTTGACGAAATTGCGTTGCAGTTAAAAAAACGGGTTTCCGACTGTCGAAGCGTTACAAATATTCGACGAGGTAGTAACTTTGCGAAAACTATAATGTTTTATTAAAACAGTTTATCAAACTCGTCGATAGAATGCCTGTTTATTTTGGAGCGGACATCGTCGCGCGAAGCGTCGAAAGAGCCAGGCGAACATTTGTCACGACGCGTTGCGATCGTTCCGAACGTTCGAGGATAACTCGATAGCGGAGTAGCAGTGCCGGTCGATGGAATCCATTCGTTTTCAAACGTCAACTCCTTCGTCAGGGACCGACAGTATCGTCGACACGTTCGTAATTATCTTCTCTCTCTCTGCTGTCCCTTGGGACGTTCGTGGCGGTGCTAATTAACGTACTACACAACTCGGCCATTTCGCGGCGTGAATATTTTCGATACGAAGTACGCCATGTATCACGGCTGTATTTCTGTTTGCCGCTGCTATTTTCTTTCTCTATCGACGCTCGTAATTCTCGTTTTCCGTCATCCGCGATATGGCTGCGAATTTCATTTAAAAACCTGTTGTTTAATTACGCGATACTTTTCGCCGCGAATTGATTTCGTCATCGCCGATGCAAATATCTCGTCGATTGTTTCGAAGGAAGAAAATTTGGTGAACGGGGAAAAAGTTTGACAGACGCGTAACCACTACCTTGTTCCTCTCTAGTATCTACTTACTCCGGATCGATGGTAGGAAAGTTTATCTTTTGGACTTGATTTAAATTAAATGTCAACATCCAGCATCGTGGCGCAGCGCGGAGTCTCTTTGCACGCTTATTTTCCGCTTGCGGAACGCAAGGAGTGTACTCAACGTGACTGCCAATCGGCGACTACCTCCCCTATTTGGTTAGTTAATAAAAAATTTCGCATCATCCTCCGCGTAAATATTGTCCGACAAAATTACAAGGCACTGTTTCATCAAGGAAGAGAAAACTTAATAACCTTAAACGCCGTGAGCTTAATTACGCGTTGAAAATTTTCAACGCGAATAAATCCTCGTATCGTCGCGAATGTGGGACTTGCCCCGAAATATATTCGGATACCGTATTTAATCGGAAGGCCGGGAATGTTCGTCTTGATTTGGGTACGGCGCGTTAACTGGCACGTTCGAGGTACGTTTTCATTAGCACGTAGCGTTGTTATCGGCCGGGACGTGCCGAAGATAAGTGGTTATCTTTCGTTTCTCTTTCTTTTCTCGCTTTCGGGGCTGGTTATTCCACGGGCGGATCGCGCGCCACTATGGAAGGCTGGTTTGTCTTCGTCAAGACAGACGAAAGGAGCTGGAAGTGGTAGCTTTTTTAGAAAGCGCATTCTTCTGTCCGTCCTCTCGTGGAAACGATCCACTTCGGAGAAAAGATGGTGCAGTGCTGCTTGAAAAATGAATATCTTCAGCCGACGGGAGGAAGTGCGGAGAAGAAGAAAAAAAAAAAAGAAATTTCGACCCGTCGACTGCTTCTTCCGTTCGTTCCTCTCTAATAAAACGTCATACGAGAATTTATTTACTCTCGTGTATTCGGACTTCCTCCACCATACATACGGCATACCCGTTTTATCATCCCGTTTCGCCATTTATTTCCTTTATTACTCAATCCCATTCCGCGCAGAAATTAGACGAGTATGGGTAAAATTAATTGCATCGTTGAGTGCTGTTACAGATTTATCGTGCTACGAGGATTTTAGAAATAGAAGAAATCGTGAACGTATTCCGTGCAACGAAACTAATTACAGGGCCTTTCGGAGTTCGTCTAGCTTTTATTGTACCTTTCGGACGAAATAGAAGAATGCTTTGGCTCAATTTTGAATCAAAACGACTATTTAATTCCTTGAGGGAAAAGAACTTTTCTAACCGGGAACAACTATACCTCACAGACGCATTCTTGTCGCCCTTAACGAGTATTTTTATACCGTTTTCTTGCGAAACGCTGAAAGTCCACTTCTAGCCAAGCGTAACGAGCTGCGGCCTTTATGGCACGCATTAATTAAATTAACGGGATCATTAATTGTGGCCTGACCGCGCTTCTCGAACCTTTCGCGCTTCGTATCTCTGCGAATCCTGGAAAACGGAGTAGGACATTGCCGGTTTTTTGTTTCCGTTTTCTCTTTTTCCCTCTCTGCGCAAGGCCATGCCGTCTAACAGAAAGAAAAACGAGCTTTCGAGATTGCATGTGACTTTATAAAATGCTAACAGACAGGATCGGATTCCTCGAGTTTATTCTGCGAGGAATTCCTCTGATTGTTCAGAAACTGGGAAATACATTTCAACGTCGAGGATTAGCCTTTCAATTTCAGACGAGAGAGAAATTTCTCGAGCAACGGAGGAGCAAAATTATGCTGAAATTATCGAATACGATTGTGTACGTTGCTGTGAATCAAATTTCTGCCGATCGGTATTGCGTTGCGCGTGAACATCAGCTAATGCCGCGAAGATACGACGTAATATCGGCGCGACACAATTATCCTTGGGTTATTCGATTTCATTGCCATTTTTTTAAGACTATTTATTCGTATCGTCGCTTCAACGGAACGAGCAGGTAATGGAACAACTGTGTTTGAATATACTCGCGTATTCGCAAAGAAACGAGAACTGAAACGAGTGCAGATTCCCGCAGTGAATCGACGGTGGAACGAGACAAGCATTGTCCGACCTACACAGTCGGTCCCTTTAACTAAAACGAATCAACGACTGATTTAACCCCTGCGGCAAAACATCTCGAGCGAAACAGGTAAACCATTTATCCTCTGAATAAACCGGCGGAAGTGAAAGGAGTGAATAATATATGTGGCTCCTGATATCGGGTACTTAAATGTGGACCCAACGATTCATACAACGCTGTAAATTGTATCGATCGCGCTGTTAGAAGCGGAACAAATTAAAGATTTAACCAGTTCTGGTAGTCAGACCGCTGCGAGTAATGCGGGTTCGATTGATTTAGCTTTTGTAATCAAACCGTTGAAAGTAGAGCGAATCAACGATTGGTCTGACCGTTGTGTATCGTCGAAAGTGAATCGGGTCGATCATATATTTGGCTTCGGTAGTTAAACAATCGCGAGTGAAACGAATCAACGATTTATTCGAGATAATCAAAGCGAAGAAGGTGGACGATATACCTGGCTAGTCGGATAGCGATCGAATATGCGATTTATTCAAAGGTTGCAATCGGACAATCAAAGCGTAGAAAGCGAACGAGGCACTCCTGGCTCGAGTAGTCGGCTCACGACAAGAGAAACGAGTCAACGATTGGTCCGACTTCTGCGATCGAATCGTCGAGCGCTGTACGGTATTCTATTTCGCTGTCTGACCAGTGACACCATGAAATAATAACAGGATCTCGCCAGTCCCGTCACGTGTGTATGTATTTTTAAATTCAAAAGAAATCCGTAAAAGTTTTCCAAAGGTTCTCCGTTTCTCTTTCTCCTCTATCTCCTTGTATCGACGTTTTCCCTCCGTGCCGGTTCGTAATAACATTGAAATTCAATCCAACGTTCCGTTTCCATAAAAGTAAACCTAGCCGGTAGCGTATCCCGATTCCCGTCATCCTTCAGTCTTGTTCCAATTTTCTCTTAATCTGTGATCCTGGATCCGAGTAAAACGGCTAAAGTGAAGCAGATAACACGGCGAATTCCGTCTCGAAGCTTTTACAATAATACAGCGACTCCTTCGATCGCTACGATATCCACGAATCCTAAGCCTGTTCGTATCTCAGCGTTTAATCCTCCGCGAAAGAAGGAGAGAGAGAGCGTTCTACATCAAAGTTGCCAGAAACAGCCCTAAACGACGGAAGAAACTTATATAGCTATCGAACTTTTCAGGACAGCGGATGGAAACTGAAACGATGTAACGAGTAGGAGAGGATCACTTTCCTCCTGCAGTTGGCGACTCAATTAAAGGAATTGAAACTTATCGACGAAATTATACGTTCTATACCTTGCAGGGGGATTTTCCTTTAGTCCGAGAAAAGCACGAAACTATGACAATTTATTTGCTAAAATTCGATAATATGTCGTAAATGACGTACAAAGGAATCGAGCGTCTCGATCGCGATTCCTTTTAAAGAAATTTAAAGCGGTGACGAATGGAAACTCGAAGAAGAAACGAAATTAAAAAAGAACACGTAGTCGCGACAAATAAAATCTATCGCATCGATTACATACATCGACGTTCGTGTTCCGAAAAAACTCGAAAAGAGTTTCTTTTTCGTCCCCCGCATCGGTTTTCTTACGAACGACAACGAATCGAATTTGTCTCGTTAAAAAGTTTAGGAAAAACGATCCTGTTTCGTAGAAAACATTTATTGTTTCGATGCCGGAAAGAACACGTACGAAATATAATTAAATGTACATAACGCCAGGTCGAAATGTCCAGAGGCATCGATTTCGCTTCGTTTGAATTTCAATTTCGAAATAACCTTATCCTTTCGGCGAGCCATGGTTTAATCGCGATTTAAATGCAGTTTACTCGCTACAAATCACCGAGTTATTATTACGAGTGAATTCTGCATGTTTTATTAACAACTTCGTAACTTTCCCGGACAGTCAGCGAGCCGAGTAAACGTCTAATTAATTTCGGCCAAAAGTTTAGCTGCTCGTTCAACTTGGATGCTATCCGAATCGTGTCGTAACGTTTTTCACGTTCCAGTTTTATCCGTTTCGAGTGTAAAGTCGTTCGACGGCGAGCAAGTTCTCGCATACTTTAGTCGGAAAACGCGTGTCAGTTATAAACGATGGAGGGTTGCAGCGTTTCTCGCAAAAAAATTCCCATAAAATCCGCGTTTCAAACTTATCGGCGAAAAAATGATTTTTTACTCGCGATTATTCGTTTATTTCCGCGTTCACGGATAGCTCTACTTACGTATAATTTGCAATTTGTACGAGAGGCAATTTATGCCATAAACTGGTGTAGCAGCTGAAACAAGCATCGTTTGCAAATTTCAGCCTGTTTAGATTTCACGCGCAATAAACAAGGTGTACGCGGATCGGTTATTCGCGCTCTGTGTTCGCGATTTCGCGTCCGTTTTACCGTCCTTTAACGAGCGCGTTACACTGCCATTTGCGTCGTTTCTCCAAACATCGTTTTCTCCGAACGAGCCTTCGCTCGATGGCAAGGAAAACACGGGACTAACGGCCGACGATCACTGCACCTATGCACGTTGTACTCGGAAATCGTTCCGAGCCTTTTCAACGGAACGCGTCCCGTTTTAGCGACGATCCAGGACAGCGATGCATCATACTTGGAAATCATTTTGACCCGTTTCCAAGGAAAGTGCCATCGTTCTTTTCTCCGCCGTTCATAAACTTCCGCGTAACGCAAGCTTTCGCTTTCTCCTTCCATTTTTACTATTTCGTAATGACGATAATCGTATTATACAACGCAGGCTGCGCTAGAACGTGCGCGGATGAAAATGGGAAGAAAGGTACGAGGCAATTACTCGGGAGAAAAGACTCGTAAAGTTTCGAGTAGCTTCTGGAATTAAAAGTGCGTGGACGAGACCGTTAATGGCTTTACGACGACACAAAAGACGGGGGGACGGAAGAAAAAGCGTCGTGCAAGTTGCTTTATGTTTTCTCGCGCTTTTAATCCTTGGGAAAAGAAAAAACATTCTATACGTGATCACCGCGGTGTGTTACGAATAGCAATTTGAATTAAAAAATTTGCCGAATAAAAGTATTTGAAAATTTGAGATTTTGTCGTCGAATGGTATTCACGTGAAGCTTCGCGCGAAAAGAGGTGTCGAGCGTTGAAAGCATCAACTTGAACGAAATAAGTACACACGCGACATCGAAGAAAGCAAGTTAGCCGAGCCGGTTCGAAGGTGAATGGCGTCGAAACACTCGCACACACGAGGGTAAGAACGAAATCCAACGCGCGGCAAAAGAGATTTACATCTTTGATTGACACTGAAAAGGAACGTTCCTCGCTTCCTGTACCTTGAATTATGAATAGGAAAGCGGCAGAGTGAAGCGGCAAAACTTCCGTGGGTACAATTTTTTCGCGAGAAGAGGCAGACGTAAATATTGACTTCCGGGCTCACGCTCGTCTCCGGATGAAAACCGTGAATGTACTCTCGGCCGATCGACGAAAGTCGAAATAAACTATGGTAATGATGCAAACGTTTTCCACTCACCGGCTCTCCATCCTGCACTTGCCCTCTCGCGATTTGCAGTTGCTTTTGAAGTCGTCGAAAATCTGGCTGCACGGTTTACCCCGCAAACAGACGCTCAGCGCATGATTGCAGGTAGGCAGGGCGTCGATGGAGTACGGGTCCTTATCTGGAAAAATCGTCGCTAAATTAATGAGACGCGATATCGTCGCGGAGTTTTAATCGGAACCGATGCAATTTCGATATTCGCGCGTTTCGATAGGAACGAGAGAAAAAGTATTCGCACGCGAAGATTAATTCTTGATAATTTTTATACACGACTGTTTGTAGCCGGTCGTTCGTTTTTCTAGAGCGCGTATGCGCGTTTTTCGTGCCTGAACATCCACTCTTCGAAGTCATATCCACTTTATCGTCTGTCAGAAACAAAGAGCCCCGGCTAAATTCATCTATCCGTTGAACGGACAACGAATCTGATGGCAGCTCAATTAAAAATATTGCTGGTATAAAACTCTCTTTCGTTATTGCTCGTTCGTTTGAAAGCGCGGAAAAATAATTGCCAGGCCGGTCGAAGTCGCAGAAAATAATGAAAAGACGCGTCTGTCTGGGACCGATGGAAATAAAACAATAAGAAGTCGTCGGCACGGGGTGCCGCCGGTCTCGGGCAAAAAGACGAACCAGAAAATAATAAAGGTATTCTTTTATCGAAGAAAGAAAGAAAGGAAAATGAAGGGGTAGGGATAGGGGACGCGTTAGGAGAGGAGAGATTTTTTCGCGGATAAAGGAAAGAGGATTGGGAAATTTCCCGTGAATAATTTCAAAGACCTCGCCGCTTTTCCCACCCTCCTCGCCCCGCTCGCGAATTCTCCGATAATAAAAGCGATCGCAATTAAAAGGGCGGACTAATTCATTTAACGGCGAGACGATCGGCGGAGAAAGAGATAGATAAACGAGAAGGAAAATCGACTTCCAGTGGCTGTACACTCTATTTCATAAATTACAGAAAAAGATGAAAGCGATACCGGTTGGAAAAGCTGGCACGAGAAAATATGTAAACAAAAGCGGTACGGTGGGGCGCGGATAATGGGGGCGTAGCGGAGAAAAGGAACACAGGCGAGATAAAAAAATAAAAAAGGAGAGAGTTTCTCTGGCGGAATCGACAGGCAGGAGGAGAGGCATTCTTTCGGCATTGGTAAGAACGAAGACCGAAAGAAAAAAACGACCAGGATGGCAATGGAAAGAGAGAAAGAAAGAAAAGAAGAAAGAGAGAAAAAGGAGGAACGCGAGTTGAACAGCGGACGTGGGTGAAAAGAAGCGCATTGGGAATTATCCGCGAATCGTTCGAAAATGCTCAAAAGACTCGACGGCCCGGACGAGCGAACCCTCGGGAAAATGAACAATGGAGATCGCAGGAGAAGCCGCAATGGCGCGGAGGTTATATAAGAGAGCCGCAGTCAAAGATATCGCGATCCCTTTGTTTCTTTCACGAGACCCGCCCCCCCTCTTTTCATCGAAAGAAAATGCCCTGAACGAGTGGCGCTTCGATCAAATTTTCTCCTGTTATGTTCTCCCCTTGCAACCGGTATCGTTGTACGAGACAACCCCCTAGATAACACTTTCCTGCGCGATCAACGCCATCGGATATGTCATAAGCAGCGTGTATCGCGAATCGAGCATACAAGGCGTTAAGGAAAAGTATATCGTTTGCAGAATGCACGAGACGGGAATTCGTAACAACTCGACAAATTACGAATAATAGATTATCTATCGAAATAGCTGCCGTTCAAATCTCTTCCATACTATACTATATTCTAGCTTCGTGAAAAACACGTGTCTCTAAAAAATTCAGACCGTTTGTCGTTCAAAATTGGAAATGTTACACCGGTGTTGTTAAATATTGACACGCGACCAAGTAACGTTGACGAAACATGCAATGACGTTTTGGAAAATCGGGCATGTTCGACAACGGCGAATTTATCGACGAAAAACTATTTATCGAAGAATCGTTTGTGTACGCGAAACGAAATGTGGGTCGCAGCGAAACGTTACAGATCGAGAGTTAGCGTTCGCGGGAAATTAAAATTTTAATTTCGTAAGGAAAACAGAAGTGTCTTGAGAAGGAAGCAATTAAGGGAGAAAATAAATTAAGCTTGCCTTCCGAGATTTCACCACTCGGGAACTTCATTTTGAAACATAATTTCGAGATGGGAAAAATCCGAGCAATTAGACTGCTTTGAACGAGCGTTTCATTTCACTGATGTATATCACGTTTATCGAACTTTGACTGACTGCAAATTAGTTTAGAAAGTTACGCTGCATTATATCGCATTACAGTATAACTATACTCGACGCTTGTTCATTTCGGACTGTATCCCGAACAATTTGCAAGATATACTCCTGAATTTATAAATCCCTCTCTTTGTTCCTAGAGTGTATAGTTAAATCTCGATAACAAGAGAATGTCTAATCGTTTCGTATTTATTCGTGCACGAATCATAGCTACGAAAACCTTGTATTAAGTGATAGTTTACGGCAGGAAAATTCGATCTTAATGTCTTGATGCAGCATAGGGTGATACGCATGACCCAAAATGAAAAGAAGCAGACGGGCCAAGACGAGATGTTCTTGATAGAAATAATTCAAAGAGTAAGGAGTACCTCAATTAGAGGAGTTTGGGCAAAAGTTTAATTACATTTACCCGGATACATGCATAAGCTACACGGTCGGCTTGAAAGCCGGTCATACGGGAAGCCAACGTAGATAATGAAAGCTCTGCCATAGTCGGTAAGAGAAGCAGGAAGCTTCGGCACTTAATGAGATTAAATTCGCCCCCGTGCTTTGAAAAAAGGAAACGAAGGAAAGGGAAAACCGACGGTGAACTAGAGAAAGGTGGAGAGAAAAAAAGAAAAGGGAAAGGAACGGAGGAGAAAGAAGGCCTGGCAAAGGCACGCGCGCTACCCCTTTTCCTTCCTCTTCGCTCTTCTACGCTCCTCTTCAACGCGCCAAAGATTCGCTCCTCTTCGAGTCGACGTCACTTTCAGGATACACTGAAAGCAACGCGTTGCAGCTTATGCAACGCAGTCGGGGCTTTGAAGCTTCCGTCGAGCCGTAAAAAGATCGCGAACAGAAAGGAGAAATCGGTTTCCAAGCTTTTAATGCCTTAACGATCAAACCCTCGAGAATCCCTTTCGCTTTCGTCACCTTTTATTTTGCCCAGAACTTTCCGTGTTTCGCGCAAACGCCTCTCGACCGGTTTCGTAATATCGAACGAAATAAATTGATTATTCGATAAAAAGTTTCCTCGTGCAAGCAAAATTGCGTAGCTCCGATTTGCAGTTTAAGGTTTCACGAAAATAATTGCGTAAACATTCCATTAATATCCTGAATACGCACCGGTTGATTGTCAGTTCCAGGAAATAATAGTACGAGGAAATACGTGTAACGTTCTATTATGAATTTCACTGTGCATAACTCACGGCAATAGCTACGGGTAATTTAATGCCATGTTTAGAGAACGTATAGTTAATTATTGCCATAGGGAATTTGTAATTCTCATGGGGTTCGCTGTAAATCCTTCTTAAAACACGATGTAACCCTGTTCGAAATTAGTTTATTTATCGCAACGCGAATCGAACGATTTTCGTTTTGTTAAATGTACAAACAAAAAGATATGGAAGAACGAAAACAGTTAAAAAAATAAGCGACTTTGGTCGATCGATGTCCATCGAATATTTGCCAACGGACTACGACAAACCAAAACCGACCAAAACTACAATTTCCATTGATGTTGTTTTCGAAAGTGGAACGAATACGATCGACGAGTTAAAAATAGAGCTTAACATCCGTTCAGAGAATTAACCCGAAAGCAAAAATCCACGAATTTACAGGGAGACCAGTCGCGATCGGCAGCATCGAGCGATACGAAAAATAAGAATAATTCCATTTCCAATTTATCTGACTCGGAGAAGTTGAACAAAAAAGAAAGAATATTCTCTGTTTGTAGCTGAAAACGGGAAATAGTTTCGCAGCTGTTCGATCGATGCTAAAGAACGAAATTCCCGAAGGAACAGCGTAAAAAACATCGAAACAAAAGTTCGCTGATAGTCGAGAGGACTTTTGGATAATCTTCGTGAGAACCCGAAGAGCAAATATCGGCAACGATTTTCGAGGTAAAGACGAGCGGATTCCCTTCGAGCATCCTCGAGCGAAGACTGCTCTCGGTTGGCGGCTTTCGTCTCGAGTGAGCGTGTAACGCTAGCCGGAAGTTAAGGTTAAACAAGAAACGAATGGCTGCCGGATTATCGGAAACGTCGCGAGGGAAACGCGTGTTCGCGACTCGTTAAAAGTTTTCGAGCGTTCTTCCTCGCGGAGATCGAGGCCAACGGTGGAAACGTCCTCGACGGTCCAGCAGAATCCCTCGTTACACTCGCGATTAAACGCTTGTTAGAGGATTAACGCGTGTCGGGCTCGATCCCTTTTTCAACCGGACTAGATTGATCTTAATTGATTTTCGCTGTTATCCAAGCGTTGCCGGACCATTCTCGCCATGCCGATTCTCTATTTACACAATTCCGCTGTTTTTATACTGTACCGCTTAAAAAGCGCCAGTTAACTATTCGATAAAGGCAGTGCGTTTTTCGTTTCCATCGATTTCTAATTTCCTAACTCTCCGAATTCGGAACACTCCTATCGAAACGAGTAGAAGAGCGTAAAAAACTTACCCTTTTTCAAGACATCGATGCACGGGTGATCGAAGAGGAAATTCTGGAAGCTGTTGCACTCCGGGTCTACGTGCGGTTCCTTGCAGAGACACGTGGGTCGGAAGAAAGGGAAAGCTTGCAGGGTTCGCAGGGCCACTTGACACTTTGTCACTGTCACCGTCGAGCAAGCCACTGGAACAGTTAAATTATTATTAAGCGGGTCTACCCATTGTCGATGACAAATACGCCTTCTTAGCGCGACTACGCGCGAATAAATTTCCCCAATTTCCCGGGTTAACTGCTTCTCGCATAAACACGTGACGTTGCACAGAGGCCAAATGGAATATACATTGTTCCGCGATACGAATGTCAAATTGCTTTATTCAAACTTGCTACCCTCATATTTTGAATCGGTCTCGGTAATGTTGTTACCAAATCCCATTAAACGTGAAATATCACCGCGTACATGTATACATGAATTATGCAACGTTTCAATCGGCTAAATCGATAAGAATTTCAATCTAAACCGACTCGTCGATCGAATAAAATATGCACAAATTTTATGAATAATTTCAGTCAAGACCAAAAAAACCCAGACAAAGTTTCGCCTCGTTTATTTTCGATTCCTTTAATCCCGAGTACTGCGAAACGTCCAGAAATACGCGAACACTTGTCTGAGCTTACGTTTCCAGACTGGATGGAAATTCATGAAATATGAAAGGCAACGTTCTAAATAAGGGATAATTACGCGTTTTAGTCCGCGGTTTATGAGCCTCGTTTTTAATACCGGTGTCATAATTGATAATTTGATCAGCTCGGCAATAAGTCGTTTGTTGTTCGCCGGCTAGGAGAGGATTACATTTCATGCGCGATAATTAGTGAAAGGCGCGTCGACGAACGTCAGTAATGCCTACCGGTGAATACCGCAGAATCCCATGGAGAAATTTGGTGTAACGGGAAGCGGAAGGCTCGACAGAGAGATTATCGCGCAAGAATGGAAAGCTCGCGTTACACCGCAGGGAGCAAGGGGAAGTCCTATGGTTGGGAAAGCAACGGATAACGCTCGGCGTATGTAGCTCGATCGTTTCGACAACAACTGGAAACCTCTCTGTAAACGTAGCTTCCTTCCTCTTTGGAATCTTGCCTTCGACTGATTCTTGACGCGTCTCGATGTCTCTCGCTTCTGTCTATTCTCCCGATTCGAGGCAATTCAAACGCCTTTGAAAATCGAGACACGAAAGCTTGCTCGTTCCGAACCCTCCGCAGGAAAAAATAATTGATTATCAACTAGAAAGATAACTTCATATTTTATACGATCCTTTTCATAGGGTTTCGAAGTTGCCGTACAGTTTGCTGAACCAATGGAAACGACGTTAACCATCGGTGGCGTCGACGTCGTAACGACCCAATTTCGACGTTCCGTCGACGAGGAAATAAAGAGTGCAGCCGCGGTACGCGGAGGAGATAGAAATAAAGGATCGGCGATAGGGGGAAAAAGAACAAGGACAAGTAGCGAACTTGAGTTCCTCGTCTACAAAGCGAAAAGTAAAATTCCCTGGCAGCGAGAAGTTAATATTTAATTTAAGATAGAGCACTGACTCCTCGTTTGCCATCTTTCTCACCATCTCGCGGCAAAGTTATACCCGATATTCCACGAGATAGTTCTTGCTCGGATCTATTGGATTCTCGAACGACTAACGGTTACGAGAATTTACAACGCGTTCGAACTAGCTCCAACTTCCTTGAGTGAAAAAATTAATTTTTCATGGAATACTTAGCGACAACCTACGCCCCGTAAAGTTTCGGCTGACTGGTTGCTTGCTGACATTAGCCGAGTCGTTTATTCGCGCTTGACTCTTCTTTCAGAGTCGGTACATAATGTTTGCTTAATGATTAACCCTCATATTCAGCGCCGAGATCATCACATTTTTCATACGGTACATTCATTGTAAATTGTATAGCTATTAATAATTAAACGATTAATACGATCATGTAGATTAGAAAGAGAAGAATTTCCGAACGTCGATCATAGGATTGCGTATCACATTCGATATTCCAGCAGCAGCATAGAATTTCAAGCGTAACAAAGAAAAATTGTATCAGGGATTATTAATTAACTCTGTGAAACATTATTAATTAACGTTCAGGTTACAAAGGACGAATCGATACGCGTTGCCGTTCGACAATGTATCGAAAAGTTGCTCGCAATAAAGAAACAAGAGGGACACGAGCTGTTATCGACAAAAATAAATTGAAAATATTGAACGACATGGTTCGTGCTAATTTTGCGTTAGCGGATGAAAGAGCTCGATTGAAATTTCCACTTTGCTCGTCATTTTTCGATTCGACGTTCGACGGAGGGGCGACGACATCTGGATTCATTACTTATACCTCGCCGCTGCTGCTGCTACTGCTGCTGCTGCTCGGTTATTACAAAACTTACGCTGTCTTGGAATAGTAATTAAGGCTGCCTCTCGTTCCCATTCTTTCTCTGAACGACGCTGTACTAATTAATCTGCGTACAGAGGAATCTCGGGCAAAAAACCGGGAAGGAAAACCATAATAAAACGAAGTAAAATTGTTTTAACGAGGATATATTTCAGTGGACGAAATCGTCGTGCGAATAGATCGATTTCAACGCAAGAATCATTCCTCCGTTCAAGATCTTAATGAATCCGCTAGTAATTCTGGCCAGTTTTCGATATCTGCAAAATTCGGTGGACAAAATTAAGGCGGAACTTTGTCCTTAGCAAATTGGCTCGATACTCGGTTTCATAACCAAATCTGATAATTTAGCCTATAGCTTCCGAGTAATTTTATCGGACGTCCATTGCTCCATAATCCCCCGAGAGATACGCGTCGAACGGAAGTTTACTTCGAGGATACCAGGATCCCAGAGAAGACGTCGAGGGGAAAATTGAACGTTACAATCGAGACACCGTAAAACGATGCCGATTCTGGTTGGATTCAATGTGCCGGATTTTAACATCCTCCGTGTGTCACAATACGGGATATTCTACAAAACCCACGATCTGGTAGTTGCAGTTACAGCTGCAGTTGCGCTGATACCGTCCACGCGTTCTCTGCCTATGCATCGTACAGCAGGAGCTCGTATGGCGCCTGTTAGATAAGGACTTTGCAAAAACTGGGAGAAAGAGCATTAGATCGCGTTTACATACGTATGCGCGTTTGTGCAATTGTCCGTATATCCTGCAACTTAGATTATCGCGCTACCGATCAAAATAAACGACTTTTATATAGCACATACGCATATGCCTCTACCTTTGAAGCTTTCCGAACGTGCCTCGAATATTAATCGACAACAGAGGCTGATTTGATATTTATCGAACTGTGTTCGGAATTAGACTTATTAACGCGATAATTGCCACAGTGGAAACATTAATTATACCTATCTTAACTAGCACTGTATCGCTGCGTGTTATATTGCTGCGCGTTCCGTGTATCGCGTCATCAATTGTAATAAATTGATAATTGGTCGTAATCGGCTTACCGTTCGAGTTCTTCGTAATAATAGAGAATAGAGAATATTTTTCGATACGTTTTATAATACTCGTCTAACCCGCAAATTAAAACGGCAGAGTGGATTGCGGAGTACAATATCGAAAGGTAAAAAAACATGCACGAAATTTTAATGTTTTAAATACAATAGTTTCACCCTGACCCGTGTTTTCAGACTTTTTCAATGGATGAAACATTTTTTGGCAAACAATATGTTACCGTTTGAAAAAGGGATGGAAACAGAAGGCTGGAACGGATATTATGGTAATTATGGAAAAGTGAACAAAAGTGCGAACAATGGAAACACAGCGGAATCGAGAAGTCAACGTCGCGTTCTCTTTGCAACCACGGAATCGAAACTTGCATTAATTATCTAAATATTTTATAATTTTTAATAACATCCGATCGATGTAACGAATCTCTCTTACGATGCAATTAATAACTTTCTGCATTGCAAATTACCTGGGTTGCGAATACGTTATTACATACGGAGATATGTTGCAGAACTCTGCAATTCGAGAGTCAAAGAGTAAACTCGTAACGTTAAAAATTTGTTTAAGCTCTACAAAAATATCCTGTTTAATCCACATCCATAAGTTTTAATTAAATCTTTTGATCGAAATACAAGCGCGGAGAAAATATTTCTGTAAATTTAAAAGCCGGTTGATAAGAAAATACCTGTGGTGGAAACAGTGCGAATAAAAAAATGGATGGAGACAAAGAGAGAGGGGAAAAAGTAATTCCTTTTTTTTGCGGTACCTAACGAATATGAAGGTTCAGCTCGAATACAAAGCGAAATTATCGCGGTGAAATCTTTGGACCGTGTATTGTGTGCAATGTTTCGCAGAAACCGAGACTTTCGCTGAAAAGTTGCTCACCGTCATCTTGATACGGTAAAATCCTTTTCATGCAAATTAAAATTGTTGCTGGAAGAAAATAATACGATTGTTTTCGTGGGAATTTCGAAGAGCGTTCCCGCGGCGAACACTCGGTGGTTGTAAAAATTGCAAAAAAGAGACAGAACTTCTTGCAACACCCTTCTCTCGACGAAAGAACATTCATTTAGAGAGACTAATGATCCAGTACGTTTGATCGAGAGATGAAACCGAAGAAGCGAAACGGAAATCCGTCTGTTCGTCGAAAATAGAAACGTTCGATCAAATTATTTCTAGATGACACGAATTTTTCGCTTATGAACTCGTCCTCTTAATTGAGCAATATCTGGGACACTAACAAATTTAATTCGTATAAAACATTCAGTTCACGACGGAAGGAAGAACCAATTTTTTAACCGCGTATGAATGGAAAAACTTCAACATCTCTTAGAAATTTATAAGACCGGAGTCGCGAGAATTCCAAACTTTCCAACATTACCAAATATAATTAGGAATATAATTGGGTTAGCCGAGCATCCGTATATCTCGTGTTCCTCGCGACAGCGTTAATTCGCCGAAACACGGTCAGAATCAAATTAAACAAACGTGCGAAAATAAAAGGTGTAACTGAAACGAAAGTGCATGAAATGGGGAATCGAAGGCAGCAGCCGGTTGTCGCGATTAATAAGCACGGAAAGTGTGGTGTCGGACAAAGGGACCGATAAGGTGGCAAAGAGGGGTGAAAAGGGTGCCGAAGGTAGCAGAAGGATCCCATTGTTCGAAAATACAATGTACGTTGTTACGGTAAAGCGCTGTGCACGGTTCTCGAGTACAATGGCCTCGGTTGATCGGGGGTGGGAAGAAGACAACGACGGAGAAGGGAAAATTGCATGGTTGTATGCAACCTCCTGCGTGTGTGTTCTTGGGTGAAAGTGCATCGGGGAAAAGCGTGTAAAAAAGGACAGCGAATGAGAGAAAATGATAGTGCGTGTGCTATGTAATGTAGAAACGTAGCGATTTTGTGTGACAGGACCGTCCGAAAATACCGAATAAATTTTCTTTTTCATGCGATGCTTCGTTTATCGAGGAATTTGTTTATCGAGTCTGAACATTCTTTCGAATATTTGTAAAAGAATTTGTGTACAGCGGAATTTCAGAAATTTCTTTATTAACTGCTGGATGCCTATTAAAAATCGATAAATATGAATGCTTCTAAGTTTTTCTTCGAACTCTAATTTCCTCGTTCGATCGGTAATACGAATGCAGGTAAAATCAAAAGTGAATCTCTCTCGCGGTAGTTTCTCCGGTGGAACGATTAAAAAGTTACCGAACGCAAAAAGCGTAACAGCGACGAAAGAAATGTCCGTAATGTTTCACAGTGATGAAACTTTGGAACTCTACCTTCTTCGGATTTCATCTAGACCAGCTATCGTGAATCTCGCCCGCTTAAAAGTAATGCCTCCTATTCGCCACGAAGTTCGGCCGACGAAATAATTAACCGTTTCATTTCGTGGAAACTCGCCGGGGGATTCGAAAGAAGCTCTTAAAGCGAGCCAACGAACAAAAGAGACCGATAAATCTATCCGTGATTTCTTGCCAATCAACCGCTAACAAACTTTGTATCCATTTCGTGGTGCCTCACGCTACGACGATATTTCACAAAATCAATCTACTTTTTCTAGCCGGTCTGCTCTTTCCCTTTTTGCTCAGTTTTTTAAATCCGTCGCGTGATGATTTGGTGCGTCGTAATTCAATCTGATATTATTCGGAACGTAGTAGTTCGACACGTGATCGCTTGGTGCGTGACGATTCCACGCGTCGTAATTCGACGCGATGTAATTCGATAAGTAGCAATTCGATGCGTGGTGACTCCACGAGTGGTAATTCGATGTGTGGTGACTCCACGCGTAGTAATTCCATGTGTGGTGACTCCACGCGTGGTACTTCCGTGCGTGGTGACTCCACGCGTAGTAATTCCATGTGTGGTGACTCCACGCGTGGTACTTCCGTGCGTGGTGACTCCACGCGTGGTAATTCGATGCGTGGTGATTCTACGCGTGGTAATTCGATGCGTGGTGACTCCACGCATGGTACTTCGGTGCGTGGTGACTCTACGCGTGGTAATTCGATGCGTGGTGACTCCACGCATGGTACTTCGGTGCGTGGTGACTCCACGCGTGGTGACTCTACGCGTGGTAATTCGATGCGTGGTAACTCCACGCGTGGTGACTCCACGCGTGGTAATTCGATGCGTGGTGACTCCACGCGTGATAATTCGGTGCGTAGAATTACCACGCATCGAATCGATCGATAATTCCACATACTACAATTCTCAGCATAAAAATTCACCGCGTAGCAATTCGATACGTGATACTTCAGCGCGTTGTGATTCAAAGTATAATACTTCGCGTGGCAACAAGTAGGGTAGTTTGGCGTGCCGTGCTTAAACATGTGGGGATCCGACACGGTACGTCGAGAACGACTGAAAATTTAACCATTTCGCCAACAGATTTCAGATTTGACGAGTTGAAAAACAACGGGGACTAATACATTGTAGTAAGTTCGAACACAGAAGGGGCTAGATTGTACGCATCGTGCAACGATATTGCCGCATTCGTTCGCAAAGTGATTTTCGTTCGTGCGCATAATAACCAACGACGAGGCAGAATTTACCCCCTGACGGACGAACGGGGTAGAGCGAGGATCGAGGGTTTAACGGAAGGGTGGTTTGTCTACCGGTTGCCATAACAAGGGACGAAGGGCCGAGCGCTCGTATATTCCGGATCATTTTACCGTATAAACGTTTAAGCAGCAAATTGATTGCCCCTACGGCTCATGCTAAACCCAATAAATGTAATCGTGCTCACCGATTTTATCGTGGCCAAGTCGTGACCGAACGTGCGCGTGATCAAACGCGTTAATTTATCTGCGATATTGTGCAATCGAACCGTACGCCGATATTTATCTTTAATCAATTAAATGAAAGTGTACTCTGGTTGCCGAGAAAGTTTTCCTCGATCGCTTTTTCTCGAAACGAGTGCAGGTCTACCAGAATGTCCGGTTATTCGAGTAATATTAAATACGAGTTTCGGTATAATATTTGCATAATTTGAATAGAATAAAATTTGTGAATAGGCTTAAATTGCAAAATGAAAAGACAAACTTCGATAAGTGGCTGGCACGCGAACAATTGTTTCGCTCGCCGGTTGTACGGCTTTTCCATCGCACAACTTTCACAAAACCATTTCCACGAGTCCACTCGACACGCGAACCACCCTTCTCGAAAGACACATTAGGGTAGAAATTCTTTGCCTCTCGACAAATGCTTCTGTACACCCCGTTCCGTTCTAAAAGAAACTGCCCCCATTCGTTCGAAGTTTGCAAAAAGCTTCGGAGAAACGAGGTGGCTGAGCGGGACGAGGGAGTAACATGGAATTAAAGCACATCGCCATTTTCTCGACCGGTCTCTTATCGATACATCGTTAACAGAATAATCTTGCCAACGGCGAAATTACGTTTACAGGAGATTTTTCCGTGAAAGCACTCGCCTAACGACACTCGTTGCCCTCGTGCTCCCTCGCTCTTTTTCTTTCGAGTTTCCATGAAAACTGAACGATCGTCGGAACGTTGTGAAAAAGATCTTTAAGGTGGAAACTCTGATAGTAACTAAATGAAAATGGTTTCTTCGCGACTCGAGTACGGCTCCGTAAAAAGGACTCGTTTACAGGATATGACCGCTCAAAAGTTTCTGTAGATTTGTATCGTTTATCGCGGACATTATTTCAATACTCGAATATCCTACTGACACTCGGCGAAATGATAATCGGCCGAGAAACACAGCTACGAGTTCATGTTACTTTTGCAAAAACCGTCATTCGATATCGTTTACAACGCGGTATTTTTTAAAGAAAACCTCGGTTAACACGATGGAATCGCGGAAATTAAAATCAAAACAGCGAGACAAAGCTATCGTTTACAGCCTCGTTCCAAATCCTATTATGGTAAGAAGTTTCTGGCTTCTTTGTTGTAAACGCTTTATCGCTGCATTTTGTTCAAGACGAAGTGGGAATTTGCACGGAAACGTTTCTAAACAATTCGTTCGGAATTCTTCTTATCCTATCACTTGCAGCTTTCTGTAAACTCGGGTTGTTGAGAGGCAACGAAACGAGCTTGTAACGAAGTCTGGTAATCAAAGAAATTCTTTGAAAAAGAATCCGTTCGACTATTCTTGTTTCGTGTGAACTCTAACGAAACACGTAGCACACGCATTCGCACATTAGCAGTAATTACCTCGGAAAATAAAAGGAGAATTTCAGTGAAGTTAAAATAAAAATCAAAGTCAATTTTGTAGTAAACTTCTGCATTCCAAAATACATAGACACTTAAATATCTAAACGTTTAGATACCTAGAAATCTCATATTGTTGGATCTGTACCTGAACACAGCTTTAAACATCTATATTCTTACATTGCCAGATCTATAACCGAATGTTCGTAATTTTCAATATCCCTAGACTATTATATGCATGCATTTCTATATATCTAAACACCTATATGGCAGTAGTAATTGAAAAAGGAAAAGAAACGAATCGTTAATCCTTTCGTCAGAGGATCGTGGCATGTGATTTCATTTCCGAGGGATTAATTTGACCACGCAGTTACAGCAAGTAAATTCGTTTATACCCTCGGGCGTAATCGATGATCTGGCCCGTGTTCAAACGATCAATCATCCGCTCGGCCAACTGTTGACCAAATGAAAGCGTTATTTCGAGTGACACGCGGACCACCGTCCACCGGCTACGGTTTAACCTTTAACCAGACTGTCGAATATGGAGCAGGAAACATAAACTTTAGCTTGGGTAGTCTACGTCCAGCCATCGTTTGTACGCGGTGTTCACTGGGAGTCTAAATAACCGCACGACTTGTGTTAATTATGACAGTCGTTCGCACTTGATCATTGGAACGAATCGCGGAGACCTTGCCAAATAGTCTTCGGTTGTTCGAAGTGTTTGGATTCCTCGCAGCCTTCGCGGTTACTGGGAGCAAAAGTTTCAGCGGGAGATGTAGCTTTACGCTATCATCGATCGATAATTCCTCTCATTATACGGTTTAGGGATCGTTTCGCGCAGAATAATAGAGCGGAGGAAACGATAACCGAGCAGCTAACGAAACAAAAACATTGGCATTGACTCGAGTAATTTACTTCGTAAATTCGCGATGAAGGAAAGTGTTGTAAAATTTGTCGTGATCGTTGGAGATGAAAAATGCTGGAAACATATCGAAAAGCAATCGTTGATTCATCGACGCGAATCGAGATGCGACAAATAAATTCAGCGGAATCGATCGCGAGTGCAGGTTTCTAGGTGCAGGTGGATAAACGTGAAAGGACATTGGGATTAATATACGGCGATAAATCAGAATTAAATTCGGCCGTCAACGCTATCCCGTTCTAACGTTGAATTTTACTTGGTCGACGAAGCGGAGAATCGAAAAGAGAAGGGAAGGCAGACGCGGTAGAAAATGGCGATGCTTGTGCATCGCGGCGGGAAAGAGAGAGATGCCGGGGTCGAAGGTGAAGAAGAATGAAAAGGAAGGTCGAGAGACGAGGGGAGAAAGTCGGGGGAGATTCATAAATCCAAATAAACGTTTGGAGCCTCTTCTGCCTTGCAGATTTCAAGCGATCGCGATTCCAAAGCGAATTCCGAATATCCCTTTCTCTACGGTTAATATTCTCTTCCACGTTATTCATTGTTCTGACGTATGATTCATCAGCGGTCCAGAACAAGGGTCCATTAACGACGACTTGACATTTGAATTTTAAAGCGAAGTAAATCGCGTCTGGCCGATATTACGTGGCCGACAGGTCATTTCGTACGCTACTTGGCCGATGAACGCAGTCGAAAATTAACCGATACACTAAGCTGATTTACCGGAAAATCCGCTAAAGGATCTATCCAAACTCGTACCAATTTGTACGGTGTATTAACCGTTGCCCTATAACGACGAATCGTACTTGCGGACCGGATCGTATCCCACGCATATACTATGTCATATTTAACGGAACGATTTGAACTCGAGTTACAGACGTGCAAAATTGAAGAAACAATTAACAATCGATATAACCGGCAAGAAGCTAATTCCGTTGGCGTAAATTAACGCTCAAGCGCCATAAAGGAATTTTATTCGAAGAATGGATTGTTCGGCACATGGGATAATCCTGAAACGAGGAACATGTCCCGGCAGGAAAAACGATCGCTAAGCAGGGAAAATGGCCGGTGTTTCCGGGTTAAAGGGGAACGTTTGAATAAAAATCTGCACGTGCTGGCACTCGTAAATCTCGCCGACTGTACGTGACGCTTCAACCGAGATTGGAAAGCTTAATCTTGTCCCCCCTTCTGGAAAATTGGTGCTTAACGATGTGCCCGCTTCTATTCCCGATTCGACTAACAATAAGCCACGTCGACGCGTCGCCGTTTGATTCATGGTGTACAGAAGTAATTCGATTCCGACGAATTCCACCGTTTCTGAAATGAATTTTCGAAGCATCGAAAACGACGTATTTGCATCTTAACGAGACTCGCCGCGCGATAAAAGTCGTTTCGAGCAAGATATTATACTTTTGCAATTAGTTTACCAAACCAATCGTACTAATCCATTTTACCCGATTACTTATTCCGCTCGAATCGGAACAAACCGATGAATAATTCACGCCGAGTGCGCCGCGAATCTACTATAATTACACGATTGCCAATTTTTCCATAAATTTACCAACAATCGATCGAAAATTTCCGAACACGGATCGAACTCGTCGAATTTCTTTGTCGCCTACTCTTACGCGTGATCCTATAAAGGTCACATTATACGTGATTTATGGGGCTGAATGATAAATCGATCGACAAACACCGGACTGCGTGATCTAAAGGTTAAAGAATGAGAGGAAACAGCAGGTCGTGGTAACCTAACGAAATATTCCAAAAGCCGATGGTGTCTAGCAGGGTCGGTCGTTATTTACGAGCATAAGTAGTAGCGGGTCGAAAGTGCCACCAAAGAGCCTTTTAATAAGGGAGTCCTTCCCCCAGTACCATATCCTCCAGCCGACACGTTATTACTTCGGATACCTGCATACTTGGAGCGTTTCTCGTCTGGCTCGGTTCCCTTTTCATCCCCTAGGAGTAACCCTTCTTCGAGATCACGAGATACACACGAACGCGACTGGTATTTTAACCACGGATACCGTCGCGTCGCTTCGAGAAGAGTCTACGGACGAAACAATCGTTACGTATAAACCGGTAGAAGTGTTCGTGCACACCGGTCAAGTCGACGATTGCGAAAGCCACGAAATCCCGAAACTGCTCGCAACCCCTCCCCTTTCGACCGATTCCCTGGACAAGCATCCCCTAGGCTGTCAAGCGCACATCCCTCGGGAAACTGCAAAGGTATGCTCAGGAAATCTCGCTTCGGACAGGAAAATGGAACTTGAATCCTTCGCGTCGGCTCGAATGTTGATACGTAACAGAGCGTACCCTAACATGGCGCAACTTTATCTTGTTCGAAATTTTCGTACACTGGATACCCTTGCTCTTACTTTGCAACAGTGACAAGCAACGGTGCACACGACATGCACTCGTGGCTAATTTCTAATAGCTAGTTTCTCTATTTGAAAATGTTCAGTCTAGAAAACTACAGGTGGACTAATTTTTAAGAAGGTTGATAACTTTTTTAATTAGCGGAGTGGTAATTATATTAAAGAGTGGAATCAATAGAGGTACATTTACGAAATAACGTCGTGCTATCTGGAAAGATTTCCCAGCATCCAGTGATCATTTTCATCGATAACGCTCGGACGAAATGGAGGTCCGCTATGGTCGACAATATTCATCCTATGGGGTACTAGCGCGGGAAATAAGGGCTACGGATAAGATTACGCCGGCTCCTGCAGCTGTTCAAGAGATGTTAACGATCTGGAAAATCGTCCATATCGGTATCCCCTGTATCGCACCTTTTATCTCTGTTGGTGGACTCGTTATCGAAGAAATTGTTGATACAATTTTGCGTGCACGACAATGAAATTTCGAAATCGATGTTACAGAAGGTATAACAACAACGGTATAGAATTTTCGTTGCAAAAATAATTGAAATAATTTGTAATACTTGAACTATCCTATCCGAGAGAATTTACCAAGATCGAATCGCATAATATCGATACTCGAAGGCAACAAAGTTTTGCGGATGGAAAAGGAGGAAGAAACGTATCGAATACCTTGGTAGGTTTGCGTAAATTCTTCAACCTGAAAATTCTGGGACTCTGATAATTTTCTGAATACTCTTGGGAAATCCGGATGAAAGGGAAGCTTTTCTCGTTTTATAAGCCGTCCTACCATTCGCTTTGCCGTTTTTATAGACCGTGTTCCGTGTTCGTTCGAAAGCATGACTTCTCTATTCCCGTAATTAGAAAATCAGTATTTAGGCGCGCAGGAAGTTAATGCTCGCGACAATCCGGATTATAATAAATTTCGTTGAAATTACAATCCTCCGGTGGCACAATATTCCAGCGTTTATACTATTCACACGTTTGTACGTTCGTCGGATTGGCCGATGAACATTCATCGGGCTCATAATCAGCCGTCCATAAACAGTACGGCTCCCGGAACACGAATCGGGATATCGACCCACGAGGTTTCCTATTCCCAGTGCACTGAAATTTTGGCTGTCAGAGATAGGTCAGCCGGAAGTTGTCGATATACTCGTCTCGTATCGGATTCTATATCGCTTTGTCTCTTAGATTCTCGTTACCGTTTGTCTATTATATCCTCTCGCGTTTTACATCGCTCTCGAGTAACATTCTTAAACACGATTTAACACGCAAATATCGAAACTGTGAAAATTCTTCCATTGTCTCTTTCGGATGTAGAGTTCAAGGTCGATTGTGCAGAAGGAATCGATACACAGCAAAACTTGTAATCCGAACTTTTGCTAGATTTTCTCGATACCGTGTTCTTTCACGATCATAGCCGAGGGATTAATGTTTGATATGCAAACTCGTTTAACCGCTGATCTGTTTGCTTCCCATTTTTTGTATGAAATAATTCCGGAAAATAAACTAACGCGGTGCGGTAAAAGGCAAACGTCAAAAGGTCTTGTGACTCTGTCCGTTAAGAGAAGCGAAATTATCATTGCTTTCGAGTCAAAGCGAAAAAATGTTCCATACCGTCATAAGTACTTCATTCGATGAGTTTACAGAGGTCGCTCGAATAAAAGAAGTCTTCTGCGTTAAGCTCTAATTAAAAACACGACAAATTCGATTCGCTTTTTAAACGAGACCGAGGAAAAAAATTTGAATCGTTTAAACCTTCGGTACTTTTGCCAGTCGTATGAGTCGCGCAAAACCACTATGAATTTTTTGTCGAGCTTTTGATTTATCGAATACTTATCCCTCGATTTACCTTTCCAGTGAGTTTGAACCCAATCACAACCGACAACCTTCTCTTCAAACCATTCGGCTGAAAAACTTCAAGCTTCGGGCTTATAAAAGCTTTCGCGATATGATATTTGTTGTAAAAACGATGCACGAGGAAGCGACTAAAATTATAAACGTTTGGGATGATTTATAGCATCTAAAATTCTTAAGCTGGATTTGGGGGCAGTTTGGAAATACAGAAGCTTAAAGTCTCGATGAAATGAACCTTTGCGATAAAAATACTGTCTTATATTTGGAATTGAACGTACGAGAAGAAGGCACAGCTTCGTAAACGATGATATTCATGATTTTTTTGTGACGGACGCGTCAGCTGAATCAGGAATCGTTAATTTCGACCCGAGACCTTTCCGGCCAGGTGATCCTATTTCAACTGTGCTCAAAACCGCGCGTAAAACGCGTTAATTAATTCATCGACGCGACCGTCCGGAAAATGAACCGTGTCGTTCGGTAACTGCCTATACGCGCAGCTGATTTTTTCCGACTTTCGTATTTTCGATAATTGTCCCGTTTTATAAAAGAACCAGTTCTCCCGGACGCGCGATATATCAAAAGTTTGACCGTCGAATCGCGTCCGCGATAATAAATCTCGATTGTGCGCCAAGATTTCGGTCACTGCGAATCGTTCAATTTTTTTCTCGAATATTTTTTCTACCGAAACGTCCCGTGGATTGGCGGGGCGAAATTTATACGCATTGAAAACGCGTCGATCAAATAGCAACGTTCTTTTCATTGCTTGCTAACTCCCGAACGAAAGCTTTTCATGTTAATCTATTTGCTTCGTAAAGAATTCTCTTGTTCCGCACTGATATTCCTCTCGTTTACTCGTTTAATTAAATAGAAACTAACTCCATTTCCTCCGGAATAGTCCAGGCTTTCTTTGGATAGTTGCACTAGTAGCTTTCGATTCTTGGAAATCAAATACCTGACGTTGAATTGTTAAAATTACGAAGTCTAGAAATCCAAAATTGGCAAGTTAGCAAATTCTTAAGGTTCTGAAAATCTGAATCCAAAAATTTCCCGTGCATACCGTGCTCGACAATGTACGAACACGTAGGTTTTACCGTTCTTTTGCGGATTTCACTTTTCCTGAAGTGGAACACATCTAATTCCATTATCGCGGCGACCGCCGTTGTTTGTTTTAATTTCGAGCGACGTTACGGGCTGTATTTGTCTCGATTTTCGGCTCGTTCGTTTAAATTCGTACGTAACTCCGTGGCGCGTGAACCTCTCTAACGCAGTTATTCAAGTTATAACTCGGGCCGCGTGTAAAACCGTGAGCTTGAGGGAAAAAATAGAGTGCTCTTGTCGAGGAGACTTGATTGGAGGATATAAAATTCAGAAAGTTTGTAATTTAATCCGACTGTGAACGAAACTGATTAGTTGCTTTGCGCGGACAGAACGAAATGCTTCTGACTTTTATTATTCATCTTTTGTTCGCGTTATTTTATTGAAGCTGTTTCTGATCGACGTATTCAACGAAATACAGTTTTTCAACGAGCGAATTCATCGGGTTGTACATCGATCTTAACAGATTTAGAAACGATTAAATCGATGAGTCTACAGTTTTCAAGAATACCGTCAATTTATTCGTAAGTTTCGCTAATTTTCAAAGCAATAATCTCAAAGTCGGGACTAATATAAAAAAGCCACTAGAGGTACTTGAAACATCGACTACTCGGATTACTTAAACCGCAACCGAAATTTCATCCAGATTACATTGATTCTCGATATTACTATCGGTTCTCGATAAACGATATCCAGTAACATCATAGTATCAATTTACTGTTCCTCATAATGAATTAACACCGATGAAATTTCAAAATTAACCGGTTCATCGTTAATCAAATCTGAATTCCAATTTGATTCCGGAACGAATGCGATGTAATAATTTGCTGGGACGCTAGCCAATCGATACGGAATCTTTAAAACAATTAAACACGCGCGTAATTCGACGCGAAAGTTGTCGCGCGTAACGAAGATGGAATTAACACCGAGTCGAAATGACGCGAAATTTGCGTCAGAACTCGGTTACGTGTAACACCCATTTCGCAACACAAATACAGGAATAAAGAAAAAGAAAGGGCAGAAGTGGCGAGAAACACGGCTAGATGAAGGGGTGGCGAAGAATAAGCGCGAAAAGTACGAGGTCGTCGACCGTGTCTCTGGTCCGCCTCGTTTTTCCGCTTCTCGTTACATCGGCCAGGGGAAAGCAGCCTCTACTCGACACCTTTCGACTTCACGAGACCCTACCACGAAACCAATCGTACCCTCGAGAGCAATTATTTAAAACAAGGAAAGCAGCGAAGAGAATGGCTGACTTCCTGACCTGGAATCGTACGCTGGCAAACCGATTCCGAGTCGAACGAAAAACGTGGAATTTGAATTGGCTACAACCCGCAGAAACGTTCTGGTTCGATAGCATGACGATGAAAAGTGTTTTAGTACTCACCCAACTCCGGACCGCAGACCCTCGGTATAATTTCCAGGATGGCGCTACAGGATGGGTCCTCGAAGCACAATTGACGAGCGTACAGACAGTTCAGTATGGCAACCGGTACTTTGATATCGGATCCTGAAACCGAAACCATTCAAGTTAAAAACGAGAGTAAAATGCGCTGATTTTCTTTTATATTTACTCGTAATTATAAATCTGATAGCTTTTTGTCACCGTTAAATATACCGAGTGTTTTTCCTCGGGTTTGCGGTTTATCGATTACAAATTATGCAGCGATTTATTTCGAATCGATAGCGAAACGATGACTTTTAATTTGCAAGAAAGTTTACGATAGAATATTAAAAACGTCAACTATCACCGTAAAAGAAGAAAACGAGTGCACACGGAAATAAGAAGGACAGGAAACGGAAAATGAAAGGCAGGAGAGAGAGGAGAAGTAGGCGATCCTCGCACGGATTTTTACGAGCCACTCGCGAAACGGAAGTCGATAAAAGAAGAGCGCAGCCTGCTGTAATTAATTACGAAACGTTCGCTGCCGTTGGGAGCAGTAATAGAAAAAAAATTCTGCCATCCCGTATATATTCCTCCGGTGGCAGTCGCGGGTGCACCGTGTACCAGGAAGATAGACGGATTTTTCGAATCGTAAATCGAATTCAAGCCTTTTAGCAAGAGCAGCCGTAAGGATCGCCACTTTCGTCGCCGTTCGTTTTTACGAGTACGCGGTCACATTTTTCACCGGCTGATCTCGTTCGACATGGCGTTAAACATATTTCAAAATGAACCATTGTCAACGAGAGAAAGAGCCTGCCTCTGGCTGAACAATCTACTACCGTAGCTCCAAAAATGGGTTAAACGATCGATGCGATCAACCGTACGATTACCCTATTATTTTAATAAATAAGTACATTTATAATCGACATAGCACTTTACAGTTCGAATCGATTATTTACTACCGCGTTCTAAACCGTTGCAAAAAAATTACAGAGTAAAACGCGCAGAAACTTAAAACGACGTGAATGACATCAAGCAGCGAAGTGTCTGCTTTCGGCAGATTTGAATTACCCGCAAATTATGGCTGCGCAGTTGACTGCTGCGCGACGGTAACCTTGAATGGCGCTTTTGCCACTTCAAACGTGTTTTATTTCGCGTGTTTTTTTATTCTACAAACGCACGCGAGCATGTGTCGAGAAACGTTGTAAACAGGGACAAACAAACGCGGCAATCTCCTTCTTTGTATTGTTTCGAGTCGCGAAACGAAGAGTAACGCGGGCCACGGCATGCCAAAGGGAGCTTTGCAGCGGAATATTTCATGCGTGCGAAAAAATATGAATGTTCAACAGCGTGCACGAGCGCGACGCGAAAGTTTACAACGTTTTCTGATGGAACTGCTCGTTTTTGCCGTGAATGTAAATTTATTTCGCGTTACTCACGCGAAGCTGCACCGTGCTCCAACCTTACACTAGAAAGGGATCTATTCTTAAGACGCTTAAATTTGTTGCGCAGGTAGCGCCGGCAAACGTATCTACTGCTACCGTGGGAATCGATTAAATTTAATTTAAACTTTGCATTCAACAATTATATTATAGTTACTATAATTCTATATCTGCTTGTGACGGTATTTCGTTTTCTTGAAAAGCGTTTTGGTGTCTTGACAGATAGCGAATTAAAAGCATAAATTATAGAAGGAAAGTATTAATTTTCTGCTAGCAGATTCCTAAGGGAACTAATAATTCAACATCCAGCATTTTTTGCCGAGAAACTACGAACATTTTTATCTCGCAACAGAGGTGGCTGCTGCGAATATACTTTGCATTTTAATCAGTCACAAATTAGAAAGCGAAAGCTTCGAGACATTTTGCTGTGGCGTTACGCGACGAAGACATTCGATGTTTGGAAATCGAGTATCCGATACATCGTAGACTGGTATGTAACCACAATGGGCATCGGTCGGTGTTAGGGTCGTGACACGAGCCAGGTAGAAGTACGCAGACACGTAAACACGTAATCGCGAATTATACTGTTACATTAATTTCACGACTTACGCGGACGTCCATGAAATTTCGATTAATCACGATTTAGCCGGACGTCGAAGCGACTCCCACGGTATCGTGGTACCAGCTGGTCTGGCTCATCGTCATCGGTCACGAAAAATCTATAGACAATGGATTCGCGTTATTTGCCAGTCGATATATGTCGCTTAGCCGAACAAGCGTATTGCTAATATTCCTCGGTGCCGTTGCAACGCGATATTACTGCGCTCGTGCAGCTGCATTATTATCAGCGATCCGCTAACACAGTCCACAGAGTAATTCCAGCGGGTTCCGTTAATTGCCGCACGTTACCGAACTTGATACAATAAATTTGATGGATTCTGCTACAGTCGCTTCTGGGCAGATTATTCTACCGTCTGAATTTCCCTTCGACTGCGAGTAGAATCCTAATTTACGAACGTTTTACCGCTATTCCCTTCGACTAATCGATTCGATAGAATTTTAATGATCGCGAAAGATATCGTTGGTATCGCACTTGAACATTCATACAGTCTACTCGACGAGATTTTCGAATATCAATAGAATTCGTAGCTCCTGAGTTATCGTTCACGAGCACGTAGCTGTTCTTCCTAATCAAATGCGTCTGAAAATTCAGTTTGAAGTTCTCATACACAAACGAGGTCCCAATATTCTCTACAAGTCGTACACACACGTGTGTTTAACCGGATCTCTAATTCTCTTTCCCGGTGTACAAGTAAGGTACGCTGGGCAAAAGTCGTCGAATCGATACGAAAGCAAAGTTATCTCTTGTAGAAGAGTCTCGTGGACAGGTCGAGTGTTTTACTTTCCGAGGAGGAAGAAAGAGTAAAAAAGAGGACGAGGTACACGCGAACGATATGAAACGAAGCATTCCCTCGGATAATCTAGTTCACGGGCATATTGACGAACACACTCGAATAGTAATGCGTTACGAGTGGCCAGATAGGGAGGCGCGTAATGTGTAATCACGCGACGCATTATGATTCACGATCCCGCACTCGAGTGCACGATAAAGTGCAGCTGTGTGAACGGCCGCGAATACACGCCGCTCGCATAACCATCCGGTCGGTTTGCGTTAGCAGTCAAGCTGGAAAATCGGCCGTCGATGAGCCATCACCGCAACATTTTCACCGCGAAACGAAAACGCTGGCTCAACGCGGAATCGTTAACTCGCGAGAAACTGCTTTAATTCCTTGGTCTACCTTTCTCGGGGAATTTGGAGCGTCGAGAATCGAGAGACGCTGTCGAATAATTATTCCGCGAGACGATCGGAAGAAGAAGTTGGTGTTCCACCCGCAAAACACGGTTTACGGTTTTCGTTTCGAAGCCGCCGAGCAACCGAGAACAACCAGGTGGGTTTAATATAAAATAACAGACGATTTACGTCTGTTTGTTCGTTATTCGGAGCAGTTGGTGAAAAGCACGACTTCAAACCGTGCGAGTTTGAGTGGCAAAGTTCCTTTTGAATAAATTAAAAAGTCGTAGACCCTCCAGCGGGCCAGAAGGGCAACGTATACTAATTTCTGACCGACCTCGCAGCTTTTGAAATACGTGCTTGGCCTCTCAATCGGCGCAATTTTACCCCACAATTTTCTCGCCAAGTTCCTCGAAACTCTCCTTGGAGAATTTCTGAAAACGTCAACCTGTAATGCGCTTAACTCGTTACCAGGACTAATTTCGTAGAGGTCTAATTCGAAAATTAATGGATCGCGATTATTCCACCGTAATTCTGTTAATATTTGTAATTCTCTAATCAAACTTTTACACGGTATTAAATAAGCAAGTAGGTCATGCATTATTCGCGTGTACTTCAGCCGTGAGTAGTTTGTGATTGCAGGACGAGTCTCCTAATTTCAGCGGTGGCTTCGTGATTTTGTGAGATTCAACGAAATTTCGTGCTTCGAGAAATCAGATTTACAGGAACGCGGTGAAATTTTCTGCCATAGTTTCGCGACAGTTGGTCGCTGCTCTAGGCAGAAAAAAGAGAGGGAGGGAGCGAGAGAGAAAGTGCTGCTTTAGGAAATTGTTGCAGGGGCTGTAGCCCTCTCGGGAGGAGCCATTAAGTTTCATTTTTTTCTCTGCTTCCTCGCCCTCGCGCAATTGGGTTAGCAGCGCGAACTTCCGCTCCGTAAAGTTAGCCACGAACGAAGGACGATAATTATTATGCCGCATAGCACGGCTCGCCACGGCACTGCGACAGCCAGCTGCTTTGGGACCTTGTTCCAGTCCACTTCATTCGCCAAACCCCCTTTGATAAAAACGAGATTCCGTTTCTTTTTGTTCGGGGAGACATGTTGCGTTACCTGCACCCGACGTGCTCAAAATCCTGCGTTATATCGCTGCGTTACCATTCCCGTAACTACCAAAAAGTGTCAAAACGCCGGAAGGTGTATAAGTAAATTAACCGACTGACTACATAAAAGGGAAAGCATGGGCGCGGAAGAAAGAGTATCCAGTTTCGTAAGTCAAATTGACCTTATAATTTAATTCCCTGAAAACGAATCGAACCGTGAAGTAATTTCCAGCTCTTCTGTCGGATGCTATTTTAATTATCGACGGTATTTCAGGTATTTATTGGGTCAGGATTGCTCGCGATATGCATTGAACACGGTTCACCGTTGATTAATACAAAATTCCTTTTTTTACCGAATCCAATTACAGTATCGAATGAGTACACGTTCCGCACCACCGCATCGCGCAATCGGTGCAATGATAATTCATAATTTCTCGTCTGTAAATTATTAACCGACGCGTTTATTACACTACCTCTATTATTACTTTGTATCATTAACGCGCTTGCAGTTAACGACGAATACGGATTCTTCAGCGCGATAATTTGTACACTCGAATCCATCGACGCGTCGCAAACTGTTAGCTTCTCTTCCCGATTTGTCTCCACAGTTTACAACTATTAATTTCTCGATAATTTATCGGTCTGTAATTGTTTTGCTACTAAGTAATATCGGTTCGTTTAAGGGTGACTGAAGAGGCGAGGGCTGGAAACGCAATTCGAGGGAACAGGGAAGGAGAAACGACGAAGAGGCGGCGGAAGTAAACTGGCCGGGCGGAAGTTCCAATTGCCAGCTGGATCTATATTTAATAAGACAGGAGAGTTATACTTTCTACCGGGCGTCGTAACGCAGTTCGAGTGCTAAAGTTTCATCCCCTCTTTCGCCCTCTCGGAATTATCTCTGCCACCTTCCGTCCACCATCGCCGAGATAATTAAATATATCCGCGTACCGAAATGCTCAAATGAATTTTCTTCGGACGAGACAGCCACGATAAAGGATTTTGCGAGACGAAGGTCGAAACTGAAGGGAAAAAGTTTCTCTCGTCTGTCTTCCCCGTTTAATCTACCTCTCTTTCGTGGAATTTGTAAGACGATCCGATCGATACTATCTGATTTTCGACCTAACGAGAGCGATCTTGTTAATTTAATTAATCGCATCGGAGCAAACAAAATTAAAAATTTCTCTGTTTCTAAGTTTATATATATCATACTCTAACGACGCTAAATTATTAAAGGATAAAGTAGCAACGTGCAATTTTAAAACACATCTCACTACAAAGAGTACCCAGGAGTCAAAAAGTACCTGCAGCCAGAATACTTGGCTCGCGTTGACTGACACGGTAGAAACCACATCTAATACGACACGTGGTATTACAGATTATTAACATACTGATTGCCATGGGAGGCCACGGGACTACGAATTTTAAACGCAATGGTGGAAAGGTGAAAAAATAGGTATAGGGGGAGAGAAAAAAATGGAACGCTTGTTTTATTCACGAGTTTTATTCTACTGCATTTGGCAGAATGAAATCTGTTTCACGAGGAGATTTGAAACTCGGAAACCTTAATGCGAATAATAGGATCCGATTTAATTCGGACCTGGCGCGGATCGAATTAACACAGAACGAAATAACAAGAAAAGAATTGTAGAGAAACTGTTAACGAGTAATCTTCTTTTCCAATTATAAACGGGAGATCATTTCATTCTCTGTCCGAATGACACATTGCAGGTAATATGAGATTTTTATTGCGACGGAGAAAACAAAGAAGAAAACTCGTATATTTAATCCGTGGCTGTTCGTGCAAATATATGTTTCTTGAATATAACGCGGTCGTTAAAGAAACTAACAAGTGTAACCGAAATTACTGTTTGTTCTATTTTTGGTTGGTACATCTCACAATTCTTGCGAATTACCAAACATATCCCTAAAATCTCTCTGTTTTACCACTTCTATAAAAGCAAGTTTATTCGGTATCGTCGTAACTTCGTTTACTTCCCTTCCCATTTCCATTCCCCCATTATCAACCCTAATTCTCTTGCGCAACCCCACAGCGGCCACATATTACATCCCGCGTTCCCAATGGACTTGTTCGCTCGAACCCATTTCATTTTTCCCTCTTTTTGTTTTTAAATAAACAAATAAAAGATGATCCGGAAAATTCGAGCCAGGATTTGCGACTGTTTGCTCGCGGTCGGATAGAGAAAACGTGTGCAAACGAACTCGCAGCGCGATACCGACGGGTGAGGATGTAGCGAGTGGCCAGTCCTCGCGAATCGATATATGGGACAGTGATTTTCAATTATCGGTTCGGCAGGAAACTCGTGCGACCGTGCTGTTCATCCGTAGCTTGACCAGCAGATCATGAGATGTTATCGTTTTCGCGACGGCGCGGACGATGCTCGATCCTCGTCAGGAATCGTCGCGCGCCAGGATTTGCTCGGGGATTTCGCGTCGAACTGGTTCTCCCTGCGATTAAAATGTTTCGAGCCGTCGAACGAACGCGCGTCGAACTTTGCCCGACTTTCCACGCGAGCGTTTATTTTATTTTTTTTTTTCGCTACTGTTTTTTGCGCGAGCCGATATTTCTTCCGACTTTGTCCCAGCTCGCTTCCGGCGTTTCCGCCGGTACGCTTCCCCGATTAATCGCGCGTTTATGAACCGATCGAACGCTTTTTCGTCCTGAACTTGCGCCTGCAAATCTTCGTGTCGTAACTTTTAATCTCGCGTGTATCCTCGTTTTTGAAGGTCTCTTTCCAGAATTGAACGTTGTTTTAGATAGCGATACGAGTACGTTATTAACGTACGACCGCTATTTTGGCTGAGTGTCGAACGGAAAAATCTGTTCATTGAAACCAATCGAACGTTTATGGTAATAGAGAACGCGGAAGAGTCATCGTTGAAAATATTGAACTCACGGGATTTAGTAATTTAGACATCTAGACACCTGACCAAGGATCTAGAGATCAGATATCTACCTATCTAAACACAATCGTCTATAAATGCGAGCTGCAGTATCCTGCAGAGAGCATCGAGATTATTGTATGGACGCGTGTATCAACTGGAAAAATCATTGTGTCGCCGAACAAGCGAGTTGAGACGAGGGTAGTTTCAGGGATTTTCGCAGGGATTTCCCATGAAATTCGTTGGAACGCGATTAAAATGTAGCTGGGCTCGCTGGATACAGGCAGAGGACGCAACGGTTCCATCGGCGTTTGCACGCGTGTAACAGCGAGCGGACAGGAACGGAAAGGGGGTCAACGGGAGCGCGAAATCCTCGTTTAATTTCGATAGAAGGTCGTGTAAGCCCCGCTGTCTCGTCGAAATAAATCCAGATCCTGTATCGGTAGCGAAGTATGATCGCTACGCTGACGATGTTATCGTGCTCGGCTAATCATCCGACATAATCGTATTTCCCGAAACAGCTCAATTCCTTCGCGCGGAAAAAATCGGGAAATTTCGCGAGAGCCTGTTTCCGGAGGCAGCGAGAAAGAAACCCTTAATCCCTTAAGTGGAAATCACGGATCTCGGTCCCGCGAATTTTCTGGACGAAACTCGATTTTCACCCGACCCCATAATATCGTTACTCCTCTGACACTGGTGTACACCCGGAGGGTGCCGGGGGTGTACGATAATCCACAAAATTGGCACAGGCGACACAGTAAAAGAATTCGATTTTCAACCCTTGACCCGATTTTACAATACATAATACGAGAAGCATAAGCAGAATCGCACCGATCTATTTCGACCGCGTTATAAAATTGTAATTGTGCATTTTTTTTCTTGCGTTAAAAAAATACGCTTCGTTGAAGTCGCGAATAGAAACTGGTGTACTATTGACCGGTGACAAAGCTACTAACACCAGTTGGTTCGGTTGTAGAAAGAAATAAAAGTGGAATAGTTTCGGTTTAATTAAATCGAGCGGAGCATCATCGACAACGAGTTTGCAGACCCTTTTATCCTGTAATCCTGGTTTGTCTGAACGAACGTTTATCAAGATCGAATGTATTTTCTAGCACTGACCCGTGACTGTTGGCTTCGCGTACTCTTTCCTTTTCGCCGGGAAATAATGGAAATAACACGATTAAAGAAGAGTAGAGAAATGGTAAACGTTACAACGAAAGAATTGCTTTACTATTTTCAATCGAGCAAGTTCCGACATTCTTTTATTTAGTCGCAACTCGTTATTACGGTATCAACGATTGTTAGTTGTTTTATTATACGTATGATCTGCACTGGATAGGAACTGTAAAACGGTTTCGTTGTAACAATCAGCCAAAAAGAAATCATCGTGTGTCGTGTACAACGCGAGTCCAATCACGACCGAGATAATGATCGCGTTTAGGCACACGCCAACGTGGAAGACTTTAATTGCCAGGGACGTAATCGATTTGTCGCCACAGGATAACTCATCCCCTGCACGAACCGCTTTCCACCCTATTTTTACCCTCCGTGCCTTTTCAACTGGCCAACTGTTCAGACTCGCTTTCGAGTTCGCTTATCGCCGTATCGTTCCGACAAAAAGCATCGCAATTTCACGCTTTCGATCGTTTCGTGCATCCAACAGCCGGAAAAGTGGCGTAAGAATGTCGGCGCGGACGGAGTTCTCGAAGAAGCCCTATAGGATAATGCATCCGACGCACAAATGGGCGGTGTTCGACGGGAAAAAGGGGTACGGTGTCTGGCCAAGTTCCCATATCGCTATCGAAAAGGCAGGGAAAAGGGACGCGGCACTTTTCGTAAGTTAGTTGCAGTCTGCGGGGACGTTTTTAAAAGTTTCGCAGCCTCAGGAACTCGACTAGCCCGGAGCTGGCGCGAGAAAAAGGCACAACACCCCGGCAGCGTCGTTCGCCATTTTTCTCCGCGCACTTTGTCTTCTTAACAGCTTTTATCTCGCGACTATTCGTGCACGAACGTGCCCCATTATCGATTTCGTTTCGTTTCACGGCCGGCGTTTCCGCGGTGAAAATGAACGACGAAGAAACGAGTTGGCAAATGGTCTCGAAGGAACGCCAGGCATCCCCTTCAAATAATCACGACGGACGTCGCCGGTTATTCGAGTTCCTTCGATTCGAAGCAATCTCCAAAGACGGCCGCTTAAAGATCCGATTGCGTTTGCAAAGTACTTGCAACCGAGAAATAAAAAGGTTATTTTATCGGTTTATTTCGCGCGCACAATGAACACTCGTCGTTAGGAGGAAGAAATAAGACGACGGGAGCTTTTGATTCGGGTATTACTCGACCGGTACAATTATAGTGGGTCGGCGATAGAGCACTGGACAACGTAATCGACTACGTGGCGAATCTGGAGCAACTAGGTCACCTTGGGATATTCCGATATCCCAATCTCTATTTCCCATGAATTCCTGCGCCATATCAAAATCGAAGAAACTGCTTTCCGTACGAAGTGACTTTCGACAAATACCATAGAATTCGATGAAAACCAGAACCTCCCAAGTGGGTTACTTTAACCGCTACGCAACGAACCGAATATGCCGACCCCACAATAATATGCAAACTTTGATATACTGTACGAAAGAAACAGTCGAGACGTCGAGCAAACGAGAAGGGGTTCACGATGAAATGATCGATCGATACATTGAGCTTAAAACCCGGTCATTGGCTGGCGCTGTACCGCGAGGCACAGGTTGCATTTAAGTGACATCGTATTACAGCAAATCCGTCGTAAATAGCTGGCTGCAGAGATGAAACCGGAGGAAACTCGAGGGGAACAAGTTTGGGAAGGAAAACGATGCCGCGTTCAACCGGCTTTCGGATTTTCTCGTGTAATTTAACTAGATCTCGTCGTCGAACATCGCGCACGAACAACTTCCGAGGTCTTGATGGCGCAGCGATTTCCGCTCACGGATTCAACCTTGAAGCTCGAGAATTTTATTATTAATAGAACATCGTCGTGGGACGAGCGACAGAAGCCGGAAGCTGTATATTCCGGAACGATTGGATTTCTATGCCATTGATCTCAGAATTATTGTTACTCCGGGGATTCGAATAGCCAGCTGTCTATCGACGACTTGTTCGCTCGTGAAATACGTTCTTCCCATTTTCTTCTCTCTTTGTCTGTCTCCCGCGGAGCAAACCGAATTAGGAAATAAAAGTTTCCCATTTCTTCGTGTTCGCGAAATCTGTACTCTACGTCGACGAGAGCAAGCGCTGGATCGCGCGTTACATCGTCGCGTGTCAAATTATCGTGTGTCAGAGCATGCGTTGACTCCCTATGTGTCAAATCACCACGCGTTAGATTAGCACGCGTTGAATTGTTACGAGTCAACTTGTCACGCGCCGAATTGCTACGCGTCGGAGCAACACGCATTGGATCATTGTTACGCGCCGAATCGCTACGCGTTCAATTGCTACGTGTTGAATTATTACGCGTTATACAGCAACGCGCCGAATTACTATGCGTCGAATCATTACGCGCTGAACTGCTACACGTTGAATCACCACGCGTCAAATCACTACGCGTCGGATCACCACTCGTCGAAGCACTACGTATTAAATTGTCACGCGCTATATGCCACGCGTTAATGCATCATACGTGCAGATCACCACGCGCCGAATTACCATACGTCGAATTATTACGCGCTGAATTGCTACACGTTGAATCACCACGCGTCAAATCACTACGCGTCGTATCACCGCTCGTCGCTACATATTAAACTGTCACGCGCTATATTGCACCGCGTTAATGCATCATACATCGACGCGTACAGTTGTCCGACGAATTACCATGCCTCAAATTGATAATGGGAATAATTATTTCTGAGTAACCAAATTGCTACCAGCAGGGGATAAAAACGAACCATCAAACGATAATAAATCTGGTGGATTTCGAGCTGTTGTCTTCGCGTAATTAAATTGTTATCTCTCTCCTTTTCTCCGCAGCGAGAATCTCGCCGGGATGTTTGGTTGTTTTTATCCTTCCAGAGGAATGAAACACGGAAGAAAGTTCAGCCGTTGACACCGTTCATTAGTTCGAGTGATTTAGTACGCTTCTTTTTTGAACTGTTTCGCGAGAACGGCAAACAATCCGAGAGAAAATTAAAACCCTCATCCTTGACCCAGACACGGTTTTCGTTTCACGAATGCAACTTTCAAATTGGACGTTTAAAACTGCATAGACCAGCCGGCCGCCGTTATCGACCGGCTTGCTTCTATTTCAACGTTTGCATTTCATTCGCGAGTTTCTCGTTCGCTCTTAACGAAAATTGGATTGCGTACAGTTCAGATCTGTCGTTAACGGTCTCCTCGTTTTCTCTTCGATTTTTCGACAACGGAATTGATATTCCATCGGTTAATTGGAATCGTAAATTAGCTATTCGTGAATTTCCATATACGTATGTAGATTAATCATCGTAATTAATGGTTTCGTGTATCGAATAGATAACTTCATAGGATCGCACGTATTAATTTTACATCGTAACCCGGCCGCATTTTGATTGCTCGTATCGACGTGAAATGTGGCTGCGATACGGAGCCAAGTTCGAAAATTTTACGGAAAATACAAAACATTCCCGTTGGACGGTGTACTTTGTACTCAGTTTCGTAGAGGAAATTGGTTAACTTTCCAGCAAACTGGTAGCCTTCTGCATATCGAGTGTAAATTGAACCAATGGAAATACGATATCTTCTGTTCTATTGGCACAGCAACTTCGTTGCAGAACTTTGGACGAAATTAGTTACTTGCGACCGCCATCGAGCTGCAACTTGTTCGCAATTTATTCCGAGCTTGATTTTAACGTACCGATGTAGTATCGACGAGCACGACGCCGAGATTTGTCCTGGGACCTCCTCTTAGATCTTAGACTCTCCGTAGACTCTCCCGAGCTTTTAAGCTCTTCCTAGGCCCGATACCGTATAAGAGAAACCTTCTGTCGAAGATGACAGGACGAAAATGAATGTACCAACGACAAGCTCGATCGTCGCGAAAGGTTTCGCTACCCTCGTTTCGACGTTATCGCCTCTCGAAACGCATATTTCTCGCGGCAAGAAACTCGAGGATAATGTACCAGAAGCAGAGACAGAGAGATCGAGGAAACGAGGAACATCCATCCTGAAAAGATTCATCCACCCACAGGTTTTTTCGCTCGCCAGCAAAGTGGATATTCGCCTATCGGTCCACAGATAACAATCCCAATCGTGTTTCCGATACATCGACTCGAGGGTGTGGTTTTTTGCCCAACAACCCCGAACGGGTCGGTCTTTTTTTGTCAACCGAGGATTTCTCGGGGACCGAGGAGGAACCGAAGAAAAGCGCGTTGGAGAAAAGACGAGATGAAAGATGCCGCTACTTCCGTCGCTCGAAAGGGCGTGGAAGAAGGCAAAAGGAACGTAGATGTTCCCGAAGATTCAGGGGGACGGGGTTTGATATGCCGTAAGATTGATTAGCCCAGGGTTATTTTCGCACTTGTCTTACTCGCATCGACGTTTCGCTTAGGAGACCGTCCCGAGACGAGGGTCCAAATTTTTCGAAAAATACCACCTGGATCTTGTTGACGACCATCTTCTCAAGATTTTTCTTCGGATTCGATAATTTTGAAGAGACTGGTCGCCGCGAAGAGTAGTTAGCTTCGCGTTTAACGTGTCGATTAACTTTGAACGCGACGGGATCGCGATGGTGGGCGTGAGACGCGCAAACCACCGAAGAAATTAGGCGAAGGCGCATCAAAGTTGCGAGCACAGGTTGTGCGGCGGGTCCTGAAGATTAGTGGAGTGAATGCATGAGCTCAAAGAGTACACACACGGTGTAACCTCGGGTACCCGGCAACGGTTGGACGCGTCGCGTCGTTCTCGTTAGTATGCGGGCTGGCATTCGTTCGAACCAAGTGTGTGGTTCACGTCGCTTGGTTACATAGAATTAACCTGCTTAACGTCCGTGAAACATACGACAGCGTAGAAAAGTCTACGATTAACCGGCGGAAAGCCGCGTCTTTAACGTCCAAGAACCTCTGTTCGGAGAGAGAAAGAGAGTTTCTTTACTTAACGAGCGAGCTCGTATTTTCAACCGCGTTTCTAAACAAGCCGTACTTTCGACCCAAATACGACCGTTGTGAACGAAGTACCGACGAGATCCGTAAAACGAGAACTTGTTAGGCGTTCCTTCGGAGTAGTCGCTTCGTAATACAAATGTCGTGAATCGATGTTACCGGAGCTCCTGGTATCGTCACATTTTTTCCCTAGCTGTACATGTCCATTTAATGACGGATTACGTCGAGTCTCGAGCTCGTATAAGTCGCCATATTTTGTCAAAGAGAACGGTCATAAAACAGAAACACGTTCGAGATGAAAAATTCTGTTTCTGCACTTTGCCAGTAGCAGTAATGGTTGCCAGCGTTGCTCAAAGTCTTGGAGAAAACGTCGGGACAGAGGTGGCCTCTGTTCCGAGAATTATTATCCACTTTTCCTCCTTTTATTATCGTCTCTCGAGCTTTTCATAAACGACTACTTGCGGTAATTACTTTTTGACACTGCACGGTTCGGTTGTTGTTCAAAGTAATTAAAGAAAGAATGGAACTTATCTGCGCCAAAGATCATCGAGAAAAAATGCAGGTTTATTGCGATTCCCCTTCGTTGTTCACCATGTTTTCTACCATCTACAATCGGCCTGGTATCGGTAACACTTATCTGACCGTACGTGTACAATTAAAATTGGAAAAATTGCCACTCCTCGTTAACCACCTACCTCGCCACTCGGTGTCGTAAATTTTTTAAGGTTATTTCTAGCCGATGGTTATTGCGAGGCGTAAAGTCTTGACGAGAAAATCGCTGACGGTGTTACTACTCTTATAAGAAAATGGTTGAGCCTCGTTTTTCATCGGCGAACACTTTGCAACGGGTTTAAAAGCTGCTGTTAACGCGAGTCGTTGAATATGTTAATAAATCTCGGGCGACCATTACGTAATTTATACATATCGTTACAAACAATCTTTTCTTTTTGCGGCAACTTTTTGCCGATAGCCAGGTTGTGATATTTCCTCTCTTTACGTTATCGCGCATTCGAATTTTGTAAAGTTCGCTAATTCACAGAGTCAATTTGTTGCCGAGAGTTAAGTAAAATTTAAGTAGCGCCGAGTAAATCAACTTTCAAACAGAAAGTCGAAGATGCTAACAGGAAAGCTTATTGGATTTCGCATTTAACGTTGGTTGTAGCATTATTAGGATTAAGCTCAAAGTTAACTTTATAAATATTTGAGACGCGAAAAGCGCGAATAGGTCAATGACTATGGTGTTTTTGCGGATAGAGCTTCTTCATCGTCAGGACTCTTACGGCTGTATAACATCGCGAGCCTAAAGTAACATCGCCTCGTAACCGAGAACCATCAAAACTCGGCGAAATTTTCACGCTTTATTCTGAGAGAAAAGTATCCGGTATACAGCTCCTTTATAACTTCGTATCCTTTCAACAAGGAGGACACGCGAAGTTAAAAAAAGAACTTCGATCTTCGGTTTCGGAATCCCTAATTATCTCGTGTGACGCAGAGAAGCTTCGGTAATCGAAGTCACTGAATTTTTAACGTTTTTAAGTTGTAGAAAAACCCAGGAATATTTTTAAAAATCTAAGGAGATCTTATGGAAAATCTAGGTCAGGTCAAAAGAGATTTTAGGTAAAATTCAAGGAAGCTTGGAGAACCTAATTTCCTGTACGTTTCTTGTTTACTTAAGAGACACTTTCGCTGCACCTTGATCTACATTTGGTAAATATTCGAATAATTTTCGTTCCACGGTATTATCGTTACTTCGAGAACAGATATTTCTCAACGACGAGAGCCAAGGAAATTGCTCGTTACGTCTTTCGACATTCTTTTCTATTTATATTCCTGTTCTCTGCTCTTGAATGAAACGTTGATTGCAAGAGCGAGGATTAACCGTAAGAAATTCTTGATAACTCTGTTCCTCGAGCTTCCCCATTTTACTTCTTTGAATTCGTGATTCATCTTACCTTCCTCTTCGTAACGAATATTTACCGTATAATCTCGTTCTCGAGCTTACTTTTTTCTTCAAGCGTTGAACCTTCGCCACGAAGCGAAGGTGTGGCACGGTCTCAATAAAAGCTCGCACTACGGATTTAAAACGACGTTCTGGCGGTTACAAAGAACGAACGAACGAAAAAAAAAGAATTACAGCCGAACGTGCCAACGTACGACACGATTGTCTGTGCAAGCTCGTAAAAAGTCGGTAGGAAACGGCCTCATAAAGAATAGCCGGCAAACTTTGTAACTTACCTACCGCGTTTAGAACCTGCTCGATTCGTTTGGTTCGGTCGAGTCACCCGTTACGTCGAATCGGTCATCGCTCGTCTTGGATCTTCCATCCGTGGATTTCGCGGTGAACGAACAGCTTTCGACGAGATTAAAGGCGAAGATGATAAGCTCGAGTTTGCTACTCGTCCCATGGTTCAAAGGATGTTTTTATAAACGTGTCTCCGAATGTTGCGATCAAGAGACAGAGCGATGACCGACATATTAATTGATCCTTTGATAACGATGTATGCAAAAGCTAAAAGATACTGTTCTAATTTTAGACAGCAAACTGTATGGTTCAAATTTTGACACAAAATTACATTTTAATTTTGATTCTTTGTAGGTTCGATACTGTGTACCAAAAATTTCCTTCGGGTCTTTAAAAGATACCGTTTCACCATTGCAGAGAGCAGCGGAAAGGAAGGAAAGGATGGCGCGCAGCTAAAGCCGCGGAAAACAAGTATCCCGGTCGAATCCGCAATCCGCGATAGACGAAGTCGCAGCCCTTGAAATATAGAAGTCAGGATGAAATCCGGGTGAGCAGAAAATGGCGAATGGCACGGTGCGGCACTCGGGACCACGTGAGCTGCGTAATATCCAGTCAGGTTGTGCGTTCGACTGCAAACCCTTTAAGCCGGCAATAAAATCCAACGATTTTCGTCGTGTGCATCCACCGCGACGGCATCCCTTTTTCCTGGCTGCGCCATCGTAATCGACCGATCCAGTTCCCCGCCTCCGCTTCTTCCTTTTCTTCGTTCCTTCCGCCTCCTTACATTCACTATTTCGTCCTTATGCAAGTAGCCCAGTGGCATTTCGAAGTCGAAACACGTCTTGAATATACGATAAAATTTTCCCCTAGGTTTCGGTTCATCCCCGAACTCTCGACTACCAAAGTCCCGGCTCCTCCGATTTTGGCCCTTTCCAGCGTGCCGACCGTTCCTCTGCACCTATCTGCATACATGTTACTTCGAATGCCGGTTATACTCGTGTTCCGTTTTGTTCTCTCGAGCGTACCGGAGATAGTCCTCAACCCTTTGCCTCGCGACGCTTGTTTTTCGTGACTCCGCGTGCCATTTCTAGCGGAAGAAAACGAGACAAGAAAAGGGAGAACGAAAGAACGTTTCGTTCTGGATTTTCTGGAGCAGCGATGGGCAAACATAGCGAAAGAACTCGGCCGCGACGAGACGACGCATTTAGAGATTGCAATTTTTTTTCAGGAGAATTCGGAAATTTGGAAAGCGTGGAAACTAGAAAATTTACGAGCAGTTCGGAAGCTGGCGATAGTTTAGAGTCGTTGCATCTATTTCGCAAGGGACTTTAATCTCTTTAAACGAATAATGCACTCTTTCGAAAGTTGTCGTATCAATTTTACTTGTACCGAACTCTCAACAACTAGCATCGGAGCGCGGTACGTGTCCACGACGGCGAATCGGAGCTCGTACGGTCATAAATTTTCCGAATCGCCAAGTGGCTGTGTGGACACGTCGAAAGGGGCTGTATTTTCCCGTACGTTTCAGCCCGTCCTTTGCCCCGATCCACGACGCAATTGAAAGCGTACGGCGATGCACAGAAAACCCTGCTGTCCCCGTTCCACTTACACCCCTTCTATCTCCGTGACCAGAGAATCTAGGAGGGTCGAGTTTCTTCCGGCATTTATGGCAATATGCCCGAAAGGAACCTTATGGATTCATGGCGACGCGGACTGAACTCTCCGGCCAGTTTTTTTACCGGCTACGAAACCCAGCTGAACCGATTCTCGTTCAAAGAAACGTTTATATCTCGCGAAACTCGCCAAGCAGATTAGTGTCTCGCGTAATTCAGCAAGTTGCGAATGCTGGTCGACGTTGATTACCCCGATAAAATTTCACAGAAAGACTTTCCGCGTCACGAAGCGCATTAAGCCGTTAAGTAATTAATCTTTATCATCCTGGATGAATTTTAGTTCGAGCTTGCGGTAAATTCCATTAAAATATAAACTGTCTTGGTTTATAACTGGTTTAAAAAGTATCATCGCGCTTTACAGAATTTAAAAATACAAGAATTGTGAAAATCTGGAGATACAGCTATTCCATTTTTTCGCTCAGCTCGCTCGTTTATTTCGTCGGTAGTTCAATTAAAATTTTGCCAATGCCGAATTCGGTTGATAATCCCAAGTAAAATTGGAACGCAAGAAATTTCGCAGTTTTGTTCTTTTTTTCCAGACAAATTCCAGCAGATCGTGGTAAAACGCGAGCAACTCGAGCCGGCTCGTAATTATTCGTTTGCACGGTCGGAACGCGAAATCGAGCGCGACGAGACGCTCGCCGGTTGCGGGTACACTTTTCGCGCGTAATTAAAACGCGACCTTCTTCGAAAAGGTAGCGTTTTAATGAAACACCTAACCGGCCGCGTTGAAAAATATCCACGATTTCGAGCCAACTATTGTTACGCAATTTCTTTGCTAGTCAAAGCGTTTCCATTCAACGAAATTAATGAGCCCGTAAAAAGCGATTTCCTCTCAAAGGAATATTCACGAGTCGATCTTGTTGACACACAAATACTCGAAGTAGGCGTAAAGCACGTTAAACCTAATTTACGGTGTAAGAGGAAATATAATTCCGTGAGCAAACCTATCGAATTATCGATTCCAGATTTTGACTCTTATGGTGCCATTTACGGAACGGCTTTCGCATACTTTTACACGGTCAATTTCGACGGCGGACTGCAGCGGAAGATTCACCGGTGTACGATCCGCTTTTGTGCCAAGACAAACACGAGTACCCGGTCTAATAGAGGGCATTATGCATATGGGCCACCACGTAACTGCTGACTTTCAGTCGTTTTTAACCCCTTCTCCATTTTCCGGTCAAATAGCTCGCAAACCTTGAGCAAAAAGTATTTAAAGAGCGTCTGACCTATCCTACTTGTATCTACTTGCGTCAATGACCAGCGTTCCACTCGAATAAGATATACAAGGAAATATGTTGTATCGATTGAAATTCCTGAAACTTATGGTTACCCGTTGGTTCTTCGAAACAGCAACTGTTGTTACACGGCGTGATTTGATTGATATTTGCCTCGCGTGTTCGCGGAGAAAAAGGGTAGACCAAACAGGAACGCTAACGACAACCGGTTCAACATGAACGGCGACTAACAACGCGAAGAAAATCGTTATCGACGTCGGAGCAAGTTTTCCACTAAAATTTTACGTAGCCCAATTCTCCCTAATAGTCGTGCAACCATTCGAATCGTTCGTCGATGAAGTTCGCAAAAAAATTTCGTTCATTCTGCTCGCTTACCGCCACGAGAAACTTCTTAAAACGTTCGAACTCGAACTCGATTCAGTGACGCGTACGAATATAATGCGATTCCTGATTACGACCGAAACAAGTGGGAAGAGTTTTAATTGGAAAGGCCCGGAAGAAGTTGGCGCCGAGCAAGTTTGCGTCTAACGTTCCTTCCGACACGGTAATTAACAAGATAATTCCTACTTGAAAACAAGCCTTTAGTTGCCGTAGGAAAATGTAAGTTTAGTTAATAAAAACGATCGTGGTCGGAAAACAAGAGGTTGATTGCCGATACTCCCGAAGGCATTAATGAAAGACCGGGACACGATATTCCGGGAGAGACGGTCGATCGAATCCCGACGAATACTGCCAGGCTAATTTTCTAATTTCCACCTCTTGCGTTCCAATTCGTCGGCTAATATCCCATTAAGCTCTGCCAACCCCTCGCTCACTCGTTAATGTCTAATCAGCCATCGGGCTTAGACGATCTGCCGCCTACAGTTTCGAGACAATCTCCACGAGCTCGACTGATCATCCACGGGACTTGTTAACCTCTTTAACTTTTTCACAGACTTGGATTCAGTTAACTGTACTATAAAATAGACAGATTCGTCTAAGTACGATAAGGACTGAATGGTGGTTGTTAAACGGGTCGAATCGATAGGATATCATTTAAGTGGCATGCACCGTTTGTCATAGTTTTACGCGACAAGAATCTTCCTCTATTTTCCAGAACACGACTTCGCTTCCAGTTATTTGTCCGAGACAAACGATCGAAGGAATTCCGTTTAATTGCTCCGCTCGCAGCCCCTGGAACCGCCTGGTTTCCGATCCCTTTCATCCCAACCCCTTGCTGCGCCAAGTAACTGCCAAACAACTTCTTATTTGTTCCCGTCTCTCTTATAACGCTGGCTCTACTTGTTCTTCGCGCTGTTTCTCAGTACATTTGATCGCCATCGAGCCGAACTTTTATCACGTAACCGATGAAAAATGTTTCAAATGTGACTCATTATTCTCGACTACCACTAAATCGCTGGCTAGTATATAAACTTCGATACGTCTTCTATTCAATTTCATGAACAGCGATGTGTGCCAGTTCGTAGCTTAGAATTATCCTGGCAATTATGAATTCTCGAGACTGTTTAGAATGATAAACATGCGATCACAATTTTCAAAGTAGTTCATCTAATTTAAAAGTTGGAATACCATTTTTTAGGCCACAACTTCCAACAAACGCTCGAGAAAGGAAACAACCATATCTATTCATTTACACCCTTCGTTAAATGCAAATTGCCAACCCCCGTTACCGCGGCGCCATACCGTTATTCAAGCCTCGCATTAAAAGGTAGTTCGAATCTTATCTCGACGATTTCTGAAAGCACGAGAATGCTTTACGCGTCGGTCGGATATTTTTCTCGGCCGGAGACAGATCGAACCGCTTCAAAAACGTGACGCGGAAAATCCAGTGTATCCGACAAACGAAGTAGGGACATCGCTCGGTTAAATATCAAGCGTCGTCGAATGTCACGCGACGAATCCCTTTGGTTTCGTCCTCGAAATAAATCATGATCACGATCGTGTCGCGGATAAGGGGAGACAGGGAAAAAAGTCTGGGAAATATGTCGGGAAATTTAAGCAAACTGATCCCAGCTGGAAAAGGCGAACGGGTTGACGCGAGAAGGACGGATGATATCGGCACCGATCGCCGACAGGAGAAAGACGGCCGATCGAACAACGACGCTCTGAGAAATTTCAGTTTTATGGTCGGCTGAAAAATCGACGCTGGCGTTTGGCTGGCGTGAAAAATTACCCCGCAGTCTACGGGATTCACCGTTGATCGTCCTCTCCAGACCTATGATCACGCTTCCACGTGACTCCTCCTCTTCTCCTCCGAATTCGACCATCTACAGGATCTCTCAAAACGCGAATTCCCGTTTCGAGAACTTATACGCGTATCCTGCGAGACTTTTGCACGAGACGCATCTTTCTTTTAACAAATTTGAATAATGAAACGAATAATCGATCGAGTATATTTCATCGGGAATCCGTATTCAAATACCATCCACCCAGGTACCGAACAAACTGCTTAGTCAGGTAAACAAAGTAACAGAAAATTACTAGAACGGGAAACTCGGTAACTCAGGAAACACGTCGAGATCGTGCTTACAGAATAGTCAACGGGATCAAACGGTGTTTGTAAACAGTTAAGTGGAAACTAGTTGGGTTAGCTTAGCGTATCCAATTGCAACAGCACAATTGGCTCTAACTTAGAGAGCCAACCAAAGAGGAAAATGTATAGACGATAGCAAAGTTGTTCCCGTTATCTTGGAGCGTCCGCACGATATCTCCTCCAGGGGGACGATGCAACTTATGGGTCAGCCTGTAGGAGTATCCAGACTGGATGTTGACCCGATTTAAAGGCCGTTGATGGATAAACTTTTGAATAATTATCGCGTGAACGATGATATATCGGGGACAGAGTGATTATATATAGGCCGGATCAGGCAGCCAGAAAATTGGAACTGGTTCGATCGGCGAACGTGCCAATAATTCGCTTCGTTACCCAGCTTGAGAGCCCTCGAGGACGTTCCTCGATACGTGCTCGAACGGTAAGGCGACGACGTCGTGTTTTCCACGCTCGTCCCGACGAAAACGAGCAAAGTATCCTGACTCGGTTGGCTGGAGGAGCTGGGACGTTTTGGAAATTAGGAAAGTTCGATGGAGGATCGGAGAGAAGATAAAAATTCTACGGGACGAAGGATTAACCGCGAAAATCTGCAAACTGCTCCGGATGACATACGAAGTGGAAAAAGTTGTCCGGTGTCCCGATTTTTTTCATGCTAAATTTATCCGGTTTCCATCTCCGTCCAGTTTAGTTAACGCTTAAAAAGAAGAGTAACTTTATTTTCGACGAACTTGATCGATTATTCTGACGGGATTTAGCTATTTCGATGGCGCGCGCGAAAATGTTAAAAGCCGTTCAGAATGGTCGTAAATCGGTCGAGCAGTTGGCGCGCGTATCGTGCAAGTGCAACCGCGTGACACTAATCATATTTAATTAATTTAATAGCAGCGCGTGAGAATTTGCATACGCGCATAATATCGACGAAGAAGCGATCGAACTTCGATATCGCGCTTGTTCCACGACCGTGTGTACGGACTTTCAAACCATGGGGATCACGTGAAATTTCGATACAACGGCCCCGTTATTCGGCCATTAATCCTGAAAGTGGCAGGCGTCGCGTGATTCCGATCGTTCCCCCTTTCGACCCTCCGCGAGCTGCTTTCCGTTTCGAAAATAATAATTCCTCGGCCATTGAACGATACCTGTTTTGCATCCGAGCTACGCCTTTGGGTAGATTAGTCGTCGATCTTTTACCCTGCCGCAAACGCTATAGCTTCTATTACCGTGGACTCTCGTTACATTGCCACCTTTACGAGCTATATTACGAACATTACTAACGCGATACACGAGATTTGCATTACCACCGGTTAAATCGTTACACGTTGTACCGCATATAAAATGGAACTTTCTAATTGGCGACACGAGCGCATAGAATAATTCGAGAATCTATCGATTGCTCGAAATAGTTCCATTTATATCTCATCGTTACGTACCTAATGGGCACCCAACCCTTAATTTCGTACTATAAGCCCATCTGGCACGTTGATATTTCGATTTTCCTGGAAGAAACATGTTCCGCTTACCCTAGCAAAGAGGGTGAGTCGGTCCATGATGGAGAGAAGCGGCGAAACGAAGAAGGGTAGTTTGGGGGTTGCTTTTCCGGCCTCTTACGGAGACCTCCTCTTCGCGAACGTTGTTCTCCTCGAATGGCACACGTCGTGCAGGAAATTGCTACCTTCTCCTCGGCTAAGGGAGACCAGTGACGTAATCTTGTGTATCCTTCGTGAACAGATTTTGTGATAGCGGAGGGATATTAAACGTTCGAGGTACGCAATAAAGTATCGAACCTCGCGTGAATGCTTCCGACCGTGATGCGATCGCGTCACGCATTTTAAGTACTTTGTCCCGTTACTTGCATTTTATCCGATCGCGTCAAACTTTCTGAATTTTCGGATCAATCATTCGGCGAGCAGATAGCGCGAGGAGAAGTTCCGAACGCATTCTTCCGAAAGCGGTATTAACTCGAATACGACCAACAAAAATATCCTACTAGGAACCGTCGAAATAATCGTAAAAGTTCGAGGAAGGATTTTCACCGAACGACCGGTTGAAACTAAAAATTCGTGGATCTCGCATTCCTGTCGAAAGACTTTCTCCGTCGAACACGAGTTCCATGATTACTGGCTCTCGTGTCGCCGGAACGATCCAGCAATTTCAGTAATCGATCCAGCCGGTGGTCGCGTTTCCTTCGTCCAGGAAGGTAATCAAACTTCCGTGGAGGGCAGAGACGGTAATCAGAAAGGCCAAGCTTTCTACGACACCCTTCCATTTTTTCTTCTTCTTTTTACGTTCACGCCCACCGTGCGATCGATTCCTAACGTCCGACCGTGTGTAAGTACGTGTGTATACGTCAGAAGACCAAACGTTTCTCCGACCTGCCGCCAGTTACAACGGCTTCGATCCTGTCGATAAGGATCTGCGATCCCGCGATTAGTTTCACGCCGACTTATACGCCAGTCCAGTTCACGCGACTCCCCTATTCCGAAACGGCTGTCCGAATTTAAGGGGGCGCTAATGAGCCAAACTTTCGTTTTACCACCTTCGTGTTCCTTCGTATGATACCTAACTTTCCTGGATCACTTCGCTACATTTAATCTTAGAGAATATAGCGTCGAAGGACTAGAACACTCTTTCCTCTGAGAATCGTGTCTCGTTTTCTAAGCACGGAGTTGGATGTATATATTAATTCTAGACTAGGACCACGTAGATCTCTCTCGGGATATCTGTAGGATGATTCTAAATAGAAGGATCCCTTTGTAGTAAACAGAGCCGAAGCAGCAGCTTCGGGGCAGAAGCGCACGCGATACGAGAATCGAATTGGAACAACGTTAAAGTTTCTTCGAAGACGAAGACTTCGTAGCTCGGTCTTAGACGGAATTGCTCGTAGAAACGACGCCACCCTGCCCTGGCATTATGTCGCTTCGAATTCAACGAAACTCGTTTCCTACTCGATGTCAGAGATTCGTCGAGTTCAGAGGGAGCTCTTCTGTCTCGACAAATCCCTCGGGATGATATTGGCCACGATAGAGCTGCGACTTGGTTACGTTACAAATTTCAGGCTCGAATGCCTGCTTCGTGTGTTGCGCACTCGTTGCGTTGCTCATTCTGATGCCCATTATCGTTCGCGTAATTGAAAATGTAAATTTCTTTTATTTACGGGGTATCGTGTAACTAACCGTAGAAAAAATCGAGATACCAGGGAAAACAACATCAGAAAATAAAGCCTGCTCGCATGTTGCTTCGTTAACGAAAAAATCATCTGTAAATATTCGCTCGGTATTTTTGTCTTAACGTAATGAAACTAACTAGATTACATTTTTCAGGTTTATAAATATTGTTAATGGTTTCGAACATCGGGGGATAAAAAATATATTTTTTCGTTTTAATCTCGCGTTGAATCGTGTTCGTTCGAAAAATTCTGTTTGAAATACATCTTCTATTTTTTCGCACAGAATTTCAGATTTACCGATGGTGCAAAGGTTATAAATAATATAGCGGCGATGGTAAGCAAAGGTACGCGGACGAACGAACGTTCGCGATATAACTCGGCTTCGTTGGCGAGTAAAATTGTATTGGTTCGCGAGTAAACGTCGAGGAATGTGAAGAATTTTTTTACTTAAACAAACAACGCCGTTCGATTATACGAATTTTGAATGTTAACGAGGCAACGGACTGCGAGACGGGGAAGAGACCATTACGGCCAGTCGTTTATCAACGCGGCCACATTATGCACTTGACTCACGACCCGTTGGCGTGTCCCTTTCCGTGGATAATATCACCATTATGGACAATCGATCGTAGATAACGATTTAAGGCGTGCTCGGTGTAGAATATTTTCAAGCCTGCCGCCATCCCGGCACGCGTTTATTCCGCGTATCAAGCGGGAAAAATCGCGGCGCAATTTACGCGACAAACAGCGCGATTAGTTTTTAATTAACACTCGCGATGTCCGTTCGCTCGTCTTCCTCGTCACTAATGTTCCTTCCATCGAGAAGATAACGCGAGATTAATATTAATACGCTCGCGTAAAAAAAAACATCAGTGAATAAATAATCGGGACGGAGTTTCATCATTCTGTAAGTTGTTTCGAATAAAATTTTAAACGCAAAGCCGTGTAAAGCTCTTCGGGATCGAGCTGAAGCTTAACTGGAAGTTTCATCCAGTGGATATTGATTATAAAATTGAAGAGTTAAACAACTGAACTAATGTTTATCGTAGATAAAGTTGAAACGTATTTTTATTAAAAATTAATATTATCGCTGTATTCGTGACACTTTAAATGATGATCCACGTACGTACATCACGGTGCAACGATAGACAGTATCCGCATCAGAACTCTGCCTAAGATTTATGATGACAGAGTTTATTTATGAGCGTGTTTACTTAACGCGTTGATTGCTACTGTGAGAACAGCCACGTGCGCCGCGACACGATGTAATAACGATTATTAACGATACGATCGTTTAATTTTTCAATTTGATAGTTCAATCTACCAGATTGCAGTTGATACCAGATTTCAAAATTGTACAACGTGTCTGTGATGAAACGTATCACCTTCAGGAGGGTTAATTACATTCCAAATAATCCAAATTATTTGTGCTACTTATTCTACTACTCGTAAAATTATATTTCGCAAAACCATCCACGCGCACAACGGTAATATATAAAAGAATACAACAGCCCGGCGGGTTAAACTGGTGGTTATGAAGCTGTACGAGGCTGAGACGGGTCGAGGGAAATTAACAAGATTACCGTGCTAATCCTCGTCGTTTTATTAATCCAAGAATAGATCAAGAGGCTTTAGCGCTGTATCTGGCGAAAAGTCGAAATTAAACAACGGGAAGCAGGAAATATCGAAGGCATTTATCCTTCTTGCGAATCCTACCAGCCGTCCTCAAACTTCTGTTTCAAACAGTCGATTAGTTTGGCTCAATTAAATCACCGTAGACGGATTCAGTCTCTCGAACAAAAGGCTCAGGATGTTCTGTCCGATCAACTGTACAACCCTGACAGTGACTTCGCAAAAAGACTCCACCCCTCGGAAATACTTCTTATACTCTTTTATACTCTTTATCTCCTTTCCAACAAAGTTCTTCGCTCGATTCTTAGCGTTCGATTTAAAGAGTTTCAGGGAATGGAAGGTGTATTGTTGCATCCGAAATGGAGCGACGATTGTTGTTCATTTATTTCTCATCGACTAGGTAACTCGATTGTTGTAAAAAGAACATGGCGCAACTATGAGCCAGAAAACTGTGACGTTAATTTAAAGTTAACGAAACGCGTTAAACATCGGCAAGATGATATCGGGGCCACTTCACCGGCATATCGAATGCAGTTCGAGTACGTCCATAAAAAGCGAGGTAGTTTCAGGAAAATGCGAGATCGTTTTCTTGGAATCGTTTCGGCCGTGATAAGATTAAGAAGGGTGAAATTCCGCGCAACAACCCCGGCCCAGCTACTCGAACTTGTTCATGAATGTTCAAACGGTCCTTCTAGTTAAAACGTCGTCACCAAGGGTGGCACGCTCGGTTACAGGCAGGAAACCTTCGCTGCTGGGAAACCACGAGACCCTAACTGTAACCGAGACTAGACCTAAATCTCGTTAACTAGAAGTCGAGGTATCTAGAGTTCCGATTCGGCCTGGAAACTTGTCTTTCTCTGCCTACCGTGGAGCATACTTTCTACCGAAATTCCTACCCTCACACCCTCTGAGTTTCCTGAAATATCCACGGACGTTCGCGATCCTCCGTCGAGATCTTTCGACAATTTTGTCTCATAGAGTTTCCCAACTCGTAGCGATTGCGGAAAATTTTTTACCTTGCTTTTCGAAACAGAACGTCGATTCGTCAACTAGCGAGCACGAAATGAATATGTACCGTTTGTTGACACGTACGCTGCGGACATCGTGTATCAACGTCACGCTTAATTAGTATTTAATGTTTGTAAATTGTGTATTAACACACCCTTCAGCTGGCGGTAAACGCGTTAATCTTTGGCAGTCGGAACACTATTAGCACTCGTTAAATATTTGATCAAAAAGGGTTTGATATATCGTTTGACGCTTCGAGTACCGCGATACAAGGTTCGAGGTAATTGTTAGCGAAGCAGAGAATCGCTATTGTACTTTGTCGCGAAAATGCAAGAAAGGCGCAGATCGAAAAGTCGATGAAACATTGTTTGAGGAGTACCCACTTTGTATCCGTCAATTACAGGAAACTGACGGGGCCGTGTGAAAATTCGTGGTAGTAACAAAGTGTAGTTCCCTCTGTGAAAAGCGGACACGCTGTAAAACGACATTTTTCCTCGGATCGATCGAGCCCAAGCCTGGTAACAGAGACTTTCGAGCCGTCAACGTGGCGATAAACGCAGTTACAAACTCCCAGGTTAGACCGCCGCATTACCGGCGTAACCAGAAGCAGACCGAACCTCGTTAACCTCTAGTCTAGAGTGTGACCTTCCACGACAGGCAGCTGGGTTAGCCACTTATTTACTTACTCGAAGCTACGATGCTGAAAACACTGGTCTGCCAAATGACGCACGGCATACCGGGTGGCACAAACAGACCTACCAATCCGATCTTCCATTTCCGAGATACAAACGAACCCATTTACTCTAACCTAACTTTCGTCTTCGGCAATTTTTCCAGCATCCTCCTTCTTCGTACTTCTTTCCCTACTTTCGTTTTAGCCCTCGAGCTTTCTGTCGAGCAAAGGGAGGTTCCAATATTTGTTTTAAAGACTCCGTGTAAACGACTTCGCTGCGACTTCGTTATCGCGGACGCATTGACTTTCATCAGTGGAATTATGCTAAATTTATTGTTTACCATAATTTGCTCGGTATTGAGCGACATAGAAAGAAGAAACGCCGAAGTTCCTAAGTACGTTAAAAAGTGTTCGTGGAACTTCTTAACAGTCATTTCCTCATTTTATTCCACCCCTTATCCTATCCTTCGTTACCTAATAAGTAAGAGCAGGAATTGCGGCCACTCGAAAATCAGGTCACTTCGGCTGATCCATAATCAACCGCATCTTTATTCGTTCTCGTTAAAAATGGATCCTCGAATGAATTCGTGCAAACATCGTAAAATCGACGACTGGGTCATGCTTGTTTTAGACCGAAAAGATCCGAATGGGAAGACGGAGCGAAACAATGTAGCTACTTAAGGTATCCCTGAACGACGATCTAATATTTATCGAGTAAGGTGAGTGCTTAAACTCGACGACAAACTGATCGAATTTCTGGTTAAACTGTTGGTCATCTACCATCCCGGGGGAGTGGTTCCGGTACCCGTGAACTAGGACCGCTAACTACCTGCGGAACTGTAGCGAAATCACAGGGACCAGACAAGTTCATCTCGGCCTTAATTGTTTAACCGGAATTGCGCCTCGTCTTCCCCGTGAACGAAGACGATACCCTGGAGAAGAGCCGATAGCACTCGGGGTTGCAGAGTGCGCCATGTTCCGTGCAGCCAAAGCATTTCACGGGGTTAACTTGATATTATCAGACATTTTACCTGTTTAAGCTAAGAACACATCTTTTTCGAAATTGCTAAATCTACGTTGTAAGATCGAGATTTCGCTACGTTCCTAGACTCGTGATTTAAAATGACTATTCTCCTTTTAATAAAGTACCTTCCTTCGCTTTCGAATCAGTCCATCGAGGATAAAGAAAGTTTGAACAATGTAGTGGTCGGATCGCGACATAAAATTTAAGCGATCGTTAGCTGTGTGGAAGCTGTCCCAAGGCGAATCAAAATTCGCACGGGCCGAACAGTCACGTTTCACCGTGCGATTACCAAAGACGGAAGCACGCGACAGCTATTTATGCAGTCAAGTTTCGCGAAGTCCTCGAATTCCGTTTGCTATGCAACGACGCACAGTCGGATTTCCGCGGGTGTTTCACGTGGGAAAACGGTACAGCGTGCCGTGTGGAAGCCGCGAATTGGCATTAACGAGTGTTGCTACGAGGATTCCCAACGCACTCGTAATAAGCCACGCCAACTATGCGAAAATTGCAACGATGACGATTCCCTCGGTCGTGTATTACAAACCCGATTGGTAGATGGCTTCTTCGAATTAACGTTCTACGAAGCGGTTTCACCTAACAATACCTTCTTTTCCTAATCGACGAATATTTAATCCGACACTTACAATTAGTATCGCAACGTTTCTGTCGATCCATAATATCGCGTTAATGCAGAAATAAATCCCTGTTTCTGCCACAATCGAGAGCATTCGTTAATATTTCTCGTAGGATTAATGACAGCTTGTCGGGTCAGATAACGAATCACAGTTTAGCAACAAATGACGTACTGTCGCGAGTCCATTAAAAGACTCGAGTGCAATCTGAAAACACCGACAACACGAAACAGACATTAAAGTATAAATTGATCTGTTGTGCGTCTTTAATGTGTCGAACTGGCAAAAGAGATACTTGAATTTTCGCTGAATCCTCTTTTTACCCAAGAAATTAATCGCTGTATAATCCGGGTTTCACTAGTGTGATAATTTGAATAATAACGGAGGTTGGCCCCGAAAGGAAGACATATTGCTGAAACAGTGCGGTATCGTTTCGAAAACAACGTGGCAACTAGTTCCGTGGAAATTGTGATTCGGTCTTGCACCGCTTGTATACGGGGCCACTATTTTACAGCGGGTCACTTGCTTCTTTAACGACTTCTCCGAAACTTTCCTCGAACTGTACCGGTATAAACTCAAAACTGGGGTTATCTCGCGAGTCGAGACAAGATATCCCTCCTGAATCCGTGTTTCCTGACTTTGTTCGGGGCCGCACAAGCGCGCTGGTTTAAACGAACTGCTCGTCGATCTTGGAAATTCGTCCTCAGACTACGTACATATGTGCTTGTTTCTTGGTAAATAGTAGCTAAACTCGAGCGAAATTCGCGTGGTTCGAGCGGAGCGCGGCTAAAACAGGTTAATCGATGTGCATCGAGTTAACTCGGTGAAAACGCGAAAAGACCGAATCACGAATTGATCGGTGTTAAATTTTAAACCAGAACCAATGCGACGAGAGTCGGTACAACAGTTTGCACGTCCAAATTGGCAAGCTCCGACAACGTGCGTCAAAGTTAAATTTTGCTACCCGAATTTCTTCGACGCTCAAACGCGAATTTTCTTTTTCCGCGTCGTAAACAGGCGGATTTACAATTGGCAAAGTTTATTCGAGGTCGACAAAACCTCTGACCGCACCGGGTCCTAAAAGAAGAACGTACAAAACAGGGACGAACAAACAAAGAGGTCGAAAACATCCAATGTCCCATTTTGACCGCGTCGTAAACTCTGTCGCGCGGCCAACGCGCTTAGGGAGAACGTAATTATCGAATTAAAAGCTTTCGAGTGTTGCGCTATGATCGCGTATGTAGGTATTTCTTGAAGGGTTAATTGCTTGACCGCTATTCCATTTTGGCTGCGCTACAACGGAAAGCGTGGTGGTCGTTAGGTGGGTAGAAAAGAACCAACCGTGTGACCCACATGCTTTCCAGACTTTAATCCTCTGGATTGTTTCATCGAGAGTAGACTGAAGCAGCTTGTTCGTGGAAAAGTAGTCGTTAATCTACGAGCTTAACACCGTGGTCCGCTTTTAAGCGATTCGAAATACTCCAGGAACTCCTGTACACGGTCAGTGGTCCACGTACGATCCTTAGAGACCATTTTGAACGTTGTTACTCGATTATTTCCTTTCGACCTGCTTCTTAACGCGTTCGTTTTATCGTACCCCCTTCCGTTTCTGTGTTTCGTCGAATCAACTGTACTTTTTATTCTCCTCTCGGTTGAAAAAGTTGATTACGTTCGCACAACCGGCGATGCGGAATCCTGTTAGATCTAGGTTTTAAGCTCCTCTTAGATCCTAGCCTCCGGTGAAATTGTTAAGAATCGGGAAAACTTGGGAAGAAAGGTGATAATATAATGAATAAGTCCAGCGAACTTAAATCGATAAAATATAATTGCTTTGCGCGCACGAATGTTGCCCTCGGGCGGTAAACCGACGTGCCCGAACAAAATTAAATACACGAACCTGATATCGGCAAGCATGGACCACGAAAATCAGGCATGTTTCGATGGAAAATTCAACGAAAGCCTATCGAATCGACGAGTACGAGCGTCACGCGTGGAGAAACGGTTTCGCTAGTCGATGCGGTACATCGATTACACGGCACACCATTTCAACCGCAACAACTCCATCGTTTCGCCGTGTAATTTAGACTTCCGACTTTTATTTCGATTTTTCGACCTCCCTTCTCTTCATTTTCATCGAGCTCGCGGCTGAACGAATAAAAAAAATATCCGTTCGCCATCGGTTTCCTTCCTGCCCTCGCGCGAACTAAAAATTCCCCGGAAAATTAAAGGGCTCGAACGATTTAAATAATTCGAATCGATTCGATTTGAAAATTCGAGCCGGGTGGGACGCGTCGAACCGGAAAAACGCTACGCGATTGTTTTCAGACGCGTTTCGAATCAAAATCGCAACACGATTGTTTAAACTACGTAACTCGTAAAAAATTCGTCCGAAAATATTTTTCGATGTTTCTCGCGCGCGAAAATTGATAATAACGATTTTCTCTGCACTCGTCGATCAGCGTCAACGTTTTCTGCCGGATAACTGGATTATTCGACATGACGAGAAATTTAAAAAAAAGAGGAACATATCTACCGCTCGAATACAGACGACAGTGACGAGACGGATCGTACGAGATGTCGATAACGAAGCAGGAACGAAACCGGAGAAATCGGCTGGTCGCGAAAGATATTGCATTAAATCTCGTTCGAGACTTGTTTAATTGATTTTCGTACTTCGCGTCCATAGTAAGCTTTCAATATTTCGATACCGTGCTCCAACTTTTATCCTCGTAAAGCTCTTCGAAAGTTTCAACGGCTTTAAACTTCGAGCTTCTTTAAACCTTCAAGCCCTTCGAATTCATTAACACAATCAAGATCTCGGGAAAAAATTGATATTATCGTTAGCTGTAGATGCTCAGCAATGTTTTTCGAAAACTTCGAACTCGGCTGTTCGAAGATGTTTTAAGTTTCGCGGTGCAAATGGTTATATATTGTGCAACAGGTTTTAATAGAAATCGCTGAGTTTATCATCGGTTGTTCTCGCTCGAAGATTTTAGAAGGTTCTTCCAAAAGCATTTGAGAGTTCAATTTAGCCGGACGGAAAGGAAAGAGCGTTTCGTCGCAAATAGACGAATCTAAACAAACAGATTTGTACGTTTGTCCATTTTGCACTTAGCGAGTGCAATTTCGAGAGACAAGGTATACCGATGGAAATCGTTAAGACAACCGGGATCAAGGTGACGCAACATCCTCTGCAGCCGGAGCAGCACGAATTAATTCATAATGCCCGGTGCAATTAAGGTTGCTCGCGAATTCAGCAGCGTTGTTACGGAGGGGAGGCAGGAGCCGAATTCGCCCGAGAGTGCTCGCCCAGAACTTCTTGACACAACAGAAACTTTAGTCAGCTTAGTGCTTAAGTCTGAAGAAAACTGTGGCCCCGTTCTGCCGACCTCCGCCCTTTATCTACACCTGCTCGTTCGCCGTTTCTCTTTCGCCATCTTCGTGTCTCTTCCTCTTCCTTTCTACCGTCCGAACATTCTTCACTCGAACTGGTCACAGACGCGAGGAAAAACTCCGAGCAGCTTTATAGGTGGCTTAACGACGAAACTTCTTAGCGGGCGACGTCCAGAAAAATTACGGTTGTCCACGCAGTCTCTGTGATTTCTCGCGCCTTCAAACGCGTACCTTTTCACGCCAGCCCTCGAATATTTTTACCGAGATCCGCGAGAGCTTCGAGGAACAACTCCGAGGATTTTAAGCATCCGAGAGACATCTGATCTCGCGCGCTACGAGAAACATTGCAATGTCGTGAATCCATTTTCTAAGAGTGTCATCCTCTAGACATTGTCTAGGATGTCTCGTCAACAGGTGTGTTGTAAGAGACAGGGATGTGACCTTTCGACCCCGACGGAATCTTGGGAATAGAGGGAATTAGTAACTCGAGAAGTTGACACGTCCCTAGAAAGCTAGGATGCTAGTCCGAGACCGTCATAAAGTGAGGACACTAGTTAGGAGGGTAGTTATAGCCACGCATGTTGCAACGTGTCCCTTTAGTGGTCAGCGCTGGGAGTATCGTCAAATATAAATTAGAAATTTAGAACGAAATTTTGAAGCACAAAAGTTTTTTCATAGAAAAAATTCATTTTTAAAACTCATTCGGTACGCTTTTGTTCGTCTCGTACCAGTTTCGCTCGGGACCCGCTCGGTCAAATTATGTGTTGCGACAAGTTTTGTTCTGCGTTTTTTATTTATTCGATGGGGTATTTCTGTTGGAAGCGGCGAATACACGACAGGCCGGACACCGAAATGATCTTATAAACGTCTGGAGCAGGATGGGGAAAACGTAAGATTCCGGGTACGATTCGTGCTCGAGCATTTCCGCCAAGTGGTCCCATTAATCATCATTTGTCGAAGCGGAGCGCCGGAGATCGAATCGTATTCTCGATTAATCACGATATCACCCAACCGGGGAAAGATAAAAGCGCCAGTTTACGGGATTCACGGGCGAAGAAAAGAGCTTTCTCGTTGCTATTTGTCGGTTCCATATCGGAATCAAATTTATTTCTTCGATGAACGCTTTTATTCTTACCAAGATGCTCTAGCAATCTGAACGCTTTTAATTCTCCGACTCGGAATTCGCGATTGATTTCCTCTTTAAAGTTTCACGATTCGACAGCCATCGTTCAATGACTCTCGCAAAAATCCTTACTCTCAAAACACAATGAATAATAAATAAACGCAAAGCTTCCGAAAGAACAGGGACCTGGAAGAACGATTAACTTTTAACCCGAAGCTCTCAGCTCCCTCCTGGGATTCTCCCCAAGTTCTCTCCAGGCCGCGATTGCTCGAAAAAGGTCAACGTTGCATCGAAATGAACGCGTGGACGGTTCTCATTTACGCGTTATCGCATCGAAACAGCGTGACAGTCTTCATGGTTCGAAGCGTTCCATGCCACGATACCTTTCGAACGTTAAGCATCGTAACTTTATTCCATCCGATACAATGGAAACAACAGACACGACAGCAACGATCGAACGCACCGACAAACAAACAGACGAGTTAGAAGGCTCGTTTCGTCACGGTGCACGAACCGATCGCTGGTTTAATCAAAATCGAACAATACCCGTGGCCCGTTTTTGCTTCCTTTCCGTCCATCGACCAGTTTTTACTTTTCCTCTTTTGCTCGTCTGTATCCACCTAGGAACTGGGATACGTCCCGTCCCGGGATTCTCTGGACTTCTCTTCGAGCTGAATACGCGCGGTGCAGTCGATTCCGCAAGGACCAACCGAGTAAAATAGCATCGCGATTGAATGGCCCATAACCTGACAGTCGAAATGTGTGGTTACAAGACAGACCTCGAGAGCGATTCATCGATCGCGATCCCATTGCAGCAACATTTAACCGGAGAACCCGAGCTGCAGGCCGTAATACTTCGATCCGATGGCTAATGTTGATCACGGTTTAGAAATGACGTACCATTAGCGATGATTATTTGCGCGGTTCGAGCCTCGCAATTTGCTCATTTGCTTTCCTCTGCTTTTCAACTTTTATACATGAAACTATTCCATGTCGTAAATCTATGAAGTATAAAATGAAATATAGCATTTATGGAATCTAATTTGAATCGGTTGTCTCTCGAATTACCTAAAAACCAGCATCAGATTCTGCTTTACGAAACGAATTTGAACGAAAGGATGCGAATAGAAAATGAGGAGAAGCGAGCAGCGTCTTCCGGCGTAATTCTAGATGGGTTTATCGATGGAGAAAAAGAAGGAAGAAGAAGAAACGTTCGTTCTACGCGGCGGTATTTGAAAAGTTTTCACGGTACTCTGAGGTAATGCTTTGGCGTAGAGCAAAGTAGGAAGAAACCCTCGATGCTCGTCGCTGATCTAATGGGATGAACTTTTCACCGACGAGATAAATTGTACCATCGAACCGGCGGAAAAGAACGAACCGATTCGTAAAGGCAGAAAACCGAGGAAGAAGGAACGCAGATTTTGATAAAACGTTAAAAGTCGAATCGTAGGAAAATTCCGGTCCAGCTTTTCAAATCCTTTGAACCACCGAGCAATTTCCAGGCTACAGAAACGGCTCGCTCCGTTTCGAGATTTCTGTCTTACGAGTCGATGAATCGTGCGAGAAACAAAACGATGGCACGCGTGTTTTGCGCGCTTGTGTCAAGTTTAGGAAAATCTAGGATCTAGAGAGGACCTAGAAAGGAACCTAGGTGGAACGCAGGATCTAAAAAGTTTTCGAAGTATACATAATACATTCTGTCCGCTGTTACGTCGACTGTCAACGCGTTAACCGAGACGTTTAAATTGCTCCGCTTTCTTTTTACGATTCAATAACTTCCCATGGCACGTTGCAAATCGAAAGAGCGTTCTCTCCACGAAATTGGATTCGGAATACGCGTAGACGAGGAGTGATTTAAATAAATTTTGGAATACCGATTCGATTTAAATAAATAAAGAACATTTTAAGGTCACAGGTTGAATTTTCAATCTTTAAGCGATAATACTTTTAGCGTCCAACGTTAAAAACTCGTCCGATAGGTGTCAAGTTAGAAGAGAGCTATCGCGAAACTTTTTTGGGAAGGGCTACATCAAAGTCAAGTTCGAGCAATTTTGTAACTCGTATCTTTCAATAGATGTTAATGTTCAAAGCGTTTCGTAGCAAAATCCAAGCATGCAACAATTAATATCATGTAATTCTCCTATTTGAATTCTAACAAATACGTGTGCAGTTACGTACTCCGTTATCACCTTTAATTAAATTTTACGTTTCAAAGCTTTGTGTTGAAAATCCGAAGGCAAGCTCGAACATTAATGCTCCGCAATTCCTACATTTTAATCCGAACGCTCGCGACCTAGCACGGTATCGTAATAAACAGGCAAACGACAAAATTGTTAATATTCCCAATCTCTACATTTTAATCCCGGCTCGGTCAGCTTTTGAATCGTAACTTCTAGTCGGAATAGGACCGGTATCGGTGACCAAACGAAAAAAAAAGTATAATCGGGCCATCCCGTGAACGTAGCCACGAGCAGTCGCGAAACGATGCCAGTCAAAGACCGTCGAAATGAAAAAGCTGGAAATCGCTGGCGTGACTAATCATAATCCCCTTTGTCTGTCCGCATCCGTTTGGAGGGTGCTCGAAAAAAAAGACGCAGGGGGCGGAGGAGATCTCGGGGCATAGAAAACCGTTTCACGTTGCGTCGAACAATGCGTGTGTCTCCGGTGTACCGTGTCGCCGCGATGTATGACACTCCAGCCCGATTCTTCCAGGAGTCTTTCCTCCTAGTGTCTCGACTTCCTACGAACCCTCGAACCCTCGGCTTTTCCTCTCGGTCCTTTGCCGTCGTTGGCCGGCGTCGCTGTCTGGCCCGAGACTCTTTCTCCCTTTCCTCCATTGTCTGGCCGCGCTGCTTTGATTCATCGTCATCGAGAGGGTTGTTCCGTACTGCTCTCGAGCGGCGGCCAAGTGATTTTCAACCCTGTCGCGCGACCCTTTCCAGCCTCTTTTCTCGTTTCTCTGTGTATACACTCAGACACGCCCTTTGCCCTCGCGACGACTCGACCTTTCAGACACGCGTTCCTTCACGAGGATCTTTGTGCGACGACCTCCCGCTACGACGTTCTACCGTATTACACAAATTTCAGTGCCTGCTTCGTTTTTTCGGTTGCATTAAGAAATTGGCTTTTCGGATGTCTATAGAGGAATTTAGTCGATATTGCATTAACGTACGCTTCCAGATTTTCTTACGAAAGTTGCTTACGTCCAGTTCTTCTCCTGCTCTGATAGTATTAAAATTGCCATGGGCTTATCGAGCGGAATCAAATCACGCTCGGCAGTTGAACATACGCAAATCCTAGCTATCGAAAGACCAACGACTTCCTATTCGCGAGACCGATAAGAAGATCCTCGAAGAAAAGGCGAAGACTATAAAGAAGAAAGCAGTGATAGGATCCAAGTGATACAAGAAAGCCGTGGCTGATAAAGAAATAGAACGCTTCGAGAATTGGAAAGAACGATCGAAGACGCGTGCGGGTTGCATAGAAACTCGCGGAGAAAAGTGGCAGAAACAGGAGAGATGGCGAAGAAAACGGCTCGAAAAGAAAAAAGCGGTCGAATAAAGAAAGATGCTGAAATACCGAACGAAGGAAGAATAATGGCGAGGAAGACGAAAAACGAAGATGGCGAACGAGAAGGAGAAGAGGAAAAGGTGGGGACACGAAACGACTGGCTACGTCTCAGGGGGATGAAAAAGGGAAAAGGTGAGCTGCCTCGAGATGGCAAGCCGCAAGTGGAGGAACGTGTGGAAGGGTGGTACAAGGACGGTTGCCACCCTGTGTAGTTGATATGCGAAAGGCTGCCTCCACCTCGAGCTCGCGTATCCATCACGCTAGTTCGAGCTGCCCCGCTACACCTCCGACCCTTGCCCTAGCCCCTCGTAAGGCTGGGAGAAGACAGATGCGACCCGTGCTTCGTCGTTCACCCACCAACTGACTCGAACCAATCTCTGACACCCTCGACCCCTCTATTCTTCGCGTCGTGTCACCAAGATTGCCCATGATCGTGCTCGTCGTCTTCCCGGGCCCAAAATGTGGCCCTTCGGAAATTCTACATCCCTGAATCTCCGAAATTTCTCAATTTCAAACTTTACGATGCGAGAATTTTAAATCGCCGAACCTCTTCGCTATCCGATCAAGTACCATTAGTTTGCACGAATGTCTAAAGGTGATAATAGAAGTTGAATGGTAATCGGTTGAAACTCTACCTTTTATTCTCTCGCGTAGATTGGTTAGTCGATAGAACACGAAAGCGGAACGTAGAACGCGCTGAAAAATGGAAATCAGACGATTCGAGCAAACAAATTCTTGTTCGCCACGAGATCTTCCTGATTCCTTGTTATGAAATCTCGGGAGTGAAAGGGAGAAAAAAAGGAGCGGATCGACGAGCAGACATTAAACAGATTCTCGAAGGTCAATATAGGTAAGGTAACTCGAGAGGATCCTCTCCGCCCACGGACTCTTCTTTCTTTCTCGACGTTCTACCCTCTTACACTTTCTTTTCCGGTTTCAAACTTTTCCTACCACTTTTCCTCGGTTATGGTTCACCCTTCCCTATCGTAGCCCGGCACAGAACGAACTCTGCTTTATAAATAAACACGAGGCAAATTGAAAATGCATAGAAAACAGTTTCACGGTGAGTTCTCTCTTAATTGCTTCTGTCTTAACGTTTTACCCACCGGAAGTCCTTTAATAGAATTCTTCATGTCAACGGTTATTGCCCGAGAATTGGTTAAGACGCTTTTCACCGTTAATCGGGACTTTATTATTCGATCAAAACATAACTTTCCTGCGAAAATAGGATACGGTAATAAACTGTCCCTAGGTGTCAATGTTCCATTTATTGATATATATAAAAACGAAGAGCTTCGAATTGAAAAATTAACTACGCCAGGGTAACTTATCATTGATCTATACTACTTGATATCTGATTCCTCGTTCTACTGTGGCAAATTTTAATCTGTCTAATTCTAATCTTTTTTTATCGACTTCCAAGAGGTTACTTTGTTCTATAAAAACGACGTTATTTCTTGTATTTCTGATTGTCAACCGAAAACCTTCTAGATTTGGCGGTACGTTTATATTGCAAAAGGTGACCGAGCTTCCACTAGACGAGGGATTGCAAATCCTCCAGGAATATCCCGGGACTTCCATCGATATTTATGAACTCGATCGACCGTTCTCGTTCGCTGCTTCCCTCGCGTTTCGAGAGTCTGTCGAACTCGTCGAAACCGGGACCGTTCGTTCGTCTTACTTTCTTCGAAATTCATAATTCAACATCCTGCGTTCCTCCACGTTATTCAAAATTCATAGACACCATCGGTTAACAGCCAGCAATATGTGAGAAGTGCCATTCGACGATGTCGTAATTTTTCAATGCTCGCGTTCAAACGTTATCGTGTCCGACGAGAAAGCGAGCTATTATAAAGAAAATACGAGACCAGGAGGAATCTACAGCAATGTTTTTGCCGCGGGGAACTTAATGAAATTCGGCACCGTGTCCTGGTAATGGCACGACGTTGTCATCCTATAATCGAAAAGCTTAATTGATAAGGGGGCGAGAGTTTATGGGGAGGTCTGCATAAGGTTAGGTTGGAAGGTAGCAGATTGATCACGGGCTGTATATGGCGTGCAGATGGCATTTCATTGGGGCGCGGGCCACCGCATCGTTCGGTCTCTTAATCGGATTAAACGCAATTGCAACGTGACCGTTATTATCCGGTCTCGTAGCCGTTATTGTAGCCAGCGTGTGGAGAAAGCCGCGAATACGGCGCGCGATTTATCGCGCGGATCGATTCCGTCGTTCCGCCTCGCGGCTGTAAACAAGAACCGGCCCGTGTCGCGCCGGTTTAATTAGTTGCCTCGCTAGGCTGGATCGCGTAATTAAAGCTTCGCGTAGTCTCGAGCTTCCACTCGTTATAGGAGATTAATTAATAACAAAGGATCCCGTGGAAAAGAAAGGAAGCACGCCGTTTTCATTTCGCTCCTTCGTATGTTAATTAAATATTCTTGCAATTTATGACAATAAGGGGGCGTCAACGATCAGTCTGAGACTTCGTTGACGAACACCTTTTCTGCTGTATAACACCTCTTCTGACGGAGCCTTCTTACAATTTCATTATTTAATCCGGACAAATACAAGCGATGCCGTTATATAATATCATTGTTTCAACTTCTCTTCGTACACCTTAATAAATCACATAATTCGATATAACGAATACGAGAAGCGCCGCGGGGGACAAACCCCGTATATAAATTGTTCGCCGAATACCGAGTTAGCAAGTTAAATTTCGACCAAACGTAAGACGCGCCGGAAGATACGTAACTTTGTATCGCGAAACAGAAATGGCGTTGTTGCTTCGCCGAGATCTGATATTTCTAGACGCAAAGTTTTAACCGAGAGGTCGACTGCGGCTTATCCGCGGAAACGTTTGATCCTCGTCTCACGCCTGGTCCTTCATCCCTTAATCCCGCGGGTTAAGCTTCTTGCGGTGACGACAAAACGACAAAAAGGATCGCTATCCGACCCTTTTAGTCGCCTTAAATGGTTTCGCTTTGTGTACCTGCAATCCTTTCCATTCGTTGCTTCGATTAAAAACTCGTTAGATACCCCGCTAATAAATTAAATTGTCCTCGTTCCTAGACTCGTTTATTAAAGCGACAACGAATCGAGAACTCGCACGAACGTACGCTCACAATCTATTACGTCGACTCGCGAGATCAAAATGTTTATAAGAATCAGCGTCTAAATTAATACGGCAATCGGGTTGTTCCAGGATGAGTTAACTCGACAGGACGATAGGTGGAACGAGTCGGTTACGATCTGCCTTTCTGGATGGGATTCGAATTCGATCCTGGCCCCCTGGGTGCGCATACGTAAATCCGTGTTCGCGTGTTACGTCGCCACGGGTTAACGTAATCGGGCCACTGGCTGGAAAATTAGCCGACAGGGCTGAAAGCTCTACACCTCCGAGACAGTCGCGCCGTATTCGCGACAAACCAACCGATTTTCCCGACTCGCCATGTTCCTTCGTCGATTTCCCTTCCCTCGAGCCCAGCAAATCGAGAAAAACGCATAATCCGCAAGATGAATTGCATCGAATAAATTTACTGAGAAACGAAACTGTTCTCCGGATCTCTGAACCGAAATATTTTGTTTAAATTGTACAGCCTTTTCGCCCACTGTTATTTAATTAGGAGATGTACAAACGCAGACTGTTAAGAAAGTAGTATTTTATTGGACGTCTATTAGCGATAGTAATTACGAGAGAGTATCATTGAAACAGCACATAAGTTATATGAAGCAAGGACGATAGGCAAGGGCCAATTCAGTTTCTGCAATCCGGAAGAATGATCGGACCAACTCCTTCCCATGTTCGAATTACTTCTCGTGTATCCTACAATGGCAGGAATTCGTTTTCCACGGTTCTCCACCCTATACACCGTATACCTGCCACAATAGCGAACAATGGCAAAGGGTTGCCGGGTGGTCCGGAGAGATGGATACGAAGCTATAGAAGGAAAAAGGGAGCGGAAGAATTGCGGGAAGACGCAATAACTGGTAAATCTCAACGAGCTCGCCGGCAAATCGGATAAAATCAGGCAACGCGGAGAAACGAAATCCGAAAAAATCAAAATGACCTCATTATTTTTTTAATGCACCTGCTACATTATCCCTCGTTCGCTGATACCGTACAAAATGTACAACTATAACGAGAACTATAAATTGTCTTCCGCGTTTTCGATTTTAAATAGAAAATTGCTCCACCGATATCGCAGACGTTTGCTCAAAGTTCTCGGCTCAAAAACAACTTGCTAATTGTTCGAAGCGTTCCAGCCGTTCGATCGCGGCGTCCAGGGAGGAAGTTCGATTAGAAACGACAAGCACATCCGCCAAGTTTCCTCGAAGAAATTACATACCTCGCAAAGCTCGACGCATTCTGTGTAATGTGTCAAGAGATTCGTAGCTAACGTCGGATACTGAATCCTTTGGACGTAACGCGATTTTGCTTCTCCGACTTACTGGAATCGACATCGATCGAGAAAATATCCGAAGCTCTTATTTCCCTGGGAACCCCGCGTTTCCAGAGTTTCCGGTCACGCTCATGGACAGACTTGTCAACGACGCGTCCAACTCGCATCTCGAACGACCGGCATCCTCTTCAACTTCCTACTAAAACGAATTCCGATCTTCGAGTTTCCCTATGAAACTTCCACGATTGCAGCGAACGATCGACGCAATTTTCTCGAGGAAAATAACCGCGCGCCCTTCGTTCTCATCGCGATAAATATTTTCTAGCTTGCCATGTTCCCTTGACCGACGACTAACTTTGCGCTAACACAATTTGTTCGCCAAGGAATATTTTCCAGGTCGCTTAATTACTTCACCGCGATGCTGGCACACGTTAATCTCCGATAAACTGCTCGAAAGACATGGAACAGAGGAGCTAGGCTAGCCAACCTAGGAAACTTCCAACGAAGAACTGCTGTCCCTTAATTACGCCAGTTAAACGAGTTTCGTCGCGAGAATCATTTTTTACGCCATGGAAATTGATATTACAACGCCCCCTTTCCACCGTGACTCCTTCATATTTTAGAATTTTTCAATGCTTGCACGGTTTGTGGACATAAAATTAATGTCAATTACCTTTTGCTAAGCTCTTTAGCACGAAATGGCTACGTAGATAACGGTTATAAAAAACTAGGAGCAATGTCCGAAAGTTACGTAATCTAACTTCGTGTTATAAATATATCGTAAAATATTACTTACGAGATGCAAAATTTAAAAACCAATAAAAAATTCTATATAAATTATTTATACGTGTTCTAAATATAGGATAACTGAATATTCGATAAACGATGGTTCGACCAATATTACATCCGTCGATATTGGCAATATCGAAGCTTCAATTAACCTGAATCAAAAATATTGTTAAAATGGTTTACGATTTTTAAATTTTAAACTTGAAACGTCGTTAATGCAATTTTGCTGTGCTTTTACGTTATCAAATCATTTGTAAACTTTTGTGTTTCCACGTTATTTATTCGATATATGGATGATTAATGTGTTCGAATCGCGTTACGAAATCGTAATTTATTCGAACGTATTCTCAAAGGGTTAAAGATACTTCGTCTTCGACCGACTGCTCTGAACCAACAGCGACGCTTCGATAACTGCGATAACGAGATGGAAATACAAACAAGGAAGGTTTTCACGAGCGAAGAAAACCAAAGCGGAAGTAGAGCATCGAAACGGAGCACGCTTTCAACGCTTCGATTCTATGCTGTTCGATTCGGTACTCGAGACGTTGTTCCGCCTCGGTTCTCAATTACTCTAATTGATTTTGTTATGAATTATATAAGATACAAGAAAGTACAGTTGAGAACGTTTGCTACAACTTTGTTCTTTACTAGCAAGACTTAATTTCTTCCAAAATCTTGGCTCGCGAATTTTCAAGCTTGCCAAGTCCAATTCCCAAGTTCCAAATCAGCCAATCCACAAACTTCCAAGTTTTCGATCAGCGTGTAACATTTCAGCGTTACCAATAAACATTGAGAACTTACAAATATTGACAATAGACGTTTCCGACGATCCCAGGTCTCTCTTAATCAAATGGAAGCTACATTGCACCCAATTTCGAGCTATTCCGTAAATGATTATAACCGAACAAACAACGGTCTCGGAGCAATCTTACATTTTACTTAAAGCGTACGATCCTGTTCCAATTGCAGCGATTCGAGAAGATTGTCTCCGGTCGAGGCGATGACCTTACGATGATAAACGGAAGAACAAAGACGCGGACACGAGCAGAAACGTGGCTCGGCGGCAGGATGATCCTAAGAGGGATGGAAAAAGCGTCGAGCTCGTACGGATTTTGGCAGATCGCCCGATCGAGATAAAATAATCGCTTAGCGACGGCAGAGCACGCCGGGGCACGGTTGTAGCCCAGTCTGCGAATCTCGCCGATGCTGCGGGCAGATCCTCCCGGATACAGGATGCAGCTTCTTCTCGAGATTAGGCCGCGACCCCGGTGCTCGTTTTTCAAGCGGCCCCTCTCGAACACCGGGGTCAGCTCCGTCCTCTCTCGATCCTCTTCCGCGTCCTCGAATGAAAGATTGATAAGGTCGCTGAATAATGCGCCTCGAGGGAAGCCGGGGACGAGAACGGGATCGAGAGACATCGCGTCTGATCCCGGTCTCATTTCGAGAGGACACTTGGCCGGAACCTTCGCAGGACCTTGCACGTGCGGATACGAAATCCTTGAATTATGTATCGGCATCGATTTGCTTTATTTTTCCATGAGGCTCCAGGCCCTGTTCAATGGAAATGTGCCCCTATCTTACTTGTTTCACGTCACACTGTTCCCTGTTCAAATGCTGATTAATCGACTGGTTCGTCACGATCCTCGAATGATAAATTAGCTCGTTTCTTGATCAGATTCGCAGTTTTATCTGAAGTGTTCATTGGTTACTTTGGTACTCGCGATAAGTGGTTTTATGACACACGTGGTAAGCAAAATGGCTTTCTACAGATTTCACAGATTTTAGTTTGGAGATGCCGACCCGAAAGCGATTCACGGTTCGTAGAGTTCCAAGTTTAGAAATTTAAATTGCACTTCGCGTAGAGTATATCCGTACAATATACTATATGGGGCAGATATATCTGACGTTATAATAGGATACATAAATAAGATTCTGTTCGTGGTTGTAATCCCTTTCGGGATAGAAATAAATTCGATCCTTGACGGTAATGATAAATTTTCGAGAGGGCGCAATTTAAAATTGAATACGCTCTCGTTACAAATCCTCCGATATGAATATTAATCGAATTGTATACCTTCCCTTTTTCCGACTTGCTCTTTCCTTTTTTATTGACCTTATTTTATGCTTCCCACTTGAACTTCCCAACTTCTCCTTGGCTTCGCTTGTTTCCGATTCGAGCTGACCCACTTTTCTTGATTTAGCGTTTGAAATTTTTATAAGTCGTCGGTACTTTGGATATGCTTTGGTTTGAACGCGCTTGCTGTGCTAAAAGTACTTCGTGTCTTTTGAAAATGGAGACCGTAGACGGCTATGCTTGAAACGAACGCAAAAGTGGCCAGCTCGGTAAACCGAGTCTTCGAGGACAATTGCCTTTGTGGTACGATTTCAATTCAATTATTTTGGCATACCAGCGAGGTATGTAGGTCAGAAGTTCACTGCACACGTATGTAACTTACAACGCTGATCTAGTATATCACCGGTTCAAAATTTTAATTACGAAATCATTCTACGAGCCGTGGAATTTCTATGTCATAATTGTGGTCCGAGTAACTGAACATCGTTTGTGATATAATACCAACGTTCAAGTTACATCGCAAATTCTTTAACGTTAAATATCGTGGAAGAAAAAACCGCTGTAAAAACAGGGGACAAAAGGGCGTAGGACACAAATTCCGTTCAGTAGGGCGACATTTAAATCGAGAAGAGTCGAAAGCAAGTGTCCTTTCGAACAAGTGGGCTTTATCAAGAAGGTCTCCGCAGAGATTCTCCTCGGCTATCCGTTGCAAATGAGTGGAAGCGAAAAACGAGAGACCCTTTGATCAACTTCGTGATCCAATTTCCTGGCAAAGAGTCGAACGGCTCTGATGTGTCTCTCACCTTTGTCATCGTGGAACTATAAAACAGTCATTGGAATATCAACTGTCGTCCCGATAATAATTCCCTTTGAAACAGACCTCCCTTTATGCCGAAAGGAGCGATCGTTATATTCTCTGTGTTAAAGGAAATGCACAGAAGAAATATTTCTGACATAATATCAATTTTATTCTACGTAAGAAATAGAAGGTTCTATTCTTCGCCCTTCTGATACATATTTTATTCGAGGCAGTCTTCCGTATCATCGAATCCGACAACAAACAGGTATACGCGTCAACTGACTCGTTCAGTTTCCGACGCAATTAAAATAGTTTTAAACCCCGTTATTTATTATTCATAAAATTGATCCCACGGTAAACGTTTGTCTCCGTTCCTCTTCTTTTTTCCATCCCAAGCCAGAGAAAAAAGTATTATACGACGGAAATAGGTGAGTAATCGAGCGAAGAAAACAGCCGAGGAATAATTAATAATTGAGAGACCAGTGCCAGTGAGGGATCGCGACTAAATGAGGGGTGTTGTACGAGGCTACAATGCACCCGCCAGCACGGAGTAATAACCTCGTGAAGGAAGTCAAGAGTGCAAAAAGATGGTGGAACAACTAGAGACTCCGGGTGCAAAAAGAAAAAAGAACCTGACGAGAAAAGCATAACGTTAAAGTTAGACCTCCGAGGAATACGAGCGAAATTGCAGATGAGACCGTAAATTTTAATAATAAAAAAATATGTCCAAAAGTATTATCTTCTACACTCTGCACCGTAATAACGGGATAGAATATAATAGAAATTATATCGTTTAACACGTACGAGCAATTTTCTTCAGGTTCAGCCTGCTCAAGACATATTTAATCGCGGCTTTTCCTTCCAATTCGAGTTTTATCGAGTCGTAAACAGCTTTCCTCGTATCGATGTTTGCTGGTCCTTCTTAATTGGATCTCGTTAACGATCGCTCTTTAGGAGGTCGTATACAACGGGGAGACTTTCGAGAGGCGATCGCGTAATTACGGGGACAATTGGAGAATAATCACTGTAGTTGGGAAAATTTTAACGGTCTAGTTCAGCGATCCGAGTCAAGGCGTTTACGAATTTGACAATTTAGAAATAAGTCGACGCGATTCGAGGGGACATAATAATCCTTAAGGTCCGTAACGACGGATGATCGATCGAGGCAGACATCGAGGTGCACGCTGTCGGAAAATTGGAAACGAGAGAGCGTGTTTAGTCACTCGACGAGCTTCGAGGCCGATTTATTTCGTTGATCTGGCCAGTGTTCATTTCCAAAGCGGGCCAGATGGAAGGTCGAGAAGGGTAGCGGAAGAGTAGGGAGTTCGAAGGATTCGACAAATCCATTAACATTATTGAACCGTGACTCCTATTGGCGGAAAAAACGATGATTCGTACGGGAATGAAATTTACGGACGCGACGAGACCCTCGTGCTCCGATCGAATGCAGCTCGAATTTCATTTTTGTCACGTTGCCGCTATTATTCGTCTGCACCGTTTATAGCAGCGTCGAAAGATATCGCGAAGTTTCCAGTGTCACGGATCAAATACCGAACGAGTACCGAAGATAATAAGCGAAAGCAGATCGTATCCGACCGGTTCGCGACATAATCGCCTGACAGGAGCAAAGGGGAGAGCAGAGAGCGGAAAAAAAGCGAACCAACGCAGAATGTAAACGAGAAAGTGAATTGGAGCGCGGAAGGAGAAAGCGTAACCGGATGGAACGGTGATTCACAAGGGAAAAGAAAGTGAAAGAGAGAAGTAGGAGAATGGGACAAAAGGGCAGATGGATTCAACGAACGTACACACCAAGTGTCGCGGAAAAGGTTGCAAGAAGGGCGGACCAATTAAAGCGGAAAACGATTTAAATCCTTCGAGACCGGTGCGCGGAAAATGCTTATTAGCGACGAGTTAGTATTATCGTGACGTTCGTACGAGCTTTGAGAGCTTTGAAAACGTCGAGACACAACTACTTTCATACAACGATCCGACTAAGTAGAAAGGAAACGCGTTATGCGATGACAGAACAAACGAAACTGGGATAGGTTTCGAGGATTCTCTTCTTTGGCAGCCAACGAAAATCAGGTTAAATCACAAACACAATGAAGATCTCGACGTTGCTCGTCATACTACCGTTCTATCGCTTTTGTTTTTGATCACCGGTTATCTGCATTATTAAACCGTTAGAAAAGCGAACGAGTGGATAGCTAATATTCTTTAAGGTTTTATACTTTGTATAGATTTTATAGAAGGAGAAAATGCTAAATTGCAAAGTTCGGGCTTGAAGATTATAAAATTTATATTATAACAATTTGTCTAAATAATTACTGTACTAACCGATCGATAATGTACGACCGCGGTACAACACGTACTAGTTCCCCATTAATCGAGACGCCTATCCAAGAGCAGGACCAATTTACATTGTTCCTAACCGATAATCTCACAGGATTCAGCATCGTAATCTGCAGAGACGGGAGCGTCGATCAGCTCGAAGGGACATGTATCGATTAAGGGATGTTCGAATGGTCAGGATCGGTACGATAGACGTCAGAGACGGGATCAGGACTCCTTCCTTTCTGTCCTTCGTCCTTGCGTCCAAGTACGCGATTACGCGGTAAGATATACAATGGCGCATTGATTATGAAACGCTGCAATATCGATTCGTGTTCCCTCCGTGGCTCTAGCGATAAGGAAGAAAGGTTCCTGCTCGAATCCGTGGAACAAAAAGCGCGAATTTCAGAAAAATACAGGTACGATGGACCGAACAATTATCGACGTGCTTTACGGTCGATCGAACGAAATGATTGAAACGGCGGCAAACTAATGTTGTTGAATATTTCATCGAATATTATATATTGAAATTCGTGTCGTCCATTCGTGTATAATATACTTTCGCGAGAACGCTTCTCGCAATTTGAAAATTGGAGCTGTGCTTCGAATACGATTGTTCGGTAACAGTGCGCCCGCACTTTTTACACAATTAATAGCCAGTTTTCGATGACGTGCGTGATCCGTCGGTGAAGTAGATTAAATTTTTGAAATTTAAATTCACGGTTGTCGATGTATTATTGAATCGTTATTGCCCTGATAAACTATAACCACATTTATGGCCGATAGAATTCATTTTTGTTTCACGGATTATTTAATCATTGTAGAATACTCGTTTACCGTAAATCTTAACAAAGCGAATTTGCTATAAATGTAAACGAATGAACTGATATTTCAAAAATTGTACAAAACCTTTAAAAAAGGGGGGTAAAATATAAACAGTGGAAGCGAGGAAATTGCAAGAAAAACTTGTTGTAATACACGAAGTACAGCGTACACGTAGGAAGAATGGCAAGAGGGTGGATCGGTTTGAGGGAAGGTGGCGCGCGAGTTCACCATAATAATTATCGCGAGCTTTCTTCGTGACGTAGCGGTGGGTGCAACAGGTGGCCGTGAGCGAGCAAATCGTTCAGGATAACGACGAATCCGAATCGAAGTCCGGTGATTACCGTTCCGATGGAAATTCGATTTCGGGGTGACCGTCGAATGGCCAAAAGGCGAGGCACGCTTGGCCTGTTCCCATCGACCCGCATTGAAGACCAATGAAAAAAGGAATAAAAGGGAGCGAGGAAACTGGGTCATCGATGTGCTCGATGCTTCCCTTCTTCGGATTACGCGTTTTCTTTGCCACGGAATTGCTGAGGCAACCTTGCTCCCTCGATGAAGCTGTCTCTACCTTCGTCTAAACTACTTCAACCGTTGTCCACTTCACTCTTTGCTATTAGGGAACATTAGTCGACACGTACTTATCGATGACCGACGACTTAAGAACATTATTATTTTCTAACATTAATTGTTAAATCAAGAAAAGTTGCGATCGTGAACTAAGATCGAACGTTCATCGAAAAATCGTCTCGAAAAGAATTTCCAATCGTCTTTTCAATGGGTAACAATTACCGATACAATTCGACATTCGTGTCCCATCGAATAAGTCGGAGGACGCGAGTAACTCGATGAATGGTTAAATCGATTTTGCCGCGGGGCAAAGAAAGTGCATCGACGAATAAGTTTCGCCCCGGGCGGCTCCTTTCTCGGCGTTGCTCGTTTGCGGAAGCGAAGGCGGCAAGACAAAGCGGAAACTAGTCGAGTCGTGTATTTTCTTTCGGTCGTTTTATGGCGACAAATGAATTTTCCAGAGCTGCGAACTGGCGGAAGTGAGCGGCGCGATTACACGGAAGGAATTCGACGGGAAACGCGTGTTTTCGGGACTTCGTGGAATGTTATTCGTTCGAGAGATACGGATAAATACGGTCGCCTACGTGAAGCAAAAAGACGAAGGAAGAATGGAAATTCTGAATGTGCCCGGGGCTAATGTAGCTTCTGACTTTTATCATCGACAATTTCTTTCCATCCTTTGTACTCGTCAAGGAAACATGTTATTTTCCCTTTTAATTAAAGCGCATCTGTCCTCTCGCGTTAACGAGCATTTATTCAGACAAAAGGCGAGTTTCCGTCGCTTGAACGGTACTTTTTCTATTTATTCGAGTTCTTTGCGCCGTTCAAGACTGTTTGCCTTTCGATTTCTATAACGCTCGAACAGGAAACTCCGTTGAACTGCTGTTTTATCGTTACGAGACTCGTTTTCTCGAGGAGAGAAGAAAGTGGCGCCTAAGGAGCTCGTCTGAAAGTCGTAAACAACCGCGGTTGAGTTCACGCTGTACGCGTTTCCCATTCTGTTCGCGACGTAGTATCTCGACTAAACGCATATTTTCGCCGATAAAGCTCCACGGAGTCGTACCCGATAGAGCAGTTTATTATCCTCGAAAATTACGAATACTCTAAACGCGTTCGAGATATAAAGTACCCGTTCGATTCCACGCAGAACCCGAGAGATCACGTTCGACGAGTAACTCTAGCCTAACGCGTCGCGGATCAGAAATTCTCGGATAACGATCGAATTTTCGCGGAAAACGCGGCACACAGTGCACGTATAAAAATTTGCCTGCCTAGAACGGTGGAAATACAAGCCGTGAAAACGACGGTAACGGAGAAGCAGCGGAGGCGTCGCGTCGAGATGTCTGAAATTGCCGGCAGCCAGAAATCGATCCTAGCAGCTGGCGGCTTCGACATCGGGTCAAGGTATCTGTCTCGTGTATCTCATCGATGTGTTAGCTGTCTCGCGCGCGCACTATGGATATTGCATTCCGATATCTCGACCGTGCCAACTGTCCACGCGAATGCCTGCGAGCGGCGTTAATTATCTGGCAGCCGGAATCCAGACTACGCCATGCACGCTTCCGTTTTACGCGCACCGATTCTGATGAACTCCTAATCCACTACTGATCGGAACTTTGCCCTGCTGTACTTAGACACAAACTACTTTCTTTACTCTGTAATCTTTCTTTTGATAATTATTAGGCCTAGGTAGGTCTGCTGACAATTTTATTAGCTCAACTCAGGAACTTTCCTTTTTGGAAATCAATTGAGGAAAAGTCAGTTAGCTGAAGTTCCACGGTTGCTGCTTACATCTTACATAGTATAAATATATTTAAATCTAGCAACTGCAGACTTAGGTTTTATTTAGAGACGACTCTAAGAAACAAGCTAAACGTGTGTGCAATTATCCTTGCGGAAGTTGAATGTTCGGAGCAGGTTAACAGTTAAGCAAGTAATCGCTTTACATTATTGATCTCGCAGAGATCGTCTGATTAAAGGAAAAGATTATCCGAAAATTATTTAATGAGGTCTCTCAGGAATAGGTAATGAAGAAAATTAAAAGCGAAAGACAACGCGAATGACCTGGCGGTCAGGTGTCGTTTCCCGCGGGCGATTCTTTTATTTTTGGAGAGAAGAAATCCGTCGGAAAGTCGCAATGAAGTTATTCCGGTAGACTGGCAGGGAAAATCACGAGACGGGTTGGCATTCGAGCCACGTAGGGACAGCCACTCGTTGGCAAGCTTCTCGTTAAGCTCGTCGAATTTCTGTCGAAACGAACGATTTTCAATCTCGCGATGCGATGCATGCGTGCATCCCGCTAGGCGAAACATCTTCGTAACAATCGTTATTCAAAGTGTTTTCCCTCGAACATTTCGCGTAAACTTGTTTGGAATACGAAAACAAAACTCTCTCGTTGGAACTGTGTTCCTGGGAGTCTCTATCAGCATTTCTATGGAAATTGATTCGAGAAAGCGCCATTGGATCGATAACATTTCCTTGGATCCGAGAATCATCCATTAAGCGCGGATAATACCCTGCAGAGTACCGCGTCATCGAATCATAACGAATAAGAATTCGATAATAAGTCGATTCCCGTGATTCGTTTGAATGTAGAATAATTTAAGAATATATAATACGAGGAACGATAAATAAAATCCCCGAGTCACACAAAAGCGTTGTTGCCGCGATTTGTCAAAATTAATTCTCGAAGTAGAACGACTCAATATTAATCAGACCGTTCCGTTTCCGAGCGAAAGAAAAACGGATTACCCTTTCAGCGTTGTTCGCGAACATGAAAAGCTCCGCGGTGAGGGGAGAGAAAAAGGAATATTATAACGGTATTGATAAAAACCAGCTACCAAACAAACAAACGAAAAAATAAAATTTGATAAAAAGCCGACCGTTTAATTCGTCGAAGCGAAAACGTACGGTTTAACAAGTTTAATTAAAAACGGTTACCGCGCAGAAACGTCAAAGCGTGTAAAATATTAAAAGTAAAAAGGGAAACAAGAAATACACGCTCATACATGAAAATATAAAAATATGTCGCGACAACCAGATCGTTCGCAATTACTCTCACGACAATGACACGATTCTGCCATTGTGAAAATTTCTGCACAACGTACCGTGCTATAATCTCTGTTAGGGGTCTGGTGATATAGGAATCGGGGAATATAGGAATCTAGGAAGCTGTAGAGATTTAAGATCTAGAGATGTAGAGGCAAAACGGTATTGAAGAATTTAAGTACCTAGAAATTTATGGACGTTGAAATGTACGGACGTACGTTGGGATATAACACATGCATACCTGTTCCAGTTTTATAACACGGATTGATTCGAGGTATTAGATCGAGTTCTCGGAGAAGGGGTCGAGGGAGCAGAATTGGTAACTCTTGACGAGGTGATTTAATTAAACGCGTACTTGTAATTATGCGGCACGTATACCCACGTGTGTAGACGTAGCTGTATACATGTTTTCGATGCTCCGCGAGAACACACGTAATTAAAGCGTAAAGTTATTGAAGCATATTTCTGTCGCGTGTAACGCGACTGTGTTCTACCTATAATTTATATGATTAACGTTCTGCCGGCTCCAATAAGCGATAACGATCGCGATACGAGATACTCGCGAACGAGCGGATTAATAAAAAAACTATAGCGAATCGATTCGATCTAACGATTGCTCGTTGACCGGGTCAGTTTGCTTCGCAAAATAAGCTACTCAATCACCGGCGAAACTGTGCCAGAAATCCATTCAACATATATTGGACAACGTTTGGAGAAGATCGGGGTTTTCATTACGGCAACCTGGATTCGTTTTTCGAACGTTACTTTTAACCATTCAGAAAGCAATCAAAATCGATAGATTTTTCAGCGTTTTTATTGTACGATGGAAATCACTGTTAGAAATAGCGAGACGAGGAAAATGGTAGCACGTTTCTTGGTTGTTTGATTTTTTATGCCTCTCTACACGGTCTGCTTTCGGCAGAGGGCCGAATATTGATTGACTCGCACCACTTATTACTTTTATTCGTCAAGTACTGCTCCAGTTGATCAATGTTCCATTTGCGATCAAGGTTACTTATTTCTGTTTGTCAGTAAAATATACCTTGTATATTCACGAGACCTTGTTACTACACTTGCAAGAGTAAGCATACAGTCAGTTTAAAGGATACCGAAATAAGAATTCAATTTAACGAACGCGTTAATGGATACCGTCGACCATTACCGATCTCTCGAAAATCAATCTGTACAGGACATCCGAGCATCCGATAAGAGGGAGAACTCGACGAGGAACTCGCGAGATTCTTTCTTTGACCGCTAAATAAACCGAGAAATCGAGAAGAACGAGTCGCTGGCAAATGGAGGGAAACCATCGTGCTTTTAGACCGAAACCCGAAAAACGTATCCGATTTCGGCTGGACGTGCAGCTTCTCCCGTTGTCGCTTTCACGTTCCGTTTACTCTCGCGGCGAGTAAACATCCGGCAAGCAGCGAGTAAGTTTCCCGTCGTGTCAGCTCGACAGGAAGCGTTTCCGCCGTCCGTTGACCGCGCGTTCCCTCTTCCGAACTTGCATCCAGCGAAAATCCGCCAGGAAAACCTTATCTGCTCGATGTCATCGCGCATTCTCCAATGCTACTGCCATAAAAAACTCAATCTACTTCTCCCGGACGACTAATTTCACGATTGCTCCTACTTTCCCCCTTCCTACTTTATTGTATTGCGAGTGCGAGAACAACGAAGTTGCTGAGCGATTGAACTTTGATTCGAGATGAAATTGAATTCTATAGCGCCGAATTTAATCGGGCGGACCTATCGAATCGAATTCTATTGTTCAAAATTTCTTTACGTGGAATTGTGTATTGCCGGTTTATATTGTGGGAAATTCTAGTGCGTTGGATTCCATTGCGTTGAACTCTGTCGCGTGGAATTCCATCACGTTGAATTCCGACGCGTCGAATTCCATCACGTCGAATTCCAACGCGTTAAATTCCATCGCGCCGAATTCCAACGCGTTAAATTCCATTGCGCCGAATTCCATTGCATCGAATTCCATCGCGTCGAATTCCATCGCGTAAAATTCCATCGCGTCGAATTCCGTCGCGACAAATTCCATCGCGTCGAATACCATCGCGACAAATTCCATCGCATCGAATTCCATCGTCCCGAATTCCAACGCATCAAATTCCAACGCGTCAAATTCCAACGCGCCGAATTCCAACGCGTCAAATTCCAACGCGCCGAATTCCATCGTATCGAATTCCATCACGCCGAATTCCAGCGCGTCGAATTCCAACGCATCGAATTCTATCGTCCCAAATTCCAATGCGTTAAATTCCGTCGTGCTGAATTCCATCGTACCGAATTCCATCGTGTCGAATTCCATCACGCCGAATTCCAACTCGTTAAATTCCAGCGCTTGGAATTCCAACGCGTCGAATTCCACCGTCCTGAATTCTATCGCGTCAAATTTGATCTTTAGTTCGGTACTTAAACCGATTTTCCATGAACGGGCCACTCGGATATTATTGAATATCTCGCGATTTCTGGCCGATGCTCTCGAACGGAAAAAGACAAGCTTGGAATTGAAGAGGTTCCCAAGAAAAATCGTGAGAACGGTGAATCTCGATAAAAGTAAAGACAACGTAGATTTCTTCTTAAAGGTGGGAAACAAAGTTAGCGGGTAAAGGGGTGACGAAGAAAGCGTATAACCGTGGTATCGATCCGTGTCGAATCTCCTCGTAAAAATCGTTACAAGAGCTGGTCCCTTCGCCGCAAATGAGAAAATAATCTCGTTCCGAGGTTCCGCAGAGTTATCCGGGTCGCGGTTGAACTTCGTGGATCTTTTAGCGATATCGATTCGACCGCAAAACACGCGCGTAACCAGCGTCCCTTCCATTCCCTTCTCTGTTTCCTCTATTTTTCGTTGTCCATCGATTTGTCAGAAACTTTCCGCTTAAACCTTTCAGTATAATGGATTTATGTATATGGGTTGCCAAGAAATGCTATTTGTTGCCCGACAACAACTATACGTTCGTTCCAACTTTCCGTTTGTCATATATATTTAACGGCAAAAGGAAAAAAATGTAAAATAATATCGCAACAAACGTGGTAACGTATGGAAATTCTACTGAATACTTGTGAAATTACTCGTGGAAGGTGTGTATTCATTGATGTATGCACGTTAGATACTAACATATGCATGTTTTCAATATTCTGTCGATTTACATTTCTTTCCTGCGATAAAATATTGTCGTATTTTTCCAACGCTGCTGCTGCAGGATTTTATTTCTACCACTCTAGCATACGATCCGAGGTTTGGATACTAATTTCGAATCGTATTTCACGTCCTCGAGAAAAATTTACACCCTGTATCCTATACAAAGAGCAAAATGAATAGAAAAATCTCGAATCGGTTGTTAATTAACTCGTTCCGTCAACCAGCATTTATCTTACGATTACACTATTGGCACCGTTCGCGCTACTATTTACATTACCACACGCGTTTCCATTTACTTAACCGAGACCAGCACCACGCTACCAGAAGCGGTGTGTAAACGATTATGGTGGTGCAAGGCGTAACGGTATCGTAAAAGGCAGCGGCGCTAATAGTAGCGCTCGCCGCGCCGTGGCAATAGCTGCGACGATAACAGTGGCTGCTACCCTTGCCGGAAGTAATAGCGCCGCTGATGGTATTAAAAACGGTTACTTTAACGCGATAAGTCACTCTTATTGGCACTCTTCGTCAATAAGCTTCTTCGAGTGTACTTTGTATCGGCCGCAAACGAAAGAAACCTATTCAAACTTCCACCTCCTTATTTGACGTATAAGATTAATGAACTTTACTCTTCAAACTTACTTGCAGAAGAAATTGCAACAATTTCTATACCTTTCCGCCCATTGGAATATTCAAAGTGCAATTAATATGAACGAACGTGACAGTTTTCCCAAAAATACTTCCTCCCAAATATTACTTAGTTGGGCTGCCGATTTTTAATTATACTCTCTATGCGGGAAAAAAAGCTGAAGGGCGAAGGAGAGAAGGGTGTGGCAGATTCGAAGGGTGGAAAGAAAATTGCGTTTCTCGAGTATCGGATTATCAGAAAACGCTTTCAGTTCGAAGACGAGAAAAGTTTCGCCGGGAGCAACAAATGCACGTCCGTAGAAAGGAATCCAACCGCAAACGACACTCGCGAGCAGAACCATAAAAGGATCGCGCGTTACGGATGCCCCCAGCGACGTCGAACATTGCTCTCGGTCTTGTACGAGAATACGAACCTTCGGGATACAAATTGTTACAACTTCCCCTTTAATTACTTTGCCCTTTCTATACTATTCTAAACACTTAATATCTACTTCGTAACTATTAATCATTCTTAAACTTCTTTCAAATTTCAACATACGTGTTTCAAAAGTAATTCCATGCATTCATTGATTCCTTATTAATTGTATGACCCGTTAATGTTTATAATTATCCCTTGAAGCGTGAACGGAGTGAACGAGGGTTGCTACATCCTAATAGAGCTTATTTCTGCAACTGCACTCGTAGTCACAAAACTACGCTGACGTGCTATGATAATCTGTAGCCCACAATTCTATGTCGTAATTTCACAGTGATTTTGTTAAACGAGTCCATTTATTTATCAAATAGCACAATCGCGTCGAGTGTAGATTTCTCGTAAAGCAGCCTCGAAATAGAGTTTCGAAAGTGTGCAAGGAACACTCATTGTTCCCGGAAACAAAGAAGGATTAAGGTTTTCCGTGTTCCAGGCGGATGTCGAATCAACATGCAAGGATCCCGAGTCTCGCGGCGGCATTATTATTCCCTAGAATTACATTGATTTACGCTCGTTATTCGTCATCGTCGCCGCTGCTAACAAAGTCGGATGTTTTACAATAGGGTAAATGACGCGCTTCATCCTGCCGCGTTCGAATATCGAACGAGAAGCCTCGGATCACTTCATTTGCTGTCAATTATTTCCTGGCATAATTTCATTTCGAAACGTGTTGCCTGCCACGGACGCGTCGTAATATCGTTTCTTGCCGGGAGAGAAAAGGGCGAAACTTTTTCCCTGCGAACTTTCGAAAATTAGCTTAATATATTTTGACGAGGATGCATCTTAGTCCGAGTAACTTGGTGCTAAGTTCATGCTGGATATTTCTCCTGCAAATGTGTCTGCGAAATTTTCAGCGAATCTGCATCAGTGACCATAATAATTGGGTATAATAAATTCAACGCTCCAACAAATTTAGATCGTTTGATACTAAATCTTGAACATTCGCATTAATCTTTCAGTGCGTATTTTACGACCCATATTTCCAAATTTGACACGTAACATTTTAGATCAACGTGTCTTAGTTTATTTCTATTCGCTGTATTATGCATTGGTAACACGGAGTGTCCAGACGCGACTGAATAATTTCGTTTTCGACCCAAAAAGAGTGGAAAATTACGGGAGATTGATTCGACGAATCGTGTGTTGGAAGAGTGAAAATTTCAATACGCTTTTAAAGTTCGTTCGCGTATCTCGCAAACATCCCATATTGCGTATACATATTTATGGGGCGTATAGATTCTGCACTTTCACTGGAGAAGCATAAAAAATCCAGATTTAACCAGACGCTGTCGCGACGATTTCCTAGCAAAGGAATCGCAGTCGAAGTCAATGGCTTCGGGCGACGAGCAACTCCGGTCTCTCGATGAAATTTTAAACAACGACCTAAGTGAACTTCGCGGATCAAATCGAATTCCCGATCCCTTTGTTCTTTAGCGCGCAGAAACTCGCAAACAACCGACAAACATTCGACCGAGAGCGTCGTCTTCCCGCGACGAACGTCTTCTGTACCGTTTATATTTCCAACAAACGAATACCGACAACTACGGATAGCCTCGTTCCATTATTTGTTCGCGAACTTCGACGCGAGCATTCGATTTTACGCTTTGCATTCTTTAAGACGCGATTCTGCGTGAACGAGCAGTCGGAAACGAATCGCTGCTCGCTTAAAAATTTCAACCGGAACGATGCGCACCTCGCGTATTCCCACACCGAGTCGAGTTCCTTTAAAGTTAGAGAACCGCGCGATCGACCGACTCTTAGAGCACGATGTACCGTCGTTTGTTACGCTGGTGCTTAAACTGCATAAATTATAGGCCGATAAATATAAGGGGATAGCTGGTACGGGAGCAGGGAGAAACATGGTCGCGAAAGATAGAAACACCGTGCCAGGGTTAACAGGGCTATTAACTACACGTGATGATATATCGCTAGATGACTAGATTTTTGTGTCGATAGAAATCCACCGAAAAATCGTTTCTGAATGGGAGAATTTAGAAATGTAAATATTCGAGAATTTGAAATTTTGATCACCTACGTACGGCGCGGCGATGTAACACATGGCAAATAATAAAATAGGTCGAAAGTGGAAAAAATTTGCAAGGGACAAGACAGTTGGCGCGCCTTCGCCGGGCTGAAATAATTATTTCGTGGCCCAAATTAGCTTGTTTGGGCGAACGGAGAGCGTTACGGAAACAGGTACTTTGCGCTCTGCCAGGAAAAGCTCGTTCGCGGAACTTGAACATCCGCACGGAAGAAATACTCGTAAATGGATACAGACATTGGAGTAAAGGCTTGATAGCGTAGCGTCGTTGGCTACCACCAAATTGGCCCGAGTTCAAGTTCCACGGAAACGGCTTTTCCATTTTCTGCGAATATTAAAATCGTAAAGCTGCTGTCCATAACCGTACCCTTAACGAGAATATAAATAGAAATTAAATAAAAATTCCGGCAACTTTTCTATCGAGGAAAGGAGGGTTATAAAAATGAAACTCACCGAGCTCCCGAAAACGAATAAAAAGATTCGAAGATCACGATACTTGGAAAAGCGTATGGAAAATAAAACAGGGTTGTTTGACAGTGATAAGTAAGCAGAACCTGATGCTAACCAGGGGGAAAAACGATTAAACAGACTTGACACTAATCGGACAGCGACGCGGAAAGGGTAGAACGAGCGGGAATTAACGCTTTGACTGCCGTGGTAAAAATTGACGTGTCTGATCAGACACCAGACATTTAATTTATCGATTTATTTATTATTGGTTCTATTTATTGCTGTCCCGTAATTTAATTTAACGACAGTTGTTCAAAGTTGATTTATCAAGACAAAATGTTACATGTTGCAAAACATTTTTGACTACTATTTGAACTGCGAATAAAAGGAAGTACCGAGTAAACTGTAGTCGAAAGAAGTTTTCTCGGAATTGAAAGGGATAAAAAGAAATTGATTAGCCCTCGTTGCGATTACGAGTCGTTGGTTTGAAAACGCAGAGAAGGCAGCACGGAGGGTATTGGAGATTGAAGAGTAATCGCCGTGCCGTTAGACGAGGCACTCGTTTCTAGGCACGTTTTGGCAATAGTCGGTAAGAGAACGAAGTACCGGCAGATAGAAAGAAGACAAGCATGACGGAAAAACGGGTCTGCGAGAAGAAAAGGAAGGTAGGTATCTTTTATCTGGTCGCGAGTTACGACCGGTTGTTTGGCAGAGACCATTGTACCCGTTTCTATGGTCAAGACACGTAAAGGTTCTCGCGAAGCCAGACTTCCTCCCTCTAGGCCACGGCCTTCTTCTTTCTCCTGATCTCTCGTCCTGAGAGACGAACGACCCGGGTGTCGAAGTAAATAAGATTTCGCATCGTTCTTCTTTGCTTTCGTTCGCCAAGGGAGAACTGCTTGTTCGATCGTTCGTCAACGAGCATCGACCAACGAAAAATCGTTTCTGGTTGTTTCGATTCTCTCGTTTTCGAGATTACTCTCGCGGAAACGATTTGTATTTTCGTCTTCCGATCGAATGTTCTGTCATTTTTGCTGCGGTCGTTCGTTACCTTCACCTTTTTACCGCCGCTTAATTTCGTTCGAAATTACATCAACGTCGCGAACCGAAGCATCCGAAAGAAGCAAAGAGCAGATAATTAGACGAAGAAGACAAGAATTGTAATTAACCCGTCGATGTCGCGACTCGAAGAGTCAGAAACGAATTCCCAGAGACACGAAGAGAGGGAGAGAAAGAGAAAAGAAGGAGAGAAACTTTGTGACGTACGTAGCTTGCTGTCGCAAATTACAGCTTCAAGTTTTCCAACGTAGACTGAGCTCGCTTCGATTACAATCACAGTTACACAATTATGGCAGTCGAATAATACGCGGAAGGGACAATGTAGAAACAAAGGAGGCACGACCGTTCTTCCGGCATTGTCTTCGTCGCTAATTAGCAGCCGGAAGTTGTTGCACCCCCACCGATATATAATTCGCTTTTCGTTCGCGTGCGCGCATCTGCTCAAGCTCGGTTGTTAACCGTTGTAGTCACGGAATAAATGAACTCTGCTCGAGTGTTCCCTTAATGCCGACTTCAGTCACAATTTTAAAGGAAATTGCTCAACTTTGGTTTAGTCGAACGCTGCGTAACGATGCTACGAAGATCTAGTTTATTCTCCAAGATCGAAAACCGACAAAAACGTTGTAACCAATTACTCTCCGCGTCCGTGAAGCTTGACATTTCGAGAAAAATGGAACGGATCAGAAAGAATCAAACGGACAAACAAACTTCTTTGCCAACGCTTTTCTCCGCTAATTAGCAACCGAAAGCAGACGTTTCAGAACCGATGCATATTTCATTGGCCCAGCGGCAACTGGTTCAATCGAACCACTAAGAGGGACAGAGAGAGCGAGGGAGAGGTAGGGAGAAGGAAGGAGAGAAAGAGAACTACTGGCTCTCGAAACAGGGTAAATTGGGTTGGGTTAGTTCGAGGCTTGTCCCTTGTCTAAAGTCCCGGGAATAACAGTCGGATTAGCGCACGAGGATGCAACCTAAATGCGACCCCGTGCCGTTGTTATGCACCCACGCAGCCTTAATGCAGCCTGGCAAGTTAAACTACTGCCAAAGAAAATACTGACTTACGGAACGTAGCTCCTGGCACGAGGTAGCTGTGTTTCATCTATTTTTTCGAATAACCCGCCTTTCAATGTCCCCCCTTGATCAGTCGAATCCGTAATAAAATCAGATTTAGCGTTCCTTATACGATCGCTATAATATGATTTTACATTTCTCTCAGCCAGAAAATTCCCTATTTCATTCCATAGCAAAGTTTCAGAGTATCACGCAAATAGGACTGTAAATTTCGCTTTCCAAACAATTTCTAACACCGAGAAAGAAATTACGTCATAGTTCATTCTACAAATTACCCCGAGTTCTAATTGCGCGTGGTTTAATTGAAAAATCGGGTCGAGGTGGAGGAAGCAGTTCCTGGCATCGATGCATTTCTGATGCACGCGAATCGAACGGGGAAACTCTCTCTCGGCAAAGAAAACACCGCGTGCCGGCAAACTTTCGACTTAAGTCTGGAAACTGGCCGGATGGCTTCCGGTGCCGAACCGTCGCCTGCGACTTGGATTTAGCTTTGCGAAAACAGGATTTCAACCGGTAAGCTCCATTACGCGCTCCCCGGTAAAACACCGTTCGAAAACGGCGATGCATCGGTATACGCTTATTTGAACGGAACCTCGCAGCGATGCAAAACCGAACACGTCGCCTCTCTTGTTTCGGTTCTTCGAACGATTTGACAGCCTTCGATATCTCGTCGAAAATCGATGAAAGGTTTTTTCACGTCCGGAAAACTCGTTAGCGCGTGTCTTTCGATGCCAAAGTTCGGTGAAAGGTTTTCGAGAGTAGCGAAACTGAAAATTAACAAGTGTGTTTCAGCGTTTCCGGAAATTTCTGATGAACCTCGTTCGTTGACAGCCAACGACGGGAATTGAATTACGGTAAATGGAGGAATTGGATTATCGCCGCAACTATCGAACTTGTAGGAAAAGTAAAAAAAGCGTACAACGAGAAGATCGAGTTATAGGAAATCTAGAAAATTCGAATACAGTAAGAGTAGAAAATTTCATCGGAAGTAGAATATCGTGGTAAAATCGAGAAACGAAATATCGGTAGCGTAAAATATTCGCGCAAAACGTTCGCGTATGCAGGCTCGAGAAAAGCTGTATAAACGGTGAAACGGAAGCTTGTCGTGCTTTTACTGGATGCAAGAAGCAATCGCAAACTTTCCCCGATTTTCTGGCCTCTATTCTTCCCGGAATTTTTCCACGAGGTCATAAGGGTACAGGTCGAGAGTAGAAAATCGTAGGAAAACGTAACGGACCGCGAAAACGAGAAGCGACCTGACTCTGTTCTTTGTTTACCAGCTCTTAGGTTCTTCGCTCGCTCTTCAGACAAAAATCGAACAGAGAGGAAGGAACCTGCATAGAGGCTGACGTTCTCGAGGACAGTGAAGTGCATTGCTCATCCTGTTTCCTTCTTTTTTCCATTGTCTTTGCGAGTTTTATAGCATCCGCTGCTTCTCTTACCTTTTACTGCTTCCCCTTACAATATCGACTAAAAACGAGAACGGTTTGACTCGATTCAGACTCGAATTCTCCTACACTTAGCGAAGTTGAAAACCTTGGTAAACGTACGATATAACGAGACCCATTTTCGCGAGGCAAAATATTATACCGGCAAATATTGATTCGTTTGTTCGGCTGAGAAATTCAAATTCGCGAAGAAAGAAAATGGGGTACGGAGAGAAAGGAGGGCGAATCCAAAAATGTGATTAGAAAGGTGATCGGTACATGCACGTAGCGGAGAGATCAAAGAATGTCGATTCACGGAAGACACTCATCTGTCAACGACGGCTGCGAAACGAAAGCGTCTAACCGGTTATCGATTTTCATCGGAGTGCTTCGGCTCTCGTTTCTGTCCGGTGTTTCGCGCGATTCCTTTCCCCGGGCAAAATTATAAACGAAACGACGGAATCTCGTGACCTGGTCGGTTTCGTGCGGTGCATCGATCGGACGTCGTGCCACCGCCATCGGCATCGTTCTCTGTGAATTTCTATTTACTCTGCTGTGGCGACAAGGCTGCTTTGAATAGAACGAGGTACTCTCGCTGGTTACACTCAGGATTCACCGATAACCTACAGGTGAATTGACCCCGATTTCCAAGTGCTTTCTCAAATTTAAACCCTTCAAACAATTTTTCCACTCATTTACCAAGCTTCCTCGATGTCTCTAACAAACAAACTACGTCGAAGCTCTCCACTAAATCCTCTGCCGCGTTTTTGCTGTGCCGCGTTCGCATATGAAAAGAAATATACTACTCGATGATACCGTCCGAGGACGAAAGAACGCAGATTTACTCTTCTGAAAATAGACTACTAAAAAGATATCGAATGGAACGTTCTACGAGTTTTATTTAGGAGGTTCAGTTTATTCAACTGTCATGAAATTTCGTTAACGATATAAAATCTGACAATTGATCTACCTGAGAAGTGCGGGAAAATGTTCTTTTTAGAGGAAGGTGACTGTACGAAGATTTTTACAATATCGGTGAAGCAGTCCGACTAAACAAAGCATCTTTTCCGCGTTTTTATTCGACCGAGATAGAAGAAGCGGCTGAAGGGGATGTTAGAAAAGAGGAAACGCCAACAGCGTCGCCGTTAAGGCTGAAATTAACCCCAGGCCAAGTGTGTCCCTCCCTGTAAGCTCGTCAAAACGAAGCTTCGGCTAATTGCGTCAGTCTGAGGACGTCTGGCGACGCGCCATGTCCGTGACACAGATTCGTCGAAACAAAACTCGAAGGGCTAATTCGACGACTGGGGAAACGAGCGAGAGGAGAGCGTACGTTGCCGTTGAGAGCTTAATTTTATTTGCATTCTATCCTTTTGGCAGTGGTAATCCGTCGACAAGCCGCTATTAAAGAGACGCTAGCTGCGTTTCAACCTCGACCGTAACACCGGCGCTGAATTAACCGAAGAACAACGCTAAGCTTTTATTACCGTCGCGGTGTGCTCGTTGTTCAGTCATTCGAACGCGGCTGAAACCGTTGTAGTAATTCGTGAACGAGTATGCGATTCTCTCTGAACACGCTCGCTCTTTCAAATATTTGCCGAATCAACTGTTCTCCTTAATCCTCCTGTGTTTATACTCGATAATGAGTAAAGCGAGAACATTGACGGGACAACGGTATAAATTTACACGACAAAATCTGGAAATTTAGACACGCTATAATGCTCCGCGTTTCCGCCTACAGCGCTATAAAAACGTTTCATTATATTTATTATATGCTATTCTTCCAGCGTAGCGATTTTATTCCTTTACAATTCGCGAGCTTCCATAGTTAATTATAAACCGAAATATCTTCAAAGAAACGGAGAAATCTACTGAATGGCGCGTATCTCTTATTTAATTTGTGAAATGAATTTTATTGTGAAGAAAAAGTTGGTGAAATTCTTTGAACGCCGGAGGTTCTGCTAGCGTTAATAAACAATGCCGATGTAATGCCACGGTGGCTAACAGGAATTAATTAAAACGGGATAATTGAACGACGAAAAACCACGAAGTAATTATAACCGTGTTCCAGCGTTTATGCATTTTATAGTTAACGCGAAATTCACGACCGGTTTTCGGCGAGTGTAAAAAGCCAGAGACAAAAAAAAAAAAGAGAGAAATATACGTAAATTTGTGTAGAATTGTTTTTCTCTGTGACTGGCCAAAAAATCACGGGATAACGACTAGCGGCGCTGCTCGAAAGTATGAATAACGGCCGCTGTAAATTTTCACCAGCGAATGCATAAAAAATTTAACAAACAGAAAGAAGGGTGAACCGAATTGGTATTCAGAAATTTCCGCTCTCGTCTCTGTATTCCACGACGATAAATAAAACCGACTTGTATAATTTAGAAGTAGATCCGCGATCGAGTCAGACCGAAGATCAGCACTCGTCTGAGCAACAACCTGTCATCGGTCAAAATCGATCACGACCGTTTAAAAAAATATCGAAACGAGTGACGTTTTGCAAAGTTAAATTAAAGAATGACCGTTATAGCACAGAATAAACTGAAAAATGAATTTGAACATATTCGAAAGCGATCATACAGCAGGTGTACATCGATCAATGTTGAAATTCGTGCAAACGTAAAATGATGGATTAAAAAGAATTTGTTTAAAATATTATTTCCGATCAGCCATCCGCTGGTCGATAACGTGCATGTATAGCATGCACGAGCTCTAGATAATACAGCTACGTGTTCTACAACATAGCTTCCTGAAAGAGAATTCCAAATGTGCTTTCTATAGCAGCTAGGACAATTTAGAATCGCCTTAAGCCTTCGAGTTTGAGGCAGCCAATTTAGAACAAGTCGAACCACTTGTAACCGTTACTATCATTATCATAGATCGTATAACACGAATAATCCAGCGAACATAAACTTTCCCATATTCTCGGATAAATCAGTAATCGTATTTTAGCAATCGTATCAACATAATTATCGGACTTAGAATCTTTTGCCGTATATTAGTAATCAAAGTTTAAAATCCTCTTTCCCTAATAGAATTAAAGTGTACAACGATTGACTTGTACTACTTAGCGCGACTGCCGCGGCTAATTGTAAGTGACAGCACGTTTCGTTTCCGAGCGTCGTTTTAAACGCGCTCGAAGTTGGGTGATTAATTTTGAAAAGCGACATTTGCGTGCGAGTTGTCGCCGCGAGCGTCGTTGACAAATGGAAACGTTCTCTCAAGATCGAAGCGTTTCTGCGATCTAACCCCAAGGCCAGGGGAATCGATAAAAGAAGGCGAACGCGTAAAATCCAAAGTTTCTGGCGATTTACAGTCTCGGAGGGGAACGTTGTTCCGGTGTTTTTACGAGGCGAGTCGCGTGGTGGTTTCGCGTAAACGCATTCTTCGGTACACGCACAAGGACCCTTTGATTTCCCGTTCGCATGTCGAAGTCGGTAACGACGTTACAACGGAGAAATCGCGTGTACAGTCGTCGTCGTCGAGATACCCCCCGGTCGGCAGTAAACGGTCAACCATCGCGAATGTTAAGCTACGCTTTCGCCTGACAGTAAACCGCAACTTTTAATGCCGCGACATTTGTCTTTTGTCAAGTGTCGCAAAATCCAATGACGCGATAGTGATGGTTTATCGCGATAAACAAACTCGTGACATTTAAGCATAAAAAACTTAATACCACGACTTTTATTTTTCCGTTAAATGTCAAAATGCACTCGATGAGTTCGAATCAGAAGGGTTAATCGTGTTTGCGCGAGTCGTATCGCAAACGGGGACGAAATCGAGTTTTTTTACGAGTAGATACATCACAATAGGAAATACTGCGGTTTCTCGTTACTCTAATAATAACGTCTTTCCCTTTTTGCTCTGCCAATACAAACTCCTTTCACCGCATAAAACTGCAAATAATTACGGTTCGTTAGTGACGTAGCCACAGGGCAAAACGTTACTAGGCAAGTTTTCATTACTCCCTGAGCAACGTGCATCCGTAACGTTGCTCGTGAAATCGTTTTTGCCTGGAGAAACCCGCGTCAAACTCGCTAGAGGAGCACGCTTCCACCTGGTAAGAAGACGAACGGACTCTGTTTTCACGTCAAAATTCGCTTTTTGCGTTTCCTAAAGACACCGAAGATAAATAATCTTCTGGGACGATGCTTCAACAATTAACCCATTTCGGTCGTATCTCCTACGAGACCCTATGGTTCAAATTTTTCCGAGAATCAATTTTACTTTGTAATTCTCAATCTGTAGGAGATAGAAGATATTTGTCTTTCTTAGAAATAAGAAATTACTTCTTTTATAAAATAGTAAGAGATTTATGAATTTTTTTATCGATCTTCGCTGGTGATCGAAGCAAAGCAACAGAATTTTGGAAAAAGCGTGGGATTATAGGGTTGATGGATTATCGAAAATATTTGTAGAGATCGACGGGCAACGAAAAAGGGGTTGCAAAGGTGAAGTTATGGGGTGCAACGGGCTCGAGTTCCAAGAATATAAGAGGTAACGGCACGAGAACGAGCAGCCGGTTGGCTCGCGAAGGAAAGCGGTCGCGATTAGATCTCTCTCGGCGAGTCGAGGCGAAGGGCGAAGGTAGGGCTAGCCCTTTTCGCGATAAGGCCTGCAAACGCGCTCGTTCGCGAAGCTTTCGTGTCGAACATTGGCGCAGGAACGTGGCTACTCTACGACTCGACTTCCTGGCTGTCGCGTCGACCAAAAACCTTCTTTCGCTTTTTACCCGCCCCGTAATTTCCCAGCCGGTCCTTCGCGAGAAGCTACAGCGAATTCGATAACGCGTTCGTTCGTTAACAACTTACGTTCTTCGACCACGATTCGTCTTAATTGCCTGAAAATTGTTTCGCGAACTCGGCTTTCGAATTTAATAAGAAGTTACGCCGATGAAATTGGACTCGTGATGCGGCTAACGAATCGATATCAATTCCTATGAAATGCATTTAACTCGTCGACTCTTAAACGCACCTCGAGAGAGTTATTACAAAATATTACTTCTCCGTAAATCGAGATCATGGCGTTTGAGAAATATTGCGCCATTCGCTTTGACTTCGCTTATAATTCTCGGGCAATTAAGTCGCGAGCAACCCATCTTTCGAGCAACACAAAGTTCCAGCATTTTCATGTCGTTAAATCTTCAAGACTCTAACTCGATGAAAATATTTGAGTTACTAAACGATACTTTATCGGTGCTTTGTCTGCTTAAAGGAAAGGATTGAAAGAGGATTCGTTACGCAATGCGTAAGTCAGAATCGATGGAAATTGTGACATTGAGGAGATCAGTTGGCGGAATCGGTCGAGTTACCGATTGGTCGTGTCACTATTTGCCTCTCGGCTCGCAACGCGATCGTGGGGAGGATTTTTAAATAAATCCACGGACAAATAGGGCGTAAATATCCTCGGCCTTTGACGCGATTTATCGAACGTACGCTGGCTCGAGGCCTCTCTGACCGGCGGTACGCGCCCCTTCTGTGAAATGCAATTAACATCGCAATTATCGACACGAATAACGACCACCGGGTCAACATACGCGCGCGCATATTTAATTAACCGTTTGTCGGTCCTGTGAATCGTTGAAATATTGCGCGAATATAACCTCCTTTGCGTGAAACGTTGTCTGCCGAAACAAACGCGCAACGCTGTTCCCGTTGCGTTCTCGAAAGCAGAGATTTTCGAAATATGTTTCCGACATTCGAAAATGCCGGCGCTCTACTATCGGTAAAACTAATTGCACGCGAAGATACGCCTACGGCGTTCTAGAACGTCTGTAAGGCCCGATAGTAATGAAAGGGTAGAGCGAAACGAAGCGGACGTTGTTACTCGTGCAACGAATTAACGCGATCAATTCGTTATTATCGCGCGTGCGGACGCTACGGACACTCGAAACGAGAACGAAATCATAAATCGACCGATATCTCGTCGATTGAGGTCCGTTTCCACGCGTTTCCCGTGAACTTGCCAACTTTATTTACGAGACATCGACGAACCAAGTAATCGACTCGAGCGAAACTGCCTCTCGTTTAGTCGGCGGGGTCAGATTCGGGCGATCGTAACGGGGAAACTCGAACGCGGGTCGATCGATCAGGAGATTCGATCGAGTTCGACGGGTGCTCTTTAAAACGAACAAGCGCGTCTAGCAACGTTTTAACGCCCATCCCGCCAAGCTTCTCCTATATTATGGCTGCCTCCCGGCTCAACGGAGATTGACAACGAATCTGATTTCGGGTTCCACTGCGAGTTGGATTTTCAAAATCATACCGTGAATTCAATACCTCCATTCCGGCAGCGACCGGCGTTAAATTAAAATCGTTACTCTTTCCCGTCCCTCTGTTTTGTTCCGTCAGCAGTCACTTTCGATGCTGGATACTCGTTTATATCTCGTACCGCTCTCCTCTGGCTGTTTATTTAACGGGTACCGCGTTCAACGGAGAACATTTTTCTTTTCTACTCTCCGCGTTTTCTGTAACGTCCGATGAACTCGATAAGAAGACCGCGAAAAATAAGAGTTAGCTGTGTTCGCGATTCTTTTCAGTCTTACGTATTTCGCCATGCAAATTCAATAATTCCCTGTACGGTGGTTTGCGGCTCGTAAATCTGCTGGAAATAAAGGAGGTGTGTCGTTTTCGGTGATGAAGAGGGGTCGCCCACTTTATGGGGTAAGAAATACGGGGTTGGCGAAAACGAAATCGAGTTCATCGAACAACGTACGCGGACAGAGGCTTATTCGTTCTTCTCATAAATCGAGTTACAAACAAGTTATTTTACAAGTATCAAAATATGATTAATTAATGAACGACTTGTCGAAACAAATCTTACTTGAACATTTTCGAAACATTCGTACGACATTGACTGGGCCTTTTTCAAACGAACAAAGCGCAATTAAACGAGAACACCGAAATAAAAAAGGACGTCAAGAACCGTCGCGCATCGCGAAAAAATTTATGTAAAAAGAGTCTGTCGCTTTTTTCTGCGGCGCCAGTACTCGAGCGGCTGACTATAAACGTACGCTTCTACTACTGACAGCACAGCAACTAGTAGAACGCGCTCGACAAGGGTCAGACACGATCCAGCTAATTTCCATTTCTGTTCATCAACCGATGACACAGATTTCGTTAAAAAATTATTGTCCGTCTGCCATAGAAAGTGTAACTTGACGAGGGTATAGTTGGAGCTAACCCTTTCGTTGCGAAACCTGTGAACGTTTCTTTTCACTAATTAGTATCTAATAATTTAGTATCGGTGCTTGAAACGGTAATTGTTAGTCAGTAGTTAGTGATTAATATTTGGAGAGTTGGTTTACAATTAGCGATCAGTGCACGATACACGATGGTGGATATTTGAGTCGAATGATACCGTGATAAAAGAGTTAATAAACGCGGCATCTTCGACGCCGTTGCAGAAGAAGCGAAACGTCTAAAAGAAGAAAACGAGAACCGGATACGCTATTAATGGCGTTTTTTCGAGGAAAAAGTCGATCGTTCTCAACATCCATCGCGTCGAATTACGAGCGATAAAAACGGTGGAGTCGCAACCAACTGAAGCTTTCTAATTTATAATAGCCGCTTGAATTTTATTTGATTTGGAACAATTTTTCCTCTCTCAACACTTTATCGAGTAAAAGTTACTTAATGGACTTTTTCGACGCCGGCGATCATTGATTGAAAAAGATGAATAGGTTTTTGATCGTTAATCTTTGGTCGAAATAACCTGTCAGAGAAATCTGATAATATGAATTATGTTATTTAAATCTTTCTAGTTCTTTTAATACAAGAAACTACAATATTTACTTGGACGGTGTAAAAAGGTTGTCGTAACGTTGTAGCTCATTCGTTATTCTACGTATCATCGTACAGTCCGTAAAACTGAATTAATGCGAAGAAAACGTGATGCAAAATTGAATTTAAAAGATCCCTGTATGACATCGTTCGAGAGTTAAATTAAAATAAAATTTCAATATCTTCCGTGTAACGTCGTTGAAAGACACGAGTAAAAAAGTGCTAGAATCCAACTCGCTTTGAGTGTCGGACTCTTCGAAGCAAGCGTAAACACTTGTCGAGTAAAGTTGCGAGCAAAGTAGAGAGATACAGGAAAGACTCGAAAGAAGGCAACGAGGGAGGTCTTGGAAGGAATTCCGCGCGTTGAAAGTCAATTTCTAGGTGGTACATGAAACGTCATCACGCGTGATTAACGATCGCGGAATTAATTTCCAGCCACGACAAGCAAATACTTCAGGGATTAAGCGTCCGGAGGCTAGGCTGTCTTTGTTTTTCCGTTCAACGCCGTATGAAATATGTAGAAAGCGCGTCCTGGTTTACGAGCCACCTAAATTATGGTAGCATCTTCAGGATCGAAGATTAATCGAACGAGGTCGTGTTTAATCAAATCGAAGTATGCGTCCTATGTATTGATTGTCCCCGTTTCTTTCTTATCCGTTGAAATTTCTCAACGTTATTGGTCGTCGATATACAGAACGTAAATACCAACGAATAATTGATTACATCGTCGCATATTATTCATTAATTTCGACATTCGTTGAAACCTCTCGAAAATTTAGAAAAAAGTGTGCGAACGATAATTGCTACCGGAGGATCAAATTCCGTTTGAAAGCGATAGGGCAATAAAACGAGGTACAAATAAAGATGGACATCGAAGACGGCACCGATAAAATGTTTCAATGGCTACGGAAGGATAGAGAAAAAATTGAGGAAACAGTTTGGCCGAGAAAGATGTTAGAGGTTCAAAGAGAACCGCGTATCGGGTCAAGGAGGCCGAGGTTGCCGGCCAATTAATTAGTCATTTCTTTGACGAGGAATCCCGTGATTCGAGGTGTTCCCTTTGCCACGATACAAGTAGTAATAACGGGTTTCTCGAATGGGTGGTGTGGAAGGAAACGAATCGCTGGAGGAAAGGAAACGAGGTCGAGTAAAATAAAATAAGAGAGGAAGTAGACGACGAGATCGAGCAGCTTCTCGGCCCTACACAACGAATACTTTCGTCTTGATGTTGGTTCAAATCCATGTGCGAGGTGCAACGAGACCAACGGGTAAAACGCTTGTAAATATTTATGGAATCCGACAAACACGTATTCGTTAACGAATCAATGAAGTAACAACAACGTAAATGCAAATATTATTTCTCTTCGTTTTACACGGAATAATTCTGCAATCTCTTTAATATAGAATTCGTTGTTTTCTTGCAAATATATTGATTTTATTCCTTCCGCGTTGGTTGACTCGATTGTTTTTTTTTTTTGTGGAGAATAAAACGTCTTATAGAAAAATTAATGGGAAACGTTCAGAAATAAATAATTGCGTCTTGAAAACACTGCGATGGAAAATAAAGAGCAAACATTGCAACGTCTATAAAATATAGGTTTAATCTGTTCCCGCGAACGACCGTGTTCCGCACAAAATAGTGCAGCTAGGCAATTGAATGTTTAGAAGTGACTGCTATCAAAGCATACGTGACTCCCGAATTTATTCCCAATAATGAAATTTCGCCGAATAATTAATTACGCGGATCGAGCCGACAAATCAAACTGTTCGGTAATTGAATTCAACCAGCAAGCTATCGGCCTACGGAATCGCACGCTTCGATATCGAGGCGTTCTTTTAAATCATACGCGGCCTAACAAATGGCATCGTTCTACGGAAATACATACGGAAAAAGAAAAGGAAATAATTCGTCCACGGGTAGCCCGTGGAAAATTGTGCATTCAATTTTTCCATGCAGTTAGAAAAAAAAGAAACACGATACACCCGATGGAAAATTGAAACGATTCTATTTTGCGCGATCGAGAAAAATCTTCAACTCGTGCAAAAAACGTCGCGTGTAAAGTTTCAGGAAAGTTTAATTTACACCATGATACGGTCAATGTGCTGGAGCGTGCAAAATTTAAGAATTTAGAACAGTGTAATCGATGCGTTAAATTTAACTATCAATTATGTTATAATTAAGCGCATTTTATGGAATAATCAAAGGACAAGATATAATGAATCTTGAATATCATGAATATTTGATGAAGAAGCTAGAGCTACTGATTAAGTAATTTAGCGGAAAATGAAATAATAATGTTCTCGTTAATTCTTAATAGAGCCGGTCGTATTAAATGTCACAATTTGAAATTGTAAGAAGCACAAAATAATATTTGATTGATTCGTGATCTTTGAAATTCGATTGAAACGGCAGAAAATTTACAGACTCGGTCCTAGCCGAGTTTCCTGAATGAAATCCTTTCCAGAATGGTAGAAACAACGAAACCGATCGCGGGTAGGTAAACGGTATTCTCGGGTGTATTCAATCTTTCTGACAGGATTAATTAATCACGTTGGCCCATGAATATCGACCGAATCGACTCTCCAACGAATGTTTACGATTTTCAGCTGCGAAGCTAAATATATGGTTCAGCTTCGTGCTTCTTGAAGATACCTTAAACCACAAAGAGATGCTTCGCAAAGCAGACATTTTGAAATATCGTAGAAAAATTTTTCATGGAAATATAAAACTGAACTTTGGTTATTTTTATGCGTTCAATCGATATTATTATACTTTATGTTAAAAATAAAAGATACGTGTTCGAACAACTCCCAGACTGATAAATCAGATATCATAAGATATTTGCGATATCAGGAAACACTCGGGGCAAGGCCTTTGGCCCACTTTATTGGGTCTAGCTTGGCTGCTGTTTCTTCCTCGTCGCACACTCTAACAAGTTTCAAACTTGCAAACTTCCAAAGTTCAGAAACGTGCAACAACGCAGTCCACCTGTATCCCGCTTGTTAAGTACGTTGTTCCTACGTCTATAGAGTAGACTTTAGTTATATCGCCACCATTGCCGGACAAGCGAGTCCCCTTCGCATGGACTGCCACATTGCCTAATATAGCCTTGCGTTTATTTCTACGCGTTAGTTCTCCACGCATTAGATCGCTGCACGGTTGTATCTCTACTCGTTGTATTTACACGCTTTGTATCTCTACGAGGCATAATTTAGCGCCGTCCCCATCAACGGAACACACGGATCTTCTTGCATGTTACGTTCTCTTTCTGCAACGGCCATCCTAATAATTTTCCGGCGCCATATAATACGACGAGAGTGTACCGTAGATCGGAGCAAAGTGTAACGGTGTTAGGTCAGGAACTCGCTATCGAAGGGTTAATCAACTACCAAGAAACTCGAGTAGTAAGTTCCGAATGCAAAGGGTTAATGACCCACGGCTTCGATCAGTTACAGCCCTTCGTTTATCACGGGAGTCGAATAGCTGGAGACCCAGAAAAGGTACGAGTTAAGGTCCTCGGTTCGATTCGGTTTACCAGAAGATGCAGAATCAGGGAGAAGGTCGGGAAGGGGAAACGAGCGGGAACAACGACTCGAAGGTACTTCGAATTTATTCGAAAGCAACCTCGTTACGGTACGGCTGGCTAAAGTAGGTCGCATGAAAATAGCGAGGACGTTTAAAAGCACCTCACCGTACGATTTAACGTCAATGGGCCACTTCTCGGTCCCCTCTTTTTCCCTTTCTCCGAGGCTGCGCCTTCTTTTTCTTCGTCTGCCACCCCGGCAGCTTCGCCTACCTTTTCCTTTTGCGGGCTGACTTGCGACATTTAAGCAAGGAGCCTGTAGGACGTAGCCACGTCGCGAACTCTTAGAGAAAAATCTTTGCCCGCTTCGGATGCTCTCGCGTTCGTGCCTTTGTAGCTGCTGCTTTTTTTACTTCTCCCTTTTTCGACGGAGATTCCTTCTTGACAGACTGTCGCCTTCTACGTCCCACAGTTTCGCGCCTCCGGCATCCGCGATCTTTTTAACCTCCTCGTCTTCGCTGGCTAACTATTTTTCAATTTTACTCGTCGTTTCAATTTCTGCTAACCTGTCTCGCTCCAGGATGATTTTGACCGTGTTTTCTTTACATCGACCCAAAGTCAACAGCAAATTTGTCGTCTCGTTAAATAAATACTGCTCGTTAAGCGTTAAATGTTCTTAACTTCGTGGTGAAACCTTCGTTATAATTCATTTGAATACTCGCTTCAATTAGTTTAGCGTGCTATTTAACACGTTTAAACCGACGTTTGTTAGACACACTAGAATACGAATAATTCGGAGCAATCTTTCTTTTAATTACGGAGCCAACTGATCTACAACGAAATTCGTGTCAATGACAAATAATCAATGAGGGCAAAATCGATGCAGGGTTTCATCCTCGACCTTCGAAAGAAAAAGGGAGCACGAATATAAAATACCGATGAAACCGATCACCATCCATTATTAACACTCTATAAGCACGTACGCGGTATTTCGCCGACGAGGAGGGTGTATAAATGACTTCGATCCCAAAACTTGCTCGTGGGCTATAGATACGGTAGATAGCCTTTGATCGTGGGTCTCGATCGAAGTTCATCCCCAATTCTCGTAGATGCTCTACAACAATGGAGACACTACCTTTAAGTATCTTCCGCTCTGGGGATTCCTAAAGCGAGCGCAGACAAATTTCGAAGGTTAGACTCGAAATTCGGAAAGTTTGTCGGGTCTTTGGGACTTTAGAATTTAAAACGCTTTAAAGTCTGGGTCTTTGTGGTTCTCGAAAGTTTGTAAAAGCCTGCTCTATTTAACGATATCTTCTCAAAAGATGTTATTCCAGCAATTAGAGGGGACTAAGTCGAAGTTAATGATCGAAAGTTACTCGGAGAAAAGTCGGAATTGAAACGACGAAAGGGAATTAGAGGAGCAAAGTCTCTAGATTACACGGTTGTTTCGCCACTTAAATTACCACCGCATCGAAGCGGCGTCGATAAACCATCGTTGTTGAATTAATAACTGGTCCTAATTGAATTAATAATCTGCTCGTCCCTCTACGGAAATTGTAATAGCTGCTCGGTGGCTAGCAAAATACGAGCCCAAGCTATACGTACAGTTATCGGTTCCTGTCCAATTATTGGCTTCCCTTCCACCCCTATCGGAATGCTCTATCGAACCATTGCTGAAACGAGCGTTTTTCTTTTTTTTACTAAAAAAAGATGCGGCCTTTCAACGGCGAATACATTTACTCGAATATTTTGCAGCAAATAGAATCACGGTTTTGAATTAAACTCGGATCGGTGAATTCGTTTTGGAACATTTATATGATCCATGCTAATAATACGGGCAAAATGAACCGAAAAATTGGAATCTTATCGGATTAATTCCAAGAAACTTGGAAAGATAAAGCTAAATGAATTTGATTAAAAACTCGGAACGTTAAAAGATTCAACGATCTATTCTTCGAATACGGAATCGTAACGATGTAAGGAAAGCTCGAGTTATATAAAATTAACTTCTGAATAGAAAAGCATTTTCAAACGTCAAACGGTATCGGAAACATCACGACCAAGAAAAACAGAAATTATATTTTGATGGAGATAATTGTTCATTCTTGGAATGGAGAGATATTTAAAAACGCGAGCTCTGTCAAAGACACCATGAGGTAGGAAAGTACACGAGTTATATTGTGACAGAGATTACTTGTATTCTCTGTTCTTTGACTAGAAAAGCATTTTAATATGCTGGCTACTGTCAAAGAAACCATGGCGTAGAAAAACATACGAGTTATATTTTGACCGAGATTATTCTTTGTTCTTTCAATGGAAAATATTTACAAACGTTAGATAGTGTCAAAGGCACTAACCTACGTATAATTCATCCTGTTTTACGGCATGAAACGTAGGGACCAGTAGTTGACGTTGTATCGTAATCGTTATCATAGTCCTCTTCTTTCCGTAAGCAATTCGCGGCATTTTATTTTGTAGAATTATAAACGACAATTGTATTACATTTTCATGCCAGAGTTCACAATGTTCGTCAAATTTACAAGCGTCGACTCTCGGTACACTGTCAACTACCGATGCAGTATCTTTAATAAAGGGAAAGAATTTTGAAAAAAATAGAAATGAGCGTGTAAAACGTAGAGTTTAAATAATACAATAAAAGAGCGATAAAACGAACGCCGTTGAAAATTGTTTTCTCCGTAGCAATTATTCGCGGTACCAGTCACCGGTGACCTGGACGGCAATTAACGTATGAAAAAGGATAAAAAATGAAACGGTAACACTATTTCAAGCAATCGAGACAGTTTGAAACTCGGATCGTTTCGTTAGCCGAACACGCGATCCATCCCACGAAAGTTACGAGAGAACGGTCTCGTGTCAACGATCAAACAGGAAACTCCCTCTTCTATCTAACTTTCCCCGCGAGCGAAAACGCAGGGTCGAAGGGACCGCGATGTTTACGAATCGGCTCTGGCTGGCGAGCCAACGTCAACAAGCTTGATTCTACGCGGAGCGTGACCTTGTTGACGTCGCGAACGAAGCTAACCACTCTGTTTCGAGCAAAGTTCCCCTTTGTCGATTTACAACGCCGCGCCGTATTTGCGAACGCTAGCAAAGCATGCTCGACGAGAATAAATGTTCGAAAAAGAAATAGGAGAGACGATAAAAAAAACTCACCGCTTCTTCCGGTAGGCGTCGGAGCGGACGTTGATCTGCCAGTCGGTTCCGGTATGGGGAAAATGAGATCGCAGCACTCCCTTTCAGGGAACTCGCTGGCCCGAGTGCACCTGCAGCAACACGACAGCACGACGATCGCCGCCGCGACACTCGCAAACAGCTTCGATCGCGCCAGCAGCGTCCCGACGACACGTGACATGACTCTGCCCATCAGATCATGGTACAACATAGGTCCTCTATCTTTCAGCGTGTTCGTAAAACGATCCTGTTGGACGCTTTCGAGGGCCAGCGATCGAGACGGATCTGCCGGACGACGACGACGATGAATCCCGCGACGTCCGCGCGACATCCTCTCGTCGTCCGTCTCATCGTGCCCCGTTTCCTCCACCTTCGATACGATCCAACCCGAGCGAACACTCCTCGTATCCAGGCCTTCGCACTCTCTTATCCTTTCACTTTTCCCGAGCTAAATTATTCACGAACACTACCCTCGACCGACACCGATTTCCAGCTCGAAACCCTCGATTACGGAATTTCTGAAGGGGGCGATCGATTCCTTCGCTGGATCACACGTGCCTCACAGACAAAGAGGATGACCTTGGTGCAGCCGCGATCACACGCGCCGGAAACCACGGAACACGATAAACACGACCGGAGAAATCTGCACTCGATTGTGTTCGGTGTACTCTAGTGTGTGTGCGTGTACGAGTGTGTCTGTGTGCGTGAGTGTTGCTGCAGAAAAGGATGCGGCAAAAGTGGCGAACACTCGGTGTCCTCGTGTCACTTCGCGCGCGCGTACTGGTTAGCAGCGAGCGTGCCTCCGAGTCGGGACCGCGTCGCCACGACGACTCGACGCCCAATGAGGATCGTACCGCGATAGACCGTCGGCCGCGCGGTCTAACCCTCCACCACCCCTGCTTTCTACCTGCTCTTCCTACCCCTTCCGCCAAACTTACACGCGATAGTTTCTGCGCGAAAGTGTGCGCGTTCTCCGCGTTCCGAAACCTCCGTCGGACCGGCCTTATCTATAGATCCTCTGTGTCCTTGCACGTGCCGATTCAAAGTGTACGTGAGATCGTGCCAGTGTACGCTCTCCTCTACCTGGACGATTGTCCACGATGTTCAACGGGTGTTATCGCTTCTAATGTTGACAATTTTACTGTTTCGAAGCGAACAGAATTTTACAGGCTGTTTATAAACAGTGTCGAATACCGTGGATTTCGATTTTCGATGTAGTACAAAGTTTTAAAGTTTGAAGGAACTTATAGTGCTGTGACCCTTGAAAGATGGTAACGACAATGTTTTCAGATCGTTAAACGAGATATTGCGAGCGAAGTTGCTTATTAAAATACGAGCCGAACGATAGCACTTAACCTGACTCACCCTGTATATTCGTTTATGAGCGCCGTGAGACTATACTGTCGTGTCATTGTAACACAATTCCACGACAGAACGTGGAAGCGACAACGTCCGATCGTATCCGAGGGATTCCGAGCGGAGGAAAGCCACCCCCTAGCTAGGGGTGACCAGGTGGACGGGCCACCAGCGACCCTCGTCCGTCGTACGCTTCGTTCCTGACCTCGTTTCGCTTGGTTTGTCGAGGTCGGTTACGCGGAAATGCCCGCCGGGTGCCGTGCTGTTCACCCCTGAAATCTATCTTAACCCTCAAGCTTCTGCCACTTTCCCTTCAACGAAATGCATCCTCCTATAAATACCAAAGATCCGTTCAGAAGGTTAAAATTAAAGAAACTCTTCTTCCATTTACAAGATATTCTCTAAAAACAAAACGCGGAATTTGTTCACTCGAAAAATTCCAAGTGGCCTTGGACCGTAGCAAATTTTAAAGGCCACTCTAACTCGAGAAGCAATCTATGAAGGAGTTTGAAATTTTAATCGTTCATCAAGCTACGTTGGACCAGTCGTGAAAATTTCACTGCTCCAACATCGTGGTAAGATCTTAATAAACGATAGAGTCTAAAGTGTCGTAAGTGATGGGTTCCTTGTTACGTCTATGAATAACGAAGAAATGTAGTTGGTAATTCGTTGACAGGAAGTTTTACAGAGTACGAAACGTACGAAGGATAATTCTGGTTCCTGCGGCGATGAATATTATGATTCGTGAATCGAGTATTATCAATTAGAAAGGGTGATTACCAGAATTCATGGGCGACGAACGATCGAGATGCACCGCATAATGCTAGGGCAAACAGTATTATTAATTCCCATCGTGACGTACCGAAAATCCGATATTCCGTTGGTGGTTGGCGAAAAACGCGCCCGACCACGCCAACAGTCCGCATAATCGCGACTCGATTGGCCGTGTTAAATAGAACCAACCTAATATTGACGTGTAATATTAATCGAGTTTTATGTCGGCGCCGAGGGTAATTGTTTTAACGCGTTTACCGGCAAAGGGGGTGTATCGGTATTTCGAACTTTATTGAATATTTCAAAAAGTATAAATGTTAAATACTAATTTAATCGAGTAGTTAACAAACGGAGAAATAACTCCATTGAGAATTGTCTTCGTTCAGAGAATGTATTCCAAATATTAACGAAACAAACAAGAACAATACGATGATCGATGCTCGGAACACAATTTGTGCGCGAGTAAATTGTTTCGACAAAGATAAATAGAATTATACATCTATTGATAAAATATGATAAGCCCGTGTCTGACTTGGTTGATATCGTGATATTGCGAGTTCGACTATTCTACTGATAAAGCTGAATCGTTCTCTGACGGGCTGACCCAAGCTAGTAGAATAAGCACGCCGCTGGTCAGACGGAATAGTGTACTTTGCGGCAGTAGAAGTTGAGTTAGAATGGTCGAACAAGCAATGTCGGTTACCGGAGAGTTTGTGTCAGCACTTATACGAATAATCAAACTGTGGCTGTTCGTACAAGCTCGAGTATGAATGATTCGTCGACGATATAAAAAAAGCTTATGCCGCGTTAATTACCTGGGTAACTCGAACAAGAGTGTACCAAAAAAGTCTCGATAAAACTCGAAAGAAAAACTTAAGATCCTTTGCTAATTATTCGCAAGACCTACTTCGTTCGACTTGCATCGACTATTTTACTAGATCAATTTCATGTTAGAAGAACAGCTTGTTCGCGGAATAGAACATCTGCATTTTAATTCGAGGGGAAACGATTGCGTGGCGGAAATCATGGGACACGATCGTACAGTTTTGGCACAGTTTGAATCCGGTGATTTAATATAACCATTCGGCAACACCGAATGCTCAATTTATAGCCACGACGTGGCGCGATCGTATTTGAACGTAGATAGCACTCGGTGAGAAGCGTGTAAAAGCGTCGCGACGTATCGATTTTATTAACCAGCTCGTCGTTCACAAAGACGTCACGTCGTCAATAACGATAATTTACAATTAGCAAAATGTTTCACGGGAGTGAAATTAAATAAGTAGGTCGCGAATCTTTGTTCTACTTCCCGGGAGAAGGAAATCTGTTGATTATTGTTTGCTCTTTAGACAGATTGTAACGCACGAAGGAATTATTTGTTCGAATTGAACGCGATGTCTCTCATTGGAACACGAAATAGTCGCGTGCCAACGAAATACTGGCGTACGTCGATATCACGCGAAGATACTTTGATGGCGAAATCGCGATCCTACCTGCGGCACGATCAAATTACGAGCGACAAAATAGCTGTAACCCTCCTCTCCCTCGAATCGCTAATTTACGTCGCTGTTTTCGAACAGGGAAGTTATTTTTCATCATTGATCGATACACTATAGCTTCGGAAACAAGAGCATCGTAATTAATAAATCAGTAACACTCCGAGTGTCTGACGTATCCGAATTTAAACTCGTCAACTCGAAAGTCTAGCTTCGAAAATTCGGAGAACGAAGAAAAAAGAGGAGAGCGAGAAAACCGGAAGGGTATTTGATGTATCAGTGTCGAGGCATTGGCACATAAGGGTGGGTGCATTAGAAATCGGGTTTAAACGAGCCGTAATACATTCAGCGGTGTACCACTGGTATCGGGCGACGAAAGCGCGGGGAGAACCGGATGCATAGAGAACTCGACGATAGTCAACGTCGGTCTGCGGTTACGGTGAGTAGAAGTGACAGCCAGTAGCTGCATAATGACTCGACTGCAGCCGTGCAATGCGGTGCGCAAGCTCGGCTACGTTGTTTCGTCGCGTTGGCTACAAGGGAATCCAACAGCCGCCCCCCAACAACCGTACACCAACGATCCCTCCGTACCTTTTGCAACCGTGTTACAGCCACACCGACTCGTCTTTCACGCGCTGGCACGCGATTCTCACGGTTTCTTTCGAATCCGTAATTTCACCCGCCGGCAATAACTCTTGGTCGATGTGGAGCCCGTAATTTCCAGCTGCTTGCTACCCTGTTCGCGTGTTAATTTCGCTCAGCCGCAGTCCCGTATCTGGAACAGTCGATTTCGTATGCGTCGTGACACCGAAAACTACCGTTCCACCGACGCATGAACGCCAATATTTTCAACGATCAACGCCTTATCAATGAAACGATGCTCCGATGCGTGCACCGACGACGGGAACAATCGCTCGTTATCGGTGATACGAGTCAAACATCTGTACAATACGCCTGCATATATAACCGGGCGATTTTCTTTCTACGCTTTCCGAAAATTCCAATATCGCGCGAGAAAGAATAATTCCTTTTTAAATCTCTCATTCCCGTTCGATCGAATATAAACAGCGTAATAAATATGTAACAAATATATGACAGGAGAATGGTTTAAAATAGCGTATAAAGAAATAAAAAGAAATTTTATTCGTTGATCAGAATCCATTATTTAACGAAGAAGCGAACATCCAATAAATCAGAGATAACGCTAAAAACCGGAACCTGAGATATATGGATATTTTGAACGTTGTTTTGAGAATTATCTCAGCGATACATTTGTCACGATTGGCGATGACAGATTGGTTTTTGATAATCGTTATTCGAGCTGGTATCTCGGATCTTCAGGGATGAAGGGAGTAGATGGATACGGGTCCGAAATAACGTCAGTACCAGAGTGTTATAAGTAAAACATATTAATCATATGCAAATATAAATGGTGTTTTACATGGTACAACTACCAAATAAACGGTACAATATGAGGATGACCGTTGCGCGAAAAAGCGAGTAAACATTCATCGTACTTCCGGTATTCATGCGCTTAAGGAACCCTCCGAGAATCGCCGAAATTACGCGCGTTTCGATTTCAAATGAAAGAAGGAAAGCAAATACACGTTAATACGATGTAGCAAAAATTATTAGAAAATTTCCTTCAACGTCGGACGCATTTTTATCACGGTTAGTTCGAAGCTTCGACGAACGTGTCGAGGTCGCAATTCGCGTAAGAAAAATATATACTATACCGATCACAAACTTTGAAAAAAGAGTATTCCTTAAACACTACACACATCTTTTTTTATAGTTTTTTTTTAATTAAAATCAATTGCCGAGCGTCTCCCGTCGACTAACCCGAGAGCACCAAACGAATACTTGACTCATATTAAAAAAGAGAAATACAAAATACAGAATTCGAAAAGAACACGCGCGTTGAACTGACGTTCCACGCGCGTATAATCACACATATCTTTAACCCTTACGCTGCGAAATCTTTTATCGCTGAAAAAGAACTGAATCGAAGTTAATTAATGTGACCGTGTGCACTGAAAGACTGAGTCTCCGAAAAATCATGAAATAGTCGGTCTGCAAAATGTCGATAAAAAAGTGTACATATTCGTAATATACGCTAGCAAAGTGGAAAGCAGGTAATGAAGTTACAGGACTAAGAATTTTTGCGAAAAATAGTCGACGAAATAAATTGCGCAGCGTAAAGGTTAAATTGCACCAGCACAAAATCCATTCGTTCATCCATCCGTCCATTTGCAAGCGCATGAAGACAGGTCGGACCCAGGTAATTTAAAATTTGTATTCTTTGTAGTAGCATGCACTTTTTACTGCGTGCACGCTCGATCACAATATATGTATGCTCAATGTGTACGTGTTACATGTGTTCGTATGTATGTGTGTGTCGTGTACGTGTGTATAATGTGTGCCTGCACATATATAGATATATAGGTACATACATAGATCGTTCTAAGATCGCGCATGCCTCGGCGCATACATCTATATATATGCACCGTATTAATATATAATATATAATATATAATATATATATATATATATATATAATATATTCTTTTTTTTGTTCATTTTCTTTCAATTTCATACTTATGACAATAATAGTTATACTTTACATGCAAAAACAAAAGTTTTATCACAGTGGGACAGCATACATTCGTTTAATAATAACACAATATCTGTGTGTCGATAACTTTTTCTTCCTTTTTTTTTATTATTTCTTCAACACCCCTTTTAGAACATCCCGTGTCCCAACCCCCAACCCCTAACCCCAACCCCGCTCCTCGAGTTGTTCCTCCCCTCCCCAGAAACTCCTCTATCAATTCTTCCACCGAACGTTCATTAATGATCGGCTATTATCGCCTCCTTGAATCATGCATCAATACATGTATCACATTCGCACGCGAACGATATTCTCACTGATATACATTTGCATCCATGGCATGTTTTCGAAAAGAAAAACGACAGGAAATATTGGCAAGGATCCAAATGGACGTACACGAATCTGTCGACGATCGAACACGATTTTAAAACGTTTACGCGAGTGATGGGTGACGAATACTAGTTATTTCGAATCGCTTAGGACATTAATTATTTTGAAAATTGCATTAGTTGAAAGATTCGATACGAATCATTATTGAAATCGCAATGTAATTCGAAGCCAGCAATTGTCTCGCATAGAATGGACTAGTATTTATTAATATTATATCGTTACTGTTACTAATAATTATTACGATTAGGAATTCAGTCAAGGATTGTGAATAAAATTTGTTAATAAAATTTGAGCTAGCAATAGACTGAACCGATAAATAATTACAGTGAATTGGAAGATTATGGAACTGATGAAAATATGTTTTGTGAATATGATTCATATTCAACGATCGATAAAAGCGAAAACGTTTCAAAACCGTATTCACGCGTCCACGTTGCGAAAGATTTTTGAAACATTCTCTTTCAAAAAGGATATATCCTATTGTAACCCGTCTCTTTACTTAATTACTTAAAAATCAGAACTGGGCATTATTTCCGTTGACAAACGTGTGTATGTGTATGTGTGTGTGTGTGTGTGTGCAATAAGAAAAAGCAAGGATATCCTCGCGTTTCGGTTCGAAATTTTAAAATTCATCGAGAAGTAATGCCCAATTCTAAATTTCATTTTCTACGAAGAAATTTGGACGCAAACACAAGATTCACAATCGTCATGATCATTCGATTTGTTACTTTTTGATCGTACTAACGTGTATCAGACACTCACGCATGCACACACGCTCCTGTCACGATCTCGGCCATCTTCGTCGGCGGAGAATCGTCAAGAGATACTTCGTTACAATTAATTATTAATTCGTTATGCCTAGGGTAACAATATATTGGTCTACGGCGCCACCGTTCTTCCCATTCTATTAGTTTCTATTTTCTATTCGGCTGTTCTCTTCTCTACTAATTATAATCGTTAGTTAGCATTGACAAAAAGAGGAATCGATCCATGTTTCATCGGTTTCGGAATTCAAAAGGACGTATTTCATCGTCGTTATTCACTCACGCTCTCATTCTCTCTCTTTCTTACAAAAAACAGCTCGCGTTTTGCTTAAATGTTTCATTTAGTAACTGGAACCTGAGTTTCTCGCCCGTAGCTAAACCGCCGTTTAATATTGCTGCCAATATCTATAAAAAACGTGTCCACAAAAAGCGTCCACTCTCCAAAAAGACTCTTTCTATCATTCTCTCTCTCTCTCCTCCTCCTCCTCTGATCGATAATATTCGGACTCTTTTTTTAAACACGATCGTTGTTGTGTTTCAAGTTCCTCGAAAAAAATCTCGTCAAAATAACGAGAATCGCTATTTATCGTTACAATTAATTAATTAATTATTATTATACGATTGCAATTGCGGTTACGATAGCGTTATCGATACGATTTGATTATCAATGATTCGCAGAATATGTTTTCTTGCTGCAAGGCTCCTTCGTTTCTTTTTCATGGCGAGCATACCGGAATATCTTATTAGCTTAATCGTTCCTTATCATTCTTCTGTTTTTTGTTCAATCTTCTTTTATCTTTTGTCGTCGCAGATAACGGCGTGAATCGCCTAGTCAGAACAACCCTATCGTACCGTACGAATTTCGTCCTTCTTTTCTTTTTTACTTCGTTCACCCTGTGCCAGGGATTGGCTAATTTTGTTACAGTGTCAAATATATTGTTAGGTTATGTACAAACATTTTTTTAGATATTAAATTTTATAGTCCTCATAGATCTATTGTCTATTTTAGCTCCGATGAAAAGAAAATTCTAAGTAGCATATTATATTAAGTTTCTAAGACAGCAGGTGAAAGATTTACATTGGAACCTTGTCACTCCGAAGATTTTCGTTATATCGTCACCACGTACACGAAAGGAACTCTTCCTACGGTTCCGATACAACGAAAATCTACCGTAATTATAATCATAGCGTTAACATTCAGTTACATTTTAACATAACCGGTCACGTTTAACTCGCGGTTTGCCAATCCCCGCTCTACACGCACACATACGCGCACACTCGCTTTCTCTCAAATTTCATTCTCTTTGTAATCTCCCGATTCTGCACCTCTGTTTAACTTGTACAAAAGCTAAGGCAACTATTATGCGTTATCTCGTCCTCTTCCTAACCCTTTTCACCACAATTAGAATCGTTTTTCTTTATTCCCTCGTTTGCTGTCCGTCGATACTTGGATCCATCGAGCACCCATCGAATCGCGAAAAATATCCGTGTCCCGTCGTATCGATCGACGTTCTCTCGTCTACGATTTCCGAAAAGACCGAGCACCGACAAGACACGGCGGTCGGCACGTTTGCACGAATTCGAAAGAAAAGAACGATCGCGAAAACTTGTTCAGCAAATCGATCGTTAAAAAACGTCATCTCGCGTAAGAAGGTATTGGACCGGTCCTGCGGATAAATCCACGTTAAATTTCACAATAGTTCTCTTTCACCTTCTTTTTCCGTTCCTTCTTATTCCCCTTCTTTTTGTTTTGTACAAAACAGCTTCGCTATCGGAGCTCGAATATATACATCGTGATGTGACACGTTTTATATCGAACAAGAACGTTGCATTCTCTTTTATTATGCCATCAAATCTCAACAAGGACTAGTGTCCCCTTTTTTGAAAAGGAAAAAAATGATTCTAAGGTAGAATCGTCAAATATTGGCCTATTCGAGCGAATGGTCAACGTGAAAGCGAATCAAGTCCTAGAAACCAGTTTCGAATGTTCTTTCTCGGAAACGTTCCTTTCCTTTATTTATTTGCAAATATTTTCAAATAGTATCTTTAGAATTGGCAAGATCTCTACGTTTTTATTACTTTAATCTTTTTACTCGCTACGATACGACCATTACGCGCTACGTATAACTGTAGTCGGCTGTTGCAAAGCGAAATTTTAATTTCTATCTCTGCACAAGTGTGTATATCATACAGTAAACATGAAATGGAGCAAGGGATGATTATATCATGATTTCGGCTCTGAACGCGTTAAAGTTACAAAAGTCACAGGTTCCACAAAATTGAATGTCAAGTATTGACGCAAAGAATTAATTGTACCTTTCATCGTAGGACTTGATGCACCTCAAACTATACTTTATTTTTGCACGAGCAGCTCGTGCCACTCTCCGATCATTTATTAAATTCATCTCAACTCTAGAAACGCGATCGTCGATGTTTTAATATGTATTCAAGATTTACATCACGATGTTCAAGATATATAATTAATATATGTATACAACATACGCCACGAATATATTATAAATAATCAATTAAAGGTTTGCTTTCAAAGTAAGTAAAAATATATAGATATATAATATATACAATACATATATGCTCATATATATACTTTTTTTTCGGTTTCCTTCTTTTTTCTACGTAATCGACCTTCATCGTTTATATTCTCTCGCCATCGAAGTGTATCGCGTTTATCTTCTAAGACTGTTTCTGTGTTTCGCGCACGCGAAACATGCTAATATGCACGAATTTCGTGTATGTATTGCGTGTCCCGTTGTTTCTTTGTGTACTGCTTTTCGAAAGAACGACGAGACAGAGTCGCTAGAAATTCGAAGGCAACGTTTCATCAGGATGATCGTAATGGCGGTGCCATGAGGCGCCAGATGTGCAAAAATGAATGGAAAATATAGAATATTTTACGGGTGATGAAATTGAAGGTTTATGAGAATTCGAAAGAGTAATTATTCGATAATTATCGTTTTCTCGAAACGACGGGGATATCGCAATTAAAACGAGATTGAAGTTTAGACATTGCGTCTATTTATTACCTTATATTTTTATTACTAGCAAACCAATATGGATGGTCATATTCGAATATAAAATACCAAATCACTTTTTAATACGCACGTACATTACCGTTCATAAGTTTTCTCGATTCTAAAAGTCTCTGTTTATTAACATTACAGCTACGTTAAAACACTTGTAAATAATTTATAGGTAAAATATGTAGATAAAATCAGTCGAAAATCTTCGAAAGCACTCGCAGAAATTTTAAAATGATAAAATAATTGTTGGTTATTCGTGATCACGATATATAAAGTAGTAATCGCTTACAAATGTATACGTCAATATATCAAGAATAGATCACTTTTAATAAACTTCTAATTAGTCTGTTGACGAATCGATTCGTTTACAATTTGCAGAAAACTATGTACTTACGAACGCTACTGTACTCGACTCTATTTTCAAAATCAAGCTTCACATTTTCGATTCATTTCTGCACAAACAAATACTCTGTGCTTAATTGCACCATCATTGCAACCACAGCCTGTGTCATCGACATCGTCGTATTGTATCACCTATTCTGCCATCAAATTTCTAGCCAATGATCTCGTGCTCGTCGTTAAACAGCAGTTTAATGGGTGGTAAAACGCGTGAAAAAGAGTCACGCACTTTTATCGTCATCGAATCGCGCGTTTCCGGATAACACGTTTCACATTCGTTATTCACGCGAAGTCGCGTCTTGACTTTCTTACTCTAATCACGTATTTGAAATTCTAATGACATCTTTAATTACACGCTCGATGGGTTCTAATAACGCTCGTCGTTCTTTGTTCGAGCGACCCTTTTCCCGTGAATCGTCAATGAAACCGGAAACATGTTCCTACGAAGAAGCAATGACTCGATAAAACGATGTTCATATTTGTCGATTAAAAAAAGAGACGCGCGATTCGAAGACGCGATCAGCGATGATCGATAACTGCACCTGCACGCGATTGGACAATCACAAATACAAGCCTATCGTCGCCAGGGCACTTAAATTGTTTTTCTCTCGTATAAAAAACTTAAGCTACCTATAAATCTACGGTAATTCGAAGCCTTTAGGATGAGCAACGAGCCTTTTCTCCCTTTTTCTTACAAGCCGATCTCTCGTTTACATTGTTTTCCCTCCGTATCTCGAAGTTCGTCATCCTGTATTACACTGAACAAGTAGAATAGAAAAGAACAGAAGAAAAAGAAAATCGTCGTTGCTCCCACCGCTAGAGATCGTTCCTCGCTTCTGCGTATCGATCTATATTTCCTCTGACTATATTGGTAAACGAGAACCGTGGTACACATCGGTGATCGAAAGAATCATCCGGTCGATCGAAGTGACCGCTAACGATCGAAGGTGAATCACTTGGATCGTACACTCGATGCACTTTTCCGATTACGGACCGCACTGTAATCGACAAAATTTCTCGAGCTCCGATCAGTTGCAAGGGATTCGGGGGATACTTCTTCCGATCACTGTTCATGCACGTGATTCCTGTTTAGGTTTGTGAGATCAACAGTAGCGCGAATACCGATACGAAAAGCGAGAAAGACACTCTGATCCACCTCGAGATCGTGCTCGTGTAACGAACGATGGTCTGTTGAACGCGTGCGAACAGTTAACTCGTCGAGTGAAAACTCGTATGTAAGTTACGAGGGTCAGTTAAGTCGAGTGAGAAATTCACAAATGTATCGCGCTCGAGAGATAACTCGTATGGGTTTAAGAACCGACTCGTCGTCTGACAACTCGCATACGCGTAATGTACGATGAGTTAACTCGTCGCGTAATCGCGCTTAACAGGTTAACACGTTAATCGCTACTACTACAATTAGGTACGACATCGCTTAATTATACAGCGCTTTTGTTATCAAAACTGCAAACATTTTATCGTCCAAGCGATTTAACATCAATTTTTCTTACTTTCCGTTCTTTGTCCACATTCGCTATCTACGAAATTACTCGGAACTTTCCGTTAATAAGTTCTCAACTTCGAGTTAGCTTGCACTTCGTTGAACAACGTGTTAACGAATCTTATTGACCAACGATACACGTACATTTCCTCAATATTCAATACAAAACGAATACTGATTACACGCAAGAAATTTTCATCTCGAGGTAGAACACTCGACGAATCGAAGAGATAGGAGGAGCCTCGACGAACTTACAACAATTTCGAACGCGGCGTTATAAAAAGTACCATTCTCGTGCGAACAATAAGAAAAATATACGAATAATAAAATCACGAATGGCATTTGCACGTATCGGTCGCGGGACAATGCTATCGTCGACGCGAACCTGCCTGTTTATCATTCGACGATCACGCGCGTACATCGTAATTTAAATTCTACAGGAAAGTATAAGAAGAAGATAAGTGAATAATAAAAAAGCGACTGGAAAATAATAGACACGATACATCTGTATATATATATATAATATACCTCCTTTCTCGGCAATCCGAAATCACAGATAATACGTTTTTTTTTTAACTTCACGTGAAATTATCTTCGCGTACAAGCGTGCGAAACGCACGCAACCTGCACAGAGGTCTGGCACACAGCACTTGAAATCTAACATATAAAAAAACAGAAACACCCGCGCGCATCCGTGTAAAATTTCGTTGTGATGAACGTCGAATTGCGGCGGGCACACTTTCAATCGAAAATCGAGCGAAAGCAGAGTCGTTCCTTATTCCTCTTCGTCGTCTCGCGGCGACGATTGCTATCTTTTGCTGGTGAATTTTATTGTATAATCGCTAGAAAAACGTCTCTCGTCAGCATCGTGCCACGGATGCATCTAATTATACTCTAATATCACCGTCGAAGATTTCTTACTTCGTCGATCGCATTAGCGACGTAAAACCATATGTCCGTGGGTCGCGTTCGAAAAATCTTCGCAAAACAGAAAAATCGAAGAAGTCAGAAGTACAGCGGTCTACTATGGTGATTCGATCCGTGTTACTTTTTTCTTTACGAAGGAACAGACGATACGATTTGCGTTAACAGTGTTAATTAGCGTAACTACCCTGATTACCAATCGAAACGGTGAGTAGTTTGAGCGGTATCAGACTTACTTTTTTTCGTTTAGCTCTCATTATGTATTTTTGCTTCATTCATCCGTCGAATTGCCTGTTGAAGACTAGATATATGCCTCTGTGATTCTGACGTGTTCGATGGAATTAAACGCGTTCTAAAATGCGGCGCACCTCAACGATTATAAACTGACAGCGACCCAAAAGTACCGATATTTCTTGTTTACGCATGCGTGTCAAAGCGAATATTCGAGACGATCGTCGTGACGACCTTATCCGAAGAAGGCCTGCAAGACCCTGAGAAACTAATCGTGAAAGCTACGACGCAACGTGTCACTGTGGTCCTGTCGAGTAAAACGTAATCGTTTTTGTTTTTCTTTTTTTGTTATTGCGCCACGGAACTGTACGCACGCTATATATTCGTCTTATAAACTACACTGTTTTTGAGTAATACTACCGCTACCACTTATCAACGTTTATCCGATGTATTATCGATACCACCATATTTCGATCGAGGAAACGGCGTTTCTCTCTTAGAATAACAAAAAAAAAAAATGGAACGATCAATTGTCGCGCGTTTCTTGAGACAAAGACACCATCGTACCGATCGGGGAAAAAACGAACGAGACCGTTTTTATCCTGGAAAACTCGCGTGCGTGCACACGCGTACGTAACAACATTCGTGTAAATCGGTCAGCTAGGTTAATCGTAACACAAGTATTACGTGTGCGGCATAAATTGATTCTCGAGAGGACGCGTCAGTTGTAGTTGGTTCTGCGTGTGCATCTGCATCTGCAACTGCATCTGTTGAGCCTGTAATTGTGCCAGCGCAGCAGGCGAGGCGAACGCCGGATAAGCTAGAGTCGTGTTCAGACTCTCATTGTGTTCTTCCAAAGAATTCTGAGCATAGTGTAGCACCAAGTCTTTCAAACTCTTATGAATGTTGTACGGTTCGGCGAAACCGAAGCCACGTTCTGTACCGTATATTATGCAATGATTCACCGTACCATTGCACCTGTAGCAGAAATAAGTAAACTGCATTATTGCATGTCCTCGATACGTTTTTCAAAAGAATAGGCGTAGACAAAGGTAATGGTTAAGTTGCATATTTAACATCGAGGATACTGGTATAAACGGGCGTAATAAAGGTCAGTATTCACTTATTGCAAATTCCATCGTCTTTGTGCAGCGTAGATGCGCAGACATTATACACGAGTATTAAATTATGACTAACGTCGTAGGAATGCTACTTATATGCAAAGATTAGGGAATTGAAACGCGACGAATTGTATCGCAACTAATAAGAAATGCAAATAAACCCATTAAACTGTTTTTAGTCAACAACCATTACTTTTATACGCAGCTAATAAAATCGTACATACATGATTGAAAGAGCGTATTGTCCCGTTCTCGACGTGCGAACAAGGAAGGTACCGTCTGGCCTCTCTGCTAACAAACGATCAGCGTCCGAACGAGAACATTCCAAATAAAGCCACGTCTTTTCATCCGAATGAACCTCAAGATCCACTTCTTGCAGATCGCCGTACAAATCGCCCAGTACAGGATTCGAATGGTTTAATACAAGCTGGTTGATTTTGTTTTGATTCATGCCATTTTTCTTCAACCATCTGTAATGCAGTTTGTAATTCTCAATTTGTATTCGAGCCAAAAATATATCGTTAATAAAATAAAATAATAAGACATACATTAAATGCTTATCCCTTTGGCGTACGAGCTGTAAGAGTTCCGGTTTCAATTTCTGCATTTCTCTTTCGAGAGTTCTGTTGTAAGAAATCTGTTCCTTTAAACAACGATCCAATTGCTCCCTGCTATCTTCTAAGGATTTCAGTCTTCGTTTCAACAGTTCTGCGTTTTCGGTTAATCTATAAACGAGATGTTTATGTAAATTAAATATACCGCTTTAAATTAAAAATAATTGGTACTTACGTTGATATTTCGTGCGGTTGAGCTTCTTTCTGGAACTTCTCTTGTAATTTCGTCTGATCCTCGAACATCTTAATAGCCTCCGAGAATGCTTCCAACGCTTGTCGTTTCAGTTGCACCTCGAAGGCGGTTCTGTTGTACATTTCCGAATAGCCTCTGTACTCCTTCAACGCGTCGGTTATCTCTTTATCGAGTTCGACGTATTTTTGTGCGACGTTTGCCATATTGGTTGTACTTGCAATTTCATCGTCCTGATAAAGGCAAAATAAATTTGTTATAAAAATCCTGTAGCTTCTCATAATATATACTGATCATCAGAAATTCCGACAAGAAGAGGAGAGAATATTGAAATAATCAGCCAAGTTACCTGTTGAAACCGAGAGACGGGGTACAACAGTTTAATATCCAGCGTGGAATTATACTGCGCCAAAGAGCAATTCCTGTAGTGATCCACCAGCTCGATAACCGAATGAAAGTTATACGGCTCCGAGAAGCCATATTTCCCGTTCCGTTGACAAATCTTGATAAGCTTGTTGGTCCCACCTTTACGCAACGTCAGAGTGTATTCCCCTCCCTTCGATGAAGCGTCACGAACCAAAAAAGTGCCATCGGGTGAATCGATCATTTTCTCGTTCACCTCGTCTCTCGTGATGTCTCCCCAATACCATTCCGCCTCTTGCAATGTACGGGGTCTATCGAAACAAATATAAAATAATTCAAATTTCACAAAATTTCAATTTGCCTAATATTGGTAATTACCTATGAGGTTGCTGCTGTTGCTGTTGTGGCTGCTGCTGCTGTTGTTGCTGTTGCTGTTGCTGCTGATCTTTGCTTTCCGCGGTGGACGTTGATGGAGCCATGGGACTATCCTCGTCAAGAACAGGGAACGGATCTAAAACCGGAAACTGTGGCCTGGAAACTTTTCGCGGTGGTAGCTGCGGAGGGCTGGCGAATTGCGGCAATCTTTCGTTCCAATCGCCGTGCAACAAAAGTATCTCTATTATGCGTATGTGTGCCTCGATGTTGTGAACAATTTGTCTAGAAAAAAAATCAAATTATTCGTATAAAATAGAAATATAAAACACAATCGTTGAACTTTGACGACTATCTGCACGATATTAGCATTTATTAACCCATGTATTGACAACCGGGTACCATTTAATAAGTTTTTACATACTAATTAAAATACCGTAAAACATCTGAACGTTTCTAAAATAAAAATATACATATGCAGATACTTTTTAATATTGAACGTGCGATGAATACTCGATTACTCGATCGATTACACAAGGATTAATAAAGAATTTGTTGCCGAGGCAATGAATTTTTAGCAAAAGAAGGCAACCGATTACGATTTATCTCTTACGGTTCAACTCGTTTCAAGCGAAAAGCGATGATACAACAACCGCGCATCGGTCAATGTGAACGAAACTATGGAAACGCATTTGTTAGACATATTTTTATCATCGATCGTTGCTCATCTCTTGCCGACACACGCGTGACCTTACACGCGAATGCATTATGATCATTGACTCGCTTATTGTCACACGATATAAAAACCGTATTAGCCGGTACACTTGTAGCAGAGAAAAAGGATCGTGTTCAAAATGCATCGATTATATTCTACCTGTTATACTCATTAATTTATGATTAATCCTCTTCGATAAAATTTTTAAATAACAGCTAAACTATATCGCTGTCAAAAGATTTAACGTATATCACAACACGTGCTAAAATAACGCGACCGAATTCGAAGCATTATAAATCCAATGCCTTTCAATTCGATATCCGTATGTCACATATTATACCGAGTTCGGAAGAACTTCGATCGAAGACGGTTAAACCAACGTTGGTCGTTAACGTTTGCCCTCGTGAACAGACTCATACCGGTTATACGAGCAAAAACTCAACTTCGTTTAACTTTACTACCGACTAATGTAAACACATACACGGAATAATACATACAAATGAAATGAACAGATTTTTTTGACAAACTCACACGATCCGTTCCCAAGGTGGTCTGACGAAAATATGACAGAGGACCTGTATAAGGATGGTAGGCGGTTCCGTGTAGCCTCTCGCGTGTTGCAGCTGACATATTCGACAGAAATGAGCCATCAAGTGAAACAATGTCGTACGATGATGTTCTGGAAGCTCAAGGACCAGCTGTGCTAAACGTTGAGCGCATTGTTCGTCATTCTTTGTATCTAAAACAAGAAAAGAATATCTCGAATGTATAATCCTTGATTAAAATAAAACATGGCTATTTTTGATTCGAGACGCTCACTGGATGCCTCGATGAACCTATCGTAGAACTGAACAGGGATCACTGGATCTGGCAATTCTCGTAGAAACTTCTTCAGCACGCTCGCGACGCACTGCGGGGTGTAGGAATTCAAATCTGCTTTACAAACATCTGAAAATGTAACGATAATTGTTCGTTAATGTAGTGAATTTAAAATTAAGTTAAATGCGTTAGAATTTGACGCGTTTTTTACCGTCGTTCAACTTTTGCCGCAGCTCCAACGTTTGCTCGTTAGGAGGACTACTGTGATAGACTTTATAAAGATCCAGCGTGCCATCTGCAAACGCCTTCTCCTCCAAGGCACGGGTGCACCGTTCCACCAGGATAGGTGCGGTACGGGTGGAAGTATCGAATTGCAAGCACAAACCAAGACCGAATACTGCAATCAAATACAATCGACATATGAAAATTTCCATTGCACATCTACTATTTGAAAATGTAAACACTGCATGGAACGACTACGATCATCTTTGGTAACGAAGGGGTTAAAAACTGTCGTTTATTCGCACGTGTGTTGATGCTCGACCGATGACACGGAACGAACAGCTGTGAAAACGAAAACGACCATGTGGCTCATGATCCGAGACATGAACGAAAGTAAACGGGTCGAATAGTAGAAGAACGAATGGAAAAAAAATACATGTGTATGTGCAAACAGGTGTACGTGAACGAGAAGAAGCGTCTGATGTCGTTGACCCAGAGGAGCGGGGAAATAATCGCGAGACGAAAATTAATTAGATGTGTAAATTAGCTGTTCGTTCGACGGAGAAACACTCTCGCGGCGGAATGAACGCCGTCTCAGAAAACCGGGTCTCTCGGTAGAACGACACAGAACGGGCATCTGCAACAGATTCGTCCGTTTTTATGGACATGCTGGGAAGAAAAAAATTCCTGACATCTTACAGACGCATTCCAGACGCTCGACGAGAAACGTAAAATCGTAAAGAACGTTCTCTCGTTCCCTCTTTCATCCTCGTCCGAACGAGTGTGACCCAGGGAAGTACCCGGCTACCATTCTTTTTTGTTCCAGCACGGATCGGACGAAAATAAGCGGGTCGAAAGCAAAGGATGCGTGTATTTCTCTACGCAATTACGTAACCTCGCATTGTCGACGACATTCCATGGACCAGAGGACTTCGACGAACATCGACGTCATTGCGAAGGACCGTTCCTTTCTGTGTTATCTGCACAATAGGACTCCATTCGGACAAATGAAATTTTACTGAATGTCGGATTGAATCACTTTGTTTGTACGGGACAATGAAATTTTATGCTCGAATTCACTTATTCAAATACGAGTTGCTATTACTCCAACAAGAAATCATTGTTAAAGTAGCGACATTCTTCTACATGTATCGTATATTAGTCTAATTATACATCGTCCACCAGATACTGCTCGCATGAAACGGTATATATTTAAAAAGAAAATAAGTACGAAGGATTCCGGCAATCGGCACGGATCTTACATTATAGCTTCTGGGATGTGGGACTATCATTCGATAAAATGGGAAAGCCGAACTTGACGCGCCTGAATTCGAGCCAATTAGAATCAGAAGTTTCCCTCCGAAGACCGTTCCTATCGTTCCTCGTAGAATCTCTACTAGCAAAGCTACTCGATTACTCATCTACCATTGATACGTGTGGTTTCTACCTTCTCTACTTTTCTGAATAGCTCTAAAGTCCGACTTCGGTAGAAAAACTGGTGATCGTAGTTTAAAAGCGATTCGAACCTCATCGTCGATACATCGTGTGCCACTTGTACAATCAAAGGCGTGTACGCATGCATTACGAGCCTTCTCGAGACCAACCGATATCCACGCGTGGAGGAGAGGGAAAGAGAGGAAAGAAGGTGAAGGATGAGGCGGAGGAGGTAGTTGAAAAGAAGGAGAAGATGATGGTGGGAGTGTAGGAGAGACTGGTACCAAGGAGAGGTAGGAGAAAGAAATTTATTTTTACGACCACGACAGCTACGTCTTGCTTCTTCTGTGAGAGTGTATCTCTTCTTGGCAGACTCGAAAAAAATCGAATTAAAAACCCACATGAACCCACATGGGTCAACCGATATAAATTTGACGCGTTGATTGCCATCAGGGTCACCAATAAGCTTTTCAAATTCTCGAGGGATATAGCGGTGTAGATCTTCAGGAATACGGGTGTTTAGCGATATAGGAATTCAGAGATATAAAGGGGTTTAAGAATATAGCGCTCCGAGAGAATAGAAATTTAGGGATATCGTGGCGGAGAAATATCGACGTTTCAGGATACAGGAATTTAGGACATGGTCATTCTCACCGGTGGTAGCGAGACTGTTAACGCGTTTGTTTTAACTGGCATTTAACGACTTACTAAAAATATTTCATTATTTCGGAAGGTGCTTCGCGGAATCATCTCGGTTTGCTTTTATCGGTTATAATCGTCTACGCGTTGGATGACGGTTCCAAGAGTTGCCACGGAATTTCTGAGAAAAGCGTCTACCTTACGTGCGAGCGCATACTGGCGGCGCGTGTTACAGCCCGTGGGCGTCGAAAGTGACGATGATCCTTGCTCAACGAAAAAGAAACGAGCGAACAAACGATGAAATAAGATTATATATCTTCCCACCTCATCGACCCCGACGATTTCAATTCATCAAGGTATAGACTTCAGACAGAGGAAGATTGATGTTAAGTGATGTATCTATCCTTTTTCAATTATGTCGCTTGAAAACCGTAGTAGACCATTTGCAATTGCAATGAATAGTATAAATATTTATATGAAATGACAGGGAACAAGATATAATAAATCTATGTTCGACATCCGAGTAGATAACATTGAATCTTGGTTGTTAACATACCATATAGAAGAAACGGCGATACAAGTTTCGAGACAATAGTGTTAAATTTATTTTCCGATTACAATGATTGCCCGACGCGAAACAAGAATATCGTTTAACGTCTCTTTCCTCTGAATAGGTCAGTCCAGCCACAACACCCTCGGTTAACACTTCAAATCGGCTATATTTCAATGTTTCAATCGAAAGACGCCATGAATATTTAGTTATTCAGATATTAGAACGACAAGTAATGCGGCAAGCATCGTGGTGTCCTTGCTACAAACTTCATAAGAGTGTCCGCTGGCGCTCGATTGCAAAGCAGGTAACAAGCAGTTCCAGCGTCACCGAACACGTTTCTGATGCAATCCGGGGATAGTCGCGACTAAAAGACATCTGAATTTTTAAATTGTTTCCGTGTTCCCGTCCATTAACGTAACGAAGAAGTAAATAGGTGTGTTACGGACTACTGAAGCTGTATCAATGTCACGCGTTACGAAAGTGGACGAGTGTGTGTTATTTTGTCACGCTTACCTGGAGTAAATCTATGGACACGATTTTCCGAGTCGGCTGGCACGCAGTTCGAGGGTAAACCCGTCGCTGAACACGTCCTGTGAGCTACCAGACCGCAATCTATTGGGCAGAAAAACAAAACCCCTTGATAAACCTATCGAGGAAGAACGAGTGAAATTAACCCCTTAACTCTTTTGTGTTTCTATATACATATATATTTCCTCTTATAGATTTAATAGCAAGGTTCCATGGAAACGAATAATCTTGACTACTCTTTTTCTAACTCGCAGTAAATCAAACGTTTGTAAAAATTTGACAAACGTTATCGGGATCGATTATCAACCGGTATCGATGAGTCGATAAAACGTACCTAGACAGAGAAAGCCTTGATGCAGGAGGCCCCTGAGGTATTTATGGCACTTGTCGCACTTCTCTAACACGCTGAAACTCTGCGGCATGAGGGTGTGAGCATTATTGCAAGCCGAAGGACCGGCGACAGAAGAGATCGAGTCGGTGACCACAGTGGACGTGGTTGGTGTGGCCGAGGCGCCAACCTGCGGCAACGAAAGCGACGGTGCAGCGTGACACAGCTCGTCGATGCAGGCTAAAATGGTCCTCTGGTGGAACTCATCCTTGATGCCCATGTTCTGCGAACAAGAATGCCATCTTTTGCTTTTAATTCCTTGCTAGTAAAACAATTCTGCGCGGGATAATTTCGATGCAGTTCAATTCGACGCGTTGCAATTCACAACGCGTTCAAGTTGGCCACGCTGCAATTCGATGCGTTGCAATTCCCAACGCGTCGCAATTCTCGGCGTGCTGAAACCGAACGCGCTGAAATTCGATGCGTTGAAATTCTCAGCGCGCTGAAATCGGACCCGTTGCAATTTTCAGCGCGCTAAAGTTGGACGCACTGCAATTCGATGCGTTGCAATTCTCAGCGCACTTTAAATCTCAGCGCTCTGAATCCTAACGCGTTGAAATTCTAAGCCTTTGTAAGCCTTTTTTCAATAAATAAATAATTTCAATTCCAAGCGATGCAAAGCGAAAGATGGTAAAGGTAAAGAGTTAGAAATCGAATCAGGAACTCGACGATTCCATTCAGAACAATGCTGTATGATCTCGGAAAAAAGTGAACGAAGGAATATAATTTATACGTTCAGTAACGTCTCACGCGACTGATATCTCGTTTTTCCGGGACAGTTGATCCCCGAGTCAACAGGTGTCAGGTACACGTGTGTAGCTCTGGGTTAGGTCGCTTACACGGTTAGATTGCTCGATGCATTAATATTCGTCTCGTTGAAAATGATCAAATATAGAATTTCCGAAACGTTAAGATTTCGAATATGTTAAAAATGTAAAATGCTCGGAAATGTTTAACCTCGTATAGGATGTAATTTTCCAAGACTTTCTTTCGTAGATTCGCACGTATTTGAAGCGATTCGAAACGATTAGTAGGTCACTTTGCTACTTCCGTCAGGCTGGCACGAATTTTTTCTAAGTTATGGTATTCGAGCGTGAGATCGTGGTGGCTATTTTAAAATGTGCCGACCAGCGCGTTTCTCGGCGCCACGTCGCGCACTGGGCCAAATCTGGCTATTATTAGCGTGTACACGGTACGGTTAGTCTTTTCGATATTTCGCCAATGTTTCGATATCGTTGTTTCGTCCGATTCAATTCCGTAACGCGTCGTTATCGCGCGGAATGCCGCGAAATTTGGCAGGTATTTTATTTTCCTCACGCGTCGAACGTGGCAACGAAATGTCGCGGAAACGGAGAAGCCTTCGATCCGCGAGGACGAACCATAATTTGCCAGCTCATAGCTCGAGAGCGCAAAAAAAAGAAACGAGCGTCGAGAGTGTAGAATTTTTGCTTGAATCAGCGAGCGAGATAAGACGGCACGGGGTTAACGTGTAATTTATCAACGCTGAGACGGCCAGCGTTGAGCGTTAATTAGACGCGCAAAGACATCAATCCCGAAGGTTTTCTTTCTTTCTTCTCTTTCTTTTCGTTTCTTTTCTTTTCGGCGAAAGACACGCGTTTCTTGCGTCGCGAGATGGTCGTTAAATTGTTACGCTTCGTCGTCCGGAACGGAAAACGCTTGCTCGACCGACCCGTCGACGCCGTGATAAAGATAGTAACGCCCTTAATTTGTTTTCAATAATCGGACCGTGTCTCGTGCTCTGGAAAGGAAACGTCTCAGACGAGAAAGAGGTGTCGCGTGACGGGTCCTGTTATCGATACCTCCAAACTAAATTTTCTGGACTACGTATTTTAGCTGAATCTATCCTATAAAAACAATGTCCCTATAAAACAAAGCATCGTGCAAAGAGAGGTTCAAAGCGTTAATAACAGTTACATCTACGAGTTTACGATAGAATCGTATAGTCCGATCAGGTAAATTCATTTAGGAACACAAATCGCGAAAGAAACGTGCTCGGAATTATCCATCGGAGCAATAATCGACGGAAAAGGTGTGCCAGGATCGCACGAACGGATTCGTAAATCGATTTCAGATTAAGCAAAGATACCTAAGGACCAAGCAGATGCGGTTTCCTTCGAGGAGAATCCTCGGACGGAGGACGAGGCGAACGGGAACCGGACGACTTCTCGCGCCGAAAGGACACTTGGAGACGATTTACGAGTCGATTAGCATGGTAATACGCGATTTACGCTCGGAGGAGCCTTGGCCAGACGAGTATTTTTATTCTTTTCGTCCGAACACGAGTGTCGGGACGCGTCGTGACTAAATTTGCGAAAGATCCTTGCCAACCGATGTGATCCTCTAAGAACACGATCTCTTCGAGAAAAAAAAAACCAAGCGAAATGCGAAATTTCATCGTGGAATAAAACGAAATCCGACCGACACTCCTTTCGAAAGAGAAAAAAAGGAGCTCGAAGAACTCGATGCTTATCTGTATGCGGAAATGAGTGTTTAGACAATTAACGGACGATGTTCGGTGAATTTTTAGAGAACATAAGTGACGAGTTACTCGGTCTTTTAAACATTTAACATTCGCTTGAAATTTGTCGAGAAAGTATCCGACAATTTCCGAAGATATTATTACAGCGAACGCGCCAAGGAACACGACTTAACGTTTGATCGTAAAATCCAGGAAAAAGCGAAGGAAAATTGGAAAGCTTAAAAATATCTTTTATACTTCGAGAAATCTAGTCGCCGTAGAAATTTCTACGGCACAATTCGCGTAATTTCGCGACGCGAACGTACTCGAGCCCTCTTTCAAAAATATCAAATATTTTCATCGATCTTCGACGATACTTTAGAAAAATCGTGATCGAACAGCTTGGAAATTCAGAAGTCACGCTCGAAGATAACGTTTGGAGAATTCTTTGGCAAAGATACGAAGGAGACGCTCGCCAAGTACGGCCGATAAACGGTGAAAAATTTCAGTGAAGGAGGAACGATAGAAAGAAAAAAAGAAAAGAGTAGAATATATGGTAGAGGAAGAAAAAGTGAGAGAGAGAGAGAGACAGAAGAGAGTCGATAAAGAGTCGAGTATAGCGTACAAGAGACGCTACACAGGGCAATTACAGGGTCAACGGGCCAAGGAAAACGTCGTCCAGATACTCTCGAGTCGAGGTCATCGCCTTTGAGTACTAGCCAAAGAATTTTCGATCTCCCACCACCATGGTCGGTGAACCGACACGGTACCCTGAATCGAAACCAAGAGAAAAACGAGACGAAAAATTCGCGGTCGACTACCATATTGCTTGCCATCCGTTCCCGATCTCTAAACGACCAGAGCCTTATCGACTTTTAATGGTCCCACAGTTGTTCGCTACCGAGTTCCCGATAAACGGTGGAATTTTAACAAACTCTCCGATGATATATCGAAGCTTCGTTCAACTTCTTCGATAACAAGAAAGTTGAAACGCGTGAAACGCTCGATCGATTTTTGGAGAAGCGGACAATCTTGTCCGATGCTTTCCGCCGCGATTGCGCGTATCGTACGTGGACAAGTGTTCGCTCGTAATTGGACGAAGCTTCTTTTCTTCGTGTTTTAAAAATACTTATTCTTAAATAACGCATGACGCGTAACTTGGCTTTTATCGAAATTTCTTTGGAAAGCTCGATGCAATTCGATGACACGAAAGTATCGCGCAATTGATGGCTTATCAATGCGAAGCTTAATCATGGATCTGCTCTACCAAAGAATGAACTCTGTAGAAAAAAGACATCTTAAATTATGAAAGATACGAAAGTTACGAAAGTGTGGATAACCTAATAGCGTATTCGAAAGCGTGGGAGAGTGTTAAACAAAATAATGTTAACTGCAACCTAATAATAATATTAGCACGCAAAAGAAGAAAATGTGTGATGCAAATAATGATGGATTACTTGACTCACCATGAGCTTATCCCTGTCCAGATAGGGAAGATCGCTGCCCTTGATGTCCTTCGATTTGAAAACGTCCGCATAGCGGTAGAGGTTTAGGGCAGCCATCCATTCGACGACGTTCAATGATGTCCACTCGCTGACGGGCTGTCGGCAAGAGCGAACGACTCAGAAATAAAACTCGAGCGAGCTTCAGGTACGCAGCGATCGAAGGAAAAAAAGGTAGCATCGTCGCGGGCGGAATTTGCACGGAATCGCTCGAGGTTCGTGGCGAAAGGCTAACTGATATCGTTAATCTGCCTTATTCGCGAGAGAAATTATGTAACGAATCCGGCATAATCGTCGGTAGCGAATTCCACGCGCCGATAAATCGCCATGACGCGTTTACCATTTAAAAAATTCGCACGCGAATCGCGGCGCGGGAAGTACGAGCTTTTATAAATAGAATGAATAATTTCAGACACTGGCGTGATCGACCCCCTTCTCCCACGCTTCCTGTAAATTCCAGTCTCACTGCGCGAAATTCGAACGTCAATTAATTCCGCTGAACTGAACGTAAATGTTTCGGAAATCTACCGGTACGCTTTCGTTGACTATCGTCAGGTTGATCGCGGATGATTCATGCTTGATACTTAACAGACTAAGGTCAAACTACTGAATTATTGCAGTAGTATTCGAAGACGGTAGGTAAACGTGCGCAGATAACGAGACAAAGATTTGCTACGCTACAAAAGTCACGCTATTAATTCGATACGGAAAACGTCGGATTACAAAATTAAGTCTTAATCGAAGTTCTATGTTATCGTGTCGTACCAGACATGGCTAATTCTACCGTGGCAGACAAAACTTAACACGTTGTCGCACGGAACTATACATTACTAAGTATGTTTAATCTGTAATTAACGCTTCCACGGCCGTAAAAGAATTGCGCCAGCTAAGTGGGAAATTTCTTTTTGTATTTTGTCTTATAACAACACGTGTTCGTAGTCTGTTCGAATTTACGGCACGTGTGATGTGGCAATGCTATACGGTACAAATCTGCTAACGTTATAACGGTCTGACACGAATATAAATACAAGGCTAGTTAAAACAAGTATGGTTGTTTGAACGTAAACGATTCGTGTTTGAAGCTCCGATTCGCCAGCGAACAAGTAGACGCGTCTATCCAGTGGTCAGACACAACGATCGAAAAATGGACCTACTGACCATACAATGCTCTACTCTTCCTCTATTCGACCGTACTACTGATCGATAGCACGAAAATGATTGATCACGATCCAAACTTCGAGAAAAAAAAAATTTACGATCCGACCGAAAGAATTTTCGAACATATTTATTAACGTAATATATTATAGACATAATATCTAAAGAAATAAAATTCAGGAAACGAGAATGAAAACAAATTCCAAACTAAATTTAGACCGAAAATCTATTTGCAATGAAAACTGACTGGACATATGTTGGTTAATTTACGAGCGAAGAGCTTCCAACTATAAAGACGTTAACGCAGTGACTACCGCAGTGAAAATGGACAGGACGAGCAATATATCAAGACGGTACACGATAAATCGAAAGCGTAAAAACTAACAAGGGAAAAAGAAAACTTAACCTTCTCTCGTAACCTTAAGTCTACGATCGTGACGACACGAGCTAGATAAGACTGAGCTTCGTATCGCGACCACTCGAGAAGAAACTCGAGTCTCATCTGCAAATATTCGCGTTTCGACAGACAACCAGGCAGCGAAAGAATTTTCTTAAAAAGCCTCGATAATCATCGTGAAATTCTATTCGCGTTGAATCGCGCTGGTTCGAACTCGGGGGGAAAGGAGAACAGAATACCGTCGATTGTGTAAGCTCGATAATGCGATTAGAATTATGTCACCTCGAGCGTTAACGGAAGAAATGATCGTTAACGGAAACGCGTCAGAATTGTACACGATCGTGTAGAAATTTCACATTGTCTCGCGCGGTAAAAATAACTGTGTCTCATACGGAACAATGATATCAATTACCATGAATATTAATACGAAATATTACACAATCAAATATTATATAATCCCATAATTAGTGAAAGAAAACGAACGATAAGCGCCGAAGAGTCTTAATAATAACATCTAGAGATACAAGATACAGAGATCGAGAGATTCGAGAATACAATAACCGTGCCAACAGTGGCCAAAGATGTAAGCCGCAAAAAATCGAAGATAAATTTTCGCGCTAATCTAATCTAATTGCAGGGTGAACTGAAACAAAATTTCGTTTCATAAAAAACAATTAACGAATCGATTCTATTCTATGTAAATCGATGAAAGACGGTAGTAAAAACTTTGCTATCATTCAGAAAAATTTCGGTGGAACTGGTTTAACTTTAATCGTCATTGATTTACGATACCTCGACAGCGCCACAAAAGGAACATCAAGCGATTAAGTCATCGTTTCGACCTTGCGCCTATCGAAATCCAGACGGAATCATCGTCACGATCGTAAACTCTAAACTCATGCTGATAAACAATAACGGTCGTTAACGAGAGAAAGTCAAATGCAAAGATTGATAATACTACCGGTGTTTCGCTAAAAACTGCCAAATTATCGCTTCCGTTCGTACACGGTAAATATAAACACTGTAGTCTGGGTTATTCGTAGCTGATGCTTCCACAGAACAGATGGTCAAGGTTGTTAAAAAAGAGAGAAATCATCTCAGACATTTAAACTCTGTACGTCCGCTTTCAGAACAAAATAATCGCATTCGCTATTGGAACTGGACTACGTTGCGAAATACGGCGAATCAATCAGAAAAGTTTACTTTCTCGAGCTATGAGCCTTGTATTTTACTATACAGGAGAGTTTCTGCTACGAAAGAATTTTCTACAATAATTTTTGAGTGGCATCAACAACGAACGTTACCTCGTGTACTCTTATTGTCTTGCTGGAACTATTAATAACAATTACAACCGTTCCCTCTGTTTCGTTCCCCCGATACGTCGCGCGCGAGAGAAATCCTCGTTAAAAAAAAAAAGGAAAAGTTGCCCCTTAACCGTTTTAGCAGCGCTTTCGCCGCGAGATAAGAGCAACGCGGCCGGTGGATCGCGATTTATCAACGGGACGAGAGAGGCTCGACACGCGTCGAAGAAGCAAAAAGAAGGAACGGTTCCAAGACGGAGAAGGAGAAGAATGAGCGATCGTACTGACCTTGTCCTTGTCGAGAACCTGGCCCGGTAGCGCGTGACCCTTGCTATTCCATTGGCAGAGGTGCTGCCCGCTGTACTCCGAGCAGACCGAGTGGAAGCACGCATGGCACTCTGCGAGACATAGAGAGCCGCACATGCAACAGCAGAGATTACGAGCGGCTGTTAGCTTATTAGCGGTTGTCTCGAACCCGGTTCCTTTGCCCTTGAGAAGGGCGCGTTGCCCGTTACCGGCAAAGCCCTGCTGACCGAATGAATACGCGTCGACACCGCCCTCTGCCACTCGGTCGCGACTACCGCTCGACGTCGGCGGTTCGGTGAATTGCAGCCACGACTGCGATGCAACGGCGTCGCACCAGCACAAGTGCCGATGGAACGATATCGGCCTGGCGCAAGGGAAAAGCCCGTTCGTCTCGTAATTATCCACGATCTTGTCGTACTCGCGCGCGGCCGGTGGCTCGTTAACGTTTCTCGAGCCAGACGTCGAGCTCGCGACGTCCTCGTTGTGTGCACCGGTGCTCTGGGCCACGGATTTGCCAGGATAATGCTTGGGAGTTACGTTACCGTTCATCAAAACGGTGGAGATCGACGGAGTCGAGGAGACGACGGGTGAGAAGGTGGTAGCGGGTGCGGAGTAGGAGGTGGAAGGGGAGGAAGCGGGATTAACGGGATGAGTCGGCTGATTAGCGGAGTACCGTCTGGGTAAGGGCAACGAGACGTTTCCCCTGCATCTGGTCGGATCCGGCTCGTAAATGTTCCTGGACGAAGCAGCGAACGGAAGATCGTTGTAGGTGGCATTGTGGACGATGGTCGGTAGGTTCGGTGGCAAGTTGTGTTGCTGTCTCGGATGCAGTTGCAGATTGGGCGCGATCGAAGTGGACGCGTTCGGTGTCGTTGGGACAACGGAAGAGGCGGAGGAGGACGAGGCGACGGGGTTCGTCGTCCCAGCGCCCTTTCGAAGCATGTAATTGTCCGAGTCGACGGCTAGGAGCCGCGACATGGCCGTGGACTTAGCCTTGCCGTCATCGTGCGGGTTCTCGTTGGGCGATTTCGGCGACACCTTGACCGGCTCTGTCCTGGATTTCGTTTCGGCTAGCTTCTCGTATTCCTCCCTGTTCGCTGGCGTCGTTATCGGGCTAAGGAGATCGTGTATCTTGCCGTGTAAGCTGACCGCAGGCTGCACCTGCGGGGCAGCGGTCGCAGCTGCGGCGGCGGCGGCGGCGGCGGCGGCGGATGCACTTGACGCCCGCTTCATAGCTAAGGCCGGTCACGATCATCAAACCTCCAGCCACCACTAGGTTTTGTTAAGCGTTTCCACGGCGGAGGTTCTCGTGTTCCAGGCGGTGTGTTCCGGCGAGTCCTGAGCCTCCCTGGACCGACGACATTCACCGGACCTCATCGTCGTGTCCGATTCCTGGTGTCACCGGCTTTTTCCCTCGTTCACGGTGTCCACGTTGCTCGTTCTCGTACCTCCTGCTGCCGTCTGTGTCCTTTGCGGGACGTCGCAGGCGCCGGCAGACTCTCGCGTGCTAAAAACGTGAACGTTTCGCTCGAGTCGCGTTGCAAGGTCACTCGCGCGTCACCAGTAACGCTCGAGCCGATCCCCGCCGCTTCGAGAGAACTTTCTTCACGGACGACGATCTGGAAATTCGGTTCGAGACGTGTCAGGTTCGTTGATCTCCGCCACCGGCTCCTCCTTTCTCTTCTTTTGGCCCGCGCTGTTTAATCCGGACTGCTGCTAGTCTCCGATCGTTTAATTGTCGATCGGTCGCTGGCGAACGCCTCGTTTCGTTTCGCGTTCGATGCTTCGCTTATCGCCCGAACAAGCCGATATCTTCCCAAAGAAAAGATTCCACTCGGCATTAACGCGCGAGGGAGGGGGATTACAGTTCCGTCGAATTTCGACGGTAACGTGCCCCGGCGCGTTCCAACGCGCGTTCGATTTCGTCCTTATTATTAATACGATCGAGATGGAAACGGATCGAAACGGAGACGCGGAACGCAGGAGACGGACAGAGTCGAGAAAAAAGCGAGGAGAACAAGAGAGAACAAGACGGAGAGGAAAAAGTCGCTCCCGTGGGTGTGACCTCGTGTAAATTCGTTTTCCATAAATCTCACTCCTACCACTCTCTCTCCCTCTCTCTCTGTGGCTCTCTCTCTCTCCCCCTGTGTTTCTCGTGCGCGCACACACGACCTTTGTATAAACGCCGAGATTCGCGAAACCGGTTTCGTCAACCAACGACACCGAACGTTTTTCAACGTAGTCCCCGTGAGCCGTGCGTGGCCGACGGAGAGATCCTCGTGGGTTATCGAGCGTAATTCCAGGTGACCTTAAAAGCGGTTCCCTTCGTCGATTAGGTCGAATTTATTTTACCAATGTTCAACGAGCTTTCCTACGAACTTCGTCCCGAATCGAGTAACTGGTTGGATCGAGCGACACGCGCATGCTTCGATCTCCGATTTCTTCGCCTATTATCGCTGTGCTGTTTCTACCCTATGCGTTTCCTTCCTTCCGCTAAACGTTCGAATCTTCGATAGAGTTACGTGTACGTTCGTAACCTTCGCCGTAGCTAATTGCGGTAAAACCGGCTTCTTGTCTCCCGTCTTCAACGTATTAATTCCGTATGAATTAGATATAGTTACAAAATGGTTCTCGTGTTGCGGCAAACGTGCGAGTGGAACGGTGGTTCGCGGTAAAAACGTGCTCGTCCGATCACGCGAGTTCACCCCGTTACTGCTACTGGGTCGATTAAAAATGATCACGGTATATAAAACCGATCGGTCGCACAATATATAAAAAACAATCGGGAATTTCGTTGTCCTTCGTCTTCGTAATGTATCCACCGGTTAATCCGTGCACATGAAACTGAACACGTTCGCGTTTGTCCTTATCGCGACCACCAGAAATCCGCGACTGGTGCGTCTCTTCGGTCTGCTTCTCTTTCAGTTCTCCTTCCTCGATGGATCACTGTATGGAGCCACTTTACCAGCGGCGAATCAGCCGGTTCCGTCGGTAAAGTAGTCCGCGCGAATCTTATTACCTCCGTTGTTCCTTTTGTCGCCGTGCTACGTGCATCCTTTTCTCCTTGGCGTTCGGTTCTATCGCCGACAGCGTTCTTTCGATTTCGAGTTGTCGCTCGAAATTCGTTCGATTCTCGTTGACTTAGAGATTCGTACTCTCGGACATCGCGTGCCGAGAAGTGAAATTCTTTCTTGGAACAATTCGTAGAAAAGTCGAGTTACGAAACTGTCGCGATGGTCTGTTCTCCGATCAGTCCACACCGGAACACCGGTGTCTACGTGCCTACTCGCAGAGGCAGCGCACGCACGGGATGGAGAAGTCCACTGGGCACTGCACTTTTTGCACCGGCAGCCTGCACCACGCGCACACCTGCACACACGAGCACGGCACACGCGTCACTTCGTGCACGTACGTGCACGACACCTATCTATCCATCCGTCTTTCTTCCCTGATATACGCCTTTCTCTCTTTCTCGACCGATGTCGTTCCTTCGCTCTCGTCTCTTTCTCTTCTTCCCTCACGCCACTATTGTTCCTCTTTCTCTGCCGCTCGTTCGCTCTCTTTCTCTCTGTCGCTCGGCTGCTGGCCGTGCACAGCCGGTCTACGTGCCGAACACCGTGGGCCAAGTATCCAACTTCTTTCCCCTTTTTATTATCTTCCTATTCCTTCTCGAGTTCGAGCTCGCTTCGCGATCGTACGAGAACACGTAGACGCAAAGTTTTCGGCGTTTGCACTCGAGGAAATTCACGCACAAACGCAACGAACACCGTCGACAATGTACCGTGCTCGGTTTTTCAAACTGCTGCCGGTTTATAGTTGCTACGGTCTCGAGCGTTTTCCGAAAACGAAGAAACTTTTGTTCTCGTCGGGTCCCGTTTCACACTGTTAAATGACTCGTCACTGGAACACCTCGCCGTAGCCACCGTGGTCCGCGATCGGGCATCTACGCGGACGATTTTCTACCAGAGAAAATACCTCCGGCGGCTCGGCGCACAGCTGACCGGCCGGTCCGCCAAGTTCGGTCAATAGCCATAGCAGTCGCAGCCTGCCGAGGGTTGCTCGTGCTCGACCGTCGGCGTTGCGATTCGGCCGCTTCCGCCGACTCTCGGCTCTCTCCGTGGCCTTTATGCGAGCCACCTCCGTACCTAGCGATCGCCGGACCCCGGCATCGCCGACCGATCGAAGCGGCTTCGTGGAAATTCCTTCGAACGTTTCTGCTACATTCGCTCTGCTTTACGAACTTATCGTGCTTCGAGTTTCCTTTCGGTTTGGATCTCTTTCCTGACGGAACGGTTTTCTATCGGGATATCGGGATTAGGGAGTAGTTTGGCTGAGAAACGCGAACGGGCTGACGACGAGCGATATTCTACTGTCCGATTAGTGGCAGAGGCTGACGACTTTTGCCGAATAAACGGCAGATTATTGTACCCTTTGTTATGCAGGCTGTCCCTACATTTTCTCGTAAAACGATGACTTCATTCTTTTCTGGCCTGTATAAAACTCGTACATGACAGCGTTAAAGATGTTAACGCTGAATACGAGTTGACAAAATTACATATCGTCATGAATTGTTGCGTAAAACAAATCCTATTAAATTTTCAAGTATATCATGAATAAAACCGAGTACATTGTTACAGTATAGTTTGTTTCCTACTGTTACTTCCGGTAAGACATATGTTGGCATCGTTTTACGGAAAAAGAGGGGATACGTCGTGCGCGGTACGATCGTCGATGAATTTCGATGAACTTATACATCGAGATAGTTCATCCGAGAAGATTACTTTAAGAATTACCATCGAATCGTAATCGGTCTGTCAACTCGGGCTTAATTCCTTATCTGGGACCCAGCTGCGATAAAGTCTACCGAACGAGCACGTCCGTAGTTGTTTCTAAGTACGATGAAATAAAGATCAAGTGCTCGAATAGCTGATACAAAAGTCACGTTCAAACGGAAAAGACACGCGAGACGGTTTTACCGCCGTTCGTGACTAAATCCCAGCTGGACCTCGATTCTCTACGTGGAAATTGCACGTCGGTATATCGGTTTTAGAAGAACCTTGATTATTCGCGTCGAACGTAGATCCTGATCATTGAAATCGAATAAAAATTGATCCAAATTGCTTCTAGTCGGTACGCACATATCGATCGGTGTCAAGAATAAAAACATTATTTCATTAGTTTATAAAAAATATCCTTTATACGTTTTAAGATAATCGTAACAGTTACCTAGCATTAAGAAAAGACGATGGTTTCGCCCCTCAGTGTTGCAACATGTAATTTACTACCTTTCATAGAATTTGAAAATACGTTTAATAGATACGTAAGTCATTATAAATCAGCAAGTCTGTATTACGAGCTTCCGAACAACATGAATGGTGAGCATAGAGGAAAGCTACCCCTCTACGGTACAACAAAAAGAAACAGAATCAAAAATTCCGTCCCCTCGTTGCACGTAGTAAATGTCAATGCTGACGAGGCCCAAATCAGATTTCATTCTTTACGATCAGCCTTTGGTCTCGCCCTTATCGTGAAAAAGCCTTATACGTTGAAGGGTGCGTATACGCGCGTGCTGTCGCGCGTATCAAGGGCTTCCTGCGGCACTCGAGTCACATGAAAGGGCCGCGCGTGTACTCGAAAGGGAAGAAAGGGACGTGAAAGTGAAAAGCGACATTCCAAGGTGAATGAGGGGAGCCGAAGGGAGAAGAGAAAGAGTGAGACGCGAGATACAAGGATCCCCGGACGTAGGATGATCGAATCCGACCGCGCATGCGTACCTCGCTCGGTGTCCTGTTCAAGGTCACAGTACAAACTACGTAACAACCCTTTAGCCCTGCGTAAGCGCGGAAGGACCGATCGATTTTGTAAAAGGGAAAGACCCAACTGATAGACCCTTCCCTCGTGCACCGGGGCTTTGGATTAATCCTGGAACAGCGGGAGTTGGGTCAATAATGACCCAGACCTACCGAACGTGAACAACATGCGCATCGACAAAATTCAAGTATACAAATTTCTACACGAGATAATACGACGGGGAAAACTAAAATTCGATAATTTAGCAATGAATGAAACTTTATTGGAAATTTGATAATTCGAGATGTGTCTTGCAACACATGTCCAATTTCACTGCGGCAGCGAATACGTTGAAGATAAGCCTTGAAGTAGAATTACGACATCGGTAGACAGACAATAAGAAGATTATTCTTACAAGGAGAGCGTGCGATCTTTGGAATATCGATTTCGTCCAAACTTTGCGCAATTAACGACAATAATTGTGCAAGATTACAGCGTGCATCCCTCCGAGAAGAAGGAAGAAATTTACATCTCATTTGTGCGAAGTGGTAATAATTTTGCAGGATTATTACTTTCGATGTAACGGCGCAAAGTTTACACGAAATCGGTGTTGAGAAAATTGTGCGCTTTCATTGGCAGCCAACGGTTGAACGACAGACGATGCAGCCTTTTCATTGAATGAATTTTCCCGGTACGGATCTAAGCGACTGAAAGGGAAAAGGCGAGTTTCACGAGCATTCTCTTAGCTATTGGAGTCTAAAGGTGTGCATCGTGAGAGCAAAGAAATTCCAAGATATTCGACACTAATATTGCGGCAAGAAACGCGTTTCCTTTTGGCGTGCACACAGAGAGGTATGCTTTAAATCAGGTCGAAAGAGGCGCGGCACGCTTTTCACGCCAGCTCCGTACCGCGTGTTATTAAATATCTCTATTGCGAGAACCTTGCTTGATAACTTTCAAACTATACGGTTCTACATCGTATAGTTGGTCAAATAAAATTCGCTGGCAAAAGCTTGCTTCGACGCATCGACGAAAGAATATTATGCGTGACCTAAACGTTTATCAACCACCAGAATCGTGATTCGAAAATTTCAGCCAGAAGGTTTCGTCGATGCACGTCGGTCGATCGTTCGATCGATCGACGCTGATTGAGGGCAAGCGTGTGTGCGTGATGGATGTTTGGTGGCGGATCGATAGATCGTCTTCGTCACGCGCGACGAGAAGACACGCGCCAGCGCGTGCACACGCCCGTAGTTGATTATGAGGGCCTTGTCGCCATCTTTCATTTTCTGCATACAAATCTTATCTCGATTAAAGAGTCTGTATCGAATGAACAATTTGAAGAATCGCTTTCGAAGGGATTTTACTTCTAGATATAGTTACAATGAAACGTTTGTTTATAATATGATAGTAACATGCGTTTGTAAAATACGTGTAGGAGTACAAGAATAATGGAAGGTAGTTTTTGTTTGAACTGGGAAGACAGAAACGTTTAGTGCAAACAGAAAATAATAAAATTAGCGCGAACGTTGTAAAACGTTATCTAGATTACAAACAACTTGAATAAGATAGAGTTAATTTATCCAACAAGACTTCGTGTATCGATACATCGACTACAATTATGTTACATCATATACTTCTTAGAATATGTATGATATAATAATTAATAAAAGATACGGAGCAAGTAGTGTATCATCAAAGTGTCCACTTATGATAGAAAGCGCAATAAGGCTGCGTCAAAGATACGTAATCGTTGATATTAGACATTGTAAAAAGAATCTTAAGATTATTTTATGAATCCATTAATGTAATCAAGATTTCGCAGTCTCATTTACATTTTGATTATTAATCGAAGTTCCAATACCGGACACCACGCCGCTTGCAAAAGCAACGAATCACCGTATGTCGATTCCATCGATGCAACATTGGTTACGTAACCATGCAAATTGATTCGTAAAGATTCATGTCTGGTGTCTTTTTTCCCGTGCAATCGCGCGCAGTATGCAAAATTAAGAATACTGAATCGTTGTCGGTTAATAAGGTTCGAAACGTTTTCGTAAGGAGACGCGCAGAGTAAGAACCGAGAGAGTCTCGATTCAGAGAAACACGAACAATGACATGGAAACGTAGGAAGTGTGGGCGGTAAACTGTTGGTAATGAGACGAGCTACAGTGGCGACGTTACGTAATCGACGAAATTGCGGGTGCCACGACGGTAATAATTAACGACCGACGTAATTGCCGAACGGAAAGCGGTCGATGAAAAACGCACGTACGTGACTCGATGCGAAACGCGAATCGCGTGTCCTTCCTTCGGTTCATGGATCTCTCTCGTCGACCAAAGCATTATTTCTCTAATTATTGAAAATGCGAAGAAATATTGCTCACGAAAGGTGACTCGCTCGATAAAGAAAGTCGGTAGAATATCCCTATTCTCTGTTAACTGTTTGCAGAGTAGGGTCGTGCAAGAAAAAAGTAAAGGTAGAGAAATAATTTCCCGTTTTAAGGTCCGTTTGTTGCCGACTATCGTGTCGATGATCGTAGGATACAATGAAGAAGAAAAACGTACCATTGTGGCTAGAGTCGCTAGTACCCGTTGGTAGTATAACAGTGACTGATTATACTCGTTGTTGGTACGGAAAGGGTTTAATTCAATGAGAACCATCGTTGAGCCGAGTCACCGTAACCCTCCATCGACTGTGTCGTGAAACATACCCTATTCTCAACGTGTCGGCTCTATCCTTTACCCGGGGAATCCCGAATTTCCCATAGCAACGTGACGGTGCACTCCATTACCCATGACCTCCGCCCTGAGCCTGGGGTGCCTGCCTCTATATCCGCGAATCAATGCAGCTCCATTGCGTGCATCCCGGCTGTGTATGTGTGTAAGAGGTCCCTGAAATGCAGCTGGTATCCTCTAATCCAAATGCGAATACGTATTTGGATAGAGTTCACAGAGAATTGGAAAGAATTACGAGCGATCGATTTTCTCTTTCTTCCATCAGCCGGCATCGTTCGATCAAAATATGAATATTTCCAACGAGACACAGAATCGTATCACATTTTCTACGTTACAAAATCGACCGTTTAGTATGCAACAATTTAGTAGGATAAATTCCCTTCCTCTTCTCGTTTTCAATTTGCACTTAATTTCCATGAACCGCGAGAAAATCCCTAGAGAGCACCCTATTATACCGGAGAACGAGAGAAACGATTCGAACCGTACGACTTGAAATTTACAAACGCGTAACCGAAGAAATCTAATAAGCGAGCTACTAAATTTTTCGCGGTCAATTTGAACGGATCGAACGAAGGGCAGAAATTACGTTCGATAAGATTCCCCGGCAAAAAGATAGTTTCGCGACATCCCCGAGTCACTGGAACATTGCCCGAATAACTTCCCCGCGTTCCTTCTTGGCTACACAAATATTCTCCTCATAAATATGTATATATTGTAAATCGGTTTTATGCGCCAACATCGTTGGAAATGTATTTAAAAAAAAAGAAGAGGAAGGAATAAAAGAATGATGAATGAATTTCATTGTACAGAAAGAAGAAGAAGAAGAACACCGGTCGAATCCTTAAGAAAAATGAGAATCGAAACTGCTGCTTTGTACAATTCCCTTTGAAAAAAAAGTGGCAGTAACTTACAAATGCGAAGAACTTTAAACGTGTGGGTTCATTGAACCCTAGATTACTTAACTATTTTATTAAAAATATAAAGACTTGGTTTGTATTGTAACGATCTCAGGATAGAAATATTGAGATATAAGGGAGTTTGACGTGCAGGATTTCGATATACGGAGATCTGGAGATACAGGAATCCGAGGATATAGAAATATGGAAATATCTTGGCACATAGAGATCTCAGGATTTAGAAATTTAGGAACATCTCGTTTTTATAACACACATATTCGATAAAATATTTCTTCCGATCAAAGAATGTAAATCCTCGAAGCGAGTTAAATCGGCACATGCGCGAGCACGATATTTATTCTAAAGCACGGTTAAGGTATTTTTTAAAGTATGCAGGCTTTCAGTAAACCATGTATCCGTAACCCTAGATATCTGGGAGCGGGAGAAAGAATCTTTTGTCGGTCGTTTCCGGTGTCGTCACGGAAACCACGTTTCTCGCGGATTCACGCTCGAATCTGAGTACGCTCGAAGCGTTCTCATAGCTCGTTATTCGCTAGGTACTTCGACCCTCCCTCGTCTTATTTGTATTCGATTCGTCTCTAGAGAACGCCCTGCACATTCTTATCGCCGAGGGAACGTTTGACTTCCGTGTGTGTCTCGTCGGTAACCTCGGTGCATCGTTTCGTTGCACGACCATCGTACGATCCGATGGCTCTTTCGATAGCGACTTCGATCGACGATCGCGAAACGAAAATCGTCGATAAAAAACGATATCGAAAGGGGAAAAGTATGTATTGTATCTTGTTCATGGTTCGTTGCTCGATGACTGGCCCGATAAAACCGTTATCGACCTTAATTGAATGATTTCGATAGGAATGACCTCGAACACCCCTTGCCCGTCCCATTTACACTGATCGAAATGCACTTAACTTATTTGAATCATTAGCAGATTCGATAAGCAGATATCCTTATCAATGAACTTTTTCTTTTATTTGTCGTCGAGTGCAACAAAAAGCTGAATAAAAATCCGCGTTATCTCGTAAGATAAAGATTATAAGGGAACATTTCTGAGAATTATTCGCCGTCAGCATCCAAATGAATTTATTGGATAATCTAATGCAATATCGACTTTCATTCGATAACATTAAATTCGTGGTGTCGCTCGACGGTGACCCGCGTGTCAGACAGTCTAGGAAACTTCCCAGACGATGACGTTAAGTAACGAGAATGAAAAATCGCGACATAACGAAAGGCGATACTCCGCTCTTACGTGGCAAGTCACGTAGAGACGCAGAGTGTTCGGATTCTCGGTAGATTCCAGGAAATTCTGCCGATAATCCTGGACGAGTCGACTCGTTGTCCAAGGGTCGGGAAACTCGGAAACGAATTCCGTGGTGGGGAAAAAGCGATCGTTGTCGAAGTTACGCGCGAAAGCAACGACGCGTAACGAGTCCTTTCCGTACGTTCTGCTTTGGCTCGTAGTGTGTCTACTTTACGTACTTTACGTGCATTGGCGTTTGTACGCGCGTGAGTTAACTCTTCGTATCGGGTCGGTCGATTAAACTAAAATTAACTCGTCCACCTCGAGCAAGCGAGTTCCCTCTTTCGGTATACCTTCCAGCCGCGTTGGCGTTTACCTTCGAATCCTTACGTCTCTTTACACGTTTTTCCACCTTGGATTTTCAACCTCCTTCAACATTTTTTCTCTTCTCTTTTTTCATATTTAACAATTACCAGTTACGCTGGCAAACGACGATATAACGCTCGGGCTTATAACATCGAAAGAACTAACGTGGTAGTACAATGCGATACTACTCTAATGAAGGCCTTGGATCGGTGTACTGTCAACATTTCAAGGTCCTCGCGATCAATATATGTATGCTGTCAATACAGTGCCGATGATAAACATTTCTCCTGAAACTTCTCCATTAAAAAATTTCCAAATTACAGCACATAGCAACAAAGTTCGCTTAAAAAATTATATACAGAAGAAAAGTTGCATATGTCTACCACTCGACACAGTCTTATGAGGGTTACATTTGTTCTTGAAGAGGGTAACAGAAATTGGTTCTTGGTAGGAAGAAAGAATGAAAGTGAAAAATCTGTTGCGATGCGAAAGAGAAAGAAGGAGGAACCGGAAATGGGTAGTGGGAAATCAAGAGAAGAAAATGGGGTAAAACGAGGAAAGGGTGAAGCGCTTGCGCGACGAGCTCGTTTCCATGGCTTCGTTCGTTCCACGTAGCAACAGGAGGACTTTTGACCCCGTTCGATTGTCCTTCGAAACAACTCGGTGCCTCGTCATTTTCTCCCGCTTTGTCGGTCGGGAAAGGTGAAACGCATCGTTGAACCGCACTTACGCGTTACTCTTCTTTAATGCTTTCGCTGCGTACAACCTGTACATATGTACCTGATCGAGAAACGCCCGTTAATTTCATCATCCATATACGTAATATTACTGCTTAGGTCCAATTGCAAAATTTACATATCTACAGCCAGGAACCAACGACGAACTTTTCCCGTGACCAGGGAGGGCATTTAATCACTCGAGTGCGCGTAGTTTGTCGGTCATCGATGACCCCCGCGGCAATTAACGCGTTAACCGTAACAGACGGAGCCGTGAAAGCTTGAAAACTCTCACGCAGCCAGAAATTTTGCTCATTCGCGAGATTCTTATCGACTCTTAAACGGAGGCGGGTCCTAACGTCGATGAATTTCGAAAGCTACGATCGCGGATGACGCACGAGTTTAATTTTACGAGCGGATCGATGCGCGAAGAAAGCCACGATACGGTCGCTAAGTGATACCTACACGAAAAGCAGTCGATCTCCGAGGAAATACTTGCGGTATCATCCAATTACATGTCGCTCGAATTATTTCATAAGTCTCTATCCGTTTGCCCGACAATTTAGCGACGAACATCGTTCCGACTGGAAGAAAATCGAAAAACACTTGGAGGACACGCCGTTACAAATCACGATCAGCTGTTCGTGCATAAATTGCACGCGAAATTCCTTTTCGTGCAGAAGAAGAAAGGAATTGGAGAATTCTTTTTTTTGTTCATAGCGGGGTTCTTTGAATTTTTTGTTCCGTGACTCTGAAGCGAACACGCTCCTTTTCAACGACCAACGAAAAAGTCGCCGATTCATTTGGAGAAGAAAAGGAATATCTTTGCGAACTGAATAGTACCGCCTACAGTCCTCTTTTACTCACTATACGAGAGTGTACTTTGATGCGACTCTTTCATCCAACTTCTTTCGTGTCTACAGTTTCTTTTTTTTCTTTCATGTGCATTTAGTTTCTACGGCAAATACATGCGATTCTATCGACTTTCACTCTTGTTTCTTCTATCTCGTATCGAATTAGACAATCGTTGGTCACGTTACAACGAGTAGCATTATAGCGATACAAATCGGTAGAAATCTCGAATAGAAATGTTAGACGGTGACACCCTAATTCTGCGTGCCTACAGACCCTCTTCACTGCACCAGTCAACGTGTCAAAAAAGGAAAAAGGATATCCCGAAGGTGGTCTAAAAACGAAGAGTCATCAAGCGACCGCGAAACCGTGGTCGAATGCTCCGAATCAAAGGCACAAGGACGTAACAGGTCGAACGTAGATCATGGAAGGGTGAACTCATTCGAACGCGTGTCTTAAGGACAAAAAGAACAAGTGGTTTGATCGTTTTCTTCTTTTTTGTCATTCGACAAGAGGACAGAATCATCGATTCCGGACGCGATGCTAACACGACCGCGTGTTAGGCGTGCTTCGACGACGTGATTAGGTGTTTCGAGTAATCGAATGCACCGATTTTCAAGGATTACCAGCGGGAAGCCTCGCTGCTTGGACAGAGAGTAAAACAACCAGCTAAGAGCGTGTAAAACGGTCATTTGGTACGTGTGAAATAGCAATGAGTTGGTAATCGTTTCGTTGTATATAACGGAGTGACTTCGAGTGAATGTGTTGTTTAAGATATGGAGTTGCAAAGCTAATGATTTTTCCAAACAATGGTACAGAACTTGTTTCTTCTTCTACGATATCGAACCGAGAGCTTAACTCTTCGTTGCATCGTGTCACGAATAAGCTACGTTCAATTCTTATACTTTATCGAAAATTAAGTGAATTGCAGATTTCATAATCAGTAAAATTATCGGAAACATTTCTTATCTTTCATAATTGCAATTTTTTCTTACGTCTACTCAACACGTCGTAAACTTGTTTTCCAAAATTGAAAGAATCACGCAACGCAGGGTTAAGTTTTGTAATCGACTACCTGTACCGTGAATGACGATGACTTAACGCGTCTGATTTCTGATATCCGTTTCTACTGTGTCTCAACGCGTGAATATAGAAATCCGACTATGATCGTAAAAATGATGAAATTTTCGTAGAAAAACGAAACAAGATGTGCAGAATAAAATTTGTTTCGTAAACACGTGTTATTTCGGAGGAAATCAACGTTGAATATTCGCTGAACACGCGAACTTTTAACTCGGAGTATCGAAGTGACTCGAAATTCTACAGTGATTGAATTGCAAAAAAATTTACAAAACAGGATATCAAGAGTTCAATGATTACATCGACGGTATTCGAATTTCTGTTTTCTTCCCAACTATTTCGAGCTAACGATCGAGCGATCGGGAAAAAAAGTACTCATGAGTCGTCCATCCGCTACGTGATCGTTGCGCACACGGTAGTTTCCTTTTCCGAGCGTGAAATCCAATGAAATGTAAGTAATTTCGTTTGCACAGTTGCCAGGCTATGATATCTGGCCAGCAAGCCGATATACCCAACGAACGATCCGTAGAAATGGTTCCTACCTCTCTGTGCTCCGCTAATTCTGTATCTTCCACCGCGTATTTATACGTGCCCGTTTATATTCGGCATACGTTCGTCGAAGATGCGCGAATTATCATGGAACCGCTGGATTTATCGCGAAGCGATACATCGAATCGTTCTCTGACGTTCGTTGCGAACATTTGTCAAAAAAGACATTGACTAAACGAAGGAAAAGATACTTGTACGATGTCAAAGACCTCGAAGATTAATAAGATAAAGAAATGTTTTCTTTTTTTAATGTCATATCGAATTATATGATCGAAGAGGCGAAGCGTATGATCTATTTCACGATTTTATCATCAGACGAACTAAACGATAAAAAACCGAATGATAAATAAACATTGTATTAAGTAGGCAAAAAGAAAATAATGATCGAGACTGAATGAATATTTAAGATGTATGTATGAATTCAAATGGAATAGGAACAAAGTTCGTCGGGAGTGTAGATACGTTCCTGGGTCGTACGATGGTAAAGAGCCGGTGGTGGGGCACAAGAGGGAACAGGAGAGGGTTGTGGAGTTTTAGAAAAGAAACTGCCGGCCGAGCTGGAAACAAACGCGAGGTAAGGTGAAGGGGGACACGATAGCACGCTACTCGAAATCACCGCGACTGCATGTGTTACTATGCTACGGTGCCGCCCTCGATGGTGATCGAGAAAATAATAATGCACCGTGTTATCGAAGTTCCCAGTATGCTCACAAAGAGGGCGATCCCATCGTATATTCGTTTTTTTCCCCGCTGTCGGTACGATAGTTAGAGCAATACATTATCGATATTCTAAAAATTCCAAAAATGTCCAAATTTCGATACACCTGCTGTTAATCCTTCCACGGGTAATGTCATTATTTTTTCCCGTCAACTAAATTTATTCGTATGAATAATATGAAAATGTTTTTGCATTGGGTCAAGTTTCCAACTTGCGAGATTTTTCAGTATCGTTCGATAGATCGATTATTTCGATATGCGCATTTACGCGCGCAAATAGTTTGCAGTTGTTTTGTGTCATTTCTGTGTTTTTAGTTGGAATTCAAGTGCTCAAGATAAAAAATATTATGGATCTACGTTCAACGCGAATAATTATAAGGTAAAGTTCCTTAAAATAACTAATTCGTTGGGAAAAATTTAGTTGAATGTGTTAAACAAACTCACCTTTACAATGAACTCCCACCTTTCCAGTACCCCAAACATAATCTTCGCCTGTAATCAGAAACAGAAAGAATATATACATATCAAAGTAATGAAATTAATATAAAATTCGCTTTGATAAGATACTTACAATGTTTACAAAGAATAGGGGTTAAAAAATATACATCTACAAGGACGTGATTATTATTGGGTTCTGTGTCAGTAGAGTCGGTTACATACACTGTAACATAAAAAAGAAATTTAATGGATTCACTTCATGCTGTGTATTCATTATAACTAGACTGTGGATATTTATAGCATATGAAAATGTTTAAAATATGTATTGAACACTGTTGCAAAAGCATGTTCTTAATCCCTGTAGCTCTTACTATCAATCCTATTCTCAGATTCTTGCATTCATATATTTGCATAAATATCAACAGTCTAATTATACTTATGAAGTGTCAATTACCGTACGGTCCATTGCTGAGGGTTACATAAGACGACTCTTCGTCATTATGAGTGTCTAAGTACGGTGATAAGTTTCCTTTCAGCATTAGGACTTTCTCACGTGTACCTTTAGCGTCTGAAAATAAGTTAGTTACTTTATATATTTTATTCTGTAAAATTCAATTGCAAAAACATTTTAATTGACAAAATATTTTGTACCGGTACAATGTCTTCTTCCTAGGTCTCCTGTTGCTTGCGCAAATACGAGCACTGTTTATCTCTTTCTTCCAAAATAGACTTATCCAATGTTCATTAAAAAACAATTATGTTAACATATTTTATCCATGGAAAAATATATTACAATTAACTCATTTGTCTGTCATACATAGTATGTAAAGATGAATAATTTTGCACAACACTATAATCACAGAACATAATCTCCTCTGACAGTTGTGCATCCTCTTCTTAGACTTACAATATTTTTTTGTTGTAAACACTGATTATGTCAGAACAGATTTTTACTCGGTATCTGATATATGCTATTTAAGAGTACTTGTAGCCGTTTGAGCATTGTTTAAAAAACTGATTCTTGTCTGAGACAGAGAAACACTGTGTACTTATTGTATCTCTTCTTGGAACTAATTTGATTTTCCTGCTGATTATATCAAATGGCACCACAATTATAAAAACTTACAGTAACTCTTGTTTAAGGCTACTCGCGTGTATACATAGAATTATATTTAAAAATCTTGTTTGGTAAATATATGTATACATATATATATACATATATGTTTATATATATATGAAGAGCAATGTATGTAATGATTAACTATGATGATGTTTTGAGTGTTAGCTTGTTTGAACACACAAAATCCGTCAAAGTAACTTGATATGAACACAATGATAACTAGTGATGCATGACAAGATGATGTATCATGATTTTATCATTCTTTCTTGGATTTCTTTCGTGGAGAACCACTGCACAAATGTACCTCTCCTTTTATTTGGATATTTATTTCATGTCGTTTCATATCCACGGTCACCTTCTTGAGCCTATTGCAATTTCTGCAACATACAATACAAATAACAGTGATTACTTAGATAAGATTATCATAATGTACAAATTATAAAACTGCTTAGTGAAAAGCAGGTAATCATAGTAAAAGATTAGGTTAAATGTAAGAGTTGTACAGTATTAGGTGTAAAACATTAAACGTGAACTTTTAAAGGTATAAATAGTAGGTATCATATCTTCATAATATCTCGTGTTACTTTTAAGAAAAAGTAATTGTGAATAAAATATCATGAATGTAATGCAATTATAGGGACGCGAATCGTTTACGAACGTTTCAGTGTCAGGTGCTACTGTCAGTCTCGATATAAGTTAATTTCGTGTGCATTTTTCTTTCATTCTCTTCCATCGCGTAACAAACTTACGGATAACATAAAAACTCATTGTCATTGCAAAACGACACTTGTGCGGAAAAAATGATACACCGTGCACGCCTTTGATAACGAATAGCATAGTAAAGTTTACGCGCTTGATAAGTAAATAATCGAAAAAGCCATGGTGATTAAACTCTCATGAAGCATTTATTTTCCAATTGTGTGCAGCTACGAGTTTTTCATATCGGAAAACATAACGCCCAAAGCGATCCGGCCAAGATTAGGCTTCTTACGAGCAAGAAACTCGACGGATGATAATCGGTGGGGATGCGAGAACAGGAGTTGACAATATACTCTTCTTGAAACCAATTAAACGTCGAAAAGAATACCTTTGCACTTCGGCACGTCTGATTCTCGAGATTTTGAGCTTCAGGCGTCGATGAAACGACAGGAAAACTTGGAAAGACCAAAAGGTAAGTGACAAAGAATTGTTTCCTTTGGTCGCAACACGTACGAACACGGTTAGGCCAGCTTTAGCAGCTGAGGGCGCTGTGATTGATCATCGCTTACATTTTATCAGGATGAGAAACCTATCTCTCAAAACTTATCTTTTAGTTTTTATTTATTTTTATTTTATTTCAAATTTTATTTAATTTTTAAGATTTACCGAATTTGTGTATGCATTTTTATTATTATTTAACGCTCTCGTATTACGTATACTTCTTTTGGGAAAGCATAATTATAGGGGGAGGCACCTCCCACTATATGTTTTCCATAAAAATTTTTAAATTTTCAAGTTCCTAATTTGCTAAAGTTCTAAATTTAAGAAATTAAGAATCAAAAAACTAAATAAAGGTAGCAATTCTGACTAAACAGTTTTATAAATAACTCTTCGAACAATGTTGTAATTTTAACCTCGTAAAAATTATTAAATAAAATAAATAATCACTCTTATGTTAGAGTGTAGAAATAAAATTGAATAATGTTACAACGAAAGTGATAATCTAGTAACGAAAAGGAAAATGGGGGGTAACATATAGAAGTCCCTAGATTTATCCCCACTCTGCTGTATATAGTATTCGATAGGTGTATTGCAGAACGCAATAAAATTGACATTTGTCTTTTTGTTCTCACGTGGATGAGGCAGTTCTCTCCTGAGACAACATTCATTTCCTAATATAGAAATCTAGGACACGGTGAACAAAGAAATAACGTTATCATGGTTCGGGTAATTAGTCAGCAAACCTACGATGAGGTTGTTAACGAAAATATCGAACAATTTTCGATGTCTCCCGAGGAAGCTATCGAAGATGCCGTAAAACAATTCGAAGCTCAGGTATTCTGATTTATTTACTTTTAATTTTTCTGACTTAAACGTTGGTTAAAAATGTCATTCGATTCATTGCGAATGCCTGTTTGAATTGCATAGTTTATTAATCCATTGTGTTTGAAATAATTAGGTGCTAATCAATATATCGAAATTCCAGTTTCATAATTCCAGTTTTGACAGCTGAGAAATGTGTTGATTTTAAATGTTGGTTATTCAAAGAAATAAAAAGAATTAGGTATACTTTAACAGGTAGTGGTATAATTCTGGTGTTAACATTTTATTTTATTTATTTTTATATTATAAGGTGATTAATAATTTTTATTAAAATAATTTATTGTAAGTATCAAGTAATATTTGAACTAGTTATATACTTGAGACTGTAACCGAAGGTAACAGAATACTAGAATTCAAATAATCTAGAGCATATTACATAAGTACTCATTGTGCCATGGTTGTTTTTATCGTCTCTATTTTTATAGGGCATAGACTTGAGCAACATCATTAAAGATTTAATCATTAGCGATGATAGTGGTTTAATATTATCTTATCTGAATGAAATTAATATGGCAATCGAGGATCGGAATTTTGATAATGTTTCTCATGTGTTAGACAAATTGAGAAATGAATTAGACAAAGATATTTCACGTAGAGTATATGCAGGAAAAAATGGAGCATATGATACTTTAATAAAATTAATGAAAACTTGTTCTAATAATAGCACTGTAACAAGGTCAGCATTGAAAACTATTACTTCATTGATGACTGGTAATCCAGACTTACTAAATGACGAAGGAATAGCTTTACAAATGCTGTAAGATATTAATAAATATGATCAACTGTTAGGAATAGTCATTCTGTGTTTGTACATTAATTTGCTCATTAGCATTTTAGACAAGTATACAGACATTCCAACATTGCAATGCCTTTTACGTTGGATAAGAGAATGTTGTATCAAACATGAGCTAAACAGGCAAGGTATTTTTAATGCCGACATTTTTAACAAGCTCAAGAAAATATTAGTTCAAGATAATGCAAGTGCATCAGAAATACGTGATGCTTGTGCCGTGATTAGAGCTCTGGTATTAGATGATGATATTAGACACGAATATGGAAAAGCTCATGAGCATGCAAATGTTATAGCGAAAGGAGCTCTCAGTGTACTTACTAGTTTAATGCCAAGTAAATATCATTTAGTTGTCTTAGGATTTAAAATGAATCACATATATAATATTCTAATAAGTAAAATTTGTTGAACATAGAATTTAAGAAGGATAAAGCAATTGTAGGAGATTTAATGATAACTTTGGCTGCTCTTATTGTAAGAAATGAGTTTTGTCAAGAGGTAGAGAATGCAGGAGGATTGAAATTTGTAGTAGATGTTATGATCGATTACCCAGACTCTGAGAAATTAAATTGGCAAGCTTTAAAGTTTCTGAAAGCTCTAGCAGGAAACGACGATGTGAAGTCTCAGATTGTAACATCAGGCTGTGGTCCTTTAATTGTTTCTGCCATTAGTAGACTCAAAGTAAGTTTACTCTATTGCGAAATTGCTTTTGTGAAACATGCTGACTTAGTATCATAGAGAAAGTTTTTTGTGTACAAATTTTTATTACACCATAGGGCTCTGAGTGTGTAGTGACAGCTGGACTTGCATGTATTTCCGCATTAACACTAAGGTGTCCCTCAAATGCTGGTGTGTTTTATGATTGTGGAGCAGCGCTTGTAATAATAGATGCAATGAAATTTTACCCTAAAAGCGTGAATGTTTTGAAACAAGCTGCTTGGGCCATCAGAAATATGTCGGTAAGAAACAAGGCTGAGTGTAATGAATTTATTGCTCATGGCGTAGAAGATGTCTTGGGAAATGCCCTACAACAACATGGCTCGAAAATTGAGAGCGACGTGAAGGCAGCGTTAAGGGATCTTGGATTAAAGGTAGAATTGAAAGAGAGATGGACCGGAAAAGGTGGATCTTTGAACAACCCGGTCGATTAATTGCCATGACGCTCATTTGAAAATGTTCCAGACACTTTTATATGTTTCGTTTACGACGAATAAATTGTCGAAAAATAATAACTTATATAGTATTTTTTCCTTTTTGTAGTACATTGTAATATTTATATGAATATATACATATATTGTTTTTGTAACTTTCTTTTTTATACACCATCATATATGTACATTTATATGTTGTGTATCAGCATAGGTTTATAATAAACTTTTATCTTTTATACGATAAGGAATGAGCTTAATGACCTACAATCGCTATTTATATCTTGATATCTCGTATTTAAATCGCTCCAAAGAGTTAGGTTTTTATTACATATATGTTTTTATTGATTTGGTACATGAAGTTCTCCGTTTGCTAGTGACAATTATTCAAAAAACTTATTCGCTAAAAAAATTATAGACAGTTTAGACTTTTTTAATTGAATTTCTCAGTGAAGTATAAGCTCGATTTTAGTGTTCATTTAATTTAGATTTCTGAACTTGTTTTTGAGCAAAGACAGGTGTTCTATTATGTCGAAGATAACATCGAAAAGTTACATTCATGTTAAACACCAAACATCCATATCGTACAACGTCGAATCTTTTATTGGATCAGTCTACACTCTCTCCGTGTTCATTGACAGATTTTTTACAATAAAAAAATTAAATGGGCACATTCACGAAACTTCCAATGGTATGCGATAACAGAGTTGAAACGCACGGAGAAACGAGTTGAAACGTATGCACTTTATTCTTGGTTCAAATGTGAAACATTCAGAGAAGATGATTTTATGAAAAACCTTGTACGATAGACGACAATATTTCTTTCGATATCATAGAATACACAAATTACGATATTAAAAAACCGCGCTTCGATCAGCAACAGTTTTTACGTCGATAAGTTCATTGTTGGTTCGTTGTACTTCACTCCTGCAAGAGACTACGATTGTATCACAGTCTTTGACGAGATCACATTTGCATACGAGCACGATAACGTGTCCCTAGCGAATGTGATAATACAATAGAGAAACATGTTGTTTCACACAAACAGCGAGGAAAAATAGACGCTCGGTTCTGTTATTGTAAAAGAATCTATACATTTTACTTTCATCGAAGTGTACTTGTCGAAGAAATTGTATAATAAAAATATATGTATATATACAGATTCGAAAATGGATCATGTGGAAATATAAGAAATTCCTTTTTGACGAATGATTCTTTTGTACATATTGAAGATGTCCTACCTTAACTATCCATTCTGTCGATAGATTTAATTTTAACACGTTGACTGCATCAGCTGTATTTGGTAATAAATGCTTGATAGTTGGAAAAATGAAGGATTCGGAAATTAAGATTATTCAGGTAGCTGAAATATAAATATCCCAAGTAATAGTATAGTTAGCATAACAATTCATACTATTATGTGCCACACTAGATATTGCTATTTCTACTGTGCCAGTCAACGTGTTAATCCATTCGCATCAGAATAGTTTCTTTTTTGACGAGTCCCAGGAACATCTCATGCTACCGGAATTAATTTAGCAAAATGGATCGAATCATAAAGATCCTGTATCCTCTATCATTTTTGTCTTTTATTACATTTAACACGGACGTTTCAAACTTGAATTAACATGTTTAAAAAGTTATCTAATCGATGCAAATGGAAGTGAATTCGTGCTGAAATAATAAATCGAGGTGCGAACTAAACAAGGTGCTGGTGTTAGTGTTGTACATACAATGTTGAATGCAGATAGTTGTATCTGTTGGAAACGCATGTCCTGGAACGTAGGAATATAAACAGCACTTTAAGCTCGTTTTAATGTCGGTCGACTGTTCCTTTTCCCTATCCTTGCAACACAAATCACCGCTTACTGACCATTTAAATAGTACATCGTAAAAGGAGGATGCTCTTCCGTCGAGAACATGTATGTACATACATTTCACATATTCACAGCCGTAAATACTTCGAATAGTAAACCGATAACATGGTACAATTATAAGTATGTACATCTACCGTTGAGAAGTGAACGTTCGATTGAGCAACCTTGTTTCTCGAACCTGTGGCAAAAGTCATTTGCAGCGTACGTTTTGCCTTTTTCCGATCGTCCGAATTTGGAGGAACTGTTTTTGCAGCGATGCACAAATCGAGGAAAGTAAAATAATCGAAGGGAACGAAGCGAACGTAAATAAAAATTCGTGTGTAGCATTTTGAAATAGTTTTCAAATCGACACTTACCTGGCGAAAAACGTGTCGGTTGTAAAGTAAAGGAAACGGTACAAGGAGAACGTAAGGTTTATTGAAAACGAATTATAATTGCAACAGAAATTAGAACAGCTTCTCGAGGGGATATTAAAGCGGATCAAAGTGTACGGCAATGGTATTTCGCAGACTTCCTTGGCCATCGAGAAGGCAAACCGGAATTGCGATTTAATTGACACTAAGGATTGATTGCCCACGCAGTTTCCTATCGATCATTATAGAATGCTACCTAAGTTCAATTTCATCGATATTCAATGCAACATGTCTTCGAACATTTTTACGAACAGTTGTCCCGTAAATGATTAATAAAACATCGAGAAACTATCGCGAGTGAACTTGTCGAAAATTAAATACAGTTTCTACAGTGATCAGTTTACAGTTTTATCAATTTTTCTACACGGTCAAGCATATATTTATTATGGCTATCTTTAACGCTAGAACTTATATTGAGAATAGATCGGTTAATGTTGATTACGCAGAACGATGATATTTTAATACGACAATGTTAATTAACACATTTCGTACATCATGGTTTTCACATTTACAAAATTCCGACGATAGGTCTTTGACAATCAAAGTCTCGTTTAGAGCCATATAGGGAAACTTTACAGCACGAAAGGTGTTAATCGATCCAGAACGAAATAATTTCGGCAACGGGTTTCTCGTGTCTGTCCATCGGACCAAGAGGAAACAAAAGACTATGTCCATTTCAGGATTGTCCTGTTGCTCGTGTCACGGATGAATTCGTTAACGAGTCCGGGCTCGTAAATCAAAATTGCCGGATCTGCTTGGCTCGATATGTTAATTAAATGCTCGATAACAGAAATTACCCGTGGCAAGTCAGCCATCGTCGTCCGGCTTCACCGATACGGGCGCACGGACGGGATAAATAATGTTTCGCGACTAATACAGCCTACCTATCCAAGTATATATCGAGAGAGCACATGTAGCCGTATCGTATCGACCGACACGTTTCCCTTTTTCTTCTTGCGTTTCTTGTTTTCGCGGTGACACCAGACTGCGTGCCCGCTCGAACCCGTTTTCGTTTCGCGCGTACGTGAACAACCTCGCAACTTTACCTAAGTGGATACACGGCCGTACAGGTTTCGAGACGAGCCTGCATGCAAATGGATCGCAATTTATCCAGGAGCGTAACAATCACCTTCGGTCCTACAGAGTTTAGATATAGGAAACTCGGATTACATAGGATTTTTCGAATACAGGGATTTAGAGATTCAAGACTCCAGTGATTTAGAATTATCTAAATTAACTTTCCAATCACGCGATGAAAAATTAACGAATTTTTGCAAATTAGTTCCCTTTCGTGTCGAAAGGTCGATAAGAGAAGTTAACTGCAAATTCCACCGAGTGTTCACTGCAATTATAAAATTACGCCCCTGTAGCTGTCCACACGCCTGACATGCGTGTATATAGTACGATACGAGTATCGTGCATGTTCTCTCTCGTAAAAAATACTTTATTTTTTAACATCCTCGATTTTCATCTACTTCGACTAGTTGATTCCTCTAGATTCATGAATTTTCGTCTACGATTCCACTTTCTGGGTTAATGTCCGAAGGGAATTAAATAATCGCTGTTTCGCAGTCTGCCACGCGAGAGCAAGATGACAGAGGGAATAGAGCTACGCGTGGTTGGTTGATTATCGTGTTAAATAAAATTAATACGTGATACGTGTCGCCTCTTCGTAAACAGTCTTATTAATTGCCACGATTCTTCCGTTTCAATGGAAGCGTTACATTGAACTAAAGGTCAGAGAACTACGAGTTCGATCGAATACATACGATTATATCTGTCGAGAATGAATCTACGCGCGAAGTCGATTCATTACTACTCGCGGCAACGACAACACGAATACTTGTAGTACTTTATCCGACACAAACCGTTCTTCATCACCAACGCACAATTTGGATGTTTGTCGATGCATTCCGCCGTCTCTAAGGCTTCTGAAACAATCAAACATTCGACGATTGGTTAATATATTGACGCGAAATCGGCACACGAAGTGCACGAATGTTGCCGAGTTTCGACGTACTTTTCGGTGGTTTGCTGGGAAGTACAGGCTCCTTTTTACACGGATCCAAGTCGCATTGTTGTTGCTCCTTCGGTTTCGTAGCTTCAACGCAACTCGTGGTGGTGACGCCTTCGAGGATGCAGCGAACCATTCTGCTTTGCACTCCGGTGCCACAGGTCACCGAACACTGAAACAATGTGTAAGATGTTTAGTTATCTTTTTGATGATTCAGAGAACAGTTCAACATGTATTATTGTCAAAGCGTAACTTCTGATAAAGGTAGCTACAGTGCTGGTATCTAACTGGATCCCGATTAAATTCGAAGACCTCGAACTTCCATATGCAAGGAAGCTACAAAAATCCCAGACCTCGACGATGATCGTAAATTTACACGCCTTGTTCTCGATTTACCTTCGACCAGTCCGAGGTGAACCATGTTGGTGCGCACTCGGTCGTTCTGCATACTTGCTCGTTTGCTGGCCTCGAGTCGTTGCAGTTGTTCGCTGGCAACACAACGAATTCGTTGTTCGTCCTTGCCAAGCAAAGGACTTCTCGATACTGGACACCCACTCCACAAGACACGGAACACTGAAACCATATTTGCCCGACACGGTCATTCCCGATCGAACACGGTTGTTCGCTTGCTACCAATCATAGCGTACGATGTTGCTTGTTCGGTCATTTTGGATCGGGATACTAACCAGGGACCAAGGTCCGGTGAACCATTTGGCGCTATCGCAGTTAGTTCCTTTACCGAAACACTGCCTCTCCGTTTCCGGTCTATCTTTGGGATTGCAGAACAATTCGCTGCCATCGGCACAAGCGACTTGTCTCGTTTCCACTCCTTTACCGCACTCCGCGGAGCACTAAAGAAACCACAAAAAAAAGATTAACTCGATCGATTCAGTCTCCTTTTCTTCCGTTCGTATAATTGATTTTACCTTGGACGACCACTCTGAGTACAACCAAGGAGCCCGTTGTTCCGCACCTGCGTGCGTACAAGGTGCGGACTCGCAAACTTTTTGAGATTCAGGTTTATTAAATGCTGGACATGACTTGCCAGATGTGATACAAGTCACCGTCCGATTTCGAAATCCTTTACCACACGTTGTCGAGCACTGGAATCATAAAAGAAAAATAATTATCTCTTTGAATGCCAGCTGTAGAATATTCATAAATGTCTAAACGTTTATTATCGAGGGAATTTAATTTTTCTATGGTCTGCAGACTAAGTAGCAATTAGGTTTTCAGATTCCTAGATATCTAGATCTCTGTATGTTTCGATTCCATATTTGCTAAAGCGAGATATGAAGAATTATGAAATAAAGGGCTCTACCGAACTCCAGGTGCCAACGTCCCATCTTGGTGCGTCGTGTTGCGAGTGCATGTGCATGTGCCTCAATTCCGGGCTATTTGTGCAAGCCGGTTTCGTGCAGGTTTCCACGGTCTTCAGGTCCGGTGGTTGAACGCACGCACCCGCTGCGACTCGCATCGTTAAATTTGCGTTCAGTTCCTGTACGCATTCTAATTTTCGCGTCCTCGTACCGGTACCGCAGCTGACCGAACACTCGCCCCACGGTTCGGGTCTCCATCTGAAACGACATCGCACCAGTTGCGAGTACGTGAATATCAATTTGTTCGATCGTCTGCTAGAAACGAAGGGGTGGATGCGTTACCTAGGTAGACAAGGGTTTTCGTTGCAACGTAACGGAGGGGGATGTTGAGGCTTTCCCACGTTACGACAACGTTTGTCGTTCACGATCATCTGGTTGATCTCGCGAATGCACTTGAAGATCGCTGTTTGAATACCTGAACAGGACGAACGTTTTAATGAAGATTAAGCTCTGTAGCCTTAACATGCATTCGACGATATCGATGACTGATCGACGGTAATCATTAGAATATACTAAACGTTCGATAACCGGTGGTTATCGTTTCCGTTAATATAGACTCGATAACTGGTGATTATAGTGCACCGGATAACCGATGGTTATATTCACCCTTCGGTAACAAAACAATTAACACGTCGAGGAGGCTCAATGGCCAGGTATTCGCGGGTCAATTACCATCGTTGTCAAGAATGAAAATTAAGAAAGGAACACTGACAACCGGTGCGACGTTATCTCTGCTCGCCCGTATGAGCTGTCAGTCTAAATGAAAAAAAAGTCAGAGCAGACTTCTCGACGAGGCGGCATCGGACACGGTCCTCGTGTGTAACGTGCCGACGCGACGCGACGTGAAAGAGGAACCAAGGATCGTCCGTTGGTGAAAATAATAAACTCGGACACGGCCACGGATGTGGGGTTTCCTGTTAATCAATTTCGTGAATTGGACGACACTTCCGGGACAACGACGAGCGAACCCAGCGTCGTAATCTCACGAACATACAAAACGACGATAATACCGAAACGAACCGCTCTCCAGCGACTTCCCACGCGTCCCTCGATTACCGTTGTCGGCTCCTAGGACCGGCTTTAATTGTCTGCACGCTTTTTTCCCTAATTGCTCGCTTTAATTGACGTGTCCGAAAAATCGGGGTCGCCGTTCAACTGTGTAGAACGGTTCAACGAAATGATGTAATCGTTTAAGTATCGGTGTATCGCCACGCGTTACATTACCACCCATCAAAATTCCTAGACGACCCCAAGAAATTTGCTACGAATTTGGTACCTCCTCCGCATTCCTTGGAACAAGGAGTCAATCCAAATACTTTCCACGCGAATTTCAATCGTTTCTTCTTTTTGGGTTTTAGCTTTGGCTGATCACCGGCCATCACCGTGGTCGGCGGATGTTTCATCTCTTCCTTTCGTCCTTCTTCGTGGACTCGTGTTTGACCGTGATTCCTCGCTGACACGTCGATTTTCTGATTGAATCTGTACAAACAAATTTCGAATTCTGGCGAGTTCTATCGGTTCAAGCGTAGTTTTCCAAGGTCTTGATAAAAGAATATTTACATTCTGGTCACTGGGATAGTCAGAGCTACTCTAGCATCCGAGTCAGGAATTTCGTTGCCACGATCGACGGATCCTACGAACAAGTTGTTTAACAAATAATTAAGCGGCGATTGTGATTTCCATCGAAAATTATTATTGGCATTGTGCTCGAAACGCAAAAAGAAATACTCGATCTTAAAATTATTACCTGTCACGAAAAGAGGAGGTGCTATCATCGCTCTTCCATTTGACCCTTCCTTTAATGGCATCATGTACTTGTAAAGCACTCCCGGATTCATTTCTTGAGCCAGAATCTAAAGAAGCGCAATTTTAAAATACAATGAGTCGTTCCGCAATGTACGACGATGTCGAGGAGCGTAAAAAACGAATCGTTTCGAATAAAATTCGAGCGGGTTATCAGAGTCGTGTTTTATGGATGTCGCGTACCTCTAAATGCAAAGAATCGTTCAGTGGTCCGGTCGCCAAGATGCACTCCATACGGTTTCTGTCACCCCTCTGGTATGTTAATGTCGTGCCAGCCGCTTTATAAGTGCCGCTTGGACTATAAGCCAACGGCCCATTCAGGATGTAGCTACCGTTGCTGTCTCTCAACGCTAACAGACCAAATTGTTCAATTAAGTTACGCAACTTGATGGGTTCTTGCTTTCGAAGCGTGTAACAGGGATTGGAAAGTATTGAAAAGAGAAAATTTTGCAACGTGCTTGTACGAACTGAAAGATCTGTTTCTATGCGAGTGCTCATTAGAATTTGAGAAGACTACTTGAAAAGTTTTCCTTGTTAGCGGACGATCGCTATAGTCGCCTTTCATAACGAAAGGATTAAACTTTAGAAGACTGATCGAACTTTCGACGTCCGAAGAACTCGGGTTGAGCAAAAACACGTGTGTTAATACATAAATGCAAACATAGCCATCGTTAAACGATGAAAGATTTCCGACTTATTTACCACGAAGAGTTTATCATTTTCATAGGGTATTTCTTTGTTCGTATTGTATGTTAAATACCTAAGAAGTTACTACTGAAACGTAGTTCGGAGATGTTGAGAGACATGGCTCCTTTAGGAATGGTGGTCACAGGTTGATGACCCCTAGGCAGGATTGGTTCCATAAAAATACCCTCGTACAGTCTACAACCTTTACCCTGGCCACCGCAGACACCACAAGCGTCCATGGTGACGCCAGAACCCACCACACCGTCGCAACCTACCGGCTGAAAGAACAAAATAAAAAAAAAAGGAAAACAATTTTAAAATGATTTATCCGCTCGTCGACCAACAATTTATCGCGTTCGTCTCTTGATACTGAATCGAGAACCGGTGTAAACTATAATACAAAGCGTAACAATGATGAAAAAACGAACGAAACCAATAAAATCGACACGGTTAATTGGCCGCATTGACGTTGGAACGAGGTGTAATTAAAAACGTGCAAGAAAAGCGTGAAAAAGTGTTGCGTGATGTGATCGATGTGATCGATCGTATCGAGAGAGAATCGCAATTAATTTCCGTTGTGTTGTACGTTGTAACGACTTAGTTATTCATGGTACCTTGCATTGTCCGGCGACACAGAGCCAACGTTCTGTACGTTCCATAGAAATTCCTGTATTATGCCCACGAAGATTTGGCGCGTCGCAGGGTGTGCCATCCATTACTGCCGGTTCAAGCGTTGCGTAAAAACGCTCGCCGACGGCACGGCAATTGAGCGCGCAAGAGTTTGGTGCTGGCCAACGGTAATTGCGGTTAAGATACGTACAATGACTTTTTAGGAAGTGCAACGTTAATCGTACAGTTTAACCACTACTTTTCAAAGAATTTGTTAAGAGTGGCAATAAATTAGCAAAGAGGTACATAAACCGTCTGGGAAGAAACTTGGAAAAAGAGATGCTAGGATATCGAAATCAGGAGTAAGTCTAAGAATTGTGGTGAGTTTTATGTGGGTTCGGGAACATCTTTCGATCGGTTAAATCCAATTTCTCGTGTGGCTACGGTCACTCGCGGTAGCGCGAGACAAAGGCAAAGGTTGAACAAACGCCTTTGCCACGTGCCGAGGTAATTACAACGTCACGATTTAACTCTTAGTTGACGATAGAATAGCAAGATGTAACTTCAAACAGCTTTAGCTTACCGTCCAAAAACGGGACCCAATCGTAGCTCTCGCCCTTGTAGTTTCTTCCGTTGTATTTGGCACATTGTTCCGCCCGCAAGTCCTCCGAGAAGTTTGGACATTTCTGTTTCGGAACAATGGCTTAATTAAAGTCCTGGTAATTAAGCATCGATCGTTAAGGGAACTGTTACCGTACAAACTCTGATTGCCACTTCAGATTTCCTGGATCTTAAGACGGTTTAAGACACATTTTTCGAAGGATTATGAACTCGCGAATATTGTGTCTAGATCGTGCACTTTATTTGTTTGGAACAAAATGTTTTACGAAAATAAATTTCGCCGCATAGTTTGCGTTAATAATGTCGAATTTCACAATGTTCTCCCGCGAATGCAAAGCATTTGAATTATAAAAGGTTAAATTACCACGGAATTCCACCTTTTTGTGGTGAATTTCGGCGATCTCAGAAAAGAACGCGCACACGTAGTGGAAAGAACACGGCGAAACGCGAATACCTACGCGTACGAGGAGAAGCGTTACTCCGGTAATTTCCGGGTGGAAGATTAATTACGGGCCAGTAAAACCGTGAATAGTCTCTCGTGTTTGTAAACCTCCGTTTCCGAGCGAAATTTAGCCGAGTCGTGTTGCCTCGAGGGAAAAAACTGTTTTACGGGTGAATTTTTTTTAATTGCAATCGTACGTTTCAACGTTGAAATTAGCAACCGTCGAGTCTTTATAAAGATACAACCATATTAATTCCTTGAATTATGAAATTTTTTAAATTGAATTTCTTATAAACAAAAGAATGAACGAACCACGTTCCACATTTAATTGAATGAGTTTGTGTTCGAATTCGCTTTTTTATCTGCGTTATTTGACCCTCGACCCTCGGTGACTAATGTTTCATTCATAATTCAATCTGTATTATACTTCGAATCTATTATTGCCTAATAGTACATATTTTCAATCGACTCTAATTGCTCGAACCAGGTGTTACCTGAATAAAGCTTGAAAGAGTGGTTGATTCGATACATTAAGAAACCGATACGGAAGTATCGATTTCGCTCGAGGAAATAAGACGACAGGATGATCACGATGTCTTTACGTTTATGAAGGTCTAATTACCGCCAGCTTGAACTTGGACAGAGGGCAAAGCCGTTCATTACCAGCGAGTCTTTGGCTCTGCAGGTGGTGATTATTCTTATGAATTTTAAACGACACCTCGTACTGGCGAACCGGCCATATAAATTGCCATCGTGCGCATCCTTAATTGGCCACTATGATGATTTGTTCGCGTATTCGTGACGTACCCTCGAAAAGAAACCCCTCCGGCGATCTATAGTATGCGTCAGCTTGTATAGCGATGGGTTAGCATTCGTCCCGAACGTACGAGTGTGTAGAAAAATATCAAATATTTAACCTCGGATAACTTTACGAAAGTTTCTTAAAGTGTTTGGAAAGATGTTTTCGAAACATTGTGGAGGAACAGTATGAAATATTAAATATTATACTCGTGAGTAATAATGACTGTCAAAGTGTTAAAATTATCGAGCATTCGAAAGTTTACAACGACTTCAAGGATACTCGACTTGAAATATAGAAGCGGTCGTAAGGCTATAGTAACTAAATTGTATAAGAGTTTACAAGATGGCACAGAATGCCCATCACTAGTTGCACGTCTACGTACAACCGTATGATAAATGCACCTGCTCGCGTCCAGCGTGTAAACTCATGCTCCTTCTTTACGATTCAAATCACCGGCCAATGTTTCATCGACTCTAAGTCACTGACACCGACTTTGACCGATATCGTGCATTCCCCGACATGCTTTCACGTAGCAAACAAAGTGTGCGAAAGTGCGGACGATTCGAAGAGAAAAATGAATATGAAACGTCTATGGAATCAATAAGCGAGTGTAATCTTATGTTTCTGCATTATTAATTTAGTACATCGTTAGATTACAAAGAGTTTCGTGAAATAGCAAAGTTCCTCGCATGTCCTGATCGATTGTCTCGTTCATTTCGCGGTATCTATAAATTTGAATTATAGCGATCATCTTTAACGCGGATCGCAATAATTCATTGTTCGTCGCGATTGAAATACAAACGCTAATTTATCACTCGATACAAAGGCGTAAACATTGGCTGGCGTTGATTTACCTGCGTGTTGCACGTGTGGTATCTCTTGTATGTGCCGATGCAAATGGGCCGCGGGTTGCTCGTTCCGTTCTCCTTGATAATGCTTCGTTTCCTTAACAGTCTCCTGGAACAAATCGTTCGCATTATTCGTGCCCGTTAGCCGTTGACAGATTTCGATCTTTCCTCGACGATTTTCATACCAGTTAGCAGATCGGCTACCACTCTGAAAAAGCGCATTATAATCGTGTCAGTGAACGTTATAAACGCGTATCGTCAAGTAGTTCGTCACGCGAATCGATCAGCCTGTCGCGGACATTAGGACTCTTACTACTGTCGTTGCTTCGAAGAACCAGTTATGTAAGAATTTATCGAACAGCTGCAACAATTATTGACACCAGTCGAATACCGAGAACGAACCCTACGTGCTTATGATACCATGGTGCAATATTACATAAAATGTACTTAAAGTTCATATCATCTCATCTTTGCAAAGCAGTAAAAATATACATTTTTAAGATTAAAAGATTTTAAGGTTCGAAACCCTTTCAAAATAAGATTCATAATCATTGCCGTTAATCGCAGCACGTAACGCGCGAAACATACAATTTATCGAGCATCCAAAATACGGATAACGGTACCCAACGTGTCCCGATCTATTTTACCTCCGATAAATCGTGCGAGGAGCAAAGTAATCGCGCAGGTAGCGTTACAAAGGTGTAAATGTCAGCTACGATAATGGGTCTCTCGTGGTCGGTGAGAAGCGTCCGCGCGAGTTGCCGGCGTGCCAGCGTGTAATCTTCCTCTGCTACCGATCCGCAATTTGCTCGATACTTACCGTTCTTCTCTCTTACGAACGCGTCAGAGCTTACGATCGAGCCAAGATCTCGCGGAAACAGATGCAACCGTGAATTTGTGTACGAAATTCTGTCCATTAGATTTCTTCACGCGTAGATATTCCTCGATCCGCTTGGTGAAATCGCGGAGCTGACTGATCACGACCCGGGCTTCCCGTGATACGTTAACGGTACCACGAAACGTGTCATTATTCCCGGAATCGATAATGAATTCCGTGTCTTTTCGATCGATTCGTGGTTCGCTGTAATTGACTCGTGTTTCAATTTACTATGCGAAGATGTATTTTAGTTATCTTATCTACACGCTATTTAGGAAAACTGAAAAGACGGAACGATACCGAACGGCACATATTAGGATAGGTAAGGGGTAAAAATGATCTATCGAATTGTTGACCGATGTTTTAACCTGACCGTCAAAGTATTCTAAATTCAATATTTGAAAATGACTGGAGCTCGTGTTTTACTTACTGGTAAGGTACACACTCGCGTGACTGAGACTGAATACCAGTCCCGCAGGTCCTGGAACACTCGCTCCAGGAACTCCACGGACCCCAGCTTCCTCTTATGCGATTATCTCGGCTAAGACCGAACTGTGTTTTCTCCCTCAGCATATGATACACCTGAAACATATTTTGTCGATGGCGATCAATTTTTGGAAGAAAACTATACCGATATACTAATTATGAATGCGTTGATTATCGAAGAAACAGCAGCGTATCCGTAGCAATTAACACGAGTGAATCACAACAGAAATAGCGAGTCGTTTGATCATCGCGGAGCAAGATAATTTCATTCACCAGCCTTTGATTGATTAACCCAACCGATCGAAGTAGCTCCTAATAAAATTAATTATGTCGCTTGCAGACAGCTCGAATTCCTAATGCGTGACAGTGAATAATAATCCTTACCATAATGAGTCTTTGACAGAAATCATCGATGCGTCATTTGATACCACTTACCAGTCGGTTTATCCTAATCCATTTCCTTTGATGCTAAATACTTCAGACGAATCAATTGATAATACACGAACGTACGATTCGGATTACTCAAATTATTATACACCGCGCTCGCAGAGCGATACATCGTTAATGATGAGCGTCTGATTACGACCAACGGCTTAGATATAAATCAATCTGAAATTCGTGAAACTGAATACGATACGATTTCCGAGAATAATTTATTTCGGCATTAGAATTTAGATCTCCGTATTCCTAGTTGCCATTTGTTTCTGTTCCTATAGATGCAAAAGTGAAACACTTGGAGTGTTCGGATGATTGGAATAAATAATTCATTATTGAAAGTTATATAGACTTAGTACGCGGAACAGAAGTTACACAGTGATCTAATGGTTTATTAAGGGGATACGACCCTCTGTCGTCAGACCCGCGCAACCGACTGAATAATGAAGGCACATTTCAAGATTCCCTCCACGATGAACGATCTTAATCTCATTGTCCCGAAAGCCTTTCAAAGGGATTCTTACCGGCGTAACGAACATCTTTGCGACGGACAAAATGTTCGCATTACGCGAACACTGTGAGAATGGAATTTTAAATCATATCGGTTTTCAAGAATTCGGTCGTTTTCTCGGAATTACAAGACGTATCGAAAGAAAATAATTTCGAAAAACGTCGAGGTTAGAAAATCGACGAGACGAGAATATGTGTAGGTTACTAGAAAGCTATGGTGCTTATTAAGAGAAGGATTGGAATTGACCCGTCGACCAATAATTACAATTAACTGGAACGATCGTTTAAAGAACGTAAGTTTAATCGACGATAAACCCCGTTATCCTGGTTAACTGCAGTTCAACAGGTTGCCGTGAAATTCTTGAGGTTCTGTACCGGTTAAATAAACTAGTTACAAATTGCAACTCGATAATAAAGAGGTTTTCGCGTAAAACCGAGTAATTGCGGGAGTAACAGTAAATATAAATTGATGAATCGAAAGCTTAAATTAGAGAACGTTCGGTTCGTTTGCATCGCATGAAATTTGCTGATACATGCAAAGAGAATCTCACGCGAGGACGTGAACCCGAGAACACCCAACGTCTTCGTTCTTTTTCCTCTCTTTTCGATGGAAGTAAACGTTCGTGGTTAGGCACGATGTTGCAATATTTTCGGAAACAAACGGTCCATTTAAACGCAGTTGCAAGAAACGCGATTGCGTACACAGTGTTTTCATTTCGCGTTGATCGTCGGCTTGGCCTTGGGGATGCAGTTGGCTCGGATGTAATTTAGGAAGCTCCTTCAGTGTCAATTAATTATCTTGGTCGTGCCACCCAGAATAACGTCTACGTAATTGCTTATTAATTCCTGTAAGTGGATTAAATTAATATGCACGGGGCGGCCGTACATCGTGGATAAAATATCTTAATGGACGAGATAGCTACGATAACGTTATTATGGATGTAAGTTAACCGGTATAGGAGTTATGGATCAAATTACTCTCAAAATCAGACTTGGACGAGCTATCTCGTTTAATGAACACATTCCCGTGGAAAGACGATACTCGCTTGGATATCAGCGATGAAAATTAGTTAGATTCTTTGCCCGCACGTTTCCCTGCGAGTGATTGCCAATAAAATCTGTAATACCATTATTACCGAACGCAAATTAAGATACTCTAACTTAAAACTTTTCTTCGCGGAATTAGCAATCAGAAGCTGACGCTGTAAGTGTGATACGCATATTATAAATCTATATCTTTCCTATGTATTATCTTAACGATATAAATATTTGTAAATAACATGTAAGAAAGACTGTTTGGTACATTGGTAAATCCAATATCTGATACGTTGATTAGTCACAACAGTAGGATGAAGGATTGGAACTAATCCGAAGGTGAAACAGTCAATGATTCAGAGATTAATCGATGATGATAGTGACTTACTTCGATGGGATACTTGTCTGGCACGTGGGTACAGGAGACACTGGCCGCGGTCAGCATTGTCAAAGCTAGAATCGATCTGAAACAGAGATTGCAAAGATGCCTTAATTAATCTGGCGTAATGGAATGCAATTTGTTATCGTCGTTGTCAATCTATAACAGCGGTTTTCACGAGCCGTCGTCGACCGTTGAACCCGAGCCAATTATCTTCTTATCGCGGCAAATATCTATCTTTCAGCTGGTTCCATCGGGTTAGACATTTCAAGAATGCGATAATCTTCAATAACCAACATCGCGTGTTACGAGGATGTTTAAACATTTACAACCTCGCTCTTTTTCCCGAATCGTCGAACTCGTTAATGTATTCAACAGTTTCGCGTCCGTAAATTATTACGAAGATTAACGTGATCGATACGAATAGCTCGTGTTCATCGTAGCTCGATCGAATCGAGCCTCTAGGCCGAATTAAAGTTACGATTAATAGAATCCGCTCGGTGATTTATTCTCTCCGAACGAGGTATTAATTTAACATAGATTCTCCCGAAGTGGTACTGCTCGTAGTCGTTCGAATAAAGCATATGGAATTTCATTGGTTATATTCGTGAGAATTTTGTTGGTTGTTCGATTAGCTTCCAACATTAATATATGGAAACGCGATCAAGGCTCCCGAGGTTACCAAGAATTTCATACTATTAATCTGTAGACAAAATTAAACACTGTTCCACATAGCGATGAAAATCAGCTATAATCTTTGCCCTTCCCTCTTTATCTCTCTCGGTCAGGGTGCAACGCTTTCAAAGCAATTTCAAGCGAAACGAATAGCCAACCATATGTTCTCGATCATCCAGCTTCTGCTTCGGATAATCGCCTCCATAGATTCTAAGAGTTCTCGATTTACACGCTGCGAATCGCGTGAACGCGCCTATATAGCCGCAGCGTGCAAGGCGCCGCTCCGTTTTGCCACGGTAATTATTAAAACTGCACCGAAGATGCATGTCCGATCGCGAAACAGGGATGCAAAGGGGATCGAAAAGAGGAGTCACGGAATAAGAGCGGGAAGCAACGAAGCTGAATCGAGTAAACTGTGCCACTAAGCACTAATAACGTTTCACTTGTTGCGTTTTCCTGGAAAGCTTAATTAATCATTACGTTCCTGAACAGCGGACGAAGAAACAGAGGAAAATAAGGAGGGGCAGAGGGAAGAAGACCGCCCGCAGTCACTGGAGTTGCACCAGTAAAACGAACGCGCCTAAAGATACGCTAACAATATAAAGTTTATAATTAGTATTAAATTCTTGCGAAATTATTATCAAGTTTCTGGAGTATTATTAAAGTTTACTGTTACATTCGCGCGAATTGCAACGCGTTTTAACACCATGCGTTCCTCTACGTATTGCATAGAATTTTTTACACGCAGAATTCAACACGTGCAGAATTTCTTATGCGTTACATTGCCACGCGTAGAATTCGTCACGCGTAGAACTCTTCGTTAGATCCCCGCACGCAGTATTTTCCATGCGTAGAATTTATCACGCGCAGAATCCGCCATGCGTTAAATTGATACCCATTAAATTTACCACGCGTTAGATCGCCACGAATAGAATTTACTAGGTGTAAAATTTGCCACGCGCCTTACATCGAAGAATGTATCAACACCGCGAGACTCGTGAATGTTCCAGTAATCGGTGTTCGCGAGACACGAAAGGCGAAAGAAAGAGTATTTCATCGGAAGATAAATTCTGTCGCATCTACAATTATTGTTTGGCGAGTGTAAAGACATACGAGGAGAATTAGTATCGCTTTAGCCGCATCAGAGGCGACGATAATTCTCGCAACGAACGAGAATCTAGTGGACGGTCGAGAAGAAAAGGAGAAACAAGAAGGATCAAAGCTGGAATCAGAGAACGGTCGAACGATTTTACGGCGATCTCGCGGTCTTCTTGGCGCTAAAAAGAATGGCAAGGAACACGTGTTTGCCGTTGCGGCTCTACACGATTGTTCTCGAGCGGATAAGCGTAAAGTTCCAGCAAGTGCGATGCTTGATCGCTTAGCTCGCGTGCGAGAACAGAATCGTTCTCTCTCGATCTTGGGCGTTCCGCATACCGAGACGCACAGTCTAGCCTGCGTTGTCGTCGATAAATAACAAAGTACTCCCGGCTGTAATTCACGATAATCGCGTTTAATGAAGTACGATACATGTTTGTTTACGGAGTGATTGTCGTAATAAGGGGACAATCAAGCAACGAGTAGGAGTCATAGACGCAGAGTCGTTTCAATAGCGCCGTATATTTCGTCGCTTCCGTATTACCATAATGAAATCGTTCCTATTGTTTCGATTGTCAAATTTTTCTTTAGTTACTGACGCGTATCTTTGGGCATTTTTATTAATCTGGGTTTACGGTGGTAAAAAGTGACGTTGTGCGATGTGTTATTCGTGGAAGCCATTGAGACTGTTTGACTTCACGCTTGTCACGCCTGTCGTCGGTTGTTCTCGTCCTCTCGTGGAGGATATTCTAGCTGTTAACTAGCTCACCAAGACATTCGTTCGCGTTTCTTGTCGAACGGTTTTTACCATTCTTAGGCCAATGAAAACAAGACCGACATTGTTTATCGGCGGCATGTGATGTACCACCGACTGGCACGATAGTAAAGTCGTAACGGGTCGAAGATACGAGGCTCGCTATAAGCTCGATATGTTTGCAAAGAAAAAGTAGAGAAAGAACGGGAGAAGCTGCTCGTTGCGTAGAAGCGTGCGAAACACGGTCTGGTTCGCATTTCCATGGTCGGCGTTTGCACCGTTTTCGTCGGGTCTCGTGTTCTCGCGGGAGCGTAATAATTTATTCGATAGCGATATTTCCCCGGGATTTCACGAATCCCCGTTGCTTCGCCGGGCAAAATTAATTCTAGCCGGTGCAACGATCCGATAATGATCCCCGCGAGACAATGACTGCGCCCGATTAACGCTCGGCTCTCTCGGAGATATTTCATCGCGAGACGAGTTAGGGTCACTGAACACCAGCCAGAAGGTTGGGGTGTAAATACCCGGATTCATCGGGACAAGCACGACTGATTCGCGAAAATGTTGTAACGTTGCTTCGCGACAACTTTTACCTTCGGATTCTTTTCAATATTCTATCGTACAATACCGTGCAGAGCACCGTGCGTTGCCGCTACGGAATTTTAAATTTATGTTTCACTCTTCCGTTCGTAATAGTTTGGTGTCGGCATTGTAATCGATATCGTTATCATATCGGTAACATAGGAAGTTTGAACGCACTTCGGCTCAACAACATATTTCGATTAGGCGTTTATTAAAGGAGGCTTTCAATTTCGCCGCTTTCATCGCGATAACAATTAAGTCTCTCTCGTGAAATAACTTTCGAATCCTGGAGGGAATTGGTCGGACGTATCGGAACGTTTCTGCGGGCAAAAAACGGATAAGAATATCTCGTTGGTCAGCGTCGCGGGAGGCCCGGCGAAATCATTTTAACCTCGGTGGTCCAAGACCGGGGATTTTCGTCGCCAGCAGGGGGACCAGGGCGATACGTACGCGCCGGACACAAAAAAGGAATAACCGTGAAATATGATGCACGATACACGTACGGCATTGTCTCGGTAAGCTGCGAAGGATCTTCGGCGTTAACCGAGGCAGAGGATGCAAGAAGTCGCCCTCGGACAATGGGGGCGTGAGTCTCGAATGGCCGCTCTAACGATACCGGAGCACCTCGATCGAAGCATACAAATGCAACCGTTCACCAGAAGCTGTGAACATTCCTGTTCGCGCGTGCATTTATGTTACGCACTTACGATGTTCCTCCTCTTCTTCTACTTTTTGCCCGCGACTATACAATGCTCGGGAGTGTAACTGCAAAGTTAAGCGCGGCAAAGTCTCTCTAGCCTCCTAACGGCCCCGTTCGCTTCCAAGATTTTCAGAAGCAAAATCAAGGCAGTAATGTGCCTGGCGGTCAAATTAATTATCGTCGGCTCGACGTGTCGTCGATAAGTTATGCAAATTAACATCGAAAGAAAATAGGTGAAGGATACAGATACGAAGTTTAAGAATGTACGTCTCTATTGAGGAGAAACATGGTTGGAAACGCGCGATACAGCACGCGCGAAACAATGCTTCTGTTTGAACGGTCCTTATTTTGTAATAGTTAACGCGTTAATAACCGCAGAATCGGGTCACGAAACACCTTTGACAGTCGGCACGATACCGAAACGTGAAACTCGTTTCAATTCATTCAGCCTTGACTACACACCTCCGTGATACAGAAAAGCTTTTTCGCCTTTGGCTTTTAGAATTTCGTCGGTTACGCGTGTACGTTCGTCAGCGAGGAACGTGCCAGAGCAAATTTAAACAGATGGAAATCACAATGAACTCGCGCATAAGTAGAAGTTGCCTCCTCAAGGTCTCTCGGAACGAGCTTGACAGTCTTTGTAAGCCGAGTCGTTTAGTAAATGGAGGAGCTCCAAAATTGATCCGGTTAATTATCGTAGCTTGTGCTACGAAAGAATTAAGTGATGAGTTTGCAACGGTTTCGCGGACGGTGCACAATTTCGACGAACTCGATTACGCGGAGAACTCGAGAACCATGAAACATTGACAATATAGGTGTGTTGATCTTCTGAAATCTCCGTTACTCGAATTAAATCCAAACCTAAACAAAACTTGTGGATTTTCGGTGCGAACAGCCGAACTGATAAGATGGAACGTCTTTGTCTCGGAGCAAACAACATCTAGAGAATGTGTTACGTTTAAACGAACTCTGATATCATTCCTAACGCCCTGTGTTTAGTTACCAAATACTCGTGTACATCGAAGTCGTGAACTTTTTCGTTGATCGGTATCGATGGATAAGTTCATTTTTACACGGCGCTAATCAGCCACGAGTTGGATGTCGATAAGGAACGAAATATAAGCGCGCTCGGTCTTCTTAGCCCTTTGTGTAATGGTCTCATTGTCGAGTCTAATCGGATGATCTATGCATGACTGCTCCTGGCATGGAGGAATCTTAATTCGATAGCTGTTGATATTAATAAATCGCTATCCGGGAGACGGATCGTCGAACTAGAGTTAAACTATCCGCTCTAGGAGGGCGATGATTAACCGCATGCAATAAATTCCTTACCGACGAAACCGTATTATCGATTTTATTGCGACTCCTTGTTATCGTTTTCTAAGAATCGACGTATCGATCGCACGGTCGATCCGTTCTTAACGAGACTCAATTAACCCCTAACCTCCTTAGTTCAGTTATTCTCAAACGGAGGTAGAGAAACGACGAGATAAACAATAGCGCAATTGCATTGTTACAATTTTATTGAAATTGTTTCTTTCGATTTTAACGAAGTTGTCAAAAGATCGGTACCGGCGTCGTAACTAAATGGGCATCTTAATTACGTCTGTATCTTCCTATTCACGTGCAATTAAGTTCAGTGTTACTAGAAACGTGACACGAATCTTTCTTGCTGCATCTTCTCATTATGGAGCCCACGCTCGAACGGTGTCGTAAAAAGGAAATGACATAGATCGATAACAATCAACGAAACGTGGGTTCTGCATTAGCGATCGAAGAATGCTTTCACTTCGCTTCCTCATCCTATTTCTTACGCTATTAAATTAATAAAGTGTACGTAAAAGGGACAGTATTTGCGTCAAACCACGTAATACCATAGTATGTTCTAACGAATTTTTTCCAATACCCAAAAATTTGTTATTCTTCGTTTCTACGAAATCACCATCGACAACGCATACAGTTCCTTTGTACGTTGCAACAAAATTCGATTGCTGCAGCAATGGTGTACGAATGAAATTATTCGGTACCGTAACCATGTGACCAGCCCGAATTTAATTGCTTTTACCGGAAACCATGTTATCGTCGAACATTCTTTCAACATAAAACCACTGTACCTGTGCATATTACTCGCATATTTGGAAAATTGAAAAGAATCACTGTCGGTCGATGAATTTTAAGCGTTCCTCTCGTACCTTCATTATTCTACGTTAGGCCCCGACGTTCGATCATTTTTTTCTGGAAATATTTTAAGGATCGCACGTGTCGTGTCGATTGATTAACTGCGATCATCCATAAACACAGTACCATGTACTCTTTTATCGTGGTATCTAACGCGTTGATGGTAATAGACATCAGTAAACAATGTGGAGTATAACAACGTTTTTCATCCGTTGTAAATGGATAAAAATGAAAGCGATGATTAAACGAAGATCAATTTTTATACGTCGAAAAAACAGTTTTGGGTATAAAATCTATCTCCTGAAAAAACCACGATATTTTTCGTTGAACACGTTGTATATCACGACGTGATCTCGTCACTTGCAACAAGCACGTGTAACCGAGGAACCTCGATTCTTTTGACGTTCAGCTAGAAGGAATCGAGGAGTCGTTACATCAACGAAATTTTAATTGCTCAACGTCGAGAGGCAAACTCTTTTACATATTGTGTTTCTTTTTCTTCAGCCAGAGCACGTGTAATGTGACATGCCTATAAATACGTGGCTCCTCGTGGTGATATTAATAGAAGCGTGGGAGGATGCGAGAGTGATACGTGCGACGAATAACGAAACTCGTGACATCGACTTTCTCGCGCGAGGAGAACCCTATGGACCAGGTGTAAATCGCGTTCACTCGGCTCCGCTATCTCAAACGTGTCCTTCGCTTCGTTAACCTACATTCCCTTTCATCCGTTGGATGCTATCGTTACGAGACTCGCGAACTCAATATCGAAACCTACATTTGGATTAATTAACGCGAGGGAATGTGCGCTACCAAAGAGCTTGGATAATTGCGAAGTTGTGTAATCGAATACGATGAAATTCGAGCCTGCTTCGCATTCAAGTATGCGATAGCTTCGTTAAAATTGAAGATGAAAAGTCGTTGGAGTAGTAAGCAAACACCGACGAAGAATTCCTGTTTTGCTTCCGTATAATTGAGTGGAAATTGCTTCCATGTAATTATTGTTAGGCCGTGGAGCGGCGTTGAGAGACAAGTTCAATTCTGACTCGAGATTACGATTCGTTTGCTATCAAACTCCGAAAGATTACGGTGCTTTAGTTTATTTGTAGACTCTGCAATTTCGGAACTTTTTGCGATTTTAGAAGTTTGCAGCACCGACAGTTCTCGAGTAAGATATCGAGTGCCAACCGTACCGCAACTTTCAAGCTTTTCGACTCGTTCTTTCACCATTTTCGAGCTTTTCTTTTCCTAAATTCCACCCTGGTCCTACGTACTCGTTTATTGGTCCATTCAACGAACTCGTTCCCGGTATATTAGGTTTCACGTGTACGCGAGAGCCACGTATTGCCCAGTCGTGCGTGCAGTTAACAAGACACGTTGAACGTGGATGAGCCATCTTCACGTAGGTATACCGCCCGCAGACAGCCTGTACTAACTTTATACCCTCTTCCACTTTCTCGTTAGCTCCGGTTCGCTCGATTTCCCGATCGCTTCTTGTTCGCCACACGCGAACACCGTTTTCCCTATTTGCACCTGTCTACGTCGCGATCCTAGTCTCATGCAGATTGAGCGAAAGCAGACACGAACAAGCCGATGTTTCTTATTGCGATTAAATCTTTCATTAGCAGAATGTTGATCAAACATTATCTTCGTCTCGCGGGCGGTTTCAATGACCAATAAAAATCGGATAGGGCAATTTACCTTACCTCGTTTTATTTCGTTCTCCTATGTAACATGTTATAATTATAACAGCTCCGTTAGATTGTTAGGTGTCAAATCGAGTTCGAAACTGAAAGTTCAAGATGCAGTTTGACGACAGAGAAGGGTCGTAGTAGATTCTGGGATGGTCGCTGTGTTATAAAAATATGAAAGTAACTTGCGTATTTATGTATTTCACGTATTAAGAACTCGAGTATCATAAATACGTGCCGTATAAAAGCTGAAATTGCTTATTTGTATTCCGTTCCTCCAAAGAGTAATTATAATCAAGACTATCCCATCTTTAACCCGATACCGAACAAAACGAAGTCCAGTTTGTCGAGCCTGTTGCTCGAGTAATTCGAGAACGATTTAATTGTGCTACTGATTACGTCCAAGCGACAGGGTAGCCAGAATCGAAACGTGAATAGGTTGCGCGGGTAGAACGATTATTAAGTGGTTAATGGCTGGCAGTTAGAATCGTTCGGGTATCGTAATAAAGCCAACGACGAGAAATTATCTCAATCTCGGGCAAGAAAAATTCTAACGAGCCTCTCCGACTTGCTCCCTTAACTCGCGTTGCTGGCAAAACGCAAAAATAAGATCAATTTTCCTGCCCGTTTTCCCTCCTCTCTTTTCCTCCGAGCTCTCCTCTCTTCCTTTGGCCGTCGCGAGCAGAGAGAAGCCAGGTAGCCGAGAAGACAGGACATACACGCATCCTGACCTTCTCTTGGCTTCGTTCGTTGCACGCAACGTCCTTCTCTTCTTCCTCGTCCTGCAGCACGATGCTGTATTCGCCCGTCGGTTCTGCCACCGGGTGACGTGAAATTATAATTCCGTAAAATTAACGTTGCATATGTTAATTATTAAGAACCGGTCCGTGGCCCTCCTCCCGATCCTCGACTCCACGCTTCGTATTTTTATGCGTGGAAGGACATGCGAGAGTTTACGAGCAGCACTCTGTATTCAGTAGTTAGTGCGAGACCTTTACAGTTCGGTTTAACGTCGAAAATTGTTAGAACCTTGAAATTGTTTCTTCGAGTCCTTCGAATCGGGACGATTGAAATTTCCGCTCGATCCACGTCGGAAGTAATTTCGAATGATTACTGTGCCTTCGTGAAATCATCGTAAGACCATGGTGTACCCATTTAGATGGTAGTGTACCGCGAGATATCGAACTTACTATGGTGGATTTGTTATACTCAAATGTTGTATCTCCGTCTTCCTCGAAATAACCCCTCGTTTCTCTTTTCCCCTTTAGCATCAATATGTATTGGAGCAGTTCACTTCCGCCGTTCCATCGATGCTATTATATCGACTATTTACGAGCACTGCGTAGCCGGATATTTGATTCTGGGAAATATCGGATCGAAATTGCTGAATTCCTTTTTTTTCTCTCTCTCCCCTCCCCCGTTCGCTTTATCGAGTACGTGGTATAGAATAGAAAGGGGCGAACGTTAAAGCACGAAATATGTATACGCTTGTTCCGCGAAAAATAATTGGCTTCGAAGTCTCGGCGCGTATCGAGCGTTCCACGGTGTACGATCATGATGGTGTATGGCGCGTCCCGTAACGTGGCTGGTTTTATTTTCAAAGCTATGCAAACAAAGACCCGGTAAGGGAACGATCGATATACGATAAAAGCTTTGAGCAACCGTAATCGCATCTGTAATTCTATATCACTTATATATATCTCATCCGAACGATCGTGTACGACCCGTGCATTGTATTCGTAAGTCTCTTTGTTTCCTTTTGAAATTTTTCTCTCGTTTGGGAGGAAATACGTAAACCGAACGAGATCGAAATCGACCACGCGTCGTGTTAGATGGATACGCGTTAAAGTCGCCACACGTACCACCTCATAGCGTTGTAATAGAATTCATTAAGTAATTTACACCGTTATTTCACCAAACATCCATAATATACTTATGAACGGTATTGTACGTGCTCGTCGTACGTAAACGACCAAAACGCGTTGGACCAAAACAATGCCTTGTACGTCGGCTACGTGTTTTGTGTGCGAGCGATCGAAAGGGCCACGCAAGGCATAGCAAAAGGTTCGAACGGCGACGTAAAAGTCGATTGGAAGTCACACCGGAGCGTCCTGTTGCTCGACGCCACCGCCTACCAACAATGATATCCGGTGGTCGGGGCTAATTATTTCCTGCTGCAACAAAGAACCGATCCACCTACGCGACTTATCGTCGCAGCTTCGCGATCGTAGCTCTTTCAACCCTTTCCGTATTTCGTTACATAATAGCAGAAACTTATGCACGGCAGACCTATTCGTTGCTGCGAAACTTGCAGAAACCAGTATTCTGTAAAGGCAACGAAATTGTGTATGTACAAGAAAATTTCTATCGGGGCGTTGTAAAGATATCTCGTCCAAGGAATCGAAAGAGTGAACCTAAATATGGAACATGCTTTCAACCTTTACCCTTCGTTTTCTTGTTACTCGCAACCGAGATCAAAGGCAACTTCCGATAACCATCGTCGCCAAATGTCACAAAAGGCAGGCTCCACACGGCAGCAGTTGAGTTAAGAAATAGTAAAGAACAACGAAACTGTTCTGTTTTCTGTAAGTTCGAAAAAGAGCAACAGGTGAACGGATTCGATTCTCGTCGACCGGTGGTACATTAAAATGTTCACACTTCCATGTCTGCTTCTCAACGGCAGCGCATCCTGCACGGCTACTCTTTCCGGCACGTTATCTTGGATCGGCGCCTTTGTACGTGACATTCTCGACGCGTGTAACCGACGAGAAAGAGAGAGATTCCCGTCCACGAGGACGAAAGGTGGAAATTTACGGTCATTAAACGGCGTTCAGAGACTCGAATCGCTACGGACACGGTGCTACGAAGCTACTCCGTCTGTCCGTCTTCCACGGATCAAACGTACGCGTAATTGCTGTTAAAGCGTTCATTCGTATTACAGCTTCCATGCAGCTTGCATCCGAGATGCGATTATCGTAAATTTCGAGGTGAACGCGAGCCTGCCCTTACTCCCTACGTGGAAATCTACCGTGAAAATTCTTTTCTATATAATGTTTGACCTTAGTTGCTTCCGCTTGCAAATCTTTAGGTTGAGGATGGAATGGCTGGAGTCGGGCATGTAGAAAGTCCGTAACACAATAACTGCAATCTTCTTTAAAAAACAAACAATAAGTTGCACGCTGTATCCTTCTATTTAAATGTGCTCGTAAAATATATCCAACTGAAAGAGACACCTTAGCGCACAAACGCGAATCCCAGTCTCGGAGGAATGCGTGACGTGAACAATAGTCGACCAGAGAGCAATCAGGAGCGATAAATCGCTCCAGGATTCAGCCGGAGAGCTCGCGCCAACGTAGACCCAGTTTATGAAGGAAACTACGAGATGGATCTCGTTGGGTCAAACACGGCGAATTTATGCCCGAGGTATCTGGTCTAAGAGACCAGATAACAGGCCACCAAGGCGGCGACTTCCTTATCGTATTATTTACGACACTTCTAGCAGGAATTGGATAAAAAAGGAAGAGGTCGCCTCGAGCCGCTGCATCTGATGCACCCGAAGCACGATTTCGTTGGCGTGGCGCCTGTCCAGAGCCTTTGCTTCGATTTAATCGATTTAATAGCCGATGAAAGCGACCGAGAGACGCACGGCGCTAACAACTAATTAGTTTAGCAGTCCGATAACGACGAGAGCACCAGGGTTCTCGACATAGATAATATTAGATCTGGTGCCCCCATTGCCCTTCAAACGGAACAAAAAATTCTATTTCGTCCCAAGAACGTTACGAAGAGAAGACGTTTTTTTCAGAGTAATCGATTGAAGCTCTAAATTTTACACAACGATAGAGTGAAAATTTTCAAGCTCGCAAATATTTTCTGAATAAACAGTTGATCCTTCCGGTAGAAGGTAGCTAGCTAAATTTTTCTTTTTTATCTCCCAGTGACACTACCCTCTCTTGTTCACTTCCGTGTACTCACCCCTGACACCACCATTCGTCGGACATCTATTCGAGTCGCCTTTTCTTTTATCGCTGTTCCGCTCGAAAAGTGTTTTCCTGAGTGTACTGCGTATCACAGGGTTCAGATGACAAAGTACACAAATGAAAAGGGTGCAATACAAAGCCGGTGTTGTTCCCAGTGTAAATAGTCGAGGTGGAAAATCGCTTTACTGTGGTCAGGGTTCGATTCTTCGAGCATATTCTGATTGTTTTAGCGGTTAGAGCAGTAACGGACAGATCGAATGCTGGTTGAAAAGCTCACGGGCATCCGGGTGTATAGCGATCGAGCGTGGACAGAGTTGTCAAATCCAATTTCCCATTCGGGTGATCCCAACTTGACTAATTTGGTCATTTGGATATTCAGAATTATAGAAATTGGAATTTAGCAATTAAGGGATTTTCATGATCCGGCAATTAGCCCGAGAAATGGCCATTCGCTGAATTAAAAGAAGTAGAAAGGGGAGAGACGCGTAGCGGAAAATCGATTTCGTTTCGTGATCGTTCGTTAATCTTCCAAGCATGTCGGTCGATCAAAAAGTGCTCGCACCGTAAAGGTGTAACGAACACGTTTATGGTGATCGTGAATAAATATCGACGGTGATTTTCGCTGGAACATAGCGCAAATTGGCGAATGTTCCGCGGTCGAAGATCGTTACAGCGTATCAAGGTACGAGTGAACGGCGTTTCTAAAGGGTCGGCAAAAATAGACCATGAGAAAACTGGAATTCGATGTGTCGGATCCTGGGCACAAGGGAACGTTCGTCGAGGAGGCTAGACACGATGGAATTCGGTTTTATCGGTAGTCCAAGTCTAGAGGCTAGTTAACGCCCCCTCGACGACCGTACAGCACGATCGGAAATTAATTGATTTAAGTGGTTGTTCCCGGCCCTGTCGAGCATTCGGATCCCTCTAACCGATACTTAGCCTGGATTCCAACAGTTTCGACGATGCGTAATTGTAAACGCGAAAATAATTTCTTCATCGATGCATTCGATCCCCGGATGTGTTTTTGAACGAAGTGTGATTATCGTGTAATCCGTGACCCGAACTCAATTGTCCTTCATTACGTATGGTTTACGCTGACAGCGTCGAGATTCTGTCGATAAAATGAAATATGACGTACAACGTTATTGCATCTTTTAATGAAAAATCTAGTTGGAATTATTTCAATTATAAACATTGCAGTTTCTCTAATCTTAAAACTTCCATCGAGACCTTATAACTTCTTACGTTGTTCCTGAAATGATACGCGTTTTATCTTCAAGTTGAACTTTCTCGTGCCTAACATTTCGTCCACCTAATAACCTTATGTCGAGACTACATAGATATCTAGTGTGAGTATTTCATAGGTCAGTATGTGAAATATGACCCTAGACAATCGAAGGTGGGACGGAAGAAACAGCGACCTTATCGTACAGTTCTTGCTTGATCTCGTATACAGTTATATTTAAATATTATTTAAAAGTTGAAAAAAATTTGCAAGATCTAGATACAATTTATTCCTCGTCCAGAGGTTTCACGAAATTATAAACGCAAATAGTGATCCGTTTATAACGAAGCCTGCATGATAATTTGTTTCAAGGATATTTCTTTCAAAAATAGGTCGCTACGATCTTTTCGTTCTTCGCAATAAGAATGACAGAAATGTCAGCAATGATGGGTACAAGGAGGTTGCATACACAACGAGGTTAAATAAACCTCGCCGCCAAACATAATGATCGTAAGAGGCGACTTTGCAATTAAAATGAATTCACCGCTGAAAATTTTGCGGAGAAGAACGCGTCAATTCTTTCCAGGCGTTCCATGCATTCCGTGCTCATCTGCGGCTTTATTAAACTAGTCAGCACGCGGACCGTGACCGTCGTAAATCTCACCGAGGGACAACTAACGCTACAGCTCCGTTCAAACTAGAGATGCACATAAATTTCAAACCAGATTTACGTAACCAAAAGTCCTTCGGCCGTTTATTTTGTCATAGCAAGCAGCTGTTTTCTATAGTGCACGGACTTTATAAATGACGAACGTCATACACCTATGTCGTATATGTCCATCATAACAAAAATTAATATAACCAGAGTCCATAAGTATATTTTAATTTGTGAGACAATTTCTTACTCTTGCTAAAGCCACTAAAGTTTTGAAGACTCTGTATCTCGTATGTAAATGTCGATTCTTGCTAATTGTCTGTTATAAAAGTTTCATCTTTCAATTGACAAAATGTCATACGTAAGAGCAACTGAACCGGGATTTGACCATGACAATATAACTATCAAGTAGTATAACTCGTGATTAAGCGTATGCGAAGTAAGCACGTTACGAATGATGTAAATCGACCTTAAGAGTTCTAGGATTCCAATCCCGAGCCGACACGGCGTAATTAGCCCAGGGAAACGTTTGTCAACGAGTGTCGTTGAGGACTCGTTAGTCGCGTGCTTTACGACACGGGCCGTGGCCTCGTTATTAATCATATTGTTTGGGAGTCTCGTAAAATGAACGACTTGATGGGACGCACGGTCACCGGTCAACCGTGTGTTCGATACGAAACAGCAGCGAGGATCCACGTGTGGGATCGTCGTGGCGCCTTCTTCTCTTCTCGACTTTCGCGTCCTTGTTGACCGTTGAAAAACGGCCTCTCGTAACGGGCCAAGGTAATGTTACTCGAAAACATATTTTCTAGATGATAAAATTGCTTTGTGGACCGAGTTGTAAATATGGAAGCTGCGTGATAAACCGCGATACTCTGATATACTGTGCAAAAGTACCAGGGTCGCGTCTTTGCCTTTGTAGGGAATCGAGGTGGTAGTTCAACGACCTTTGGGAATTTTGAAAAAGTAAGCAAAAATGTTTGGGGAAGACATTCGTTTTGAGAATTCCTAGGCGAATAGATGTGCATATGTAGAATATGAAAAATATTGCCACACGTGGTATCGTCACGTATTAGATCGCTTCGCGTCAGATTCGATGCGCGCCGTATTTTCACGGCTTGTATCACCGAGCGTTATATCTCCACTTGTCGCTCTTCAGGAACATACCAATCGCCTCATTGCGATTCGAGAATCACTTTGAAAGCAGCAGCCCAGAAAAGGAAGTAAATCTGTCGTTGGCGAAGAATCGACAGGATAAACCTGAAGTTTCCTGGTTGGAAGGCAGGACGAGTGATTAAGGGCTCGGAGAAGCTTCGAGCACGAATCGCGTATAAATAACGAGCGACGAAAAGGGTAATGGCGTACGGTCGTTCCCATCGACGTCCGTTCGTTTGATGGAAGGCCTGTCGTCGCGTAGTCGATCCTCCTGTATCCGCGGACGGGATCGTTTCCAGTCGGTTCGAAAGTGAAACGAAGCGTTTTCCTCTCTGCTCGTGATTCCACGCATAAGTAAAGACGTTAACGCCTACTCCCCGTTACGTTCAGCGAGTGTGAACGCATCTCTACACCTTGTAAATTGATCCTCTTGACCTGCTGATAGCGTGTCGAGGCTGTTACCGAGCTCGTTTTCACCGGTGCTCTAGTCGTTTAGGTATTTAGACTAATACACCTTTCGACCTTGCTTCTGAAAGACATTCGCTGGAAAAGATGTGGAGTTGGAAAATGGCCATTTATGGTAAAATTTCTTGGTACCAAGTACCGCTGTAATTTATTCTCCCTGTTCTATTCAAATAAAATGTCCATCTTAATTTAACATGCGAGCAGTTCTTTGCCAACTAGAAAACATCTAAACGATAATAGAATCCTATCTTCATTCTCTCTCGTGAATGAAAACGGGAAGCTCCGATGTGTGATACCACGAGTCGTATCCGTGAATAATGATCGCGAACGATTCAACTTTGTAACATAGCGCATCCCCACCAGATTAACGTTATCGTCAACTTTCACCGTCAACAGAGACTTCCTCGAAGCATCACAGAAGACGAACATCCGATAAAAAGATCGTTTAACCTATTTTTTTTTCGAATTATCTTACCGCGACGATACAACATAATGGAGAACGTTGTTCCAACCGGCGTGAACGCGGAAGTTTACAAGTATCAAGCATCGAGTTATACGGTTTAGCATTATTCTACGGTTTCATTCATTAATGCATCGCTGATTGCGGTACAATGAAACTCTATTATTATCTAAACATGTTCAGAGTCGAGAATTATTGTTGCGGAGCTCGCTGATTTCCCTCCTCTGCCAATGATTTCTCGTTCGAATAATGGGATACTCTATGATTCGAACGGACATCCATTTGAAAACATGTTTTGCTATCTCGTTGTGTGTAGCTGGAATTAATCGGACAGTAACATTTCGTTGCGATATAGGAGTTGTGCGTTATACCATAAACATCTAGATATCGAATTCCTCGTTTTACCACTTCTGGTTTTGAGTCACCTACAGATTTTTGCCGGGGATTAAACACTTTGATGTACTAGATGTAACCAATTGACTTGAAATTTGTAAAGGGTAGTCTTTCGTCCCTCGAAGGACTCATCGAGGTGCAGTTGAACCTATGTTGGTCCCCAGCTGGATACACCGAGGGTATCGTTCCTTTTCGAAAGAAAGTACGAATTCGAGGATCAATCCGCGAAAGAAGTCTCGTAAATATGGCCGACAGTCATCATCCAGGTAGGAGTATTGTATACCGTGCAAGCCCGGAACGCATACCGGATGCATCAGATAAGAACGGAGGCGCTCACGAGGTCTCGTAACTTCTCTCGGTCGGAAAGGAGAGGCGTACAGCTTCGAAAGCGGCATTAAACGGTGCCTGGGTCGTTTATTTTTCAGTGAGCGCGAGATAGCGTGGTTTGACGTGAACCACCGCTACCGCCAGCGGTGCCATCTTATATTCTACCCTTCGTATACGCGAAACCTATAATTATTCTTTCGAACGAGATCGTGGGCGAGCCAAGAATCGAGTCGTGACGCGTATACGCTCTCTAAAGAGCGCAATTTCGATTCCGCGTGTTCGACCTTTCCTTCTGTTCATCACGGACCGCACCTTACGGTGACGATTTCATTTACGACCTCGTTTCGCGGGTGGTTCGAAAGAAATTACCGATATCTTCAAGAAATTTCCGGCTAATGGACTCGAAGTCGGGGTTAACTACCCCCTGTTCTCTCTTAACGATACGTTGATCAAACTTCATTTTTATTTTCGCTGTTGTTCAAGGTTGATTAAACTCGCTCGTAAAAGTAACATTCGTGTTCGACTATTCTTTTGATTATTCGCAGTTCCTGTCCAGCAGGTCCAGCTCGAGTTCAATCAATCGATCGGTACCACTCGTTCAATCCTGTTTAATTAACGGTTCTGTTTCTATGTTCTGTATAATAACAGCGCTACTGTGCACGATGTATAACGTACATCGGTGATCCCTGAAGCGACGTCGCTCCCGGGAAAACAGCTTTTGATATCTTGTCGATATCACGTACACGAACGCTAAGCTGCGCCGTAGAAACGGGCGAAATCGTGGGGCCAAAATGTTTCGCTCGTTCGCCCACTGACAAGCGCACCACGATGCGAGGGAATAATTCGTTTTCGACTCGATAACGATTCACCGACTAATTAACCAATTAACCGTTTCCTCCATTGTATGTATCAAACTTGATAAATTATGCGTTTATTGGTTCTTGTAACGCGTGCACAATTTCGTTTATCGAATCGAGACGAAGGTATACATACAGCAGCAACTGGTTGCATCGATTCTGTTCACAGCACGCGTTCTCGGTAAACGTCGCTCCAGGAATGCATCGTTAGAACGTCATCGATCCGTTGTTGTTACGGCCGTCTCGAAATAGACGCTCCGATTCAGCATTTTGCCGGAAATTACTGTTTGCCGGCCGCCCCGTGCCGTGTCACGAACACGGTCTTTACCCGCCGGTGCACCGCCTGTTGATGTTTCGAACGATGTTTTCCTTCTAAAGACGCCTCGAAATCCCTTTTGCTCCGAACAAACGGAGAAAGCTAGCGGAACTTCCGCCATGGTCCGATCGTTGACTCGGCAACGTTCGGGAATGCGCCGCAATTTCAACTTCTCTATGTACCATCCTCGATGCGAGAGATATTCTCACTTTGCACCGGATGCAGAGTTCTCCCGTCATTTCTCGCGCATGACGTTGCAACAATCTACACGTACGATAAGTTGCACCACCCTGTATAGGACTTTCCTGACAAAAGAATTACCGAGAACCGCATCCTTTCGAAATTGGCCGATCACGTAGCAGTTCTCGTCCCTCGAAATCGCAAAAAGTTCGAGTCAGGTATATCGACGCGTCGTAAGGGCGTCGAAAGGTCCGATGATTCGCACGTTGAGTCCCGCTGCGAGGACGTTGATGGTTTCGAGACGCGTTGACAGCCACGGGGACGCCCTGGCACTGCATCGCAACCCCTTCAACGATGCGTATTCTATCAACGTCCGTGGAGCGCGATAACCTCGGCAACTGCATGCTGAATGAGCCGTAGGAGAAACATTGCGTTTCGTTCGTTCGCGTGTCGTCGTCCCTTTCCTGCAACAATGGCCTTTATGCGTTGGACGACGCTATTCCAAGCGGCACGAAACGAGAAAGGCCAACACAGAACGGACGATGCTCGATCCACATCGGCATGGACAAAGCTGCCCCTCGCCATATACGAACCGACGGACAACGTTTAAATTGATTTCGTGATAAGTGCGTGGAATTAAAGATGCATTCGGATGATCATCTGCCAAGACCGCCCGCTTGGTTCGTTCGCTCGTTCATTCGTTTGGAATTCAGTCTATGCCGCGCACGATACCTATGTTCTCTTCTAACTAGTTGTTCAATCAACTTGGGGGTCGTCATTCGATTTAGACAATAACATTTGCTGCCACGCCTTCCGTGAACGTTACGGGTCACTGTTTCCTAATAGACACTTAGATCGTTATTACTGTCATTATATAGGATGTTCGTAGAGGTTTTAATATATCGATACAATGTCCGACACTCGGCTACAGACTTTCTTTGCAAAGAGTAAGGGTGGAAATGCGAATCTAAACTCTGAACTTAGGAAAAGGTTAGAGAGTCCCACACTGGTAATTTGTAATTTAGAAACTTGGAAATTTCCGTCTGATAAAACTTTCAATGAACTAAATTCGCTGAATCGAAAGGTCATCTTCCTTTCAAGGAAGAGTTTAAATATAGAATTGCGGAAGGCACGCACAATAGCGCATAAATTATGAAGGCCGAAAAAAGGTCTGAGTCACGAAGCCCTCCGTCGAAAGACGTTCGCGCCGTTCGAGCAGAGGCGATTTAAAAATATTTCATTCGCGAATTGGACACACAAGATGTCGATATTGTTGGACCTCCACGCTCGATAACAGAGTCGACGAGCAATACGGAACTGTAACTTGGTTGACGCATCGTCTTCTTTAACTAAACACGGGTAAACGAAGAACCGCAAGCTTCTTTGTCTCGTTAGAAATACAACACCGCTTAAAAGTCGTTTAGTGAATGGAAACTAAGCGAAAAAGTCAGATTCGACTTGGTCCAAAGAGGTGGCGTGCAAATCAACGGAAACGCAGCGAACATGTGCGTACATAATGAGCCTAATTGTGAGCCACGGCGGAAAAGAAAAGCCTCCCGACGAGAATTACGAGGTGGTCGAGGCGCCATGCTCGAAGCAACGGACTTACGGCCTTTAGGCTCGACCCGACTTATGAATAGTACTCGTTGTACATACATACACGAGTGGACCGCGTTTATTGCTGCCTTTTCGCGGCAATTCTATCTTCTGCGCAGAGATGGGATCGCTAGCGTGCGAGCCTCTCGATACTCGTAATACTTGAAAATAAATCGATCGGTACACGCGTGCAGACACGCACGCCCCAATTGCAACAGCTGATCCGTAATTAAACGATACCCTTTGGTCTCAAAGGTGCGTTTCATTGACTCCCGAATCGCTACAGCGAAATCCTTTCGACATCCCTATTTTTTACCTCCTTGAAAATTCCTGTAATCTCGATTCCTTGCGACTAAAAAAGTCGGTGCAAACATTGGACTCGCGAATCAATGACTGGCTATTATCATTGCATCCGCTTCTCGGCAAGTATTTTTAAAGCAGATTAATTAACGCGTAAAAACAGTTCTGCTCGATCGTCAGCTAAGGAAAAAATGAAGAGACCGAGCGCGCATTGAACGTTCCTGCATATCGTAACACGAATTTCGAACGGAAACGCATTGACTGCCGTATGATCGATCGTTCTACGTCATCAAGAAGCGACCAGTCGTTCGACAACGATTAACAGTACTCCTGGAAGAGGAGGTAAGGAAGAAGGGGCCTCGTTCGGCGACGAGGGAAGAGGAAGGAAGCGTAGTGGTCGTGTTGCGTGGAAGAGAGTGAGGGAAGATGAATGAAAGAAGGGATAAAGTGTGTTTCATGTTGAGTCTGGGTCTGCTGGTGGAAGCATCAGTAAGGCCCGTGCCTTGGACACGAGGACATTAACAGTCGGTCCAAAACACGGCACCGAGAACTTTATAACGACTTGTACAAACTTTCGTTCGCGCTGAACATTTGCGAGCAATTCAAAATTTGTGTTCCAGTCGTTATAAGAACAAAAATCTCGATATCCCTTTAGCATCTCCCGGAAACTTAAAAATTAAGCTCAACGAAACAATATAAAGGGAAAAAACCAAATTGTCTCCGAAGTTTCCTCATCAAAAGTTATGTCCAATCGTCGAATGTAAAGCCCCCTGAAAGTCATCAAGATCGAGAAGTTTCTTCGAGAAAATGATAAACGAGCGTAATGATCGACAACTGTCCGTGACGAAAAGTTTTCAGAACGAAGCGGAACTTTCCCGATTTCTTAGCCACTCGTATTTTCGCGTCACCCCGTATTGTCACGAGCGAACGAGCTACGCGCACCAACTCGAAGAAACTCGATCACATGCCATGCGTAATGTACACCGCGTGTAATCCATGCATGGGGTACATGTATGTATAATCGTACGCGCGCGTCTAGACTCAACATAATTACTGTTACATGTCCGTTACAGATTGCTTATTGTTCGCGTGCTTTCTTCCTTCTTTTTTCTTCCTTTTTCGGACCGTATCTACCCCTGCACGGAGGATTAATGTCACAGGTCGTGATGCACGAGTTACTTTCACGGTTATCAGACAGAAGAGGCGGCTCTCGACTCTTTGTGTAATCGTGAATTTTATTCTTTGATGGCTGCAAAATCGCGTTATTCGTATTAATCCCTTTCGATAGGCTGGCGAAATTTGTACACGATCGTGCTAAAGCGGAAAATTTTATTTTATTTTTATTGTATAATGCTCCCATGTTGATGTAAACGAAGTTTTACCTGAACCCATTGTTCTTGATTATAATATGAGAGACGTGTATAGTACAATTCTTGGAACGTAGGAATTGTTTAACAGAAATTCGTTTGCAAAAATAGTGAAAAATTAATAGAGGGACCAGTTATGAACGAATATTAATTCGCACGGCACGAGATTTTTAGAATTGTCCGCGAATTTTTTACCGTTGATCCATTGTACGAACTTTTAGACCATTCTCTTCTCTTCCGAGGAATTTATTACGTTTTTCCATGCAGAGTTTGAAATGAATATTTACCTTTATACGCAGATCAAAAGAATTTTTTATTTGATCATGTATAATGCCGAATATGCAGAATAATGTACGATGCATTTTTGCAGAGATGAAATTTTAATACAGTTTACATCAGGCTCAATTTTTCTTCGTGTCTAACTTGTATCGATAAACGAAACGAACTGTCTTCGTCAAAGGTGGGTATAATAAAAAAGAGGTTTCATCGGACGATATCACGAGATAAACGTTTCCCGGTACACGCGGAAAATCTGGCTCACTTGTTGGTCAATCGGTAATCGAAACCGGTAATTATGCGCGGACATTGGCATGCATACGCTGTACAAAGGAGACTGCACGGATAACAAGGGACCCTCTGCCTGAAGCATCGAAAGTAACGAGGGCAAGGATTGATGTCCGTTCATTCGGTACGATGTACATCGAGAATTATTACGAGGTGTCTGTATTAAAATAAACTGCCTGTATCTACGGTACGGCACGAGGGAAAGAGATATTCTCGTTAAAATGACGAGTTATCGAGGGACGATCGTATTTCGGACCATTCTGCCACTTTTTTTTTATCGTCATCGTTATTTTTTCTCCTTGTTTCCGAACCACATGTTCGCGGTTACAGAATCTTCGACACAAATCGCTTACAAATTCCTCTTTCATTTTTTACCCTTTAACTTTTTGCCGATCTAGCTTGTTCCTCCGAAGGGACACAGAAATATGAATTTTTGTCGACGGAAGCAGACGTCATCATCGAATGGTCCTTAACGAGCGAGGTCATAAAATCGAGTCATTTTTCGTAGCCAAAGAAAGCAGAATAGCGCCGTAAAGATCGACTTCTAATCACCGCATATCGAGTATTTTAACGATTGTGTACAATATTTCATCGATTTATAAACTGCACAATATACTGCTGCCCGTTCTGTTCCCTGTATTTCGTTGTCGATCAAACGCTTTTCGGTTTTAAGTTCCTGGGGCGATATCGGATGAAATTTTTAAACAAAACGAGCATCGGTAACGCGTTTACGCACGTTCGAGCTCGTTTGCGCTCCGTGTTTAAATAACGTTGACGTACGGTGTAAATGTTTTAAAAAAGTAATCTGAACGATCTATAGTATAATAAGCTCCACAAAGCGGAGCTTTTATTTTCTAAATTTTTCTTTAGTAGTGTCTCTTATTAACCTTTAATTTACATAGCAATCTTTTTATCATGCTGGTGTGATGAGACTTGATATAGGAAACTTACGTGCGAAACTTTACGTGTTATTTCAAACATAACATTAACGTGTCAACTTTCATTAAAAAAATTATATCGACGAAGAACATGATCTACAAAAATTGAACTGTGTTACATTACAAGGTGGTGAAGTTGTGTAGAGAGAAATAGAGTTATTCGAGGATGATAGACACCCAGCTAGTTAAGTTAGTTAACGCCGTGGTAAGTAGCGACGTAGCGGCGGGTAATAAAAATATCAACGACCAAATGATCGATACGCGAACTTACCCGAAATTCTTGACCGTCATGTTGCCGCGACGTGGCGAACATCGGCGGCGCCACGGAAGTTCTGCGGGACTCCGGTCATTTCTCGATTTTCGTGAACGATCCATGAAGACTTGCTCCGAGGCTCAGGCCATCCTGCGCATGAGAAACGTCGCGATACGTTAAAGGCAAAGCTCATTTACCAGTTGAATGATATAGAGCGTAAGAAGGACGCGATGCAACACAAATCACGGTGTTCCGTGCACGGAAACCGCGGACGCCTTTAGACCGGTTAGAGTTGATCGCCTTAAGACCTTCCCAAGTTTTAGCTTTTCTCGTTGTGTAATAAAACCTTGTCGCCCTATCCGAGGTGTTGGATTATTCGACTAGTTCATGAACTTTGCTTCCTTTTGGTTCCATTGCTGACGCGTATGTAGATATTCCTTAAAAATACTAATTGCAATAAGCGTTCCCTTTCTTGTCTGATTAATTAAAACTCGAACTTAAGGAAGCTGTGCTGTTTGAAAGGGTCATAATCCCATGATGAGATAAAAAAACGCGTCATCGATCAAAACATCTTTGCGGTATAAATTGCGGTCTGTAGACGCATCAGGAATCGAGCTGGAAAATGGGGGAAAAAATTGAAAGCTAGAAGGGCGCGAGAATAAAAGTCGCGAGATGGTAATTTACAGGACGATATATTAAGTCGCTACTTGGCGAACGGTCGTATAAAGAGGCGTCTGTTATTCACGGTTTCTTGTGCACGACATCGTGTGCCTTTAGTTGTATGAACAGCTGTGAAGAATGCGCCTTGTCTCACGTTCTGTCGCGGTACAGAAACGCGTGGACCCACGATAAATTGCTGGAAAATCAGTTGTAAATTTGCCGCGGCCCATTCACGGTTCGTCTCCGAATTAATTTCGAACCCGTTTACGGTCTCTTCTCGAACACTTCTGTCGTATCGTTACGATTCCTCTGATAAAGAAATGTTCTTTGTTCGCGTTGAAACCTTGGATTCACACTTGCTTAGATAATTGCACGTCGTTTACATAAGAATACTTCGGAATTTAAAAAACGTATTCACAAACTGCAAATTAATGTTAATCGTTCCTGTTATTAATGAACTACTTTTGTTTCCCGCTTCACTGCTAAAATTAACCGTACAGGGTTATACTTGTATTATGCTGTAATTGAAGTATTTATCAGTCGTAATTGGCAATTAAATTTCTAACTTAATCGATCTGTAATTGGTTAAATTAGTACATAATAGATTGGGTTGACAATTAAATTAGTTCAGTTAGATTAATGACTAACGATTTCAGTTCTTTTCTTCGTGAAACTGATAACTATCGAACAGGAGTTTAAATTTAGAACTAGTAGTTAACTATCGATTATCGATATTGATAGTTTCGATCAATTAAATCGATCGCCATGACGATTAATCTTCTGCAAATCAAAATCGATCGATACAAAACCTGTGGTACAATGATTTTGTATTTATATCATAGTATTAAATTTTTTTTCTACGATATTACTGTAGATCTGTGTTACATATATATTGTGCATTTGATTGTTACGTTAGCAATGTAAAAATACACATCGAACAGATGAATCTTTCAGTGCCACCAACACTTAGTGCAAACAGTTTTATTACTATGTCTCACGTGTCTACTGATGAACGTAATGCGTAAACACAGATCTCGTACCTCTTACAAAATCATTCCACCGACTAAAACGAACGTTAAATTAACGCAAACACTTTGACGTACCGTCGTGCCTCATCTAATCCCATTCAGTAGGAGCAGCAGGTGGATTCGCGGGCTCACCACACGTGGTACACATATCCCGAGTCAAAACACGAATCAGCCGCGATAAAGAAATTGCACGATCAATCTGAAACTCTGCTTTTTCTCTCGATAAAGCGTACAAAGAAAAAGCACCAAACCGGTACGAACAACTCGATTTCTTCGGTCTTCGATGAAACGTCGAAGTCGCGAACGGTTCCCAAAAAATTGCACCAAGAGGAACTGGTTCCGATCTCGCGTATCGGTCGTTGTCCCGATAAGAAATTCGCGGGAAGAAAATGAGCGGACAGGTGTACGCGAATAACCGGCCGCCGAGGAAACTCCGAGGAGAGAAAAGCCGAAGAGCAGACTCACGTTTGCGCGGTCACACGGGCTGGCGCAGCCGCGACAGGAATGATAGTGGCGAAAGTGGGAGACCCTCCGGGAAATATATAGGTCCGCAGGGTGGTGGTGGCATCCGTGTGGAGGAAGGAGGCGGAGGTTCGGACGCATGCATCCCTTGGCGCCTGTATGTGCACGCACACGCGCCGCCACGCACGTGTTCGCGCACGATGCACCACCGCACTCCTCGGTATTACTCCCTCTTACAACTTCTCGCACTATTCGAATTTTATTCCGGCTTTCGGTCTTTCAAATTTTTCAAAGCCTTCGAAATTCTTGAAAGTCCCGAAATTCGGAGCCAAGTCTTATCAATGTGGAAAGTGACCATCTTAGAAATCATGAATCGATGATTTTGCAAATCGAAATATACGATAGAAATTTAAAATTGCAATCAGCATTGCTGCGTATGTACACATATATGTTTTTTGATGAATTCGAAACGCTTCATAGCCCGTCGCTATGCGCATCATTCACGTTGCACGAGCAGCCGGTGCACGGAGACGCATCCCTGACAGGCGGTTCGGAAAAGGGAAGAGTTTTTGCCTGTCACTCGTGACCCCTTTCTTTTTCGGGACACGTCGGATTTTTTCTTGTTTTAGTTGGCTTTTTTGCTACCAGTGCTGGTAGGCTTCGAGATTGCAATGCGTTATTGTGTCATTTGCGAGTACGTATGAACGCATTAAAGGGACATCAATCGTATCGCGTATGAAGCTCTAACAACATAAACGTTCAGATGACTTTAATACCGTGGTGTTCAAGTTTTGTTCGACAAAACCGAGTCTCTCAAATTAATCATTCTAAAGCTATGATGTAGCCTCACAAATTTATTCATAATATTACGTATTCATCCTATCTATTTTGCGAGCAATGCTGGAAACTGAAGCAAAGGAAGCTCTTTTATCGCAGCATCTATGCAATGACAAATATTGAATTAACAATTAGCCTCTTATCTAATATCCCTACTTCTGTCACAGAAGAATTACGATACTTTGATAAGAATGGTCAATAGTTCAAATGCAATTATCAACATAGCAATTTACTACTCGTTAAAAGGAAATACATTCGTACCTTTTAAGCTTCCAATATTTAAAAGCACCTTCGATCACAAACACGCCGTAGTAATTTGCCGGAATTAATGTATTATTCTCAGACACAACAATATTTTAATAAATACATCACGGATAAAGAAACAACAAGATCTGTCCAATCCGTTTCACGGGTGCTACAGCGCTTGCACCGAAGTTAATTAACCCGATATTTGTTCAATTTACGCGATACACATGCACCAATCGTAATTCCTCGTACGGGCTCGTAATAGCGCAGGAAAATATGTTTTCCCCGTTGCTCGTGTAACGAGACTCGGTGCGAACGATCCAGCTGGCGCCAAGCTAATATCGCGTGCGCACCGCGAAAGCGAACACGTACGCTCTCTTCTTCTAATTGTAAGTTGTAAGTAAGAGGATGCGTCGGAAGTGTTCGAGCCGACTTTTTAACGATTCCCTGGCGTGTGCAAGGAAGACGTCCAACAATTTCATTGACCGGTTGCACGGGTTTGTGCTCGAACTTCTATCGCGTGTCATGATTACGAACGCAACAGATACAAAAGAACTGGTTGATTCGTCGCGGTGAATAACATTCCTTGCGGATGTATTTTCTACCTGCTACTTTAGACAAACAGACATGTTTTAGACCGTACAAGTTACACCGGTATAGGAATTATACGGTGATATAACGCATGTAAATTTCCCATTGTTGCTAATCCGCGGTCGCTGATGATCTTCCTCGAATTCGTCGAACATATGATAAAAATAGAAACTATTTTATTTATTAGCAATAAATTCTTCGATCGTCAGACTTTCAAAAGATGTTTCATAATTTCCTCGACGAATTACGCGAGTTTCTTTGCGGGTCACGATTGCTACTTTCGTTGCTTGACATGGAAAGGTAAATAAGTAGGAGTGTCGATTTTGAAGAATTAGCATTGTTTTCCGGTACGCTGTACATTCGATTCACGGTCTCGGAGTTTTTCGAACGACACTATTAGACGGACGTCGATTCGTTGCGACGTTTATCCGCGGTCGGATTCGCGACGCGCGTAACAATGAAAATCGGAGCCACGTGGCTTCAGGCCGTCACGCCGCCGACGGTGCAATATCCGTTACACCGTTGCACCTAGCGATAACGGAAGAAAAACCGCTAACGTAATCTCGCAGCTACAATTTTACGATTGTTTGTACCACACTTATGGTTCATTGAACCGTCTCATAATAGATTATTATTGCATCTTCTGTACGTTACCGCATCCGAAGCGTCTATTTTATAAAATCGAAAAGAGAATGCTGCTCGATTAGCTTCGTTAATAAGACTTCTATTGTACCTTTAATTCGCTCGGTGTTACAAAACCTGTACGGTGAAACTTGACACGATCGAATACACGGTTTCTCGGACAACCGTGCGCGCACGGTGACTTTTCAATTTATTAAGACAGCTAAATGGCCACTTCCTCCGACCAGTTCGACTTCCACTTTGTTCCAGGTTTGCCCGGCAAGAAACTGCGTGGCGTGGGTCTCGAGATAAAAGCTGATCGCACGAAATTGCACGCGGCGAGACGCATCGAGTACGCGCGTTATTTCTCGCGAGAATCACAAAGTAATAGAATGACTCGAGGCTACCAACGATCGACCAGTCACCGTGATTACTTATAGCCACGTTGTCCACGTTGACATCCGTAATCGTGGCCGCGAAATAATAAACGAAAAACGGTCCGAAACGATCCATTAAGCTGCGCAACTGTTATTGTTCGGGGCTATAAAGAAGCGCGCTAGAAATATCGCGAACCAAGGGTATTAACTCTTTCGGTTCGAAGAATGTACGTGCAAAACTCCACACAGTACATACGGTCTACATCCGCCACTTTTGTAGCGTTTGAGTGCAGGAATTTAAAATGCAGAAAATTTAATTAAACAATTCCTAGAGCATTCTTGAACATCCTGATTTCAGTTTGAACCGAATGGAGCACCGAGGCTGCGAAACCTATGCAAAGCAAATACACGTTGAACGACGATTCAAGAAGCGTTTATTTATTTTTCCGTCGCGTGATCCATTTAATATCCCGTGCACGCTCGAAATGCATCGATAGAATTGCACTCTCCGCTTCGTTCGAGGGTAGCATAATACACCGATATGACGTGAACTAAAATTACCCCTTTCTCGATGACGTATATAGGATATTGTGGTCGCAATAAAATGCAATTAATAAATTGACGCGTGGTCGTTTCGCAAACCCGACTTTTAAACATCTGCATTCTTTCTCACGTCGAATGCACTGAATTCTTGCGATCTTTATTAGTGCTTGACTATCGAGAGAATGCAACCTGCTAACGCACCTTCTAACTTTGATATAAATCAAAGTCTATATAAATTTTGTAGTTATTTATACTAATTAGAAAGTGTTAGTCAAAGTGTAAATAATGAAATGGCTAACATTTGTGAGTTCCCTCTGAGACGATTAATATTAATTAAGCAATCATTTGCGTTTTCGAAAGAAGTTAATGTTTGACGAGATGATGGCAAAGACTGAAAAGCGTAACGTTGGTTAAGGGTGAAGAGATAAAGTGGAAGCAAGACGCGCGTGCAACAAGCAGTTATTGCCTGACCAGCACTCACTGTGGCCCGAATGTTGGCCCCTTAACTGGTTATATCATACAGTTTTCGGCTTCTCTTCCCATTCCAATCTCAGTCAACATTTACATACAACGAAGTTTCAAACGATAAGTCACGACACCGATAAAAATCATTGAATCAAATCGATTTCGCAAAAGGAGAAAGGAACCTCTTTCAAACGAATCGCCATTGGTTTCAATAATAAAAATATTAACAATGGATCAGGTTTATCGAAAATTATTCTTTAGAGTTTTCAACGAATTTAAGGAATGTTCGGAACATCGTTGATATAATAACTTCGAACCAATTTTTCTGCCGCTCTACGTCGTTTCAACTATCACTGGTCGTATATCGAGAGCAAGAGTGAAACTTGGAGAAAAACTGACTGGTTACGACTCCCATTAACCTCGTTGGGAGAAACATATGAACGTCGATATTGTACTTAGTGTGTCAGAACTATAGTTAAAGATTTAATTGCCTAATGAAACCTGCAACCGCGAGTAAGCGTTCTCGTTACAAAACCGGTAGTTTTTAGTTTTTAACTCCGTGGCGCATTGTTATCGCCGCTCACTATATGATCACTACGCCTCGTAGTAAGGGCAAGACCACCCTGACAAGCGTCACGCTGCGTTCGACGACTTAATTGTCGATTAACGTCATCAGAGTGTTATCAATGATCTCTGAAATAAGAAAAAGTGCATCTCGCGAATCTACGAAATGGGTCCCTTGCTCCACGGTTCGTTACTTCCCTTCTTCTTCCCTTTCCTTTTGTCGTTCTTCCTTTTTGGCAAAATACGACCCTGTTCAACGCTTCGTCGAATTATACACCGTGTGACCTATAATTTGGACACTATTTCACATGCCGTAAGCATGCAATCACGAAAAGGTGTTCCCTTTTGTAAGTGGTTCCACCTAGATGAAGAATTTATCGGCTAACAGCCCTTCCACGAGATTATAATACACGGTACGTACACGATCCGATCAAATCTGCGTACACTCGACCGATCTTAACATCGGGGGCGTCATAATGCACCGATGCAACTTTCTTCTTCCACCCCCACTTCCATCTGTTACTTCCACCTTTTTCTTTTCTTTTTTTCCCTCCGTTGACCTCAGCTCGGTGTAAAATTTCCATGATTTCACGTAACAACGACCAGCAAACACTTTGTTATTCAAATATCCCGGCAAGCACCACCTTCCTGTCGAATTTCATCCTCCTCGAGCTTTCACCGTCCTCGAACAATCGTTCGACGATACAACGGATAACGTTACCCCTATCACCGTACCAATAGGCTAATTGTGTCTGCTCGAACTACCCTTTTCAAAATGTTCTCGTTTTTCCACACTTTTCTGGCTGTTCACGCGCGCGGTTGTCAGAAATAATACGATTCCGTCGACAGCGACGACGTGTGAGGTCTCGAACACTTCCTCGGGAAATCATTCGAAGTTTGCTTATTCAAAGATTCCATTCCCGTTACGAAACGCGAGAAAGGATGCGTATGTTGCATCCGAGTGTCCGTCGAAGAATGTACGACCCTCGATATCGAGTACAACGAGAAGTGCATCGGTTTCGAACGATTAAGTAGCGAAACGTTCGTTCGTGAAACGTGTGTCCACTCAAAAACACGTGTCTCGATACGCTTTCGACGTTAGAAGCGTAATAATTCTTCTCGAGAAAGCCCTTAGTTCGTGAGGAGAAAAAATGGGGCTTTCGAGCGTGGCTAAAAGCTCTTTCGAACCAGGAAAATCGTCGAACGAAAATGCAACCGTGTAAATATTCCAAATGATAATCCGCAGATGCGTGCAATCTCGGTCTCGATCGACCATTTACATAAAGCAGACACGCTTCGAAACTTTCTCATTCGATGTCCGAACTGACACACGCTAATCTTGACGCCGTCAATGAGCTGGCATAATCGTGTCTGCGTCATCGACGCCGAATTCGCTCTGTAGACTGCAAACTTTAAACCTATTTCTACCTTCGCATTTTATTCAGGGACTGATTTCATTATCGTCATTTTTTATCGGCTGCTGAAGTGATCAGTGGATAATTTTTATGCAATTTTGCAAAAAACGATATATGTCTAACACGGAGAGAGTGCAACGTTTCGCTGCAAGGTCGATTACATGCAACAAGTACTCATCTCAATTGGCGATTATGGCCTCGTAAATTCATTTTGAGAACAAGTTAAACGAACATGATGCGCAAACGAGCTTCTTTTCTGAGTTATACGCCCTAATCCCCGTGTTGCGAAAGCTGTGCTTCAACTATTACACGTGGAATCAAGGATTCGCAGTCTGGGGATTAGATCGTCGACTTAGCCCCTGTTTCGGCGAAGTAGCGAAAGCTGACGCGACTGAATTCGATTGTATTCGGGGCAATTCAGTGCGATTAAATTTGGGGCGATTGAATTCGGGACAATGCAATTCCACGCGATTGAGTTCGGTAAGATTCCGCGCGATTTAATTCGATACAATTGAATTTGTTGCGATTCAATTCGGTTCAGTTGCACGCCATTCGATCGTGTACAAGTCAATTCAGTGTACCATTGAATTCGGGATAATTTAATTTCGGAGCGAATCAATTCGACGCTATTGAATTCACGTTTCAATTCCACGTAATTGAATCCGACACGATTCAATTTACGATTAGTGGTATTGCTGGTGGCTTCAACAGTTTGATACTACTCGAATTGAAATTCGAGACACACGCTTCCCTGTAGTTGCCGAAAAATCTATCGGCGACGCAAGTGTTAACTATGATTTTAAGTACCTTCTGTTTCCATTTTTTTACTGAAGAGCAATCGGTAGTATCACGACGATAAAGTCGTACGATGAACCACACTATTCTCTCGAAGGCCACTTAATAATAGCCTGTTATCGGTGTACTGAAAACTGATTAAAATGCGTGCCAGTCAGGATGTCCCATTAACGAATTAGCACGTCACGCTGTTTAGATAGCGACGTTGTTACAACCGTGTTATCTGCGCTCTCCTGAAAACCATAACAGATACGCCTCGAGTTTTCCCCAAAATTCGCTCGACATCTAACACTCCAATGCTGTAATTATAAATTGCGAGGCAACGTTCAAATCCCGATTTCAATAGACAATGTTGAAATTTCTTGAGACTCGGGTCGGTAAACTTTCTTCGATATGAATGAAACGCAAAGAGACGAGATTCTATCGTAATTGAACACGAAACGGGAAGCTAAATGATCGATAGGTTATCTCGATCCTCACGAGTTAAAATTCGACAGAAGGCCAGTGTTTGCGCGTTTATCATATCAGCTCTTAAGAAAAGCCTACTACAACAAATAACCCTTGCCATTATCCTTCGAACTGTATTTACACGATATCGAACGCGAAGCTTCTGTCGGAGCAAATCGACCTTAGCTACCACTGTCGTAATTGCAACCAAGACGTAACCAGATATCAGAGTCCTGCAGCAACCGCAATGTGTTATCTAGGAAAGACGCGCCTCTCATAAAACACACATTGTCGACACTCCCAACTTTGTTTAACAAAATGGCTACTAATTGACTTCCAATCTTCATGTTTAAATGAGTATCTCTACTGTTAGATGAGAAGAGCTATAGATGAGTGCTCGATAATTTGAAAATTTAAGAACGTTGAAATTTTGTAATTTCCTTTCCCTTGAAAAACAGTGATCCTCCATTTAAGCATCCACAAAAAAGTAATTTCTTCCCATCAACGATCAAAGCATCCTCGATCATTTAAATCTCCCTGTCTCTCGCCGTGCCTCAAAAGTCGCCCGTTAGCGCACGAAGACAAATAGCAGGAAGTACCAAGGAAAAATCGAGGTAATTTCGAGCGAGCATCAATATGAGTCTTCTTGGACTCGTTTAAATCGTCTGTACGTAATCGCGGCGTGTAACCCGATGCAAGAGTAGCTCGGACCTGTTTATGGACACACCGGAAAGCGTGCACGCTCGATTTTCCAATAAATCTCAATTTAAAAAAGATCGCTGAACGCACTCATAACCGTGCATTTCATTTGCCAAAGCAATTTCGTAATGACGCTCGGGAACGATGATTGCCCGGGGACGAGGTCCATGTTGCTTTTACCCGGGTAATACGTACAAGTAGAGCGGCTTTAAGCCAGAGCATTACCGTTCGCGATCAAATAACAGTGATTATGGTACCCATGCGGTATACGACGCCTATCATGCTCCAATAGCAACAACTTAAAAGACACTGCTCCTATTCCTTTACCGGTTTTTTCATTTCCTCTGTCCCTTCTTTGTATCCCATTCTTCTTTTTATAATTGTCTAATAATCAATGCGCTCGCTCGACTTTATCTCGGAAGTTAATAAAACTTACGAAGAGATCGATGTTTTTATCGGTGAAAGTTTTCTCCTATTGTAGCTCTAAAACAGCTTGGCATCGATCGATAACCGTGCACGCTAAGAATTTTCTTTGCCAATTAAAGTCGATTATCATGAACGTATATGTACATCGTTCGCAGCGAAAGGATTAATTACCAGAGTATCGTTGGGAATCAAAGGCGAAAGCTGGATGGATCTGCAACGATGAAAAGTTCCCGTGGGGTCGGGAACGATGAGCCCGTGATTCTCCATTGGAGGCCGTCGACTCGCGATCGATCAAGCCAGTCAGTCCGGGTGCCTTCAATTAGTCGGCGAGGCTAATTAATTTACGACTCGATCGCGATTTACATAATTAGACGCGCCGAGTGGATCCTTCGGCGGGTGCACTTTTTGAGGGCTTCATAATTACTCGCGTCAATTACGTCGCTTACCCTCGCTACGGGAATCCCATCGTACACGAATCACAAGTGCAGTCGCACAAGTAAAGTGCACTGCCATTATACAATATCTCTGGTACCTTCGACTTACGAAAACGAGGATTCTAATCTTGTCTGAGTACAACTTTACCTCTGCTTGATCCTAAGATGTTCATTTCGAGTGAGATTTACAACTATGTACGTTTAGGCGAGTAGCGTAATTATTGAACATGAATCTAGCTAGTAGGTAGGAAGTGTCGATCGATCTAATTACCGCGAGAAAAGACAGGAATTTTATTATGCCCGAAGAATAGGCGTGGGATAGCCAAAGACGATTTCTCGGTAACGTGATTTCACGCGTCGCCCTGAGATTTCCTTCCCTTCCCAATTCGACAACTCCAAAGGTTTTTCAACCGCGGCGACAAATCCTTCGGGCGACAAAAGAATCGTCTCCTCGAGACGAGAGTGCGCCTCCCATCCTGACCGCCTGGATAAACTTCAGAAAGCGTTCCTTAAACCTTTCACGGCGTGCCAGGTACCAAGAAGAATTCCCTCCCTTGCGAGGGAAGGGAGCGAGTCGATGCACGTGTAAGGGCACAAAAGGGCGAGTTTCCTTCGACAATACGGCTCACCGTCACCCTTCGCAGCGAACACGGTGTGCCGTGTCTGAAAGCATTAAAAAAAAAGCTTCGCGACTCGAAGTTTGCTACAAATATGTATCACCAGGGAACCCCATTGAAAGGCAGGATCCGCTGAATTCACGAAATATTTGCGCTCTTGTGTGCTCGACTACGAGCATTCCTTTTTCGACGGCGCTGGTCGAGAAAGAAAAACCGATACACGGATAAAGAACGGATTTTCCGAAATATATATTGTGCGTATACAGAATCAGAATCGACCACAATGGAAAAGGTACGGATGCGTTTGAGACCGGATGTTGCGTCACGCAAACGAGGGCATTAGGATTTTTTTCTGGACGAGAGCTGGGCGCGTCCCGGTGAAATTCAAGAGTCCTTCTATGGACCCGGCATTACGTGCTATCGCGTAAATGAGCTATTTGGAACTTTGATGTCAGGAAACTTACGAATTTTTTCATGCTAGACTTTTGGTGCTTTAGAAAGAACTTTGTATCCTTTGAACTTTGTACCTCTTCATAACTATCTTCATACTATATTTTACCCGATTTCGTTTGATACGACTTCGCCTGGCCCCATGATCCGCATCGATGGTCGAACAATCAAATACGATGCTATAAATCGATTTTTCGGTAACGTTACGTCATCCGATACTCGGCCAGGTACGATGAACCCGTGGTACAGTCGTAATCACGAGGCCCGCAGCGACTCGAAGAATTATTTGACGTGCAAATCGCTGGAAGAGCGATCATTTTTCGAGCAGAACGTCGCGCGGAAAGATACGCGGCGAGGGCGAATCGATAAATATAGCGGGCCACGATACGCTCGCGTTCAATCGATGGACGATTGAACGCAATTCTATGGGCTGGGAGTGGCGAACGAAGGCTCTTTCCGAACGGAAAAGGCGCATCCTGTGCCCTGTCAGCTGACAGTTGACAATGGTACCGGGTCCACGAACGACCACGAGGACGCTCACCCGCACCCACGCATTTTTTGGCGATCACGAAATCGTTAATCGCATCTTAAGCAAACAATCGTTCGGTCAAATTAGGACAGTTTGACCTAAGTCGCCTTAAAAGCAGCGAAACAGGAGACTTGTACATTTTTTATCTGAAAGAGAAATTAACTTGAATTAGTCTCGTAATCGTTTCTAAATTAATTGAAAATTCTGTATCAATCCCTTTGCGTCGTCATAATTCTATCGTACTCTTTAAGATGACTTTCATGTTTTTTTCGTTTATTCCTCCTTTGTTGTTTAAAGATTATAAAACAAGAGTTTTGATTACGTATGACTTTACGTACATTTATAACGCGATAAATCATACTCAACAAGATCAGGCTAATTCAATAGTGATTAACGTAGAAATCGATCTATTCACAGATGAATGCAGACGTCACAGGGTGCATCCATCAGAACGCAGAGAAAAGAAGAATAAGAAGGTGACACGAGGAAAAAGGAGGGAGCGATTTGAACACCACGATGGACCCTACGGGCGTAAATCAGACACGATGTCTGTGACATGATTGAGATGAATCGCATCTCGATAGCTGTGGCATTCTTCGATGCATGAAGTGTTATTAGAAACATTTTGTTCGTACACGTTCCATGCTGATAATCCCATTCGGCTGGCTCATAGTCACAATACCTACGCTAATACCGGTCAATGGATGATGTAACATGTATATTGTAGTATTGACTATCATTCTGTCATGTCAATTTTGTATTGTTGAGTTCTCTTGAAAGGGTGGTTCTGTTTACAATAACATCGATCGAAAATGTCTGTATGTGTAATGATTTGCGTGATATTGTACTGACATGATTCAGCGTACGTTCATCTGTACCCTATAATTGAAACAAATTATCTATAATTAAACTTACTCGTCTTTTTATTTTAGATTACAATTTTTCCAAACAAATTTGCAAAGAGCAAACTGGGTCATTTCATGAAAAAGACTGTATAACAATTGGCAGTTCATAGTAAAATAATTAGTTTAAAACTGTGAAAGCAGAACTTTTACTTGTGCTTCAAAATTTACATCTTCGCGCGATCATTTTGAAACGGTCTTGCTGGCGCCATCGACCGCAAATTCATGGACTAAAAAATTGCCGTCCATCTAGTGGTGAAAGTTGGAACTAACGAAATTGAAAATTCCATTTTTCTCGAAAAACTAGGGAGTCCTGGGCTTTAATATGATCATTATCGTGATCTACGATCAAAATATGATAGGAATAATGCCATAATATGTGTCTAAATACGCTAGAATTGATAATTCAGTTTTATTGCTTTTCATGGGAAGTACTAGTGGCGCCATCTGTCCGGCGAATAGGGTGAACTACAGCCGTTTGAAACACACTCTTCGTTAGTTCCTACCTTTGCCGCTAGATGGCGGCAGTGCGCCCTTATTTTGTATTATTTCAATTAATTTGTAATTTTTATATGTAAAATTTGCAATATTAAATGGTTTTAGAATGTTTTAATATGTTAGTTGTTAATGTTTTAATATGTATTCCTGCTTTTTAACAGTCCCAGTGCATGCGCAGTAAGCTATCCGTAGAAGTTCTCAGTAGCGTATACACTTTGATGAAATATAAGGTATCATTAGGCCCTAGTAAGGAAAAAAAAATAAATCTGAAGAAAATTGCAGGAAAGAGAATAAAAGGGTTAAATAATACAACAGATTATATATAATAAAAGTAATATTAAATTTATTTATGATTATTATTATTTTTTACGTTTGCAGCCGATTTGTTATATGAATACCAATATTTGTTGCAAAAGCAAAGGAAAAAGATACCGCTCGATTTTTATCGGATTTATGCATGTTAACAAAATAAAATCCATGTATTTCTTTGTTATTGTTTCTCTGATATTATAATTTTCACACGTATAAAATATAGTTATTCAAAGAGGTCCTTCGAAGTCGTTTTTCTTAAATAATAAATTCATTTAGTGTTTTAAAAGTTATTGTGCTTTTGTGTTATTTCAAATATAATAATCTCCTATATTCCATCATATTATTCCCATTATATTATATTATATAATTCACGATATATACATATATGTATATTAATAAATAATCATTTTGCAACATATCTGCAAGATTAAGTTAAAAAAAATTAATGAATTTAAATAATTACAACAATAAATTTGTTAGTAATCTACCAAAAAATATGAAATTATAAAAAATATGACGTTAGAATAATTATACAGCAACCAATGAGACTGGCTGCACGCTATTGGTGGATTACATGATGTCTGATTGGTTACTGTACACTAGCAATCACTCTTGCACTTCGATTTGATCTATTGGTCGATTACGTGATGTCTAATTGGCTACTGTAAACTACCAATCGTACTTACACTTGAAGAGGTCGCCGCTGCTCAGTTTTGTTTTGGAAGTCGAGGAGGTCGGATCGGCCCTGTCAACACTTACCGGTACGAGTCAAGGGTTTACTTTACCGATATTGTGCTTGTCCCTGTATTACCTACTGTGCTTTAATAAGTGTTTAGTGTGTTTTAATAAATATTTTTTAATAAATATGCGGGTGTATTAACAAATTTTATGGTGTAATTCTACAAGTGTCAGTGACTTAACCAGTGTGTTACCTGCATGCATATACGGATATATTAGTGTACCTAGTGTGTTATTAATAGTGTTTAATGTGCTTTAATAATTATTTTTTATTAATTATGGGGGTGTATTAATAAAATTTATGGTGTGGTTCTACAAGTATCAGTGACTTTACTAGTGTGTTTCCTTAAGTGATTATGCATGTGTATACGGATTTATTACTGTGTTTTATGGTGCGGTTATTTGAATGTTTTATTAATTTTTTACTGTTTTAATGTATTTTGTGGAGTGATTATTTAAGTGCTTTTACAAACTGTTATTGGGTGTTGGTGTACTTTATGCAATGATTATTTAAGTGTTTTGGCATAGTGTTACTGGTGCTTTAGTGTACTTTATGCAATGATTATTTAATTGTTTTGACATATTGTTACTGGTGGTTTAGTGTATTACGTGGAATGATTATTTAAGTGTTTTGACATATTGTTACTGGTGTTTTAATATATTTTATGGAGTGGTTATTTAAATGTTTTAACAAATTGCTACTGGTGTTTTAGTGTGTATTATGGAATGGTTATTTAAATATTTTAACAAATTGTTACTGGTGTTTTAGTATGTATTATAGAGTGGTTATTTAAATGTTTTAGAATACTTGCACTGGTGTTTTAATGTGTTTTACCATGTAGTTATCTATATGTTTCGGTATAAATTTGCAAACGTTTTAACCTGTGCCATACAATAATTATTCAAGTGCATTGACATATTTTTTCGAATATTTTATAATGTTTCACTGAGTGACTATACGTTTTGATATACATTTGCAAATTTATTACTGGTTTTTGTAATGTAGTACTGCATGCATGCTTAACTTTTTTATTAACTGTTTGCGTTTCAAAAATGTATACGTTACTCGAAATGCAAATTGATTGACAGTTACTAAATTGTTGTCCTGCTATGATTACAGGTCACGCTGCCAATCCAATGGACAAACTGTCAAATCCAAACGTTGCCAAAGCAGTCCAAAGCAGTCCAAAGCAGTCCAAAGCAGTCCAAAGCAGTCCAAATCTCTGATGCTCTACCGGTAAAGCGATCGCAGTGGTGCAAGTCAGCGATCGGTGAGTCGCATGCTTTATGGTTCCTCCGGTTCCCATCATGTCGTAGGACGAATGGTCCGAAGCGACACGGGAACTGGTTGTATTTTATATTTTTGAGCGAGCATAGTGACCACGACTGTACGATCGTGCAAAATTCGTACACACTGTTTATTTCATTTATTAGCTCAGGTTAGGGTTTTCTTGTACATTTTTTCTTTTCTTATCAATTTTTAAAACTACATAGAAGTCGGATGACCCTCCGATTTCATAGTAGTTGTCGAGTCATAGTAGTATTATAGAGTCACTTTTAAATTCTTTTTACATTTTTATAAATTCTATCAATTTTCAAATACATATGTACAAGAAAGTTTCGCGGAAAACAGATTTCGATATCAAAGTTATTTACGAATGTTTGAGTCATTTCGAAATTTACTTTGATATCACAAATCTGTTAAAAATGAAACAACCGATACTTAGATTTTTGCAAAGTGATCTTCCATTTTCCATTTTGAAAGTTTTTTATAGTTAAAGTCAAATTTTGCTGGAAGACACTTTATTAGCATGTTTCTAATCATGTTTTTAGCTCAGGATTTTCAGCACACATGAAGAAAACTGGTAGGTCAAAATACATGTGGCCGTGTTCATTTTTATGCTCTAAATTCATGCGCGTGCTTAGTTGCTACTCGCATGAGTTAGGGCAGGTGGACACGGTTTAGTTTTAAGATATTTTGGCGATCGACAAATTGACAGTGAATTATCGACACAAGTTACACGTGTGTGTGTGGTTAGGTCGTGGACCTTGTGTCGATTAATCTATAAATTTATTTTTTAAATTTTGCAAAATTCTATTTGAAAATGCACACAAAATGCAAGTCGAGTCATTTGAGAATGCATACAAAATGCAAGTAGAGTCATTTGAAAATGCATACAAAATGCAAGTAGAGTCATTTGAAAATTTTATAAATTAATTAAGTTAGAAAATTGTATGAGTAGTTTAAATTATTACATGTGCATATTACATTAAATATTCGAAAGAGTACGAAAATGAAATATGTATGTTCACTGTCGATTGTCGATCGATTTCAGCAAAAAGGTATGAACTTAGAGTGTGAATGTAGTATTGAACTCGGGTGTCGGAGACGTCCCGGGACGTACTCCCTAGGATTAGGCTTTTTTGCACCCGGGTGGTATGTGTGAGAACCGTGGAGTGTGTTTTTGTGAGAATGGACTTTGCAATTTTTTAAATATAGCGATAGGCAGGCAGGTAGCTTACTTCTGGTGTGAATGAGTTAGTTTTAAGTAGGTAGGGCCAGAGCAAGCTTTCACGTTTCTCTCTCCTCCTCTCTCACACGTGAGATGCTTGCATCTGGGAGGTTCACGAAAAATCGAGAAGAGAAAAATATTAAATATAAATTTATTTAATATTCTCTTGAACTCGATTGTTCGTTCAGGCCAGGCCTTTTAGTTTGTAAGTCGCAGTCGGGTTCTAGATCCGACTGCAAAAATGAAGTATAAAGTGAAGTGAAGTGAAGTGCAGTGAAATAAAATATTCTGCTCGGACATTCTTTTACGGACAGCGCATTCTGAGAATCGCTGATCGTATATCTTTTTATTTTGAGTCATTTTTCTTTCTTACCAAACTAACTTATATAAAATTTCGATTTTGTTATCGATCGAAATAAATGGATAGTATTGCAATTTTATTTCTATAAAACTGTCTGCTATCTGTTTATGGAGATTGATAGCAAAATTGAGAATTTATGTAATTGAAAACTAAGAATGTCCGAGTTACCGTAAAATTTCGCGAGTGATTTTTGTGAGGCTTTGCCGAAGAGAGAAGAGGCTATATGCCGAAGAGCCCCGGCAAAATTGCCAAAGAAGAGGGGAACTATCAATGGCTGTCCATCTTAGGATGGAGAGTCATTTTGTCACTATGCTCGCTAATTATTTTTTTGTATTTTACATGTGTTTTTTTGAACGATACAAAATGTATCGTTTTGCTCGAATTTTTACGAGCAAAGCCACCCGCGATTTTTATGCCCTCCCAATTAAATTTCGAGATTAAAGATTTTTTCATAACTTCGCGATTAAATTCTGAGATTAGAGATTTTTGCATCCCTTCGCGCTTCGAGATTTTTATGCCCACCCAATTAAATTTCACGATTAGAGATTTTTGTGTCCCTTCGCGATTACATTACGAAATTAGAGATTTTTGCATCCCTCGCGATTACAGTACGAAATTAGAGATTTTTGTATCCCTTCGCGATTAAATTTTGAGATTCGAAATTTTTATATTCCTTCGCGATTTTATTTCGAGCTTCGAGATTTGTATACCCCTTCGCAATTTTAATTTCCCCGATTTTTATGTGTTAATTATTTTTCTCTGTTTCAGGAATTGATTTTGAATAAATTGTTTGATTGTTGATTGATCTTAATTTCGTAATTGTCATTGTGTTTTCTGTGTCTCGATAGGGTTGTTTCACTTCTTCTCGTACAATTTTATAGGATAATAAAATTTTGTATGTTTCAGATTTTATTTTTTGGTAAGTCAATGCTCTCTTTTCTCAAATTTCTGTCTTAATAAATTTTTGTCTGTTTTAGTGTTTCTTCTTTGCTAAGTTCTGTCGTTTCCTCAAATCCGCAATTTTCATTGCGTTTCGTATTTTTTGAAATTCTTGTATGAAATAAAGAAAAATTTTCCTCCTCCTCCCACAATTTTCTGTGTTAATAGAATTTTGTCTATTTCAGATTTTTATTTTACGTAAGTAATGAAATAATTTATATTTGTCTCAATAAAATTTTATCTGTTTCAGAATTTAATTTTTGGTAAGTCCATTCAATGCATTAGTTTTTTAATTCCGAGCTGTGGGTGGAAGGGTGGGCTCGGGCGCAGGTTTTTCGTCACGATATGTGACGAAAAGCTTGCGCAAATTGTAAGTGCCTTTTGTTCTAACTTGCACTCATCTTGACGACAATTTTTTAACTTGTTAGATATTAGTTTGTAGCAACAGCCTATCGTTTTTATTAACAGATGCTTTAAACTTAAAAGAAAGTTCTTCCAACTTTCTTCTTTTACTCTTTTCTTTACTTACTTTTACATTATACGAGTGCAATTTTAGAACAAAAGGTACATTTAGGGCTTTAATTTTATGTAAGTAATTTTCAATGTTTCATATTTGTCTTAATCATTTTTGTATGTTTCAGGTTTCAATTTTATGTAAGCAGTTTATTTATTCATATATATCTTCGTTGTATTTGTATGTTTCAGGTTTTTATTTTAATGATTCATGTTTGTCTTAATTTCGTTCAGATGTTCCGGGTCTTATTTTAATGAAGTAATTGAATATTTCTCAAGTATATTGTATATTTTACAGGTGTATTTTTATTGAGTCGACACGAATTGTGCATGCCTAAACATTATAATGTTATTAATATTGCATTTGTTTCTCCGTTTCTTCATTTTATTGTTACGACTAATTATTCTGTAGGTAATGAATAGGTCATCATTGAAGACATCCATCGAGGGATCATCGAGGGATCATCGAGGGATCATCGAGGGATGCGTGCGTTAGTTTTAAGTTAATTTTATGCGTGCGTTAGTTTTAAGTTAAGTGTGCTCGTGGGTAGGGAGGGTGGGTCCTTGTAAGTACCTCTCATTCTAAATTGCACTCATCTTCTCAATTCTCAAACTTTGTACGCGTTAGCTTGTAGTATACCCACTTATTTTTTGCCAATCGTTCTGCGCCCAAGTGGATCATTGGGGGTTCATAGCGCTGTGAACACGCGGTAGAGGTGAGCTGCAAGTGCCGGTGTAGCGCGAGTGATATTCTTTGCCCGGCGGGGCGGATCGGGGTTGGCACCTCTCATACTCTGATGTGCCTCCCCGACCCGCCGCCATTCTGCCAAGGGGCATCACGGTCTGGGTATCCTCTCTGTGGTAAGACGCGAGAGCGCTGGGGGAAATGGGAACCCTCCGCCAACTGGGGTGTATCACTCGTTCTTGCCAAAGGTATCTTCGGTTCATCTTTGCCATCGTGGTTCACGTAAGCCACTATGGGCTACCCTTTGACCCATGGAAAGCAAGGTTCGCTTGGCGAAAAATAATGGTCCCCTTTTTTGACAGAAAGTTCTTCTAACTTTCTTTTCTTTTGGTAGAAAGTTCTTCTAACTTTCTTCTCTTTTAGTAGAAAGTTCTTCTAACTTTCTTTTTTGCCCCTTTGCTTTTTGAATTCGTCATAGATTATTTGAGTGCAATCTTAGAATGAGAGGTACCGTGCGGCGTTTAGAATAAGTTAAGCGTGCGTGTGTGGGATCCCTTGCGATTAGTATTAAGTTAATGTACGTGTGTGTGTGTGTGATACAAGTTCTTTACTGGATTGTGGTAAAGAACTTGTATATGCGAGCCTATGAGCTAAGTAGAGTCAGAACTCATTTATCCTTCTGATAAATGAGGTTGCATTTGGTGGGAGGAAGGGATTTGGAGTTAGGGTGGGTCGCTATCGTAGCCACCTCCACGTGGTGTGACCTGGTAATTGGTATAGTTCTCTGAAGGCTTTAAAAAATCTTCAGAGAACTATACCGAGCTAAGAGCTACGATTGTAATTTTGCTTACAATATACATATGTATATATAGTTGTATAGATTTATACAGTCATATATATAACTAACCTAACCCAGCCTAATGTAATCTAACCCAACCTATACATTCATAGTTTACAGTGCAATTATAAGAATTTTCGAAAAATTATGTAGGATCATTAAAGTGCCCTCATCAGTCACCACTGCGTGTACCGGCTAGGTACGGCATTGGCAGCAGGCTGTGACATCAGCTGACGCATGTGCATAAAGCTCTCGCGTGAGATAAAATCTCAAGACTGCCCAACACTATTTGAAACACACGCTTCGTTAGTTCCTACCTTTGCCGTTAGATAGCGCCGCTGGGGCCTTATTTTGTTCTATTTCAATTAATTTGTAATTTTCATATGCAAAATTTGCAATATTAAATAGTTTTAGAATGTTTTAATATGTTAGCAAGCTAACAAAACCAGTAATTTATAAATTTATAGATGTTTTATTTGTCTAATGTTATCACATTGTATTCCTGCTTTTTGACCCTATATCGTTAGTGTTGATGAACTGCGCTGTTCACCGCATTCATACAGACTCGTGGAAATATAAATATTTTCCTATAATTGTAAAGTTGTTCGCAAAAATATCTAAATATGTTCGGCAGATTAATTTCTAGTGCATATCAAGCACTTCCGTACGTACTTACTCTTTGTTCTAAAACAGACGAAGTATGCATCATTTTTGGAGGTTAAACATTCGCATTTATTTTCCAGTCGCCTCATACCATTTGGACAAACATCAACATCGATCATCAATTCACCAATAACAAATCAGTGGAATCTTTCGTTAATTAGAACAAAAATGAGATATCATTTCCCACGTCCTAATGAACGGCGTCGTATTAAACGTCACGGCTGGTTTGCAAGAATGTCCACTCCAGGTGGTAGAAGAGTTCTTATGAGAAGAATATTGAAAGGGAAATATGTGCTCAGTCATTAATCATATTGTATATTAATTTGTTAATAAATAGTTGTTTTACTTAAAAGTACGTGAATTATCATTTATCCTATTAAATTTATTATGATAACATAAATTAAATTTGATTTGGTTATGCATCAAATTTGTTAATGCAAAGTAAAAGTAAAATATATACATAATACATTTAAATTTAATATTGCAAATCAAGTTGTTTACATGTCCAATGAAATGATGGCGGTAAAGGTGCTTCAATTGTTACATCCTTGCCATAAAAGTTTGGTAGAACCACTTTTTTCAAATGAATATGAGCTGGAATTATTATCTGTCGTTCTTCACTTACAGCCAACAATTGTAAAAGTCTTTTATTCAATTTTGGTGGTGCATTAGCAGTCTCTAGAAAGGGATCAACTTTTACATGAGTATTGCCTACTTTCTTAACTCGTGATCCACAAACGTTATCTCCAAGAATTGGGGAATACAAATATGTTGACGCATAAAGTCTAATTGCATGCCATCTTTTAGTACTTGAAGTTATTTCAACCAATGAACACAAATCAAGGATAGAATTGGATAATATCTTAAATTCTGTATTTAATAATTTTATCCTGTTTAGTTTCTCATCATTTTTGGACCATGAAGTAACAATAACTGCCTGTAAATTATGTGTAAGTAATTAAATATTTTCGTGTACAAGTAATGAGAAATAAAATTACCTTGGAACCATCATGGTTGGGTCTTTGCATTGATTTCATTGCCACACGATGTTTACCTTCTAATTGTTTAGGTTTACCACATGTGACTACCCAGTATTTATATGAAAGATATTTATTTTGAATAACAGACACTTCCACAGCACGTTGTATTTTTTCATTTGTTGCTAAAAGTGTAACACCACTCATATACCTAATTCAAAGATGAGATAAAATATAGCTCATAAAATAGAGCTATTTATATCAATTTTTAATATATTATTATATTTACATTTCAGGACATTTAATTATAGCTAAGTTTGGATATCCCAGATGTTTGGAAATGTATGGTACTGCTTCTGTCAATGTATAGTTTACAGCATTTGGTACACCATACGCGGATACCTTTACACCGTCACGTTTTATTCCGTATGGTTTGTTCAATGCTACTAATCCATCTACGATACAGATTTAAATCTAAAAAATCTATGAATTCTAGATAAAGCGATACACCTTTACCTTCATTAAAAATTATATTAGCAAGAAGATCTTCTGAAAACTCTGTCATCGATTTCCAAGGATGAATTTGTTTATAAGGATGTAATGCCTTTTTTGATATTGGCTGTAGCTCTGCAAAATTTCTTTTCAGCAATTTTATACATGGTGCACATATAGTTGTGTGCTTGAATATAGCAGATTTTATTATTAAGTAAACCATTCTTTTTATACAATTCTAAAATATATTTATGATTTAAAAGTACTTTTTTCAAAAGCATTTACAAAAACATAAACAACAGCATAGGTTATATATGCTACTCAAAACAAGGTATAACCTAGGGAATTATATCTACTCTTTGTTACTACACATGTTTGCTCACTTCATTATCAATCGATACGAACGTACATAAAAATGTACAAAAAATAAATATACAATTATCATTTCATGTTTTACTGTATATACGAATTTACATTTTTCTGTTTCTTGTTTTAAAGAAACAAAGCATACAAAATAAACATAAATTATGCGTAGGTGTTACATTGTATTGAAAAGTAACTAGTTGAACATTCGATTTTACATCAAAAGTTTTCGATCTACACAATATAAGTTCATGAGTGTTCGTAACTAGAGACTCATGAATTGGCGCGCAGCGTCTTATTCTGCGTGTTTTCGATATTGTATCGTGCAAATGGTGGCTTCGACGATGTTTTGTTCAATGTTTCTTAAACATTAATCGGTCATACCATCAGTTGCGCATAATAAGTAGGAAGATAGCGTTTGTCGCTTGATTCTGTACTTGTAGAAACTTACTGCCGACATGGTAAAGCTTCAGAAGAAATTTTTTGCGGGTGACAAAGTCTTTGCGAAAGTTCGAGGTTATCCACCGTGGCCAGCTAAAGTAAGAACAGTTGTAGAATTGACAAACATTTTTATAATTTTCGCAAGATTTGCAGTAATGAGTATTTACATCAGTTATAATAATTTTTAATTTTAAAATTATTCATTCGTGTTTTGTCCCTATGTTTGAAATCAATATAATAATACCATTAATGTGTTCGAAATTATGTTTACATAAAGATTACGTACGGTAATAAGGTTATTTAAATTCAACAGATTACCATAAATTATTAAATTCATCATGTGTTTTAAATGATGAATGAATTGTTAAATATGACATAATTTCATTTATACGAAATAATGACTACATTACCATGTGACTTTCTTAAAATAAGAAAATAATACAATGAAATGTATTTCATTAATATTATTTCAGGTTGAAAAAGTGATTGAGCCAAATTCAAAGAATACAAAATACAGTGTTTACTTCTATGGTACGGGGGAAACGTAAGTAATATTAATCTGAGAAATGTAATTAAATAAGAGAGCAATTTTAAATATGTCTAATATAATTACATTTAAACATTGTGTTATAGTGCTGTATGTAAAGTGGAAGAACTGTATACATATACAGAGAATAAAGCAAAATTTGGCAAGCCCATTAGAAGAAAGTTTTTTCATGAAGGCTTAATACAGTTAGAACAAGAGCTTAAAAATGACAGAAACAAATCAGCAAATCTGAGTGATCTGAAAGGTAAATATAATACATATTTAGATTCTGTTAAATATAAACATTTAAACACAATAATTTTTAATATTTATTATATCAATGCAGAAGCTGGTATCGGTGATGGAACCAGAGCTGGTGATACTGGACTAAATTTACCTACGGTTAGCGCAGCCGACAGTGATTTAGAATCAGGATCTCTGGTTATTGATGAGGAGGAGAAAAAGAAATCTATGAAAAGGAAAACTCTTTCTGCCACTAATAACCCTGTAATATATTTGTATTTTGATATATATGTACATGTATATATATATATAAGATATATGCATGTTTTTTTATTTACATGCATCAGATTTTGTTAGGAGTTTTTGCTCGTCACTGCAATAATGTTTGAGGAAACAATTATTGAATCGAGCACTCCGATAGTAATTTAGGAATTGCCGACAAACATTCGTGAAGGCTAAATAGTTTGTGCGATTATTCCTTACAATTGCATAGGTATTTTATTGTAAGAATATGATTCGTTGAATTTGCATAGAAATAAAAGATTCTGAATAATTAGGATACACCCGAGGTAAAGAAACGGCGTGGGAAAGCAAAATCTTTACCCACATCTTCGAGCGACACGAAACACGATACCGGTGCAGAATCTCAAGGAGAGGAATCGCCAAAAGAAGTTGTGAGTCGTAGTGGACGAAAAATTAAACCAAAGCGGTTTGCTGATTTCTCAAGTTCAGAGGAAACGGATAATACGACAGAAAAAAATGGTATATACAAATAATACAACTAGATTACACTATTTGATAAAACTTTAGTTCTTGTGCATTTCAATCATATTGTAGAACATGGAAGAGGTCGTCCTAAAATCAAGATCGAAGATGCCAGCGACCAAGCAACACCTAGCGCGATGCACAAAAAGAGAGCTGCTATGGAAAGTAAGTGTTGCGAAGTAATTTATGTATAGCTAGACCGCTTAGCCTTTAACATTCTAGGTGTTTACAACTTTCCACTGCCAAAGTCCGTAACTAAGCGATCAAGCTATAAGTAAAATTATGTTATTAGGATTTAAGTAAAATTTACTTCACAGAAAAAAATAATTTAGGTGAAGCACCGATATTGGAAGGCACTGTAGTGTCTAGTACTTCATCCTCAGATACGGGGGGACGATTTTTACTAGCATTAACATTCGCTGGTGAATATGTTGGAATTAAGTTGGATATAGATAAGCCAAAGTCTTTTGAAAGTGAAAAAGCTCGAGCACAATGGGAATGGTCTACGGCTAGAAATGCTATGAAATTGAAGGGGCAATTGGAAAGCGGCGAAATTTTGCCAGAGCAAGTGAAAGATTGTTTAGATTTCAATATACATGTTCCAGACGATGAAAAGCGGTTGTTAGCAAAGGACGGCGCTCTTCATCGCAAGACAAATAAATTAAGGTAACGAGAAGGAATTAATTTTTTAAAATTATAATTTTTTAATTATGAATATTAATTTCAGATGGCTTCGTATAGAAGCACAACTTTTACAACTGGATGCACAAATTAAATCTAACCTTGGATTGGATCGAGCAAATCCGGATAAGTGTTTGCAAGCAATGGACGATATGTTGTTGCTACCAATCGATCCGTTGATGTTGAAAAAGCATCCGCATATCGTGGAAACGGTCAAAAGGGTAAAGAAATGTGGCCTAAGTTACTATTGCTTATTCGTTACTTATTGTTCGTAGCATAATGTACTTGTAATCTTAATATTTTCAGTTGCGGCGGTACATCGGTAATTTAGCTGACTGGAAATTAAGCGAAGAAGAGGAGGTATTATTTTTTATTATCCGAAATATACAGATGTATGATCCATAACTATGTTTCTGAACTTGTTCTTTTAAATTAATGTTGCAGGCTATTTTCAAACAAAAGGCAGAACAAATTAGGCAAAAGGCTGAACATATATACAACAAATTTAAGGTAATTAAATTAAATTTTTATTTAATTAAGTGAAATTCAGTTGTATATAGCTGTGTCTTTTGAATATATAATTATATTTTTTCTTTCACTAAACAACGTACAGGCTATGTTTACCATACCGGAAGGTCAGTCGTTTTGGCAATCATTTTCGGACCAAGTGGTCCATTTCAAAGAGTTAACAAAGGATATGCCCGAAGAAAAAGTATTTTCTCTAATATCTGATCCTGCTTGTCCAGGTAAATATGTCAATTAATAAATAGTACGTAACATACTGCTTGCCATTTTAATACGAGAAAAAAATGTGCGTTTTCGTGAACGAAGAAAATAAACTTACAGATACAGCCATATCAGAGGATTCACCCGTGGAAGAAAGCGGCAATCAACCGGATACAGATGCGCCAGTCGAATCTAAATTAGAAGTGCCTACAAGGAGTGTAACTCCAAAAGAGTCAGAGGCCAAGTAACATAGTGATCTTTTGTATCTGATATTGTGAAAAATTATTATTTTCTTTCGTACCAATGTGGTACGTTACACGATACGAGTGTCTTAAAGTTGAAGAAAACGGAAAAGAAAGCAAAAAACTAATTCGTTTTTTCACACTTGGATAAATTCTGATGTTACGTTTTATTCGATGGGACTTCTGATACATTTTCCTTGCAATATTTGTAACTAAGAAGCTCGTGAGACAAACGATAAGTCTTTACTCTGTTGTCAAGCATGTTAAGAAAGATGATCAGTTAATTATAGCGCACCTAGAATTTAAATTAGATACCATAATTCTTTCCTTTATTCAGTATCGCGTTTCTTTTACGGTCGCAATTCCTTCCTCGTCGTGAGGCACCACCGAAGCAGAAAGATAAGTACGAACACCATATAGATGTCTTCGTTGTTTTAACGCAAAATTTGCCTATTTCATTAATCACAGATACCAATGTATATATTTATAAATATAAGAGAAAAAAAAAGGAAAACTGCAATACTCTATATACAAAGATCAAAGGTGCGATGTGGGGTAGACGCGATAAACGGCAAGCTCTATTATTTTAGAACAGCGATATCCAAACAATGTTATTGGAATTAATAAGCCGTTATTTTGATCGTAAGTGTTTTCATCGCACTTTGAAGGCATAATTAGAATGAATTGATTCGAAAAGAAACATTTGAAAAAATTAGGCCTTTTATTGTTTATATTTGCGTAAAAAGATTAAATTTTTATCGCGTTCGCGTAAGATATCGCTATCACAACATTGTACAAATTAGAAAAGTAATGATTTTTAATTGAATTTCGGCTAAAGAATATTATTAAAGACTTATCGATAGGTTTTTATGTCATTCAAAGAGAGTATTGTGAGGACAAAAACGTGTCCTGCATAGATCTCTTAAAAGAACACAAATCACAGCGTAATTTATAAATTACACTTTTATATGGGCAACAAAAGTTTAAACAAGCCGCATATTTATTTAGATTCCGTATCTCCTCATGGTGTAAGGCACAATAATCATCTATTTCTGTTAACCGATGCTTTTTAAGGCGGTCTATGCTTAAGTTAAGCACGACATATACGACATAAACGATATAAATGTACTTTTGTAAACACTTGTCGCAGAAATAACACTGTAAAAGGTGATGTTGTTAATAAAAACAAATTGCTCTATACTTTGATGTCCAATGATGGGGAACCTCATTAGGGATCTCCGTTTTGTTTTATTTTAATTCAACGCAAAATAATGCCTTTGAAGTGCATTGAAAACAGAAAACGTTAAACACGATTATTTTTCATTTTACGTTTCATTTCGTTCGATATGTTTATAGCTGATTAATTTCTTTTTAAATAGTACTACGATAAGATTTCGAAAAAAAAGTATACGGTTAAATAAAGTTTCATGTTAATTGTAAGATTGTTTTTAAGTGTCAAAAAGTATAAATATTTTTAATAAAAAATTGCTACAGATTTTACGGTATCCTTTAAACTTTATTTCAATATTTTATTGTCAATACGCGGTTTTCATTCGATTAGCATAGAACATTTATGCGATGTTGCGTGCAAAGTTAGCAGCCCGTACTTATAATGCGATTTAATATTTAATGTTGATTACCTTGTGTGATAGTAAAAAAGTAGATGAATTGAAATGGTTACATTCACTTTTTATGCCATTAACAGTCAGTATTTTCTTGGATACGATTCAAAAGAGAATGGCAATTTTTAATAACAAATAAGGAAATATGACATATTTTTGTTGAATTGTACCTATTCGAAGTATGTGTCGTGCAACTTTCATCTCTTTATTCTTCTTCAAATTGATTGGTCTCGCGACATTTTCTATAATTACCGTCAAAAAAACAAAACAGTACAAAAAAAAGACCATATTCTTCATTTATAACAAACTGGGAATATGTTACAATATAATACTCAGTTGTTTGGTTATTGGATCGACTTACATCACACTGCCAATTATATATAACGCAGAGTATTTTAACAAAACAACCATAACGACAAGTATCGAAATTCTTCACGGAGTATTAGGCAACATAGTAATCGGCGTGACCTTATTCTGCTATTGTTGCAATCAATTAGCGTTCGTGAAATTTGGAAACCATTTGATTAATATCCTGGAGGAACTAAGACGTCTACGAGAACCGGTGAATCGAAAACGAATCGTGTCTGTTTTAACATTAATTTATTTCTTCGAATTGATATTGCTCCTTGTTCTTACAATCAGTGATTATTTAACTTTTAATTCGAAATTTGGCTATTGGTTAGTGAATATTTTACCGTCATCTTTTGTAAATTGGCTTTTCATTCAATATTATGCAGTATTGCTCGTGATGCATGCAATTTTTGTGAACATGAACAAAATCATAGAAAATACTTTCTTGAGTAGAACCGACGATGTTCAGGTAAATTATTTGCATCGATCTTGTCGCGTATTCATCGACAGCGTCAAAATTCAATCTCTTATGCAACTTCGAAATATTCACGGGCATCTCTGCAACATTTCCGTCCAAGTTTCGCATTTTTATTCTCTTCCAATTCTGTTGGGAACTAGTTTAAAATTCGTAGTATCACTGTATAATTCGTATTATCTATTCGAACCATTCCTGGCGAAGAATATGACCGTAGAACCTGGGATTATAATAAATACTCTGCTTTGGTTAATCTATCTCCTGTATCCAATCGGTTTGTTGACCACCAAAGTGACCACGGTCATTAACGAGGTAAGGAGAATTAAAGAATTACGCAGCACCGATAGTAGTAGACACAGATGTTAGTGCTACGTTTTTAAAAATGTTGAGATTCTGGTGTAGACGTCAAGAGAGTAATTTGTTACAGGTCGAACAAACGGGAAGTATCGTTCACGCGTTATTGAATCATACGTTCGATAAAGAAGTGAAATCTGAGGTAAAATACGTCGGTTAGTTATCATTATGTAAATTGCTAATTCAATGAAAATTTTGTTCTAGCTCAAACAGTTTTCGCTTCAGTTACTGCATCAAAAGGTCAAGTTTACGGCTAATGGATATTTTGTTCTTGATAACACTCTTTTTAAATCGGTGAGCTAATCGATCGTTATTGCTCTTGTTATTTTACGAACTTTGTCTTGTTTCTTTATTAGATACTCAGTACAGTGACGACGTATCTGGTAATTTTAATTCAATTTCAAATGGGACCGGTGGAATCATCCTGTAACATCGGTAATTGCACGTGCAATGATACCGACAGAAAAGATTAATCCTTTCGGTATTCCTGTAAGGAAGATCGAGGTGCAGATTATCTATATTTTATTACAAATGAGGGTTAATTTGCTTTTCATAACTAAACGGTTAATTGACCTGTAAATATTTTTGAAAAATAAATGAAAATCCTCTTACATTCGAAGTAATTATTTTGTGGCTGATGAAATGCACGCGCTAGAGGTAAATATAGGAACAAAGCATACCAGTACGACACTCAGTATCGTATCCTCCTTTTTTTTTTTCTGTCTGTTTAATTAGAATTTATCGACAATTCCGTTAAAGAGGAATAATAATACATCAATTGCATGCATGGCAGCGAATTATATGATCGTGGCTGATTAACATATTTTGTTGCTCGCAACGAGTCTCTTCGTTTCTTCGTACGTACACGCGTACTGTTTGTGATCACGAATTTTAAAGCGTCTAAAATACGAGTATCTTCTATTATACTATCAAGTATTACGTGGTCACTTGTTCTTTTACGTCGATTGTTGAACGGCGGAACGGGCCTTTGCTAACCCAACCTATGTTTCAAAGTTTAAATTAAATTTCAGATTCTTCTTTATTATTTCTTCAACATAGAAAAGTTTTCCGCGAAAAGAACGTGGATCTAGGTTGCAATTTGCCCGGCTTCCGCTATTCAAGGGTTAACATCCTACATTCGTACATTTTCACTAACAGCTTTGTCTTTCACGAATATTCGACAGTATTTCAGATTGAAATACTGATTGAACGCGGAGCTAAGACAGCTAAAATTATGGATTCCAGTACGATCGAAATATATTCAGATCAAAAATATATGTACATTCTAGCGAAATACTGTCCGATATTCGTTCGCTGGTTTATTAAACCTCCGAGGACTATACATCCTCCATATTGGCATTACACGAAGACTTGTTTACTCGTATATCGGTGAACTTAACTTCGAACAATTGTTTCAACAGCTAATAACACCATAATGCGTCGTCTGAAAAATATCGTATCAAATATTCTCTGCTAATCCCCTCTCACCGATCCGGTTTCATTAGTCTGTCTTGCAGTAAATCGGCGGAGAAGAAAGATAACAATTAGTTCGTGTAACGATCCTCCATTATTCGGAACGTTGCATTCTCTATTTGAAAGACTTATAATATCATAAAAATTTGATCGTTCGTGTTCGACGAACGAAAAAGGACATCCTTCAAGGGACTGTGTTTTATACTGCGTTCGATTCTTTTTTCTTCATTAAAAAAAGAACGCGAAAAAATCTTCTCTACTCGACAAGTTCACATTTTTCCATCTAAATTCCATTTCGAATAGGAAACTTTCATCACTGTTCTCGCGTAAAAAACATGCTCTATATACTTTATCGTATAATATAATAAATATTGTCGCTGCTGGCCGGTATTTGACGTATCAAAAGCTTTTTTGCAACCCTTTTCAGTCGGTTGGCAAAATATGCTTGCCAAAGTATTTTTATTTCAAATTTAATATTTTGTCAGTATTACCGTTGATGTATTATACGTTAGAAATATAAAAAGATCTATTATAACGTTTGCTTGATTTTAGAGCGAATTCGACCGAAAAAGGTTAGGCAAACACGCACAATGATAATTTTGATAGAAAGCAATCGAGCTGGCAAAGAAATTTCTATCTATTACGAATATTAGTGAAAAATTAATCGATAACGACTCTCTCGATGCATTTTCTCGTGCAAAGTTCCTCGACAAAAAATCCCTCGAAGGATACATCGAAAGTATCAAAGGGGTTTCATTGGCGTATCTATTACGGTCACAGACTCTATATTAGCTAAATTAATAAATACACGTTAATATTGCACACTGACAATGGTAGACTTAAGGACCCAGCGATAATCGTTTCACCGATCGAACCTTAAATCTATGCAATCGTTCTGTATCATAATTTCAACGGTGTGCGTTTTTTTTTCTTCTTCCTCGAATCGTGTTGATTCTATCGTGAGATACCCGATAATAGCAGCACTCGTTAATTATTCTGAACCGAGTCCATAAACGCGATAAAATAATTCAGATTTCATTTATCTGAAATAAAGAATTAATTGTCTCTTGTAGATCTTCGAATGCCATTTGCTCGCGTTCATTATCGTGTTATAATCATTTTCTTTTACAGGGTGTTTCACAAAGATTTCTCAAACATATTGTTAATGTTGCAATTTTTTGTTGATGGTGTACAATCTTTTTGAGACACCCTGTACGCCAGTCAAATGTTCGTATTATTTGTCGTGTAGTCGCAATGAAATAAAAAAAGGGAACCATTGGAATCTTTTAACGATTAGTCGTTTGAAAGACTATCTCTCGAGGGTTCGTTTCCTTTTAACCGATGCTTTCGTTAGACGGAAGTCTCAGCCGAGGTAGTGCCGTTAATCGTTAACGGGCTGATGCTTTCCTTCGATCGTATCAAGTCTACCTGTAACGATGAAATCAAATATTTTGTATACACTTTGTTAACCATTTTATTGCTACTGGTTCTTTACTTTTTCCCTCTTTTGGTTTTTGGTTTCAATTTACAATAAATTACGTTCTTATTATTCAAGAAAGAAGTATTGTTTATGTAGTTACTATAAATTTGCCATCTATAAGTCACGCAACGAGAGGTCTAAAGTTGGTAATATAATAAATACTACATATATTTGTAATTTTACAAAATGTACGAACAATAATTCGATCGTTCTAAAAAATTATTTTGATTCAATTAAGATCTTCGAAACATCGTGACGATGCTTGAAGTACGTGCTTTATGGAAAGAGATAAGCTATGAACGCGATGGCAAATGTTTATTCCAACGATAGAAGTTAAACGGTCGTTATGGTACACGAAACTACATTTGTCACGCTGAAATTACCTTATCAAGATAGATAATATTGACCGGCGAATCAAGTATATGCTCGAAATATACATACATGCGCATAGATAAAATTGATAGTGTGCGAACAACATTTAGATGTCTCGGTTTAAGTGAGGAACCATGCAAAAGTAAAAGTCTTTCTCGTTCGATTTTTACTACATCTATTTGAATATTTTCATTCTGAAGTATCAACTAAACCGGAGTCGTCGTTGCGAAGGGAAAAATCTATCTAAGACGACTCGATCAGAAGGGTTCCGTGCAGCCCCCTTTTATAATCTTACTCACAGTAGCGTACAGGGATTATGTTGCATGCCCGTGTATTGGTGCTCTTGCTGTGTAACTTGGTTTGGTGATGGTGATGGTGGTTAGAATTTAGAGTCATTTACGTTTGTCACCTTGATAGAGATCCCATTGTCATCCTCGTCTTCCTCGGTCATCGTGGTTAGCCTCGTAGTCTCGTCAGCCATTAACGAGTTTTCCTTCTTCGAATGTTTCTTTTGTTTCCCCGTGCTAAATTAAAAGCAAACAATCTCTCAACGATCTAATTTTAACGGTAAAAATCTATTTCGTACGTACCTTATTAATTTGGCCTGCTTCGTTTTCTCGTTACCCTCGTTCACCTGCTGCCAAATGCCCGTCTTGTTTACCTCCTCGCTGATGTTGATGCTGGTCATCGGAATCTTCATAACGTTCCCGTTCGCTAGGGAAATCTGTATGTTTCCCGATGGTCCATACCCCATAGATTCGTTCTGTTCCTAAAGATCAAATCGTACGTTCAATCTCATCGTCTACCGCGTCACGATTTTTCGAAATACGAATCAAGCCATGCATCGAACTCAGCGGATACTCTCATCACTATTAATTTGGATACGTAAGCGATCAATTGGTTAGCATCGACCGAGCTAAGGGGACGAAAAAAATAGAACAAGCAGTTATTATTGTACAAATCGGTCATGCGAATCATTCTATTTTTTTCGTGACAACGGAGTTAAAATGTCAGGATCGAATAGCGAAATCGTTCGAACGACGGTGATACTGTTAGTTATCCATGCGATCATGGCTTTAAATCGCAACGAGTTCATCGCAGTGCATCAGAGATCGGAAGTTCAGCATTAATGAAAGTGTCAGTTTTAGCGAGGGTTATGTAGACGCAAAATTTGAGAAATCTTGATTCTTGAGAAACTATATGGACGTGCACTTGTGGCCACGTACCGATGAGAATCGCAGCATTCGACGACCACTGGCAATCTTTTCTCATTTGGCATCCTCATCAATTTCTTTGATCGTCCTTTACTTTTTAGCAATCTTTTTATTATTTTTTTCTTTCATTTCCGTAATTCGTTAACACGTCGTTTTTCAATCTTACGTAACCTGCTAACTGGAGTTAAACTCGAACAACTTGCGTCCTGATGCACCTGTGCAACTTAATCTTAAGTTCTACTTTGTTGCCACTGCAGCTGACTCTTGTAGAGAAATTTTAACGTTTGTCTACGTAACAAATAATCCAGTTAACAGGTTAAAAAGAATTTGGTTATATTTATTTTGTTTTTTATGCGGATAAAATTGTGTCTGGCTCGTGTACTGTGTCGATCAAGAGCTGCACAAGGAAGAGTTGGGATTACAGAGAGATTTGTGTGTGTTCTTAAACAATAATGTATTTTCATAGGTCAAAGGTAGGCAATAAATTTAGCATTCGATGGTACATCGAAACGATTACATACATGTGTAGTGTCGCGAATGATGAACGAAACATTGTAATAATTTAGCGCGTTATCGCGATAATAAAAGAAAATAATGGTAATTCTTTCTTTTAGGCCGGAATAAATGAACGATATCGTAACGTTACGTTTTGGAACTGTTTAATCGTATAAATATACTCGATAGTTATAGTGTTTTTGTTTTTCATCTATTGTCGGTTTAATTGCGATACAAGAAAGAAGCTTATCTATGAAAATGTTTCAGACAATTTCGTATCCAAAATCGTTATTATTCAACGACGATACACAGGGCGATTCATAATTGTTACACTATAAAACAAGCGAATAATATTTTCTGTCTGTTGACCGCTCATTTATGAATCACCCTATATAATTGTTACATGTAATACTGGTCGGACCGAATGCCTATTGGATTCGGGTCATTTGGCACTAAAAGACGAGAAAATTGTTTCCCGTGGCCGCGAATGGAACACATTTATTGTATAACAAGATTCGATAAACTAAACAAGGTTTTTATTATCGCTAATACTTTACGGGCAACTCTCGTCATCTTGGCATTTTCAATGACGAATCAAGTTATTGCTTTGGTCAAACAAGACTGTAACAATGACGATGACAACGACGAGGCCATTTTTACTAGGATATTCGTATCAACGATGGAAAACGATTAAATTTACGGTTCTCCTGGCATCTGAAATTGTACTAAAACATTCTGTCAGGACGGTTTTTATTCTTCATACGTATAGTCGATTTCTTATATGCAGACTCTTGAAAGGGAGTCTAGTAAAGGCAAAACCGAACAATCGAGGGTCTCAGGACATTTCACCCTCAACTTCGAATCGAGGAGTAGTTCGAGGTCAACGAGTTAAAGAAGAACGAACGATATAATGTTGCTACATGTCATGTTTTGGTAAGATTTTAGATGTCGAAAGAACCATCGATGTTCCCGCGTTTACGCGTTGCTCGCGTTTCCAGTCATCCTGTCGCAGACGGTCACCGTGACCACGGGGCAAATTTTCACCACGCGATCACTTGTCGTGTGTTATTTACGGCAAACGATGGCATTTAGTATTCGTCTGACGGTGCTAACCTCGCCACTCTCCAACTGGCGAAGATCGTCTGCATGTTTTTTGCTCGGCTCCGGCATAACGTCGTCCAGGATCTTCAGTTCTCTTTGGGTGAAAAACAGGTCCAGGGATTTGCGTATCCCGATCATCACCACGAGCTAATTTAAACAAACATACGAGGTGTTGGCTTCACATAGCTATCTCCTATGACCAGCTCCGATAACGATAGTAGTTCACTCACCATCAATGGGAACAAAATGGACGTACTGCTAAATGACTTTATAATCCACAAGCAAGCCAAACAGGCCAATTGTATCACGGTAAACAGATGCACGCGTTTCAAGGGTACCTGTAACAAGATCGTTGTTCGATTTCATCTGTGCGATGGACGGTCGAAAGGAAAACGATAACTGTATCACCTGTCGAAGGAACATGTAATCTGGTTGATATTTGACGGGCATCAGCATGATAAGTATCCTATCGAAGAATTGTAGACCCTTCAGAGAAGCGACTCCCATGTACAGAAACACGCCAAACAGTACAGGCATCGGTATATGTTTCAACATTGGCGTCAATAGAACGGAACATCCGATCATCAGGAAGATCAGTATATGCGTGACGCGTTGTTCTCGTACACCGAGAAACTGTGGCTTCTCTCCCGGTGCAGCGCATTCGGACTCCAGCTTCAACGAGTTCACGTGGTTTATAGAAAGCACCGTAGCAGCCACGAACCATGGCAATCCCATTACGGAGCAAATCTCAATCAGAATCGCGAGAATGAACAGATCCAAATGATAACCGCATCCTTTCTGAAAATCAACGACGTACTTCACTGATGTTTTCCATGCAGGATAAGATCTTGAACAGGAAGATGGATTTACCTTCAGTTTGTTCTCTTTCCTGTTCACTATCACCGCTGTAATCTGCTGATCCATGAAGATCAATATAGTGCCTAATAGAGCAGGCAGACACGCGACGATGGCGCTCCACCAAGGATTGTTTTGGAAGGGCCAGATCATCCATCCTCGACCGTTCAACGTCGGCTTAAATTCTTCAGGTACTTCCAACTTTGGCGTCGGGATGTTGACGAAGTGATCGAGCGCGCTCATCGAGAAAATCGCGATTATCACCGCGAAATCGCTGACCACCTGTCTGACCTGTTTCGAACATAACGCGTGATCTTACTCTGACCAAATCTATTTTGTAGTACCAGCGTTCTTTGAACGAATCTTCAAACAAAAGGGAAAGAATACCTTTGATGGGAAGAAAAGAGCGTTTTTGAAATCTTTGAGTTCGACGGATAGTAAGAATGTGCCCATAAAGAGTATAATTGACATGAGGAACACATCGGGTATGTAATGCGGTAGATTACAACCATCGCCCACGAGCGTGCCGTTGTAGCTCTGAAACAAAATGGAGTTAACGATACGCAGAGATTAAGGAGACCGTGTACTTGGTAATTTTAGAAAACCGTTCCACGTTTCAACAGTATCGGATTAACCTGGCATGCTTTCGGATCCAACGCTGTCCAATTGACGTTATCGTAGCTAGACGGTAAACTACCATTTGGTGGCCTGCACCAGCATTCGAAGCTAAATGGGTCGTTAGCGTGAGTGTTGATCGGGTACTTTTTACCTATCGACAGCACGTTCTCGATAGCCTGAAACAAACAAGTTTTTCCTTAATAGAAACTTTTCGTTCGAAAAACGTAAGCGAGTAGGTACGTGTCGCATAAGGGTTAATGAATCGAAAGGTATTTGATTTGTGGCTTCTTGCTCGTCAAGATCGAGGTCAATCGAAGTTTTCAAGTTTCTTCGTGTCCTCGAAGCCCGATGGGTTCGATCGGACACAGGTATATCGTGATTCGTGACCCAAATACCGGCGATTTCGCTGATGAAGCAATTCGCGAAGCATACAGGGTTGTGTCCCATCCAATTAACTTGGTACGAGAAGGACGCGATTGCGTAATTAACTTGCTCAAGGGTAACTAAAACGGCGGTGCATTTCCAGGGGAATTTCCTCTTTGATAAAAGTCGGAGAGTCGTAATGGACATCGACTTACCTTGTAAATGAAGATGAACGCGATGAGGGTGGCAAAGTTTTCTTCCGTAAATCGCGTGATGTAGCACACCAGGGCGCTAGCGTCGACCGCGACCAAGATTACCAAGATCAACGTTATCCACGAGCCGATCCAGAAACGAAAGGACATGTAGTTCCAGTCAGATTTTCTGTCAACACGATGTATAGTTTATGTCGTACCTTGCGATAAAATTCAGTACAAATTGTTTCGGGGATGAATTTCGACTGCTTCTACTCACTTGCAAAATTCGTAGACGATCGTTTCGAAGACCAAAACTGGCCCGGTTGAACCTAGAATGGTTAAAGGTTGTCCAGAGAAGAATCCGTAACCGATACCGCACACGAAACCGGAAACAAGCGACTCCATGGCGGCCATATTCTTTCCAGTGGCTTCGCCCAGTAAGCCACCGAAGGTGATGATAGGCGATAGGCAAGCAAAGTAGAGGAAAATGAAGGAGGCCACGCATTGCAACGCCAAAGCGTCTTTAAAATCGGATAGGTAAAAGGGTGCCTTCCTCTTAACGTCGTTGATCAAACCGCCGAACAGTTTCCCCGACCTAGAGAGACCCGATTCTTCCCTTTGTTTCTGTTCATCCGCCTCTTCGTCGAATTCCTCCTTCGGTTTCTCTTCTTTCGGCCGTTTTCTCACGTCCTGGACACATCGAATAGGATCACAAATAGAATGTAGAACGCGGTGAAATGTCTATCAATCGTTTTACCTGCGAAGGAATCGCTGCAGGAGGTTCTATCCTGATGGCAGGGTCCCATTCTCCTGGCGGTAGAACCGTGACCGCGTCCAGGAACTCGTCGATTCCAGCCAACAAGTGATTCCTATTTTTTGCCTTGTAAGCCACATCGTGGAAAACCTCGTCCGACATTAAAGTAGCCATCGCGCGACCGATTTCGTGGAAACCTGAGATTCCTCCCTGTTTCGAAACGACTCCGAGATAATAGAAAATTCTCCGATGAATAATTATCGTTTGGTTCAATAACTTTAACATCCCCGAACACTTCGTTGTAAACTAAACAGGCCGCGATGTCGAATAAACGAGGAGCGGAAGCAACCGTAAAATGGCTAGAATCTCGCTAACGATAACGAAGCTTCAATTTGTTTCCAGTAGAAATTGCTTCGAGTATCGGTCTTTCGAGGATAGTCAGGGCAATAAGCGTGGACAATTGCTTCGTTAAAGCATTAATTACCAGAAAGAAGGATCGAGCTGTTCGTTCGAGTTACTTGAAATCTATCGACGGCACTTCGCAAAGAATGCCGGGTGCGGCCGAAAGGTTGGAGTTACGAGAACGATAACTCAAAATGCGATTCGACGGCAACGATTAACGCGTTAACGGAAGCGAAACGTTCGTTGATGTTATAAATCTTACCGTGGGTCCTAGCAGGACGAATATAAATCTCGTTGGTACAGGAACTTCCGTTAAATCGCCCATTATTCCCGCCTGGCTTAGCCGAATAAACGCTGACAGGGTCTTATCTAAAAAATCGACCTCTCCAACGAGAATATTGCTCGCCTCGGCCCCTGCTGGTATTTTTCGCATAAAATGTATGTTAGCCTAATAAAAAGAGAAGCATCGAGTTACGTTCACGAACAGTTTTTAAACGACGCAAGAACGCGATTACGCTGTCCAATCGAATATCAAAATGTCGGGAATAAGTTAAGATCCGTTGGACAGAGCAATCGAGGATCGATCGAATCAACGAACCCTGTGATTCGCGTCTCCATTTTCCAAAGCCGATGAACTGTGGTTTCTGCTAATTGACACGCTGCTTGGACTTCGATCCATCCCGTTGGTGCCTGGTTCTTGGCCTGAAAGAGATCTAGCTTACCGCCTACCGCGTCTTTCAAGGTGAATTCGCGGCTAGAAATCGCGTGGGCATTGTAATCGACAGGAATACGCGTTTTTCCTCCCGATTACCACGCTTCTATCCGGGATCATTAAAAGTTGGATAGCAGCGACCCACGTTCGTTCACGTGTCGAGAGCGTTTCCGAGTTGCTGGAATCCGATAGCAGAAATCTCCGGGGATTGTTGGAGAAGTCTTATAAGTTCGCGCTTTCAACCCTTTTACTAGATAATAGTCGAGCGTAGTAGTTTTTTGCTAAACGATTTCGAGGGAATTCAACAATTTGCGTTCGAGAAACGCGTCGGAAACGAAGAAGAGTTACGGAGTAATTTTCAACTTTGCGCGTCTACTCTACGATCATTTCGTGTTTTCGAAAATTGTACAAAGCATTTCAACGGGTTTAATTCGACGCGTAAGAGAGATTTTCCGATTCGAAGCCCGACTTTTTAATTATCGTTAAATTGCCTTTGTTCGTTACACGTCGTTCCCATTAAATGTCAAGTGCGTGTTACTCAACCCTTCGGAAGGGCGATTAGACTTTATCGATAGATTGACCAACACCACTCGAGAACAGAAGCGATTTTGTTTTCCGTGTTTCTACTTGCTCCGGATAATCGTTGGTCGATACGCGTGTTATTTTCAGCGACCTCGTGTCGGGCTTCGCGACGTGTTCGAACCATTTACTCTTCGTTCAAGATTCGAGCAACTCGCGACACTCTCGTTGCTGTCAATTCAACGTTCGAGGAAACGTTAACGCGCTCGCTATATTGCGAATTCTTCAAACAGAGAATTTGTCTTGAAACGTAGTTAAAAGGACAACGATTAAACATCAAAGAAAGTGTCGAATAACGTTAACATCATAATGTTAATACCGATAATGTCGAGTCGATAACTGATATTACGTTAGTAACGTATAAAAGTAAACGGGAAGCTTAAGCTGGAAAGTAGAGCGAACGCGTTTAACTTGGAAACTTTTGTTCTTCGTTGCCTCGAACGTTCGAATATTAGCGGATACGGGAGAATGGAAGCGTACCGCCGCTACAGGAAATCTAAGTCGACGAGAAGATTTCTGGCATGTTATACGTGTTAAGAGAATAGAAGAGAAGCAAGCAGAAAATAGCAGTTTACCGGGATTACCGGGAACGGCAAGGAAACGGCTACCGGCATTCAGCACTGCCCCACTGCCGTGACTTGTAGCACCGGCGATCGCCGGGGCGGAATTCGATTCCTCCACTAAAAATGAGCATGAAACATACACCAGGAGCAGCCGTTTATTTACAGAGGAAGGAACCAAAATCACCTTTGCCCGGAAATGTTCAGCTTTCCTTTCACCCCTCCTGAGAATGACTTGTGCTACGCTTCTTTAATCGACAATCATATCGATAAATATTTTAGTTTTATCTGTATTGCTGTGCCGATAATTCTCTATTATTCATTGTCTGTTTGATGTTAAAGCCAAAGATAATTTACTGTTGGTACACAGAGTAGATACCGAGTCGTTGACTAATGAAGGAAGCCACGATACGAGTTTATCTAATGTCCTCGGTTTTGAATGCGTTAATAATCTTCAACCTCGTTTAGTAAATTTTATCGTGTACAATCTAAACTGTCTACTCGTTAGAGTTCAAGTACACGCTTGGATGTACACTCGGTTGCCATTCACAGGATGGGGTCCAGAAGCGACCCACCACCTCTGTTCGAGGGTTAAGGAAATAAGTGGAGGAGAAAAGGGAAATTGGGATGCTGAAAAGTTAGAACGTTGGTCGATTGTAAAAGTGTGCGACAGTTAGCGGTACAAGGTACGGTATCAAGTAATCAAAGTACACATTGAGTCACGTGCAGATTATACAATTAGAGCGTAAGATCATGCCTCGTGATTAGTACTGTAAAAAGGTTCTCCTACGCGTTCTCACGATCGTGCACTCGAATATTATTATTGAACGCGGTCATTTATTGACCTTCCGCAAAGAAGTCATCGTTTTGTAACGAAACGAATTTTTCATCCGAGTCGATTGACAATGTAACGGAGGAAACGAATTTTAAAATATTCAAGCAGAATCGATCGCGATTCTTGCCGAGTACAACGTTGTACTCTCAGTAGTGGCAGTCGGTACTTGTCAGACACAGGTCGAATCAGTTTACTGCTCGAACAAATCGACATCGTTCGTTCGGAAACATCGTAGTATATTAATTTGTCAATTCTTGCTATTGCTTAACGGACAGATTACGAGGTAATCTATTTGACGTAAATGAAATATCTTTCCAGGCGAGATGTCTATTTATTTTCAATCTCGGACAGCTTTCGACGAGTGTAAAGAATTATTGTACGAAGTTATCTCGAGTATATCGGTACTTATCAACTTCGATATATCAATTGCAAGAATAATATTCATAAATTAACGGACGTGTGTAAAGTTTCGTGGTACATGAATATATCGTATTTTAAGAAAACTACGTACCTTTAAAGGTCTACTTTTAAAAACGACATTTTATACACAACAACCTAATAACACAATTGGAAAAATGATATCGAATAGAAGAAATCAGTACGAATTATCAACATCGTGCAATACTCAATTGCTAAACATCGAGACGCTTATAAAAAGAAAGAAATGAGACGTTTTAATCGATAACACTTTAGATACGATTCCGACTCGATAGTATACGTATACAGGGCAAGTGACAAAGATAAGAAAAAGAGAAGAAAAATACGGGAGAATGTAAGAGTACAGATTTGTGCTTTTGTGAAACGCCTGACGGTCTAACCTTTTAGTTGACACATGGCGAACCACGTCGTGAATCCTACCACGTGAGGAATGCCAAATTCGTCTGACAGAAAAACAAGAAACATATGTGAATATTTCTCGATCGAAACTGGTCGAGTTAATCGTCTGTACTCGCGATACCGCGGGGAAACATTCAAATTTGAGTGCACGTCGATACAAATTCTCATAGGAGTTAGAATTGGTTAATAAGGGTTAGTAGGTTAACCTTTTGTTAACGAAGCTGCTGATATTTAAATGACCCTGAGGAATAACTATTACTAAGCGAGAAAAGGTTATAGAAACTTGCTTTTTTTACGAGTAACTTTGTTCTTGACGAACAGAATCAATTGCGAGTGCTATATGTATTAAATCACTTTTTATATACAATATTTAAACTGATAAAATAAACTTATTTGTCATACCTGTTTTATCTGTTAAGCGTCTTTGAAAATTCACGTGTCATTACGAAATCCTTTCATAAGTTATCTCACCGCGATCAGTCTGAACAACAGATGTTCTTTGGATTTAAACCGTGATTAATATCTATATTCTACAGTTCATTGAAACCTATCTTAAGCTTTCGCGTTATATTTATTTGTAAAGTTTCTCGTTTTAATCAGTGCCGATAACTGAAAAATATTTACGGAAGAATCCATTAAATTTACCTACATGTTTCATTATGAAACACGTGACAATATTTTTCGATCGATATTATCGTATTATCTTTTCACGTTACCTAATTCTGGAAAAAGCGTTATCGCTCTATAACCGTACGATTAATTCAAGTTTGAGAAAAAGAACTATAATATATTTATGAAAATTTCAAGAAGTCACGATCCTACAATAAACAGCAGATATTAATGTTACGATAAGCCGGGACCAAAGTATGGTCATCCGAAATCAAACCTAATCAGTCTCTTCGAACCCGTGAAATGGATTCGATCCAGACCGAAATTTGACTTTTGATGGCCATTTGTTAGTGGGACTAATGTTTTGAAGCAAGAAACGTTAGAAAGCTGTGAAACCGACATAATTCACGGACGATCTAGGCTGATCAGCTATCTGGCCTAATATTATACCTGGAACCAGAAGGTATGGTCCTTTAAGATCTTTCGCTTCTTTCGACAGCAGAGCCGTGTTCGAATTTGGACAGCTACTGCTGCGCGCCACCGCGGGCGCATACGCGTCCACGGGTTCGCGACGCTCCTGTAAATCTGACGTCAACAACGCATGCAAACCACATGAACAGTCTTCATCTGAAAATGTCGAGCGTTTCGCACGTGTTTAGTGTGATCGTGGTAACTGTGAATCAGTGTGCCGCGTTTCATCCTTTCGGTGCCTTTCGCTTTTGCTACATCATACCATAAATGAATAATAAAAACTTCGTAAAAAATAGGTCGATAAATGAACACGTTGACTGGTAAATACGCTTTAACCCCTGTACGATATTTCTTCGATCAAATTTATGGTAAAGTAGCATTTTAATCGAGGCTTTCCCGCATAAATTGGTAAAAGCGTTAAAGCAGTCAACGTGTTAGAAATGAATAAAAATAAAATAGGATATCGAATCAAGAAACTGGTTGACAAAATATAGTCGGTAAAAGAGAAATATAACAGTGGGGAATGTAAAGTCGAATCGAGACAATCGAAGGGTTGTATTTTACTCGAAACGTCGATATTCCAGACTCCTTGTCGGCTTCGAGGATGGTTCCGTAACCAAATGTTTGTATTTTCGTAATCAATGCTAAATCGATATGTTCGAATATATTCGGCACACTTACTCTTCGAGGAGGAATGATTCCGTCCGATCTCGGCTAGCGATCTGATGATCGGTAGCCTGGACATGTTGTTGTCCTTACGCCTCTCGTGTTGGTGTCGATGTCTTACCAGAAGTGCTTCCCTGACCTGCGATGCAAAAGCAATTCTTTCGAAGTGTCCTCGGAAATTAGAAATAAAGCAAAATGGATTTCAACGTCGCTGAACAATTTGTTGCGAATACGTAGTTTGAAAAAATGCAACGATGGGAGGACCGATTTAGTAATTGGATAAAGGCAACTCCACATATTCCACGATTGAATCAGTTATAATTTCTAAATTACCTTCTCCCTCGACTCGATGGCTAACGATCCCTTGTTGATCATATTATCCAGGACTAAATCGGCGATTTGTTCCAAGCTTGTTGCCTCCATGTCCAGCATCACGGTGCCATTTAACAGCAGGCTTCTCAACTCGAACAACGAGTGCAACGATAGAGTCGCTACATGAGGTTTACTCCATCTGTTTCCACCCTCTTCCACGTCCTCCTCGAACTTGATCCATCTAGAATACGTATTCGCGGGCCAAAATAAAGTCCAATGCCGAGTTAAAAGAGTTATCGAGAACTCGAGGTAAAGAGGCGGGGAAATTACCTGGCTGTTTCCTTCCATTCCATCTCATCCCCATCCTTGACGAGCTCCTCCATCTCGGAGAAGAGAGGATGGGACTCGTGAGCATCGTCGCCGACTTCCTCGCCCAGGATGAACTGCACCCTTTGGGCTGGCGGGGTAACTGCAATTGCAGACGTTCGTTCGTGAAAAGACAGACTCTCCGGCGTACATTTTCTCACGAACCAGTGAAACATCAACGCGTTGAATGCCTTTCTGATTTATATCATCCCCCTGTTAAGAAATAGCTGCGCTTCTATCGATATAAAGTTCTCGTTGATTCTTTCGAGTCCAGCATTCAACGGTCAACCGATGAAATATCGATGCAGAAGAACACATAAAAAGAGGAATCGTGTGGTGAAACACCAAAAACAAAACAGTTGGTTTCCTCTCCTGGTCACTTGCTCTGTGTAACCCTGCGTGTTTAAAAATCGCAAAGTTTCGATTTGGCTGGACTGCGTGCGCGTGCATTGTCTAAATGTGTTTAGCGTGATGGAGAACGCGTTCCGCCAGCCGTTCAAGCATCAAAGAACGATGGAAACATACACTTGCCGTTAGATGGTCGGATACGAGAGAATTCGAGAAATAAAAGGGGAATGAAACGTCGACCCGTGAAAAGAGAGAGCCGTTCGAATGAACGTCGTGCGAGAGTGATTCGCGCGAATTCTGCGATGATCGATGACGCATGCACGCGGCTTTAATGACGAATATCGAGAAATATAGAGTATAGACGAGTTCCGTTTTTGTTTTTTCAATTAAATCTGGCTAAATATTCGTCGAGACCATTCGTATAGCTGAACGAGAAGAGTTATCGATCGCGGTTTCCGCGAAGCGAACGTTTCACGCGTGTTTTCACTGAAAAAATCGAGTGAGCGATCGATGCATCACGCTTCGGCAGATGCGGCGATGCTCTTTATGTAACTACGATAAACGATGTAATCAGACGTAGTCGCGTATTAAAGATTCTATAAATATTAATTTCGCTGAGGCACGATCGTGTCCCTGCACCGTGTTTAAACTGATAATCTAAACGTAATCAACAGGCTTTTAACGTTTGCGCAAATACGAAGTGCGATTTGTAATCGTTTACATTTTGAAAAAGCGACGAAACATAAAAACGGCAGACTTACACATTTTTTATATTTCTGTTTGCTACGTACGTACATGCTCTTCGAAGCAATTCAAAAATTTTGCAAATTCACGATTGTTAAGGATATTAACACCTTTATTCTGATCCTTCTATCGATAAAAATAGCAATGACTTCGATTTCGCGTTGATTTTTTATAATTGCATTCGCGTACGAATGATCTCTGGATGAGAGTGTATTTGGTAAAAAGAATACAGAAAATTCTGGTACGTAGATGAACTGGCTTACGTATCATCTCGCCGTCGGGATCGCAGATGCTAGATAGTAGACTCCTTCGAGTCATCAGCAATTGTCCTGAAACGGCAACGAGACAACAAACGCCACCTGAAGTAATCACTTTTTCACAAAATACCCTAATTATTATACCGAATGCAGAGCGATGCATTCAAAAGTATACAGTTCAATTTACGTATAGGTATGAAATTAATCTGTAAAGTTGCAGAGAGAGATACAGAATCAGAGAATGGTTGATTTAAAAAGACATACGATCAATAAAGCGTTAATCGTGCAGTTGGAGGCGACACTCGGTTGATATTCTTGGAACACTGATATGGATTAACGCGATGGCTGGCATCAGGAATCGTTAGCGATTCAGATATTCCATTTTCCAATAAAAGTTTTTCAGTCGACATACGAAATGACATTATCTTTATTCGAAATTTCTTTTTCCTAGGATTAATGACGAGGCTCTGGCAACGATCACCGTGGAACCTTTATCCCAGTAGATGAAAGTACACGGAAGATTTAAGGGAAACGGAGGATGGAAAACCCTTGGTGGGGCTCGATATCGGTCACCCTCTTGTACCCGGTGTTCCAGAAGTAGGGTGAATAGCCGGAGAAGTTGTGACAAGTGGTTGGCTGGTTGCCACGTATCGTTCGATAATGCCGCAAAGTACAACACACTATAAAAAGTTTCAGGCGCCTATATGACGAAACGATGATGTATGGTACTCGTTCCGTTCGCGAATCGATAAAATAGAAATCGTTCCTCGAGCTGATTAATTCACGAATAACAAGTATTCGTCTCGATAACAATTTCTCTGACTCCTTTTAAATTTATTTAAAATATACGATGCCAAGGTCGATCTTTGCATTCGCTTAGAGTCGCGCGTTATCCGCCAAGCATATTTACACTTCGAATTACTTTCTATCGTCTCTTTGACGTCGCTTCTCGTCGAGAGGGATCGTCCTTCATTCGCCGGCAATAACGAATCGTTCCATTTGATCAGTCGATCAATTAAAAAGAAAAAAAAATTACTTTCCGCGATTTCCCCGCTCACAGTCTGCTTCCTTGTAACGCGCACGGGCCAAAGGTAGATCCACGCCCATCGGTTCGACAACAAAACGAGCTATTCGACTAACTATTCGACGAGCGATCGATCGGTTTCGCTGCTAGAAGCAATCTCGTCTGTCTCCGTCGACGAGATGGGTCGCTGCCCGGGCGTTTCAACTTCTCGTTGTTTCCCTTTTCGACGAACAACGTCGTTCGTCTCGTGATCGATAACCACCACGAATAAAAACGAGAAGAGGCAAAAATGTCTCTGTTGTAGGTCACGAGGCTCGCGCCGATTTGTGGTGCTCTTTTACACCGAAATCTCAGTTAATCGCTCTCGCGCCGCCTCGAAGAGATCCGCTTGAACCGGCGGAAAGAAGGCACTCGAAACTCGAGATACAGACTGTTAGAATTCCAACGAACCATGCGGCTCACGCCTCGACGATAGTCGACCATTCTTCTTTTCCCTGCGGTCTACGAGATGCCTCTTTTGCGATTATACGATCAATCGGATAACGAATTCGAACCTTGGTTTACCTACAGTCTTCAACGAATTGTTAGATTATTGTATACCGGATGATTAGATGACATAAAAGTATCGCAAAGTCTTATTCATGGTGTATTTTAACAGAAATTGCAAAGTTAATTTCGTTAGTTTCTAGGTTAAAGTATCATTTTTATGTCATCCAATTCTGTACGATCATTATTTCTAATAATAAGCTATGTACGATTTCCAGGATGAAGTAGGAAAGCTATAGCTTTCGAAAAGATCGAAGAAAAAAGAGTGTCGAAAAAGCGTGGAAACGGAAAAGGAGAGTTAGATTTAAACTTACTGGGTCTATCGCTGTCGACATTTTCCTTGGTGGTACTGTACGTTTGACGCTGGGAATGATGGTGCTTGTGGTGACGACGATGTCTCCTTTCTCCAGGTAGATGCACGCCCACGTACACCGTGTGCGCTCTGTGACCTGGAAGCAGATGAAAGAGGGTTGGCGTCGGTGTCTCTGTCGATTCGATATTCTACTACTTCTCTATGATTATCGATAATAAAAACCCTTTTTCACGAGCGTGTGCCAGAGAAAGAGAGGAAAAGCCACGATCTTTTCCTCATCGGTGGAGGATTCGACTGCGCCATCGATTCAATTTTCTTCTCAACCAACGAGTAAATGTATCGGCTTTAAAATTAGATTTACGATTCGCATTTTTTTCTCTAGAATTATTCATTGAAATTTTCGATCAAAGAAGCCGCTACTCTAATCGATAATCCTTTGTTACGTTCGTGATCACTTTTTATACCTTCTCGATGGAATTCCAGTGGTCTTTCTCCGATGCAAAATAAATAAATTTTGAGCGAATTTATTGGGCAAAAGCTTCAGAAAAGAATAGACGAAGATACTTTTAAACGAATCAGATGTAATTGGGACACTTCGTCGGCCATAGGGTAATGCGAATCGATTCGATTCCATGAAACGGTTCAAGATCAAGTCGGGACAGGTGACCAAGCGACACGGCTGAACGAAATAATGATTTTCGAAGCACCGTACGTTCTGTTGAGCAAACAACGAAGCCAGATTCACGCGTGTACACAGCTGACCTAGGCAGGGATAGCTGTTATAGGGCCGATTTAAATGGCAGGTCATCGTAAGAGAGCGAAAGTTTCCATTTCAACGAAGAAACGGTAAAAAACTAAATACCTTCGTAATCCTTCTCGGTGTAAGATTGATGAGTGATTCGAATACCGGGGTCTTTTGGAGCCTCGTCGTCACCTGTCCCACCTGTGTGGGCCACGCCACTCCCGCCTCCAACACCTGGCTGCATCCACGGTCTAGAAAATAAATGACACACGGACGTGAAATTACCAAGTACAACAACGTTCCACGTATTTGCGACCAAGTACTATACGTATCGACCAAAAGTATAGGATTACCGCGCTATTTAATTGTCACGAGATCATGAGAGTACCTCGTGAGAATATCTAATTTGCGCGAAATCGATTCGAGGGCAAACGATTTCGTTTAAAAAAAAAAATAAAAGAGAAGTTGCTTTATGGAAAGACGGTCCCATAATTTTGGTCAGTAGTGCGGATCAACGGACACGATTTGTATCTCTTGGCGAAAACGACGATCCACGTCGGCTCGGCGACGTTCGAATGACACCAAAGCCAAGCCTCATGAAGCGTTTACGCGATATCGACGAGCCGTCGACTGTGACGACGTTCGAGCGTAAAGTGACCGATAAACGTAAATCGTTCCCCCGAATTTGCCCGCTGAAACGGCGACGTTTGGGAGGAAAAACGTCGCGTGGGATCGTGAAATAACTCGGTTCGTCCGTTCGCGATTACCGGCGACGCGCACGCGATTTTATAATAATTAAACTTCCTCGCCGAAAGGAAGTGTGTACTTTGTTCGTGCCGCGGCATGCGCACGTGCTTCCTCGCTCCTTTGTCACGCTCTTTTCTTTCGCTTTCTACGGGGCACCATTGTTCCTGAGCGTTATCGGTGTCAAATTCGATCGACACTTTGACAAAAGGCAGAACACGGACGTTGTAGATGCAGATGCAGCTATTGTACCTTTTGCTGAAAGATAACGCGAAGAGAGAGGGTATATTTAACTTCGAAAGTATCAAAGTACGATAATTTTCTGTTTGACGGATCGTTTCCGAGGAAGAATAGATGTAGGTGAAAATTCGCGACATCCGGTCGAGCGAAGAAACGCCTATTGTTCTCGATCGCCGACGTTAACAAGGTCTACGAGAAAAATTGACGTTTGTTTTGTCGAATTCGAAGGCAGGTGATAATTGGTTTGAATAGAGATCACGAGTGGCACGCGATGCGTGCAATCCGCTCGACGTGTATAATCACGCGAGCGATTATTACAAACGAGATTTGTTCCATGCCGAACGCAGATGTGTCCCTGACGATCAAGCAAAAGCGGTACAGAGATAATGGAAGTTACGATGCCGAGAATAATAGTAATGCTTGGATACGCGAATTTATGGAAGAGTCGTGTTCGTACTGCGAAAAAATCCACTTCTTGCACGCGTCCGAGAGCTTTATTTCGAATAATTCCTCGTGTTTTAGAGAATCGTAGCTCTACTAGCTTTATGAGAAAAGACAAATTGCCCACGTAATGCGAAGATAAGTCTCTACGCGTGTTCGAAAATGTATATTGTTGGTCAAAGATCTTGTTCGTATCTAATTCAACATGATTTCCTACTGTTACAATATCTGATAAATTGCAGACAGGAATCTGTTAAGTACCGAACACGATGCATTGCGAAGCAAGGAAACGTAATTACTTTCAGACGTTTTTCTCGGGATATTTAAGAAATTTCTAGGCAGTAATGTACGTGTGCGCCGTGTCACATTGAAACGATGACTGACGTAAAACGAGAACAATGAAGAAAAATTGCGGCGATGGTACAGCGGAAGAAAAGTGGAGAAAAATAACAGAAAATATTATCACGAAATGATCGTGGTTCGAAATTAATTTGCAAATAAAACAATGCGCGACATTTATTGTTCGCGCTTGATTCGAAGCGGTTGAGAAACTCTCGAATCGTTTCATCCTGCGTTAATTTAACGACGATTAAAAAACACCGAGACTTTTCGCGATGAAAATAATGAGTTAACTACGGAAATGGGAAGCTCGTTAGTTATCGGAACAGCCGTACAAGCGCACTCGTTATTCCGTGTTTACCGCACATATTTTATGGTTGCTCGAAGCATCTCTCGATGCTGGAATGTTTCTCCGATAGGAAACAGGTCTTTCAGCGACGTATAATAGTTAATAACTTCATGACGAGATTGCGAAACAACGACGTTTCACGATCGCGTATATTTTTAACACTTTACGCTCTTTGTAAATGCAGGAGTCTTATTTAAACGCGTGTCGCGTATCGATTATAAAACAGAGTGGGTCGCGAAGATGTTCGAGCATTCGAGATAGCCGTGATCTCTACATATTTTGAGAAAGCAACAATTTCGATTCAAATGTTGTACGAACATTTATTGCCACGGGGGTCACCGATGGTTGACGTTTCAATTCCGAAGCATCAAATAATCGAGTAACGCTATAATTCAGCAGATTGAAAAGTTCAAGTGAAAAATGAAATCATCGTATTCTTGATAACTGTCGTTATTGCTACGGTCATTTTCACATTGACGTTCAACCGTGTAACTAATTGTCTGCACAGCGTGACTTTGCACACATGGCTACTTTCACTGTGTGTTAGTCAACGCGTTACTCGGCGCAGTAGAATCAGACGTGTCTGGTACCGTGCACGATACCAACGATTCATTTTTACCCTAACGCTAACGTTACAATTACTTTGTTCGAATTGCCAACGTGCTTTTAGCGGTATTAAAAATTCTTTTCTTTATGCTCCACTAAATTGCAATTCGTGTCAACGAGTGTTACTATCCATACAAAAGAAAAGAGAAATTTAATGACTGTGCTCTTCATGATCGCAATAAAGTGTTCTTAGTAAGTGTCACTATCGCGATACTAGCAATTAACAAAAGCTCGAACATTTAATTATCTGAAAGAATTGATGATCGATAAACAATCTAGTTCCTATCGTTTATCTACCATCGCGTTATCGAAGTGATCGTCGATGTAATTGAAACGAAACTTGCCATAGCATAGTACCATCTTTATCGCGCAAATGAATTAATTGGTTACAAAAGGAGCTTGTCCCGATAATTACGCTGGTAAAGATAACGACAGAACTTTGTCGCAAACTGAACCGGTAGACCAGTCTCGAATTGCAAAAAATGTCGCATTACAAGGACTTTTTCATTCGACGTTGTTGCTACTCGTTAATGCTCTCATAGGTTCGACCTCACACGTTAACGTTCACCACAAATTTTCTGCCATCACAAAATAAAAACGTCCGCGCGAATGGACACTGATCGTGAATTTATGTAGAAAACACTCCAACAATTGCAATATTACTCTAGATACGCTAGATTCGAAGTTGATCAGAATTACGCGATAAATATGTACTATACGATAAATTTTAATTCATGTATCCGCACGATCGCACGCGGTATTATATGACGTCGTATGTCAGAAAGATTTTAATGCCCATTCAAATTTTTGTATCGGAGCATTCAACTGTAGTAATAACACCGATTCAAAGAAAACATGCATTCAGGTTCGAAGATAAGATAAAAGAAGTTTGGTTTCGGCGTTTTAGAAAAGATCTGGTCGTTAGGAGCGATCGTTTCTGACGGTCACGCGATGACCTCCGACAATTAAACAATTATCGTGTCTCCCCCTCGTTTATTATACCACTCTCCCTTGGTAGACACGACGAGAGGGCCGTCTATTATGTAAAAGCATGCGTATAGGTAGAACGCAGATAATCATAGCGCGGTAATTATCCACTTGACGGCTGGTAATGCCGATGGCTGGACCGAACCGTTCGACGTTTGTCACGATCTTGACATTCCGACCACCCATTTTCGACAGAACGTTGGCTTCTTCGAATCGATTCCGCGATCAAAACGCCCCTCTAAACTAAATATCTTCTAACTCGTTAGAATTATAATCGTAATTACTTGGAATCCGACCGTTACATTACTCGGTTTCAACCTTTCTACTTGATCACTCGCTTCGGTAACATAATATTAATGCGGTTGAAAATTGCCTTGAACTTTGTTGCAATCGTTATACCGATACAATATAGCGGTACGAAAAATTTCCCTTCTTTTTTGTTCGTTTAATTGTTTGATAACCTCTGACGAGAGGTAATGCGTTAACTTTGCAACTGACATTGTCCCGGAAAATCAGCGGCCGCGATTTAGCATTGAAATTATTCTCGCGTTGGCGCGGCACGAGGAAAATTTCGCAATGTGACGCGTTACGCAAATCATTTTCAAGAGTATTGTAACGCGTGAAGTAGTCAGGCATGACTCGAAACTTGGAAAATCACGATAGAAATAATATACGATTTGAACACGATACTACGAAACACGTTTACAATATATTCCGTGTATTAAACGATCATAAAAGTAATGGCCGTCACGTTTATGTTAATGTTATCATTATATTTCGAGCTGTAATTGTTTGTCAGTCGTTCGTTTCTTTTTTGTTATTAATGCGATTTCATTTGCATTTAAAAGGATACATTAGTGTTCACTGTTGTTAGCAGAAATAAACTTATGAGCTTGCCAAGTATGAAAAACGATATGGTAAATACAAAAATTCGTACGGCAATTAACTTTGATATCTTTAAAGGAAATTAACGAAAAGATGATAAAACTTCCCTAAAACATTGCAAATTCGTGATAAGAAAACGGCGATTGTTTTAATTTCTCAAGGTTTACACGATTAAATTGTTTTCGTACGTTTTCTCGCGAACGCGCGTTTTTTATTTATTTCACTTTGGGTTATTAAACGTTTGCCACTTTTGTCGATTTTAGCACTCGCTTGTTATCTCTGCCCATTATTTTCTTTACAATTTGGTTTTAATCGCTGCCGTTTACGCACGAAATCACGCTGTACAACGCAAATTTGTGCGAATTTCAAATATTACTTTACTTCTACGAGTTGATGCTTATAAAAAATTGAATACCGAACGGACTGCAACGCCAAGATAACAGCGATAAAAGATATCCGACGATATGTAACATTTAATGGAACAGCGACATGCTGATCGTTTGTGCGGGAAAATAATGAACGTAGCTCGCTTGAAAGAGGCTATAGATCTTTGTTCCGTTTAATAAAAGCAAGGAAATTAATTTGATGAATCGAGCGACACTGATAATCGCTGCAAATGAAATTAGTCCGCAATTGACATAGATAAGGACTTTATTTATCAATTCATATTGCATGACAAAACAAGGTTAAAGTGCAAGCACGATATCTTCGTTTTGTCTTTTACTTTTATCGACAGTCTGTTGCCGATTGTTCTTCGATAGTCTTTTGCCATCGAAAATAACGTAACACTCCCGTTTCCCGCTTCAATAAGAAACACCTTGCAATAAGATGATCACGTGCTCGGATCATTTTCCTTGCGCCGCGAGTCAGCGATAAATCGACGGTGAATACTTGAAACGATATTTCGAATTATCGAGGGATTTTTATTTCATTTCCCAGGCGATTAGTAGATCGTGCCAAGGATAGAATAATTGTCGTTTTATATACGATGTTTATCGCGCAAGGATCATTCGATAAATATGACTCAGTGTCATTTATTACGTTATCGTGTTACACATGTTCGAGCACAGTCGCAACTTTCCCTCGATTTTCGCGGGCGTATGAAAAAGATAACGGAACACTGGCCGCGCTTTTCTTTCTTCGGCACCGTAAAGAATATTAAGGAGAGTAATGGCACGGAACGGTGGTAGAAAATCTCCGATAGCAAAATAGTTCGTCGTAACTTTTGAGGCGTACTTGTAACTGTTTCGATTCATCCTGGAAATCCTTATCGTTCTCCCGGGTCCGAATGAACAGTGATCGAGCAATTCGACTGATCAAACAGAGATGGTCTTCATGGTCGTGACTAGTACTCAACGGGGAAATCGAACGGTAGGCGCGAATACTCGCGAGGAAGACCGTTTGTTACAGCGAGCGGATTAATCGGACTCGCGGCGCGCTCTCGATACGCGCACTTGTCACTCGATACGCGCACGCACGTTTACGCGCGTCTAAGCAGCGCGATGATCGCCGATCGACTGTTTACCGGCTGGCTGACACTGGTCTTTGCCTTTCGAAGGTCTTCCATCGTACAATCCGTCAGCAGTCGAGCGTGTCAAGCCGTCCAGTCATCGCTGCCCTGTCCTATCGTCCTCGAGCTTCTGCCTCTAAATACACGCTACTCGACGGTGATAACGAAACTCCACCCAGATAATATTAGGATGCTCCGTGCAATTTACCCAGATTCGTCGAGATAACGCTTCAAACGAGACCACTTTCTTTCGGACTTTCTGCTTCGTTTCTCTTCGGCTGCTCGTTCGTCGCGTCAGGTTGTCAAGAATGTTTCGTCGTCGAGAAAACTTACGGCTCTTCTTCTTCTCATTTTTCCAATTCACGGATACTTGAAACGGTTCCAAAGGAAGTCGCGAAATTTCTAGTTGTTCGAGAATCGCGAACGATCTCTCCGATTTTGTTGCTTATAAATCTTTGAAACGGAATAGCGAAGTTACAGGAAAGATTCAACGGACGTTTCTCGAGTTTGCGGATCGTCGAAACGGTGTATCATACTTTTTTGAAAATCGGAGATTTATCGTAGAAGATAGTTTTGTATTGATGCAGAGATGTTTGCTTGTTTGCGCATTTCTTAGATCTTACATATTTATTTAGATGATGTACATGTTGGAATAACGTACCGTGTCAATACTGGTTTAAGGCGGATAGCGAAAATGACGTGTCTCGTGCGTCATTTAAACATGAAATCTATATAGCCATTTATTTTATTTCATTTCCTGCTCTTGACATTTTGCATAAGTATTAAACACGTGATCTCGTTCAGCTTTATCTGTAAAGATAATTACTTTCTGGCATCGATTTTCCAACAATGCTCAGTTTACTCGAGAGTCTAAATAGTTCGATAGTTCAGCTTCCGATTTATATCAAAAGCTACTATCGGAACGTGACCGATGATATTTTTAGATTTTCCAATAACGTATCTTTTACGAGCCTATGAACTCAGAATGTTAATTTTTTATCAATCCGGTCCAAAGCTCGTACACTGCATTGTATTTACTCGATTCGATAGACAAAGAAATATGATTGCATATTATCATCGTAGCTATAGGCGTCTACTGTCTATCGATACGAAATAGCGTACTTTGCGATGGAATTCCGGTGGTTTGAGTCTATTGTCGTGACGTTCGCGAAGATCTGCAGATCAGCCGATTCGATCGTGAAGAAAATCGAGCCCGGTAAGCATCGCCACGCGTGTTAAGCAAATAGACGCAATCAATTCTCGCGTAATCCGTAAACGTTTGCCCAGAGAAATTGATGCTTCGCTACTTGTTTGTTCGCTCTTTACAGCCGTTCGCTAACTCTTCTTCAAACAGTTGATTTTTGAGGGCCAGCATTTTTCGTTCTCGGCGAATACCTTTCGCGCGTTGCACGATCGCCAAACGAATACGAGTCAACCGCATTTGTCGTAAGCATTTCGTATAGTTGCAAAAACTTCTCTTGATACTTGCACGAAAGGCCTCGATCAAGAAATAACGCGTTACCGACGGAAACCACTCGAAACCAGAGACAACCGGTGGACAGCGATCGAACACGCGCGCGAATTCAGGTGTTCATAGGCATCGCCTCACGATATCATCTGAGAAAATCTAAGAAAAGCGGAGAACCGCGATTACCTTTTCACTCGTTGCCAAATGAATTTTATCATTGATAATTTGTTAAAATAATCGACGCAGTATCGCAAATATCAAATATTTCGAAGGAGCCACATGCATTTGGCATTACGGTAAAGAGATTTGCTCTCGAATTTAATAGGAAAAATCTGTGACACGAAGTTGAAAAGGTTACTCACCTTCTGATTCACGGGAAGGCTCGAACCTCTTTCGATTGCAAAGTTTCTTTCCCGATAAACGATCGCGTTCTATCAGGCAGCCTGCATCATCGCGCGAAAGTTCGCACGCGATCAAAACAACCGCGAGATCTCGCTACCGGGAACACCGATATTCTTCACCGTTTACCACCTCATTTCACGTTCTCCACGGACACCGAATTCTATGCTACAAGCAACAACGAAACAAACCGAAACGATATAGCGAATCGAACAAGACAAATGAAGTTTACGAACGCGTTCGGATGAATTCAGCGTTCACCGCTGAGCGAGTAAGAAGAATTTGAAGGATTTCCGTAAGGTCTCGTCGCAAATTTACCTATGCCCCTCCCTTATCTCTCCGATATTTCCATATTGTCGCTTCTAATTGAAATGCGAAACGATCGACAATCTCGCCCTCCGCGAAAACAAAGCTAATACCATTCGTTATCTCGACCAAGAGATCGAGCAAATTCTTTTATCACCGTTACTCGAATTCGCGTCGTATCGTTATCTCGATAATGGCAAGATCTCTCGCGAGAAAATGTCTCGTTTTAATTAATTTCCGATCAGATAAGAGAAACGGCGAAGCCCAGGCAAATTCTTCTTATCTTCTTAATCCTGTTCGTGAACAATCGGGCAAACAATTAATCGCAGAAAGGTTAAAAAATTTCCTTCGAGCTCTATCGAGGAACGAAACGAGGTATGTTTGGTATCGCGAAAGCGGTCCTGACAGGTGTCAGACGATGCAAAGCAAAAGCAAGGGTCAAACACCGAGAAAGTTGAACGCGCGAGACCTCGAACTTTCCCTCGGGATCGTGGCGGAGTGTCATCGTTTCTCGCGTCCTGACGGAGAGGGTTGATCGTTTGATCGTCGAACGAACGCTCGTAATATTGGAGGGAAATGTCTCGAGTTCGCGGTACGTTGTCGTTCGAAGACTCGACGTTGAACTGCAAACAGTAGAGAAATCTCGAGCGTGCGGCGCGTATCCGCGGCGCGAGCATACTGCTACTCGCGGATGGTGGCGGAGGCAGCTTCACCCTCTTTGGTATTGATCCACGTGGCCGCCTCCTCGACTCTCGCAACCAGACCAACTATGCCGCCCGTCCGCCACGCCGACCGATGGCTACCGATCCATCTACCATCTTTTCCCTTTTTCTCGATACGCTGCGATCCTCTTCTTTCACCCTCCGATCAATTTCGTGCTTTCGGCCCACTTGCCAGTTATTTTATTTATTTTCTCTCTATTGCCAATTCGATGCTCGTGCAAAGAAAAATTTGCTTAAGAGATTACTTTCTTCGACGTTCGACAACTTCTCTTCGTCAAACACCGTCACGGTTCCCGGCATTTTATAGACGTGCTTATTTCAAAAATATTCGCAATTCGAAGAAGTGGTCTAAACGCGGACTACGGTCGAGAGGAAACTATGATTCGGGAAAGAAACGATGTCGAGTTATCTCGTAGAACGTGTAACTTTACTTGTATCTACATCTTCAAAGATGTTACCGACGCGTTTACTTTATCCTCTTAACAATCATCTGTTTAATCAAGAGCTAATTTAGTAAGACCATTATATTGCTGGAATTAAAAGATCACTTCGTTGCAATTGTTTTTAAGTTGTCTTAAGAATCCATATTTACACCACTTTCTCTACTTTTACGATAATTCCAAACTAGACGTCCCTTAGAGCGTACACATTACTCTAAAATCGGTCCTTTTAGCATAATAGCTTTCGAAACATAAAAAGTCTATTTACTTGGTAAATTACGATTGGGATGTTCAAGAGAGGGACAAAAATGGGATTAACATTTTTTTTTATTTATGCGAATTGCACGAGTGCGTAGCGAAATTGAGCAAAAAAAGATTTGACGGGAGAAGTTTTGTGATATTCGCATGGTATCAGGGACGGGGTTGTAAAATTACGATCATTTTCTCGACGAAGGGTCGGAAGCTGAAGCCGGAGGGATCGTTCGCTTGGATGTAGGCCATTGCCCTACCCTGCCGCGTAGAAAATGCTTCCAACGCGGAATTCACCGCACGTTTTATTGCCAAAACGACGAATAAAAGAATAGTACAGCAGCTGCCACTAAAAGCAGAGCTTCGATAAACATTACAAATATGTACAAGTTCTTTCGATTAGAAAATTCGCTACTGTACTGATTAAGTCGAAAAATCGCACGTGTTTGACAGTAGAAAATTTCTTAATTATTTCATTTGTAATAATTGAGCGAGCGAGCCGAAGGCGAGCAAAAAAAGGCGAAAAAAGGCGAGCGAGTCTGGGCTAAAAAACACTCCTGGAAATTAACGGTCAATTTTGAACTTTGACCCCATGCGCAGTAGCAAACCGTTACAAATAGTGCAATTTATGGACTAAAAAATTGGCTTCCATCTAGCGGCGAAACGTGCGAACTAAACTAAAAAATAAGGGTCCGAACAGGCAAATAAGAAAAATAAAAAAATGAATATTTCGGCATTTTGACGACACGGTATTGTCCCTGAGGCATTTAGAAACAAATTTCTATTAGGGTTTGATGCGTTTTGATGCCTGACAAAGCCAGAAAATCAATTTTTGTCGTATTCGGTCCAAAACGGTACAGGTGGCGCCATCTAGCGGCGAGCGGCGGAACTACGAAAAACTAAAATTTCGATTTTCTCCGAAATTAGGCAATTTTACGTATTTCTGAGGGTCAGTAATTGTTCTGTGACCTCTCTGGAACCTATATACTGCCACAAGAACCTTCTCAGAGCGCTAGGAAAGAAAATAAAAAAATAGGTCAAAACATGGACTAAAAAATTGGCGTCCATCTAGCGGTGAAAGTTGGAACTACAAAAATACAAAAATGCGATTTTCTCGAAAATTAGCGAACTTTGAGTACTTCTGAAGCTCGGAAAGTGTTATGTGATCGCATTAGAAGCAAAATAAAGCAATAAAAGTTTCCTGAAAGCTTTAATAAAGAAAATAAAAAGAATGTCATTTTATGGAGAAAATTTGTGGCGCCATCTAGCGGCGAAACTGCGAACTAAACTGAAAAAACGTATGCCCGTACACGCATTAAGGAAAAATATAAAAAGTAATATTTTGCAACTTTGACGACGCAGTATGCTTTTTTAGACATTTTAAAGCACTTTTTGTTGAATAAGTTATTCATTGTTTTGCCTATTAAGCCCAGAAATTCAATTTCTATTTGACCCGTTTACTGCGTGTTCGGGCATACGGTTTTTCAGTTTAGTTCGCATTTTCGCCGCTAGATGGCGCCACAAATTTTCTCCATAAAATGACATTTTTTTTATTTTCTTTATTAAAGCTTTCAGGAAACTTTTATTGCTTTATTTGGGTTCTATCGCGATCACATAACACTTTCCGAGCCTCAGAAGTACTCAAAGTTCGTTAATTTTCGAGAAAATCGCATTTTTATATTTTTGTAGTTCCAACTTTCACCGCTAGATGGACGCCAATTTTTTAGTCCATGTTTTGACCTATTTTTTAATTTTCTTTTCTAGCACTCTGAGGAGGTTCTTGTGGCAATACATAGGTTCTAGAGTGGCCACAGAACAATTTCTGACCCTCAGAAATACGTAAAATTGCCTAATTTCGGAGAAAATCGAAATTTTAGTTTTTCATAGTTTCGCCGCTCGCCGCTAGATGGCGCCACCTGTACCGTTTTCGAACGAATTCAACAAAAATTGATTTTCTGGCTTTGTTAGGCATCAAAACGCATCAAACCCTAATAGAAATTTGTTTCTAAATGCCTCAGGGACCATACTACGTCGTCAAAGTGCCGAAATTTTGCACTTTGCATGCGCAGTAGAGTTGACATAGGCGGCTTATGTACGTATCGCAATGCTGCCACAAGATAATTAATTACTCATTACCCGAACATTATTTATGAACTTTTATGATCGAACCATGTAAACAATGCATTGGTGAAGTGCAAAGTTTTATGTCACTCCCTATATCACCGACAAGATAAAATATAGTGTGCGAATTGTTCTGAATAAGACCTTCGGATCCACTGTATCGTGCTCTTCATTATCTACAACGGGTACAAAGGTAGTACTACCGCAACAACTGCCCACAAATATAACACTTCTGTCATTTGTACTACTTTATAAAATTCCGCATAGATGTCTAATTTGGTATGTTTCGAAGTTCGAACGACACTAGATTTCGATTTATTCATAACTTCAACAAAAAAGTAATCGCCATTATACAAGTGCGGAACAACTCTTTACAGTATCTAGAAGTATATTTCTCTGATCGCGTTGAAATTTTAAACAAGATCTCGAGTGCGTCGCGAAGAGTAAGAAAAGCAAGTCTCAGAGGGTAGGACCAGTGAAAACGGGGTGGTAGGGTAGAAAGAATAACACGGAAGCGAATCTGGGGGTGAGCAGAACGTGACAAAAGGATCAGATAAGGAATCTTGCCTTCTTCTTTTGACGTTTCCTTTGTTCAGGAATTAAGATAAAGAAGCGAGAATGAGGTGTAAGGACCGCGGAAGCCTGTCTGTTTGAGCTCGAGCAGGAACAAACCAGGCGCGCCTCCTTTTCTTTCGTCCAAGTCAAATATTATCGGATATGTACGCTTACCTGTATGTATGCTTTACTTTCAGGGCACCTGCGTGGAACAGAACGAAACATCGCTCGTTACAAGTGTAACTTTTTCTCAAATGTATCGATCGTTTCGATGATTGTATCAAAGTACAAGTTTTAACTCTTAACGCGGGAGTCGCTATCGAAAGCTGAGGAAATAGTAATAAATGTATAACAAACAATTTTATTTCAGGACTATTCAAATTGAATGAATACTCTCTTATTGTGCGAGGACTTCTTTATATACGTACGAACAATCAACAGCGGTAATGAAGCGTGTAATGAGGGACTTAAGAATCGGTCGAACACCGCAAGGCGCCAATGGCGATAAAAAGCAGGGTTAAATTCGCGTAATCTTGGAGATAATCGGAAGAAAACAAAAGGCTTTGGTAAATATTTTCGGACGGGAGGATCAGTCGTCCGGTTGTTTCGGTGGAAAACTGATTTCACTCGGTCAAAGGTTTTTATATTTACCGTGCACTCACGAGGCTTCAGACCCGAGTACCGTGGAACGAGCGGTTTTACTCGCTCGTATATTTACCGGAAGGTGGAGGAGGTCCTCTTTAAATTCCACCAGCAATCGGCGCCTCGGTACACCGAAAATAACTTTAACGATCTTTCGGCTTAGCCACGAGAATCCATAAACTTGGTAATGACTGGGATCGCGATGCAAGGTTGGACTACGACCGAAGCGTTCAAATTGATAGAACGACGAGGAAAATTGTAGCTTGTTCGCGAGCAAAAGCGTTTTATCAGAGACGGATAAGAGAGACGATGAACGTAACGCGGTAGAAAACAATTTTCCCTCAAAACGGGAGAATAAAGATCCTGACGGATAAACGTTTAACGTTTAGAGAGACGCAGAGAGAGAGAGAGAGACGAATCGGGTATAAAAGAGAAATGGATACGGAGAAGAAAAGAGAGGAGAGCAATGGAGCAACTGGAAAGCCCGGATTTCGTTCCCAGGAGGAGCGCTCGACCGCGCTACGCAGGATTAAGCAATCACACAGGCCGATGGTTCTTCGATAGCGATGCTAATGTCGGGTCGAAAGGGCCAAGCACGCGTTTATGGCCCTTCCGTTTGCTTAGGCAAATCGAAGACATTCGCGGCAGAAGGGCGGCTCTGTGTGTATCTTCTTTCACGGAGGGCCGAAGCTGCAATAAAAACTATGACGGTCGCGGCATCTAATCTTTTTAACGGTGAAAGCTGTTCCTCTCGAATATGTAACGTGTGTACATTAATCGAGGAACCTTTTATTCCGCATCCGTATATCTTTTAACCCTCTTTGCAGTCGAAATTAACTTGTACTCGCGATAACGGGACAAAAAAAACTGGTGTCTCGAAGAATACGCGAATTTGTAGGCAACAAGATTGTTATTAGCGGTATGGAACCCGGAACGAAGAGAAGCGCCTAGGAGAATCGATGCGCCGGATGATCGATGACGGCGATCGTTTCGTCTATTATACGCGGTAGGCAAACGGGCAATAATCGACGCGTATCGAACCACTCGAATCGATCTCACGCTCTCACGGGTCGTTGAGTCCGAATCGTGTTGCCGTAGCTCGATTATGAAACTCGCGTGTCACAACATTTCTCCTCTTCAATTTGTCCGATCGATCTCGAATCGATCGGTCACGGTCAGGTTCTCGAAGGATACTTTATCGATGGTTTTCGCGATTTTCTTACGGCGGGACGAAGAAGAAGAAGAAGAAGAAAAGATCGCGATGAATCGGTGAGAAAGCAAATGACCCCGTAAGAATCTTCCACGTTAGGAGAGAAGAAGCGAGAAGAAAGAGCAAGACCGAAAGGAAGGATAGGGTCAGAAGGAGGTTGGGTTGGTTGGTAGCGATTAACTCTTACTTAAAGGGCGCCTCCGCCCTTGCGAGACCCCGTCACTTCGCCAAGATGTCGTGCAACAATGGAGCACTTAAACGCCGCGAATGCTTAAGTCATCTTAACGGCCAATCGACAGCCACCGGCTGCTCCCCAATTATCTCTCGGGGCAAAACAATTAAACGCGACTCGTCGTTACCCGTCCCCGGATCTCTGCCCTGACTAATGCCCACTAAAGACCAAATCACCTGTAACCGGTCACCGACTACGAAACTCGTGGCTTTCGTCTCTACCAGGGACAAAAGGATGTGCATCTTCATCCAATTAGGCGATAATGGAACATCGGACGCGCGTTTTGCCACGGGCCTTGGCTCTCGATGATTTTTCGATCTTTCTCGATACCTGTCCCTCTCTGCCCGTCATCCTCTCTCTTCCCGTGCATCGTGCTTTTTATATTTCCTTGAGACTTTCGTAGAATTTACGTTCAACGTAATCTCGTGTTCTTCTTTCTATTTATTTTCTTTTTATACTTTAAAAGAATATTCGTAGAATCGGAGAGTTATTCGATCGCGATTCTCGTGCTTTCACGAGACGGTATTTCGGACATTTCGAGAATTTCGAGAGTTATAAAACGAAGCTGCGTTTCGGAAAGAATTTCCACGTCCCGAAGGAACGCACGAGGTAGTAAGAGCAAACAGAAATTTATAGTAGCCCGTACAGCGAAATGACGGTAGAACATGGTCACGGGTAAGAGAGAAATAGAGAAAAAGAGGGAAACGGAGTGCGGGTCAGAGGCAAAGACGGATCGCGACAGTCCCGATAACTGTTTGCCTGCGTCAAGAGCGTTCGAGCGCGTTACAACTCAAACCTTTTAGCCGTTGTTTGCACGGCGCTTTGTATTCTATTTGTACAACCGCTTAAACAACTCCGGTCTGAACGTATAAGCCCGTCGTCGAGCCTCCTCGAGGGAGTTGTGCGAACCCTCGATCGAGTCGAGGGTGCTACTTTCCGGGCCAACCTGTTGACGCGTCGGTCCAAAAGATTTCTTCCTTCTTCTTTCGGGCCAGGATCGTTGACCAAATCGCTTCGCGTATTAATCTGGTCGCGCGAGATACGAGAGCCAAGAGGAGGGACGGATTAGTCGTCGCCGCAGACAAGGCGGAAAAACGTCCGAGACGTTTCGTCTTCTTTGTTTTCACGGGATACCTTCGGCTTCCAGGCTACGGATTTCTTCGGGACCTGTCTCGATTTCACAATCTCGGGGATGTCGAGTCGCGTTAAACGAAAGAAGGATGCGATCCGCTACCATCACGGAAGGAGGATCGTTGACGGGCTACGAAAAGGTTAGATGCTTCTTTCTTTTCGTTGGTCCGGATAACGGCCAGGAAAAAGAGTAGTTTAGCTCGGCTACCGATACGTGACTAATACGTTTTTACGATATTCCATTTTACAACGAGAGATAAATTCGGAGGGAGATATCGTAGGCGTACACGCTATTATGAAACGGACTGTACCCGTACGGAAGAAACAGTGTTCGTAGAGAAGACAGGTTAGGTGGATAGCAGAGCGGTACGATCACTAAATTAAGCTGGATTAGGCTAATCTGGCCCCGCGGATCGTTAATTAACGAGGCTATTAGTCAGCGACGGTGACTATTAATTCGAACGATAGTCGTGTCTCGACGATACGTTATGGCAATATCGTGTATTTGTCACTATCGTCCGGCTCACAAATTGGTTACAGCGCACCTGGAATGTCGTATCCCTTCTCCACCTTTCCGTCCGTTCTTCCACTCTCCCTTTCTCCGCCTCCCTCCTTCTTTTCGAGGATCATCTTTCTTTCACTTTGTTTTCGTTCGTCTTTCTCGCGCTCGTTCGCGCGGTATGCTTCCGTCTCGCTCGTCGCGTCTTCGATGGGACCCTAAGTCCGACTGGTTAGAGGCATTTTTCGCGAAACGGTCTGCCACCGGGTCGTTCGCACGAGGATGGGACCAAGATTCGATCGTTATCGTCCCCCTCATCAACGTCGTTTCGCTATTAATTTATCGGCGTGTCGCGGTTCAACCGAACGATACCACGGTCGGACCACACTCGGGATACCTCGAGCAGCGCTCGCTCGATAAATTACATCCACGGACGATCGATTAATTCACCGAAATTGGATACTTTATAGTCGAGTACAGCCTGTGAAAGAGAACGGATGAGAAATCGATCGACGGTTTCGTCCGGGATTCCGGTAGCGTGCTCGAAGGATCTCGGAATCGTGCCGATTCTCTTGCTTCTCTCCTGTCTACTCCCGTAGCTGGAGAAAGCGCTAAGAAACGATCAGTATTTTATTTTTCTCTACAAACGTCGCGTCGTTATTTGATCGAATTGCTCGGTAAGTTCGAGTAGGGCAATGAATGGACCCGTTAAAACTGTCACCGAGACGACGCGAACGGGACACAACTAGTTCAGTGTCCATTGATGGTTCAGGTAGGTGACGGCAGGGTTCCACGTTGCTGTCCTGGGTGTCATCGGTTAAACTCGAGTTTAAGAAGGCCGAATCTCCCCTTTGACCGGCTCTTAACTAGCGTGCATCCGGGCTGACCGTAGACCGTCGACTAAAGGGAAAAAGACTCGCCTCCTCCTCCTCCTCTTGCTCACCTGGCTATGACAAATTTAAGAAATATTTGTAGGCACGCCACGAAGATGGAGCACAACGCGTACGCGTAGCCACTTCGAAAAGGAACGTCTCAATGGAAAATCACCGAGGATAGCTAATTCGGAATTCGTTGTTGGACCGGTGTCGCCGCGGACACCGGGAACGACTTCCAACAAAAACAGCTTCCAGATCTCTCCGACGTTTCTATTTCTTTTTTTTCTCTCCTCGTTTCATGACTCGCCAAACACGGATCTCGTCTCGAGTTGAATTTTCTTTTCGCGGACCGAGGGATCCGCGATTATTAACGATTTGGCACGGGTTTCAAGGGCTCGCTAGAGAACCGCCCGTGGAGCCGGAGTTTTGCGCGTCCGTTCGCGCCGAAATTACAACGGGACGCCTAATTATCCTTCGAACAGAGGATCGTCGAGGTCCGGGGAGAAGCAGGGATCGTTCGCGAGCATTTTACCTACCGCGAAGGCGGTCGTTGATTCGTCGCGGCTAAGAGGAACGCGTACGCGTTCGCCAACTGGACCCCTCGTCGCGTAATAACTTTATTTCTGAAATTAGCTTGGCACTCTGCTGCTCGTGGACGTTGAAACGACGCGTAGCGTCGCATCGCGTCGTCTCGGCTCGAAGAATCGTGGATCTGACTCGAAAGCGGGCCGCCTCCACTGGGTGGTCAATGGTTCGAACAGTCGGGTCGAGAAGCATAGTTACACCTATTTGTTCCTCGAATTCGACATAGACGAGGCATTTCCGTCGATGGTTCTCGCAGCTGGTCAATCTTCGTTGCGCGATCGTTTTGTTTCGCCTTTCTATTTCGACGATGTTGCCGTGAACGCTTCGACGACTCGTCGAGCAGTCTGGTCGAGTTTCGACGCGATCGAACGCGCCATTCGTTTATTACCATTAACAGAGATGACTAGTCAAGGTTGATCTGGCGTAAACATTTCGATCGTGCGAGCGGGTTCGCGGAAGTGACGGACGATAGTCTAAACCGGTGATTCACGGTCACGCGTCAACTTCTTCGGCGAACTGTACGTATCGATTCGATTACGAACCGACCAATTACTGACCAAGTATAGTGTACCGAAATCGTCGATACACGGTTCGATAAGAGAGGTGTCCCAGATTCGATCGATTCTGTAGTAAACGACGAGAGGATAGCTCGTAAAAACGTCGGGTGTCTCGAATAAAGTCGATATTTTAGATCGAAAATCAACGTCGATCCGTAGTTAGAACGGAGGCTTCGAGGGGGTCTTCGACCCTCGCGAGGCCCACTGTGGGAATCGTAGATATCGATGACGGGTGAAGAACGCATCCCGTGGAGCGCTAATGGATCGATCCTGGGTGGTTCGATCGGCGGCTCGATCACGATCTTCGTGATCCAAGATTTGGTCGAGGGCTCGAGGAACCGATTGCTCGTCGGGTCGTCGAGAGAGGTCGTTGAAAACGACGACGGCTCGACCAAAACAGCCCCTCGGGGCACCCTTCCACGCTCGCGATTCGCCTCGCGTGTCGCGTGATTAACGCAACGTTATTAAAACGTATATATCCGCGTGTCCACGGGGTCACGTTCAAACGTACGATCAGCCATTAGCCCTAGCGAAAACCGTGGTGGCTAATTAATCGGAGCAATTAAGAGGAGAAGAAGAGTTGTCCTCCGTACCCCTCGTCCGTTTCTTCTTCCATCTTCATCCGCTCTGTTCTCCGCTGTCCCTCTTCGTTTTTTCTTTCTCTTGCTCTTTCTCGTTCTCGGTTTTGCCGGGTCCCGAACCTCCTATGGATCCCCGCGTGGCTCGTGAGCCCGCGACACGATGATCTACGCCCCGTGCGTCCACGCCGATTTATTAATGCGCGCCCACGGCGTGGGACTTTGTTCTTTCTTTTTTTATCGTCCAGCTCTGCCTCGGGAAACGGACGACGGACGGTCGCTGCGAGGAACGGCAACAATTTTGATGCTACTCTTCGTTTTCCTTCGCGGCACTTTAATCAATTCGCTTCTTATTAATTTTACACCGGAAGTCGAACGTTCGAACTGACCAGATTTTTCGACTCGATTTACGATTTCGCGAGAATGTCGGTAAATCGAAAATTTCCCGGCGTTATCCAGTGTCGACGATTGAAACACCAACCTCGTGGAATTTTCAAAGGACAAGCAACGTAACAGCAGGTAGGTATAAAACCTTTGATCGATTCCCATGGTGGAACGATTTTTACCTTTGAAGGACCGTCGCGTATAGAAAGCAAGACGTCTGTGTCTCACGGTGGCGCGTTACACCCGTTTATTTCCGTTCGTTCGACAGTGTGGCGTCGCGTCGTGGCACGCGCGAACCATTCTTGCACAAGAAGCGCAATCTTTCCAGACAGATCGGTTCGGTTCGCACCGCCTCGTAAACGTTTTTTCTCCGTTTGGATCCGCGAATCGGTAGGCCCGCTGCGTTCGACTATACGTCATTTCTTGGCGGATCGAACGATCGATATTAACGCGTCCCGTCACGCGAAGAATGCGATGTCGACGCGTCTCTATTTCTTTCTTCCTTGGGGGACGACTACGCCCTTCTTTCTTTTTCCGCTTCTTCTTCTTCTTTCCCCTTTGGCGAACGATTCACGGGAAGGGACGTGGTCGATCGACGGGAGCCTCGAGATTTATCGACCGGTTCCCGAAGACTCGTTATTGTTCCATATCGTATCGTCGTCTGGATAATTGCGCGGACACGCGCGTCGAATGTCGATTCGCGAAGGGAACGAACGACCGTCGCTTACGAATTTACTCGTTCGAGACCTCTTCGGGGAAAAGAAATGGGACATTTCGAAAACGAAGAAACGACGACAACGCGTAAAAATAGGACAAGTTTCGTCCACGGTTTCCTAACGAAACGACGGTGAATACGAATTTGCATAAAATCGGGAAGAATCAGAGTCGAAATAAACGGGTACAATAAATTACATTGTCTTAACATTTATGCGTCTCTTATTTCACGGTTAATCTCGATGAAGAACGAGGGGTGCGAACGAAGAAATCGGGTATCGCGAGGGTCGCACGGCCCGTGGACGGAACCAGCCTCGACCGACTCGCTGGCTGGCTGGCACAACGGGATTAATTAATATTAGTAACACTGGGGGAGGCCGTAATTAATTACTGGTCCGGAGCAACCATTCGTCTTAATACGGCCGCGCTATGCGCCCCCTTCCATCACCACCCTTGGCATTCGCTCGTTTGTTCGCCCGGGCCAGATAATGATCGCGACCTAATGAAAACATTATGTTTGACGATGGGGACTCGAGGCGATTCGAGTCCCCGAGAATATTACTCGAGGCTACGCGATTGGCGAACAAATCGGGACTTTGTAGACAGAATTCGAACCCTTCGAACGCCTCTTTTTTGCCTTCTCGAATAAACGTACTTCGCGCGACGTTTATTTGTTAACGATTCCACTTTCGTACCGAAAGCCTATTACCAATGTTTTAACGACACTCCGCGCTCGTAAATTACGTCTAATATAAGTACCTACTTAATGATTAACGATGGAAGAAGAGGACATTAGAAGAGGGATAATAACCGAAGTAATAAATATTATTAAAAATTACTCGGTCAAGTAACTAAGTAAACGAACGGACGCGTGTTCGAGCGCAAGAAAGGAAATAGAAGTTGGTTCAGATAAGAAGCCGAAGAATTCCTTTGAGGCAACGATCAAAGAAGAGCTCTTACTTTTGCGATATCAAGGAGGAGATAAAAAGCAGACGCGAACGAAAGCAGTGCCGTAGCATCCAGCTTAGAATAAAAACGACCGAATGATCCATGAACGGTCTTTCTTTTTTTTCTTGGTCTCGGTAGGGTCCCTGGAGCGAGGAGGAGCCGAAGCGGTAGTAACGCGTATCGATCACGTCCGTGAGGTTATTATGCCAGCCGTTTGTCCGGCAATAAATACATAAATGTTTGCCCATAACAGAAGGGATAATTCGGCGTGCAAGCCCCATGGGTGGTGTGTGCTCCAGGTACTTTCGCTCTTTCTTCCTCTTTCCGTTTGGGACTCTGCTCGGTGGTCATGGGTCCTCTTCAGGTAAGCCAACTCGGCACGCGTTTTCTTTCTCGTGGAAGAGGTCTGCCGCTATAGCCCGAAGCTTGGACAGTCACACGTTAAGTTTAACGTATTTATTAAGTTGAACGCGAGTCGCCGCGAGCGAGAGAATCGGCCGAGCTGGGGAAAAAGGGTGGACGAGGTGCAAGGTGGCAAGAAACAGGGCGTTCGTTCGACGAAACACCTTGGAAGATCGCGAACTGCTCTGTTCCGTGCTTTCTTAACCGTTGTTTACTCGAGCTCCATGGCGAATCTCTTTATTCCTCCCAACAATCTTCTAAATAATTGCGACAAATTAAATTCGTTTCATCCTAACGGAAATCGAAAGCTATTATAACGCGCGTGTATGTATTTTCTTGCGACACGTAAGAGATATCATCGATCTCAGAATATTCTGAACCGTTTTGATTTATGAGTTGATCGGCTCTTAACGCTTTCCGGTTGTAAGCACGTTAATGTATCGACATACGTGTAGTAGATCTGTGATTAGGCGAAGGTGTTACAGAGAGAAATACGAGTGAAAGGTTGTTTGCTTACGTTAATACGATCGTAAACATGATTAAATAGTTACGGCTGAAAATTATGAAGCGTAAAATCTCTGTATTCGACATAACGCTGGAATGTTGTCTCGAAGTAAGTATATCGTGCATATTGACAATAAAGTCTGCGATTCATTTTATCGCTTTCATCTTTGCAAACGTTCTTCCGTGACGAAGGTAAACGTCGGGTAATAAATCGAACGGGAATCGATGGATATACGAGGGCAAAAGGGGGAAAGAAAATTTAAACGTCGCGTTAACAAAAAAGGAAATTACTCGAAGGATCGATTGATCAAGGCTGAGTATCCAGATCGTAGCGCGCGACTGGCAATGAAAGAAACGGCAACGAAATTCGCGTCGAGCTCGAGTAAATCGATCGAAGAACGACGACCTTGCGAGATCTCGGAATGCGGGACCGTGGATAATCGACGGTGAGTCGAATGGCGTTCTCTTAATTAAGGGTGGTCGGTGGAATGCTCGGGAAAGCAGCAGGTTGATCCTTCTTCTTTCCATCGCCTGGCTCGATCGTTCGAAGAAAGCTGACTGTCACGATCGTAGCTGGAAACAGAAGAGCCAGATGAAGGAAAAGAAGAAGAAGAAGAAAGAGAAGAAGAAGCGAAACGAGAGAGAGAGGGGTGAGAATGGCAGCGCCTATCGTGCAGGCGCCACCGTGTTCACGGTTCCGCTTGGCCGGCATCGAGAAACAATAATTAGCTCTCGCGGGGTCCTTTGATGTCCTCCGACGCGTTCGCACCCCGCCCAGAAATCCTCCGGTAGGTGTCCCGGGTGGTCGTAGACGGTCATCACGCACACCGAAACGATTCCGAACCTTAACAACGATCCTGCCGTGTACACGAGTCTTTTCGCTGAATCGGACAGAAACTGTTCGACGATTCCGTGTGTCCAAGCAACGATGCTCGCGTTTTTGTATCGATCCTCTCGACCGGACTTTGGAATTCCAGCCAAAGAGGACTTCTTCTCTGCCCATCGTCCGACCAAGTCGGCTCCTTCCAATTTTTTCTATCGCGATCGTCCGTACAGGAATTAAGTAGAACGTCGATTATACAAATACCGGTTGATCGAACGATCGGTTATAATTATCGCAACGTGAAACGGCGATCGTTTAAACTTAATTTTAGGTTCTGTAAGGAATTTGTTTTTTTCTTCGACTTTAAAATATTTCATTACTTCGTTTGCGACATAAATGCAAATTTGAATTTAGAAAATGTAACTTCGAGTAGCTATTAGTCCGAATAATAGAAGTTTCTCCGTAACCATTTTCCTGTTTTGCTCGTGAACGACGCGTGTATATTTCCAGTAATACCCGATAATCTTTCGCAAGGACAGACGGGATAGAAAGGCTTTGGAAAAATCGTTGAAAGGGAGCCGAACAGGATCGTCCGAAACAAAACGAATCCTCGGCATTGTAGTCTCTTTATTCGGTTAGTTAATGAGGATGAACGTTAACCTATATTAAGCTGATCCCCATCCCTCGGTGGAAAGCCGCCCGTTGGGTCTCGAGACCTCCACGAAGAAGAGAATTCGTGGAGGAAGGAACCACCTGCCGTCAGTGGCAATTCTTTGTCGAGTAGTTCGCGAGGTCTGCTGAATTCGATAAAGATCGATTTCACGCGTATACTCGCGTCAGTGCCGACCGTGAAATCGGATTACCTGGCCTAAAGCTTCGAAATCAAATCGTCTTTTCGAATGTCCGGAATCCGTGTAAACTCGAGAAAAGTATCTAGATAAGCTCTAAGTAAGCTTCTTCCTGCGCAATGATTCTGAGCCAAAGGAAGCTCGTATTGCACTAGAGCGTGTACTAACAAGCGCTCTCTCGAGGGAAATAAAGACGTAGGGTATGGTGCTCTTTCTTTAGAAGTCGTGCTAGCGTTTTGCGAACAGGATTGGAGGCTGTTGCGGGTCCAGCACGCACGGGAGACAAAATATGCGGGGTGGTCCGGTCGAGTTTGCGGCGGGCCACAGGCCGCAACTTCATTTACACCTATTCAACCTCCTTCCTTCTGAACACGGTCTTTAGATTTACGAGCCACCTCGCTCTCGCCTCGGTTCGCCTCTGCTTTTCGGTTCGTTCAGCTCCGTCGTCCACCATCTTCTTCCTTTACGATGCTCCAACTTTTCTCCGACAGATTAAACCGGTGATATTAGGAGAAATTTGAACATAAAACGTAAAAGTTTGTCCTTAACCAGACTCGTCGTGTACCGATGAGCCTCTAAACGAAAATTAAAAGAGAGATAAGGATAGCGCATATATTTTTATTTTTCTGTGCAAGAGACTACGACTCGCAGCTACGCTTATTTTCGTCGAAGCTCAGGGACCAGGTGTGTACGCCACGTACGCGGAACGAGCGGACGATTTTTGCCGTGGAACGTGGAAAAACGCGGTCGTACAACATCGTAGAACTCGTCGACATTAAGTCATTACCGTAAGCGTCGAGCCGAGCAAGTAATCGACGGACGCACCGTCCGTCACGCGAGCCCTTCGCTCCCGCCAGATCTTGCTCCTTCCAACAACTTATTCCTCGCGTCATTACTTCGACGCGACGTCGAAGGAATTTCGACGATCATTAGCGAGAATTAGAAGATCGTAGACGATATCGAGAGTGTCGGGCGATTCGTTTCTCGATTCGGTGAAGGAACACCGATTTGACATAGAGTTCGCACGCTGCTAAGGGAGATATACGTTTTCAAAGTTTCGTTAACGTCTAATTAGCGTTTCGAAGAGGTTCGTTATCACGGACAAAGACAGCGGAGAGAAGAATCCAGCAAACATTTGATCGTTCCTCGAGGGGTTTTATCGCGCGGCGGCAGGGCGATCAATTTTCAGCCGTCAGCGAGCGAAAGAAGAACGAGCGGATCCGAGGAGAGAAAAGGTTTCGCGGGAGCGTACGCTCGCATTCTTCGCGTATAATTGCCTCCGTGATTTTGTCGGGCAAAGCGGAGACAAGCTCGACCTCTTCGCGTCTTCCTCTACTCGCGTTTTCAAGCGCGATTCCGAGGACAGGATCGAGCGTACGCGCGCCGACAAAAACGTAATTGCGCCCTCGTCGCCGCGACGATTTACGTCGATCAATCTCCGTAACTCTTCGCCGGGATCTCGCGACCACTGTTCTGACCTCGTTCCCGAATATCCCTCGCTCCGATCTTTTTACGCGTCCCCGTAAATTGCCCTTTTTCTCCTCCTCGCGTTCGTCGCGATCCTTTCCTTCTCCTCGCCTCCCCCGCTGCCTTTCTTTCGACGCTGCTTTCGTTTTCCAGCCGCGAATCCGCGCGCTTTCGAATTTCGCGGTTTTCCGACGACCAGGAATAGGAATTCGCGGTCGCGAGAGGAAAAAGCTCCTCGTCCCGGCGCGGTTCCATGGCTACGCTCGCTTCGACTCTCGCATTCCGAACCGAGTTCCCACACACGCATGTGCACCACCACCTTTCGATTCGTGCATTCTCCGCGACGTCGTCCCTCGACGTTCGTAGGAAGGGAGACGGAAACGGCGATCCGCGGCGCGACGGAGAGCAACGCGAGGGCAAAGAGGAACGAGGAAGGAACCGCTCGACGGATGAATGGAAAAAAAGTAGGAGAAAGGAGAGACGCGTCGAACGGCCGAGGGACGAAGAAAGAGAAGCAGACGCGCGAACGAGAGAAGAGAGAGAGAGCGCGATATCCGGGTAGGTTTTCGGAGAGTGGGAGAGCATCGACGAGAGTTCCTTGCGCGATGACCACGAGGAACGCGGTGGGGATGCCGAGAGGCGTGACTTTCGTTAAGACCGCCCACCATTTTCCCTTCAAAGCCACGTGCTCGTCTACGATCAGCGGAGAACAGTTCATCGGGTAGAATCTGTCAGCGTCCCTCTTCCGTTTCCTCCACAACTTTCTATCGCGCGAAATCTCCGGGCAAAACGACCTCGATGTTCCGACGCGTACGACGGAAGATCCTCTTCGTTGAATGGAAAACGAATCTGGAGTAGAATTCGCGAGGGAAAGGAGCGGGAAGGTGGTCGGTAGTGGAGCAAGAGAGGAGGATAAATAAAAGTCGAAACGGAGAAAGAGGAAGGTTGTTCGAGAACGGGCACGTAAAAGAAGAAAGGGCAGGAGTTGCACGATCAGTGGGGCGGAGCGAGGTTCTATCGGAGGGATCCGCCGGACCGAGGGGAAACGAGCTGGTCGCATGGATCAGCGAAGAAGCGGAGAAAACGGAAAGGAAAGGAAAAGAAGAGAAGAGAAGAGAAGAGAAGAGCAGAGAAGAGCAGAGCAGAGCAAAGAGCAGAGAAGAGAAGAGAAGAGAAGAGAAGAGGAAAGAAGAGAAGAGAAGCGAGAAGGTCGAAGCAAGGAGGGGAGAAGAAGCGAGACGGTTAGAGGACTCGTGGGGCGGAGAGGGGAGAAGGTTCCGTTCTCTCTACTGAAGAGAGATCGGCTCTTCCGCGGACGAGCGCGTGCAGTCGCTAGCCGAGGCCTATACTTGTCCGTCGAAGGGTATTGGTTCTCCAACTCGGTACCGTACCCCCCGAGACCCAGCGAAAGAGAAGGAAACGACGAGTCTCTCCCCTTGGCGCGTTCTCTCGACTGGGTCGACGCTCGTTCCTTCGCTGCTCGTTCGTGCGTTCTTACGTGGGTTCGATCGGCCGATCGATCGTCCGCGTCGCGCGACTCGCTACCACGCGACCGGATCAAACGGAGAAACGTTTCAGAGTAAGCAGAAACGGGCGAGACCGCGAAAGGTTAGCGATTTACCGGGCCGCTCGGCCTCCCTGCCGGCTCCGTTATTAACCGGGCCGTCGCTACCGACCGACGCGACCCGGCGCGACGCGTCGCGACGGGCCTAAACGTCGAGGAGGGTTGTCAGGTATATCCTCCGACCGCACCGTGCCTCTCCCACCACCTCTGATTCGGCGAGAACTCGGCAAGGGTGACACCCACCCCTCGAAAAAAGCCCTTCGGGGGGTGAGTTTCCGGCTTTCGAGGTCGACAGCTCCGGCTCTACCAACTACAGTCACTCAACGGCCTGTCGGCATTACGGTTCTTCCGACCCCCGTGCTTTTCACAGCTGACTCTTTATCGCCGCGCCGTTCCCTCTCGATACGGATCTTCTTGGTGGACCACGTTCTTCCTGTCCCGAGGAAGATGATTTAAACGGTTCCCTCGACCCGCCTTACCGGTCAATCGTCTTCCGAGTGTCGCTGTCCCGAGGACATCTCTCCGAGAGACGCGTGGACGCTCGTTATGTGCGCGACACCGTACGCGAACAGTATCGTGTGATGTTTGTAACGCGGTGAGTGAGACGATCAGTGTGCGTGGTGTATCATCTTTTGGAAGAGGCTCGAGGAACAGTCCGGAGAAGAAAGCGGACGAACCAGCATCGATCGCCGAAGAAACGATGAGGCTTTGGGTGATTATCGGCGCCCTCGTGGTCGCGATACACGCGTCCATCGCGGAAATCACCAGGAACAAGAATCGCGGCAGAGGATCCATGTGGTGGTAAGTGACTTTTATTCCGTAACGATCCGAATTTTCGCATCTCGAGTAAGAATAGGTATCGCCGACTTAACCGCGCTTTACTACAAAGATAGTTCCTTGTTTATTCGCCGCAAACTTACGCGTTGTTCCAAGTAATTTTCGAAAATCCTGCCCGGAATACATAAAAAGTCCACGTTATTCGTCGAAAAAAAGGTGAATCATAATTTCGTTGTCTCGGTAGGGCCCCTCGCGTTCTCGTCACGACCTTTGACAGTTAATTACCAGTCGCGTTAACACCTGTCTCCGGAAGGCACTCTTATCGAGCCAACGGTGGCACCTAAGACCGCGCGGCTTCTTATTAATTCATTAATCATAAACCTTCGGGTCCATTCGTTTCAATTCGCCAATGATTTCTGCGCGTAGCATGCCGCGGCTACAAGAAAACACGTTGGATAGATATTAGATAATGGCTAACTTCATTAGCCGGGTAATAAATAATGGTCACGGGTACGGTCGAGCGCGCGTGTGTACACGTGTGCGAGCGGTCGTTTAACAACCGAAAGAGATAGCCGCGGAAATATCCACGTAACGATAAACTGCCGGCGATAAATCAGTCGGCTCTTGGACGGCTTTTCCAACCGCGTTGATTTAAGACACGGCCACGCACGTCGAGTAATTATTACCTACGAATTAATTAATCTAATGCGACGGTAAATTCGCGTCGGACGGGGCTGCCATCGAATTTCGCGGTCGGCATTAATTTATCGTGGCTCGGCGAAAGGCTGACTCGGAGATCGTGACTTTTCGGTGGATTTATGTTCGGAACAGCTTGTCGTGCTTTCTCGACTAGATATCGCGAGCAAAATCGCTCGTATATTCGCTGGTAATAGGGGATTACTTATCGAGTTAAGAAACGACGTACGACGATTCTGGGTGGTCTTGTTCGACATCGATCACCGAACTATTCGGAAACCGTAACTCACTAGTCCAACCGACAACGAAAATTAGGAAGTTACGAAACTTTGTATGCAAATGGAGCACTTGATCCGTACCGAATACTTATTTTTTACCGGTGCCACTGTCGTGGATAATCGCGAAGATATTTCGAAATAAAACATCATCGAAGCTAGGATTCAATAACGGTCTTTTGTCATTGCGAACGCGTGCCATCGAATCGTTATTAGCCCTCTACGCTCTATAAATTATTTTCGTTGCGGTGGCGTGTCCGTTGGCACGTAACACGTGGACGGGTTAGAAGAAGGAGAAGAAGAAGAAGAGAAGAATGGTTCCACAGATTTTCTGCTCCGACGTAAATTACGAGCAATAGAAATATCCTAACCGGTCCAATGCATCGTTCATTTACGATGGTTGTTTATCGAATGCATCGTACGTATTCCCGTATTTGCAACGCGCATGCGCGACCGTGAATTCTGACTGCGCGGATTTTTAGGCGCGCAGTATAAACAGAGATATTACTATCTCTGTAGCGGAATAATTCGTTTATTCCTATCGCGAAACCGGTGACGAGAAATCATTGTCGTTACAAGACGAGAAGCGGTCTTTCGATATGCGATCGTGCTCCGCTCCGGAACAGAGATTCGGGTTCGTTGGTTCCTGTTGCTGGCCAATGTAACGCAACGTAACCAACGTTTTTACGAGCGACCGCATCGTAATTCGGTTTATTTACACGGCTAGGAGAGTGTCAACGGAAAATCTCGTTGGTCCTCGCTGGTGCCTGGTTGCTGTCTCTGCTAGGCGTCACGAGGCTACGTTGACAACGAACCGTCGACGGAGATCCAACGACAGTGATTAGCTGTTTATTGTGCACGGCGATGAGCGATCCGATCCCTACCAGTGCGAGCTATTTTTTGATTCGACGATACTCCGTTCAACCAAGAGTAACGTATTTTGCTCCAAATCCTTTAAACACGCTCCGGAAACGTTCCCGTTACCGTAACGAAAAATTACGCAGTCTGTTCTTCTCTAAATTTTACAATTATTGCATATTATCGATATGCACACTCGCTACCCTCCTAATTCTAATAATACCAACAAATAAGACGAACGACGAGGATCATTCTTGAGCAATGATTTCGAAGCGGTCCGAAAGTCGCGATCCTCGGACGTTTCTCTCTATAGTTTGCACGTTCTTCCCACGAAAGGGACGCGAGCAGAGCGCTGTTAAGCGTTTTTCTGCGCGACGCTCGATCGATCGAGACGCGAATTCTTTCGCAGGCAGAACTCGCGCGGCAGCTTGATTTATATATACCTCGGCTACCGTTGACCGAAACTGTTGAACCAGTTTCGTCTTTCGAACTAATCCTTCTCCAATGCTCCTTCTCTTCTCCTCTGTCTCCTTACCCTTTCTGTGCTGCTCCTACGTACCCTTTTTCTTCCTTTCTTCTTCGTCTCCTCTTTCCACTGTTACTCGAGGCGCTTCAAAGCGTATCGTTTTTGCGCGTAAACCAAATTAGCGTCGAACGAACGCACGAGAAATGCCAATTCCGCCGGACTATCGACGCGCGACCGAACGAATCGCGGCTCGCGACGTCCTTTAACCCTCTCGCCCTGAGCGACGCCGAAGGCCTATTAATAACGACACGAGCAGTTGGTTAATCGCCACGGAAGAGGTTCATTCTTCGAGACTTTCTAGACCTCTCTTTTTTTCTCGTCACAGTTTGTTTCTCGTTGCGCTCTATATCTACGTTTTTGAACAAGCAGCGCGTTTAACAGGTTGAAACGTGGCTGTCGCTGTCAAAGCTCGTCACTGACGCGACGCGTGTTTGAAAACGCGTCTTTCGCGCGGTGTCTGCCGGATTCGAGCGAGTGTTCCTCATCGGACATTCTCCCTAGTCTTCGAATCGGCTACGAGAACATGCGGTATCGACTGATTTTTAACGAACAAATGACTTCTCCGATAGTTCGATTAAAAATAAATTTCGAGAAATAACTGCAGGGTATAACCACGTACCGAACAGAAGGATGATTATCCAGCGAGCTAGACGTATCTAACTCCATCTTTCTCTTTTTTCTTGTCAGGGGAATCGCCAAGGCAGGAGAACCGAACAATTTTTTGCCAATGTCTCCGGCATCCCTGCACATGGATCCCACGGTGTACGCGACCTTGAGGAGAAAGCAACGAAAACTGGCCAGAGAAAACCCAGGAGTCCTGATGGCTGTGGCCAGGGGTGCGAATCAGGCGATCGCCGAGTGTCAACATCAGTTTCGCAATCGTCGATGGAACTGTTCCACCAAGAACTTTCTGCGTGGGAAAAATTTGTTCGGAAAGATCGTCGACAGAGGTGAGCCAATCAGATTTTTCCTTTCTCTTTGCTCCTACTTCTAACCGCGAGCTGTTCAGATGAATCCGACTTATGTTTACCTCTATCTCTCCAATATTGTACACTGTCGATGCACGAGAAGGAATTTTTTTCAACGATCGATTTATTTCGTAAAACGACACCGAGTCACCGAGCTGAGACCTCCGTGGCGTTTTTGTTCGACCGCGATCGAAGCGACAGATGTTTAATAATCGATTCAAATATCGAACAAATGACCAAAAAGTAGAGAAACCGCATCGAAGCGAGGTTGCCGAGCACGGAGGAATCGAGATTCGCGATAAAACGATTTATACCTGTATAGATATACGCGTATATAACGGACCATAAGGTGGACTCGTTCCACGTTCGAAAGAAAAAAGGAACAGCCCATTGTCCATGGCCGTCTCCGACAACCGGTATTCTCGATAGAGATTTACAGAAGACGAGTTTCGTGAAAAGAGACGGAACGACGTCGAATCGACAAGAGGGAAGAGAAGCAGAGGGTGACAGCGCTCTCGTGGTCCTCTCGAAATCGCGAACGTGCAATCTGTCGATCCGAATCGACGACGCAACAACGACGAGCTTATCTCGAGTCGCGTAGAATGACCAACATGAAAAGACGTCGTTGTCTTTGGATGATCGTTAACGACGTCATCGTAAACGAGACGATCAACCGAATAAACTATATACGACCTACTCGAGTTTCAGCTTGGGTAATATCGTTAGCCGATCGATTCGTGAAGCACCGTAAAAAGCCAATCCCTTTCGGCCGCATAATTAAAGTACGACTAATTGGATCACGGTTAGTTAGTTGTACACGATAATTTGTCGTATCGTAAATCGGTCACGGATGCGTAAGCTTCTCTAACGTTCTTTTCGTTGTGCTCGAACACGTTATTAAACTGTAGATCACGGGCTACGGTCTTAATTACCGCGAACGAGAAACATGTCCATAGATTTTAACACGTGCCATCGAAAGCAGGAGACACTGTGGAGAGAGATGTTTCGAGGGATGAAATTACGTCGTTTAACGACTTTTTTCATCCACGAAAGGGTGAAAAAATCGTAGATCGATCGCAGGACCGTGTCGAGACCGGAAGATTATTCGAAGTCGTCGAAGGTACGGAGTGTCGAGTAGGGGTTGCATTAGAAGCAAGGATCAGAGGACAGGCACCGGGGGATATAAAAGGGGCGTGCCCTTGGTCCGAAGGCCCCGGGCACGTGCCCTCACCGACCAGATGTATGTTTTGCAACCTGATAATGGACCTTCTCGTACCAGTTTCTGGCTCCCCTGCGGCTCTTTTAGATCTCGTCCGAGCGATTGTAAGAGGAGCTTTTTCGCTCGGCCCGCTCCCGCCCCATCGCGTTCAGTGTCCCCATATGGCCACTTATCGCGGTAGTAAAACCGAAAAAAAGAATCACGGGATACAAAATAGCGAAGAGGAGGAGATCGCACGCGCGCGTTCTTCTCACCAGCAGCTCGCGTAACCCTTGCTTCGCGACGCTACCCTTTACCGCTCTTTTTATGTTCTTTCGCATAAAACTTCTCCGACAACGATTGTGCCGATCTAACGAAAAGAGGACAATTTCGTCGTTTCATCGAATGACATTTTTTAATACTGTCGAGTCGAACGCGCTAATTTCATTACACAGGAAATAACCGTTAATTTCTGTGTATTTGCATGGGAAATCTATTTTTAGACGACCAACCGTTTAGCGCCAGTCTTCGGAAGGTCTAATTTTAGACGATACCGTGCTAACTGTTCAAAACCATCGAGGATGCGTTTTCTCTCTTCCTTCTCTCGCTCTTCCAGTTTTATACGTACTCCACGTTTCGAAATATTAGCTCGGTGCATCCTACTCGATACACTTATCGGAAAATTTCCGTGCTTCTGAATCTACTTGGAATAATCGCCACTACTTGATACGTGGTTCGAGCAGGAGCGCGATACAGCCCAATGTAGAAAACAAAAGAGACATCAACGAGACATTCCTCGACGTACGGACGAAGAGGGCCTCGACCTTTCACCCCTCGCGATCGTCTCGGCCGAACGAGGACCAGTTTCTATCTTCGTGCGTATCCGTCCTCTGTTCGTCTTGCCACGTTGCTATCTTTTGTCTCGTCGAACCGATCCTGCGCGTAGATTAGATCCGTGAGGGGAGGCTCCTAGGGGAAACTCGGATCGCTATCGTCGATCCGTAATACGCTCGCGTACTCGTCGTATTTGAGGATCGTGAAAGGGGATCGTTGGCAGACTGGTTGTCGCGCGCCAAACTAAACGGTCGTTTCCGGATTATGCGAGCTTACCCGATTACAAGATTACCCGTCGTGTTCTTTTCTTTTGTCGCTTCCCTACGATTCGCTAATGTCCATTCGTTTCATCACGGTTCAACGGCGAGTTCTTTTCGCGCATTCGTTTCGATAATACGAAAACGAGAAGAAACATCCTGAATAGCGTTACTGTCGCGAATTGATAGTTTCAATTTGTACGTTAATCCTCGGAAATGAGAGGCTCGGCGCGCGCCTGCAAGCTCGCGTGCATTTTCACCGAAGCAGCGAACGCGTTAATAAGTAGAGCAGTTGTCCGACAAGTAGAAGATTCCATTAATTCGTTCGATCGCGGTTCTTTCTTGCTTACGATATCGTGATTCTCCAACTAAACGTACGAAGCGTGCGTTCGAGTCGAAAAGAACGAAACTCCTCGATACTTTTGGAAGTGTTTGTACTCGATATTATAGCTGGTAGTGAGTAGGTTCGCGGCCTGTAATCATTTCGCCGCCAAGAGCCACCTACCGCATCGGTCTCTACCCTCGCTTTCGTTCGTTCTCGTCTTCCTCTTTCGTTCTCGGCTGACCATCTCTTCTCCTTTACCCCACGGCGAGCACCGTTTCAACGTGTTCGTCTCGCGTGGAAGCCGAGCCAAGTTCCGCAGGCTAATTGCTCGGTAAACTGCGAATCTCGCGAGCCTCGGGTGCTGCGTTCACGTTTTTCTTCGATTTCACGGGACTGTCTCCCCTGTGACCCCTCGGTTCATCGGGCGGGAATCGACGTCGGACGTGACCGACGAGGAATATCGAGGCAAGAAAATTCGTATTTCGATCGTATCAAAAATTAATTTGCTTCCAAGCAAAGACCGCGTCCGTTGATTGGTACAATGTTCGATACCGGTTAAAAAAAAATAAATTCGATCGATATCGATGGATGGTGGCGCGCGACGCGCGGCTCGCGTCTTATACGGAGGACCAGGTTGACTTTTTGCCACGGCGTTACGCCGCCATAAATCGCGGCCTATGATGGGCTACATGTGTCGACGGCACGCCACGATTTCTTGCGAAAACGTGAGTCGCGAGTCAATGGGCCTGTGTCCTCCCGTATCCTTCCTCGTTGCCTCGTCCCATCAGTTCGTGATTTTTACATCTTGTTTTTTTTCCACGCTCGGGTTACGGGTTCCCGTCGCGAACAGAACTACGGCCTATATGGCGGTCGCGTTTTCGCACCCGCTTCTCCTCTGCCCTTCTTTCTGCGCGACTCCCTTTTGCATTCAACGGACACGCACGTAGCCTCTGGTCGAATGCACTTTTTCTTGGTCGGACTTTCAGGGTGAACGTGACGTTCGATAACGTTTCGTTAATAAACATCTAAGGATTTTTTCTTACGGTAATTCGGTGGTCCGTGTCGAGTCAGCGGTTCCAGGAATTGGCAAATGTAGCTAGCGGTGTAGTCTTGCGTCTTGCGGTCAGTCGGTGACCAGGACGATTAATCATCTTTTGACGTAATCGTTAGCTCTGTACGTTACCAACGTACAGATTGCCGAATTCTTTAAAACCAAATGTAGCGAGAACGTTACACACGGATGTATCTATCAGTGTGAGAAACGTCAAGAATACTTTTCTCCCGGACTCGGCTTACAGCCAAAAATCTCAAACAGTATTAACTGTAATATTTTTTGCTTCGCTTTGCGGAACAGGTACGCGAGCCAGGAATTTCCCAACGATGCGACCGGCTGTTTGCCTTGCGGCAACGAGCTGCGCCTCCACCTTGCTCGTACTATTTGCACGAGTCGATAAAGCGAACGTCAAACCGTTTATCGCGCACGGAAACGACAAAGCGTCGAAGCGGTCGTCGCGCGTTGCCCGTCCGCGAGGACAAATAACGCATCTCGGGATTATCCTTCTCTCCGTGCTTTTCTTCGGTTCTGTTCTTTTTTTTCTCTGTTCGCGACCGCGTCGATAACCATTTTTCTCGAGAACCATTCTCGTTACGTTCCTTATCTCTGCGTCATCCGGCTGTTTGAAGATCGTAAAATCTTCGAAACAGATGATCGCACGAGTCCGACTCTTTTGAAAGTCGCGAGGTTCGTGGGACGCGGCCGTCGCGATGATTTCATCGCGGCTTTCGTCGTTTCCGTGAGAAAATTCCTTTCTCTTCTTCGACTCCATACTTTTAGTCTTTCGGTCGTTACGCGCGAACGCCTTCCAATGACGTTCGGCAATTGACCGAGTGCTAAGGGCTCCAAGGATGGGAACAGGGACCTGTCGAAGGATAGAAGACAACGTTGCGCGAGCCCGATTTTCGACGACTCGCGGAGAGAACTCCCACCAGCCGTATAATCCTCTCGGTTATGCCAGTCCCGATGATGAGGAATAATATCTGGAACCGATGAAATTTCGAGGATACTGCGTCTCGAGGATTGGACGCGGTAACAGGGTGGAACGGCGTAAATCTTGCTTCCTCTCGGGTTACCTCGGGACTGGAAAGCGTCGCTTCCGTCGACCGCCGTTAGCCTCCGGTCTTCACCTTGGACAGGGATTAGGTGGAAATCGTTTCTTTCTTTCCTTCCTTTCCTCCTTTCTTCCGTGATTTCGCTTACCACCGGGAGCGATGCCAGCACTCACGAGGAAAACATTCGTGACGAATTTGGATCTCGCTTGGAAATTTGACGCGGTCGATTATCTCTTTGCTGCACCGGTTTCTTTTCTCTCGGTTCCAGCCTATTCCCTCGGTTTGACGTCTCATTTCGAGCCTGCTTCTCGGACTTTTTCACCTGGCTCATTCGTCGAGTCGGTGATACCATTTGTCGCTCCGTGGAACGTTATAGCTTGCCATTATCCACGCGATCATAAAGGTACGTTTCTACGAGACGGTAAAAATTCTCACCGTCGCGACGTCGCGTCACTTTAAAGCGCGCGTTTTCGATAATTACGAGAATTCGTTATCGCGACGACGCGATTTTCGCTTTTCACGACAGCGAAAGTCGCGAAATTCGTGTTACGATTTTAAAAGCGACGATTTACGGTCACGTGGGAAAGTACCTTAAAGGTGGCAATTTGCGAAACGACTCCTCCTTAATCTCTCTCCGTTGTCTTTGGTGGCTCGCGAAGGTGCTTTAGCTGGTCGCAAAGGTGCCGGCACGCACCTGCGCCTTATGCAGATAAGGTCGAGGTGGCTGTCGGGTCAGCCTACTCGGGGTTAAGGTCGTGTTCTCCCCCTCTCCCTCTCTCTCTCTCGCTCTCTTTCTCCGTGGCCGGCCAGGTTGCAGCACGTCCTTCCAGGTTCCTTCCACACCTGCGCGTAGGAGATCTCGCGCGCAGGTAGTCCAAGGATTGAGACGTTGTTCCCTGACGTCACCTCCCACGTTACCGGCCACCGCAACATTTTTGTTCGTCGTTCGACTTTCCTCTCGCCGTTGCAGTTTCGATATTTTCTTAGCTCGGTTTTTCTAGGTTGACGCTTTCGCTAATCGCTTAATTAGAAACATTGAAATTACGGATAATAGAAATACCGTAATGTCACGAAAATAATGGACTACCAGTAATTCCTCTCGTAGGAAGTCGAAGAAAGCAACGCGTGACGTTCGACGACGATAGCTTAACGTTTTTTTGTTTTACGCGATGTTACAGGTTGTCGAGAGACCGCCTTCATATACGCCATCACCAGCGCGGCTGTGACTCACAGCATCGCGCGAGCGTGTAGCGAGGGCACCATCCAGTCGTGTTCCTGCGACTATACCCACCAATCGCGACCACCATCCGCCGTGAGGGACTGGGAATGGGGTGGCTGTTCCGACAACATCGGCTACGGCTTCAAGTTCTCCCGCGAATTCGTCGACACCGGGGAACGGGGACGGAACCTGCGCGAGAAGATGAATCTGCACAACAACGAGGCGGGTAGAGCGGTAAGCTTCTATTCCTCTTCGCCACGAACCGTTTTGGACCGGCCAAGCTTAACGATCAACGATATAGCAGGAATCGTAATACGTTTCTCGTTTGTCGCAGCACGTGTCATCGGGGATGCGTCAAGATTGTAAATGTCACGGGATGTCCGGTTCCTGTACCGTGAAGACCTGTTGGATGAGGTTGCCGAACTTCCGCGTGGTCGGTGACAACCTGAAGGATCGATTCGACGGCGCGTCTCGGGTGATGGTGAGCAATTCGGATCGCGTGCGAGGCAACGGGAACGCGATCGTCAGCAACTCCGCGAGTAATTCGGTGCACGGGCACCGGGACGGTCTCGGTCGTCGACACCGGTACAACTTCCAGCTGAAACCTTACAACCCGGAGCACAAACCACCCGGGCCGAAGGACCTGGTCTACCTGGAGCCTTCGCCGCCGTTCTGCGAGAAGAATCCGAAGCTCGGCATCTTGGGCACCCACGGCAGACAGTGCAACGACACAAGCATCGGCGTCGATGGCTGCGATCTCATGTGCTGCGGCAGGGGCTACAAAACGCAGGAGGTGACGGTCGTAGAGAGATGCGCCTGCACCTTCCATTGGTGTTGCGAGGTCAAGTGTCAACTCTGTAGAATCAAGAAGACGATACACACGTGCCTGTAGTCCTTCTAACGTTTCACCGGCGAAGAGACTACCCCCTTCCGGGCGAAGGACGTGTCCGTAGTCTCTCGTAGGCAACGAGGTGATCGTATTCCCATCGCGTCGACGTGTACTTTTTCGATCTGTAACCCTCGATAATGAAACCCTCGATAATGAAATAACGAAACACCGACGCGATGCATACTCGGAAAGTCGCGACGACTAACGAAAGGGTGATCTTCGAAACGATCGTAGGAGGGTCTCGTTCGTTCGGGGTCTTCCCCGTCTCCCCAGTATTACGCGAAACGATCGAGAGACCATGCGAAGACTGACACGCCGAGAAACGTTGGACGGTTCGCGATCGTAAGCTTTTTAGGACGGTAGATGTAAATCGGCGGATCCTCGTGGTCTTTTCTTTTTTTTTAACGTTGTACATACGATAATCGTTTAATTTTTACGCGAGTACGTTCCCTTTCTTTTTATCGCTTCGAAACAACGAGCTTCGAACTTGCACGTGCCTCTCCTTCTAGATCGACGAAACGCGTGCGAGATTCACCAGATTCGTTATTTATTCCGATCTTTATGGCTCGCGTTCTTGTATATACATATAGATGGTAGTTATATAAATATATATATATATACATATATATATATATATATATATATATTATTTTTTGATATCGTGCGAGGAAAAACCTCGTTGTAAATAAAATAAATTGACGTCGAATCGAGACTAGCCGACGCTCCGCGTTCGGTACTCGTAAATTATTTTTATACGTCTCTTCCCGTGCGCTTGTTACGCTCACGCACGCGCGGCATTATCGCACAGGCTTGGAAGAATTCGTTAGCCCAGTGTTTTAGACGATCGACTCTTTTCTCGTTTTGAGAAAACGGTGATTATGGTATTCGTACGCACAACAAACGTGTTTTTTTGTTTTTTAATCGACTTTTGTAATTTATAAAGACGAACGAGTAAGGAGAGGAAATAAAAACGACTACAAAGTTGACTGATTTGCGAAAGCTTCTTTTAATCCTATTCTCCCATTTAGCAGAACTTTTCGCGTTCCCCGTCTTCGCGAAGTCGTACGAGTGAAAAAAAAAACCGCTTAATCTCTAGAACCTAAACGAACCTAAACGGCGTCTTCCTTATCTCTCTTTCTCTTTTTCTTTCCTACCGCGATCATTTCGCGAACGAATTTCTTGTTCGGTCGCAGACGGAACGATGCAGAGTCCTCGCGTAGAGCCGTATCGACGTCTCGGGGTTACACGAGGGCCGTATCCTCGCGAAATATAGCAACCAACTGGTTCTCCAGTTGGACGACTTCATAACTCCTTTACCGGGCGAATATCGTGGGAGGCCCGTGCCTCGAATAAGACTGGTTCGACTCTCTCCCTTTGCTTCTTCGCCGTCGTTTCCCATCGCGTTCTTTCCTCCTACGTTTCTTCGTGGCTGTGTGCTGCACGCGATGATAACGAACGAAGGAATCCCGTAGGAATCTCTGTACGGGATAAAAGGATTCTGACCGCATACGAACAGGCATTCGCGCTAATGGTTCCGACGCTCCTTTTGCCCTCTTCCTCTTCTTCCTCGTCTCCTTCGCTGTCCTCCTTCTTTCCCAACGATCGGCATTTCCACTTGTAAGCGCATTCCGTGGCGAGTTCTGCGCGGGGTGAGTCGATAACGTGTGCTTTGACCTGGACTCGGAGTTCGATTTCGGTAGCAACGAACGAACAAAGATTCTTTTCGCTTCGAGCGCGAAAATTCATCTCGTTAGATCCATAAACGTTATTTAAAGATCAATTTCGAGCAAAAGTATCGATCGATGGATTGGTCGTAAGAGAAAAGAACGCGGTAAGTCCGAGGGACGATCGCGCAACGGGCCGTGCGCGCGATGGAATCAGGTGGCACCAGGAAGGGGGTAGGTTGACCGTGATACTAAAACAAATTCTTCGGTGCGCGAGAGGGGCTCCCAGCATCCCGGCAGACAAGAATCTCGAGCAGCCGGGCCACTTCTCACGGCGGCTGCTTTGATCTCGACCGACCACCCCCTCGTCTCCATCACGGTCACTCGAGCAACGGCAGCGCGACCGCCTCCCTCGGCAGCGAGCCTTTTTACCCGCTTCTGCTCTCGTCGCCTCTTTTTTCCCCTCTCGTGGATGAAACGGGTCCACGACGGGCCCGAAAACCGGCGAGATATACCGGACCAAGGTGGGTTCATTCAGTTTTACTATTATTACGCATACCGTCACGCGTGTGCAGCTCGTTCCACGCTGCGGAATGTTCTAGAATCATAGGGGGCGCTACGAGATTCTCGAACGTTGGCGCTGCGTTTACGAGCCGTTCCTCGAAACCAACGCGTGCCATTTTCTGTACCGCGAAACGGCAACGTTTCATCTCGCGAAACGCAGAATAATATTTCGAGGAATTCCAAATTAGCCGAAAAATCGAACGGTTCTCCCAAGTGACCTAACCGAAGAAGGAGAATAAAGCGAAAAGAAGAAAGCTGTCAGGTTGAAGAATACGTTTAATACGTGGACGAAAAACGGGGTAGGGTCGACGACTTTAAACGAAAAAAGACGACGAACGAGCAAAAGCGGAGCGGTCTTCTCACAGTCTCGCGAGAGAATTCGTCTTGTTCGAGAAGCTCGCTCGCATCTGGCTCATTATGCTCGACGAATACGAAATTCAATCCACGAGGTTGACAATCGAGGTCCCCCGAGAGACACAGCGGCTCGCGTCACTCCGTGAACAGGACCCCATCAGGGATGCCACGCGCGTGTGATCGGCCGCGACGCGCCGCGTGCCGTTTCGCCCGCCTTCCACTGCCCCGATTTTATCCTTCTAACCGAGACTTCTCTCGATCCCCGAATTCAATTTTTCTTTCTCGACTGCTTTTTTTACCTTCGATCCTACCGAATAATTTACCGAGTATCGCGATAAATCATTTTATTCTTTTAACGCGCATTCGAATCGCGTACTTTACTATCGAGTCGACTTTCGTTGGTTCAATCGAGTATCGTTCTCAACGGAAGCGTAATTTATGGCTCGCGGACCAGAATGCGTTGAAAGCAACACCTTATCTCGTCGCGAAGTTCGATGAAGAAGCGGAGAAAAGAAGAAAAAGCGAAAGGCGAGTAGACAGAGAAGTATACGGCGTGCTTCCTGTTGCCCTAATCTTCCAGTGGCGGAGAGGGCTGGTTCCCCCGGTCAGGAGTTATTCTCGATAAAAAACGGGCGAGTAAATCAACTAATTTATCGTTTTTGCGATTGGGTAGAAGGTGGGCCGCGGACGCGTTCGGCGGAGCGTAGGCTGCCGGGGAATGGCAGGAATCCCTTTCGCCGTGGTCCAGGATCTGGTCGTCCGTCCTTACCGAGAGCCATCCGTGGGAAAGAATATCGGCTGACGTTCGAGACCACACGGTCGAATTATCGGTGTTTTGGCATGTTATACGGTCCCACCGATATTCTCTCTCTCTCTCTCTCTGTTTGTCGTTATTGCTCGAATTAGCCGGCGCGCGCGCGCGCGCACACACACCTCCTCCTCCTCTTTCTCTCCGCCTGTTTTCTCCCTTGGCCGTCTTTGGACGTCTTCGGACGTCTTCCGCGGAACGAGCAAAGGGAATCTCCTTCGGAATCCACGTCCCCGCCGACTGTGGGAACGAAAGCACGAGATCGCGATTCTCCGTACACCGTGTTCGGACGCGTTCATCGACAGCCAGATTCCTATCCTATCTAGCTTTATCTTTGCCTCTTCTATGCCTGTTACGGGCCCAACTCGGACGGCATCGACGAAGAATTCGCGAAACGCGCCCGTTTGGCCCTTCTTCGTTTAGCGGCTAATTCCTCGGGAAGAATGATCGACCACCGTCACGATTTAGCGCGCATTCTAGGAATTCGTGGAAAGTAGGGCACCAGGAGTCGTCAGCGAATTTCGTCGCTACGTCGTCGTCATCGGTCGAAGAAATTTCTCGTGCTCGTTATCGTTCACCGCGATATAATCTCGCAGGATTCGCGTGTTCCATTTTCCAAGCGGTTACGGTGCATGGTCGGCAAGGGTTCGTTCTCTTCCGCTCGATCGAGAGTAGCACGAAGAATCGACTGGGACACTGTCAGGAAAACGAATCCCTTTGCCCGAAGAAACACGCGACTAGTCGACCGAGTCACGAGCGGAAGGAGAAGCGAGAGAGCCGGTAATGAACCGAGGAAGAGGAAAGGTAGTCGTTTCACGGAGCGAAGAAGCGACCAGTCGGGAACCAAGAGACGTTATTATTAATGTCGAGCAAAAACGCCGAAATACATCATCTCGACCAGCTACGGCCACCTAAGTAGTCGAGACCCTACGGAGAGGGTAGGAAGGGCTTCGAAGCCGATACACCGACACCCTGCTCCACCTGGGTAATTAATGGTTTTACGATATTGGAAATATCTTGCGAGCAACCGAGCAGAATCGGTTCAGGCGTCAAAACGGAAGGTCGATCCGCTCGATCGCCGTGTTTTTTATTTTCTTTTTTTCTTAACGTGCCGTTCGCAGAGTCGAATGAACGAAGAAGAAGACGAGGGAGAATTTGTTTAGGTAAAGCGAGATTATACGGGCAGGACACGGAAGATTCGATTCGACGTCGAGATCATCGACGCGGCGGCGAGGACGAAGACGCGAGGGAAAAAGTCGAGGGCACTCGGGTGTGTACGCGCAAAGAGAGGACCACCTGGTCATCCGAGGACTGGACTCATTCTTCTGTCCGACGTTGGACGAGGCAAGAAGGAGAGACGGCAGCAACTACGCCAGCAGAAGCAGAAGGAGAAGAAGAAGAGGAAGAGGGATTCCTGGTAAATTAGCATATACCGCTCGGATCGGTGACTCCAGGGCTATCCTGGTCTCTTTGTTCTCACTCCGGAGAACGCACGAAAGACCGAAATCGTGAAGCTTCTCGCGAGATACGGACGATCTGGACGAAGAGTAACGGAGAGGCTACTAACGCTTTTCGTTTTCGCGCTACCGCGTGTACTATTGCTTCGACTTATTTGGCCCGCTCCGAATACGCGGTCTCCCGCTGAACGTTACCTTTAGACTTGCTCGCTTTACAAACGGAAGAACATTTTCACGGAAATTATTAAATGTCTGGAACGTAAAGTTGAACGCGAACCACCAGGGGAACGCGATAAAAAGGAGAAAAGAGAAGGAAGGCAAAGGGCCACATTGGACCCACCGCCGTGTTCCGCGAGCCTCGTAATTACACCGCAAGGCCGCCACGAACGAAAGGCGTCAAAATCCTCCTCCTGCTGCTCTCCCCTCTCTCTCTTCTTTTCTCACGCCACTCCTTCTGACCTTTTTCTCTCTCTCCACCGTCAAAATTTGTTGCTCGCGCGATCTCTTCGGCCATTATCGAAATTGATATTTTATCGATGACCCGCGCCATCGTAATCCAATCGGGCCCCTTATTGAGTTATTTCTCGGTAATTACGAATCGGTCACGATAATTCGAGGTTAATCGACCGCAACGATTGCCGTCTACGATTTCTCTCGGATAGGCGCGATAAAAATTTCGTATTTCTTCCTTTTCTCGACAGAGACGATAACAATTAGGATCCGACTACGTCGGCGTCCGGGATAATTTAAGGGTAATATGGTCGAAATTAAAACGACCGAGCTTGGTAACCGTGTGCGACGTCGGGTTCGAAGTTTGGATCGACGCGCGAGGTCGGAACAGAGGCGAGGAAAAAATCCCCTGCGGTCGCAAAACAAAATGTCACGTAATTATCGCGGTAGGTGTTCCATCGAGCGAGCGACGAAGAACGAAGAAGTTTCCTCCGGAGTTCGGTCCGCGCCTCAACCCCTCTTTGACCGGTAGGTAAGCTTTCAGACAGCGGTCAGCGAGCAAAAACTGAAGCGAAAACCACCGTTGGGATCGTAAAACGGGGCCGTTTATGAGATGGGACCGACGCGTCCGGAGGAGGGACCGTTTCCACCGATCCTCCCGCAATAAACGTTCTCGCTAGCGTTACACTCACGAATAGAGCACCTGCGCGATCTTTCCGTTCCTTTTTCATCGTTCCTCTACATTTTTCGAACTACCGGACGCTGCTAGGTCCTCGTTGCTCTTTACGGTCCTCAGGTTTCGAAGCATTAGAGAACAATTACGCGACCATAGGCCTTTTAGATAACTTCGCTGACGAGTTCGCTCTTTCTTTTTTCCTTCCCGTCACGATCGATCATCGTAATCGTACAGCGGTTTCTACAATACTATGCAAATAAATAAATGGACGAGTAAATAAGTGGATTAGCTAACTACCTGTGGCAAGGCGAGATAGCCTTACGGTTCTCTCCGACTGTAAAAAGGTATACCTACGAGGATAGGTAAGGAACGCAACGTTTTTATTATCGTTATTCAGACGTAAGCTCAGCGATATAACGACAGAGATCTATGTACATGGCATAATTGTAATTCCCTACAACGACAGTTTCGAGTTAATTGCGATACTTAAGACGGGGGAAACGAGTTCATTTAGCGAGAAACGAGCGTAGAAGGAAAGAAGAAATACGCGAGAGCCGCGTTTTCGAGAGATTTCGCGATGATTCAACAGCCTCGCGTTGCGTAGAATCGCGTCGCGTTGTGGCCCGTTGCGCCAACTAACTGCCCGCATCCATATCCTCCTGATCGTGGGTGGACGCGCGACATGAGCCAAAAGTCAGGGGGACAAGCACGAGACACGCCGCTCCGTTCTTCGTGGATTTTCATAACCGACCGTTGCACCGCGGCGCCTTTCGGAGCAAGAGATATGTTTCGCGATTAACCAGCTTTGAACAGCCACGCGTACTTTGCTCTAGCGTCCGCTCGCGCGACGAAAAAGAAGACAAAGGAGAAATTGTGTCGATACAAACATTCGCTATTTAACACCTGGCCATCAAATTAAGATACTACCATTTAATATCCGATTAGGAAGCACGAACGATTTTTACGGAACAAGTAGCCAACAAAAATTGAAATCGAAATCGTAAGGACATCGAGAGTGTATCGTTCTCGAGGAGATCCATGGGACGACGGGAGAACGTGAATTACGTTCGAGTTCCATGGTGAATCGATGGCTGATCGAGCGGATATACGGAGTTGAACGTCGATCTCAGATCGACCGTTCGCGATAAAGGATCGATTCTTGCTCCCACACACGGGACAACGGTGGTCCGTTTACGAAAACAGCTTCATTAGACCGAGCTGCGGCATCCCTCGATCTCCTCTGTTTGGAAACTTCTGCGCGCCTTCTCCCGTTACCGCCTCTCTTCTTTTTTCATCCCGTTCATCGACGCATCTGCGATTTCATCTACTGGCAACGAACGAATACTTGCCGCGGAGATTCGTAAATTTCGTGAAACGCAATTGGATCGGTACGCCACGGCGTATACTTTGAAAACTGAGGGCTAGCGTAGGAAGCATCGCGAAGGTTCGATATAAATTCATTTAATTTCCTTGTCTTGTCTCTTCGCTTCTATGTACTACACGCTCGTTCGTAGTAGTTACGTTTTATCGGACACGGACGATAATCTCGTAACAGCATGAATAAAAGAGAAAAGGAAAAAAGCTTTAAAGCGCAAAGGTTAGGAAGCAGCGATGCGCGAGCCTGCCCTACGACTCTGTTTATCTGATACTCTCATCGTTCCGTCGTCGCCCCTTCTTAATTCACAGCCAGCCACGGCCATAATTCGCGTTTTACCTCGCGGTGTTTATGTACTTTTAATAATGTCTGATATCTCGTGGAGGCGCTGCTCGATTCCCCCGGACCCTGCGACCACCGTTCTCCGCCTCCCGTTCCTCGCGGCCTCGGACACCCCGCTGCGAGCCCATGCGTGCTCCAACTTGCCGGAGAAACTTTCGACCGCGTCTTCGAGCATCTTTGCTCTCGATATCTTTCCGATCCTTCGTCTTCGCCCATCTTTCTCGCTACTTGGCCTGATTTTTCCTAAACGTTTTCTGATCCGATCGGCTTCGATCTTCCAGCGGAGGAAATTCCGTCGGAGGCATCTTCGGCTTTCGCTCGGTGGAATCGTTCGACTTTGAAGAAAACCGGTCCAAAGAAATCGATCGAATCGACTACTTCCACCGTATTAAGGCTTTAAATTTAAATACGAGTAATTCTCGTTCGCCTTTCCAAAGTATTCGAACGACTCGTTGAAACGAATCGGTCTGGTCTCGGAACAGATTTTCGCCGAGAATACGGTACTTCGTCGAAGTATGAATGGTAGCAAGATAGTTGCGAGCGAAACGAGATTGTATCGAAATTTCGGCCGCCTACGGAGCGCAATACTTGCTCAGCCACGGTCCTGTTCCTTCCTCTTCCGTCGACTCACCCTCCTTCGCTGTCTCTCTCGGTCTCTGCGCCGCGTTCGCCGTCACCGCCACCCTCCGGCACATGTTAACAGCACTTTAAAGTTTTATTAATAAGGATAAATCAGAGGCGCCCCGCGGATGAAGTTGTCGGTGTCACGGTCCAGCGCGTATAATCTGGCATCGGAAACACGGCGGAGTCTGTGCAGAGAGGAGGACGAGGAGGATGAGGAGAAGGGCTTGGCAACACGTCGCTTTACGACCATTGCCCACAATGTCGTGTGCTCGCAACGCGACCGCACAGAGATATTTATCGTCCTGTCGACTCTGGCTCGTTCTGCTCCTCCTTTTCGGGACCAAAGAGCTCGGCGATTTCCCCCGGATTCGCTGAATCTCTTTTGCCATCCTGTAAGACGGTACAGAGACCGAGAGGGCGTTTTCCGCGGAAACGTCCGAGATTTTGAACGCGTTCGTTCTCGAACGAGTCACGACCCGCCTGAACGAGAAGCTCCACGATCGTTTACTCGACTAAGAGGATAAAGTTGTTTTCTCGCTGAAACGAGTAGATTTTGTAAACGTTAATAAACGCGACGCAAAAGGAACAACTAGTTTGCAAATGCATGGGACTGACGAAGATTTTTGCGGTCGTTATACATTTGATCGGCGGTTCGCGATAAATCAGAAAGCGAGCCGCAACGAAACGGTACCAGCTGCAACATACTTGTCCGAGTACCTTGCAGATAAAACGAAATTCCTGGTGCGCGCGTAAAAATTCTTGAAAATAAACCCACCGATATTATGCGACCGATAATTACGACACGCCTCGACTCGTTTCCAGTCGGACTCGACTCGGCTCGATCAACATCGGGCCGAAGGGAAATTACGAGCTCACCTGGACGGTAATTTCCATCCCTCCTCGAACGTTAACTGATTTTCCGCAATTCGCCGTAAATTCAGCTCGCGAAACGAATCGTGCTCCGATCACGCGCGATAAGCATCGAAGAACGAAGGTGGTCGAACGACTCGAGAATTTCCCCGCTTTCGCGGACCGACTGGAACGCGGAAGATGGCGCCGCGAGCGCGCGTTAACCGCTTCTAAACGTCTCTGAACGTCTCTAAACGAATCGGCGGGAATTAGCGGTTCACCGTGGCGAACAACAATGCTCTCGAAACGGAACGCTCGATTACCTGGAAGAAGAAGCAACGACGAACAACCGAGCTTATCCGGAGCGTGCATTCCGAGCGAAGATTACTCGCCCCTCGTGTCCCTCGCTTTTTCGACAGGGGAACGAACAGGAGGGAGAAAAAAAGACACGCGGCTAATTACGCAAGACCTGTACGCCAGGAAGGAAGGGTGAAGCGAGAGGAAAAAAAAGAGAGGAGAGGAGAGAGTAGAGTAGAGAAAAGAGGAGTTCGAAGAAATTCCAAGAAGCTGGAAGAACCGTAAAGATTTCAACGACCTCCTCCACCTACCTCGTGGCACGGTCCTTCGTCCTTCGAGTAGCTGGATCGGAGAAAAAGGGCGAGGAAGAGCGGTGAAAGGGAGAGGACACGGGAGGAATATATTCTTTTTCGAAGAATATCTGAACGAGACGCAAAGAGGAGAGAGAGCCGTTCGTGGCCGGTGGCCCGCGTCCGGTGGAAACGGTAAACGGTGCACCGGCTTAAGGCCCGTGGAATTATCCTCCTGTAAACACCTACCTAATTAAGATTGGAACATTTTAACGTCCTGCTCGGCGAGCCCAATAAACCGCCTAACGTACAGCCAGTTTGTTAGGCGCTTATGGGATCGTTTAATTAATATTGGCGTCGGTCGGCTCCAACGACCGACCACCTCCGGCGCCTCGATTTCTTGCTTGCCCCTGTACGTACACTTGCTGCTTGCGATCTTTCTTAACCCTTTTGCTCTGCTCTCTGTGTATACGAACTTCGGAATTAATAACGAAAGCGGCAAGTATGCGGATATCGACCGTGATATCGAATTAGCATCGAGCTAAGATACGATTAGGTATCGCGTTAATTCGACTATCGGAGAGAAATTCATTAAGGATGCTGCGAATGGGATACTCGGGTTCCTCGCCTATTCTCGTACACGTTTCTTCCATTCGGGTCGGAGTTGGCCAAGTCGTTGCGCCAGGACCTTTCTTTTCCCACCGTTTCAGGACGCAACTTTGTTTCGGCGATTCGTTCTACTTGTTCTTCCCTCGATAACGAGCGTTTCGACGATCCCGTTGAAAAAAGCTCGACGGTCGCGCGTCCAGTCACGGTACCTTATCGTTGTTTCCTCCAGCAGTTCGAGGGTAACGAGGCAACGAAGAAACTTTCAAAGAAGAAAGAACAGGAAGGTAAGAGGAGAGCTTGTTGCCTCTTTCTCTTTCGCGAGCAGCTACGATTAATCACGGTCGCGTTTTGCGGTTTTGTCGCGCGTCACGACTCACGTGCGTTCTGCGGGTCCCATTGTTCCGCGTCTAATCGTTCCAGGAACGGTGCCAAACGAACGGTCCTCCTCCGTGAGAGAGTTGCTCTCGCGAGTACGACCCCCCATCGTCTATTCTTTTTCTCCGTCTCGATTTCGATAGTCGCGGGAAAGTGGTCCGACGACGGGCTCTGTACAACTGTCTCGAATACGTCCGATTAGATGTTAAATCGGCGAGGAAGAAATATTCGTAACGAGTTAACGCGGCGATCGAGAAAAATCGATAAATAAATCTGACGTCGCTTCCCATGAGTCGAGGTATCCCCCGTGACGGCGATGTTTTCATTAGGCCGTAATAACCGGTACTGATCGCCTCTGTCGGGCGAAATTGAATTACCACCGGAAGATCTCTCGCCTTTCCTTCGCTCGTGGGAAGAAGCAGGAGAAGAAGGAGAAGAAAAGATGGCGACCGTCGAGTCCTGAGAGCGACGAGTTACGGGCCGGGTTTCTGGTACGCGCTCGGTAACTTCGGGTCCAATTTCGAGGGGCCATTTTTCCCTCAAAGGGGAACGTCGACGGCAGCCGAAAATTACCCTGGTTGGACCACCCAGTTAGCCCAAAGCAGACCAATCTCTTGGCCATGGGCTAATCGAGTCCGGACGGTCCGGTCCAGCGAAGCTGGTGGGGCTAATTGCAGCTCACCACCTTTCTACCCTATGGAGGTCGACCTCTCTATTAAGAGACCTTTACGCGAGCTCTTCTCGCGCGCACACCTCTCCTTTGCCGCGTCAACCTATTAAATCGGAGGGTGTAACAGCCGAAACTTTTTTACTCGACCCCTGCGAACGACTTTTGCCAGGACCATTCAGAGTTTAATGGTTATCAAAGGAACATATTCTTCGTGCTTTTTTTATCGTTCCTCACGAATTCCTTACGGCCGATGTTTCTTTATTAGCTCTCCAATTTTTAGCCGGCAATAAGGACACGATAAATATGTCATTTTTTTACAACATTTTCGTTACAATACATAAGTAGGTAAAAAGATATTGAACTTTAACGACTGATTTGCGACTTTCACGCAAGAAACGACGCACGGAGAGTTCGGAGCGACCCTTCGCACCGACGCGAGATCAAGACGACGAAAAATTTTGAAATCGATTATACCGTCCCAACCGACCGCGTTAATTTTCACGTCCGACAAACGAACGAAAGGAGAAGCAAAACGATCGAGGAAGCTCGTGTCGAAGAGGGTAAAAAAAGGATTTTTCTCAGCGAAGTTTATGGCTTCCGCTATCGCCGAAACGCGACGAGCGCGCCGCGCGATACGACGCGAACGTTCCTTCTCTTTTCTGGCTTTATGGTTATGCGAAATTCCTTTCTCTGGCCTCAGCCGTAAAACTATTTTATAGGAGATGTAGACACCGGTTGTTTATTGCTCGCACGACCGCTCTCGTGTACAAGGTCGAATTACAGCTAAAAGCTTGTGTTGTACAAGACGCGGTAAAATACGAGATCTCCTAACGTCGTTTCTCTTTCGATCATCAACGGATCCTCTTCGGATCCTAATAAACTCGAACATTTCTTTATTCTTCGGTCGTTTAACCCTTGGCTATCCGTTAATTTCAAATCGACAAGGATGTGCAGTCGATATGCTACCGAGTCCCGGAAGAAACAAAATACCTTTAAAAAATGTAAGAAGCGGTAAAGATCAACTTGATCGTCGCCTTTATTTTTAGCGTACACGATGTACGACTTTCGTTTGAAACGATCTTAACGAAGGGATTAATTACGAAACGTTTCACTTACCTGCAGTGGAACGGAAAGACGAGTATCGAGGTCAGAATGAAAGAAAGAAGCTTCGACCGACACAGACGTCACAGCTGGTGGCGGTGATTAATCGGCGATCTCGTTGCAAACGAGCTCAAAGGTCGATCAATGCGATCGCGAGGCGGTTTATAGAAAGTAACCAACGAGAATTTTGCCCGTGGGTACACGTCTTTTTATTCTGGCACAATATAAAATTTCGTCGATTCAGTCTTATTTACAAGAGCGAAAAAAAAAACAAACAAACAGATAAAAAATAATACTAATACAAGATAAAAAAAATCATGGAGACATGTTGCAAGCGTAAGGAAAAACACTCGTCGACGAGGTCGGCGAGAAGCGAGAAAAGCTACGAACGTTCCGTGCGCGACGAACGCGAGCGGAATCGCTCGAAACGAACAGCTGGAGATACCTGGAAAGCTTCGAACGACGACGAGTATCGCTTCTCGAGCGAAAAATTAGGCACAGCCTTTTTACGGCTCGATTCGCGATATCTATATTACAAACGCTTACTCTAACCGCGAGATCTACGGTACAGGTTAATTCGCGTCTTTTCTTTTCAGGCAGTTGTCGGTACTTCGATACGTTAACGCGTTGTCGAATATCGTACGGTGTACACGAATGATTAGCAATAAAAAAAGTACAAAGAACTAGCACTATTTTCTATTTAACTCGAATTTCTAAAGATCTAGGAGAATAAAAGAAACATGTATAATGAGGGTGTCGCGAGAAACGCGTTCAACGTGGACTGCTGAACCGTATTCTAATAAAAGGAAAGTGAAACGCGTCGACAAGGGGAAGTAGGAATTATCTAAAAAATCATTCGTTCGACGATCGCTAACGACACGTGTTGACGGTCTTCTTGACGAGACAAGTGTTGCAGGTGACCTCGCAACACCAACGGAATCTGCACTCGCAATTGATCTTCTCCTTGACGATCCTGGTGTCGTAGCCTCTGCCGCAGCACAGTAGCTCGCAGCCGTCTACTCCTTGACTGGTGGAGTTGCAACGACGTCCCTGCGTACCTAACGATCCCGTCTTTCGGTTCGGCTTGCAGAAGTCGGGCGAGTCCTCGCTGTAAATCAGATCGAATCTGTCGGGCGGCTTGATGGTCGGACCCTCTGTGATGAAGCTGTGCCCGTCGTTGCTCGGTATCACCTTTGCCGCCCCGTCGAACGACTCTTTCAGCCTGTTACCCACGTCTCGGAACGGCGGCATTTTCCGCCAACACGTGCGAACCGTGCACGACCCTGACAATCCGTGACACTTGCACTCCGTCCTCATAAAGTTCCTGATAGCCTGCGATACCAACCAAACAACGCGTTCGTTGAGAAATCCTTCGAAAAGGATCGATCGCTGACCGGTATAACCAACGAAACGAAAGGGAAGAGAGAGAGGGTGCGTTTACCAAACGGCCAGCGTTGTTGTTGTGAAGTTTCACCAGAGTCTTGATGTCGGTGCGTTTCCGATAAGGAGCGTCCATGAAATCCCGAGACTTCTTGAAACCAAATTTCACGTTGTCGCCGCATCCGCCCCATTCCCAGTCACCTTCCGTGGGCAGACTCTTTTCCGTGTCGATGGCGCGTGCGAGTTTACCGAGACGATTACCTAAATATTTCACGTGCAGTTCGCAACAGCGTTTCGCGAATAGGATGATAAAGAGGAATCGAATAATGTTTACCTTTTGGCGTCATCTTGTCGCAAGAGCATTCGACCAGGTGGCCCATGGTGCAGGCTCTGGTGACCGCGTAAGTGACTCCAGCCGCGGTTATGGCGTTCACGAAACCCGCCTCTCTGGTATCTGAAAGTATCGGCCGTTCGGCGATCAACGTACGAACGTTTCGATGTTCGAAGGCTACGGAACGAGTTTTCGACGAGAAACTGTTCGTGGCTCTAATTATATCGATGCTCGGCTTTGCACCCCTGGATTAAAGAGAACCGAAGGAAACAAACAGGATTACGCGTCGTTCCTCGAGCAAGACAATTACGAAAGGGGTAGTTTGGGTAAGTCGGTTAAATCGAGGGATCGCTGATTCAGCGCGAAAGACGACCCTCTTAGGAAAATGTCATAATCGTCGATGGACAGACGTCCCGAAAGCTTCGGTGCCGAGAGGCGGATTGGTCGGGTCGGCTAGCTGCTCGTCGTGGTTCTGGGAGCAGCGTAGCCAGAGAGAATTTCGGTGACGTGTGTATTCGGTTTCACCTGTCATGTCTCCACTCCATCATTAAGCGGACAATGCACGCCGGAGTTCCACCCCTTTTCAAAACGGCGGATTACCACCGCCATCGTCCTGGCTCTCCCTGTCACCCATTGTCTCTCACCTGCCCGGGCATCCGGGTTTTGCAAATCCTCTCGGATCCTTTCTCTCGCATATTTTTTTCTCTTTTCTTTTTTTATTTCCGCGTGTCCAAGTCCCGCCTCACCGTTACCTTGGCGCAATCCCGAGATAAGTTTTTGGTCCGTGTTTCATCGAGAAATCGCGTCTCTTCGAAAGTTCGCGTCGCTCGGTTCGCGACAAGATAGAATCTAGCGGTTACACCCTTCGATTAACTTATAATCGTAACGGGGAATGCGGCTCCAATTACCCGATTCCTTTGGGCGTGCGACGAGCCAAGGGAATCGGCGATCCTGGTCAAAGTATCGGGAGCGTATCTGTCGGCGATCGGTCGAGTCGAACAGAGTCGAGCCGGGCGGCGATCGAATCGAACAAACGCTCGAAGCGTTTCCGCGCCGCGAGGCAATTATCCTTTTCGAACGTTTAAGCGAAAACCAGTCGCGAATACTAATGCCGACCGTGGCGGATCGAGGATCGAAATCTCCAAGGACGTTGCGGAGGAAACGCGCGAGAAAATCAGCCGATGCGACGAAAAGAGGACGAGAAGTTTCCGCGTTGAAAACGTTGCGCGATCAGCGAAAGCGTGAAATTCGAAAGGAGCAACATCGTTTATGGAATGACCTAATATTCGATTCGGTTCGAGCGCGAGTCGTAAGAAGGAAGCGAAAAGGGTAGCGAAAGAGAACGAAGAAGCGGCGCGAGCCTGGGAAGGGGTTATACGCGTTAAGCTCGGTTCGCCGTGGTTCCCATGGATTCCAAGCGGGTATCTTCGCAACGGATCGACACGCGGACGAACGAACGGACGGACGGAACGAGAGGACGCAGCTCGAGAGAAGTAGCCTGCCACCGCCCGCGTATCTTCCGATGCATCGCCTCACCTTTCAGTGCGTATTTAAACGATACGATAGTTTTATACGGGCGATCTGATATCGGTGGTGGCTTCGAGAGCGAAAGGCCCTGGGCTGTTTGCTGTCTTCTCGAGCTCTCCTTTCTAACCATGCCCGCCGCGTGTTGCGTCCGCTGCCTTTTGCCCGGCTATCCGCCTCTTCCGCTGCACCGCGCCGTACCAGCCGCACCTCACAGCACCTCACCGCATCGCGATAGCTGCGCGATCTTTCAACGCGAACCGAATCTACCTCCGTGCTTCTTGTTTCGCGCTTCCGGATTACCTTTCTCTTCTTTCGAATCGCCGCAGCAACGCGCCGGACTAAAGCGTAGTCCTCTCTCGATTCGAATTTCACGAAAATGCATTAGTAGAAATTTCAAAATATGTAGGCATTTCGTATCGCGCGACCTAACGCGTCGTATAATATTTTTCTGTTGGCATGCACGCACGTCACGAATACGGCGCGATCGCGTCCGAATCGGGCTTAAAAGCGTATTCGTCTCGCGTACGAAGCAATGAAATCGATTGGAGCGTGTGACGCGGAGAGGGGAGAATGTTCGTGGCAGCAGGTAATATAAATCACTTGGAATCAATTAGACACGAGGGATCGCGAGCCGATGATCTTGCAGTGCCGTGCGATGCCAGAGCCAGGTGCACGGAGTACCCATCGTCTCTCGGGTCGTCCCGACGGCTCAGCCAATTATCAGCATTCCGGGGCATTATCCTCGCAGCGAGACTTACGCCGTGTTTAATTGCGAGTGGTCTTCTTCTTCTTCTTCTGCTTCTTCGTCCTCTTCTTCTTCTTCTCCTCCTCCTCCTCGCTTCTTCCGCTTCTTCTTTAACGCGTCTGTTCCCCCTCGCTGTTAAATCGCTTCTGATTTTCGCGTTTACTCGCGAAGCAACGCGAAAATAGTGTTGTTGCGTTGTTAAAAAACGAAGGATAAACGCGGTTCGTTCACCCAATGATTCGCCAAAAGAAAAGAAAAATCGTGAAAGCTCGTTGGAGATGCACGTTGTTCGTATTCGGTCGATCTGTTTGCTCGACGATTATGCAAGCTGACGAGAACTCGTCGAGAGGTATTTATTCGCGAAAGTATGGCTACCGTTTTGCGACGCGAATCTTTCGCTTAACGGGACGAGTATGCGCGTCTTCTATTGACCGCGGTAAAATACAACGTGGAGAGATCATCGGAATAAATAGACGCGATCGAAGTATTCTTAATCCTTTTGCTACCGACGCCGACTACACCACCAAGCAAAGATCGCGAACGTGCAATCGCGTTTTCCTTATATAAGAGTACCGCGATAAGAAATTATAGTAATTTATTATCGTTGAAAAATGGCGTTTCAAGGTACATTTTAAGTTGAACGACGACACGGGTAGACGGATGGCTCGACCATCGTAGTAGTTTCCGAAGGCTGTAGAAGACAAGAAGGCAATTTTGCTGGCACGTTTAGGGCCGATCACCCTCCGCGAAAGAGTGAAAAGAAAATTGAAGAGAACCGTTGCCGAAAGAATCGCGGATCCCGGCGATCGATTTATTGGCGCCTGCGCGAATTATACATCCGAACGGAAGCTACGCCCGCTAGTTTACTCCGCTGGCGCGCTCTCGCGGCCTCGACAAATCCCTCGTAAATCGCGGCGTGATTAATCGGTCCATCGGATTATGTAAGCGTGTAATTTGCGACGGTGCATCGGTGCCGCCATTGCAGGAATTATGTCGCCGGCAGAGTCGATCGACGCGACGCGGCCAGATGCTATCGATCGGTCCCCGTCCAGTGATTTGTTTTACCGTCTCGCGATTTATCGACGCTGGATGCGCCGATTCGTGCGCAATAGATCGCCTCGACTCGCGTCCGTAAATCCAACTAGTTCGAATCGATCGTAACCAATCGGAACGTTACGCCAGTCGTTTCGTCGAGTTCGCTCTAATTGCGGATAAGATTCGTGGAAAAGAGAGAGAGAGGAAGGAGAGGAGGAGCGTGACAAAGTCAAGGGGAAAAGATAAATCGCGATCACCGTCCGTAAATAAAGAGAAGAATATCGAAGAAGAGAGAAAAAGATAGCGAGGAATACGGCGTTTAGTTAACCCCGTGTATAGCAGATCCTACCAGAGAAACCTTTCCAATAAATACAGCGAGAACGGACGCATGAATGCCGACAAAAATCGCCCAATGACCAATTGCGGCAACGGCCACTCGCCTTTTCCCGAGATTCCGCAGGATTTTTGAGCGGCTCGGTATCACTGCTGGATTCTCTTCTCTCGCTGGAATTTCTACTTCGCGTCCTCTCTCCCCACATATACGTATCTCCTTCTCGTACCTATACCGCTATCTCCTTCTTTCCAACCGAACGAACCTGTATAACTCGAAGATACCGCGGCAATTACGCCTATACGCTTCTTCCGTTTCTCTTTCGCTCCGCTTCTCTCGCTTCTTTCGAGAACATCTCGGAGGAACGGTTTCGATTCGAGGGTTGCGAGGGAAAGTGCTCGGCGTTTCGAAGACACGGTATCGGCCGGAGGGAATTTTCCACGATCCATTACCGCGCGCGATTCGCGAGTATCGAAACGTCGAGAAGCAAAAGTCCGAAAACGACGGAGAGAAGGAGGGTAGTGCGTTTCGCGATAGAGAACGGTGAACGGGCAAAGGATATCGGAAAGAAGTTCTCCTCGTTTTCTCTGGCGAGTCTTCTTCCTTCGGGCTTCCCCTTCGCCGATGTAAAATCGAGCGAGCATTCAAATGTCACCGGCGAACGGGCAGAGTCTAACAGAATAACAGATCTGTCCCGGTGTTCCGATTCTCCTCTTCTCTTACCTCTCGGTCTTCTCCTTCTTGCCTCCTTTCGTCGCTCCTTCTACTTTAGCTGCCGATGCGAGCTAAAGCCACGGTAGCCGAGATACAATAAACGTACGGGACATTAAACTGTTTGCTATTGTCAATCCTTTGTGGGGAATACCGGCCATACCGTATCGATGCTCCTCTTCTCTTCTCTGCTATGTCGAAACACGATCCTTTGGAAAAAGTATTAAATTCAACTTGAAACTATTTCTCCTTATATCGCCATCTTCGGCAAATACCAAATGTACGATAAACACGCGCGTTCGATAGAAATTAGCGGCAAAAGTTCTCGCGCGCAGAGACGGCTTTAGACAAATATTTCCTGCGTCGTTTCGTACAGAGAGCGCGGACCGGTATGCGACCGCTGATAAACTCCGAGAGAATAGACAAGCGTGAAGAAGTCTAAGAGAGAATCGTGAACGATGACGACGAAGAAAGGGAAGAGTACCTACGGTTCTGGCTGCTAGTGGACAACCAGAGGCGTCTTTAGTCACGGACAATTTCCTTCCTACCGACGGCTGCCTCCACGCTGGAAGCGAGAAAAATTGGGCTTTCCCTTTTCATCTGGAAGACACGCTTCCTCCATAATCGTCGTTCATGGCTCGTGTATTGTTGTTTCCTGTGGCGAGGGTGCCGACTACGTAGCCACCACTCTCGGTTCGAGTGTTACAACGGATAAATCATCGAGATTTTCTCGCTTGGACTCACCCGTGATTTTGGCCCACCCTGTCGATTTTTCTTGCATCGTTCGAGGCAACTCGAACAACTTCCGAGTAAAGTTTGTCGAAGCGTTCGAAGGAAAATTTCTAAACGAGAGAAGAAAGGAAACGACGTGTGAGGTAATTCCATGGATACAGGAGGAACGCGGTGACGAATTCGTCGACGAGTCGATAGAAGGTAAAGGGTGAGAGGCGAAGAAGAGAGAGATACGGGTACGAACCGTTCGCGGACCGCATTAGTTAGCACCGAGTTCGCGAGGCGACAAAACACTTAGCGCCGTGACGCTAAATCGCTTTTAGCTCGCTCATTATCGTCTTGTCCTGTTTCGTTTCGTCCCGTCCCGTTTCGCCGTGTCGCGAACCTTCACCAAACAACTTGGAACTCTCGACGTGTTTTCTTTGCCTTTAAATCTACGAATATGACAAATCTACGCGCGTAACTGTAACGTAATCGACTATTTAAATAAAAAATAATTCTTTGATCGAGTATTTTTATTTTCGAGAAGATCCAATTAGAAACAAATCGTGAATTTACACGTCAAAACAGCGTGTCCATTTCAAGTTCGAGAGAAAAGAACGAAGAAAGAATGTGGTCAGAATCTGTCTCGCTGTTTAACGTGCTAATCGTTATCGACGAGTAAAGTATTCGAGTTCACCTTCGGAACCGATGAGAAAGATCTCTACGTAGCAATTATCGAAAGCGAGCGGAACCGAGTTGCGAAAACGAGGAATAATCGCGAGTCGAGACGCGAGTTTATTAACGCGCCAAGGTGAGCATCCTCGTTAGCGGACAGAAACGTCGACGAAAAGAATGTTTTCGAGGTAATTCCACGAACGAATGTGGACGTACGCGCAATGAATGAAATCTTGGTCGGAAATCCAAACAGGAAAGGAATTCGAGAAAATCGTTAAAATTCGACGAGCGGAATTTAAAACTGATCCCGTACTCTTACGTTGTTTATCATTTTTATTCTCGCTAAAGCGTTCCAGCGAGAAACGGGGATAAAATTTCATTCTCTCGCGATACTTGGGGGCTGAGAAGGTTTAGTAGGTGCCGTACGATTTTGAGCAATAGCGTAGGTATCGAGAAGAGAGGATCCAGTAGGAATCCACGTTGGATAACCCTGAAGGAACAACGAGCGAACGAGTCTTAGCAACGCAATAAATTCCTTCCTCCTTTCGTTTCAGTTCCCCTTCTTGGTAGCTCTTTCCACGGGTTTTTGACGCCCGTGTTTCTCTTATCGCGACACGCGGCACCCCTCAATTAAGAGGTGCTGCTCGTCCACGAATGTTCTACCAGTCTAACCTCGAATCTCCTCCGGGACTTTTTTTCGGACCACACAGCAGGAGCTACCTGCGGGGCTAACCTATCGGCCAGATCGCGCCCATAAAAATTAAACGTCGCCAGATAAATAAACGTCAATCGAGAATTAAGATAGGCGCCGACGGTAGCGTGGCTTTTGCCTTCTACCACGCTTTTTCTCTATATGTTTTGTGCCCGTTAGGAATTTTTCCTCGCTTCCTCTCGATCCTGCTTCGTCCGACCTTACCTCGATAGGCTCCCACGAATTTTTCTCTCTCTCCTTCTCGGTTAATCTCGACCTCCCACCGTGATTCTTTCGTTCGCGCGACAGTCTTAACTGTTTCGTCATCTCGCGACCCAGTAACGTATCGGTACACGAACTTTCGAAGCTTCACTAGAATTTCGCGAATACGCGGTATTTCAAAGAAATAAAATATGTATGTTAAAATGTTCCGAAGGATATAGGCTGCCTTTAAAATTCCCTTTGTACGCTGAAAGTCGCAAAATCGAGTTTCGATGCAACTCACCAGGTCCTGTACAGTTTCTAATTAAAAGGACCACACGATGGACCAACCAGGACCCAATTTGCGTTCCACCTGCCACTTACGAGCTCGACTCATCCCATAAAAACGATACCTTCGTCGTAAAGACGACAATGTCCGATTACATTATGCTTCGCCGTGCAATCGTTAAGTTCCTGTCACCTGTTACACCCTTCGTAATTAACGATTCCTTGCTGCTACCGACGTTCTCGCGCCAATTTCTTCTATCGTATCCTCGCCGAACAATGGAAATGCTTGTTTTCGTGTAACCGTTACCGATCGCTAATTTCTTAAACACAGATAAACGTAACACGCGTTTACGTAAACGTTCCTCTAAATTCGTAAGGCATTATATTTCCCTTAGAGTTCTAAGGAGAAACAGTAGAGCGGTTCGTGAGCCAGAACGGTAGGAAGGTTCGGAAAAGGTTGAACAGCAGGTACATAAATTCTGGCTGCCGGGCGCATTATTGGACGGTGCGGATCGATGACAGGGACGACGATGTGTTAACCGGTCGTTTCGGGTGACAATTCTCAACGTCGTCATTTATCTGCGATCCTCGGGCGAAGACAGCTCGCCCTGGGAAGTCTACGACAAGAAATATACGAGCTTTCGGCCCACCCTCGGCTTCGAGATCGCTCGCGCAACGCCTTCCATATTCTTCCATATTCGTGCGAATGTACGTATTGCCGTTTCCCTTTCATCCTTTCATTTTCTTACTCGCATCGACCGAAAATAAAAGTAAATATTTCTCTACGCTTTCGAAGAAACTTTAGTGGAAATTTTTCGAATCGTTCCAAGATATCGTGTACACGTTGCGGTAACCCGTTGCTTTCGTGGTACGTCGAAGGTTGAATCGAGTATAAAACGATGTATCCTGTCCGTGGAATCTTCGATCGGTCGAACAACGATCGTCAGGCACGGTCTACAGTGTCGGATATAATTCGATCATCGATCGTCCACGATGGAATCCACGCGTCCGGTACGTACAAGTTGATCAGGGACGTCGACGAATCACGATCGATAGGATCGACGGTATAATCTTTTAAAGAACATAAGAAGAAGAAGAAGAAGAGAAAGGAGGAGAAGAGGAAGGAGAAAAGAATAAGAAGAAGATAAAGAGACTAAACGGAACGGTTCGAAGGATCGGTCGCCTTGGCAATGAAGCCTTTAATTAAGGGAACATATTGCCACTAATATCCGACGGACAGTGTCAATCTGTCAGGCTACCAAAAGGTACCGATCTGATAGCGGAACCTAGAGAGCAGTTCGGCCTATTGGACACGCTGTCTTCGATTTAGTTGTCGTGCTCGATCACCCGGAATTAATACATCGGATGGTTAACTGAGCGAGCCACGCGGACAGGTACGTTCTCTCTTCTGGTCGGTTCACGAATAAACGCAAAGCCAACCGCGTGAGAATTTCTCTTCGGACACCAGGCTCGAGACCCTCCTTCAATTTGTTCCATTTACATTCGCAACCGTTTACGCCGCTCTTCTGGTTCCCGCTCACCGAAATAGCTCCACTTTCTGTCAACCTTCTTTTCATGCTAATCAACCTCCTATATCGTTTCGTATTCGACGTAATCGTCGTTACACGCGTCGCTTGATAATAAATGCGAGTTGAAAATATTCGTGTATTCGAGTTTTTGTCGCGTCGCCACGCGTTCTACGACCGCGCGTTTGTCACCGGACATTAAATCATCGCGTGTTCTTCACGCCTCCTTGAAGGAAAGAACTTTCCGATCGGCTCGATACATCGTCGATTCCGAGTAATATCCGCTCCTATAACTCCCTCAAAATATCCTGTTAATTCACCGGTCTACCTTGTCGCGACGACTAACAAGAGCACGGATATCCAATCGCGAAGTGCTAATTGCTTTTTTCCAGATAATTACTAACATCGGAATATTTATTAATTGCGATTCGATTGACGGTGCGTCGCGCCGTAAACGAGCGCGGCTTCTGTGACCAATAAAACGAACGGTTACCAACGCCTAGTAGACAGAAGCGAGGAAATAGAAAAAAGAGGGATGGTCGTGTAACTTTCCTCCGTTCGCGACAACGTCGTCGAGGTTAATTCGAAAATAATGACGGACGTTCGATCGGATATAATAACACTGATCGAGCATCGATGCGATTCGTCTCGAATAGAGCGATCAACGTCGAATCGGAACAACTTCCTCCAGAGGTGTGCCGTTAGATTGCCTGCATTTAATCGTAACGAATCGAACCGCCGCGGTTTGAAAGGGAGTGTGTAATCGACATCTGGTTCGCCTAATCTCGAATCGGCTGGCTTTTTTCGTGTTCTAATAAAGTTGTGGCAACAAGTGTACCGGTGTCGCAATATTCTGCTCGCGAGAACGCGAACATGTTACGTTTAACGCGTTAATTGCCGCGAGGGATCACCGCTCGACTCGTACAGCAAACTCGATATACTCGAATGATTTATCGAGGAAAAGAAACGATCTAAGATAAACGATACGACAACGTATTAATCGATTTGCGATTACTGATCATACTTTGCAAGGTTTATGTATCTTTTCCACGAAACTTTTCTTTTTCGATACCGATCAAACGACCGACATATCGATATCGAAAATTGGACGATAACCGACACTCACCTCGTAACAAAATCTTTCTCAACGATCTCCTGATCGTGGTACAATTCCATCGTCGATTCCTGAATTGATGCTGGCATTCTCTGGTCCCGACTTGCACGCCTCTCGCGATCTCTTTCAACAAGGAAGGCTCTTTGCGACAAATATCCGCCATCTTGCCTCTCAGTCTTCTGGTTTTCTTGCAGATCAGCAGCGGATCCATCACCACCTGATTTCCAACGGTCCTGAAACGAATAATCGAGTCGTAGAGATAATCGAATCTCCGTTACGTTCGAGCGGTGAGGTAGCAAGGACGTGGCAAGGTCTACGGGGAAAAGTAAAGGACGAAGACGAAGGTAACCGCGACTTTCCTCCTTCGAGATCGCGAACAAGAAGGAGAAGGAAAAGAAACGAACCTAGAGTAAAAAATTTGGAAAAGAAGAAGGACGAGTCGAGCGCGGAGAAGACGAGACTGATTAAAAGGACAGTCCGAGCGAACTTCGTTACGAAACGTTAATTAAGATCATTAGTTCTGCGTCGGTTGGATGCCAGGACGCGTACACGACGGCCTCTCGGGAATGTAACGACCTTAATGGCAAATAATTCCGTTAAGGACGGTTGCTCGCACCCGTCTATGCGTCCCTGATGCTGCTCCTGCTTTTCGTTCCGCACGAACCAAGCACGGGAAGAAGGAGAAGAAGAAGTAATACGGGGTAACAGTGCACCGGTGACATCGTCATTTGGGCGAGGATTCCTGCTTCGAACGACGACTATAACAACGAGGACAAGAACGTCGGGACGGAGAATTCTCGAGAAACTCGCGATCGAGAGAGATCGAGAGAGATCGAGAGAGATCGAGAGAGATCGCGAGAGAGCCGAGACCGAAAGACGTTCGGAATCAAGCCGGTTGCGGTCTTCGTTCCTTCACAGAGAGAGAAAGAAAAAAAGGTTAAACGTTGCTCTGGTTCTCGAGCAAAATATGGCGCATGTTACGTCTCACGGGACGATCGGACTCGCTGGCAGAGAACAACGCGCAAGAACTTCATTCGACTCGTCGATATTCTTACTCGATGCTCGTTCTCGACGGTCCATAACGGAGAGCACCACCTTCGAGTCACCGGAACTGGACACGCTTCGAACGAGATCGAGAATGCTCGATCATCCTCCGAGGAATCTGCGAGCCTGATACGTCCGTGCCTCTTAACAATGTTTCGCTATCGCATCGATCAAATTTTTTAAACTTCCGACACGATAACATCAAAGTATCTTAACGAGTATCGAAATTAATTCTTTATCCGTATCGTCCTAATTTCCTAATTCGCGAGGAATGCGACGGAAACTCCCGATTCGTCAGCGCTCATCGACACAGATACCAGAGGACAACGGACTTTCCAAGAAGTCGAAAGTTATGGCACGGCACTCGCCGAGCCGCGTACATCAAACGCTTATCGTTGTGCTGACAAGTCGAGAACCAACTCTTACGCGTGCTCCTAAAAATAGTCGATTCCTCGACGCGAGTGTCGCTTTCGACGCGAACGCGTTGTGAATTCTCTTTCCGTATACTCGTTTTGTCTACGACTACGTATCGTTCGTGCCGATAGCAACTATCTTAATCTCTCCGGTAGGATGCGATTTTACCAGCTGTTTTATATTTCAACGCAAAAGATTTGGCGAAACTCGCGAGCATCGTAGCGATGGCGTCGCGTCGTAGAATCGGTTAGGACAAACGAGAAAGGGACAAGAGAAAAATGAAAACGGAGGGTACCCTGCAGCGTGATACTATCCTGACCCTACACGGTTCAAAGGGATCGCGGGCAAAGAGTATTTGCGCTGGTTCGTTAACGACCGTGTGCACCAGCTAAGCGATCCAACCCAAATAAACGTTCAAATCTCGTGGTTGGTCGATACGCGAATAACGTTACGACGTTATTAATGGAAACACGTCGCGTCGTTCGACTGATCGGTCGGTTCGTTTTCTATCATTCCGTGGCCTATAAATAACCTGGCACGACTGGCGGTCAGTTTTCGGAGAGAAATTGGAGTGGTCAAGAAACTGAAACGTTTCCGAGCAAGTTAGCTCTCTAGTTTTAGTAGAATCGAGTAAAGCTTCGGAAGGAACGCGACGCGTTCAGAAGAAGAAGAAGAAAGGGTCTCTCGAGTCTAGAGAGAAAGTCGAGCAAACGAGCCGAAGATAACGAACAATCGGTTCGAGCGGTGTCTCTTCGACATCGACGAAAGGGTAGAGGAGAATCTTTCGAGGCAGAAAGAAGAAGTAGAAGGGGTTGTACTCGCGGAGAAGGCAAGAAAAGAACTCGAACCGGAGGATGGACACGTCGTCGCGAACGAAAAGCGTGGAGAAGGCCGGTTAGGGCGGTCGACTTATTTATTGCCTCATTAGACGCACTCACTTTGCTCGAAGGCAGCTCCACGCTGTCTGCTCGGATAGACAGTGACGAGAGAGCTACGTTGGCTGGCTCGCTCGCCTCGTCGGTCTCTGTACGCGTTCGAATCGAGGCGGAGTTGGAAAGAGTCCGCGCGATTCCGAACGAACCTCGTCGGACAGAGAGAACGAATCGTCCTCCGATTGCCGAAAGGAACCCACGAAGAAGAAGAAGAAGGAACGGGACCAAATGGGAGGAGGAATATGGGAGGAGGAGAAGAAGAACGGGGTCCTGGGACCAACGGCGAATTCCTCGAATATCTCGCACCGTTCGAACGAGACCCTCGAGAATAGGAAGAAAACACGACGGAAGTTGGCAGCCTCGACTTCAAGGACATCGCAACTAATCCGATCGGATGCTTTCACCCTTACCCATCGACCGCAGGAATCTGATTCAGAAAAATAAGATGGACGCTGCGAGCAAAAAGTAACGCGAACGGAAGTTGAATGTCACGACACGCAACCCGTCACGGATATGCGCGCTCGATCCGAGTCGGTGCTCGATGACATGCCAATGAAAAGAAACCGCGCGTATACGGTTCTAGGCTTAGTAATCGCGTCAACTTGCTTCGGACGTCGTTTCTTACGGACAAATAGACGGCTTGGAAGATGACTCCTTTAAGTTAACGAACAACAGAATCGAACATGCACGTTGACCAACGCAGTAGAATCAGACACATCTAGTAAGACACGGTGGCAGAATCGCGTACGCTAGCGCAACAAATTCGTTGCATCTTCTCCATTTTATTTGTTGCAACATTTTCTTCATTCTGTACTATATTTGAAGAATCACGGCCCGACTAGAACGAAACGAACGCGCGATAGTCCTTAAAAATTCTACGAAGAAATGAACCGTTTCGTCCGCCACAACGCGTTAAGCGAATTCCATCGGTCAGCAGCATGGGTCAGAGAAGAGAGCAAAGAAACGAAGGTACACGGAAACGAGTAAAGAAGCCAAGTATCGGACAAAGGATGGACCGTGCCGCGTAAGAAAGGCGATTCAACTGGCCTCGAGAATGCGCGAACAAATTGGTGGCAAGGGTTACAGGGTGCAAGCCGAGTCTAGGTTGCGTTTCCTAACAGTCAGCTGGAATTCGTGGCGCGGTCGTCGTTCAACCTTTCGATCGTAACAGCGGAAGACACGAAAGAGACGACGCCTCTATTTCCGGTTGCCGATAATCGTAAACTACCTAACGTGCCCCAGCGTTTAACGAATTATTCGAAGCACGCGGCTTAATGAAATCCGATCGAATCGGAAAAGGGACTAATAAAATTAGAGTAAACTTTGGAAGGGGGTCTTAAAATTCCATACATAGCTGGTTGCGTCGTGCACGCGCCGTCGAAACAATTTGAAATTCTTCTGTCGGGAACGTCTAGCGTCGGGAAACGCGTTTACCTCCCTCGTTCTAACATTCCACGAAAATCGATCCCATGCTTTTGCTCGTACGGGACACGCGTTCCAACCTCGTTAACTACCCACGATGGTCTTGTTCCACTATAACTATTATCGTAGACCACGTACCATGCGTCTCTTTTTTCCGGATCGTTCGTCGTTCAACGAACAAAATCTGAGAGACCCCCTTGCCACCGAACGAATCACTCGCTTCCGCTGAAAGAATCGACCTTTTTGCCGTAGTTGGTCTCCGGCAAAAAATAATGCACGATTTTTAGCGGAGGAAGAACCCGTATATCTCTCGAGTTAATATATCAGAGCGTCCCGGAAATAACGCTGCGCTTCCAAATAATCGTCTTAATCTCTAATGTTGCAAATAGAAGGACGAAACTTTTGTTTCGTTGACAAGCGAAAGCGTGCACGGTAGGGTAGTGCAAAGGGAAGGAATTTTCCGTGTTTACGTTGGCACAGTTACTGGCGGTGTACGCATCCCTCCTCAAACGAAAAGATCGGGCTTTTACGGCCGCAAATAGACAAACCGACCGCGCAAGAGGGTACTAATCCTCGGCGAAACTTCGAGGAACGTTCGCGACGAAAATAAGCATTACGAGCACCGGCTGACCGAAATACGCTCGGTATCGGGATCAAACATTCGTACGCCAAACCGCGTAGTTTCCGGAATGGCATAGACAAACGCTTAATCTGTACTATTTATACGGTAAAAAGCGATACATTGTATCGATAAGAAAGAATAAGAAATTTCAAAAGACTCGAAGTAGTATCGGTACGCTTACAATTACCTGTAAGATTAAAATTGGAAATTGAAGCGAACATATCGTAGATAATGGCAATTAAAACGGGCCTCGACGGAGCAAAGTCCGCTTGATACTCGCGGACCCTTTGAATCGATCGAAGCAAAACCGGAGTGTGACCTCGCGTCGCGCTGTCCCTTATGATTATGATTATACAGGAACACGGTAAAGAAAGAGAGAGGCCAGGTGAGATAGAGTGTATCGGGTGGGAGTATCGGGTTGTCCAACCAGCGAGAAGGTAGCCGTGGACTGCCCACCGCGCGGCTCATTGGCCGACTTTGCGACCCGACCGAACGCTATCGTATTATCGGCAAACTGGTCGTTACGATACCCGTGGTCGATCGCTCGATACCTAGATACCTTTTTCACCTGCGACACGGCCAACAGGTTCGGCCGCTTCTGCGCCAAAGAGAAAGGCAGAAGGTGGACGCGTTCGTGGGGAATAATTAGCTGAACTTGATCGGTGCTCGTTGCTATAGGTTCACGCACGGGAAATTAGTAGATACGCGACGATAGTCCTCGCACCTGCTGTCGACGGGTCATCCGCAACACCTACCTTTTCCTACCTTTCGCACCGTCTTCCCTTCGCGTTAGTTTTTTATTGTTCGACTCGTTTCGACTATAGCTTCGATAGATTGGTCGCGATGTCGAAAATTACAACGACCGATTCCAAAGGATAGCGGTCATTTCGAGCTCGTAACCAGGGTCAGTTCGACGGAAAATTAACGGAGGCAGATACGAGAACGGTGCCTGTAGAGAACGTTCGTGGCGAGAGACAGGAAGAATGCGAGTCTGGTGGAAGAAAGAGAGAGCAAGAGGCGCAAGAATGCATTCGAATCTACCGCGGGATCGTTGTGGGCCTGGTCTCGATTTTTGTGCCCCGAGACGGCTCGCGGGTCCGTGGCAGCGAGACGAAGAAGGATCGCGCGACCGGGAAACAGAAGGCGAAGAGGGAAGAGGCGAAACGGGGCTGCTGCTGCCGACTTACAAATTATACGCGCTCAACGAGATTTACGGGTGACGCTTCGAGCGAGACCATTGTCCGTCCTCGCTCGCTTCTTTACCTCTTTACTCTTCCACTCGGTCGTCTTTGTCCTTTGCTGGATTCAGCTTTGGCCGCGTGTCTTCTGACTACCGTGAAACGAATCGAGCGAAAGAGAGAAAGAGCGAGCCGATCCGAATCGCGGAGAAACCCGGAGAATAGGATGGTATTCCTCGCGACAAAATCGTGGAATCTCGATCGAGAGAATCCGGTTTCGATCGAGTAATCGGTTCGCGAATTCGCGGTACCAGAAAGCTCCGACTCGACGAATCTACACGGACAGTTATCGACACCGTCGCGTATCAAAATTTCGCAAGGAGCACGCACGAATCGAGTCGAATTTGTCGAAAAAAGCGATACGACCATTTGGCTGAACCAACGCGGACGAGGAGCGTGCGACATTCCCAAAGACGTCCGACGAGAAAAAGAAGTCAGAAACGGGCCTGGCTGTTGACGGGAAAGAAGGTTCCTCGAACCTACTTAAACAGCTGTTAAATACCTGTCGTCGAAACAAACCAGGAACCTTCTAATGTATTTATCAAACACTCGGTCGTGTGGACCGTGTGGACAGGTAAGCGAGCAAGGTGCGACGTGCGACGGCACAGTGTCGAGTGCGCGCAGAAATCCCCTTTAAATCGTTGACAAATATTTACTCGACCTTACAGAAGAAAGAGAGAGAACACCGCTGCTACTTTCCACCCTCTGCGGAAATCATACTTTCTGAGCATAACGTTTACGCGGGAAACGCATAAAGAACCATAAAATTCGATATAAACGGTAACAGGATTCGATGCCGTGTAATGATAAAATAAATAAAATGTTATTTGATCGAATGTTAATTTCGACTCTTCCTCGTTTACAACTCACGCTTCACGCACTTTTCCGCTTAACCCGGAAAATTGAACGATCAAAGTGGACCGACGTTCGAAATGGACTTTCGTTGACAGGAAACGAATAATCTTTTGGACAGGCTGGAGTGGATAGAATCGAAAGGATCGATTACGAGACGAGTAAAACGCGGTTCGAAGGAAGCAGCGAAGTAGCTGCTTTCGTCTCTGGAACCTTGGATGGCAGTACGACGATAACGGTCTCTATATCGTCGTCCAAACATTTACATAATAAACTCGAGTACACATCGCGCGCTCCAGCTACCGAATAATTTACTGTTCCAGCTCGCGAGATACGTAACTCGGTTACGAGCAGCTCGCATCACGTGGACCGAGTTACGAATTCTCACCGTGTTTCAACCCTCGACGTTCGAGTCCAGTTTTTTACGCGTCATCCGTCACGCTCTTTAGAAATTGTCGGGTTCACGGAAGACTACGATAAAAGCCGAATACCGTTACGTTAACCGTCGTACGTTTCGTTTAGGATCCAATCTGTATGTAAGACGAACGACTCGAGCAATAAACAATTTACGAAATAAATACCGCGTTTAAAGACGACCTGTCCCTTTTTGGATGCTCCATCGGGACATTCCGAGCAAAAGAATTGCCGGCGATGGTAACGCGTAATTTAAACGAATCGAAATGAAATCGTAAATCTCGGGACAGGTCTTACTTACCGCGAGAGACAGAGAGGTAACTCGAGCAACTACCAAAGGTGGATTTATAGGGTCATTAATCATTCCGCGTGCGGGTAACGTGCCGCGTAATTGATAACCCAGATGACGTGCTTCGGAACTGGAGCACTCGTTAGTTCGTCACGTTCGTAGAGCAACGGCGTTTACCGGTGCTCCAAGACCGACCATTTTCTACGTAATTACCCGCGTAAAAGTGTGACGTTTTTCATTACGACTTGCCATTTTTGCTAGTTTCGTTTAATTTACTCGCGAGCGTGGAAAGAGTAATCGCGAAAGAATGCGCGAATCTCATTCGACGACTCCTCGGTGTTTATTTTCTTTTACTCTTAATTGCTCGTTAATCCTTGTATGGGCGATATCGTATCCGCGATATCCATCCAAGTTTTACCGTTTCGATAAAGTTCTTCCGAACTATTTGGCGCGTGTTAACGAGACGAGAGGTACGGAATACGAAATTAGGAATCCACGAAAAAAAAGTGAACGATAAACGATTCGAACATGCAAAGAACAGTAACGAATGTACGTACCAGAAAGAGCCGGCGATGGGGGTGACGAGAAGGAGGCAGACCGCCACGAGAACGAGGCGCATCTCCATCCCCTCCGCCCCTCCGTACAAGTCCTGAGACAATTGCTTTCCTTCCCGGCCGTTCGTGTCGCTGGATACCGGAAGACGGATGTTCTCGAGTCGACAACGCGAAAGGAAATCGACCTCCTCGTTCGACCTAGAGAACCTCGTCGATTCCTGACCTACCAAATTCGTCGAAAAAATTCCGCGACTCGTTCGCCACTGTCGTTTCGATCACTGGTGTTTACTTTTTCAAGAATATTCGACGCTCCTTTTTCCACGATGTCTAGTCAGAGAAATTTCTTTATCGAGCACCCGATCTCCTCGACCGTCCACTCTCGACTACTTTCTCGTGTATCTTCGCTTCTGCCGACACTTCACCGAAGCATGATCCTTTTCTTCCTCTTCCTCTGCTTCTTCTTCTCCTTCTTCTTCTTCTTCTTCTTCTTCTTCTTCTTCTTCTTCTTCTTCTTCTGCTTCTGTTTCGGCGTTGCTACAGCCCTCTACTTTCTCCTCCTCCACCTCCACGCCTTCTTCTTTGGTTCTTCTTCAATTTCGAAATCAAAGCGAACGAGCTTCCGCGAAATGCAAATATCGAACACGTCGAATGCTCATCTTCCCTTTCCAGATTGCCGCACCAAACGATCGAAAAACAATCAAATTTCCCGGTTTGCTTTGACTCTCGCGAGCTCTCAGGTCCACGGTGTATCTTCGTTATCACTAAATCGAGAAACATCCGGAAGACCGTTCGCTTCCGGTCTCTTGAACTAGATATACCCCCACCTTAAAACTCCCCCTGCCGATTCCTCTCCTTTCCGTCTCCTGTTTCTATCCTTCGACCCTCTCCTCTTTTGATCCGTCGTTATAAGCTGTCGATGCTTTTTAGAACGCAAAATGCTACAATGTCGTCTCTTTCGGCTTGGGACAAAAACGCGTCGCGTTCCTGCCAGAACTACGTCACCACGAACTTTGAGTGTTGCCTTACCCCCACCAGAAATGTGTGCTAAGCAGTAGAGAAGACAGCAGCCCCACCATTCACCTTACTCTTCGTCTTCTTCTTCTTCTTCTTCTTTTTCCTCTTCTGGATTTTCTTTCCGAGACACCACCTGATCCACCTTCACTGCACGACCGTTCGAAGGAAGAGACAAACGTCGATCGAATTCTTGTCTATTATCGTCGAAGCGATAGAGGGATGATAGACACGGTTGATGGGAAAGGAAAGGCAAGACGAAGCGAGGCAAAAGGTGAGAGACAGAGGGAAAGGCAAGGAAAGGAAAGGGGGTAGACCGAAAAGCTGACGACACGTGGCGTAGCGAGATCGTGCGGAGGTGGAAAGCGAAGAAGGAGGTCGATGGTAGGGGATGGAGGAGAAGAGAAGAGAAGAGAATCGTTGGTCCGTGATCGGCGACGAGGCTCCTGGTCGGAGCGAACCGTACGAGACTGTTGCGGACTAGGCAGGTGAGCGCCGCTCGGCGGCAACGAGACGCAACCGAGCCCCTCTTTTCCTCTTTTAACTCTCCTACGAGAACCGAGAGGCTCCTCTCTGCTTCTTGCAACCTGCCGCCACGGGTTCCACGGAGGGAGGACCAGCTTCCAACCGCGCCGCTATCTTTCGATGCTTCCGATCCGTACCGAAAATTAGCTGGATCAGAGGGAACGACGACGATTCGCAGAACGATTCACGGATACGAATATTAGAATTCTACAGCAATCTGTAAGATATCGCGATTGTACCGCGCTTCCCTTTCTCTATTCGCCGGTAGCGAGCGCGGAGAACGGCTGACCTAATTGACAGATCGGTCCGTTGGTATCTCGAAGTCACGGGTCAACTGCTTCGTTGACCGAAGCGATCGGTCTCGATGTCACGACCGTTCTCCGTTACTTCGCAGAAGCGACCAGAACCGTTTCGCGGTACAGAGAACGCGAACAACGAATTCGTCCGCAAACGCGAAATCGGAATCGTCGAAACAATTTCGATCTCTAATTCAATTTGAACCCGCCTCGCTGATCCTCGAATTAAAAATGCTTGATGCTTAAGGAATTTCGTTCGCGAGCGCCGTTGAATCGACGGGAGAAGAAAAAAAGGAGCGATAACAGCGGCGATGAAAGACGAGAAACGATAAAAGGAGCGGGAAGAGTGACGGTAAAAGGAATCGTCCGGTGTGGCCGTATCATGACCGCCGAATCCTACCCGAGAGGCAAGTAGTTTCGAGAGAAAGAAGGACGCGGTCGGAGGAGATCGGCCAGACTGGAGAAGCAACGGGCGAAAGAAGGAAAGGAGGAAGGGACGAAAGAAGAGCGAGAAGCAAGGGGGTCAGCGGGGGTCCGTATTACAGCTCATTTAGCAGCGGGGTCCTGTGCCTCTTCGGCGGGCCCGAGAGATCCTCCCGGATCAGAAGAGCGGACCCACGATACGGACGAGTTCCTTCCCGTTCTCGTAGGACACAGGCTCAGACGTTCCGGCACCTAGATACCGCTTCGAATCCTCTTCGGTCGTCGATCACGACTACGATTACGGGCTAAAAATCGATCGAATATTCGAAGAGGTGTATCGTTTATTTTCGAAGATGGCGTGCAAGAGGCACCGCGTAAAATGTGAAAGAAGGGACGAGAAAAGATGGGAAAAAAAGAGTGGAAATGGAAGGCAGACCGAGCGGAAGGATCGAAGGAGGAGGACGTTACCGAGTTGTGACCAACACAGACGCGGAATAGCCAGTAATTTATGGGTGAGACTAATTACCGGGGAATGCCGCTCCTCCGACTCTTCTTTGCTCCTAAGACCGCGTCTCCGGCAGACCAGTTTTCGGAGACGAGCACGACTTCCCTTTGGCCCATCTTTTTCACCTTGTTTCTTTTTTTTTCCACCTTTCTCTCTCGCCCCCTTTTTCATCCTCGTTCGAGCGGTACGGGCTGATTCGCGAAAAAACGCGATCGATCGATCGCGTCGAAACAACGATTATCGTGGAATAATTTAATCGTCGACGCTGCGTACGGCCGAAAGTCGTGGTACCGCCTCCCGTACCGATCGAAACGGTGAGACGAGAAAGAGAAGACGGGGGTTCTTTCCCGAAAAAGGAAGGAAAATATCGAGGCGAGGGTGCTCTCCAGGAGGATAATGGAGAGAAAAAGAGAAGCGGGCGTGTTCCCACGAGCCATCGTGACGGAGAAGGGTGTCGGAACAATACCAGGCCCTGTCCACGGCCGTCGTTTCGACATTAGCCTGACCTAGCAATTTGGAGCAAGCTCGCCGGGCCCGGCTACCACGATTCCTCTTCGTTAAATGCCATTATACGTTTCACTCGGACACCCGGTCGTCGTCGCATGAGTCGTGAATTCCTGAGAACCTGCTCCGGGAACCTCGACAGCCAGCGGCGTGCCGCCCGGTGCGGTGGCGGCCACCGGTGTGCCGCTCGAAACGATAGAGGCGGACCAAAGCGGCCAGCCACGAACAGATTCTTCTATTATGACGAGAACGAATCGAGAGGAGAGAGAGACGGGAAAAAAGAGGAGAGGATCGACCCGCTGACGTGCACGCGTGACGAACTCGCTTCGAAAGAGCAGCGCGTCCTTCTTCTTCGAGAGTCTCGATCGCCGCGCGATTCGACGCGATCGAGTCGAATTTACGATTTTCCCGTACAAAGTCTCCCCGACGCGGCGACGCGCGTTTCGATTTCGTCGATCCGATCGACGGAAATCGAGCAAATCGAGCAAACTGCGCCGCTGCCACCCTGTTTTCAGTCACCCTGTTCGAATCAAGGACCCATAACGCATTCTAAGCGAAACGCGAACAGAAGCGGAGGAGAAGGAAGGAAGAGAATCGAAGGGAACCGCAAACAGTTTTTGCCGGGAATCTCGCAAGGCCGCGTCGCAGACGATCGAGCGGGACCTCGTGACCAAGTGGTGGAATCGAAAGCCGCGTTCGCTCGGGGACCAATGCCGTGTCATCGGTCCCACGACAAAGAAACAGCGAGACGAGCTGGATCCGGCTGTTTTTATGCGTCCTGACGTTTCGCCAATTTATTGCGCCTCTGCCCCTCGTCGTCATCCACCTTCCGACCAAGAATTTCGTGTCGGATAGGCCGGCGCCGGGACGGTAGCTTCGAACCGTGAATCCATCCGATTCGCAACAGGTAAATTATGAGGAAAGTATTTCGGAAAAAAGAAACGCTACGGTACACGTAACTCGTTTCGCGAACAATCATCGTCGTAGTCCTGTCGGACGCTATCCTTCATCTGTGTGTCCGCGTCGATGGAGAACGTTACCGCGACGACGTCCGCGAGAACCGCGTACTTTCGAGATATAGTAGATATCGAGGCTAATAATTACGCGATACGCGTTTCGTTCCTAATTATCGAAGGTAGGAGGAAGGCCACCGTGTCGAACGGTTTCGAAATAGCCGTGGCAGCGTCGTTAATGCGAATCAGATACCGATCGGCAGCCAGTTTCCGCGGGTATTAAGCGCGCTCGCGCCGAGATGGAAACCGATTCGAACGATCTCGAAATGGGCGTTTACGAGCCGCGATCCAAGTGGGTAAACAGATGCGCGAGTATACTCGTCGTAGCAATTACACGGCACTCGCGAGACCCTGCATACGCGACTGGCCTCGAGATACTACCTTTCCCGTTTCTCTTTTTACCGCTCTCCGTATTCTCTTCCTCAACTGTCCTCGAAATATCGTAAAAATTGAACGACAACGCGTCGCAATTCGAATCGTTAATTGTCTCTTAATCCGAAATAATCGGTACCTTCTCTTCGAGTTCTCTTCGAGTTCTCTTCGAGTTCTCTTGGAGTTTTCACAATGGTAATTACGAGGCAGTTCGCTCGTAAATTTCGCGCAGGCTAAACGTAAGTACGCACCGCGGTGAACCGCGACGAAACGCGGGGCACCGCGGCCACACCGCGTGGCCACTTTCTATTTCCCATAGGCTATAGGAATCGATAAGTTCTCGATCGAGACGACGCGACGCGACGGAGAAAAGAAGAACTCGACCCTGGCTGACCCGTTCGGGTTAAACGACTCCGCGTGCCCCGTGTTCTCCACTTGTCCCTTGCTCGTTCTCCTTGTTCCTCTTCCGCTTGGTCGTCGTTCGAGCTTTCCTCTCGTCCGAGGCCTACAACGATCCGGACCAGATCACGACGTCTATCCGCGCCGTTCTCACAGCTTTTGGCACGATGAATCGTCCACGGATCGGCGATTTAAACCATGTAAAACAACGATCGTTCCGAAAGAATCTCGCGAACGAAACAACGCTTGTGTCCCCGGTTATGGAACACGGATAGACGAGCGAGCCCGTTCGCGATCGTATTTCGTTCGAACGAAACAGGGAACCGCTCGTGCTTGTAAATCCGGATCAGTTTATAGATCAGCGGTCGTTCGTGAAACGCTCGTGTTCCTCGCTCGTCCATCGTATTATTATGCTGGCTGGAACACGCGCGTGGCAACGGGAAGAGGACCGTCGTGACACGCGGAAGCGCGACGCGAAAATCGCGTATCGAGGCAACGAACGAGAAGGACGAAAGATCGAGCGGGTAGAGTCGGAGGGAAGCCTCGAGGGATCCACTAAATGTTCGAAACGTGTCTGGGCCGCATCAAAAGCGAACCTGGCCGCAGGCCGGCGTTATAATTTCCAGGCGGTTTCAGGGAGGTCCTGGACCCGCGGGCCAACCGGGACCAGTTCAATGAAGTCATCAGCTAGTCGGGGCTGGGGTGCTCTGTTATTATACCGTGGTACCGCGCCACCATCCACAACCTTCGTTCTTCCACGCAGACTGCAACAGAGACTCGATATCTTCGCTCGAATCCGTCCATTTCGTTTACGCGATCGGCGTACCTAATTTTCCTCTAACTCTCGCTAAAGAAACGACGTGCCTATAGAAAACGTATCTCTCGACGTTTCACCGTGCGCGTCGTTATTAGGAAATTCGTAATAGCTCGATAACTTAATTCGAAGTTGCTCGAATGAAAACTTCTCGACGGAATAATAACGAACTTTAACGAGTTAATTACCAGATATCACCGATCACACCCTCGGGCAATCGCTGCGTTTATCCTCCTTTTCACTCGCCTCGAAGGAGATCGAAAAAGTCTGCCGGTCTGAAAAGAGGGAGTCGTTTAAAGCATAAATTGTGTTCTCAGGTATTCCAGTGCGATTGGATCCAGACATCTTCGGCCAGGAACTGAAAGCTCTTTTATCCGTTCCGATGAAAGAGGCTCGTGTACCGTGGCGCGGCTGATAAACGGATTAAGAACTTTGGATCTAATTGGCCCCCGGGGCCGATTGTAAAAGAAACCCTCGCCGTCCTTATTGCCATCCACCAGAGATTAGGATTCGTTCGTGTGTATATACTCTTCGAAGCTTATCTACACTTTCAACGTTGCTTTCCAACCTGTCGTGAAACCTGCCTCTATTTACTCGCGTATCCCTTGGGTTTCCAATCGTTTTACGCTCCTCTAATCGTCACTTCCGCATATTTGACCGACATTCGGTACACCGAGCACGGATCCGTTATCGTCTATCGTTATCGTCAGCCATCGTTTCGTTTCGACCGAACAACCTGCGATCGTTCGTTTCGTTTTCATCGACCGAAAATCTACCCGTTTCGTATCTAGAAAGAGGAGAGCACGATCGAGCGGATAATTCTCGGAATAGTTGGAATCGTTTTACGATTCTTTAATCGATCCGGTACACCGTAACTACTCGCTGCTTATGCACCGAAACGAACGAAGAAAATCGAGATATTTCTTAGGTCGGTAATTCGATCGAAAGCGTAACTATCTCGGAAGTATAATTTATTCGCGTTAAACGGCAAATCCTCGAGCGTTATTAATCGTAACGACAGCAAAAGAAAAAGAGACATCTCGGTGGTGAGTTAGGTCCGGCAGTACGGATGGATACAACGTAGAAAAGAAGAGGAGAAGAAGGAGGGCCTGTTGGAGCACGGGGGCCTCCGGCATGGCATTCGTGTGGATATTAGAGCGATTGTCGTGCCTGATTCGGTACGGTCTTGAAATAAGGCCCCCGCGGGCTGACAGCGGCGAGGGCTCCTCGTACAAAACCGGCTAACGGTGCCCACCCTACGACTCTTCTGCACGAGATGCCCCACCGTCGCTTCGCTTCGCTTAGCGTCGCGTCGTCCGCTTCTTTCCGACGCCTTCCGCTGCCCTAATCGTCTCCTCTTCTTTCCTTCTTCCGCCCGTATTCCTTCTGCCGCGTTCGCTCGGGGGACACGAACACCCGCCTAATCATCGCCGGAGACACCCCTTCGATCTCCTCTGCCGATAACGCAACAAATTATCGGAACGATTCAATTAACCAACGATACTACGAATACGTCAACTTTTCAGTTTGATACGAAAAGGATCGTTCGTCCAAGATACGAAGAATCCTTCCGCAAAGTAAAATTCAAAGTCCTCCCCTGGAGGTCCGAGCAACGTTTCGTCTTCGTCTCTCCCTGTCCGTGGCGCGCATCATCCTCGAGGCCGACGTACCGGTCGGCATCGTGTGAAGTCCGTCCGAGCCATTATATCCCCCTTGGCCGCCTTCGAGGTGTATATACCGTCGAGGTATCCTCGATCGCTACGAGAAGGGAAAAGGGGTACGAGAGGTTGCGGAGCAGAAGGGAGAGATGCCGCGGTTCGTTCCTCCTTCACCCTCGTTCGTCTTTCCGCGTCTTCTCGCCTTTTCCCTTCGACGTGACCGAAGCGGGAACAGTTAGCGGGAGAGAGAGAGAGAAGAGGAATCGCGGAGGAAGAAGGCTGGAGGGAAGAAGAGGAAAGTGCGTGCTGGATCGCGGAGTCGAGAGGTGTCGGGGCCCGCATTAAGGGGGCGGAACGCCTCGAAGGGGCCCCGAATTATGACGTCACGGACCGCACACGTTGCGATCAGGCGAGTCGAATACAAAAATGAATTGTTCGGTACGAGGCAAATCGACCTCGTCACTTTACCTTCTCTGTCGCGCGCCACCCCTTTACGACGCTACCAAAATTTACGCCATTTTATGGAATCGCGTGTACCAGCTCCTCCAAATACGTGACCGAATCTCGGTTAGAAGGTAACCTTCTTCCTCGCGTTCAACCACCCTCGAGAAAACGGCGCAATAGAAAAGCGTCGAATAGGTCGGGTTCGAACTCGCGAGTAGGCATTAACCGAGTACAACGCGTGCTCGGCAGGTCGTGCCATTCTAGCGGACAGGAGAATCAATCGGTCGATTACGAGATAATGCTGGATAGAAGGGCAGGAAAAAAGAGAGCGTATCGAGCGTAGAAAGAAGAAAGAACTAAGAAAGAGGGGCGGAGAGACGGGGTGGAGAAAGGCTCCTCCTTTCGAAACCGATCGTTAAGATTCTCCGTGGAAGCCGCAAACGCGCGTGAAAGAGAAAATAGACGATAGCGGGGAGGAGGATCCAGAAAGTTGAAAGAGAAACCGAGGAAAATAGAAAGGATCCCGTGAGGAGAACATCTACTACCTTCTTCATTCATGAAATCCTTTCTCTCGTTGGATTTCTACGAAAATTGGTTCCCACAGTACGCGGAGACAATGAAAAACATCTTTCACCGACTGCGCGTCCGTAGGTGGCCAACTCATCGTGAGCTTTAAGGTTGCATTACACGCCGCGTTTTCGAGCGAGATCGCGCTGGAACAGCTTCGTCATACGGATGCGTTGGATTTCGTGTCCTCGTTCCTCTTTTCCGAATGTACGGTTAAGCTATTCCGTGATCTCTGCGCCAGATAATTGAGTCATCGCACGATTCTCTAGCGGGAATGGACGGGAGACGTCCATTTTCTGCTCGTTAACGGGCATTTCGCGGCCGCGAGATTACTATGCCGATTCCGTACGTACGCGATTAATGGAAGCTCGAAAGAGTATTTGTTGGCTCGTCGAACGGGCAGTAGCGTGGGAAAGGGTCGAGCATCGTGGCCGAGACGAATCGCAGATTGGACCGATCCGAGAGTAATCCGCTCGCCGCAACGCGCCGACACGCGGCGAAACGGAGAGCTCGTAACGTTGGTAACGGATTTAATACTTGTACATCGACCGCTTCGTGTTACGGCAACCGAAGGTGTTCCCGAGCTGTGCCCCAACTTATTGGGCAACGGAAATTCGCGAAATCTACGAACCCTGTCCGAGCGTACCGATCAACAACGCGATCGAATTCGAGCCAACGTGAAGAGAAACATTCGCAAGAGTACGCGCGAGTACACGGAGTGAACGAAGAAGCAGTTGCGAGTGGATGTACGGTACCCGCGAAGATACGATACTCGTGATCGTTAATCGCGTTAAGTTAATCTTGTTTACGGCTGTTTTAGCATCGGCGAGCAACGCTCGTAATAAAATGGTTCGCAAAGTTGCTGTTCCTGTTCTCGCGTTTTCAGCGAACTCGAGACCACCCGCTGTTCGTAGACGACGTCGACTCGCGGGTTTCTTCGCCCTATCCATCGTTCGCGATTCCTCGACGCTCGAACCACCCGTAGAGTCTCGAGGGACTTGCTCGAGGGATTTATTAAAGCGAAACGGAGTGTGTTTTACCGTTCGAATCGATTTCAAACAACTTCTTTCGCGAATCGGATTAACTTTTTTCCGTATCGTTAAATACCTTTCAATACTTGGAATTTTCTTCTGTAAAAAGTCAGAGTCGCAACTATCGAGGTTCAACCGTATTTGAATCCTTGGACTGGCATACGCGCGAGAAAGTTCGACCCTCCGGCAACACAGAACCAGCCGACGGGATATGTAACCTCTTCGAAAACCGACGCTTATTATGGAATGACCTAATATAGAAAGTGGTCGCGCCTCGATAGCGTCCCTGATCGGTCGTCGTTCGGTTTCTCGCGAATCTGACCGTTCGATCGTTCCATCGTATCGAAGACTAATCGATGTTTAATCGCGAGAGGCGCGCTCGTGCTCACGTACACGTACACGTGCGTGCAGCACGTGCGAGGAACACGTGTCGCGCTCTTGCGCGGCGTTGCGCGCGCGCGCACACACGACCGGGATACATACCTGTACGTACGCGAGGGGACACGCTGGATCCAAGGAGCCGGTTCATTTCTTTCTAGCCGCCTCTCCTCGTTCCGTTTTCTCTCTGTTCGTCTTTCGCGAAACCAGTCAACGGTGGGGACGCGAAACGAGCAACGTTTATTATTAACGTTTTGTTTGTACATCTCGATTAGAGCTAATCGATCCTCCGGCGAAATGAGGCATAATATAGAGCCGTGCCAGCCTCATAAATACTCATTTGTGCGGCTAGCCGATGCATTCCGTCTCGCTTTATCCCCTTGCCTTTGTCCCTGTCCACCGAGATTTCCACCACCGTCAAAGTCGGCTTCGTTACGCTCGCTGCGTCGATCGCCGAATTCGTATATACGAATTTGAGTACGTAATTAACGAGCTTTATTAGCTGGTAATTATATTTATCGTCGACGATGCCTGGACTGACCAGTCGGGAGAATTTAATACCGCCGAGAGACGAACGGCTGTTGATAAATGAAATTGATCGTATTGTACTTTTTAGAGGAGGGATGGTTTTCGATCGTTATTATGTTCTACCTTATCGGCAAGAACATAATAATTATTTAACGTCTATTTTCCAAATTACCGATCCCTTCGGTCGTTTAACGAGTTTTAGCCGGTTGAAAAAGTACGTATACCGGGTACATTCCGAACGTAAGGAGCAGGACACTTAGGTATTCACAACGTAACACAGAGCAGTCGATGCGTTTCGACGTTGATGCTTCGAATAACGGATCACCTGACAACAGAAATCTGTCCGCGATGAAATCATCGTGAGGGTGGGGCATACGAGGGACCTACCGCGCGCCATCACGAGCATCCTTTCGATCTTTCTGATCCACGAATCGATCGCTTCGACGCGATACCAGGATAATAGAGCCGCATCATCGTATTTAATAATCGTACAATGGTCGACGCGAACCGATAACATCGCGATCGTTTCGGTAGACGGACGAAACCTCGATAAGCTGTTCGACCATAATAACGCAATTAACACTTCTTTGTTCGATCAATTTCCATCCGCTTGTCTTCGTGGCTCGTCGCGAATCGAAAAAGGCTCACGCTGGGAGGAGAAAGAAGAGTGCTATGTCGAATACTTGCTGCTTACTTGCACGGCTCGCGTTTATGGGAACGTGTCCATTTTCACGCGACACTTTTTCGCTCGAATCGCGTAGCGGTTTTCCATACCCACTTTAATACCAACATTCGCCATCTACAGCGAATGTCCTTCGATCGTTAGCAAACGCGCGTTCTTTTGTTTTATAACCTTGCCACCCGCATAAAACCACCCACACCTTGCGTGCAATTCGTAAAGCGTTGTCCGCGTTGATTCGGTATGTTAAATACGGAACGAAAGTCGAGTAAAACGGAAGGAAGGAAGAAAGGGAAGACCGATAAAACGAGTTTATTGGCTCGTTTGTTCTCGAAGGTGGCGGTTTCTTTGTCGCGACTAGTAACGATCGTTTTACTACCGGTTTCAACGATTAGGGCTATCGTGACGTTTCGCGAATGAAAAGAGAGGAAAAAAAAGGAGAAAAGAAAAAGGAGGAGAAACATGCAGTGATTTATCGGTCGTAAAGGATCGTAATCAACTCGAGCCAAGAGTTTCGAGCACATTGGGGTGTCCGGCAATTACGAGAAGGAATATATCAGTTAACGTAATACGTATACTGTTCGGCTTTAAACAGTGTAAAGTATTAATGCTTGATTTTAACGACACATAACTGCAGTGTATTTAACGGACGATGTACGAAGAAACACGTACGACCAAAGTAAAAATGATGGAATATTAACCAACGTTATAATTATTAATTTCGTAAAGTAACGTGCTGGCTATTTACCGTCGCGTATCACGATGTAATTTTACTCGAAAAATGAAACTATTGTATTCAGAATATGCACGATAACATGCTGCGGCATCTAGCCATCCCGTGTCTTACCACGTACGGCTAATTCTACTGCGGAGGTACGCGAACTTTATTTCGTAAGTTTCAATCGTGGATCCGGGTCCAGAGAATCGACGAAGCGAACTCGTATTGTTGCATCGAAATAAAACAGCGCATAATTTGTTGTTTGAACTTGCGATATAATCGAAAATTTGCTTCGCGTCGCGTGAAAACTACACACGGTTCGTATCGAATCGACGTAATTCGAAGAAGAAGAAGAAGAAGAAGAGAGTCGAGAAAGGAAAGGAAAGGTTCGATCCACAGGCTCGAGCCAAAGAGTCGTATACATATGCTGGAGAAGATAGCCGGATCCACAGGGAGTGTGAGATCCGACAGCTTCGGAGGTGGCAATGAGCCTGGGTCCCGCCTGCCGCCACACCCACGCGCATATATCTTATTTTCCCTCTTTATTTATTCGAATTGCCGTTGGTCGAGGGCCACTCTTCGGATCCCCATGGTTCCTTTGCCATAATAGGCGAGCATGGTGGCCCATCGCCTCTTTGGCCTTCCCTCTATCTCTTCGGCTAACCATTCCTCATCCTTGGATGCTCCTTATTTTCAGCTATTCTCTGCCCTCCTCGACTACTCCGGAATCTTCGTTTTTTCCTTTTTTCCTTCGAATAGTTCGTGCCTCCCGTTTCTTCCATTTTATGCTTTCTTATCGATGGCTCTCGGCGTTAACCCTTTCTGTATCGCCGACTTACACTATCGTATCGTTTCGTAAGTTTCGGAGCATCGAATGAATTTTGAACATCTTTAATAAAACCGGACCGATAAACCGTGTCGAGTGCACTCGGTAATCGAAGTGTCGTTTACCGGACGAACGTGTCACGATCGACCCAGTTTCACCGTTTAATCGACTATGTATCGAAATCTTCTCGTTTCCAGGAACAAACGCGGCTCGTTACGCGTATACCATCCGAGGCAAAAATCTCCTCGAGATCCTTTTATCCTCTTAAGTCGTTACTTAAGGTGGATCGGGCTCCGTCAATGAACGAGCACTCTCGTCCCTATCGAAACGTTCATTGTGTCCGCGATGGAATCCCGAGCGAAACGTTTTGCGAAAACCGTAGCCGATATTTTCCCGGTGTTTTCTACTCGTTCCCTTTGCTGGGATTTTCTTTGAAGTGTCGGGACATTTCACGGATGCGTGCGCTCGGATACGCGCGAAAGCACACGGAACAAACGCGCTTCTTCCTGCTTTTCCAGCGAGACGCGAGGAACACGGCCAGCGTTGTGCCGTCGAATAATAAACAGTCGGTACACGTCTATGATCCTCGAAAGCAGATTATCCGGGAGCTACGTTTTAGCCGGGAAATCGATCATGCCCGAGCGCACTCCAACAAGTGGCTTTTAACGGAAAACGATGCCCGATCATCCGCCTTCGGATTCTATCTCCTCGTTGATCGTGCGATCGAGCGTTACCATTTTGTAACGGATATCTGTTCGAGCGTTTCGCTGCTCATCCTGCAACAACGGCGAGTAAACGAGTCGCTACACAATACCTAGACAGGATTCTTCTCTGGAGCGTCTTCTGTGGTCGGCCATTTAATCGTTTAGTCTAGGAAAATTCTCGTAAACCCTGAAAGTTGACGGATCCAACGCGAGACTAGGAAACGCTGGGTGGGTAGTTGCGGCGTAATTTTGCTAAATCCCCTCGATTCGTTTCCGGTGCGTTCCCTACGGTCGGTAGTTGTTCCTTTTGATCGGCGTACGCGTCTTGTACCGAAATAATCGCGAAGAACAAGGCATCGAATTCACGGTGAAAGGACGAGGAGGCGTGACGGATACGCGCGTACACCTTCCCTCTTCTTCTTTGGTCCGTGGAACGCGGTGGGTGTTGCGTTCACTTGACGCACCCGTTCTACGACATAATAGTTAATGACGGGTCCTGTCGAGCATCCAGTAACGCAGTCTTCTCGGATGCGTTCGTCAAAGAGCGGCACAATGTTAGACCTTAAGAGCCCGGTAGGAAGTGGGACGTTCCGAAACGTTCGACTTTGCTCGTACCCCGATCCCTTTCTTTTTTCTTTTTTTTCTTTTTTTAATATTACTTCCATAAGTGTATCGCGTTACCCGTCGTTCCCAAGGACGCATTCTTTCGACCCGAGAAAAATACCTGGTTAATTATATCATAGTTGTACACGAAAGCAAAAGGAAGGGGATGCTGCTCACAATACAACCCCTCCGCCGCTTTCAACGTTCAGCAGGAATGCATATTATTAAAACATTCCGGACAGGTCTCTCCGTCTACGGCTGTGGCTCCCACAGCCTCCCATAGTTTCCATGGTGAGCGGAATCGTTCGAATTGCTACGCTTCTCTCGGCGAACGACGAGTAATTTCTCTTTCCGAGGCAGAAAAGAATGGAGTACAATTTACAGGACGAATCGATGCACCGTGAAGCTTTTTCCACGCTTCTCGTTAGGGATTTCTTGTTTGGTCGGCTTGACGTCTCGATTAACGTCGAAATCGATCCGTTGTCCCGCGAAAACGAGTCTCGAAGCCGGTCGATCGATTATCACGCTCGATACGTGATCGTTTTCTTCGCCGAGATGAAATTCGTGTATTCGAGCATTGTCGAGAGAAGAAGAGAGATCGAACGAGACGAGCGAGCGAAAAGGAAGGAGGAAGAGGATACGTAACACGTTTTACGCGTTACGGCTGAAAGATAATTCGTTTATCGGGATTTTCATACCTTCCAAGGGGTAACAGACTAGTGCACGAGCGGAGGTGCTAGTTTTCTCGCAAACTCGAGTCGATAAGCGCGCGTTCAATCGAGTCTAGACCGAGTCGTAAGTCGTAAGTCGTAAGTGGATAGATGCCTCGCTAAATGTCGCGAGCACCGGACCGCGTCGAACAGGTATAATTCTAACAATACCTTTAATCCCCTTTTCCCTATATCCGATCACGAAATAATTAGATAAGACGCGATCGGTAAAGTACAAATAGGGCACAATTGTCGTACACGAATCGTTATCGCGATCTACTCCGAAAGAAAAGAAGGAGGACGAGAGTCTCGTAGTCTTTTACGAACGTCGGGCCAATTAGGCTTCCGAGCAAGAGTGCACGAGGGCGCATTGCACGGCGATAGGATGATCGAGTGGTTCGATGGTATCGATGCTCGCGCGCCAAGATCATAGTCAGGACACTCGATAGGCCGATAAGTAATGCACCCAGATAGGATGACAGAGGGTACACGACGAAAAGGAGAGGGAGTTTCGTGGAGAAAGGGAAGGGCAACGAGAGGAACTCCGGTGCAAGCACGAACGATCTTATCGTCGCGTCGCGTCTTCGAGGTACCTGGCCCGGCAATCAGAGTCCACTACTAAACGACTGGAACGCGGAGTCGTCGCGTACGGTTCTCGCGCGTACCGAGTTCAACGAGAGACAGAAACGAGAAGAAAGTAAAAGTAGGCTCGGCCCGCGTGCCTCCGTAAACAAAAAATATTCGTGTCTCTCGGCCGAGTCTCGACGATCATAGTCGCGATTCACCGCCCAAACTGGTATCGATCACTATAAACGCGGCATTCGCGAGTCGCGTACGCGTCAACGAATATAGCAACCGATTCGTCGCGATTTGCCAACGACGCGCGATCGTTGCGACACGCGCCGTTAAAAATATAAATCTCTGTCGGAGAAGCGAAAGAAGGAGAAAAAGCTGATTCTCTATGGAACCTCGGTGACGCAACGCGACGCGGTCTCGTTCATTGGCACGTGAATTCTAATGGCCATCGACAAACGCATCCTGCGCGTTCGTTCGTCGTCGTCGTTTCGATCGGATGATCAACGAAGAGACGCGTCTACGACGTTCCTCTGGTCGGGGAAGACCCCGCGTTAGTTCGCTTTGATTCGGGACATCGTTTGATCTTCGACCACGTGGCAGGCTGGGGTAAACCGTAGCCCCGGAGTTGCGCGAACGGGGTCGTTGCGACTAATTGCCAACTCACAGACCACGTCAATGAATTCGAACTCGGCCGATGGAGCAAGAGGACCGAGGATGAAAAAAGAACAAAGAGCCAAAGGTGGATGGCAAGGGGGTGGAGGACGGATCCAAGGGGAACGAACGGTCTCCCTTACGCGTTTCACCCTCGGTAATCGCGGAACGGACTTTGGGATCTTGGCGAGTCGATCGTTACACCGAAAGCTCCGCTAATTGGATGCGTAGAATCGAGCCGGAGACCAGAGGCCAGAGACGGGACAGATAATCGCGCCGAAACCGATCCGGTGGTCTATCGCGTCGAAACGCTTGGAGAGTAACCGCGATAGAAGAACGCCGCGGCGACCCTTGCTCGATTCGACGGCATTCGCGCGCCTGTGCACGATTCTACGGAAACGAGCGAACGACGCAGGACGAAGAGAGACGCGGAGAAAGCTACGGAACGAGCGAGAAGGGAGAAGCGGGCTCGAGTAGTAGGCGGAAAACAGAGTTAGGGAACGGAGATAAACCTCAATTATGCCGATTGAGCATCCTCCGGGGGATGCTAGGTAGGGGAAGTTCGCTCCTCCTACTTTTCCTGCCACGTGATCAAGGGCAACCTCCCTTTCTTCTTTCCTTCCTTCCGTTCCGTCTCCTCCTTCGTTCCTTCCTTCCTTTCCTCGACGGGCAAGTAACGCGGTCGATCGTTCGATCGTCCCGTAAGTCGCGACGAATCGTTACCGAAGGAGCGAAAGCAACGGGAGGAGGGAGAAAGAAGAGAATAGTTATTCGGAGGATCGGTACGGAGGACGAAACTCCGCGGAAGCTCGGGGAGTTGACGCGAAATACCTGTTGGTTCGCGAAGAGGCGTTTTAAGACGATCGTTCGACGGATAAAGACAGAGAAGAAGGGAGAGGAAAAGAGAATTGGAAAGAAAAAGGTGGTCGGAAGTGGGAGGAAACAGAGGGAGATGCAGAAACTGGCCACAGGCTCTCTGTCTCGCGACGACGTCTCCCTCTCTCTTGGTCCGTCTGGCTCTGCTTTTCTCGGCGCTCCGTCTCGGTTCGTCTCCGTCGAGATCCCGGTCTCTCGGTCCTCGCGCGTCTGTCCGTCTCCGTTGGTAGTTTAACTCGCGATCGCGCATCCTCGTCTGGTCGGTTTGAATCTCTCAGGGTGGTGGCCGTCGTCGCTCGGGTAGTGGTGGTCGTGGTCCGGATGGTGGTGGTTATGGTGGGGGGGTAGTTGGTTTCTTCGGTGCCTACCGCGCTCCCTATCTCTCCTTTCGCTCCCTATGGGAGGGCGAGGAGGGCCCCCGTAGCCGCGCACTGCGCACCGAGTTCATCATAGACAGACCGATCTCCCTGACAGCTCCTCGTCTCGAGCTTCAACGGAGGTGGAATCATCAGATTCCGTCTATCTCTTCTTCGGCTCGCAAGTAGCGTGTCTGGATAACGAAACACGGGGATTAACGATATAGTGCGTGGCCACGCGTCGTCGCGTCGTCGTCGCGTCTCTCGTCTTCGCCTCATCGAGCATCCCTCTCGCTATCGCGCTCTCTCTTTTACACCGTCCCTTCCACTCTTTCGGATCTCGTTTCACCCCCTCGGACATCGTGTATCGTTTCCTTTCCTCCTACCGTTTCCACGACTTCTTCCGTTTCTTTTCTCTTCATCTTCGCTGTTGGCTTTTCTCACCCCCTTTGCTCTCGACCGTCTTCGAGCCGGCTACCTTTCCGACTACTCGGAAATTCGCTACTCGACCGTTCCCTTTGAACGTAGGAGCCGGTTGCTCGTACCGGCACCTCGCGCGTGCAGCTCGGTGGTGTGTCGACGACGCTCGTCGACGCGTAACGACGACGCGGCCACGGGAAGTTTGCCGTTCCGACTGTTTGCACGAACGAAACGAAACGAAACGAAACGAAACGATAGCCGCGGTGGTACGCGACCGACAGATCGAAAGAGAGAGAAAACGAGAGGGAGAAAGAGAGAAAGAGAGAGGGAGAGAAACGTAGAGAAAAAGAGACGGAACGAGAGCAACGGTGGAAGAGGAACACCACGAACGACGAAGGAGGGGGATGCGTGCGTGGGAGGAGTAAGAGATCCCGGAGGGCGACTTTTCTTTTATTTGAGCTTGACACTTCGTCGTGGACGCGCGCACACACCGGAAGTACGATACGCCATCGGTCTCGTTGTTTCGTCGCGCGGCGCCGGCCACGGAGCAGAATCGGAGGAAACGCGGTTCCATCGGCGAGCACCGAACGCGAAGGGTCGCGAACGCGTCGACGGAATGTCGCGGAATCCGAGAACCGTTGCGGCGAACAAGGCTGCATCCTCGAAACGCGTTCTCCTCGTTGGTCGGGGTTAGGATTTGCCCCGCGTCTCTTCTTTCGAGCGAACTCGCCGAGTGTTCTTTTCTCTCGTGGCACGTGGGACGTCCACGGGACACGCGCATCGCGAACAGAGGGGTTGCGGGCACGCGTTTGTTAACGAATCGACTCGACCGGTGTCAGTGAAGCAACTCGTAGAGGGACTGGAATCTTCGGAAGATCGTAAGATATCGCGAGGCTCGTGGAGGGAACTTCCGGAAACGGTGAGAAGAAAACTGGCCGAAAGTCGACGGACGAGCCGTTCGATCGTCATCGAGGATATTGTCCCGGGGTAGTTTTTCGGAGCGACCCCTCGAAGCGACGAAACTGGAAGCTCTCGAATCGTACGGAACGTCAAAGCAGAAGCGCCGGTGCCCGGGGCGAGGAGGAGTCCTCGACGCGTGCCAGACTGCTGATCACAGGCACCGCGCCAGTCACGCCAGAGGAAGAGAGTGGTAGGTGTGGGATTCGAAAGAAAGAAAGGAAAGAAGAAACAAAAGAAAAGAAAGGAAAACGTGCGGAGAAACGGCACGGAGAGGAAGAAAGAGGAACGACGACGCCACGCCGGTCTCTCCAGCGAGGGGTCCTTCCGTTCGGGTGCTAGGGGTGTGCAGCCTTGGACGAGGGGTCGCACTCGACTCTTTTTAAAGCGGGCAAACCGCGCTAAAGAATAAGAGACGTCCTCGGGGCGATGACAGGATGCCTCCTTCTCGATCAGGACGCGTCTACGAAGGACCACCGTCTAGGATCGCCATCAGGATCGGACCCGCCATCGCGCTCTTGCTGATTCTCTTCGAGAATCGTCGGTGAGTACAAATCACTGCTACCCTTCGGTTTAACGAGTATACGCTCGAACACGATGTGTCACCAACGTTTTTCAATAATCCGAACAGAAATGGTACATATACGAGATGGGTACTTTCTCGATTAGCCTTCGAAATTCATTTTATTGCCGACAACCGATTCGTCGCTAGGTACAAACCATTATACGCGTAATCGTCGAATTTATCGTTTGTATCGTTGCTTCGAATCGTTCGAAATGTGTCTTGCAAGACGTACGCATGACTATTTTCTGCGTTCGAATCGAACCTCCATCTCCTACGCATCTTATCTTATCCTCGTCGATTTGTTATTGTAACAACCGCATCGCATTATTCGGACTCTCTAATTAACATTCGATATCTCGCACCGTGTCGTGTCGTGTTCGGTCTCGCTCCCTTCGATCGAGAATATTTATTTATTCGTTCGGAAGATTACGCCGCGAAAACGAGCCAAATTGGAGCGCTGAAAAGTTATCTTCGCGATTCGTATCGTTACGTCGCGTTCCTTCGAGCTCGGATATTCGTCGCGAAGAAATACCACGGTAAAGAAAATGATCGCGAAACAGCGAAATGGTCAGACGGACAGAACATGTCCGTGTCCGATTTCGTGGAGAAAAATTTACGAGCACAACTTCGCGCTCTTCTCTTTTCCGTCTGTTGCGGAAAGAATCCGTCAATAGAGACGTTTCGTGGAGGCAGAAAGGCCGTATCGTCGGTTTCGAGGTAGAGTACAATGACGAAGTGCAAATAGGGGCCCCTTTCAGCCGGCACGAACAACGAACGATCCCGCTGCGATCTTCATTATGCCTGTACCCGATCTTGCTCGGGCACTGTGTCGAACGCGCTGCACGCTCTAATCGAATCTTCCTTTCGCCAATGGAACGATCGTTCGACGTCTTCTTTCTCGCGTGAACAACGCTTCTATTTCGTCACGACGCGTTCAGTCCGGGCGAGGCCTCGAGGCAGGATCGTCCGCGAGTTACTCCGGATGTCCAGGGAACACACGGTTGCCTTAGAGATCGATCTCGCGGCAACGATGACAGAGGCGTTAAAGTAAGTAAAGGAAGACGTAATGCCCTTCGGAGTTCCCGATCGGACCCCTTAACGCTCGGAATTGTTTAGAACGCTGGTCATCGCTAAAAAACGGTCACTTTTAGAAAAGAATCGCTTTGAGAAGATCACGACGCTTTCCAGGACGCGGGCAAATCGCACGGAAGCGAAACACGGTACCATGAATCGCGACGAATTGTTTGGTTGGTTACTTCCAGGAATACAAATCGCTCTTCTCGTCCCGACTACACGAAACGACAAACATCCTCGACTATCCGTGACAATGTTGTGTCTTCGAGATAAAAGGTAGCCACGTACATGCTCGGAGAGGACTAGCATCGAAGCGTCTCGTTGGTCTGACCACGACCAAACGTCGGACATATTCTCCTTCCTGCCCACGCGGTTTCTCGTAAATAATTGCAAACAGCATCCGGGAACAAGGCCGAAGTACACCGTAACCGTAGCGGCATGCACGAACGCTCGCGTATAGATACAGGCATGCGTGCTCTTCGACGTATTTACGGGACGACATTGAATCACCGCATCCAATAACTGCCCCGTGATGTAACGGTCGATAAACCAGTTTAAGGGACGCAACGCGCTGCTTAGCACCCTGACAAACATCCTGATTCGGAGTACGGTACATCGAATAGTGCCACTTGTCGCGATGATTTTTTTCGACGATCGATCGGAAAAGACGAGAAAAACGCGAAGGACCTCTTTGCGAAAAACGACTCTATACCGCGGGAACGGGCGCGTAACATCCTAACCACCCGATCATCGAGACGACCTAAGAACGCCGCCGTTGACGATGATTCGTCGGACGATAGGACATCGCGACGTTTCGATGCTTTTCATCGGAGATCCGCGATATCGAGACGATACCGAGAGTAGTCGAAGAGGTTGGTTCGCGCGAAAATAAAAGAAACGAAGCGATTCGATATCTACCGCAGGAATTCTCGCGAGTCTCTGGTAACGAGTTCTCTCTCCGCGGGTATACCTCCATTAAATGCGAAATTCCGTTCCGTGATTCTCTCTTTCTCCGTTGCTTCTGCTCGTCTCGTTTCCCTTGCGAACAAGTTAAATAAAACACGTGCATCAGCTACGCCATCTTGGATTCTTCGGCGACCCCTTGGATCATTGCAAAAATGCAGGACGCTACTCGGTCCTTTTCTCTCTTTCGTGTCGCGTTCACCCTCTTGATTTGCTCGACGATTTCCCACGAGTTCGGGGAACACGATCCAAAGATACGAACCTGGTATCGTTCTCTTTTATTATTTCCATTGCGTCGCGTACGAGATCTGCTCGTTTTTCTCGAAGGAAGGTGCGCGCAGGAAGCGACGAAGGAAGCCCGAGAAAACGAGATGCAACGAACAGAAGAACCGAGAGAGGAAAGGTAACGGAAAGAAGGAATCCATTCGACCCGGTCAGCCTGCCACAGGTACGGCCGATGTCTTCGGTAATTTGTTTCGGGGAGTTAAGATCATTAATCTGCTTCCCGTAGATCATCAATAGCGCGAAAGATAGCGACGGTGGCAACGGTGTATCGGTAATGGGAGCCCTCAATAACCTGCTTCGCGACCCTTCAAATCTTCTTCCTCCTCCGGCGCGCCGTTCTTTCCCACACTTAGCGACAAGCAGAAGCGCCAGATTTCACGGGACACCTTCTTTCCGGTTCTCCTTGCCAACACCTTCACGATCTACAGGCCGCGACAAAATTTCTACCATTTTAAATCCACCTTATTGTCCACAATTTTCTTTTCTTTTCTTTTACTTTTCAGCTATCGAATATTTTATTAGTCGATCGCGATCGATCATTTCAGATTCTGATCTAATCGATTAGAGGCGAGCGACATTTTACGGCACGTATTTCTGACTCGTTAAATCGTGTCGGATCGTCGCGGTAACGAATGTCGCGAATTTTGTCGCACCCTGTATACGTTCTTCTTCTTTTTGCTCGGGTCCTCGAGATCCCTTTGCGCCTCTCTTTTCTCTCTTTTCCTCGTTCGCGCGGGTGCTATACACAACTTTTACTTTAGGAGAAGCTCGTCGGCTAATTTGTACTCGCAGATAACCACCGACCCACCGAGAACCTTGCACCCGTCCTCTGACATCGTTCCAGACCCAGGTCAGCCCTTCGTAAAAAAATTGCCCACTTCGCGAGCGAACCGAATAAAATCAAACGAACCAGCTTCGCGGCCGAAATCCTTCTTCCTGTCAAAGTTTCTTTTTCTTTTTTTTTCCTTTTTTCGGAACAACCCTTCGTTGCGGTTCACCCTTCGATCCCTCTTTGGCTTCCTTCCATCTGGAAATTAATTAACACCCGGTGTCTCGTAATGCGCCGCCATTAGCCAGAAGCTGTCGCTTAAGATAGCGCTTTAAGAGCTACTCTTCCGAGACGCGAATGGCGTTATCGCGACGATGCGAAAGGGTGTCGTGGAAAAAGGGTAACGAGCGAAGGATGCGATGGAACACCCAGCGAAACAGATCTATGGCGAGCTCTTTGAGAGCTATCGCACCTCTGACCTTAAACTCGTAAAACTGTCGAAAGTAAAGCAGACGATTCGGTTGGATGCGAGTTCGTTGCAGCAACGTCATCGCAACCAGTTCGTTTTTAGAACTTATCGCGCAGCTTTGGTTAGGAACGAATCTCGAGAAGGTATTAGTAAACCCCTTCCGCTTCGGCTCGTTCGAGATCGCATTTATACCGTGTCGATCCGTCTTCTCGCGGCTCTCCCGTCTTACTCGGTAACTGGTAAAAGGTCTCATCCAACTATTCTTGCCTTCGTGAACGCTATCGTGAAAGTTTATAGACTCGTAAGAAAGTTCGTTCATACGAGACATAATATCGCAATATTCGAGAACATCCTTTCGCGAGGCATCGAATCGATAACGTAATCCGTGAAAGCGATAATCGAATAAGAGTTCGCCAGCGAGTACAAGAGAAACGTCCCAAAGCGAATTCTGTAGAAGTTACGATCTCCGAAAGCATTCGAATGCCCGAGGAGAGAGAGTGCAGTCATCCTCGAGTGTAACGTTCGAAGCGAAGGGAGTAGTTTTAATCGGTAAACGTCGTTTGATTTACAGCGCGACCTGCTTAATGAGCAACTCCGTGGACGATTGGGTGAGCGGCAATGCCGTGGTGTGCAACGGTATACCAGGCCTGACGAAGGAGCAACGCGAGCTCTGCCACAGGAATCCGGACGTGACGGTGGCTGCGATCAAAGGTCTGCAAATGGCGATATCCGAATGTCAACATCAATTCATGTGGCACAGGTGGAACTGTTCGTCTCTCACGCCGAGCAGTAGAACTCAGCAAAGCAGCGTTCTTCTTCAAAGAGGTAAAAAAGGGAAACGCGATGGATCTTTCTTTTCGATCTTCTGTATTTCGTTTGTTCGATCATAATCTAATAGACTAATACACGAGTGTCAACGTATGAAAAAAAAACAACTTATTTCGCCAGCCGATAAACGAGCAGCGGAGTCGCGATGTCCGTCGCCGACACGGACCATCGAGACGTGGAAACGAGGGAGAAAGGTGAAATCTTTTACGACGTCGTTGACGTCGACGAAACGGTCGCGGCGTAGGCGAGAGACGAGTGCGCTTCCTTAAATCAGAATACACGCGGTTAAGCTGCCAGCTCCGAGAACCTGTCCCAAATCTACGTTAAAAAGCGAGCAGACGAGAAAAGAAGAGTGCCCCCCTCGACTGTCCTATTCCAGTGTGACATATAAATTCGTCGTGGCGCGTACGTGCGTCGAAAGAGGAAACATATATCGTGCCGGACGAGTGCGCGAGAGCGCGACATCGAGCGCACCTGACCTGAAAGCTTAAGTTCCGTCCTGCGTGGCCACGATCTCGCCGCGTCTGTCTTCTCGTTATCTACCTTCGTGGATCGGTACACCTTTTCGTTTTCTTTCCTTTTTACCTCGTCCTTTGGCTCGAGCCAGACAACGAGAGGTGTCGATTCCACGACTTGTTTCGAGGAACGGGTCAACGGCGGAACAGCCGCGAAACCGTGGCAAACGTTGGCCGATTTTCGAGGAAAGGTCGATTCGCCGATTATCCGACGCACGAAAAGTGAAAATGGTTAGTGTCGGAACGGAGAGGGCAGCAGCTTCCGAGAAACGGATCGTACTTTACCAGTTGCCAACGGTTTCAGCTTTTTGAAGACGACATCGGTGGCCAGGTGAGGAGGGTACTCGGTCGTTGGAGAAATCCACCGTGTCAAATTCGTGCCGGCTACGTATCTCGAGGAGAACGCGGATCGTTAAATCTCTCTGGACACGGTCCTCTCCTTTTCTCTTTCTCTCTCGTCGCTCTTCCTTTCGCTCTCCTTTCTTCCATCCTTTCTTGGCCCGTCCTTTCGGATCATCTCGTCTCGCTTTTGCCACGTATTCGTTAAACCTCGGCGAAACGACTTAATGTATTATGAAATGTACACGAAACGGTCTTCCTTCTGACTGTCCCACAGGCCCACACAACGCGAACCGCTGCCCACAGGCTCGACGTGCACCGAGCTCTTTCGTTCGCCGGCAGCCGGCGACAGTGTTTGCGCTTGTAAATTCTTAGATGGACGAGCGAATATGCTTACGCGTCGCTGACAGTGTTCGATGCGCGGCAATCGCGAATTGACTTTTTCTCGACTTTTTCGTTTACGGGAAAAGGTCTCGTTCGCCGCGAGATTATCGAAAAGATCCTGGTCCCGTGCGCGTAACGAAGCTCGTACCAGCTACGCTATCTATTGAGTTATCTAAACAGTGATTCGGGCTTGACACAGGGTAGCAGGGTAAAGCCAGTGCGCCATCCGTCACCGCGTCCCTGCGTCACAGTCCGAACGGAGTAAAGAGAAGAGGCAGTTCGTGGTCCTCCGTGCACCTCAGCCTTCGTATCTTCTTCCTTCCACCTGTACAACCTCTCCCTCCGCTGTCCACCGGAGGAGACGCACAACTCCCCGTGGAGGATTTATTACAAAGTCTCCGGTGTGCTCCTCTTACCAGCGAGACGCAGCAACAGCAACAGCGGTTGCAGTAGCTGCAGCCCTCCAATGGTTATCTGCATTATAAAACAGTTGCTGCGAATAGCCGTATAAAGCGCGAGCTTTCGATCGCCCCTCCCGTCGCGAGACCATATAAAGAGCAGTTTTCGTTTCGTTTCGTCCACGAAAGCCGGTCTTCGCCGAATCGACGAGGCTATCATCCTTTCAGGAAGGAACACGAAATATCCGATGGTTCGGACAGCGAACGATAACTCCGGATCCGGCAACGATACCCTACGAATCCGATGCTCTATCCTGTCCGAGCAAATTCGACTCGCGGATCCCTCGATCGTTCCTCGTCGACGACGTTTCTATCGAACACGGCGATCTCGAGAAAAAATCTGCCCACCGATCGAGCGACTGTCGACTCTTTAACGTCGTCCAGGGTTCTTCCGATCGACGAAGGGCGACGTAATCGACCGCCGGCTGTCCGATCTCTCGCGCTGAAACGGACTCGTGCTGTCTGTTGAATCCGTCGAGACGCGAGTCCGTGGCACCGTTACATCGAGTCTCGGCTAAAAGGAAAGATCGCGAGACGCTCGTCGCGGGAACGGGAAAATTAGAGAAGAACCGTTGGAAAAGACGCGTTTCTTCGTCGAGAAGTTGACGCGCGAGTCGCGTTCGAAAACACGGTCCGAAAACGGAAAGAACAAAAGGGACGCTTGTCGAGAGGGGCAGTCGCGACGACAGCACGGTGGCTCATCGGGTGTCGGGAACGAATACCACAAATCCTTTCGAATGCGCCTTTAGCGCGTCGTCTCTCCCCGGTCTCTCATGAATACTGCAAATACCGCCCGGTATTCGTGGATTGGAGTAGCTCTTTCGAAGGCAGCAACAGGAGGCAGAGTAATGTGTGGGCATTGTCGAGCAGTCGAGAGGAGAAAGGACAGTTGGAGCCGCGCGTATTCCAATACCCATGCGGACAGTCGTGTGTCGTATCGTTTGTAAGTTGACAGCCACCATTGCGGTTTGACGATCGACCATCCGTCAATCCGACTCCAGTCGACGCTTCGGGGACGAACAGACCCTGGAGGTAGCGAAGAAAAAGTGCGTTTGACGTCGCATTACTTATCGGACTGGACCAGTCTAAACCCTTTTGTTCCTCCATCGACCGATTTCCAAATTCTACTCTTCGAACGTCGGACTTTCCGTCACCTCGTCGATCAAACGAGCCCGATAAGCTCTCGGGAGTCTCGAGAAAATTAACGACGTCGCGACGCGCTTCCGGACCCGTTCGATTTCCGGGCAAAAACGACGCACGTAAAATTGTCGGGAAACGCGGTTAGAGTTTGGGATCGCGTGTTCGGGAACCCCATCGGGAGATCGTTTATACATGCAGTCACAATGGATGCCCGCCGGCCGCCGCTGTTGATGGCCACGCTTTGTTTTGACGGACGGCTGAATAATCTACCTCTGAACTTTGTCTGATGGCTGTCTGTCGGTCGAATCGTCGCTACCGAGACTCCTTCTACGGAAGCTGGGATCCACGATGTCCCGCTGTTTCGCGTTCTCGTTGCTTCGGACGATCGACGACCGCCGTTGTCGTCGTTGCGTATATTACTCTTCCGCCGTGAGAATGGCGTCACCGTGGACGAGCAGCAATTTGCTAACCGGTCCTCGCGTCTCGATCGCTACCCTTCCATCTTTCTTCTCCGCGTCCCGTGGCAGCGGTTACGCTCGAATCTCGATACCTACAACCCCGATATACTTGCGCTTGTCGCCGAAATTTTTAACGTTGGCTCCTCGATTCCTTCCGCTCGACAGATCACGGCGACTACGACGTCTAATGGTTCCGCCGTTAGCGCATCCCACCGTTTCGGATTCCTCTCAATTGCCCGAACGAATCTTTAAATAGAATTTCCCGCAGTTATCGAAACTCGACAGCAGTATTTTCTAAAGAAGTATCGATTTTTACAGGTTACAGAGAAACCGCGTTCGCGTTCGCTATCTCCGCGGCGGGGGTGGCTCACAGCGTTGCCCGAGCGTGCAGCATGGGACGGCTACTCTCCTGCGGATGCGACCCGTCCAGCTACAAGGGTAAACCTCCTGCCAAGGCCAGGGGCACGCAATGGAAGTGGGGCGGCTGCTCTCACAACCTCGATTACGGCATGGAGTTCTCGAGACAGTTCCTAGACACGCGCGAAAGGGTCGGGGATATACAGTCGACGGTCAATCTCCACAACAATCAGGCTGGTCGCTTGGTAAGCCGTTCGATTAATCTTCCTTTTCGTTCGTTGTTTTCTTCTCGCCCCGTTTTTATCGAGTCTCGCTCTTTCTCGCGATAAATATTTCATTCCACGACGATATACGCTTCTTGTTCGAGCGTTTTTCTTCGTTTCGCTCGATTGTTCGCGTTTGAACGTTGATCCGTGCTCGTCGATGCTAGAACATCGACTAAAGAAACAACGCGAAAGAGAAAGAGGACAAAAGGAAACGGTGAACAAGGGTGGAGAGTAGTAGGAGAACGAGCGAGTCCGTTTCTCTCCTCCACGCGGCTCTCCACGCTCGGTCTCGCCTCGACGTTATTAAGACGAAGCCCGGGGCTGGACCACCCAGCCGTAGACTCATTAACTGTTTTGTACGCGACACCTCTTTGTTTAAAAGAAATTGACCCCCTTGCTCTTCCTCCGTCGTTATACCTGCCCCTTCTTTGACCATTCTACGCGTGTTCGCTGATCCGAATCATCGATTCGAGCACGTAAGAGTCCGCGGAGAATAAGGCTCGAGTCTTCCGCGTTCTACCTACTTGTCTCGTTTGCTTATCTCGCTGTCATTTCTCCCGCTGTAATATCGCGATTCAACGATCGTTGCCCTTCGTTCGAAATTTATTAGAAATTTGCGCGTTTACCACGTTCGTTTGTTACTCTCGATTCGAAATTTTAGGCGGTGGCGACGAACATGCAGGTGCGCTGCAAGTGTCACGGCATGTCCGGCTCCTGCGAGCTGAAGACCTGCTGGAAGGTAGCGCCGGACTTTCGATTAGTCGGGAAAACGTTAAAGGATCGTTTCCGAAACGCCGTGTTGGTGGCACAGAGCAATCTAGGCAGCGTGACACCGTTGACTCGAGTGAGAGGCTCGCGAAGAAGAAGGCCGGATCGACAGAGGCAAAGGAAACATCGTGGCGGTGGCCGTAAAAGGAGGCCTCGCGATCTCGCTAAACAGCTGTTCTATTACCAAAAATCGCCGAATTTCTGCGAGAGGGATCCTAGCGCGGACATTCCTGGTACCGCCGGTCGAAGGTGCAACAAGACCAGTTCCGGCGGGGACGGATGCGGCAGTCTCTGCTGCGGCAGAGGGTACAACGTGGTCAGGCAACGACGCGTCGAGAGGTGCAGGTGCAAATTTCACTGGTGTTGCTACGTGCAGTGTCAAAATTGCACGGTGGAAGAGTGGATCACCGTTTGCAAGTGAACAAACGTTGATATACATCGAACGAACGTTTCTGTTTGTTCTCCTCGCAGCCAGCTGGATTATCGTCAAGCGACCGAGGGAAAAATGATGAAACGAAGAAGACGATCGACGTCAAATACATTTCGACGGGCTATGAAACACTTGGAAACGTTTCGAATATACAGGCAGGCATAAAAATAGGTGGACAAACTTTGACGACGTACTCTGCCCCCTTCGAACATTATTTATCCGTTACAGAAAAGAATAATATGCCAGGTAATCGCGACGAGAAATATTCCAGCATTTCGGAATAAGATGCCGAAGTTTGTCCACCCTTTTCTCTCTCACCCTGTAAATACCTCGAGAGGCTTACAATTCTGTTCGAACCCTATAGACGAATCGAAATATTAGAATATGCAAACAAATATAACTTATTTCGAGATTTTCACGATTCGAACAAAATTCTAATCAACTCGAAGTTGGAAAATTTACGAAATAAAGTTCCAAGTACCAAACGCTGCGGACTACGGTATACGAAACGAGTCCGCTTTTATTTCGTGTCGTGCAAAAACGACCGTGATACCGGAGACTGGTAAAAAACCCGATTCGATCGTCGATTCGGTGACCGTACTTTTTAATCACGCTTACAATTAATACGTTATCGACACGGGAGCCCGATTGACGACAACTGGTTCCCATCAACGGAACGATCGACGTCGTTGTTCTAAACCGCGCGAGTAATATAATTTAATCGTCTAGATTAAGCGAGCCTGTAATTTATTTGTAACGTTGGATAATCTATTTAATTAGTAGATAATTTGAATATTCGCAGCAACTGTAACACCTCCGTCACAGTATTATTAGAAGAAGCAACAGTGCGTGTGAAAATGATCGGGAATGGATGCGATTGTATACAAATTTACTGATTTGCGCGTACAATAAAGAGTTCCTTACGACCACATCATCGTTTTATTCATTTACTTCCGACGCGATCTATAAGATCAATCTATGACCGCGTAAAGCGCGACGATTTAAAACCGGTTAAAGAGTTACAAAGTTGATCGATTATTAGCGAGTTTGCAAGTACAAGCGATCGGATAATAAATTTTCCAAATAACTTTCTAAAGAACTAGTAAAAAAACGATTGCGACTTGATCGAATCGAAAAGTAAAAAATAAAGTAGGATTTTCTAGAAAACATTCGATGTTCATAATGGTCGGTGCAGTTCGAACGGTTGCTCGATAGAGAAAAGATCGATGGACGCAGCAACGATTACAACACAACCCCTCGTTACGCAGAAATCGTCCGGAAAGCGTAACTCTTTCGGACAGATTTACAGATGACCGAAGCCTTTCCGATACTATTATTCCTTGCCACGATAGATTCGTTCGACCTTCTTTTTCCATCGATCGAACGATAAATTGTCCCCATGTTAAAACCTTGGAAAAAAATCTGTGCCAATCCCGCTTACGTGCCAACAAGCAAAAAGACCCGTTTCAACGGTGCATTGCGAAACATTGGAGAGGAATGCTTGACGCGTTCATTTTCGATTCGCGTTTCAAATGCTGCTGACTTCTATATCCGAAGAGATGCTCTTTCGATTCCAATCGGCCGACGAGAACATACGAGAGAGAGAGAGAGAGTCTCTTTGTGAAGACCGATAACACAAAGGACGATTATCTTTCCGTGATCGAGAGCATCGCGTTTGCATGCTCAACGATTCGATTCGAATCGAGTCGACTCGAGCCGAGATTCAAAGCCCCTACAATTCATCGATGAGCAAATTAGGTTCTCCGGACTATACCGCGGTGACTAGGATTCCGATTAGATTAGCACCGAAATCGAACGAGGACTTTCGTAATCGTATTTTACGCGGGTCGCTGCTCGCCGCGACGCCACGTCGATAACCGATAATCCAAACCGCTACTGTTATATTTTTATCCAAGATATTAATATGCTTTACTTAAAACGCGTTACGACGTTGAACACGTTTCTTCTTCCATATTATCGAAGATCGTCGATAAAGCGAAACGACATTTATCGTGATCCATGTCGCGAATTCGATCGAATCGATGATCGAAGACAAGTTATTATATCAATACGATGGTACTTTCCTTTAATCCGAAGCACGGAGAAGAAGAAAAAGAAGAGGAAGAAGAAGAAGAAGAAGAAGAAGAAGGAGATGAAGATGAGGAAGAAACGTTTCGCTTCGTATTCGCATTAACCGCGGCTCTCTTTGACAAGAACACTAGCCAGGATGACCCTGAAGAAGCCGCGATAAAGCGCATTAATTTATCGCGCGACCCTCGAGAGATCTTTTTCAAGGCGCATCGATCCGGTCAACGAGATTAGAAGCGGGACCGCGACGCGACACTTTTTACCGCTAGATACCTGTATCTGAACGACAATTATTTCCGTACCCTTGACGATTCCCGATTCATCGCACGTTTACCAGTTCCTCCAAAGCGAAACAATAGCGTTTACGCGAATCGGACGATTTATTTCGAATCGATTGACTTCGAATAATAGTCGCAGAGGATGATACGTTTCTCTTTTCTTATAGCAGAGAAAGATGCTTCGCGCTGAAAATCCTATTCTTCGGGGCAACGACATCCTAACGTTGCGAACAACGTATCGCTTCGATATAGAATAAAATGTATGTACCGTAAAGTCGTATGAAAGAAAAGTTGGTATAAATAAAGAAAATAAATCGTAAGTGCGTCCTCGAAGGACATATTAAAAGCATGGAAAAAGAGAGAAAAGGAGATAGCGAAGAAGAAGGGAAAAAGAGGAGAAGAAGGAGAGGAGAGAGAAAAAGAGAGGCTGAACGACGATCTCAGGAACGAAATCAATGAGCTAACAGGCTTGCGAGTTAGCAGTTAGTTAATTAAGTCGGCGTTATTGGATCATGGAAGCCAAGCACCCCTCCCCAGTAGCACCCCCTCGACGCAATCGTGACTACCGCCCTCCACGAGCGTCGTGGAACTCGGCTCTTACGCCGGCACACGAGCATTGCGAACATTGCGAGGGTGGACGCCGCAGGGCCTGCACAACCTGCCAGACGTTTTAATTAGAGGTGAGTTTCATCGCGAGCCACGCTAAGAGCACCACCACTGACTACCCCCTTCCTATTACTTGTCCCTTACGAGTAAGTATTTTGCACACCTTTCGCGAAACCCCCTTCGTTCCTTTCGTCGCTAGAACGCCGCACGAGCCAGAAGATCTCGCGTCTCTCTCTTCGACGTCGTCGACTCTTGGAAAACCGATGACGCGAATCGAGAAGAACGCCTAGCGAAAACTCTACTTAAACTTCGATTTTCTTTCGACCGACGACGTTCCTGCTATTCTCGTGCGGTGCTTCAACCATGTTTGCGATTAGCTGGCTAGCGATAATTAAATAGACTAGACATCGCTTTCGCTTCTTCTGCTAATTTTTTTAGAATTCTTCCTACGATGTTCGTGTCCGTAATTCGATCGCAATTTAGGTAAAACGTTTCCGTGTCGCGAGTAACGAGTTCCGTTAGAGACCAGGAACGAAGAAGAAAAGAAAAAGCACGAAGGAACATTGTCGTGGAGTTATCAGAAAAAGGGCGCGTATACCGCGGGGTGTTTTACGTTCCACGGTGCGTGTCACAGAGGTGGCGGAACATGTGTTCCAGTATGTTTTGCCAGGAGGCAAAAGACACGGATAGAATACGGGGTAGACGAGGGGGACGAGGCAGGACGACGGGAAGGATTCGTCTACGGCGTACGGATAGCGGAGGTAAATCCAAGGCAGGTGTCTCGACGTGGCAAGAACGATCGAGGAGACGAGCACGCGGTAGTTTCTACCGACGTATCGGTATTTCCAACGAGAGAGCAGAGAGAGGGAGAGAAAAAAAGAAGGGGATACACGGTAGTAAGACAAGACGGAAAGAAAGAAAGACAAGAGGAGAGGAGGATCTCTCGCGAGTCGTGGTCGAGTCGCGAGACGAGAGCCGAGTGCCGAGACCGCGCCAGTCCAGAGAAGAATATAGCGAAAAGTTAAATGTTGCATGAGCTTCGAGGAAGAAGAACAGCCGCGAGATTCCCGGTATCGATTAACCCCCTGACGGAAATAACGTACGAGCGGCGAGGAACGAGCGATTTTTCGTATCGATCGCGAGAACAGCGACACCTCCGCCTCGGAATGCCAAACGGAGGAGAGAACGCGTCGTTATCTGTCGAAAGGATCGATCTTGGATCTGTAAAAGGTAGTAGCAACGCCGAGAAAAAGACCAGCCGAAAGAAAGATATCCGTGGCGCGAGAAGACGAATAGAGAGGAAAGCTCGCGGCTCTACCGAGCGAGCGGGCGATTCGCGCGCCTCTACGACGGCGATCGATGCGATCGCCGGACGTACGATACCGTGGCCGCTAATCGATGCAACGACGACGTTGCAACTTTTTCGTCGAGCGCCGAATCGAAAGGACATCGCGCGTCTGCTAGTTTTTCCGGCGTACAGGCGCGTTTCGAGCCACCATCGAGACCACTTGTCACCAGTTTACCGTACTTTCCGACGAAACGAGTGTCGAACCCTTTTCAACCGGTCCGAACCGGTCGGCTGCCGATCGTTTTCGGCCTCTGCCGCTCTTTTTCTTTCTCTTCTTCCTCGTCCACCGCCGCTGATTCTTCCCAGGGATTCGCGGTGCTAACATTCCGCCCGGGGACCGTTCTTCCAACCGTCGAACGACCGAACGTCAACTTTCCCACAACCGATTTCGAGACTTTCTAACCCGTCGCGCGCGTCTTCGCTTCGTCTTATCGAACAGCGGCGAATCTATTCGTCTTATCGAACAGCGGAGAACGGAGATCTATTCGGCAGCGCCCGTTCGCTTCTTCTTGGACGAAACTTTCCCACAACGGCCGTTTCGTCGCCCGCTTCTTCCCTTTTAAAGAGCTCGTACCCTGGACGAGACGCGACGAGCAAGGACAACGACGAAGAGAGACGACGCGAGCCGACGCTCGACCGAGACGAAGAGAAAGAACCGATGGACCGAGTGGCACGGAAAGCTTTTTCTGAAATCACGGGACCCGTCCTTACCACCCCGCTCCTCTCCCTCTTTTCTTCTCGTTCGTCTTCTCGCGACGCGCGGTCGGGCATCAATAATTTAACGCCCTGACTTACCGATAAACCTGCACGGCTCAACGCCAACAGGAAAAGGAACAAGACGCGCGAGTAGGAGGAAGAAGACCGGTGTCCGTTCGCGAGACGTAACCGAGGAAACTGACAGAGAAGAGAAACACCGTGTGGACATCGTGGATCAACTCGAGTTTCTTACGTTCGTTCGTTCACATATAGTCAGTGACGCGTCACCCTCTCTCTCTCCTTCCCTCTTTCTTTCTTTCTCTTTTATCCCTCACCCTTTCCCTGTTCGATTACAAGAGGCAAGAAGCAGCATTACACGAGACACGCCGCGCCGACAAATCGACGGATTATGCCGGACGAGCGCCGACCCACCGGGAATAAATGAATTGGCTAACGACGCGAATCCTCTCGTTTCTCGCCCTTCTCTTCTCCTTTCCAGACTTACCTCGGCTTTTCTCTTCTCTAGTCTGCCAGATCAGACCAAGGAGATTCGAACGACACCGTGGAACCATCGGATTTCTTCGGCATCGACGACCGAGAGAAAGTCCTCCTCTTTTCGTCGCGTTTAAACAGATTTTGCTCCTCGTGTTTACGCGTCTTTCTCGTGGATCGCTCGAACCTTTATCTCCTATTATTCCGAGAAAATTATTTACTTTCGTAAAGAAAGATCTGTTCGGGATCGGAGCCTTAACGAGAAGGTTAATAAATGTTAAACGCGTATCGTTAACCCGAAAAATCTTGTCAAATGATTCCATCGAAAGGATTACGAGAGCGACGCTAACCATCCAATAACGAGGACACTTGGCACGAGCGTTTTCGTGCCAACGAAGCTTATCAACTGCGTTGTCGCGATAACGGGTACGCGAAGAAAAAGAAGAAGAGGTCCTCGGGAGAGGTCTACGAAAGTAGAACCGCATCGATCGGGCCGTGTCTTTGGTAAAGCGGTTAAGCGAACCAGCCGTTACCCACGGACTCGCGTAACTCATTAAATACTCTTACGCAATCCGTGGGATCCGATAAATGGGATATGTATTACCCTGCAACGTTTCCGCAGCCCTACAAGTACCCAGCAGGGACACGGGATGGTAAAACGAAAGATACAACTGGCGCTTGCCAATCGATTCTGTCGGTTTTTCTTCGTTTTTCGCTTCGATAAAACGTTCCATGCAGATCACCGAAATTATGGTTCCTGCGTCGCGTCGTTCGATTCGATCGAAAGAAATTTTTCGAAGAACAAAGATACGAATAATTTTCTCTTGTCATCTTTTCTGATAAATAATTGAACGAGATACGTGAAATCGTTTCGATTCTTACTAGAAGATCGTCGAAGGAACGACGAATTTGATAATTTTCTATAATTCTTCGTTAGCACGCTCGTCGATAAGTTTGACACGGAAAGCCACAGAAATCCCGCAAGTTCTGTCATACTCGCGCGTCGCGGTATTACCCGGCGATCGAGTCGATAGAGGCTACGTATTACGTACTCGCTGGTCTGCACCGGTCGTGAACTTTCTAAACCGACGAAACGAAGGAACGCGAATAAAAGCTCGTTTCGATAAACGACCAACGAACCTGACAGAAGAAAATTGGTAAATTCGAATTCGTCGAAAGCGAAACGAGATATCCAACGGAATCATCCGGTGGCTCTTCCCTCGTAGAAGCTTTCAGGAAGCCTAGCTACTAATTAGCGATTACCACTCGTTCACGCGCCACTCGAGAAAGAATATAATTAGCACTCACCTTTGTACCGATGTGCCGTGAAACCCTCGACCGGCCGAACCTGGCCTCTCGTAAAAAAATCCGTAGAGCATTCGCTCCCGAAGAGTCATTCTCGACCTTCTCTACTCTCCACGTTCGAACGGATGGAAAGAGGTCCTGCTTTTCCTCGCGAGCGTGAAGAGCGTACGCGACGACCTCTTCGTGTCCCGGTCTCTATCCACTCTGTTCCGGAAACGAGAACAAAATTAATGAACTTTTTGTTATCGGCTTTCATCGAGGAATAGAGGGAACATTGACAGTTTTTAATCTATTTTCACTCGATGCGGCTCAATCCGAATCGTTTAAATTTTATTTTCGCGCTTTGCTTTCTTCTTTCTTTTCTTTTTTTTTCTTTACGCTTTGTTGTCTCTCGCAACAGATATTCGTCTCGTTTCTATCGAACATCCAATTATTCCGCTACTCGAAACGGTACAATTTTTCCTCTCGCTTTCACCCGTTTTTATAGCGACTCGCGCTAACAATTTGCGCGTGAAAATTTCCTAAAAACGACTACGCGAACTTTTCTTTATAGATTTTAACGCGTTCGCAGCCACCGATGTCGTTGCGTGTCTTTTCGATTTTCGAAAAGCTCGGATCGAATTAGTGTGTCGACGTTTTTAAGGTAACGAGAAGAACGATCGAAAATGAGCGATTACGGATACGGCAGAAGGGGTGGATCAGATTCCAGACGTTCAGGGAGTCGAGGCGACGACGACGATTACGAGGATCGAGGACGAAGTACTCTCCAGCGTCTCGATAGTATTCAAGATCCTGGAAAACGTTATCTTCTCAGAGAGTGCATAGGATCCGGTGTATGCGGGGACGTTTACGAAGCCATTGATCAGCAAGCAGGTACGGTAACGATCGACTTTACGATACCTTCGTTCGATTATCTCGCTCACGAGCAAATTATCCGTCAGGAGCGGTTTTCCGAGCGCGGACCGTCCGAAACCTTATCGAACAGTGTACCTACAAAAAGCTTTTTCCTTCCTCCTCTAACATAACCCAACCCTCGTAACGTAATCTTGTGGTTTATGCTTTCTACAGGAAACAAGAGGGTCGCGGTAAAGGTGCAAAAGCTCACGCCTGAATCGCAGTCTCTGATCATAGAAGAGTACAAAGTCCTTCGAGATTTCGCGTCTCACCCTAATCTGCCCGACTTTTACGGAATCTATCGCAGAAGATCCGGCAAGAAGACCGAGTACGATCAGATATGGTTCGTTATGGAGGTAAGTCGAAATCATAATCGGCTCGATACTCGAACAACGAAGAATTTTTACGGACCTAATCCTGGTTAACTGTAAACACGTCGACGAGTACCGTACCTTTCGCTCGCTATCGACGGACCTACGGAACGTTCGTATACGAAGATTTCAAGAACTATAGGTAAAACAGCCACTCCTTTAACATCGTAATTCCTCGAGAAGAAAAAGAAAGAAAAGTTGAGAGATCGAGAACAGACAGGGTACAAGAGTGTGGGATTGTGAAGAATGGGGGCGGAGGGAGAACGGGGAGAAAGGGAAAAAAGAGAAAACGAAGGCAACGTCGAAGGGAAGAGTTGCTGTACGTAGCCATGCCAGGACCCGGAGGCAATTTCAAGCATTTGAGACGGTCGAATACACGGATAATTTACGACACGCGCGGCCATTAAACAATCATTAAACTCGTTCGTGTACGCAGGTGAGCCCTGGCACGTCGCGTACCTAATTTACGGGTGGACCTCCGCGGTGAGCTCGAAATATTATTACTTATCTCGAGCAAAAGCGTCGATGTTTCGTTTAACGCGAACGCGTGCACGCTTCCGATTCTCTTGGAAACGCGCCTAAACTCGACAACGAAGAAAGACGAGTAATATAGCTCGATAGAAATTGGTATCGTTCTCTGGAAACGATATATGCACGAAGCAACGATCGAACCTTTATGGGCCGATCTTTAAAAACGTCAAGGTGTTAATAGAGCGGTAGAGTGGTTCGATCTTGAAAGACGAAGAACGCGGCAAAGAAACGGGTATACGATAACTGTGAGTAACAAAGAAAGTAACAACGATTTTGCGAGTCAATCGATTCCAGCAAAAAGTTCTGTAAACGTTCGGGCAGGTAAGAGTAGCACGAGGAAGAAAAAGGGAAGCCAAGAGGCGGGTTGTAAAAGGAGGTACGACACGCAACGACAATGTGGTCAAGATTTATCGCCGATGGTATTTCATATCGTATCGCGAGCGAGTTTAACGGGCACGTATACGCAAACTGTTTGCCAGTAGAGCAACTTTTCGTGCCGCAGCCGAAGCACCTTTGCTCGAAAGAATGCATCCAAGGGCATGTATCGCGTGCTTGCTCCGTCTCTTCGAAGCTTCTGCCAAATGCGTCCATCGGAGGTACGAGAAGAGTTCGAGCTTTCGCGCTACTATACTCGTATGGTACTATAATCGTATCAAGAGATAGAGATAAGAACGGTAAGGTCAAGATACAGAAATGACGAGTAATTACGCAAAATCATGGTACGGGGAATATCGAACTCCGCTCCGGGTAGTCGATTTAGATTACTTCCGCAATTTTATGGGCAATACTAAGCCATCGGCGGGAGGAGACGAGAGGAAGAAGCAATGCAAATCGAAAATTACTTTCGCGTACTATCATTATAATACGGCTCTTGTACCAGCATATACCACGAACGGATAATTATTGTTCTCGTTGTGTAATTTTCAGCTTTGCGACGGTGGAACTGTGATGGACCTCGTTCACGGACTTTTAGCCATGGACAGAAAAATGCGCGAAGAACACATCGGTTTCATCTTGAGAGAAGTGATTCAGGTACATCTCGAACGATCAATCGAACTCGTTTGAAATCGCGCTGAAACGAAACAAGGTTCGTTCGAAGGTTCACGAAGGTAAAAATGTCGATGCTCGATATATTCTTACACGGTCGATTACTCGAATAAACGTGCGTTTATGTAACGTTCTTGCCTCGTTTCTGCTCGCGGAAAATACTAGGTCATCGTAGCGATAAAAAGCTGGACCACCTTGTATAATTGTATGCTATCTTACCTTTCGTGCCTCGTTTCACGGGATCGATCTGTACGAATCCGTTTCGAACGAGTCCGCGGAAACAGAAAGGAACGACGGAATGGCAAGAAACAGAAAGGAAACGATTAAGGAAAAACCAGTGGTGGAGAGCGAAGTGGACGGGTGTCATTTGCTCGTCAAACGTTGCTGCAACTTGCATCGGCATCGAAGATAAAACGCGCGTTTCCGTTTCGAATCGTGTACCGTTTCCCTTCCGTTCCGTAGACTCGGTGCGGCGTAGCGGTTCGCGGCTCGATTTCTCTTCGCGGCAAAAACGCTGGGATCGCGTAAAATCGATGGGTTCTGCTAATTATCCGCGCCGTGGGAACCTCGGAAACCCGATCCCTCTCGAACTTCTTTCGAAATCGTGCGAAAAACTTGGAATAACTTCATCGACCGTCGCGTTTTCGTTCGATAGGCAGCGATATTCGCGGGACCATTTTTCGAGCGTCCCTTTCTCCCTGTCTCGCTATCCTTTCTCGTAAAGCGCACGCAACAACCCCTTCTTCTCTTCGTCTTCTTGTTCTCGTTGCTACGTGTTCCATGGTCCCAGTAGCGATTCGTCCACGGTCGCTCGTGCGGTAAATCAGGCCACGTTGACGTTTAATGCCGGCAAATTACACGCGAAATAAATGCTCGCGAAGAAAACGAGCCACCGCTGTCTACCGCCGACGAAATCGTGCCTAGAGGAAAGCGTAAAGGCTTACCGAACCTGCTATTCCGATTCCCCTCTCTCTTTCTCTGCCTCCGTAGACCGCGTAGACTACACGGTGAACCAGCATTTTTTCTTTTTACCAGGCGATGGCGTTTCTGCACGAGAACAACGTGATGCACCGCGACATTCGTGGCAGCAATATTTTGTTGACGAAAGAGGGCGAAGTGAAGTTGGTCGATTTCGGATTGTCGAGAACCGTGAAAGGCGAAATGGGCAAACGGTACACGTGTATCGGTTCGCCGTGTTGGATGGCACCGGAAGTCGCAGCGAGCAAAGGGAACACTTCCGACGCTGGTTACGGAAACCGCGCGGACGTGTGGGCGATCGGAATCACCGCGATCGAATTGGCCGATGGTAAACCACCGTTTCAAGACATGCATCCGACCAGGGCGTTGTTCCAAATCGTTCGCAATCCACCGCCAAATTTGTACAGGCCGTCGAATTGGTCGCAAAATTTCAACGACTTCATCGCCGAGTACGTATTCGAGTACGCGTGCATGATCCGTTATCGAGACTGATATCGTTCGAATCCTTGCACTTCTACTTTTAGGTGTCTCGAGAAGAATCCAGACAACAGACCTTTCATGGCGGAAATAGCCGAACATCCTTTTCTAGCGGATATACCCGAGAACGATTTTTTGGTAAGTTACGACAATTTGGCAGAACAAGCGGACGATACGAACGTAAAAAGAAAAACGACAACGATATTTGCAGATGACGAAAGAGATCAAGGTACTGATGATGGACGCGGGTACGAAAGGTAAACAGGAGAGGAGACCGGAAGTGATAGTTCGAAAAGGTTTCCTCAAGGTAATAATCTTGAACAAACATCTGTATTTACCGGATATACGATCTTTTCGTTTCTTCTTCGTGATTCAGACCCACCAAACGGATCCTCTTGAGCCTATGTTCATGGAAGATCTCGCGGCACTCGAGACGCTCACGGAAGACGCGATTTTGGACGAACTGCACGACAGATTGCGGCAAGGTTACTATCACAGTTTCATCGGTGACATTCTATTGATTCTAAATCCGAACGAAAAACAGGACATTTATGGATCCGACGTGAGTATCGATCACTTTATCGATCCTTTCGATTCTCGTCGATCAACCTCGCTAACCATCTACCATTTTCCTGCAGTATCACACAAAGTATCAGTTTAAATCGCGATCGGATAACGCGCCTCACGTATACTCGGTAGCGGATAGCGCTTTTCAGGACGTGCTGCACAACGACGAGCCTCAACACATTCTATTGGCCGGAGAGAGTAATTCGGGGAAAACGACGAACATGATGCATCTGATTCAGCATCTCATGTATCTGGGGAAAGTAAGTTGAACGAACATCGCTTAAACGATTCGCCACGTAAATAGAACTTTCGTTGAACTTCAGAGCCTGCAAGATACAGGAGCTAGACTGATGAGAGCCATAAAAGTGCTTCACGCGTTTTGCAACGCCGCCACACCGTTAAATCCTAACTCGACCAGATGCGTGTTCCAAGTGCAAACCACCTACGGATCTTCCGGCAAAGCATCAGGCGGTATATTCTGGTTGTATCAGCTTGAAAAGTGGCGCGTTTCTACTCGCGACAGGTAGATTTTCCGAGTGGCTGTACGGTTACGTTCGCGATATCTGAATCGATTCCGTGCAATCAAAATTACCGATTCGTCCGTACGAATCTCGAGGTCGCGGTGTAACTTTTAACCCTTTGTACTCTAACAACTCGCCGCTAAGAACAAGGTTTCACTTCCCGATCGTTCTAACGGACGCGTATCGTGGTAGCTAGGTTCGTAGTATGTACTTCGTCTGCTTCGATCAATCTTTTACCGCAAGTAGTTAGAGCGAACGAACGTTTTTTACCAACCTTGCATAAGTAGATCGACGGCTTAACGTAGGTCCAAACCTTAGACGCAAAACGGAGCGCAATACTGACAGCAATTCAAATTGTTCGGTAGTCTTTCGTCATCGCGTTCGATTTACGTCCCGAGTGCAAAGGGTTAATTTATTAAGTTTCTCGAATCGACACGCCAGTCACGCTTTCGATATGTTCCCAACAGAAACCAATCGAATTTTCACGTGTTCTACTATTTTTACGACGGTCTCGACGTCACGAACAAATTGAAACAGTATAATCTATCGTCTGGAAGAAGGATGCGATATCTTCGAATCAGCGAAAAGGGAACGGAACGAAAGCGATCGTTCAAAGTTAGGAACGATCCACGCGGGAACGTAACGAAGTTCGAAGAGCTGAGGGAAAATCTGAAAATCTTAGAGATGGAAGAATATTGCGAGACGATCTGGAAAACTTTGGCGGCGATTTTGTGTTTAGGAGAGGTTCGATTCGTCGAAGGTAACAACGGAGAAGCTGACATGGATAATCACGACGCTGCTAACAGAGGTACGATCTAATGGACAGAACGAATCGATTGTGAAATGTTGAAACTGACAAACGAACGTTTGCTCGCACTCCAGTGGCTCAACTGCTCAATCTGGACGAAAAGAAGTTTGTTTGGTCATTGCTGAACTACTGCATAATCAGCGGTGGCGCCGTGGTACGCAAAAAATACTCCTGCGACGAAGCGAAAGAAGCAAGAGACGTCTTAGCCAACACGCTCTACCAGAGATTGGTAGACTGGATAATAAACACCATCAATCAGAAGTTCACGGTTACTCGTACTTTGTTGTAAGTTCTCAAATGAAACACGTAGTGTATGCAAATATCTTTGTCATCGTTTGCCGATGTACCGGTGGCTTTAACGAACGCGTCAAGATCCTTTTATTTTTCAGCGGAGACAAATACGGGATCAGCGTGATGGACATGTTCGGATTCGAGTGTTTCGCGGTGAACCGATTGGAGCAGCTGATAGTGAACACGATGAACGAACAGATGCAGTGTTATTACAATCAGAGGATATTCGCCTGGGAAATGGTAAGTGTTCGATAGAGGGTGACGATCTCGAGAGAATGCATTATCGCAACGACGTTGATTCGTAGCAAGAACAAGAGGAAGAAGACATACCCGTGCAGCGTTTACATTTTTACGATAACAAGGATGCGATAGATCATCTGTTGAGCAAGGACAGAGGTTTGTTCACTTTGATCGACGAAGCGTCGAAACACATGATGGATTATCAGTACGTAATGAATAAAATAGAAGAACGATCGGGCAACGTTTACGTAAAACCGGCAAGCGCTCACGAGTTCACCGTTGCTCATTATACGGGAAAATTGATTTACGACGCCAGCGAAATCGCCGAGAAGAATCGTGACTTCGTGTCGCCAGAGATGATCGAGACTCTCAGGCTATCGAGCATCGAACCCGTGAAGGAAATGTTCACGAACAAACTGACGAAGACCGGAAATCTGACCATCGTCGTCGAACATCCGAAGGTCGCCGATAAGAAGACGAGCAAAGGAAAGTGGGGCGCGCTCATGCAGGAAACGTCGAAACCGAAGGTGAGAAAACTCGAATTTTCGTCTATTCGCACCTTGTTCCTGTGAAATTATTAGATCGATATTATCGATATCGAGGACTAACGATTAGGCGATAAAATTACTTGTTTATATCCCTTTGCCGTGTAGACAAAAAAGAAAAGGAGATCTCTCGCGGTGAAACGTAACGAATTACAGTGGAAAAAATATGATCACTTCGCGATTATTATTTTACAAACAGAGATTTAACACCGCATCCCGAGGGCAATACTCGCAGACACGGAAAATGAGAACGTGCGCGGCTACATTTAAATCCACCAGCCTTGAAATCCTTAAGAACCTTTCGGCAGGTGGCGGAAGTGGTGGTATCCATTTCATCAGGTGCGTCAGATCCGATCTCGAAGGGGCGCCTCGTGGCTTTTACCGCGAGGTTGTTAGACAACAAATCAGAGCGTTGGCTATTCTAGACACTGCCAAAGCCAGACAACGTGGCTACCCGCACAGAATACGCTTCCAAGAGTTTCTTCGAAGGTAGATTACTCGTACAACGATTATTCGAAAAGAGTATCTCGATCGTTATTGTTGTTGTGTCGCTTATGTTTAGGTATCAATTCTTAGCGTTCGATTTCGACGAAAACGTTGAAATCACCAAAGATAACTGCCGACTGTTATTGGTCCGATTGAAAATGGAAGGTTGGATGATCGGGAAAACGAAAGTGTTTCTAAAGTATTACAACGAGGAATACCTATCGCGCTTGTACGAGACGCAGGTGAAAAAGATTGTAAAGGTTCAGTGTATGATGAGGGCCTTTCTAGCGCGTAAGAACATGGCATCGAAAATCACCTCGACCGTGAAGAAAGAAGTCGGTAGGTAATTCGATTTACGAAGAACGAGAGAACATTGGGTACGAGCCGGCTTCATTATTCGTTTCATTTCTCCGTTTTTTTGGTTTTTATCGTCGTAAGGCTCGTACGTTTTCCATTGGTTACAAGAAATTTAACAGGAATTGTTTCAGTGAAGCAAGCGTCTTTAAAGAAGAAACCATCGGTGGAATTGTCGGAAGATCAGGCAGCGGTAATGATTCAGAAAGGTAGGACGGACGGAAAGTAATTAATGGAAAGAGAGGAATTTGATTTTTGACGAGCCTAATAGCGTAGCAAGTCATTTTCATCGCACGTTCCATCGTACTCGTTACTGTTCCATAAACAGAAAGATATGACTAAATATGTAATCTGCTCAAATGATACAGCATACAGGGGTCATGCAGTGAGGAAGGAAATGGCACCCCAACTTGGGAAGGGCCAGATAGATCCGGAGAAGATGGACATGATGAAGTTTTACAGCAGCAAATGGAGATCGAAGAGTATATTCCAAGTCCTCCTACGTTACCGTGCAGCCCGCTATCAAGACCTCGTGCAATTCTCGCAACAAGTAAGCCTTGTTTGCCGTGTTTAACCCCGATGCGGCCATTGTTTATCACGGCACTCTGTCGTTTCGCCGAACAGGTTCATCTATTCAATCAAGCGATAGTGGCGAGTCTGGAGAAGACCAATAATCAAATATCGATAGAGAAGATCGACTCGAAAGTTTCCGCGTCCGGATACTTGGGCCAGATGAGACCACCTCAAGTGCACAAGCTCCCTTTCAACTTTTATAGCGACTTACCTTTCACGAGCGGCAACGCGGGGATGAAAGGTTTCGGGTGAGTCGATTTTACGTGACTTCTATCGTGAGTGTCTTTATTGCGTTAGTGGTAGACGTAAAGAAACGAGGGGTTTCGCTAGTGGGCCCAAATCGACCGGAGAGAAAACTTAGACGACAACCGTCCTGATTCGTTGATTAGTTTCGATCCTCATCGTTAGACGTCATCCACCATTTAAATATCGTATCGTGTGCGTAGTTAGTCCTCCGTGTCTTGTGTCCGTGTTTCCCCCTACTCGTAATACTGTCCACGGAATAGAAAGAAAACTAAAATAATAACGGAACAGCTACACGACGGAGAGAGCCTCGTGTAGCCCGTGACGCGTAAACGCGTCGTTGTAATCGACGTCTTTTGCTTTTTTTGTCCTATTGTCGCGCGCTTCCACGTGTTGCACTTTTCTTTTTCTTTTTTTTTCTCTCTATTATTTTGTTAAACTGCGCAACAAGTCACGCTCTCCTTTCTCGTTGTGTGTGCCGTCTCTATCGAGTTTAAGAGCCGCTTAAGAATCTCTGCGGAGACTTGTGGCGTCAACTGAGAAATACGTTCTCGCAGATCCGCGTCGTCATCGGCGTCTGACGACGAGCACGAAGCCTGGGACGCGCCATTACGGAGACAAACGGTGCCTTGGGCCAACAGGAACACTCGTACCAGAGGTGCCTATCACATTTTGTTTCATTCCCGTCGAGCCGCATCGATACCGATACCCGATCGTACGCCACTATTCATGCAGGAACATACATACGTTTATCCTACATTTTCAAGTCTCTCGCTCTTCTGTTTCTTTTCTTTATCCGATCCGAGTCCGACGATCGCGCGTACAGGGTGCGCCTCGATTGCGAATCGTACGCGGAAACGCGGGAACCGCGAGTACGCGATCGAAACGTTTCAAGAAACAGACTAGGCGCGAGAACCGCGTACAAGCTGGCTCGACAGAAATTTTACTTTTCTCGTTTCACAATTCGGAACTTCGGTTTCGGGACAAAACCGTCTCGACGCGCGGCATTTATCGCGCTACAATCGAATTTAGAAGGGATTTCTTTCTCGAGGCAGCTTGCACGATTATCACGTCACTCTGTATAGTTCGTCCGACTCGGTGCATTTTCATCAGATTCTCTTTCTCTTGCAGTCGTAATAAGAAGGTGTTTCACCGAGTATATTGTCACTTAATCAATTTATCGTCGCTAACGATCGATCGAGATTCGCTTTCGTATGATCGTTTTACGGTTAAGAGAGGTGCGCGTTTGGGGCGACGAGACGACGGTCCGAGAAAAATCGAGACAAAAATCTCGATTGCCTGTGCCGAGTGGCGAATACTTTCCTCGGGAGAGAACTCACTCTCCATTGGATTGATCTGCATTTTTCAGACGTCGAGGTTCAAACAACGAACTCGCCACATCGAGTGGCGAATTCAGGCGCCGAGGGACAGAGTCTGATCAACACTCCGTTTTCCAGAGACCCAAATATCTCGGTCCGATGTCCACCGGAAGAATCAGCCCGAAGCAGAATGGGTAACTCCGGGTATCAACAACTTCCGAGCAACCGTAGTCCCGTACCATCTGCTAACGCTCACAATCCTCGCTCAGTAAGTTGGACGATATCGATCAGCCTTTCTTCTACTCTTCTCTCGCTCCGAGTCTCGCCCCGAGTTTACGCTCTACCTTTTGTTTCCACCGATACTTTGATCGTTCGTGTTTTCAGAATAATTACGATAGCACTGGATCGATACGCTCTAGAAAACACGCACCGCCACCGCCTATTCCGTTCAATCAGTCGCAACCACCCCCGATGCGTAGCACCGACAATTACGGTCAAGACGCTCGAAGTAAAAGCAACGTAGACAGCGGTAGCAACGATTGGGAGTTCGACGACAGAATTAACAGAAATGCCGGCAATGTTAATCGGTTCGATAAAGCTAACTCTACAAATACATACTCTGCTTTAAAAGTTCGTCAAACTACCCTGATCATTTTTTTCTTCGTCCTTTTCAGCGTCAATCCGATACAGGAACTGCAAATGATAGGTCGTAGAAATAACAATGTCGGTAACGACGACGACGAACCACCGTTCAATTTCCAGGTGCGTGAATTTTTTACCAACGCGTTCGCGTTACTTCATTCGGCGCGTGTCCCCGAAACGTAACGTCGACGTTGCTCTGTTCCAGGCGATGTTGAGGAAAACGAGTCACAACAGAGCGTCGATGAAACGTACTCCCGTCTACGATAGCTATGCCCCTTCACCACTGCCAGGTTCCGGATACCGTGGAACCCGTGAGACCGAGTCGAACGTTGTTTACAGAAGCGGCGGAAGTCGTAGAGATTCCGCCGAATGGAGTCCGAACGAGATGGTAAGAATGTCCGAAAAGTACGGAAAAGAAGGAGCTTGGGGAGAAGATCGGTCCAACACGGCTCAACGAGGCCAAACAACTTCGGAGAGCGTCACAGCGGAGATTGCGCCAGGAATCGTTGTCGAAGGCTACGTGGCCGAATTGTAAACAACGAACGCTTCTTTCGAGCATAATTCGCAAACTGTGTCCTTCTTCTTTCGATCAATTTCGAAATTCAGCTACACCTTCTGCCCTCGTAAGCGAGAAGTATGAGTAAGTTGGGCGTGTGGTGGAGGAAAAACAACCCTTTCCTATACGTGTCGATATCGAACGATGTTTCGAACTGTTTAAACGACGATAATAAATATGCGAACACGTCTATTGAAACGTTGTACGATTGAAAGGAAAAAGGACACGGCTAAACAACCGATGAACGCTTCTTATGTGTCGAACCATGTATACAAAAACTGGATTCAGTTGGAATTGCGAATGTCGCGTAAAAAGAGAAGAACAAGGAAAAGAAGAAGCGGAACAAAGAAGCTTGTAAAGATACCTGTAGATGTCCCGATGGAAACAAATGTAAGATTCGTATGATCGAATTGAACGATTGATGCCCAAAATCCACCAACGTTGCTGACTCGGAGAGACTCTTTTTATCCACAAATATGTACATACATTGTATATTTTTAGCACTTTTCTTTTTCTCTCTTCTTTCTTTCTTTTTTTCTAAATGAACACGAACAACACGACGATACAACGCTTCTTTTGTAATTTCTATCTGTACCTCGAGCGACCGTGATGTCGGCGATTCTTGTCCAATGTACAATAATTTTTCATGGAAGGATTCGATTTCCAAAAACGTGCCTATGTTCTCGAACAGTTAGCAATGCTCCTTACCGACGCGCAGTATCTCATCGTCCTTTTTTTTATAACGGCTGTATTCGCAAACGAAGAAAAAATTACCGTTACCTTTATCGATAATTCGTACGGCCATGCGTACCTACCATGTCACACCGTTATTACAACGCAAAAAACGAAACGATCAAAAGGCGATCAAGTTCGTATATCCAATTCGAAACGATGCTTCTGTACCCCTTTGCCGCACGCAATTCACATTCATCGATGGAATCGAATTGTCATCGAAAAAGTGCACCTTGCACCATTTGCAAAGATTGGCTCCATTTGCAAAGCACGAAATTCCACTCACTTTTACGAAGTAAAATATTTATAAAAATTTCAACCGACTGATGCACGATTGTCAAAAATTTTAAACAATAAAGAGTTAAAAACTACGCTACTTTTATCCCGAAAGCAAATCCTTCTACCCTCATATCCCATCATTTTTCGTATCGTAAATGTTCTCAAAGCAACCAATAGCGATAAACAATTTTATTACTTTTCTTATAAAATTTTGGCGGATATAACAATAAAAATACTTTGCACCCTGTAAACGCGATACTGGCCATCGGACAGTGACTATAAAAGCGATATTTACAATATTATACGAATATACATTTAAAAAATAACAACGATCAACCATATCCTTGTTCGTTTACGAATCACAGAGAAATTATAATACTTTTAAGGCAATTATCAAACAGATCATTACATCGTTAATACGCATTTAAGAAAGTTGCGCAGAAAAGTCTTGAACTTCTTGAAGCTCGTTACCCAACCCGAAATTCAATTTCAATCTTTATCAACCCGAGGATTATCCTGATTACTATTCTGCTGCGAATTCTGCTTGATTATACTAACTAAGGCGTGTAACCGTGTAGGACGCACATTTTGCAGCACCATGTGCGCTTCCTCCAAGATCAGCAGACCATTATGAGCGTCGTTCGCCGATAGATTGTGCGCAAGTATTACGTGTCGTCTCCAAGCCGCATGCGTAGGGAGAATCTGAAAAATGATCATACTCGGTTCACGCCTTATCAATCGCTATATTACTGTAAACTCGTTCGCGATTATCGATATGATCTAAATAATTTCCTACGAACTGTTGATCTCGAGTACCTACCTGCAGACACCATTTGCAATTAAGCGACGGCGAGATCGTGTGGACAGCTTTGATATGTCTTCGTCGAAATCCCCAACTCGTGTACGTCCTATCGCAAAAGGGACAGGGAAACGGTGGATACGCAGCAGCACCCTGTACAGTCTCGTCCGGCAAGTCTGAACTGCCAGCAATTCCGACGTAAGCTGGAAATACGGAACGCAGAACTCTGGGATCTTGTTCCACGAAAATATTCGCTGTATCCTGTTGATCCACCGTTGGCTCCGAATACGAACGATTCGGTGACCGAAGCTCGTCGATGGATCGAGAAGTGTTCCAAGGTGGAGTTCGATCGAGGGTTATCGGAGGCCTAGACGAGGTTCGAGGCTCTGGCGAAGGTGTCGATCGTTCTCGGGCATCGGCGATCACGGTTACGGTTGGTTTTGAAGATCCTGCAAGTAATTCCAGTCTACGACTTCAAATTTTCTATGTTCGATCAAAGTCGACGCGTTTCGATCAAATGGTCCGTCGGTGACAAATGGAAGGAAAGGACGATTCAGCATGGATAAAGGTTCTTGGATCGAGGAATTTTTTCTGAATTCGTAAACACGTTTTCTTTCAAATTTACACCCGTATCTTTGGATACCGACTAACTTAAGACGTTCAAAGTTTATTTGTTCGAAACTTTTTAAGTTTATTTTTTAACATAGTTACCAAGATACGAACGAATGCAAAAGAAAGTAAAATGCGTGTACGAGGAAACGGAGTACCGGCAAATAACGAGACAATTAAAAATGTAAAATAGGTTTATTTGCAACCAGTCGCGTGTGTGTTTTTTCTACAATCGTATCTGATTCAAATGAACAATTAACTCGAAGCGTATCATGCCCTCCGCGAGATCAATCAACGAAATCAAAGAGAGCGGTAAACGAACGGAGGAAACCAAATTTGTTCGTTCGGTAATAAACGTTCGAAATAAACTTTCCAAAACTGTAATTCGCGTGAAGTCTCGTTACGGCACATTTTACGCGTTAAATACTCTACTAGCATATTTTATGTGGGATTAGGAGCCCATACCCAATAAAAGGAATCGTGGAATCGAATAGCCGACCGTGAACCTCTCGGTTTTGGGTCCGGTTTCAAATGTTCCCATTTTCCACGGATTCCTATACTTACGTTACTACTCTCAACATAACAGCTACTTCTCATTTACATGTACAGGGTGTTAAAAAATTAATAATCGCAGCTCAGAGGAACAGACATTTGCAAAGAAAACCTAGCAATATACTTTTCTTTGCAAAGGTTTTTTGAAAGTATCGCGATGGTTTCGCCTAAAAATTTACTTCTGTAAATCACGAGTATTACTTTCTTAACACCCTGTGCGTTAAGTCGCGATCTTGTGCGCGCGCGCGCGCCTGATCATACTGACGCATTATCATTTCGCGCGACACGCAATTCTCTACATTTAATCGCGTACTTTGCAGGTATTTGCAGTTCGCGGGTATACGTACACCTATATATTTAACTACTCGCGTACGTTAATGCGTGTGATTGCACAACCGCGTGCACAGAGAACTTTTGATCAGCGAAGGAAAGAGGGTTCACCACTTTCCTGAGCGGTTCGTGGTTTCGAAGGGACAAGAGTAGTTTCGTTGAGCTAACTGTAACACGTGGATTTCCCTTTAACCGACCAAGTATCTATGCACGCGACTGTACGTACTTTCCGTGCCGTCGAGTGTAAGACAGATCCCGCGTGTGTCCCTACGACACAACGCGTAATAATATTAGTATACACGTGTTATTGTAGATCGTCTACGACAAGAGTGCGTATTCGCGTGAACATCGTGAAGAAACGACAGGGAGGAATGTTACGTTGCTCAAAATACGAGACATAAGGTACAAGAGAAAAAGGAAAAAGGAAGGACACCTTTCGATAATTAAACGAAAGACAACGGTAGGTTCGTCTCGAAGAACGAAAAGATTTAAAATTGCGCGATCATTTGCCTCGTGAAAGCCAAACGTGAAGCGTATAGTTAATTGGACCACGCCTGAAACGCTTTCCGTCTCCCTACTCTCTCTTTCTTTAAAGGCATTCTGCTGTTTACTACGAAACTCTCGATTCTATCTATCGATTCTTCGAAAAAGCGTGTAGTCCATTAAGTTCTAGTCCGTTTTAAGTTGCCTTATTATTATGCGTGTACACTCATCAGAAATCCCCCATCATCGTCGCACCTTTCTTTATTCTATATCGTGTTATTCTTTCTACAAGAAAATTCGCGATTATCGACTCAGCGACAGAAGAAAGGATACGGAGAAACATCGAGAACGATTTCCATGACGATCCTACACGATCTATGACCGATCAGAACGATGGATCGGCGTAACAGAAAAATTTCACTCCAGCCAGTGGAAACGTTTACGTTTTACCCCTGACCTGAAACGCCCTAGTCATTGAGTGTAAACCGACCGCCTCTGGAACAGATACCTTTTCAAACCCCTATTGCTAGTATCGATCTTTGTCACGCAATTTTTCCACGTCTCCTCCCATTCGACGCTGTTCGGTGCAATGCCGCTAAAGTGCAACAGAACTTCCCTTATCAAATGTATTTTGTTACTATCGAACTGCTGTTTCCCCATCTTGCCGTTCACGTTACAAAGAATCCTCTCCTCCGGGGTAAAAAGAATCTTCATAAGGTCACAGGCCAAATGATCCATCGGTCGAGAAGATGCCCACGTTGAAATAATCTCCGGACTCGGCAGAAGATCGGCGTAAGGTAGTTGCTCATACGCGTACAGCATTGGCTTCACGTCCGAGAATCCAGTTAGGCCGGATAACCCAGATAAACCGGAAATGTCTTCAGCAGGGCTGTTCCCAGACCCTGCCACACACATCAGACCACAGCCTGCTTTAGACACGGATCCCCCTGGACGCGCGACAGTCGAACAATCAAACAAAACTCGACGAGATTTTTTTCGTTTTTTTTTTTCTTTTTAGCTCTTTAATACGATCGATGGATCGCGTATCGTTCGATTTCTCTCCTATGCCGCGCATGCACGCGTACGTTTTACTGGATCAGAAAAAAAATCTAAAATAATCCCAAGTAACTAGAAGTCAGGACTGCGTGTACTCGATCGAACGAGTACATGCCAAATGATTCTATCAAACTACGTACGTTTCTCTGTATGTTTTATCTAATCGTCATCTGGTTCCTTGACCTCTAGTCTCTTCGATCATATTTCTCTTTTTACAATTTGCTACCTGCACGCGCTTCCGTTTCCGCTAACGATTCGCTGAGAACATCAAGCGAAACCAAAAGAAACGAAAGAAAGAAATACGTGCCAGACCAATATCGATCAACGACGGAACAACGATCAAAGCTAACTGAGTTACGTTAACAAAGCAGACGTCGAGCAAAATAATCGATCAAATTAGATGCTTCCTAACGATATAAGCTTGACTCGTTGAAAATCTTGCACAATTCTGTGAGTAGTGTATCCGTCAACGCGTTCGTATGTTATTTCAACAGCAATACAAATCAAATTTCTAGCGATATAACGTAACTATGACTTTCGAGTTCGATTATCTTCGGTGAAGGTATTGCTATGCTAAGCTTAGATATGCCAAATACCCTTTAACGGCATTGGATAAGCACTGCGATATAATGCTCGCGCGAAACACGTACGAATAATATAATGCAATTGTAATTTGCAACGCTGAAGAGTATACGTTTAAATATAGCACATAAAATGAAACAAAATAAAATATACTCTGCAAATAAAATACCAATCTTACTGCATTCTGTAATTTTCCTTACAGATACGTAAATATTTTTAATATACTAACCTTGATTCTCATCAATCTGACCAGTGTCCAACCTTTCTCCTGGATCTTTATCCGTTGCAGGTTGTTTCTGAGAATTATCTATCGCTGTCTCCACTGGTTCTATCTGAAATACGATTAATAAGATTGTTATTTTATTATCTAATTTACTGCAGCATACATTACTGAAATAACTAACTTTCATTTCCAATCGCTGAAAAACTGGATTCTGGAGCATGTCATCCTGAAGCGGATAATCCCCTTCCTTTCTGCCTTGGTCGCTGATCACCGATTCGTCGGTTCCCTCCAACTGCGAAATGTTGGGTGTCAACGCTGTTTCTAATATAGAATGTTGATGCTTATTAACTTTCTGCTTCTTTCGTGGTGTATCTTCCCTAACGGTTGTGACACTTTCTTCGACTGTTTGTTCCAATTCGGCTAATCTCTTGTACGATTCTTTAGCAAATATATCGCCTCCGGAAAGCCCACGAATTTGCAACGTCTCTGCTGCTTTCAACAGGGCTGGCAAGTTTTTCTGCTCTATATTCACTTCTCCTTTATATATAAATATAAGCAACGCTTCCAATTCACTGAAGTGCACATCTTGAAGTATTATAACGGGATGTTGGCAGGGATTTGTCTGTAACAAGAGAGAAAATTCTTTTCGAAAATCGAAATTTCGTACAATCGAAACTTCAAAATATGACATGTACTGTTTAAAATAGGTTAACCTCGAGTAAGGCAGAGTACATATATTTGCTTTATACAATTTTCTGTCGACTTATATCAGTTGAGTATAGATTAATAATAACGTTTGCTCGACGGTGAGACAATTGTCAGAAATCAAGGAAGTTAAAAACGTAAAACGAACAACGTAGAAAATTAACCTGAAAAACTTTCTTGAAGAAAGGACTGCTAGCCGAGAGGATCACTTTGTGCGCTGTAAGACATTGTCCATCGCTTGCCAATGTTACGTCGACTAGACCTTCCTCTTCCCAAAGGCTCTCGAAACTCGTGGCGATGTTGTTCAAAAAACTGTTCCATTTTAGACATATTTGATTAGACATATCTCACTCGGTAAGTGTCAGGTCTGCCAAAAATGTTAACAGCTCGTCGCAGATTACACGACACTCGAACGCGTCGATGACAATTACGATTCAACGAGAGTAACAACGTCGACAACAGCAAGAGGAATAACAACAACGGGAATGACAACGACAACGACGACGACGGCAACGACCGCGATGTAATAGCAGTCGTGCCAGGCACGCACAAACATCCTTGGTGCTGGGTTGGGAGAATATAGTCAATATGGCTGCCATGCTCTGTTGAATTGCGCGCGACCTTAGAAACCACCATCGAAACACTGCACCGCTCTTCGCTGTCTACTTACTATTACAATTCGATAGATCAAACAACCGAATAAAGAAGAAACATACTTCCTTATATTAATCGATACCTACTCATTTTCACGAGAAATATGCAAAATACTGCGTTTAAACATTTCAAATTACCATGCATAAACTTAACTGATGCATAGTACATAGCACTTTACATTCTATAATGTTACAATTATAAAGTTGGATAACATTGCTATTAGAAACTTAGAATTGACTAATTTACAGAATCACAATTTAATCGCGATAAAATATATTTCAGTTCTTAAGAAATTTATTCGAAAATAAAATCTTAACAATAGATCGGACTAAAGGATAATGAAATATTGCTAAGCGAAGAAATTATATTAAAGCAGCAATAGCAAGTGCGTGCTTGCGTGCTCACGCTCAGGTGTATACAGGTGTGCACAGCTGTCAATTGCCGCGTGCAATGCGTAGGTAGCGTGCGTGCATTCTGGCGTGTCGTGTCTGCATGCTTGCGTGAGTTCGTATCTTATAACAGTATTCCATAATCGTTAAGATTCTACCATAGCAAACGCATCAAAGTACACGAGAAAAGTTTTACGATATTGCGAAATCTTCGTAACATCAAATGCTTTGCCATCTTATGCCTCTGTTTTTCTTAACATTAGACATATTTCTTTTGTTTCTTCACTGTGACAAATAAAAAAAATTAAATGGCATTCGATAAGTCGAAAAAGGATCAAATGGTAGCACTGTACTTCTTATCTAAAAGCTCATATGCGCAATGTCCTTTTATTAGAAACGTCCTCGTTAACATTATTCATTCGATCGCTGATGCATTATTTTATACATATAAATTAATACATGATCTATTTATTGAATCCAAATTTGATAAGTAAAATGAAATAGAGCAAATTTTAAATGTACTGCTGCAAAAACTTCTGACAACGGTCTCTGGCCATCGGCCTGTTGAAAATTCTTTTTTATCAACTATATGATTATTTAAAAAAATAGAATAAATAGAACCCGATCCGTTCAGTGTCTCTAATAATAAACAGTGTGAGGTGTTGAGGGGAGCGAATTGACCTGAAAGCGTTCGAGTACAAAACATTACGGTCAAGAGTAGTCAGAAGGGATAATCACCCTTCGAATTCTTTCAATTCTAACATGAAATTTCTTTTACATCGTTTGCCAAACGACCAATCAGAGTAGGTATAGGGTGCTATTGTCTAGCTTTCATACAAAACTACGCTTCACTGGTTTTCCATTTCATTCGTAATTCCTTAGGTGTAATGTATAGACTGGTCGGTGTCCAGGAAACAAAAATCTGAAGCGACATAGTGTTTCTGTACGGTGGCGATAGCAAGAGTGAAGTGTCAGCGATCATGCCGAAGGAAAATAAAAGCACAAGCAGAAGGAACAGGCGTCAGTGCTCGGAAGTCGATAACGTAAGTACACGCTTTCGCGAACGAGAAAATAAAAAAAAGAACAAGTGGAAAGTGAACGCAACGAACGATCAGCAATCTGATATCAAAGGTGATTGTTTTATTGATAACGTCGATGATCGTACCTTACCTCACACTGGCATGTTTCGTGATAAATCGAGCCACGAGAATTTCCTTTGAAGTGAGTCAAAATTATTTCTTGCTTGAAACAGAGAGTACGTGCTTATGTCTCGTCTGGTATATATATTGTGACGTCACACAATTATAGATAAACCAACGCTAATTATGTTCTCCAAATTATCTGAAATTTAATATTATTTACGTAACGATAAACCCGATCCGTGGCTCGAAGAAAACGTTCACTTTTGACAAGATTATCTTGTGTCGAGTTCCAGCGAAATTCACGAATCGTATTTCATCACACAATTTCATACATGCAATTCATGCTTTTAATGCTCTCCATATTTCCTAAATTTTCACCACTACCGTCAGTGTAGACTTCGATCTTCGTCAGAGTGTCTTTTGTTATTAAAACCACGAGTTTACAATCGTTCGACGAACACCAAACATTTCACCAAACATTTTAATATTCGTGTAAATTAATATTTTGATAGGAAACTGCGGGATCGAGTGCACGAGATTCGTCGAAGAGTGCGATCAACGGCAATCGCTACAACCCATTCGTACGAGAAATACCAAGGACAGATTCGAAGACGAAACAAGAAAACACGATGATGCCATCAATTGAAGTTCTTCATTCGATGAGCGGCGGTATCATCGAGAGCGGCATTAAGTACATTCTCTTCCCTCTGCATCTGTTACGTTTCTGTATATTTGGAACGAGTACGAAATCCATCGACTCCGACAAACTCACAGAATCCAGTAGCAAAAAAGATACAGCAGAAAAAGAAGAAAAGAAAACGAAAGAACGAGAAGAGAAGAAGCATACACAGCATGAAACTTCGAGGGTGAAACCTTCGGAGAAATCTAGGCAGCCTAAGCTCGATCACGATTTGGTGGATGAAAATAAAGACGCGATACCGGATGTAAAAACTTCAAAGGAAAAGAAAAATAATGACAAGGATGAATCCGCTGACGAGATGGTAACTGCCGAGGAAGACTCAGATTCCTCTGGTGAACAATGGAGCACCGCAAACGACATAATGGAAATGAACATATCGGTAGATAATGACAATCTCGATAAAATTTCGTCGAACACGGTGCTGGAAGAACCTATGGATATATCTATAGAGGAACAATCTATTGACAAGATGCATATCCCACGCGACTTATCGCGGGATCATCGAATATTTGAACAATTTCAAAACAACAAAGAAAACATAGCCGCGAACTTGAACGTCAATGATCAAGATAGCAATTCGTCCGTGGACGAAGAAATTGCCAGAATCTTTCAGAAACAATGTACTTCCTCTGAAGATGAATTTCCTTCCTCGTTTGTTAAATCGTCATCCTCTTTCAAGCGTGAGAAAATGAAACAGAATAATTTTCTTTATTACAAGACTAATTATAACGCTTCCACGGTTGCAAAGAGAGAAGCACAGAGCAACACGAGGGAGCAAAAGAAGAAAGAACCGTCAGATTTTAGCATTAATAGTAAAAGAAGAAAAGTGTCGAACGAGGAAAATAAACATGAAAGACATAGCGAACGAAAAACTGGTAATAAAATTCGCGAAGAAAAACGAAGCTCCCGTCAAAATACTCCTAGTAAACACGAATCACGATCTTCGAGGACAACAGTGAAGAATAGAGAAACGAAACGGAAAGACGTTAAGTTTAAAGAAATAGCCACGCAAACGGACAGTGCATTTTCGGACGACGACGTTGAAATGATTCCTGTAGACGGTAAACTGTACGAAAAACAACTTTGCCATAAACGTACAGGTCGCAGATTACAGTTCAATCTCTTGGACGTATGTTTACAATTTTCTTTTTCTTGATAATGGTAACACACTTTTCTTGCTATAACACATTGCTATTCTTTTTCTTTCAGAATAAAAACACGGAACAAGAATTAAACTACATAGCAGACAATGAAGATTCGAACGATGGATCATCAAAAGTTGAACGTAAACGAATTTCATCCAGCAGTACGTCATCCTCGTCGACGGATCTCGGTTTCGATGAGCGTGCAATGCTAACTCCTGATATGTTGATCGTAGTTGGACGATCGCGTACAAACTCATTGGACAACACGAATAATTTTCCAGCACGATCTCGTCCACCACCTGGCTTCCCAGAATTACCTCAGAATCCACCGTTAATGTCTTACGTCGGTAACAATTACAAACACTTTTTAGCGACGCACTCAAAGTACAATTGTCTTCATTGCTCGATCGTGCCACCAGCACCTTCGCCTATGAGACATCTCTATTACGATTATCCCGAATTTATGGACCTACCTATCGATGTTAATTCCTCGAAAATTTTAAATAACATTTTGAGGAACAATTACTATCGGTGATATCATTGTACTAAAAAAAATAAATATATATGTTATAAAAACATACGTTTGTACAGAAAGTAACGTGTCATAAATAAAACTTTGTTATAAAAAATGTTACGATTTAATTTTTTAATATTTATTAAAAATATATACAACGTACAAAGCGACAAGTTCAACGATTCCCTGGTATCGTTCCCATATCTTACGGCGTTGGCATGAATGACAAGTTCATCGGTGATAACTGGCTTCCTGGAGTGGCATCTGTTCTTTCCCCTTGTTCGATAACAGGATCCGTTTCGTTCATATCTTCTACCTATAATTGATGCGGAATTAGAAATATGTTGCTAGCGATCGTCTCTTAGATATACTGAATATTGCTCTATTACCACCATCGAAGTCTCTTCAACTTTTACTCTTTTCTGTGCGATCGTTCTCAATAGCGCTTTAGCTTCCTCTTTCGTTTCGTCGAATTGCAAACATTTTTGGGCATAGTGATTAGCTTGATCCAACTGTTCTCGTTTCAAATGATATTGAGTTAGATATTTATATGCATGGCTTAAATCAGTTCTGTCCGCATTCCTAAACTCATCCATCACGAAATCAGTATACGCTGCTGCCGCATGATCGTGTTCACCTAACTTCTCATATAATCTATAATATACGAGATACAAACGTGTATTTAATTGTAACTGATATACCTTAAATGATACTAAACTTGAATACATACGTAGCCAATTTTAATAATGCCATTCCCTCGATATCGCCAACATTGCATGCTTTATAATAACACTTCAATGCGTCTTGTATTTTATCTTGCTTTTCGTATGCTTCTCCTAAAGCTAGTACCATTCTACTATCATGTGGCCTCAAAAGTTGAGCCTGTTTATAATAGTAGAGTGCATAAAATGGCATTTTTAATATTTCATACGTCTGACCCAAGCCATACCATGCTCTGTAATCCCGTTTATTCACTTCTACATAAATAAAAAATTGTTAGATGAATACTTTTATAGGATTTAAGGTATTCATTTAAAACGTACCAATCGCTTGTCGGTAACTATGAATGGCACCATTGGTATTTTTCATTTCCATAAATTCGTGACCGAGTAATGTCCAGGCCGAGAGATATTGCGGATTTAACTTTAATGCCCTATGAAAATACATCACTGCCTTTTGATGATCTCCTCTTAAACTATAGTAATTTCCTAGAGAATATTAATTCTACTAGATGGCAAAACCATGTCTTTAGTTTAGATGCTTTCAATGATACAGCAAACTTACCTACTATACAACATGTTTCTAATCTATATTTATCTATTTCTGTTGCTCTGTGAGCTAAATATGCTAATTCAACTTTCATTTCCTTTACATAAAGTAGATTAGAATATGTATCCATATTATCTAAGCAATAAGGATCTTCCTTTATTATCCTTTTAAATGTCTCTATAGCGTTATCAACATCTGAAATCAAAATATATGAATTTAATACAAGTTCCAGTTCCAAAATCATACAATTATTAAGAAATTCATTTACCTCGCCTATAATGTACCGCGATCGCAGTTTGCGCAAGTACATATCCATTTTTTTTAAACCCCATTGACTGTAGTTCGTAATATAGAGCTAATCCTTCATCGATCAATTGCAACTCTAAATACATATGAGCCATAAAGAAATGTTTCATCCAATGATTAGGCAGACATAGATTTTCCAGTTTTTCTCTATCGATAATTAAAGAAGCTAATTCTAGCCATGATCCCCAATGCATAGGTTGTTTGTGAGTTGCCTCAACCAACACATCCATAGCTTCTCTAGTAAGTTGCAATTTTTTTAACGTTACACCAAAGAGATAAAGACCAAAACCATCGAGCTTATCATCCAAATGATCTTTTCTTAAATCAGCGCATAATAACTTTAAACTATCATTTTTCAGAGGATCTGGAGGCACTACAGTCATATCGTCTATCTTCTTCTTTTCGCCTGATAAATAGCGGGAATATAAATGTAAAAATCTAACTTTCGGGCTTTTACATTGTTCGGTAAAATAAGCCGCCCTATCGTATTCTTTCAAATCGAAATAAGTTTTTGCCAATATATACGTGTCTTCTTCTTCATCTGTGTCCGATAAGTATACATCGGCGGTAATATCGTGAACATTTGGCTTGACGTCCTTCAGAGAATAACTCAATTCCGCTAACCTACAAACATATAAAAGTTATTTTTTCGATCGGTACTATAATGAAATAACAGCTTCCTTGTTACTCTTTTTTCATAATCGTACAAACCATTTTGTGGTATGCAATAATCCACGTTGAGAACATTCGTTTATCGCGCGCAAAAGATCAGACTTAACCTCTTTGATATCAAACTTGATAGGTTCTTCCATATCGTATAAATGATTGATCAATGATTGATCTAATTATTATAACTACCGTAGTTAATTAAATACCGATTCTACACATTTCAATAAAAGAATCAATGTTTTTATGAGTTAAATTAAGAAACTGTATACAAAATTTGTATACACGAACATGTTTTGCCGCCATCTACATCGTATGACCGAAATATTAACCTATTAATTTTTCGAGTCTTTCAGTTTTTACTTTAGTACATACGTATTTAGTCATCTAGCTTAAAATTACAGATGATTTTAATTCTATTATTGAAACATGGCCAAAACATGAAATACGAGTATTTTATAAGAAACAATTTACACGTATTCAAGCAACGATGAGCTATCGCTTAATTTCATGGGTAACGTAACTAAACGTTTTTACTACACATTTTTATACACGATCATCTTTATTTCAAATATGCACCCGTTAATAATTTAATTTCGTAAAATCTATAATGAATTATAAACAAAATTGCGCGCAGTTAATAAAATGTTATTCATAATCGATAAGATCAAATTCAAACATAAGTCCAAGATTTGGTGGGAATATTCAAAACATAGAGGACAAGTCTAGATTATTTTAAAACATAAGATTTGCAATTAAGTAAAAATTAAACGTTGTATAGGGTGCCAATTCTCATGGTCAACTTGGACAAGGCATTCGTTCGGAAGAATGCCTTTTGCCGCAAGAAGTTAATTTATCCGGATGTTCGTTAGAACCACGTAGAATACGTAAAATAGTCGGCGGTGCTGGTCACTCCCTAATTTTAGACGATCGCGGTCGCGTTTATTCCTGTGGCTGGAACAATAAAGGACAAACAGGTTTTCCTACGCAGCAGGATGTTCTTTTGTTTCAAGAAATAGGTGGTAAACTCGAAGACAATGTTATCGTGGACGTCGCATGTGGCTGGGACTGTTCCGCGGCATTAACAATAGAAGGTACCTTATTTCTATGGGGGTCTAATTCTTTCGGACAATTGGGAAAACACCCGAGTGATTTTCGATGGACACACGAACCTTTCGTGCTTCTAATTGATCGAAAAATCAAAGGAATTTCTTTTGGCTTAAGGCACACTGCACTAGTAACGGACGATCATAAAGTTCTAGTAGCGGGTGCAGGTAACAGAGGACAATTGGGCTTAAGTCCGTCAAAGAACGAACCGTTTTTAAATGCCGCATACAATTTCGTGGAAGGTAAACATTTTATGAAACGAAACATCGTCTCTATATGGGTCTAAATTATTTTCTAATACTCTGTAAACAGTTCCAACTTTGACGAATGTGCGCAGCGTTAGTTGCGGTCAACATCATACGATCGCAATTGAGGATAACGGGGACCTTTATGCTTTCGGCGACAATAAACACGGACAATTAGGCTTAAATAGCGATATAATCCCAAATACATCATTTCCAATGAAATTATTAGATACGCAATTTAAATCACCACCTAAGATTCAGTGCGGTTGGTCGCATACAGTTGCATTAAGCGGTAATTCGGTTTAATATTTATCATGTAAGGTAACATGTATTATTTTAACGGTGAATGTCTCATTTCTAGATGGTAATGTTTTTTCGTGGGGCAGAAACACGTATGGGCAGTTAGGCATTGAGAAATTCGAGGGATTATCTTGGGAAGCTGTACGACTCGCAAACGAATCGAAAATTCATCAGGTTTCAGTTGGATCAGAACATAACGTTGCTTTAACAGGTGTATTTATAGTTTAGAAACAAAGGAAGAAAAATTTAAATATGTCATAACATATCACGAGTTCAATATTGCAGAAAACGATAAAATCATATGTTGGGGTTGGAACGAACACGGAAATTGCGGAAATGGATGCAGACGAGATGTTAAATCTCCGGAGCAGCTTATACTTCCGTTTGATTACGCGGGAATTCGCGTCGGTTGCGGTGCAGGTCATTCATTCGCTGTAATAAAGAAATCATAAATTTTATTGACGAAATACATGTTCCAAATGTTATTTTCACTCTTGAATCCTTATACACATATTCATAATACTATAATATTATGGAAACTTCATACAAAGTAATTCCATGGAAAAAATCTAAAATATATTCCTACAATAATTGCATGTATGAAATTGCTGTAAAATTAAATAGCGCTCGCACAACAAGGGGTCAAAGAATCGTATTCGTTTCTTCGTAAATATTTCGTAAAGAAACTATAGTTTTACAGGTAGGTAGGCAAAGGCCAGGTAGTACAGTGTAGGTAAAAGTCGACCTCCCTTCGGGTTATAATGCACCACCTGTCAACAATAAACTGTTCAGTAGGGGGAGTGAAATGGTAAAAGTGTAGTAGTTTCATAGGAACATCGATTTAAGTTTGAAAAACAAAAAATTGAAAAACGTGTACATACCACATGATGTTACGTTCAAGATCCCAGATCAGTATATGGTAAATATTTTAACGCGTCTGTAAAGTATCTAGGACTATGTTTTAATGTTATATTTTGTAACTTTTATTAGGGAACAAGAAGCAAAATTTGTGCAAGACAGAATATCTAACGTAGAGAGACACTTCGCAGAACTATGCACGACATTTGCAGCATATACAAGAAAAGCGGCAAGGTTGTTCATAATACCTTTATTTATCGATTATTTGATTGCCTATTTATATTCATAAGTGTACTTTCAGACTACGCGATAAAGGTGATGAAGTTGCGAAAGTAATACAGACTTATGCTCAATCAGAAACTACAAATCGATCTCTTTCTATGGGGTTAATGAATTTTTCTGCGACGCTATCAGTAATAGGAGACTACAGGTATCTACACGTTGACTTGCTAAATAAAACTTGTCAATCGTTTACGAGCCGAAACCCGCTTTAAGAAGTAATAATGTTCCGCGACCCATTCGTTTATGATGCATTATTTACCACAGTTCTGAGGTTCTAATTTTGAAATCTTAAAAGTCCCAAAAACCATCGGGGGAAGAGAAGTTCGAGACTAGCTTTGCAAGAATTTTCGAGCAAAATTATGAAAATGAGTAAATAACAAAATTTTGTTATGTTATTAGGGATGCCAAAGTACAAAGGCTTGATGCAAAAATAATTGCTCCGCTTTCTCAATATGCGACGATCTGCAAACATGCTCGCGATGATGTGAAAAATACTTTTGCTGCACGTGACAAAGAATTAACAAGGAAACGACATTTAGACAGACTCAGAGAAAGAAATCCTAGAAACAGACAAATGATTGTATCCTTATATTAATGTTCACGTTACAATACATGTCATTTCCAATGTATTTTATATTCTTAAAAATGAATAGTCACAAGCCGAATCGGAATTAATGAAAGCATCCGTCGAAGTTTCAAGGGTTGTAAAAGGGTTGGAAGAACAAATCGATTCGTTCGAAAAACGAAAATTACACGATCTGAAAACATTATTGTTAGATTTTGTTGTTATCGAGCTTAGTTTCCACGCGAAAACTCTGGAATTATTGACAAAGGCTTATCAAGATATTGCTGAAATTGATGAAGTTAAAGATTTAGAGGTGAGACCTGTTTCGTTTAAAAAACCAATTTAAATTAGCGTCATATTGATGTTTTTCTCACAGGACTTTCGAACAATGAGAGGAAGTATGAATGGGGTAAATTGTTATTTTGCTTATTATGTTTAATTTCGTGTCGTGAAGGTATCATATAAAAGATATTTTCACTATTTAAATTAATAAATTTAACGATTGGATTCAGGAATTTCGGGAAGTGATGCATGTACCAGACTCCATTGCAAGATTGGCTACAGTTGGACGAACTTCATTCAGACAGGCCTATTCTCTCACTAACTTAGCTAGTCGTTTTACTTCTTCTCCCGTTATTTCGCAAAAATTAGATTCCCGTGCTACAGGATCCACGGTAGGTTTTAATTTTAATTTTAATTTAAAATGGACGACAATACAGTCGTGAAAACTCTATGAATATTTATTTACAGGATTCTGCAAAATCTAGTTTAAAAACAAACTCTTCAGAATCTGTACAAATTGAGGAATACAAAGATAGTTCAGAAGAAACAGAATCTGAATCGATTAAACAGAAACCTGTGAGAACTAGACATAAATCTATGTAATTATGTATAATTCATATATTTTCTTTAATATTTTATACAATTGTAGATTAAACTGCAAAATAACTATAAACATGATGTTCCAAGCCAATTAGTACTTAAAGCAGTACCCCCTGTTCCTGCGTATCAGAAGATTTTAACAAAGCCTATGATGATTATGTACGACTAACAGTATACCTCATTTTTTTACTTAATACCAGAAAAATGTAGATTAGATTATAATATCTTATTGCAAAAAATGTGATTTATTTGTTTTCATAATCAAAAGTACACGTTAATAATCTTCAGATATCATTCTTTGTCAGTAATAATTGCCAATATTGCAATTTATAACTTTGTTGAATACCAAAGTTTATTTTATAATAGATATGATCATTTTTCACCTCCTTCTACTCCAGCCTGTGTCATTAGGTCTGTAATATTCTTCTCGAGATCATCTATTCTATTTCCCATTTCATCTAGTACTTCGTGTTAAGGTTTCTTATAGTGATTATCATTATAATTATAAAATTGTTATAGTATATTACGTGTTTCCTTAAATAAACTTACTTTATCTGTATACTGTCTTTTATAATTGCGTAATAAACACTTCAGCTGTCATAACAGTTACATTTTTGAGGTTATTTAAGAAAGCACGTTTTAAAAAAGAAACTTGAAAAAAGGATATTTTTGCCAAGAATTTGATCCGACATTGTTTGAAATTTGCCCTGCATATTTTGCAATAATGTTTGCACCTAAAAATAAAGAATAAAAATATAAATGAGTAATCGTAATATTAAGTAATAGTAAATATCAAAAATAAACAAGACTATTCTTACATATTCTGTTAATTCCTGCATATTTTTTGGTTCCGCGTTATTACCCATTCCATAATTATCAGTATCTTCAACTTTATGATCTTGTTTAATATCTGCCATTTCTAAACAATTCACTTTTACTTAATTCCGTTTGAGAATGAAATAAATTTCGTTCTCTTAAATAGTTCGGTCGAGCGCATGCGAAGATTTTCAGTTGACTAATCGTTTGCTATGCATATCGCAAAACATTAATGCATTGATTTAATAAATGTAAATAAAATGTCATATTTCGATCAAACTTTCCTACTACCATTCAACAATGAACACCACCCTGTTACTTCTTTTATATACATGTTCATATACTTTCTGTTCTAATAAACCATTTCATTGGAGGAAAGTAATGGGAGAGGGAAGGTTCTCCCACTTTATATCTGTTCAAGCTTCATAAAGCTTATACAATGTATAGGTATAGTATTTAGTATAGGCTTTATATCAAGACTAAACCATGAAACAATAATATTTATAATACAACCAAATTATTAAAAGAAATAAATATAATTCATAAATATAAAATTATTGTTATTATTAATTTGTTATTTACAAAATGATTACAAATGCTTAGTTTATTATCATTTTCACTTAAAAACAGTTTTCACTGAGATTGAAACATGATATCCATGTTATTTGGTACTGAAACATTTAGCAAATTTATTGTTCCAGGTATTTGATGGTTTGTATTAACTACTGGAGTTACAAGCATTTGGTCATTTTTGGTTTCTTTAGGTGTTAAGAATTTGCAACATACAATGTACCAAAAATACTGAACAATATTCTTTACTAATCCTGTAAAATTTATTGTATTGAAAATACTTTTAAAAGGACACAAATTGTGTAGTTACAATGAATAGTTACTTACCGCTTGTAACAAAAATGCCTCCAACCGTAGCACATAATTTTACTAAAAATTGGGATACTGTATCACGTTGTTGAGTAACTTTTATTTTAAGTGCACTCATGTCATACTTAAAAAAGATTCCAGGAACTCCATGGGATCCTTTTTGATGATCGATAGGTCTTTGATAATCTTTTACGCTATACTGATAAGTTTTAGAAGTACTCAATAAAGTCTGTATATCTGTGGGAACTACTTCCACAAAATACTGATATAAAATCATATCTAAAAGACCAATTTTTTCTTATTAATTATAGATTCTATAAAAGTTCATAGTCGTATTTTATATATTTTATGAACCTACTGTTATCAGCAATTTTTTCATCGCCTTCTAATGGATGAACAACACCCGGACTAGGCCCGCCAAATGAAAACTTATTTATTCTATGAGTAAAATTATAGTCTCTATCAATCATAAATGCTGAAATATGTATATGTCCTCTGGGAATAGATAATGATTTTCCAGCTGTTATATGAAAATTTCCAGATACTTTATTAACATTTAGACTGCCATGAATGCGGCATGCATTCGGTGGATATGAAGGTTGATGACTTCTAAAAGAACACATAACTATAATGAGATCCTCTGAGTAAACTAATAAGCATCTGATATTATTTGAAAGAGTATAATCACAAAGATATATTTCAATAAGATTCATATACCGTTTAGGCATTTCACTGTGCAAAGTAACTTGATTAGATTTCCATAATAGCTCGTGAATTGCATGATATTCCTCCCTTAAATAAGAATTCATATGTTTTAAAGCTTCGAAATGGGATCTTTGTTCTTGTGTTAATTCCCACCAAGTATCTTCTTCCTCCAAGGATTCATGCCCTACCATATTTTGATTGGTAGAATCTAGAACATCTGCACCAATGCGACCACATGGCATAGCGACAGTTATATCAATATTTATTTTTAATTTTGCATCAATATCTGTATCTAGTTCAAATTTAAATTGTAATCTGCTATCAAGATAATAACTTGTTTCAGCTATTATAAGGTATGCAATAATACATATTGTAAATATAGAAACTGTAAATAAGAAACATAATAAATTATTGCTAGGCATAAACAAAACATTGAATTATCTAGCATATAGCTTACATGTTCCTCCAACTGCAGTCTTATCAACATAAGGTTCAGGAACCTTAGGAAATCCATCCAGTTCTTTGACAGTTTTAATGTTTACATGCCGCCTTCTTAACATCTTAACAATTTGTAAAATGTAATAAATATAAGATAACACTTATTTATTATCACTTAACCTGTGTCATGTATAAAAATAGATCTAAAAATATTTATACTTTATTTACAAGTCTAACTATTATTTTTACCTTAATTTTATACTGATTACTAATAATTTATACATATTTACAAATCAAATAAATATTTACTAATATTTTCAATACGTGTTACGTTCAATATGTCACGTCCTCACGTGTTAGAAACGAAAGTTTCAATACTGAACATTTTTTTCTTATCGTGATTTTAAATTACTTAGAAACAAACGAAGTTTGACTTTTAATAACACCAAGAGCGCCACCCTACCTATAAAACGAATGCAAGTTGAACAAAATTATCAATCAAATATCTTAATATCAAAAAGAACAATAAGTAATATTATGGTTATACTAAGCAACAAAACTAGTTGGAAATATTAATAAGTATACATTATAAACTGATTTTTAGATAAATAATTTTGTCACTTTTATTTTCAATTACTTTCACAGACTTATATTTGAATCGTTTATAGTTTATGGAACAGATACCTGGTTGTATGTTTATCTAACTTTCAGTGTAGTAGTTAATTTCGTAGTTAAATAAGTATGTGTTATCAAATTAATGATTTAAAGCACTCTCCTTATCTCAAAAGATTTTTACAGTTAACGTTTATATCAGAAATAAGTAGATTTTCAGTTATGGATGACTACATGTTATGTTCTTTCTGTTGAAAATTACAGTATTCTAATTAATTAATGGTGAATTATATAAAGGTTTTCATTAAAAAGTGTATTTGATTAGGTATATTTTTGTAGCATTTTGTGCTGTCTTATATTTATGGCTTTTAATGGTTCTTCATAAATGTTTCATTACCAGTGTACATTGATATACGTATAGTGTATACAGTGTATTCATATAGCAACATGTGCAATATATAAATGTATACATATATATAGAGAGAAAGAATATATATATATTTAATAATATTGCACATTTAATATTATAGTAGATATTTATTAAGTAAAGAGTTTTGGTCCATGTTACAATTGTTACATAACAAATAATAGAATTAGTTTCTTTTATTGACATACTTTATATTAAATCTATATGCAAGTGTCTATGAAGTGCCTTAAAATGTCAAAGTTAATTTGTGAATCATTAGTAAAATTTACTTAAATTTAGTTTCATACATTAGAAACATTTAAAATAAATATCTGCATTTGATATTCAACAGTTGTATTTACTAATTGAATTAATATATTAATATTAATTTTATATAAAAACTAAAACACATGTAATAAATATAGTGAAGAACGTTTGTGTCAATGTGGAAAGTACTAAGAGATTAAGAATATAAGATGCCAGGTACTTTGACCTACCCAATATATGCTGGTGTTGAATCGTCTCCGCAAAGAACTCGTTCTTATACTTGGAATAGTCAGCATCGTTCTACATCTCGAATACTACAAGCTAATACAAGACCAGGACGAGTATCGCTAACAGAGCCTATGGTATGTGAATTTAATTAAAGACTAAGGGTTTATTTTATAATAGTAACTTAAAAATTATTTATCTTCACCACTGTTTTACAACATTCAGATGGAAAATTGAATAGTAAAAAATTCTTTATCATATATTTTGTTACAATTTTCTTATCACTGAAAGTCCTTCAATATTAAAATAATACTTTGATAAACATTAAAACACACAAGTCCTTTTATAGGCGTATTAACTATTTAAATAGAATGATAATTAACGAATAACTTTAATCGGGATAAAAATGAAGTTTTCATAATTTCGATGTCATTGATCAATTCATTGCGTACAATGACGAAAAACTTGTATTTAGGAAAATTCGGAGAAATTCGCAGGCGCATTAGATATTACTCATTGCAATGTTAAACTTGTTCTGTGGATACATCTTTTGTTTTTTAATTTTAAGAATCAAAGATGACGTGTCTTGTGAAGACTAGAATACTTTCAAAAGAATAAAGATACATTTGTTAATTGGAACGTGGATAAAATACAGGAGTTAAATGTTTAGTTATATGTTTAAATATTGGAAAGGAAGTTAGCCATCTTTAAGCGGGAGTATGTCATATCCGTTTCGTTCATGCAATAGTAACGGAGAGGGGTTAAGACAAAATAGGTTTCTTGATGGCACATAAGAAACTGTGAACATCGCTAAATTGTAAGAAACAGCAATCGACGATTAAAACAAAATCGATTACATTTAACGTTAATGGCAGAAGAACATGTTTACGGATATAATCCGACGCCAGGAGTTGACGGAGAGTCTGTACGTAACTATTTTGACAGTTTGACAAGTATAGGTTGGATTTTTGATTGATAGACTTCAGGAAGGGTGTTACTTCCAAAGAGTTGTTGATTTTATGATTAGTAATATTGCTGTGCTAACGTTGCAAGTTTTTACTCAATTGAAAATCATGATGCGAGTTGTTTTAATTATGTTTACTTATAGAGAAATACTGATCAACAATATCTATAAATTGTAAAATGATTACAAGTGGGTTTATTATATAAAATGCACAAAAGTGGATAAAAAGTTCTTGTCATATCGTTGGCTATACGAATGAACGAGATAATCAATGGTTTAATGATTCATAAAAAAATTATAATTTCTTATAAATTTATTTATATATATATATATAAATAAGTTATATTTGATACTAATAACTGACACAAGTTATTATACAACAATTGTTCATTTCAGTTAATAACTACTATTGAATTCTATCTTAATACCTGGATTTTTATGTTTTTTGAACAGAGAAATGAAACCACCAGTAAGTTGAGACTAAAAGTGATCGCTGCGCACCAATTAGCGAAAAAAGACATTTTTGGTGCAAGCGATCCATATGTACGCGTTGATTTAAATACTATAAATGGTGATCAAACAGTGGATTCTGCTCTTACAAAAACAAAAAAGAAGACTTTGAATCCCACATGGGAAGAAGAGTTTATATTTAGAGTAAGATTAATGCAATATATTTTGATGACACAGCAAAATAAATATGTATAAATCTGATATGCAAATAAAATACATTTTTGATCTGTAGGTTAAACCTGTTGATCACAAATTAGTGTTACAAGTTTTTGACGAGAATAGATTGACAAGGGATGATTTTCTTGGAATGGTAGAATTAACATTAATTAATTTGCCTAAAGAACAAGAAGGTCGTACAATTCCTACTAGACGTTATTTACTTCGACCCCGTAGGTAAGTACTTTTGTAATGTATGCTTGGAGCTACATATTTTAATGTTTTGAGACTTTAATTTCTGAGCTTATATTTTAAAATGATTTGTTAATGAATTTTTATGCAATGTGAATTCTCAATTAACTGCATCTGTATTTTTATTTTATTCATTAACTTTTATTGTCTTCATATTTATATGCATTATTTTGAATCATAAAAATTATAATATTTTGCAACGAGTCAGTTTTCTTATTTAGTTCATTATAATATTTTTTTTTTGTATATTTTGTTTGCAAATGCAAAATGAATAACTTACGAGGATATGGCTAGTAATCATTCCAGTCAGCGTTCGAGAGTGAAGGGTACATTGGAGGTATACCATGCATATATTTCTGACACGTCAAGCGTAGACAATGATAATGGAGATGCTGCATCTGACTCAGGAGGGTGGGAAATGGTACAACAACCAAATAATAGTCCTGTGGAACAGGTTGCAGATGTATGGCCAGTTGTGCATGCATTTACTATGCATGGATTAACCAATTTTAAACATTACAATTACAATAAATAACATTCTATACTAATTTCTCTTAGGTTGTCCTTAACAGACCTTTACCACCAGGATGGGAAGAAAGACAGGATGCGAATGGACGAACATATTATGTTAATCATATAGCAAGATTTACACAGTGGGAATGCCCAACAGAATCGTATGTAACAGATATTATAATTGTCATGTTATAGCAATACGTAAATAACGATATTTGTAAGATATTAAAATGTTTTTACAGTACTACTTCACCTAGTGGAAATATGACAATTGAAAGAAATTTCAGTACAGCAGCAACTGAATTTCAGCGACGTTTTCATATTAGCGCGGATGAAGAAAATAGACACAGAAGTTCCATTAATCAGGTAATATTAAATCATTTATTTGCAACAAATGCAGTAAGAAAAATATAATTTATAAAATTAAAGTTCTTGTACATTAGCTTTTACAGTAAGATATTTATGAAATAGAAATTGAAATGTAAAAATATAGTGTATATTTGTTTTATTTACGTTAAACTTCGAGCAATTTGAATGCATTTTATTATCATGACTAATTCTTCTATAGTACAATGTTCTGTTTACACATGTCTTATGTTCTATTAAATTTGTATAGTAACATTTATATTTTACGTATGTGTGTATATAAACACGTACACACACACGCACAAAAAGTAGGATTTACTTCTTTATTATTATTTCACTCTTTACTTATAGAAATTACATTATGTACTATCTTATAATGCTGTTTTATTGTGTTAGGAATTTAATAAGATAAATAATCAACGAAATTTTTTCACAATTTACAAATATTGGTAGTTCTATTTAGTATTTTTAGGTGCAATATATTTTAGCAACTACAGATGTATGCTTTTTCTATACTTACTTATCTTAATATGTTATGGTATCATAATGAAAAATACTATTGTAACTGATGATTTACTAAGAGCTAGATTTGCATGAATTATACAAGGAAAAGATTTGATAAATTCTAGTGTTTCAAGGGTATGATACTTTATTAACCAATAGAGTACCTAGCATGCAGTATGTAGCAATTTTGTGCATGTGTGTGTAAGGATGGTGAAGTTCTTCGCGAGGAAGGTGAAGATTCGGAAACGAGAGATTATGAGATTGAGAATCATAGGGGAGGGGGTATGGGGGATACTTCTTCAGACTCTGGACATTCTCTTGATCAACGTGGCTACCTTAGTGAATGTGAAGACCAGGTACTCGTACATGTAGACATGCTCACTTTCAGTTCTATTCAAAGTTTTTGTTTATATTTTCGTTTCCGCATTACAAAAGTAAAATCCGAAATTCGGGAGAAAAGAAAAATATTTACTTTATAGCACTCCCATCGTGTATACATATATATTTTTTTTTATATAAATAATACTTAAAAAGTGATTTGTTATGAAACTTCACCATGCATTTGCTTCTATTTCCCGGATATATTTGATTAACAAATTTTGTTTATATTTTAAACAATGTAATTCGTATGCATGTCTATACAGAATTTTGCTTTAAATTTGTGTAATTGATACATTGCATGATTCTGCTTAATTCTGTTTTCCAAAAATAATTCCATAATTAACGTATAAATCGTAAATGCTTAATATGTCGTCAAACGTTGAACATGCATAAGATGTAAGTTTATCTTATTGCATAACTAATTGACATTGTTATATGAGCGTGTTTATCATGTGAGTGTGTATTTAATTTATACAAAATCATATTTTGATGTAAAATATGTTAATAACGTTTACAGAGTGACGACAATGTGGATAGTCCAGCTGGATCTAGGCGATCGTCCGAACAAGTGGGTACTGATTTGAGTAAACATAGTTATCTAACAGTAACTCATTGTTCGAATAAACAATTAAAAAACGTTTATCATATAATATTCAGATTGAAAGTCCAAAGCCGACGCTTCCCGTATCAAGCGACGAAGGGTTACCTCCTGGTTGGGGTATGCAAATAGCTCCGAATGGTAGAGTATTTTTTATTGATCATAACGAGAGGACAACAACATGGATCGATCCTCGAACAGGGCGTCCAAGCTCGATACCTAACCACATTGCCCCTTCTACTACATCAAGAAGCGATTTAGATCAACTTGGACCTCTTCCCGAAGGTTGGGAAGAAAGAGTTCATACCGATGGACGAATATTTTTCATCGATCACAGTATGTTTATAGTAATGTTTAATCATGTAATAGATAAAAATGTTCAGTTTAACTACATTGTGTTCTCCCTTCACCTTGTTTAGATACAAGAACAACACAATGGGAAGATCCACGTATGTCAAATCCTCAAATTGCAGGACCGGTGAGTGTAATACTTTGCAATGTTAAAAATTAACGTTTACTAAAAAATATAGTATGAAAATTCTATCAAATTAATTTTATGGTATTTATACAGGCTGTACCATATTCAAGGGATTATAAACGTAAATACGAATATCTTAAATCCCAGTTAAGAAAGCCTGTAAGTACGGAACACAATTAGAGAATTATTTTGGGGTACTTTTATTAGTATCGTTATAACATTATGGTTATGTTATTTGCCTTTTAGAACAATGTTCCTAATAAATTTGAAATCAAAGTTAGCCGAAATAACATTTTAGAAGATTCGTACCGTATAATTAGTTCAGTCAATCGAGTCGAAATACTAAAAACAAAATTATGGGTTGAGTTCGAAGGGGAAGTTGGTTTAGATTATGGAGGGCTAGCTCGAGAATGGTTTTTCCTCTTGTCGAAAGAAATGTTCAATCCTTATTATGGATTGTTCGAATATTCCGCTACGTAAGTATATTTACGATTTAGTACATCTCCCGTATAGTATACGATGTAACGGGTAATAACAATTGGAATTGTTCGTAGGGATAATTATACTCTACAAATTAATCCTTTCTCGGGAGTATGCAACGAAGAACATTTGAATTATTTTAAATTCATAGGGCGGATTGCTGGAATGGCCGTTTATCACGGGAAATTGTTAGACGGTAAAATTTATACTGCAGTAAAGATATAGAAATATTTGGTAATTTGACAAATATTTGGTAATAATAAACGAAGTTGTTATTTCTTTTTTACAGCGTTTTTCATTCGTCCATTTTACAAAATGATGCTGGGTAAATCTATTGATTTAAAAGACATGGAAAGCGTTGATTCGGAATACTACAATTCGTTACTGTGGATTAAGGAAAATGATCCTAGCGAATTGGAACTCACGTTTTGCGTCGACGAAGAAAGTTTTGGACATACCTCTCAAAGAGAACTCAAGCCAGACGGTGCTAATATTCCACTGACAGATGAAAATAAGGACGAATACATTGGTTTGGTGATACAATGGCGGTTCGTGTCGAGAGTTCAAGAACAGATGAATGCATTTTTAGAAGGTTTTAATGCTCTTATACCGCCAACGTTGGTAAAAATATTTGACGAACACGAATTGGAATTATTGATGTGTGGTATTCAACACATTGACGTGAAAGACTGGAAACAGAATACGTTGTACAAAGGAGATTATCACGCAAATCATATTGTTGTCCAATGGTTTTGGCGAGTAGTACTTTCATTTAGTAACGAAATGCGATCTAGACTTTTACAGTTTGTTACTGGTACGTCTCGAGTGCCGATGAACGGTTTCAAGGAACTTTATGGTAGCAATGGACCACAGTTGTTTACAATTGAAAAATGGGGCACACCGGACAATTATCCAAGAGCTCATACTTGGTAAGTATCTAATTTTCAGTCAATGACACCGATTAAAAGCTATAGCAGTTTTTGCTTACACCGTTATTTTTATTTTGTAAACCACGTTGAATAGATTTAAAAGATATTGTTTCATATCTGATGGTCAATATTCCATTTCCAGTTTTAATCGTATTGACCTTCCTCCTTACGAAAGTTATCAACAACTCAGGGAGAAATTGATTAAAGCAATTGAAGGTTCTCAAGGTTTTGCTGGAGTGGATTAGCACGAAATACCCCTTTTCATGATGATATCTGTAATATAATGTGTACATATATACATACATATACATACGCAATCGTGTATATTATCTAATATGATGAACTACTTAACAGGATAAACATCTTTCTGCACTCCGAAGGCTTAGATGTCTTTTAACTGCTAGTTACAATATTGAGACAAATCAGAAAAAAGTATGTTTAAATATTACTTAGCCGCTATCAATAGTTCAAAACAATTTTATGCACTTTTAAAATCATAAGCTATATTTAGAAAAGAAAAAATTTGGAAGTAATCTCAAATACTGCTTCAGACACTTATCAACTACAATTTATTAACTCACTTCACTTTTTAAACGTAATTTCGTATTTTGACTGTTATACTTTTAAAACAGTTTTTTGGAAAAAATTTTGTTCGTCACTATAGGAAAAAATATTAATCTGATATTAATTGTAAATAACTTTAAGATAAGGTTATAATCGATCAATTACTTGTCTTACTTGGTTGATAAAAATGCCTTGTTACAGAAGGAATTTATGGATACGAACTTACAAATTAAAAAATAATAAATTGCAATTGAACTCGTTATATTTTGATTACGTTCGCATTGGTATGATGGAAACAAAATTTGTAATGTTGTTATGTATACAATGACGCTATGTAATTTATGACAAATTGTATGATTAAATTCGGAGTTAATTTTAATTTTAACGTTGAAACCAGCTTTTCCAAAACGAATGTCTTCAAGGTAGTGATTTTGTTTGTTTATATTTTTTACAAAAAAGAAAAGACAGATGTTCCATGGAAATATTTGAGTTTAATTTTCTGTAAGGATATGAAAGCGTGATATTCAAAAAAAAAATTTGTTTAAACCTTTCCTCATGGATTTTCTATTGTCACAACGAAAACTGGAAAATCTATTACGTTTTGTAAAAACGTGTAATCATAAAAATATATAAATAAGAGAAAAAGATCGAAAAAAGATTATGTTGTTAGAAGATGTAATAAGAAAAATCGTAGATATTCTAAAATACGTAACTTTTTTATTGTAAAAAACGTTATTTAATTAAATAATTCACGCGAACTGAACTGATAACAGACGTTGAACTGATGTTACTTGGTTTATTTGCGTGACATGTAAAAAATGTTGCCTATATAACAACTATTGTTCTTGTATTATGTTCTCCTGAGAATCGATAATGAAAAGCTATATTGTGCTTAGCTCATTGTATATAGCATTAGAAGGAAAAGAAGGAAAAGAAAGACGAATTTGCTTATGTATTGTACATTATGACAATATACGAAAGAATGAATACATTAGATTTTTTTCTTTATCTGAAAGTGATACTATACAACGCACGAAGTTAACTAACCGGAAATTCCGTGTTTAGCGTTACCTGTAAATGCCTACTTTGTACGATAACAACTATTCCGAGAATGTAACAAGCGTTCTAACAAAAGATATTTAGCATTTAAAGCTAACGAAACATTCCATCCTGTTTGTACAGCTTATTTTATTGTAAACAGATACGTCCCGTTAGATAATAAATAATTATTATTACGAGACAAATTTTGTGGCCTTAAATTCTGATTACTTTGAATTTTACGTATTCCATGCGTTACTATGGCGAGCTTTCGAATTACATATACATGTCTTAGAAGGTAATTTAAAATGGAATAATCTATTGTGATGTATTTTTTGAACGCGTAACTTTATTTCGACGATTGTAAAATTTTCCTTTATCTTGTTAACTCAAAATTGTATTCGGACAGAAACGTAAGATTACTAATCACCTACATATTTCATCCGCACCTACTTACCTAATCGTTTTTTTGATTTTATCGTTGAATAATGTTCACGTATTATACCGAACAATCTAGTTCTTGTTACCGCGTTTCAACGTATCGTTTTTAAGAGCACCTTTGCAAAATAATTTCGTTGTTAAATTTAGGTAAAAAGCTACTTAATTTTTCCTTTTTCTTTTATAAATATTTAACTATCGTGTATAACAAAATCGATTTATCGATTGGGCGTACAAGTCGATGAAGATATGCCTGACTTAACCTGCAATGTATCTCCCTTTTAGTTTGTACATAAATATAAGAGCATGTATCTTGTAATATATATCGACTACAAGGATGTATGCATTTGTACAACACTTGCGACAAATGAATATGTAACAAAAACATGCTTGTAGATTTAAGTTCTTGCGATTATTTACTATTAACAGAATATGGCGAAGTTATAAATATATATATCCTAACAGTGGTTAAGCGTTAATACTATAATTAATTATCTTAAGATTACGATAAATTATGTTCTTATATGATATTGTGAAAAACGAGTCTATATATATATATATATACATATATATACATGTACAATATATATTTATATATATATATATATGCACGCAAATAAATTACATTGTAAAATGCAAGATATTTCTAGATTGAATATTTTCATTGTATCCTGATGTAAAAATATAGAACCCAATTTTGAAAGGTGAAGATCAGCGTATAGACGCTAAGGTTCCTTGTTAAAAGTTCAGTAAAATAGTTTTTACACATAGTTTTTGATGTTTCAATATGATAGAATTATAGCACTGTATCAGCTTTTACAACATTTAAATGTAGACGTTTTCTCGTTTCATACTTCAAAAATGAAATAATTAAATAAAATTATGTAGCTCTGACAATTTATTCGGAAATACGTAGTATGCAACTACATTCGATCGTTTGTATTTTCGCGGCGAACCGCGAACGGAGAAGTTAAGAGAGGTACCGTCAGATGGTGGTAGTCGCGAGCACATCCGCAGAATCAAAAAAGACAGCTGGGAAGTGTAACATCACACATCGATTCGGCGGTCCTACGAGGCCGAAAAACTTTTTCGTTTCCGCGTTTGTTGCGGACTACTCGCGTTCCATCGTCAAGTAAACGGTGGCTCGTCGCGTTCGTTCGATAGAAACGCGTGTGGTGCGGTGTACAGAGTGATCGTTTCGCGAACCGATGTGCCGATAGAAACGTGACTGTTGGTTATGCGGTGGTTCCTGTCACGGACAGCAGTAGCCCTTGTTCAACCCCCGTTTCACGAGTCTCGCAGCAACGAAGGAGGGAAGCTCTGCATGATACAAGCGTGGAGGTCACTGCATTGCGGTGAGTACAACGAAATGTTATCGTTCACTTTCATCGATATCGTGCCGAGTCGAGGTCCGTTTTTCCGTAAAACCGATGCGGGGTTCGTTACCCTCTCGAACGGTCAGTGTTACATCGGCGATTTCGATACGGAAAAGCTTCGTGCACTCGAATATTTTATACTCCTTCGATTCGATGTCGATGTGTTCTTCAGTAAAATAAAATTAGCACATTTTCAAAAAGAAGGTATATACGCGAAAAATATTTTCCAGGAACTCTATTTGGAATGGTTGATTTTGCAGCGACACGAGGATCGCTTTTAAGAATGGAGCATGCCAACGAGTTTTCATTCATTGGACGCGTGACGCGTTTTCATGATTCCGCCGTCGAAAATTTGAATAGGAAATATTTTTTAAACGGAATTAGAAATCGTGCATACAATTAACGTTGCATTTCGATTTTGTTCGCGACATCGGGATGGCATCGAATTTTCGGACGGTCCAAGGTTCTGTACGCGTGCATAAAATATTTGTATGCGCACGCAGAGGTACACGGTGTACCCGAAAGGTGTCGACGAACCTAACGTCGCGACATTAACCGAGAATCGTTTCAAAGCGCTCTTGTTATCGTTGCTTTCTCGTCGGCAAACGAGCAAACACACATTTCGTTAACGTAACAAGCCCGGTGACCGTGCAATAAGAACGAACAGTGTGCTCCGATACGGCATTGTGTTCAATTGAAAATTAGATTTAGGACGTTACATTTTTTTTTCAAACTAATAATGCACGATATATCTTATCGCATATACGTGTCATTTAAAACAATTTTTAAATTTTAACATTCTTTTTTTAATTCTTTTTCAAATTTTCTTCGACGATTTCGATATAACCACTTATAATTTTCAGTAATTTTAGGTTATTTTAATGGATAAAACAAACAATTACTGGGTGGTAGAATTATTTAAGTCGATTCTCGGGCACAGTGCATGGGTACCTCGTAATTTGATTTTCTATTTTCGAATTTCTGGTTACACGATTAAGTGAACGTCAGCAAAGACAGATGTTCGAGTTAATCGACAGCTGTATATCAAAGTGCGAGACGAAAATATTAAATCTTGTATTAATATAGAAACTGTCAGCTTTTTTATACCTATAACGAAATGTTTTATAATAAAGTAGAACTTCATATTGTGAGGGAATATTTGACGAATCAACATATAAATATTTGAATAAATAAATAACAGATGCATTGAAATATCGCGAAAATAGTAGATCAAACTCGTTAATAATAAAAAAACACTGTTTAATGAAATTTTAGAGAAAATCTAGTTAGAGATGGCTGAAAACAACGTAATACATGTCTGAGCAAATTCGATTTCTCCAGGGCAATAATTTTACTGCCTAGGGTGAACCATAATTAAACCACGCCTCGATAGTCGTACGATGGAGCTATAAAGTGAAATATAATAAATGTCAGAGAAATAAAACTAACGTCCATAAAGTGGGAAAATGTTAATGACTTTTGACGCGATTGCCTCTCCAATTATGGCCAGTGCGTCATTCGAATTCACCTGGATTTGATTTAGTAAAATAAGTATGTTGCGAAATGTTAATGATGGAAACGCGATGCAAGGTGGTATTGATTTTGAGCGCAAGGTGAAGAACAGTACCGTTTTCGAGCCGTGGACGATGGAGATTAATGGAAAGAAACGTGTATTGGCTTTTCTATCGCGTAGTCGGCCAAGTCTTCAAGATCGTTTTCTTCCCCTCTCGAAGGTTTACCTAAAAGCAGTCTCGTCGCGTAACAACGACGTCAGTTTTTTTTTTGAATATCATGCGTCTTATCTGAAACCTTTTTCGGTCGTTTTCGATGCAAGGCTTTCCCGTATGTTCGTTATCGATATTGAGCCCGGAAGAGGTCGACCACAAACGATCCTCCGATAGCCGGAAACCGAGGAACGTTTGCTTTCGTCCATCACTCGATAAATCAACATCTATGATGGTTGTCGCGTTTATTCGATTTCGGGAAAGCGACTCTTTTCAAAAGAGAACTCGTATTCGATCATGTCCACCGTTCGAGAATGTTATCAATCTCGATGCCGACGTTAAATAATTTATTATATTTTTGTCGAGACATATACATATTCTGGCAATGCTATCGAACCAAATTTCTGGTTCATTTTAAACACTTGAATACTCGGAGTATATGGAGTACGACATAAACGTAAACGTTATATACATATCGTAAAACCGATAGCTTAAATTATAAGTTTTTAGACATTCCGTCTAGAGACGGAAAGGAATAAACACGAAATGTAGTATCTCGAAACAAGACCAAAGGACTTGGTTAGATACGAAACTATTCGACCGACAGACTAACACCTTTACGTTAACTGTATCCAAAGTGTCGCTATTCTTCAGACACGCTGCGTTGGAAGCACGGCTCAAAGTGGCTTCAGCGATTCCTCACGACGTACTTTCGTTAAATTAAACGCGAAGCTATCCAGTTTCCGAAGTTGCAACGCGTAGTCGAGCGAAACACGTGTCATCCGATTCCCTCGCCGGTTACTCTCAGTCTTTGCAATAATTGTACACGTAACTTCGTGTCTGTTTGACCGCATTAATTTGAAGCGATGTCGAGTGAAATCGGGTCACCGTCAAACGCATCGAGAAAACGTTGCTTTCTCGGAGAGCAAATATACCTTTACAATACGTATAAATGTTATAGCGATCGAGTACGATCGATAAGATCGAATATTTATTCTTGACAGGATAACTTGATTGGACAAAGGCGGGCTGGTATATTTCCATGTTATAGTCTCGTTCATGGCAATGTAAGAAAAGTGCAGCGTAACAGGAACGAGGAGGAAGACAACGTTGTCGAATATTTGTAGGAATTTGAACGGAATTTCAGCGTTTCAGAATGGATGATCAAGTACGTGTTCGAGTACCGTATCGTACTAAAATTGCACGAAGATCGACGCGTGTCGCTCGAACGATGTCCCTTGTTAGAGGGACAACAACAGGGCCGTAACGTTTCTATAAAATTGTTCGTTCGATACGTGTACGTAGCTCGTTCGAGGGTGGTTGTCGCGCACAGGTCTTTTTTTCTCGCTCGAAGACGTACAGGTCGAGAGGGGTGTAAAAGTTGGATTACGTGGAAAGTGTGGAATGGCGGTGTCGCAATCCCATACCGTGTGCCGTACAGTCGCGAGCTACCAGAACTCTTGCGCGTTTCACCACGATTTCTCGACCCGTTTCGCTTTGCCGTTCGCGCCGGTGCTCTTCATCGATATATACGTTTACCTCCGGTCAATCATTATCGACTTTCCTTTTGCACGGCTCCCTTTGTGCTCCGTGTTCCCGCATCAGTGATTCAACCATCGCTACGGCACGATAACAATATTTTGTCGACGGATAACGCGATCTTCCCTGGACAAAGGGGAGGCCAAGACACTGGAGGGTGGCCACCACCTTAAGCCGTTTGTTCTCGATCTCTTCCTCGCAAGCTTCTTTCGTGTTTCTTCCACGTTCAGGCGGGTTTAAAGGGATACAAAGTACCGATCGTTCTATGTTTTTTCCCTTCAACCAAGACCCATCAGATTACCTTTCGGATTTCGTTCCTTTCGTTTTACGCGCGCGTTTCTACCAATTTCTGTTCCTTCGTATTTTCGATTTGTTCGAAAGATTGCTCTCGATGCTTGTCGAATACCGGTGTAATTTAATCGAAAGTCATTTTTATTAACAGTAATGTTCGTTGAATCGTTAAGTGTCGGTTGAGTGATTTCGAAAGAGAAAATCTACCACGATTCGATGACACCGAATTACCGCGAAACGTTAGCAATGTAAATGTTATATCGAAATCCGTAATCTATCGATGAAATATTTGCATAACAATTTTCACCGGACATTAAGCTCGAAATCGATGCGTTATCGGTTGACACGCAACGATCGACTATTGGTTACAACTATCTATCCCACGTGTCTTGAGTCATTTTTTAAACACCCTGTAAATTGTTACGTACAAAAGAATAGGATACACGAAGGGAAAAAGAAAGAGAAATCTATCGCGACAATAGGAGTTTTTCCATAGCCAGCATCTCCGCATAGCCATTGCGATAGCGAAGAAAGTGCTTTTATTCAACCACGTAAGAACGAATCGATTGCTAAAACTGCCGTTAACCGACTGCCGCCGGATAAAATTCTTTTTGTCGCGAGAGAAACTCTGTTCGTTCGGGCCGTAGAATCGGAAAGAAGCGGAAGGGTATCGCGAAGGATGCGCTATCGATGTGTTCGTCGTTTCATCAAAGTCCCTCGTTCAAGGCCGGTCAGAGATACGTCGTTCTCATCTTTGGTCGCACGATCAATCGTAGTTCTCTCTTTCCCCTTCTAGTTTCGCCAATGTTGAGGCCATAGACCTCGCTGCGACATTCTGAAAGTTCGAAATGAACCTCGTGGCATATAGAAAAGCGAATTTGCCTGGTATTTCGTTTAATATTCTTCCCTTCTTACTACATCTTTCTTGGCCTTTGCTATTAGTCGAAAGAATGGATAGTGGTCGAACTGGTAGTACAAAGTCGGGACGGAACACGCGTTACGCGAGCAGAAACGGAAGCTATTCGCGAAAGAAGGTCGAGAAAAGTGATCGAATAGGTACGCTGGAATTACGGAGCCTCGAGCAGAAAGTTGGACCGCTCGCGTCGATTCTAAAGAAACAAAGGAGCATCGAATCGTACCTGATCGCGATCCGTGTACGTACGCGCGACGACAGGCACGCGAGATATCCGCATTGCGGTTACACGAGCTTTTTAACACTTTGTGCCCGTGCACGGGCACAGTGTGTACGATACGCACCACCGCAGCCAGTAAACATCAGACTCGCGTGTGTCGGTGACTGCACGGTCGGTGAGTGTCGTCCTCTGCAAGCACAAAAGCGAGACAGGGGAGGCGAGTGGATGAGGACGACGATTACGCTGGCAGCGAGAGGGCGAGGGTGAGGCAAGGGTGAAACGAAAGGGAAGCAGGGGCGAGAGGGGGTCAAAACACGATATTAGGTTTGGACCAGGTCTATGTATGCATGTATACACATATGTACACCCCCGGTGGAAGATCGCAGGACTAAACGCGAGCGGAACGCTCGGTACGCCCCTGGAATTGCATCCATTTTCGAGAGAGACCTCAGTCTCCTCTGATAAGCTATATACGCGTACATACACTGCCACGGAGTAATATATCGCGAGGCGAGACGTCGGGTTGCGAGCGCGATCTCGGGAGAATCGGTTCCACCAGCCTGCTGGGACGAATCTGCGAGCACACCTGCCGTCTACCATCGACGGAGAATAACAACGCTAGTAGCGCGATCGTACGTTGTTAACGCTTCGATTGCCGTGTCGATTGTACGTTGACGACAATCGTTTATTCGACAATCTTTACAGAAATCTGTCGAATCGAGTTTTCTCCTTTCGGCACTCGGTGCACAAATCGCAACGACGAGACTCGACACCGACTTATTTCGGTCTAATCGCGAGTGCCAACGCGCGTTTCAACGTCGATCGAAATCGCCTCAAATAGTCGAAAATCGGAACGTCACCTTACTAATTTTTCCACGGACATTATCTCTCTCCCTCTTTTCTGCTTCGCTTCTGCGCCGATTTCCATTCCCGTCGCATGACAAGAGCCTCGTGGAAAATAGGAGTTTGATTGGGACAGAGGGAATTTCAATCGGAATCCTAGGGCCGTGTCGGCCAGATACGACTACGACGAGCAAGAAGCACGGGGACGAGGAGGTGGAGGAGGAGCAAGAACGCTGATTCCACCGTCGTCGACGAGCGACGACGCCGACGACGGCTTTGCTCGTAAATAACATTTGCCTGTTCGCGTAGGAATGAAGTTACGACCGCGGAAAGGGGAGGTGAGCGGAAGGAAAAAAAGAAAGGCGGAAACGAGGGTAGAAGAGGAAGAGTGCACCGGTTGTCGCGGGCAAACAAACGGGCGAGTTACAAAGCGTCCAAGGCCTCGGTCGAACTGTATCTCGATGAAAATCGGAGAATATGTACGTTCGGGGAAAACCGAGGCGACCGAGGCTTTAGCTATCGATTCGACTTGTTCCAGAGGCGTCGCGATAAACCTACAAATTATAGTTGAACGTGTACGCGTTGAAATTTCCATTCACCCTCGCCAACTTCGCGATATCTTTGGAAGACGACGCCCGGTACCGACATCCTAAAGCTACTAATCAGAGCATTCGATGCGCGGCAACTTAACATCTGTTAGACTTATCGTTGATCGTAGCGGTCCGAGAGAGAAGTAAGTTCATTTTTTCGCGTTAATATCCTTCCAAGAACTCGAGATCGTTTTTTGGAAGAAAAGGGAACGAAAGTAGGAGAAACTCGAGCAGAGAGGTCGCTTTAAAGATTTGAAATTGCACGGTACGAAGGCGCGACACGAGCAGAAACGAAAAGTCACGGTGCTGGTAACAGGATTTATCGCGTTCTTAGATCGTGCATCACGATACCCTGGTGAATTTACAGCTGGTTCCCGTGCACCAGGTAAAAATCGATGAAGAAGCTCTGTCCCGAGAATATCGAAGAGGACTTTCGAGCAGGAATACCAAGCGATTTTCCTCGAATCTAGTTCAGCGGAGGATACCTTGGGTCAGTAGATATTCCCAGTCCAAGATACTCGGGGACTCGGCGTTATATTTTCGTTGGCGAAACCATCTGAAAACACTGGAAGCTTCGAGATCGGTATCGAATACCGAGGAAATTTCGTCTTGTTTAATTTGCAAATTGTTGCCAAGTCGAAAGCTTTGAAAATCGACTTTCGAACGATTTTCGAAAGAGATGCACGCGATAAGTTAGTCTCGGTGAAAAGTGAAAAGGGGATGTTCGCTCGAAGAGAGGATGAAAGGGAGCGGAAAAAGGAATAGAAAAAGAGAAAGAAAAAGGGGCATAGAAAGAGGAATGCACACGTTAGAATTCGCACAGACGAGCAGAGCCGCGCACCGATTTTCTCGATATTTCGGCTGTTCCCTGTTCCGAATTCCCCCGTTGCGTTGGTCCTTTGGAATAGTCGAGCGAGCAGCCATCGTCGCTCTCTATGTACTTTCGGACGCGGCTTAATCACCGTGAAGGCTTCCCTACCGTATTTCCCAGTGAACGAGAAAGGATCCGGTCTTTATCTCGAACAGCACACGTTGCGTCCCCGCCAGGATTATTCCGTATCCATTCGGTCGCTTCGTTAATTTCTGCCCATAGAATTACGATAGTTTGGCTTCCAAACGCGATATCGACCGATCGAACCGTTCGCTTCTCTCTCCTCTTATTTTCTTTTCTTTTATCTCGTCTTCTCTCGCTTTCTCTTTCTCCGCGCTGCGTTACACGCTAACGCGTTCGATTTATTTAACGCGTTGTATCGCACTTCAAGATTATACGCCGTGGAAACGAACGAGTCTTCAAAATATGTCCTTTACGACTACGTTTTGCAGTCTATCGTTTCGTTTTCGAGATAAAATTATGCGAAACGTTTGTACGACGTTGCGTAATCCAGAAATTAACGAGCATTCCTCGTCGAGGATTTTCGGAGCGAATATTCGATTCGACTCGTAACGATGGTTTGGAAGGTAAAGAGCCTCTCGCGCCAATCTTTCAACGATCTTACGGATTTCTGTTGTCGAGAAAAGAATCGTTATTGAGCTCGAATCGAACGAAAAATAAATACGCGGAATCGAACTTGGAAGATTTAACGAGAACAAGTTTTTCGTGGCTACGTTGTTGATCGATCGAAATGGTTCTGTTTGGCCTGGTTCCTTCGTATCGATAGGCGCGCGCGGGCGCGTTATTGAAATTCGCACAGAACGTTGCAGCAGGGATTACGTTATGGTTGACCCGCGTGCACGTAGCTTGAACTTTAGTCCTAGCTACCGTACTTCATAAATATGCTGGCTATAACCATAAAATTCTAACCAGCCGATTACGGTTATGGCTTTATTCGCCGCCTACGTAACGATAGCCACGTACCCAGGCTTTCTCGTCAATAAAATCTGCTCGACCGTACGTTCAAACACGCCAAAAATCGTGCCGTAAGTCGCAGCAGCTTTTGCTCAAAATTGGTAAACGTTCATCGCCTCTGCTTCTGCAAATTGTTCGATTCGGTTCTTTTCCGATTAATTTTTTATCCTCCTCGATTTGACAAGATCAGTCGTATTTGTTACCGATTATGAATATTCTTTTAATGTAAAAAGATGGAAAAAGATGGAAAAGCGACAAAATTTTGAAGCGAAGTAACGGTACGGAAAGCGTTTCGGTCGACCAACCGGAATGACTCGTTCACGGAAAAGAAAACAAAGAAATGGAGGGAAAACTCGGTTTTCCCTGCTTCTCACTGACTCTTCTCGGAAGCTTGTTCAAAACTCGTTGAAATTTCAAATGTTCAACGCCGTATGACTAATTATATTATCGTTAAATAAATTAGAAGGAACAAGAGAAGGATGGGTGGGGCAGAATCGTGCAAAAGATCCGTGGACCAGCGAGCGTACGTTGAGACCTATTCACCTCGATGTTTTTTCCCTCCTTGTGCACGTACGCGTTATACAGGGTGCTTCGCTACGTTTCTGGCTAGTTTCGGTGGTAGACGTCTATAACGTTTAAACATCGCAGTCGTTTTTTCATTCGTTTAGATAATTGGAAAACTTCTCGAATGGCGAGTATTTAGGAAAAACAAACTGAATGGCTTAAAGACGAAGAATTCTTAACGAATTGGGACAAAGAAAACAGTTTTTTGCACCTGATGGGATGAATCGATTGGTAAAAATTGGACAATGAAATTTTAACAGCGAACTGAATAGAGACTAACGAATCCGGTGTAAAGAGATCGCGCGTGGATTATGCACCGAAATTATTTCCACGCGTTACAAATCACCCTATATATTTTGTGGGCGTACCGCTTTCGCACGAGCGCTCTCCGTAATTATGCCTTGCCCTTTGCGCGAGAGGTGCGTCACCGTGAACGAGACGGTGCAACCTGGTCTCGTACGTTCCCCTAACGCTGTATTTATCGTTTCGGGATGCGACACTCGCGCTCGCGGAATCTCCGTTCCTCGCTTCTCCGTGCTTCCTCGCACGTTTCTTCCTTCCAGTTTGCTGCTTTCGCCGGAATTTCATTGCGTCGCGATACGATTTCTAGCGGCAACCGTGACGACGATGGTGCACTTTCACCGCGGCAACCATACGTTTCTCCGTTTCGCGTGTTCCCATAAAAGCTCGCGCGATATCCTCGCGTTTCCCTCTTCCCCTTTTTAAACGTTCTTTATCGCGTGAAAAGTCACGGAATCCGAATCTCAGACTTTGTACGAGTCGCGGAGCTTTTCTGCTGACCCGTATGAAAATCATGCAAACGGCCGGGTAGCGATCGAATTAAACTCCCTGCTCTTCCGCGCTATTTTTGTTATCTCCGTACTTAACGATGCATAATATAATCTCCGGCCGTTATCCGTTTCGCCATTCATTTCACGTTAACGCCAAGGGTCTTCTTATCCCGTCGAGTCTTTCCGAAAGAACAAGTCGTTCCGTCGTTGTTCTCGTTTTTCTCTTCCTCCTTCTTTCGCTTTCGGTCTTACGCCATGTTTCGTACGCAAAGAAACGCCTAGTTAGCGGCTGCTCCAACGAAGAATGGCACGGATTTTAAGGATTCCGCTCGTACGAAAGAGTGCACGGTATTTCGTTGTGGGGCTTCTCGATAACTTGCCGCGAGCAAGTACATTCTCGGCATGGAATTTGGGCAAGAAGATCCGAATTTATTTGGTAGGGGTTCGATGGAGTGTTAGAAGAACGACAGGGGGAACACTCGAGGAAAGCGTATGCTGCGGGGAAACTTTCGAATCCACGCTAAGAAGATTTGTACGAATAAGTTTCTCGAGAAAGGGAATGCGACGTCGAAGTTTGCCCTGCCACGTGTATCCTGTACACCTCGTGTACTGTCGCGTCCGGTGCCCCCGATGTTCACGTGTCTCGTGACCCGTGCAACTCGAGTTAATCGTGCCACGTGCCCTACGAATTTTCGCGTTCGGTCAATTTAAATTTCGTAGTTCGAAGCTCTTGATTAATTTTAAAATGTAAAATACCAATTCGTCTTGTACGCTTCGCACGCACGATCACCGTCGACTCGTAACTCGTCAAGGTGCACGCACGTATCCCGAGGTATCTCCTTTCTTTTCCCTTGATCGAGCAACGAGTAATCGGATATGTCGGAGCGGTTACGTAAAGGATCACTTCCGTGTAGCTTGTCCAGTTGATCGACGTTCGACCAATGTTTTCCGACGTCTCGTATCTTCGGTGTATTCGTTGTGTCTCGATTCAGCGTCTTCTGGAGCGACTCGCGATTCGTCGTGGCTCGATTCGGATATAAATCCATTCGGTGGATGTTTGGCTAGGACCCGCGAGTATCCTTCGGTTAATAGATTTGTATGTTTATTGCCCATGTATGATCTGCCAGTCGGTCGTTATATGTCGTGCAATTTATTCCCGTGTATCCTGGAATCGCGGCTGTAGTGTATACGCGAAGGCGCCTGTACGTCGGGACGCGTCGCGCGACGTTCTTCGTATCGTGATACGACGCGTGCTACTTTGCTCAGTTGGCAGGCTTTTCGTCGAATCGAGTGATGCTGTTATTTCTTTTTTCTCTTTCTTGCTACGAGGAAGAAAGGGGATACGTTTTTCAACTTGGATTTTCCATTTCCCCCTCGATGTCGTACGTTTCGACGCGAAAGGTTCTTCGAGACGATGATACAGCTTGCCTTTTACAGTCAAATCTATCCGTGTACTCGTGAGCAGAGACTCGTTGCGAGATTAGAGGGAAACGAAACGTCGAGAATCTGCCGATTCGAGATAGGTGGATACTCCGCACCTGCCGAAAATTCGTTGTTCGATATCGCGTTTCCTAATTTTCCTTAGCGGTCCTTTGCTTCTTACAAGTTCGAGTAACGATAACGAAGATAGGAAGAAGACGGAAGAAAAAGGACGCTGCTATCGACGCGAGAAATATACATATAATATGTTCTGAAATATGTAGGTGGATCGGTGACCGCGCCACGACGACGCAGTTTCCCGCCGTATAAAATGGTAAACGGAAGAAGGGTTCTCGTGTAATCTACACCCGCGATATCCACGGGTATAAATAAAGAGCGGAATCGATCGGAATTCGTCGCGTTCAATAAAGATAATTAAGGGTAAAAATTACCGTGAATTTCCAACGGTCCCGGTACCATTTAGTATACGGCTCCGGGGTACAACGAGCAGCGGTATCATTCATTTTCCGTGTGTTTCCTATCGAACGAAAAATTAACGCCGTGTGTAATTAACCCTTCCGCCCGCGTGCCGTGTCGGTTCGATATGCCGGCCACGTTTAATTTCACTAATTATACGTGACCAGTAGGGATTGGCTCGCTGTCAGAGCCAACGGCCGCGTCATTATGCGATATCGTTCGGAACTAAAAGGATTAAAATCGCGCTACGAACAAAAAGAAGGGGAAAAAGAAGATAGATGGGCAGGAAAGAGAAAAGTCGGGGAAAATACGAGAAACCGGTGTGTATTGCCTCGGCAAAAGATATTGAAAAGGCTCGAAAAAGTTAAGCAGCGAGCAAAAATCAGACGGAAAAGTCGATGGTAACCGTATGCATGTACGGGGGCGTGCATTGAACGAGGGCGCGGTGCACGGATCCGTTACTCGAGTGCATCTGCACGATGCACCATGATGCACCACGAGGCACGGATGCACGGGATGTAGGCTAGAAGCTGTGCGCATCGTGCCGCAACAAGCTAGCCTCTCCTTCTCTCCTTTGCCCGTGTTTTTTTTCTCCGCTGCTTTCTCCCGTTTCTTTCTCTCTTTCTCTGTCTCTCTCTCTCTCTCTCCCTCGGCAAGGTTGCATTTACAGGAGAACCACCATCGCTCGTATTTCCATCCTCGATGCCTGGGTGAAAACCGAAACGCCCCTGCATCGTCTTCTTCTTCTTCTTCTTCTGTTCTTTTCTCTCGCACGGCGAGATCGGTCGTTCGTCGAACGATGGCCTGAAAACATCGAACGATACGCCGAGATTTTCCATATTAGAATTTTTAAATATTCAACAATGCATCGCGTCTGTCGGGGATACGAGGCGCGTCCAGTTCCCTTTTTACGCATACAGATTGTTTCGAAGTAGCTGTTCAGCGTGGAAAAGTCTTTTACCGTTTTATAATTCGAAATTTCGTTCTTCAGATACGACCGATTAAAAATTTACGAAGAACGTAAGGAAATTTACGCCACGGTATTTTGAAACGCTCTATATGTATATTCGTTGATCTTCTCCCCTTGCCCCGTGACCGATTGCAGCTGCGTTCTCTCGATATTCTAATATCGAAATGATCTTCGCCGGTAAATTACATTTTATACGACGTTTCGTGATAAATTAGGTTCGGCACGTGCTCGCGCAACAATGCCACGATCTTCTCCGAGGATGAATTTTTCGAGACGCGTCCCGTTTTCACGATCGGGCATCGAAAATTGAAGAACGATGAGAAGGTCGTGGTGCAAGATGCGCGTTGCAGCCAGTCGAATGAAAAACCGTTTCCGAATGTCGCGGATATATCTATCGCGTAATTGTTCGAAGCGTTTTTAGTCGTCCATGGTTGTTCCATTGTTGTTCGATAAAATGCTCGTGCACGCGATACAACGCGCGCAAGGGTCTGTGGTTTGCCAAAATCGTGTCGCGTCGATTCTTTATAGGAAACGATCAAAATTTCACGCGACGCGGTCGTAAGTTGGAATTTGTTGGCTTTCCAACGACGAAATAATCTTTGACGATTGCATGCACGACCAGTCTCCGTTCCAGTGTTTCCGGAGTTGCTCGTTAGCGACCTCTTCACGGCATTTCGGTCGACCGAGTACATTCGATTTTTCAGCTGGAATGCAGAGAGCGTAGGCATCGCGCCAGCTTCTCCAGCGGCGGATTACAATTTTTAAATATTCAACGTTCTATGCGAGGAAATACGAGATCGTTCGGTGTCAGCTACATTCTCGATGCTACGATATACGGTAAGATTTGTCTCCGTGGTCGAGAATTTCAGATGACTATTGTGACGTTGCTTCCGGCATTCGTTACCGGAGGGACATTCGTTGCACTCCGAACACCGATACCTAACTTGGAAAACTATGCATTTTCCGAGAATAAGTCTTTTACTAATTTCGTTAATTTGTAGCTTAAATACTTTGCATTTCGAGTCGCTCTGCACGTAGATCCATCGTTTGTTTTTTTCTTACTTACACGGCTGGTTGTCGTCGTTTTATTGGATCTCCGTTCGTCTCGATTCGCCTCTCCGCTAGATTTCAAAATTAAACGAAATAGATATTTAAGCGTTCGAATATGTAGCGACTAGAAAGCACGAGCTTTTACCGCAGTTTTCGACGGTCGCGCCCAGATGATATCCTGGCACGGATATCCAAGGAATACGAAATCGCGTATAACCGTAACGCGTTTCTGAAAATACTTCTCGTCGAGATAGAATCGCGGAACCGATCGGTCGTTATACTTGGAGACGGTCCACCGTTTCCCTTCTTCGATTTCCCTCCCGATGGGCGGGATAGGGTGGGATGGAAGTTTTGACGGTGGTGGCGCCCCGTTGGGTGCCAAGTAACTTTATTGAAAAGTATCTAGGTAAGTCCCGAAGAACAAAGGTAGTGCTTCCCGGTTCCTTCTCCCTCTTTCTTCCTTCTTTCTCCAGTCACCGTAGCAGCTCTCGATCGGCCATGGAACGGAATATTGCCTTTTCGTCGTCGTGCAAGCAAAATCCTTTCCTCCCGCTCGAACACTCGCTGGAAATTGACTCTGCTTATATCGGCTTACCGTCGGCTTTGCAGCCTCTTGGACCGCGTTTCCTTTCTCCTCCTTCGTTACCTCTCTTCTCTCGTTTCGTCTCGTCTCGTCTCGTCTGGCCTGGTCTCGTTTCGTCCCGTCTCCTATCTGCGCGGGTTTCTCTTTCTTGGTTTTGCGTAGGGCCGCGCCTACCGTCTGTCGCGCGTCAGGCCCCTTTGTAACGTTTCTCCCTTCCTCGTGTACGCGATCACGAACACCACTATGGAAGCCACCTTCTTTCACCGAGGAAACGATTTTCTTTCTTGCCAGAATTTTATTTCCTCGTCGAGTCCTTTTCCGATCGGATGAATAATTCATCGTTAAGGAGTTTCGAAGGTGCTCCCGCGTGACGCGTGACCGAGCGTACGTCAGCTTCGCGCGTTACTCGAGCAACGCGTTGACCGCGTGGATGACCCTGCGTCTTCGTTATTTAAAGTGTTGGCTAATAATTTCATCGCGTAAAATAAAGCTGACAACTGCTACACGACTTGTTCAGTGTACAGAATGTAACTACTACACGTACACAGCTATTTACTAGTTTGTATAGGTGGATAATCGTGAATAGATATCTCTGCTCTTCCTCGTCCCTAAAAGTTGGGTTTCTCGTCGCACACGTGGTGTCCCATGACTCACAGTCGTTCTATGCCCCGTACATTTTTCTTACCCTCCATAATATTCCCCGTGCCCTTTTTCCACGCTGTGACCCGAACCAAACGTTCGTCTATCCGTGGGATAGACGACGCGATGCCGTCATCGAGAAGCTCGTTTTTAGACCGATCCAATCGCTTCGATATGTTTCTTAAAAATTTCTCCGACACGAGAACGAACCTGCTTTCGGCCAGTCGAAGACGTATTACGCGTTACGGGAAGCATCCGGATTTTCTTCGCGAGTTTTTCTCGCTACGCTCGAGGCGTGTTTTCAGTTAATTCGAGCAAAGTGCTTCGAACGTTCGTAAATAGCTGTGGAAACAGGCGGATGCGAGAGAATACGAGAGAATAAGAAAGAGAGAGGAAGAGAGAGAGATTAGAGAGGCTGCTGAACTTCTTCTCATACGTTTACCAAAGTTTCCTACTAATTTTACCACCGTACACTCGTTCAACGCCACGGTTCCAAGTATTGTTCTTGACACGAACGAGCAACGAGCAGGGATTCACCGAATTTTGTTTAAATAAATGACGAAAATCGTTAAAATAACTTCGTAACTGCGGGAACTGAGGGAACATTTTTAAATTCAATTTCAATTTATTTCTGGCGTGCTGCCGTGCTTCCGACTGGTCACTGATTTTTTGTCTCTTTATTAATTTAAGCTGTAATTATTTGTAACGGTCTGTCGCGTTTTCCAAATATTTCACAAATTTATTTTTGTGTTCGCAATCGAGTCTATTTTCGAGGTAATATTTGAGCGTTTTTACGGTTCCCTTTTGACTACTGTTTACCATCAAACAACCACGAATATGGTCGAAAAAAGAAATCGGAAACTAACTGTTTAGTCTGTACAAATTTCGATAACTACTCGAAGCAGAATACATATGTAATAGTTTGTAAGCGCGAAATCGTTTCATAGACACGTCAAAGACACAAAATATAGGCGCCAGTTGCGTCTCTTGTATACGTTTTCGCTTGTCGGTCGAATCGAATTTTCCCTGTAAAATCAATGAAATTTTGACTACAAAATCAAATTTTCAGCGCAAAAAGGTTTGAATTTGGTGGAAATTTTTGGTAAAAAGGAAGGTTACAGGGACAACAAAGTTATTCTTTTCATCGTTGTGCACTGCTTTGACGAACCGAACTTTCGGTACTAAACGGATTAAATGTATGAATTCCTCAAACGAAATCGATCTTTTCGAAGCATTCGCGTTTTACGCATCGACGTTCGTTGATTTTCGGTTCCGTCAATTTGTCACCGACAATCATCCACCTGTGCTCCTCTTTCACCCCCGTACCGCCTACTTGATCGTTCCAATCGAAGTTTAATACCCCGTACAGGCTTTTATTTCCTGCAGATAGGTCGACATAAATCTTCCTGGAACCGTGATACGCGTATTCGTGTTCGTATTGGTACATGGGTTACGCGCACGTAATTCGACATGAAACGACGACACGTTCGTGCGCATTTATCGAAACGTTATCACTGGCAACGAGCAACGATCGATGCCGTTTGATAGTCGATTCGTTAACGAAGGAATTTCCGTTAAATACGGATGGTCGGCTATTCACTAGATCGTATACCACGTGTCTTGGTACACAGATTCTGTTCAAGCGTTTTATGATTAATCCACGTACGGAGGCAAAAATGCTACGGCAGAACGTGGTTACTTTTCCAATTAATATTCGTATTAAAATTCATCCGTCGGAGCAAATAGCTTTGCTATACACGTTCGGCCGAGTTAGGAAACATTTTACGCGTTTGCGCGTTTAAAATCGAGTCTGCGCTACGTTCAATTTTTCGGTCGACACGATGTCGGTCGTTTGGAACGTCTCTCCCTATTTTTATCTCTGTATAGACCCGACGCGAAAGCTTCCCTTCTTTTCATGGCGGCTATAGCCGCCATTTAACAGACGCGGCATCTTCGTTGCTGACAGGAACTTTCGACTCGCGTGTACAAGTCTGTGGCTGTTTATTAGAATCGCGATTACCGTCATACTCTTCCGAGTTAAGCGCTTCCCGTCAATCTTTGTGTCGTGTTCTCCCTTATCATTCTCTTTGTACCGATTCTTATCCCTGATCATTCTCTATTTGATCGTTCGACCGCTTGGATTTCAAATTGCCGATAAACGAAGGCCGAAAACTTTATAAACGTCGGATCGTATACGCGATTAACGTCGACGGATGGCTTATCGTTCTCGAATTAACTAACAAATATATTATTAAAGCGTATTATCGTGAAGGAAACGTCGCGATAAAAAATGTGACTGTGCAAGAAATGCGTTGAGTCGAGAAATTATTACGTCTCAATAGAACATAAACAGACGCAATTTTTCTCGTTTTCCTGGTAAATTACAAGCCACGATACAATAAGATTTCACGTAATCGCGGTAGCTCTCTGGAATCGTGTTGAGAAGTTAATGTTATCCACGATTGTATTCGATCAAACTCGCTTGAAAAAAGGAAAAGAAAAACCGGTGAAAAAGAATCAGGTTGCATCAACCATCTCTGGCAACGAGTTTTGCTTTTCTACGGGAGAGTTGCCTTTTGTTCCCGCGTATCTGTTACCGGCGGCCATTGTAATCGTCGTAAACGGATTTGCACGTGCAAATCATCGTTCCGACGTATCGGAGGTAAAATTCAATTCCTCCCCCCACTCGCGCTCGGAAGCTTGAATCGTCTTCGCGGAGGAAACATTCTTTTTCTTCTCGAATGGAAAGTCGATCGCGTAAAAGGGGAATACGAAGATGGGGGTGTTGCGATCGGGGGTGAAAAGCGTACTTGTAAGGAATAAAAGGGGGAGTAGGGGGAGCGGGCAGAGGGCAAAGAAATCGAGTAGAAATCCAGGAACACCGTTGGAACTCGGAAACGACGTAACGAAGTTTCGACTCGGCGCAACGGAAGTCGACCGATGCTTCGTACACCGAGATGCATGTGCGCGCATTCAACGTAGTGGATGGGTGTATCGTGTACCGCGCCACGGTGGTCACGATTTCTTCTTTTTTACCCATCTTTTCCTCCCTTTCTCTCTTTCTTTCTACCTTTCGAACACGTCGAGCGAAAAGTGCGGTTAGAAATTCCGCGTGGCGTCGCAACGCCGTCGTGAACCATTTTGTCACCCACGGCAAATTGAAATTTCCCACGGTCCCTGGTGCCTTCAACCCCTTTTCTCTCCCCACCCTCTCACGATTCCTTTCGCTTCTACCTCCGCGAAGACACTTCGAAGTCACTGGGACAAATCGATAGTCGAGATTCATCGAATCCTGCAGCCGATTGCTTCTTTCGCGTATTTGTCTTCGGTACATCGCGGCGATATTTCATTCTCGCTGTTTCGTTGTTTTCCTTTCGTTCGACGTTTAAGTACGTCGCCTACCTTACTAATAGCCGACGACGAGAAAATTTTCTCCCCCGATAACGTTCGATCGCGATATAATATTACAGGCGTTCGACGGATACGCGTAATCGTGATCCAATTAACGACGCGAAAGCTTTCTATCGAGAAATCCGATTTTCATGGATTTCTTCTAAATCGGTCGAATCTGCCGCGAGTCGTGTCGTAGACTCGTAATACCCCTGGCTCGTCGAGCAATAGAAACGAGAATAAGAAAACAGAACAGGAAAGGAAGCAGCAAGAAGGGATTCGAAGAAGCGCGAGAATCGAATTACTGCCGTCGGAAATGATTTATATTCCGTGGATTCGAGGAGCTTCCTTAACCCATTTCTCAGAATTTTAAGACGCGCGCTTTTTCCCCTCTCGAACTAGCATCCTGCCAGTCGACCCTCTTCCTCTTCGACCGTACCTCTCGAACTTCCTTTCGCTTCTAGTCTTTCGTCGATCTTTCCTTGGCCTCGTCTATCTCGCCATCTCTCTTCAAACTGTTCGAGAAGTTCTCCGTGCGTTACACGTTTCCGCGAGCGGAAATTGTCCTGTCTCGCAAATCATGCTCGTTTTCCGCTTCTTTCTTTCTTTCTCGCCGTTTCTCCGAGCAGAAACGCGCGCGAACTTTGTTGCACGAGCATAACTCGCGACTGAACGCGAGCCACTCACGCGCTAACGCTCGAGAAAGGATTTCTTTCTTCTCTCCTCGCTTTCCTTACGGCGATCTTGTTCTATGGATTTCACCGCGTCCGGCTAGTTATCGTGTCTCGAATCTTTTCAAACGGACCGTTTTGTGCCATGTTTTATAACAAATTGTTCCGTTCAAATTCGCTAATTGACACTCGAATCGTGCAAATATACGCGCCTTGTTAGAACGTAACTTCGACAATTTGGAATTGGTAGGCTGTACAAACTTTGCTTCGCGAAATTTTTCATTTATTTCGTTTGCGCTTTCGGTTAGCGTTTTCGTTTCGGAAATGAAACGACATTCAAATTACATCGGTAATAAGAGTATTCGTGCGTATTTTTAGCAACGGGTCATTCGAAAATAAATTTCTCCTCGTTTGTATTTTCCCCAACGAGCGTACCCGTTGCATTTTCCATCGATACGTAGCTAATTCGAAAACCAATTTTCCTTTCGTTTTTGTATGTTTAACGAGGATATTCGTTGTAATTTTCGTTGATCGGTGTTTGGAAAATAAATTTCCCTTCGTTCCCCGCATCTCGAATACACGCATTACGCATTCGGAAATTTACCGGTTTGATGGAGCTTCGCGATATTCGTGATTTCACAAAAAAATTATCAGCCTTGTATCTTATCTTTCGTGCAACGAACGTTTAGTGACTGGATTCGTTTTGATATCGCGATCAGTAATTCGGACATCGACGATGTAACGCCGACGGAAAAGGGAATTAATTAGTTCGTGGTCAAGGCGTGGTTATTTAAGCGTATCGATTATTGCGCGCAGTTTCGTCCTTTTTTATTCGAGAACGTTGACGAGGATCGGGCGAAATTATGCATAACAGAATCCAATTTGACGAAACTAGTCGCGTTGACACGTTTACGGCGCGACACCTATAAAACAGATCGGATCAATTCGAGTCTCCGAATCTGTAATACCTCGACTAATTAGCGGCCATGCTAATCTCAGAACGCAACTATAGGCGCGCAGATTATCCCGGGGTTATGTTTGGAAGGGTACATACATGACGCATAACTCCCCCGTTGGGCTTTGCGATACGCTACCGACGTGCTTCTGCTTTCGAATACCATTTTCTAGCTGTATAATTGTTATATTGCTTCTGCTTATCGTTAAACTCCTTTATTGTATAGAGACTTTTTGTCGCTAACTAATAGGTTCCTTCGTAAAGGAATGCCGTAAAGGCATTCAACCAACTCGTACAAAAATTTTGCTTCGATTCGTTTAACTTTCATTTCGTTTATATACTTTGGAACCTGATCCAGCCAACTGCGACTCGCTTAGAAATTCCGTAACGCAGTCTTTAAAATTTTCGAATAGCAGAAAATCTTCGCATTGCGCGAAAGCTCCGATAGAAAAAAGTACTTTGACCCAGAAAACGAGCGCTCTCGTTACTCGACGATTAATTTTAAATGACTTAATTAGTGTATCTTCGAGCCGAGCGCTCGATTACGCGGAAACAAGAAAGTTTGGTGGCAAAAAAAAGTTTTTCAATTTATTTGAGAATCCGGCGCTCGAAACATCTCGCTTTTTCCTTCTCTACTTTTATCCTTTGTCGTAGTTACGCTAAGAAAAGTTTCTACGTAACGCATACTCGAACCGATTCAACTCGCTTCCATATTTTTTATCTAATTTATCGAACAGCAATCCGTTCGTCTTCTCGTTCTCGCGTCTTTTTCTTGGTCGATGCGATACACGACGGTTCATTGTCTTTTAAAACTCGTCGCGTTTCGAAGTTCGCGCGTACGATAAACTAGATCGAGATCGATCTATCACCGTTCTTCGTTGATCGATTACGAGACGGAGAAGAGTTCGTCTCTTCCGAGGCGCCTATCATCGAATTATTTACCGAGTCGGTGTCGTTAAAACCAATATCGGTAATATTACGATATTTATAGGAAATCGTCGAGAAAGTGTCACGTTGTCTATAATATTTATCGGATAGGCGTCTTGGTCGCTTCGAACCGACGCGTTTTAATCGAAAGTCGAACACTTGGAGCGCGATGACGAGGTACAAGAAGGAAAAAGGCTGGCTAGAGAAATACCTAACTCGAATCCCCCGAGGATAACGCCGATAAAAACGCTTCCTCGTAGCGAAGATTCATCAACTATTTTGTGCGAGAGCGACAGGTGACAGGGGAGATTATTTAAACGTTTGTGCGCTCGAAAACGAGCTCTTTGCGCATTTCGCGGCAAGTCTCTTTCTTCCAGGTCACCGATATAATCTGTAAAACACAAGCCTTTCTCCGTAAAAAAAGAAAGGAACGTTTCTCTACAACTTATTCGGAAAGCGTAGTGGTTCGTAATTCGAAAGAAATCACTTTGGATCGTGAATTTTCTTTATTTTTACTGTTATTTTCGCAAGGGTAGCCGCTTTATAATTCTAAGCGAAACGGTGTAAATATTATACGAAGCTAAACAAACTTTCACGAAGCTTTGACGGATCGTGTATTTTGTTTGTTCGAGAGAATCACGGTTTCAAATAATGCCTGTTGTTCGACGGAGCGATATCATTGAAAGACTCGATCAAAATTCGAAATTTGTTAACCTACTCGTACATTTTGTCCCCGTTCGGTTAAACGCATTTTCGCGAAAATTTTAAACGACCATTGGTCGCTTATAATTCACGCTGAATGTATTTTACATATAAATGCTGCATAAATTTCCGTGACAGTGGTTCTCTCTGAATGGCCCGTCGAACGGTAATTGAAATATTATAGAACGGAAAAGAGAGCTTTCGATGTTGGAACAAAGAACAAGAAAACGTGGAATTTTAATTCCGTTTAAATGTTTCGCGCGGTTGAATCGAAACAATAGATTTTTCGGTCGGTTTCGACCTTTTTCGTTTTTCTTTTTTTTTCCACAGCAGATTCTCCGGTGGTACGCGAACTTCGTTTCGAACAAGCCTAACCATCCAGAAAACGTTTTTCCGGTGCCAGATTTTTTTCTTTTTGTTTTGTTTCGCTCCTTTTTTTCCACGTTTTAAGCCGGTATTCACCGGGGGTAGCTGGACGCGGGTATACGCGAACTCAGCTTAAATGGCCTAACCAGTTTCACCCAGAAAATGTTTTTCATGTAACGACCTAGCGGAAGTTGGACTTGCACGGACTTAATTGGGTTTTGTTCCACGCCCTTCGATCGCTCGACCGGCTGCCACGACTTTTGCCCTCTCTCATCGGTTCGTGACGAGTGCCGGAGCAACGTATCCGCGTTTTCCGCGCGTTCTCCATCGGGATTTTCCCCGTTGTTCGGCTATCGATCCCCTGCAAACTTCTCCTCTCCTCTCCTCCCAACTGCCCTTCCTTTTCTGGGAACACCGACAGACTGCCTGCACTCTCGTTCCCTTGCGTCCCCTCCCCCTCACCGTATACGTGTACTCTGGATACGTAGATACGCGTGTATACGTGTGTGTTCGCCATGCCGAAAATCGACTCGTACGAAAGCACTCCCTCGGGACGGTTTTATGGGTTTTTACTTTTTTAACCTACATTTCCTATGCCGTCGCGTCGGTGGAAACGAGAGGTAACCTCGCTCGATTCGATCAGAATTCGGATGCGCGCTTCCTAAGAAAACCATTCCGAACGATTTGCGCGCTTTCAATGGACCAGACGCATCGCGACGCAACGCTCGCGTCTCCTCGCCGCTAGAATTTCATTACTGTTCTTTCCTATCGTTTAAATACGTGTTCTTTGCTCGAAAAATATAATTCTCCGTATTCGTTGATTAGTTCGAATTAAGGAGTCTTCGTATTACTAATTCATTGAGTGCTTAATTGGATTTACGAGGAGCCGAAAATTTTTCCGTCGACGTCGAGGCTTTGTCTTAGTTAGACTCGTTAAACGTAATTGCATCTGTTTCCATCAACGTTTGTTCGCTCGTTCGAGCATCGATCGGTTTCCTCTCTTGTCTTTCGCCCTTGTCAGCGATGCTTTCATGGAAAACGTAACGTTCAACGAAAGAAACGTCGACTCGGACGGAGGAACGTTGATCCCCTGGGACGATTTGGCAAGTGTATCTATCGCACCCTTCGACGGGATCCTTGAAGCGTACCCTTTCCTACCCCCTTTAAGGAAAGTCCTTCTTTCTTTCTTGTATCTTCTTTGATCGGTCTAGCGTACGTGGCACGGCTTTTAAATAAAAACCATCGAGGAATAAGAGCTTGTTCGACGTGGCATGTAAAGTGTGTTTCCCGTTTTTCGATTCGCGCTCGAACGATTCGACGGCGCACGTCGAGAACGCGTTCGGATAATACTAACGAAAAGTTTCGAGTATCCGTGACTCGCGATCTCGACTCCTACCGATGCAAACAACGACGGATTCATAACGTATTTTATATCAATTACAACGCCGCGTCGTTTGGATCGAAGAGGAGAAAGACGATGTATGGTGGCGATTACAGTTTCAAGGCGCTAGTGTTAACGAGATTGGCGAGAAATCTTTTTGGTCGTTAATATATCTCGACTACGGCTCTGTTCGCCGAGATACGGCAACGCGAATCCACCGTATTTTCTGCCAATTCATTTTTAATCCACTGTGCGTCGTAAAATATAATTTTGAACGAAATCTCGTACTTTCGACCGACGGTGTACGTGATACGATGAGATTACGAGAGACAGCCAGGAGGGATTAAGTTTTTTTATCCCTAGAAAATGTACAGCGAAGTTATAACGAGAAGTCGTTACGGTTACTCGGCCGTCAGCAAAAGCTTCCCGTCCTCCTTTTTGTTTTCGTTAATATTTCATTGGTCGCGTCCGATTGTCCATTATTCTCTCGCATCGTTGACCGTTCCAGCCGAATAACGTTTAAAGGCGAGCACGTAGCAAAGCATCGCATACGTATGTGGGTGTGTATCGCGTATACGTGTAAGCGTATAGGGTTGGCATCGCACAAACGCGTCGAAATCTGGCCACGATGCACTCCCCGTTGCTCGCACACGACCAATCATGTGCCTAGGAATTAGGGGTTCGATGTACGCTCTGGCTACTTTTAATTCGGCAAATTAATGAACAACGTCAACGTCGGCGACGTCGCAACGACTGCCGCATACAGATAACTACAGGGAAAATTTGCCGAACAGGCAGCACCGCTGTTCGGCTAACGTAGTTATCCTGTCGAGAATCCCGAACTTTTCGCGGAAAAATCGACCATGGATTTTCAAAGTTGGACAAAAATGTTACTGCAAACGTTTATAGATATAAATTATTAATTTCAAACGAGTTTCGCTACGAATTCTTTACAGAATGAAATTTAATTGGTACGCGAGCAACATGAAATCTATTTTGGACAGGTCATTTGATATTTGTCGGCGAATAACACAGTCATCGTAAGCTATCAAAAACGGTATAAAAACACTACCGTACATTAAGCAGGCGCAATATTTTTTCCAACCGTAATAATCGTTAAAAATATTAGCGTTCATTTATTTAGCATAGCGTAAAATTTCGCGTGTCTCTACTGGTCCCACGGTATTTGATAATTTTACCGTGCACGAAGGAATAATTTAAACGTGGCTTGATTGCACCGGATAATCTTTTTTTCCAGCGAAATGAAAACGCCGATGGAAATCATCCGCGCGTAGGAACGTCGATGGGAACCTTTATTAAATAAACACGGCGTTTTGATGTTGCCGGTCGAGGGGAGGCCATCTTTCCGCGAACATCCGCAAAACTTCGTATACGCGAGCAACGTAACGAGGTGATCGTTAGCTACGCGTTTATTACGCTCTCTCAGCACCCTCCCGCAAATAAAGCGTGCTAAAATCCACGCCGGTGCAAATTGAAATTCCTCTGAAATTTGGGTCAAGAAATATGTGTATCGTCGACTTGTTCGAAAAAAGAGCGAACCACGTTGCATCTGTACAACGTTTTGCTTATTCAAATACCGAAATCATAATCCATTTAAACAGTTTTATCGATCAACGGAAAGCCAGTTCGCTCTTTTAATCGACGTATTTTCATTGATGCGTTAGTTGAAAATATTTTTGAAGAGAGAAGAAAAAAAATGATTTGTCGAACAAACAAGTTTTAACATCCCTTTTTCTCGTTGCAGATTGGTGACGCTGCAGTAGCGTCGACGAGATACCGACGACGACGACGACGACGACGACGACAACGAGCACGAGTACAAGGACGACGAGGACGGCGGCGTGATCGTGTCGCGGGGGTGGCGGGTTGAAAATCGACGCTTGCCCGGTGTCTCCTGCGTGTACCAAGTTCTCTTCTCTCCCTTCGATTTCCTTCCCCTTTTTCTATCCAGTGGCCCTTATTTCGTGTACCAACGGTGTCTCTTGCTCCAACCCACGTGCATAAGAGGGTATACGTGTGCATACGTAGAGTAGTGGCGCGTAAGTGTACGCACACGCGACTCGCGGTCCGTATATACGTATCGTCGCGATTGCGCGGTACGACTCTCCGAGCGGCGACTCGCGCATCGTGGTGGGGGGCCGCGCGTCACCTGTCGAGGCGCTGCGCGTTGTCAGTGTGACGGCGACCGTCGTTGGTGCGGGTCGTGTCTTGTACGTGTCCCGTCGATGAAGGAGTGAGACTGGTACGGTGTATCGAGAAAGAGAGAGAGACACACACATACATACATACACACACACACACACGCACGCGCGCGCGTTTCTACATACATACGTACGTGTGTTCGCCCAGTCGTTGTCCTGCCTATTTCGCATATACGCGTACACGCACGCGCTTTCTCTCTCGTCTCCATCCTTCGACGCTTTTCTTCCGCTTCATTTCACCGGTTTTCGAACACGTCGAAGTGCGTGCTCGTACACCACCTTCGGTCTCGTGGATGTGCGCGGTCAGGAAGCCGGTTGTCCGCAAGGAAACATGCGTGAGCAAAGTTGGAGGACAACGACTGCGACAACGACGAGGAACACGCTGCACGTGACTGCGGCACCCTCGCACGTTCTGCTGCAGTGAGTGGAGAGAAAGGGAGGGAAAAGAGAGTGTGGTAGAAACACGTCCTTTCTCCTTCCGTTTACGCGTCAAAGTCTGTGTTTGACGAGGAGTAAAAAAAAAAAAGAAATAAAGAGTGTCGGTGATTGGTGCGATATCCGTGAGTTACCGAGGTTCTTTCTTTGCGTGATCCGTTCTCGGAGGAGACTACGAATCCTGGCACGTTTTCGGCGTTGTTCGAATCAACCGAGAGAAGATGAGGCGTACCATCTTGGATACGAGGATGCACCCGGTGTTATCCTGTTGGTGCGTCGTCGCCACCGTTACCCTCGTCCTCGCAGCGTGGCAGGAAAACATCAGGCCGAAGATGTATGTCCAGCTCGGTAAGTACATTATTCTTTCGATCTCCTATGCGCGAAGTGCGAGATTGAATCGGCGATCTATTTAACGTTTGCCTGTAACGGAGACTAAAAGAGTAAACGACGCAAACGATCGAGTATGACTTGTTCCCCTTGCTTCTTTATTTAGAGAGCTTTATTCTCGTTTTATCGATCGAGCGAAAACGGCACTCGCGACGATACGATTCGCTAAAATAAGAAGAAAATTTTTCTAACTGAGAAAAAAAAAACGGTTTATAGGTCAATTCGGTGACATGGAAAAGTATATTTTTAGTCTTCCATTTTCTCGCGTAACGGTCGTAACGTAGTCGAACGGGGATGTAGAACGGAAGTTGCACGGGGTGCAGGGTCATGGACCTTTTCCCCACTCGGTATTGGTTCGCTCGTAGAGGAGCCGTGTGTGCAACCCGGTGACTGTAAACCCTAATCAGTGACATAACCTCTCCTCGTATCGATACCAGGAAAGAATACGTAAAGTTATCGACCGTCGCGGAGTGTGTCCCGTTTAAATGATTAAATCGAAGTTCGTGGAAAGGCTGTGAGGTCCGTGATATTCGTGTTGCTACTCGTCGAGCCGACGACTCGGCGTCTCGACGTGTGTGGGGCACACCGGTGGTCATCGGCGTTGCGACTTCGATGTTATAAACGAATTATGAACGAACGATTTTGTTTGTTACAAAAAAATTCACTCGTAAATCGTATGCCTATTTCGCGTTTCGTTTCCGTTGCTTGTCGCGCGAAAGGGAGACTGGTTGGAGCGTGACCGATTAAAGTGTCTGAACGCGCCGAGAGAATAACGATCGATCGATAATCTTGGATTCGAGAGGTCGCTAAAGATTTTCCTGATACGATGCGCCGTTGTCAAGGCCGTGGTACATCGAGGAGAGGAGGTAGAAGTCGCGAAAGGGTACAAAGTGGCCCACATTCGAGCCACTCGACCTTAACGGTACTCCGCGCGTTTCGTAGTCGCGGCCCAACATCCATCATTCTTTCTAGCGATGCCGGGATATTTTAGCGAAATAAATTGCTACGAAGCGAGTGCATCGTTTCATCGCATGCCTCGTGACACATAGCGTGCTTGCCGTGTAAAAAGCTTCGTGACTCGAGAGGATCGAGCGATAGACTAGAGCCTACTCGCTAAACGTTTCGCCGTCTATGCATGTACTTACGTAGTATTCTTTCTCGTTTCGACAACTTTCGGCAACTGAAACGCGTTCTTTTTTCTTTTTTCGTCTATTGCCGTTTATTTGGAATCGTATCCGACAACACGCGAGGGGTTAATCTCGTCTCGAATAATTTTGCCGATGAAAACGCGAGCATAAGACGCCAGTCTCGTAAACATCTCTGCTAGCCTAACCGATTAGGTAATTACGCATCTCGTTCGTATATTATTTTCCAATATCGGTGGAACGGGAGTCGTGACATAAAATTGAAATTACACGAAGCACGTGTTATTAATACGCCAGTGGTGTTGCGGCAACGGTACTGTTTTGCTCGCCGAGCCAGAATTTCTGCTAATTCTACAGCAGGGAAAACCACCACGATGCAGAGTCGAAATCGTAATCACCGGGAAATGCATATTGCCGTTATGGGGGCATATCGCGACGAGACAGAGGGAGAGAGACTTTTCCCTTCTCTTTGCTGACGCGGCATTTTCCACGGTTGTTTATCGCGATTCCACGGCTCGCTACTGCTTACTTTTATTTGGTCCAGGCTTCGAGAGATACGGCAATATCGTTAGCCAATTACCTGCCAATTAAATCCTCTTTACGCTGCTCTCCGAGAGTGGCTCGTTTTAACCCTTTCATCGCGGCTCCACTCGTGTAATGTTCGCGAAACGATCGTTAAAACTTTCATGATAATTTGTTACGAGATTTTCGACGCTGCAAAGTAGATCCGCGCGAGTCGATGCTCCCATGATTAAGCAACGAAATAACATTATCGACGGGTAGTTTCATTTCCGCGATTACGAACCGTCGTTTCCCTTTATTCGGAGTATCGACGTTTCCACGAATTTCGCGCCAATGTTTCCTCGTTACAATCAATCGGTCGAAGATTAGAACATCGAAGGGAACACAAACGATTTCCCTTTTATCCGTAACGAGTAACGCTCGTCGAGGTAGGTGGCAGATTTTCAGCTCGAGTGTACTCCGCTTGTCGAGGCTACGATTTTGATTTTCAAACGCGTCGTGTCCCCGCTGGCGCCGCGCTAACCAACGCTTGATTTACGATGTTCGAAAAGCTCGCAGATATTTTATGTTTTTTTTTCCAACTAAAAGTCAGTACTCGGACGATCGTCAATGCCACTCACGAAGTACACGATTCATCGTCGTACCAGTATGAAATATCGTTGTTCGTCGATGGTTTTCGCGTGACCGGTCCAACGATTTGGAAAGATATCAAAAATTTGCCCGTTCACGTAACGCGAAAGAGATAACGATTTCCGCGAAGCATCGATCGGTGGACGAAAATTGATTTTTAATAACGAAAATTAAAACGTCGACGCTCGATGGTATTCGCGAACGGTAATTCGCGATTAGCTGCTCGTGGTACGACCGCAAGATGTTAATCGCTGCAAAATGCAGATCACGGCTCTTGACGATAAATGAGTGCAACGACGTCGATCGATCGCTCGGCATCCGCTCGCGACGGGCACGAAACTTTTTCGGCACGGTTGAATCGTTTTAACGACGAAATTCACGTGCCTCTCCCACGTACGCGACCAGAATCTACGTGTACGCATCGTATAGGCATGCCACGATTGAAACGGATAGAATGGCAGTATTTGTAAGGAACCTTATCGACCAACGAGACAAGAAATCGTGCATAGATACACGTTATCTGTAGGAAAGTCATCTTTGTCTCGCGAATATGGTCGTTTCCGTTAGCCAACGAGCGTCGAATTAACCGGGTTACACGAGATGGAACGGGGATCGAGACGATGGATTTCCAACCGGTAGAACGATGTATTCGCGTTACGCTGCTTGATCGATCAGCCAATACATCGTTTACGCGTTTATGCGAACATCGCGTTATTAAAAGACACCGTGCGGGATTCGGTGCGGTTGATAATAGCACCGGTTACCAGTTCATTACTACGTTGCAGTCGAATGCGAGCGTCGGATCGGAATATGGGCTGTAGCGGCCAGTTAATCCATATTACGGTAACTTTATCTGGCAGCGAGGAATACCGCAGCGGACCAATCACAGCGCGACCCTCCCCCTCGACCGATGAGGATACATTATGATTCGTTTCAGCAGCACCGTGTACGCGACCCGGCACGTATAATCTGACCGACCTCGCTTCTAACCACTGACTAAAATTACTGTGAATCGTGTCAATTGACTCTGCAGCACCCGCCTGAGAACCCGTGAAACGTTATTCCACTTTCGCAACCCCGACCTGCTGGCTGGTCTTTCGCTAGCCAGCAAATCGGATCCTGTGGCGTTTAAGAGTTTCCTACGTTTCGTGCTTGCACTGTCTTCTCCAACGAATATTCTTCGCTTCTCGTTACGGTCGGCCGAAACATCGGCGCAACATGGAATTTGAATAGAAAGGAGAGATCGGAAATCCAGCAAGTATCGATGCCAGACAATTGTCGTAGGTGTAGGAGTTCGCGAGCCTGGAAATGATTGATTCGATAGGAGACGAGGGGTAGCAGGGTCGGCTCTTTTTAAGATTTCTCTTTGAGGATCGTTCGCGTGTACATACCGCTCCCGCATTTTTTGTGAACCTCGAGTGTGTACTCGACGATAGAATAAGTAGCGTACTGGCATTGCCGAGAGGGGTTCATGAATCTTTTGTCGAGTCGAGATCCCCCCTTCTGCTGTACTCGATCCCGGGGAAAAAGCAAAAGGTCAAAAGCGGGAGGCTGTATCGGGGAGAGGAAGCGGTTTTCTTCGTTCGAGTGTACGAGCAAAAGTGTCCTCTTATCGTCGGTGTTGACTCGGCGTAGGCGATTGCCTTGGCGAAAACTTGGATGGAATTGCTTTCGCGTCATTTCCGAACGATTCGTCTCTTCTCCGATTGGATTGGGACGCGATTAGTTGGCGATTTTATTCTCGACTGGTCTCGAGGCATTCTTTTTTAATATCAGGACTCGACGGATGGGGAACGGGTAGTCGAAAGAAGTTGTATCGATATCGTCTCGTCTAACCATCGCGTCGCTGCGAAGCGAACTTTCGAACGGTTTCGACGCGTTAATGTGATTTCCTCGTCCGTTTCGAGCTTGTCCTCTCGATTCTATTACCGCCGCATGGAGCTCGTTTTATCGGAACCGTGAGTAATTAGATCGAGAGCGATGGCTCGTGCCTAATTATTCGCGTGTCCTTAACCTACAAATTAAAAGGTCTCCGTCTAGAAGGCGGCGAGACGCGCAACGAAGCGTCGATAACCAGGGAACGAAGAAAAGGGGTTTAACGAGTCGGCGTTAACGTCGTTCATTTTTCTATGAGGCTTCGAGTCATCGTGACAACGACAAAGCTATAAGAGTAGCCGTGAAAAGCGGTCTATTTTTCTTCTCGAAGGCATCTTCCGCATCGTTGAATCGAATGATAAAATTAAATGGCGGCGCGGATCGTTCGATGATCCTAGTTCTCGCGAAACTTTGCCTTCTTTTCTTTTCGGTTTCCTCCGCGATCGGTCGGTGTTTCGATGAAAATTTCATTATTCCAAAAGTGCCATTTATTTGAACGCGTTCGGACGTTACGAAACAAGGGGTTAAAACTTCTCTTTTTCGTTGGTCCGTCGTTGACATTCATCGTATTCTGCTCTTTCCTCGACGTCGGTCGTCCGTGCGTCGCACGTTGCGACGACCCGATCTTTTCCTCCTCGATTTGTCCGCTACAGAAATTGGTTTATCGACGGATAAGTATGAATAATTCAAACCGGACGATTCACAGTCCAATCAATTTGGGTTCAAAAGCAGCGGTAGCAGCGGGGTAGGGGCTGCCGTAGTCCGGGGGAGAGAAACTCACCCTCGAACAGGCTGGAACGAAAGGGCCATTAGTAGTACGGTCTAGTTTAATGCGAAGGTCGTTGCGCACTCTCCAATCAAATCTAACCACCCTCCAAGTAAATAGAACAATATCTCGGACAAGTTAAAAGATATAAATTCAAGATGCAACCGCTGTTGGATTACTCGAGAGGGTGCATCGGCCTAAGACGATAAAAAGTTTACTCGACCGGTAATTTCTTAAGAAACTCTAGCGCAAAATTTGCAGAAACTTTACCCTTCCCACCTTTTACTCGATGAATTTTCCCATGAATTTATTCCCTTGTTTACGCGTAACATGGCCGAGTATGGTTTACGTTGTAAACAAGCCTTCTCCATCGATCGCTTATAGAGTCGATTCTTTGGAAAATATCCGCGATACGAAAATCTCGTCGAAGCAAAACGTACCTCTGAAACTTACGCGGCGAAAGAATCGTTCTCTCCGAATCGAATCAAGCGTCGCTTCGAGCCGAGCCAGTTCGACGGAGATCGCGGAAAAAATTTCACGTTGGATACATCTTTCAAATTTCTCCGTAACGAATTAGAGCGTGCAAAGATATTAAAAGGGAAGCGAAACGATGCCATCGAGGATGAAATTGGAAAGATTAACAGCAGAGAGAAACTAAGAAGAAAAGAGAGGACGTAAAAAAGTGGGGAAATGGAGAAAAACGTACGTGACGTCTCGTCGCTTGGAGAACAAGTTTCGCAAACTCGATTACACTGGTTTTTCTCCATTGTTGATTTTTGCTCGCGATTTTTCCCTGACGTAATTGCTGACTATACGCTCGCCGTTGTCTTTTCTCTTTCCGCTCGTGCGCCAGGATATACAGATCGGTTGACACGCTTCTTTTAGTTTCGCAGACTTTTGCCGGAGCCTTTCTTAATCGAGTTTCGAAGTGAATTTTTCATTGACCGGTATGAACTTCTTACAGGATTACTCAAAGTTTTCGCGCTTTCCTCGCGAAACACCGATTATTTATTATTACCGAGCTACTTATTACTCGCTATTTACGTTTCTCCAGCGACTCGGCCAAAAAAGACAATGTAAAAGCGTAAACGACGGACAATTTCAGTTTCTCGCGACGAAAATCGTAGAAATTAGAATCGATCGGAATTCCGTAATCCGGGAAAAACTGGAAAGTACATAAACAAGCGGTCGAATCGTCGATAACGAGGAACGATCGAATAGCCTTTCCGTTTCTAAGGACGCCAGTCGAGTCTCGGACGGCGTGGTTATCAGCAACTTCCGGTCGGCATCGCGAAAGCACGGTGCTTAGTGTTTGGTATTAGTAGTCTCGGTAGGTTGTAACTTACGCCAATCCGTAGCAATTTGCGGTTTAATCGAGCGTATCTGCTGGATCAATACGAGTGGCTTCCATCCCGTCTCGTATCTCTTTCTATCGCGTTTCTAAACTCGGACCTTCTGTCTACTCGGTTCCATGCTTTTCCCTTCACCGCGCGTTGTCCACCCCCTTTTCCCTCATCCAACTTTTCTTTCTCTCTCCTTTTACCAAGATATCGTTAAAAGATCTTTAAAAGCTTTTTCACCGGTCGTTCGATGAAAAGTTTACGCGAAATAACGACGATTATCCTCGTCTTCGGTTCGATCGATCAATTTTATTCGTCCATCGAGCCAAACCAGTCACTCCACGGATGCTCATTTTTTTTGCCGAAAAGAGCAACGAACGATACACGTAATGACTTTGTCGAGCTTCTCTTCCATATCGGAACAGTTCTCGAACGTTTAAAAAATCGAGCGTGAAAAACGAAAAAGATTTCGAACAGTCGTCGAACGTTCAAATTGTGCGGTTTCTTTTTGTCGGGACATCAGGCACAGAAACGAACTTTCGGTTAAAAAGTTGAACGATATCGTCGTTAACTCCGTATCTCGCACAAGGTAAAATTATACTTGGTAGTAAGGTATTTATTGGATAATAATTTTTCCATTACGATTTCCTACGGGCCGTTAATGGAACTCTCCCATTAACCTGGAAAGAGCTTGCCGTGCGCGCTTCATGGATAGTCTTGGTCTGCGAATTTCATGGAAATTTCATAGAAAACCGCAACCCGCGTATTACGGTAATTAACTTCGACAGCACCGAAAATCGTTCCCTGGTTTGTCGTAAATTTAAGAGATCCCATAGAATGAGCCTGCTCGAATGCCGCATACGTTGGGGAATAATAGACGGAATCGTACTAACCTCGTCGATAATTGCGTTCGAAAGAAACTTTTGGCAATTTTCGGAAAATTAACTCGTTAAGTCTTCGTACAATGGCTGTGGTTAGCTGTTTGAAAAATGACAAACACGGCAAACCGTGACCGATATCGTAAATTTCACGCGGTTGAATAAACGAAAGAAATTTACAAGTATAATTAACGTTATACGAGAAAATTTTAATTAGAAAATTAAAACATCGCGTTCCGAATAATTACAGTTACATCGTGCTGTGGTACACGCGTCCGTTTTCACTACGATATGTAACGCCTTATAGAATTAGATCGCGTAATTGTATAGAAATAAGAAACAATTCGCGTAAGTAATTAAAAATTTTTGTCTGTAGTTAAATAAAAGCACGAAAATATTTTCCGTACGAATCTTGATCAAGATCGAATAAAAATTTAGGACAATCTCGTTGATAACGGGTTATCGGTGAAGTAAAATATGGTGAAGGCTGTGTCCACCGGTCATTGCCGTAGAACAGTAACTCGTGTCCTGCGAGATCGATCGGTCTCTCGAGTATCCCGCAGGATGCGACACCGTGCGCCTATCCTGTCTATTCACGAGCTTTATGTACACGATCCTTCTCCAGGAATGTTGGGTTCGTACATACGCGTACAGGACCCGTTATTAATTTTCTGATCGTTGACCGATATGATCATCGTCGATATCAGGTTAAAAGCAAAACCGATTGAAAAAGATAGAAATTATAGAAGTTATCGGAAGCACGCGAACGTAGATTTTTTTCAGATTTCTGCTCGAAATCTGTATCGTCGATAGCGATTCGATCGGAATCGAGAGAGAAACGTTTTCCAGAAAGATTGCAAATTGCTTTGGTAACGAGCGAAATCCTCGTGGAGCATTTAAAAAGCAGCTTCGTAGCCGATGTTGAGCGTGCCACCCCCGTTAACCGAATCAGGATTTCTCGCCTCGAGTCACGAATCAGAAGCTTTTCAATCGGTCCTAGGTACGGATGGCATCCATGGAAGATCGATCGTCCTTCCTCTGTCCCTTTCTTCTTCTCCCTTCTGTTCTGCAGGATGATGCGTCAGTGGTGAGATAGCGGAAGGCCAAGGGAGGGAATGCTAGGGACAAATGGAGGGTGTCCGGAGGGTACTTGGAGTCGGCCACCGCTGCCTCTCGGAAACGACTTTTTCTCCCTCCGTCCCATCCGTCCTTTCACCCTTCTTCTTCTTCTTCTTCTTCTTCTTCTGCTCATCCGTGGATGCGTATACGCGCGAGTCCGCATTTCTGCCTTTTCCCTTTCTCTCTCGATTCTGTCGCGCGTCTCGTGCCTTTCGTTCCGTCTATTCGTGGCGCTGCTTTTTCCTAGGTCCTAGATAATATCGTGGCTCGAGACGTCCGATACACGTACGATCGACCGGTCTTTCTCGTGCGTCTCGACTGGATCGCTGTAGGGGCAGACAAAAGGCACGTAAAACGGGAGTCGGCGAGGAAAAAGACGCGCAACCAGATAGATCGAATTAGTTTATCGCGTTCCGAGGGAAACTCGATCGTGTACGAAGACGTTATTCAATTTCTTGCCTCGCCAATTTTTTCATTTCGCTATTGGAACAAACAGTCAAACATTGTACGCGGTTTGCGCACGACCACCGGAACTTGATACGTATCGATTAAAATTCGATCATTTCGTTTCTGGTAAAATAGCGCGTGTCAAATTATTTAGACCGTTAAACGATGCTATTTCCAGTACCTTGAAGAAACATCGAAATTGGAAAATAACAGAAACCAGTTAAAGATTCGTTTAGTCGTTATTCGTGGAAGTTTGTCGATCAACTGTCCAATCAACATCGTTCCGATTTTAGCGGCAAACTATTCGTACTCGGACGTAATAAACGGATGTTTAACATAGATCATGGTATTTCATGATCGAACAAGTATTCGTAAATGAAACCATTAATTATCGAAATTAAGCGACCGAATAATATAACAATGAAAACAATCCGACTTCTTCGACAGCTGAACATACAATCTTGCTCGAAACTGACGAAGTCGAAATTCTATAGAACGGTCGGAACAACCTAATAAAATAACGCCGGTTGTTTTCTTAGGATACTCGTGCTTTTACCGTGATAGCATGGTAATATTCGCGTAAAATACGGTGTTACGTAATCGTTGCCGAAGAAATCAACTTACGCGAATCAAACATTTGCAACCCTTTTCTTTTTTCTTTCTCTTCTCTTCTTAATTAAGCCGAAGTTTTCGGGAAGCGGTTAAAAGTTGGCTCGTTTCTTTCTCGAAAGAGTTAGCGAACACGTTAAACAGTTGTAGGAACGACCTACACGCCCCGCCTGAAAATCGTAGGCGGTGTAAGAGTAGCTACCTTGCGGGTGGAAACGGCGGAAAAAAGATGCTTTCCGAGGAAAAACCGTCCGAGAACGTAACCGCTCTGGCATTTTGTTGGAAAGGAAACGAGCCATGCGACACGAACGACAGATGTTTCAAAATACAGTACTGATTCGTAATAAGCAACTCGCTCGGGTCTGGCGAGTTGCTTGTTACGAATCAGGTATATTTTCGGCTTGCCTTTGTTCCCGAGCGCGAGGACGGTGACGGCGTAGAAAAAACAGGGGGTTGGGTGTAGCGGTATATTATAAAGTAATCGGTCGCGCGGCGATGTTATTCTTTAGACAAGAACAGAACATAGCATGCTTTCCCTTTTTAATAGTAGTAAAATTTCATGAATGGAAAAATATACCGGATTCGTAACAAGCAACTGCCCAAACTCAAGCCAGTGGCTTATTACGAGTGGCTTATTTCGAATCGATGTAGAATCAGATGAATCGAATACGTTGCAATTCCTAATTTGTCACACTTTGCCTTATCTTTTTACAATTATGTGAATATAAACATATACCTACATAGCAGTTTAAGAAATATTGATGTCAAAAAATAGTAGGTCATCGCCATTACTGCGACAATAAAGCAATTCGGAAAAAATTATGGTTGAACGAGCAGCTAGTTTTATGATCATTTCATTGTACATAGTTCATATAGTATTATATATTGTATATAGTGTATTATACTTACATAATTTTTCCTTCAACTTTTTTTTATTTTTGTTAAAAAAATTAATTAAAATTATAGATAAAAATGTACCTCAAATTATTGTTCACTGTCAACCATTAGATTTAAAAAAAAATGTCATATTACGACAGAATCGCTATGTATCAGAATGAGAAAACAATATAATGTACCGGATTCGTAACAAGCAACTGGCCAGATCCGAGCGAGTGGCTTATTACGAATCAATGTAGAATTAATTGAATGAGCGACAGAATCGCTATGCATCAGAGTGAGAAAACAATATATATGTTCTGTCCTCTTTCCACTAAACTGTTCGGTCGACCGTGAAAATTTATGACTTCTTCGGTTTCGCGGACCTCTCACTCTTTCTCGGATCTCTCACTCAGCAGCCGACTTCAAACAAAGAAGAGGGGATAGAAATTTGCTTGTTACGAATCACAAAACTGTTGCTTGTTACGAATCAGTACTGTACCGAGAAAAAGTCGCGCAACGCTCGTTCATCGTCTTGACAGATCGAAGAAATACGCATTCTTCGTATAAAGACGACCAAATTGGAGCTTAACTCGTACCCACATAACCGTTGGTAGTACTGGCGCGTGGCGATACAGCGGTCGGTAATACGGCTATATAACTCTCGGTGATTAGATTTACGACGACGAACGAAAATTATTAAACCTTCTCGAATATCGTACAAGGAACGAACTCTGGCCAGTTTTTTCGTTATCCTGAGTAGAATTTCGATTGTAACGTCATTGAGAATCCGTGGAAATATTTAATGCTGGTCCCCGAAGAAGACACGGACGAGACAGAGAGTAGGAAATAGCGAGAAAAGGATAAAACGAGTAGCAGAGGGAGAAGAGTCGGTGGCTGCATCATATATCCGTTGCTGTGGTCGAGTGCGCCTTGTGCGTGTGTCGGTGGTGGCGGTCGTCGTGTGAGTGAAGGGGTGGCGACCACGTGACCGCCTACGGGCGCCATGTTAGCCACGAAGGGTGGCGATTTCGCACGAAGTCGCACGAACCTCGAGTCGCCATGTGGTCCTCGCGGGTTCAGTCGATCAATACCTTGCCGACTGCTGGCACAGCCAACAGAGCATCAACTTATGCACAAGCAACGACGATAATGCCATCGATTTAGACGACTGGGATACATTTTTCGGGGTCACAACTTATTTTTACACCCTCTCTACGCCAGCGGTCTTCGCGTTCGCTTTGTCCCGATCTTCTTTGTTCCGTTCGATAAGGGCGATATAATTTTTTTTTTATCGCTATCAACAATCTCTCGGCGCATCTTCGTCTTAAAGTTCGTTACCGTGATCGTGTACTTTGTTTCTTTATTCGTAATACGATCAGATATATGTATGTAGAACGGTGGAAAGATCGAGTCATTGGATCGTCGATTCGTCAGCCGCTGAGAACGGTTTTCCTTTTGGCGAACAAACTTTCTTATGATTTCCAACTTTTCCAACGTAACGGCTGTTAGAAAGTTACGCGAATGTTTTGACCGTCTTGGCTCGAACCAGGAGCCGAAAAACGCGGACGAGAGTGCCGGGAGCGAACTTATCAGCCTCGGTCTTTCGAGGAGAGTACCACAGCATCTACGTATTACGTTGTTGCATATCGAATGGCCGATCGCGAGACACGAAAAGTTTCGCGCAATTCTATGACGTAAAAGTTACGAAGTGCTTTTATAGGAAAAACGAAAGTTATTCGGTAGCCAACTAGAATCAATCGTTATCTTCCATTAGGAAGGTCCGTCTTGTCGCTGGTAAATGTCGGCTGGAGTATCTACCATCGTCTTGGAGACAAGGGTGGTTCGTTGACAGAGATATCGATTGCCATTCATAAAAAAGAGGGACTAATGACGCATTTTCCGTGCTCGTAACAGATACAGGAGCACAAGGCAGACGCGTCGTTTCACGTGACATGAATGTTACCGATGCCAAACCGAATCGGAAACGCCGAATAACCGCAATAGTTTCCATTATTGAAACGGATTCGCGCGAATTCTGTCTCTCGTCTCCGTAGAATGAAGGATGATCCGTTATCTACGTGCCAAGGCGACACCGAGCACGTAGCCATCAGAAAATTCACGCAGACCGTGGTATTTCGAGGTATCGTCGCTACCCGTCCAATCTGGCGTGTCTCGGAGGTACACGGTCACCGAATAATACCGGACAAACATGATGGTACCCTACGATATCGCATCGACGATATTCGATTGTCATTTCTCTTTGTCGCGTCGCTTTGCCTCGCGTCATTGGTCGAGACGCGTGTATCCGTTTGCAGGGTGTCGGGGAATCGATAGAATTCGTTGTCCCGTTGCTTTCCTGCATCTCCCTTTTAGTAATCCACTTAATTTTATCTACCACGGGGTAGCACTTTGCGTCGATCCCCTTGGTCCACGAGTCTCGCGTCACTTTCTTTCGGATTCGATGACTAGTTCGTAAAGTCTAGTTTGTATTGGTACAAGTAAATAGGAGAGTTAGTATTCGGAGGTTTTGCTACTTGGCATGTACCGACTTTTGTCGGATCAACAAAGTGAAACGACGTCGACTGCGAATAGCCTCGAAACGGGTCGAGACTGCGTCGAACGTCAAAGTAAAGAGTAATCGAAAAAGATATAAAAGCGAAAACAAATTATAATTCGTTGCGCAAAGACCAGAGACGGTACTACGGATGTACAGATTCAGATGCAGATTAAGCTTAAGGTAAAATTCTCTTTGCGGTGAGAGAACGTAGGAATTAAATGATAAAATTGATAGAGTCAAAATGGACGTAACTAGAGTAGGTAGGCGAGTTAATTACGCTAGTGTACTTTACCCACGTAAATTAGGCTTATTCGAATTGCGCTAATATCTCATCCTTCGAACGATGCATTATTTCGCGGCCATTCTATCTTTCACGCGCTGACCTTTGCGCGCGAAATCGTGTTAAGCAACGATCCATTTGTACTCCCTCTCTGTGCTCGGAGTTCGCTGCTCTTTCGTTTGATTTTTTTTGCGAGTCGAGCACATTTTCGGGGGTTAGAAATGGACGCTTCGCGACAGACCAGAGGGATCGGTATTATGCTAAGAGTAATACTTTTTTAACCGGCAAATGGATCGCGAATGTTAGCGAGTGATTTATTTCTGACTTATACTACTTGCTAGCTGTACTACTTTTTGCTCGACTCGATTCTGTCTTCGCGGTTTTATTCGAGCGCTGACATCTTTGTTTCTATCGTACCGTTTATGCCGAATAAACATCTTGTCTTTTCATTTTTTTTCCAATATCATTTTTCCAGGACGATGACAGATTTCTTGTCTCGAATCGAGAGCTTGTTTCGCAATTCGATTTCGACCGATTCGATCGAGTCACGGTATAATTATGACGCCGGTGTAATTATCGCGTTTGAAAGGTTGCTCGCTTAGCCTCGTATTAACGAGCCTCTCCAGCCATTCTTACCTCTCCTGCCTCTCCAGCTCGATTTCCAATATCCAGAGTTCGTGCTTGTCGCTCGTAGACGATAGAATTTTGTCGTTTTCTCACAATTTTCTCGTCGCTCCTCGAGCACGTACGCATCCGTCTCTATCTGTTCCGCCATGCAGAACAGTTGAAAGAGATTATGGAAAAGCTATGCTTCGGCGGATAGATAAGCAAAGGGAGGACCGCGAGAAAAGACGAAGCTGTTGGCGAATCGCGTTGGATACGGGGAGAAGGATCGAGAAAAGGGAGAAGAACGGTCCGTCCTTAGGAGGAGTCGGTCCAATCCGGCTTTACTGCCTCATCATGCAAATTGTACGAGCAGCGGGATAAGCGGAAGAGGAGTCGCTATCGTTTTCTTCACGCACGTTGCTTCTCGAGAACGCCAAGACCGCGAGCGTTCCGCGGTGGAACAATGACTCCTTAATTGGAAACCGAGCATAGTTTTCATAGGGGTATGCGCACTTTCGCGAATCGCCCATGTCGGAGTATGTACTCGAATAGTTTGCGCGCGAGTCGAAGCTATGCTCGTTTCTACGGATCGATTCGGCCTCGTAGAAAATCGCCAATGGCTGTTTTTACCTGTGCTGATCGTATCGATTTCCTGCGAACGATTATCATTCTCGTGAACGAAAGAGCGATCGTTAGTTTATGTACGAGTCGTACATAAGAGACTTTTGAACCCGTCAAATCCATTATCGCGACAGTTTTTAACGACGAAAATCTTTAAAGCGCAGCAAATCCGTGATCGCTCTCAAGGTTTTTCGTTTAATCCAAATCGTATAATTTTTTCGTGTATCTTGAATTGTGCGCGGTCAAACGCGAGCAACGCGGGTTCATGTTCTTTCAAAGGATTAACAAAATGCGTCCACGTTATTGCCGTAATTTTCACGGTTGTCGCGACAACTCGTATTTCGTGCAGCTCCACGGTGACATTTCGGAAAAAAACGCGAGCCGGTAATTCCTCGAATCCAGTGCTGTACGATTAATCGCGCGCTGGTATTTCAAAAGCCCTGCCCGCAATGAATATAAAAAATGTAGCAAAATCAAACGTTATACAAGGTTGGTGCGCGTTTAAAAAGTTGCTTTTCCGTTCTTTAAACCAGAGCTTTGCGGTTATTCGGGTAACTAGCAACGCGTACCAACGAGGAAGTCAGTCCTCCGGTCGCTAATAAAAATATAGCGCGCTACGAGAGCTTGCGTGGCTATTCTCTCGCGAAATCCACCGTTTCTCTGCTTTACCCGTTCCCTATTTTTTTTTCTCACCGCGATTCTCCTTCGTTTCCGACTTTAATCCCAGGGAAAAATAGTGTCGTGTACTTAACGCTCTAAGAACGTCGCATCTGCGCCGCGCTGTCTGGGCACGTGCGCCACTTACGACCATCTCAGCTGCCCTTTTTACTTCTGTTTGTCCCTTGTCTTCTTCTTTTTATACCCTTGCGAGCTGACCGTCCGTTTCTTCTTCCTGTTCTTCTTTTCCTTCCTGGCTTCCTTCTTTTCGCGTGGCTCGCCCTTTACGTTCAAAGCGTTCATCGATCCGTGAGGAGAAGACTGTCTCAAACGTGGACGATTCGATAAAAATTGACGGCGATAAAGAGAGGTCGATTTAACGAATTAGCCTGTTAACTGATGGTCGGTCTACAAGCATCGATAAAGACTTCGAAAACTGATTCTTAAAGCGGTCGAAAACAAGTGGCAGTGCCTGACGATCTAGCACGTGACCCTACACAACGTTTGGCTATGCAACGCGCGGTTGGTAAGACAAGAAACCAAATTCAACGACGACGGATAATTCTTAATTATCGCCGAAAGATTAATGGTAGAAACGTAGCATGGAATGTCTATAGCTACCTCGAATCATTGATGCGTGTATAATTTTCGAGTCTGTATTCATTTTTCTGTTCCTCTTTGTTCGAATATAGAAACTCGTTCGTTTCGGGAAGCTTTGGGAAAAATGCGGAGGGATGTACGTGAAACACGGTTTAATTGCACGTTGGTTCGTCGACATGGAATTGGTCGCGACTTTTTTCCGCGGTTATTTCTCCTCGAAATTATCGTGAACGAATTCGAGCGTTCGCTCGTTGGCACAAAGGATTAAAATATTGTTGGTTCTCCTCTGTTGGTACGACTTTGATTTATTATACGTACAATAACTCCGGAAAACTGACAGCGTACAATGACCGCTGCGCTTGTCGGTGCATGTACAAGTGCATAATTAACCATAACTCTGAAAACTTTTCGGAGAAATAGTTATTTTTTATCCCGTAAGTAGTGTTTGACGTTAGAATTTCTTTTTTCCCCATATTTTTACCACAAACGAGTATTTCCAGGTTGAAAATTATTTCCACGCGCGGTACGCACATATATTCGCTGTTCCTTCGGCAAACAAGTTTCCAAAGAATCTTCTTCGATGGTGTCGAAAACGAATTAGACGACGCGTTGCCATAATTTAGCCGTTCGACTTGGAAATAATCCAATTCCCTATTCTATTTCGCGCGTGAACGATTTAACGGTTTCGCGAACGCATTTTGGCGCGACAAAGAAAACTTCCGCGGCATTCCATCGTGAGCGGCGTGAAACGAGTAACCGCGTCGCATGGAAAGAGCAATTCGATCGGTTATTTCGTCGGCGAATCGTCGATACGAACGCGTTTATTCGCGGCTCGACGCGAACATAAGCGTTTGTTTTATCGGCAATTTTAGAAATTGCGTCCGAGAGCATCGTTCGTTACCTCGGTCGACAAACGTTTCCAATGTTCCACGAAATTCTCTCGTTTTTACTCGTAACCTTTAACCCTTCGTTTCGAGTGGTTCGATCCGCGGACAAAGCCGGAACATAAGTTTCACTTTGTAGCTATATACCCGGGCTGGAAACCTGACTTATTGGTTCGCGATCCGTTTGCTCGCTTTGTAAGAACGAAAGAAGAGGATAGAAAAGTGGGGAGAAAGCGGAAGAAGGCGAAGAAGAGAAAAAAGAGTGCAAGTTCGACCAGCATCCCCATCCCCTTTTGTCTTTCACGACGAGCTTCGCCATCGGCGACGAGGACAATCGAAAGTCGAACGAAACCAGGCCAGAGCCTCGCTGCCAAATCGTTCCCGAATTTTCTCCTTCTCGTCCCCGCGTTTTCCGCGTCCAAGGAACTTCGTATTGTCCCGGGAAAATCCCTCGAGGACGAGTGCTCGAATCAGAATCGGGAATCGGTTTCTTCGCGCTTTTGTTCGCGACCGAACGTCTTGTTTCTTCCACGCGGATCTTACGCGCAGGTGTCTAGATCAAAGTCCAAGAGATTCGATTTTTCGATCTCTTTATATCGATTCGCGCAAAAACCATTAAATAAATACTATCGCCTCGTAATCGTCGTTTAATTCGAAAAACCATCGATCGTTCGTCGTTGAATGGACGAGCGAGCTTTTCGGAATCTAAATAAACTCACGAATTTTTCAATTCTTTTTTTCCATTCTAAATACCGACAATATGCTTCGCATCTTCCGTCTCTTCGCATTCTATTTTCTGACCGAGTTTTGGCAAGCGAGATTGACGTTCAGCAATATTTCCGTGAAAATTTATCGCCCGTATCGTGCACGCGCGAACGATTCGCGTCGGCGAGCTTTCACGTTGCATATCAATATAAAAAAAAAAAAAGAAAAACCAATATTTGAACGAACAATCGTTTCGTGAGGCTTTGTTCCCGGGATCGAAACGCATGGATTTTTCAAGAAGCTGATTTTTCATTTTCCTTTATCTCGATATTTACGAACGAAACGCGAAACGTATGAAACGCGCGAGGCATACGAGTGTAAGACGCAAGGATTCGCAAGAAAGAGGTTTTCTTCTCTTCCGTTATATTTTCTTCGATGCACGAACAGCGGTGAACTACTCGATGAAAGCTGGTTGTCGCAGCGACTCTGATGTACCGTTAATGGCGGTTACATACTGCACAGGGAGGTTGTTCGATCGTTGTACGCGAGACGACGCCTCGGTGCATAATTATCAGTCTCCGGAGCGCGGCGTGCGCTAATTACAGGCTAAGGTATTAGTTGACGACGTCAGGCGTGTTGGAGGCGATGTAAATATTTGGCAAGGGCCGAGAACACCGACGGCCCGGTCTGTGCCTGTCCTTTGGTTACACGCTGTCTTTAAATCACTATTAACGAGCCTAGCAAACTGAAATTTCAATTTCCTTTCGTTAGCTATCTCGTCATTTTCGTTATTTCATTTTCCTGCTCGTTTTTGTTTTTTTACGGGTTGTTCGTGATACGACGGTCTACGTTTGAACAAGTTAATTAAACAGGATTGCTCTCGGACACAAAAGCGAATTAACAGCGACCTAAACTCTAAACTAAACGTTAAAAGTTTGTTAGACGAATTCGTGGTCAACTCGAATAATTTTGTCCGTTTTACATGGAACAAATGCTCTGGATAAAAAATAAACCGGAACAGACCGTTCGGTGAATTAATCGAAGTTAAACACGGATTAATGGCATTTTTAAGGGAGGTTGGAGTCACGCTCCGTTTAAATATTTGAGTTTGGTGTTGTCGGTGTCGATTGGATTTCACTCGGCCTGCATCGTGACCGAACCGGCTCGCCCTTGTTCGCTTGTATGCGCTTTTCAAACACGCCGAGGCTCGTCGAATCCGCTCGCGGAATCGTTCCATGGAACGATTTTAATCGACCTTCGACGAGCGCAGAAAGATGCACTCGTCGGAGAAATTGCCGATTTATCGATACTTGGACGAGGTAAATTTTGGTAAACGGTTCTTTTTGTTCGCGAGATTAAAGATCGTCTTAGACGCGGTCATTTTTGTCGAATCCGGAACGCGTAATACCTAAACGTGTAACGTAGTCGGATTCCGAAAGCGATAACGCTCGAAAACTTGAGAGGATAACAACTCGTGACAGCGGAAAAATCGTGTTACCGTTATTCCGGAGTTTCGACGATAGCCAAGCAACGTTACCAGCCGACAACGCGAAATCAGCCGATTCGAGCGTGTTTCGCGAATTTTTACAGGAAAATCGAGAAGATTCGTTGGTCGCGCGTGTAAAGCTAAAATCGAGGCAGAGCGACGAGAATTCGGTATGTGACTAGGTTGAAAAACGGAACAATAATCGACAGTTCCATCCACTTGCTTATCCACGTCATGCGCACACGCGAGCAAAGTGGGCGGCTGTGTATGCCGTATAAACATATATTACGTTTCAGAGTACGTTACCTGAATTCGCGGGTAAAAGTGATTCCGCGAGTCGCGTTCCTCTCCTATTCCCGAGATTTTATATTCCAGATGCACTCGAGTTTACAAATATCTAGGTACAGGCTGGGTGGATGGGTGGGTTGATGCGACGCGACGCCCCGAGAAATTTGCTGAAAAATCGCTTCCGTCACGACAAATTCGTGCACCGAATAATTCTCCGAGTCAAGACACACGGCTACAGACAGATAATTTTTTAATTCGATCCACGGGACAGTTTCCCCTGTCGTGTGCGCGCTGGCGCACGGAACAGAGGACGAGATTAATCGCGGCGGCACGCGAAGCAATTTCGCGAAAACCGCTCCCCTGGAGGTCTTCCCATCCACGCTCGCCGATTTTCAAAGACATAATAAAACTTAATTAACTTTCCTATCAACCCACCTTTATATTCGCTTCGGACGTTCCGCGAACGGATAAAAATATTTCTCGATGCGTGGCTCCACCGTTTCGCGAATTTAACGCTTCGAAACACTCGTACGTTTTTCTCCGAATGTAAAATTCTCGCGTAACCATCGAATACCGTGGGCTTCTACTTTATTCACCGTTAAAATATCGATGCTTCGATGGACTTTATACGAAACTCTGCGCAGAAATCTCTATTCCCGTGAAAAAATATTCGAAATAACACTAATGTCGATCTGAAACTAGAACAGAAACGATTATTACCGATGTAATGTATGTATACGCGTTGAAATTTTAAGAGATGTATTCAGAATCGACGAAGCGTTTAGACAGTCATTTTCGTGAAACTTTAAACTTCGGATTAATACAAGCGCGTCGACGTCTCCGAATCGTCTTGAGCCTCGTTAGGTCGGAAAATTGGTTATGCGATGCAAAACGACCCAATAGAATCTGCAAGCGTGTATCGGAGAAAACGTTCGTCGACTTGGTTGTTTCTCTTTAAAATATCGATTGTAACGAGAAAAAGTTAATCGATTCGTCGCAAACGTTAAAAATAAAAGTTAGAAGTAGATTTCGTTTCTACCCAGTTTGCATACCGCGTATTTACCTCTTTCCGTTAAAATCAACATCGTTCCCTCGGTACGATGCGATGGTCTTATTTGAAGAATCACGAATGGTCGAACGAAGAAGAAGCGGCATTACTTTTACTTTAATTATACAATTTTTCCTTTGAGGTAAAGATAATACGTTTAAGCGGATGTAAGCGTCGAGCGTGCACTTACGAGCGAGAACTTTGTTCGCGAATTAATCGTGTCATAGACGGTTCCCTCCGATTGCTCTGAAGTTATTTTTTCTCGGTTTTCCATGGCGCTACACGAGTTTAAAGCCGATAAAAAAACGTCTCGTGGCGCTTGCGGATTTAGCAATACGTAAATACGCGCATTAACATACTGGAAATGTTTCGTTCGTGCTCGGCGAGGTTAAATAATTATAGGGATGAAAAGCAATTGTTGTCGTTTCGTATACATGTATGAACAATATAATAGATAGGTATAAATCTCTGATAAAATATCGGTAATAACTTAAGTCTTAGTACGTGTCGTGCCTGTTCCTCGTTATCTTTCTCAGAAATTGAGTGACTAGCTAGGTGTGGTTACTAAATAACAAGTAAATAACAAAATTGATACCGTAACTTAGTTTTAACGTAGTAATATTTCAGCTTCCACGTTATACCAGAAATTTTATTTAATTATCCATTATGGTACCGGCAGTTCATTGTTGCTTCTACATGAAAAATTTCATTTATAAGGAGCTTCTATTAATTAAACCGCGCGTGCTAAATTTTATTACGAGCTCCGAAACCAAACAAACGAAAGCGCAAGATGGCGTGCATGATATTAAAATTAAATTTTTTAATATTTTAGTTGGCAATTTTGCGCGCAAAAAATCTGAAGTAAATTAACATTTGATAAAGTTACAACTTCCCTGCTTCGGAATTACACTTCGTGTAATTATCTGATTGTTATTCCGGGGATTTTGAAATTCGAAAATCGCGAATAACGTGGAAAGCGGAATTTCAAGAACGAAGCGTGTCTCTTCTTATTCGATCCATCGTAATAACATTGTTTCGAACGATTGTCCACGCTCGCGTGCAACTGGCTGGTTCTCTTTCAGCTCGAGAAGAAGGAGAAAGAACATCGGAACCCTCTGTCGTACCTTTCCCTACCTTTTTCAAGCACGTCCGCGTCGCTGACTTATTCCACCTACTTTTGAAAATGAACGCGCGAGCCTCGGTAACCTCGTCGCCTTTTATTCTACCCTTTTTGCCACTACGTGTTTCCCCCCTTTACTTTTCTTTTCCTTCCATTTTTCTGTTTGCCTTAACGCGACCCTCTCGCTTCTCGTCCTACAATCTCCGTCTCTGTCCATCGCTCGATATTGTTCGATATCCCTTTCTTCCTTTGTCGTCTTTCTCTTCTTCGTAAAATATTGTTCTAATAACGCGTTATTTTCTCCTCCGACGCTACAGGATGAATGTCTGAATTTTACAAAATTTTAATACCCGTATCTCGTATTACCCCTTTTATACTTTCGTCGCTGTTGCTCGCTATCATCTTTCGCGAATTCGAAAGCAAGCGAGCGAAAGGAATACAATAGAATGAAATTGCGAAAAGAGTACTCTTTTACCGACGAACGAATCATAGAGTCTGAGTTGACGTCGCTTTGAGAAGCAAACGCTGCACCATCATCGGGAACGCGTATAAATCAGAGTTCAATTAACTCTATTTTGACGAATTGTTATCGCGCACCGACGAACGTGTCGTTTCATTATATCGGCAGAGGTAGCAGGACCACGTACACGCGATTCAACTAGGCATAACGAAGTGTGCCAGAGCTTGTACGACCGAGTTACGCGTCAATGGTTTTTTACCTGTGTCGCTGTCGACACAGCACCGAGCGTACAGGTATTCGAGCGTCGGCTGACTCTCGCTTCAAGCCAGACCGAGCACGTATCGTGGTTCGATTAATAATTCGATTACACTGCGAGCTAATTACCGACGCTCGGCCGTTGTTTCGACGTCACTAATTACTGCGAAAAACAATTTCCTCGGTTCAAAGAAACATCCTCGGTTTCCAACAAAATTCTTTGCGGGTTTTTACGATAGATCTTCCAATCGATTCGCAGACATTTCTAAATGGAATTTTTTTTGTCTTTTTTTTTTTCGAATAACCAACATTCTAATAGCGTTCGAATCGCAAACATTTAGAGTATCCTGGTCGAATTTGACTAGAAATCTCAACGAAATTCTATTCAAGTTTTTCACCAGGATCCGGTCCTGTTACGATTTTCCTATTTCGTGAGACATTAATACGAATCGAATCGAAATTCTTTATGGAGTTGTACGATAATTTGCGTTCTTCGATTAATATCAATTTGCGAGTCGAATTTAATAGAACGTTGAATATTTTAACCGTGTTTGACGCTAACATATTCCACTCGGTTCGATAACAATTAAATGGAAACAGAGCGCGTAATATGCGGCTCGATTAATAATTAAATCAGAGAAATGGCCAATTACAAAATTGGTTGCTCAATATTGTTACAGTGCCACGGATAATTATGCGTAGATTTAAAAATCTTTGGATCGTGCATGGTATTACAATCCGTTGTGAAAATAATGCCAGAAATTGACTATTATAACGGTAATTATTAACTGCAGAGACGCGCGTCAGCGATTTTGAAAATTTTCTTGCTATTGATGGTCATACCGAAGACAATATAACATCGTTTGTGATTGACGTTTCGATGCGTTGGCGTTGATCGAGCTTTCATAAATATTTTGTTGTTGAATTCGTTAAATCGCTAAATACATTTTGATCGAAAGATATAAAATTTAAATAGTCGAAATGTTTTCGATGCCGACAGATCTCTACTATATTTATCTTGACTTAAATTGATCGTTTATTATCGGTAACCGGTTGTTCCGCGCAAGATATCGTACAGTCGTATAGAATTAAAACATTTCCATCGTGAATGGTGAACCGTTTTTCTTTTTCCTTCGTATTCCTTTCGATTCCGTATCGAAGGCTTTCGGATGGAAATCGATGGGCGATAAGAGCACGGCTACAGGAATTCGATTTCTCAGCGAACGAGCAGGGATACGAGAGCTCGAATCTCGGGATCTCGACTATATCCGTCCCGTATTTGCGTAGGAGAGCAGTCACCCCTAACTGAAAGCAGTCGACATTCATTCGAGGCAGAGCACGCGACCACGAAGGATAGCCAATGATCTTGGCTTCGGCCGCCTGTTTCCGAGACCTTCTTCCTTTTCTGGAATTCCGTGCTCGATCCCACCAAATATTTCTCTTGATCAGACGAGATTGCGTCGAATAAAGGAGACGAAACCATGGAAGGGATCAATGGCCGCAGAAGAAACGAAATGAAATACGCGAAAGTTTGTCGAATGCAGCTGCAGCTGTACAAGTTTGCCGCAGGATGTTGCTAGAAACAGCTGCGACGCCCTCTTTCGATTCTCTCGTACCCTCGTTCCTCCACCTTCGACCGGATTGACCTAATTCCGTAACTTTTCGAGTTTGAAGAACGTCGGCCGAAAAATCGTCACGGCTTCGAGACTTATTTCGTCGCTGGTCCCCTTCGCTTCCGTTCCGTATGCTCCTCTCTTTACCACTCTTTCGGTCATTTCTTTCGCAATAATTTATCCACGACGAGTATTCGAATCTCGACATCCCGTTGTTTGGCTCGGCCGAGAAGTAACGGAGCGGAACATCTCGAATAAATATTTTTTAAACATTTTATTCGAACGATATTTGCCGGATAGAGATTTTGCGCGAGCGTATATAGCTTGGAGTCTGTACACGTTGAAACGCGGTCGAAATGTAAGGGAATGCGCGATTTCGAAAATCGGCAGCCGTATATCGATCGGCGTCGATGCGTGTGGTCACGACAGATGAATTTCGTATGTCCCGGCGAATGGTAAACAGCAAACGGCGGAGTTTAACTCCACCGCAAAGTTTCCGCGTATAGAGAGAACTCTTGTCTCTCTCTCTCTCTATCTATCTCTCTTGCTAGAGTTTCTCTCGGTGCGGCACGGCCGTTCCGTCTCTTTTCGTTCTCACCCCATGCATCTGCCTCGGTCAGACCGCATGGTGGTGCAACGCAGTGGCCATGGCGTTGCGTACGTGTGTAAATCCTGTGTTGCAGGGTGTGGCACCCTGTCCCCGTGTGAATATGCATGTACAACACAACCTGACAATGCATGCGTGTGCATCGTGTGTAGGTATGCGTGTGCGTCACCCTTCGTAACCAAAGCCTCCGGTTATATAGCGTTGCACGTCGCGATCGCTGGGAAATTCGACGATGTAACTGTCTCCAGCTACTGTTCTCGGTTACCGCGATGCACAATTTTATCGGAATCCTTTTTGTAGACTAACCATTAGGGAAGGATAAAGAAGTATAACAGATTCCTTGAATATCTTAACTTTACCGGATCTTTGTTGCTCGCGTAATTTCTGATACAGTTAAGACCGAATTTTCGTATCGTCTCTTCGTTCCTCTGTACGAAACAGCGAACGCGTTAATGCAACCATGATAGTGCAAAAATCGAATCGATGGTGCGTCAGAGTATAAAATAGCATAACGAACGATGTTTGTTTTTGTTTCCGGTATTTTTGTTTTACCGAAACGTGGAAAAAATAAAACGTGATCAGTCTGTGTTACGCGTGAAATAAAATTCACAGACAGGATGTAGCAGGGCGAAAACCCGTTGCCGCGTAACCTCGTGCTCTGTCCCGCGAAAATTTGATCGGTCGTCGATCGTTTTCGCTTCCGTCGTGTGCCTTTGATTATTTTCAATCGGCCGTACACGTGTCCCGCGTCAATTGATTTATCACGGGGTTGAAAAACGTAAATAAAGAAAACACATTTGTTCCGAGCAAGAACCATTAATCGATTTAAATGATGGGAACTTCGAGGTCAAAAACTTTATTCTTCTCCCTGCAAAAAATTGTTGAAAATCATTTTCGGCAGAAATAAATTCATAAATGTTAGTGAAATTACGGAAAACGTTGCATTCGAAAGTTGAAAGTCGAAATTGAAAACAGCCGGTTATTCGATTTTCGAACGTTGTCTTCCTATTTGTGTTATCGCGATGCCTCGATCGATTTCCGCGGTCCGTGTACGTGTTTCCACGATAACGAACTATAGGGAATGGTCGGCCAAAAGCACAGCGAACAGTTTTAATTATTTTTCGCCTCGGTCTATGGCGCGAATTTCCTGCGCGAAGGAACACCGGGAGGGGTTAACGAAGTAATTTCCGCCAGGCGACGCTTCGCTATAATTGGCACGAAAGACCTCGACGAAAACATTACCTTTCGTTTGCGGACCGTTTTGTCTTCAAAACGAACCAAGCCGGCGAATAGCATTCCGGTTAATACATTATTTCCTCGTGAAAGTCACTAGGCCACTGGGTGCCAGCGGAGAGATAGAGATAGAAGTCGAAAGTTTACCAGGATATCGCGTCATAACCGAGAAAATTGATTTACCACCGATACGACTGCATCGTTTATTTACAGTTAAATCTCTGTTCGCAATTTTGGTCGTTTACAGAAGTCGGCCCGTAACGTGAATCGCCGTATTTACGTGGGATGCGTTGAGCGAATTTATTCGAAAAAGATTCGAGTTTGCGTAGGAAACACGTTCTTATTCAACAACTCCCACAGGAAGATCGTTTATATTCGCTTGATGCAGGTATTACGTAAACGTGGCCAGCATATCGCTAATGTTCATCGCCGCTGTTACGTTGAATAAATAATTAATGCAGCTAACTCGTGTTCATAATGTTAAAAGGATTCGACGATTGTCTCTACCGCGTTAGCTACAGCGTTGTTTAACAGATTGATTGCCACTGGGAGAATGCTTATATTTTCGTACATTGTCGCGTGATTTATTTAAGTAATCGTTTCGTTAACACGGTTCGATAAATATTGTCAGTTTCTTCCCTCCGCGACTCTCATGGTCTAATCTATTTTGACAGCGTAAACGACGAGGAAACGAAAGTTTTACCAGGCTCGTTTTCCAACGAAAAAAGCGTGTCCGATGGTTCGATTCGCGACTCAAGTGGAAAGTCAAACATAGAAGTGGTCTCTCACCGGGCGGATCGCGATCGAGCGGAATGGAGCAGCGTGGCTCGGCGTGTCCGGAAGAAAGCAAAGAAAATAAGTTTCCTGTTAAAGGCTTTTAACGTGTGCCGCGTAAATCCTAGCAAAGGAAAGTCGTCCCAGAAGCATCGTCTCTTCCCAGTCGGTTTTATTAATTTCGTAATTAATATTTACTAGGCCCGTGGCGCGCTCGAGCTCATTAGCATTCGTCGCTGGGCGTACGCTACCGGTAGCATTTTAATTCGAATCTTTGTTGAAACCGAAAAGGGGAGTAGCTTCCGCGTCTTCTCCCTTTCTCGCTGCACGGATGCGGGCTCGATTTTTCTTTCTTTTTCTTTTTTTTTCGACGCGAATTTTCCACGAACGCGTCGGAAAGCCTTTGCTTCGCTCTCTCGCAGGATCGTTCCCGGTTTACTTTGCATATCGAGGTTACAAGTTTCGAAGGCGAAACAACGAGTTTGCGTATGAAACGACGTTCCGTAACGATTAGAATATTACTTTGGAAGGAAAATGGAGACGATACAAGAACGATACGACGCAGTTAGCCAGAGAAAATGAATCATCGGAGTGTTTAAAAACGGCAATGTCGTATCTCGTTCGCTTCGTAAACCCCGGTCGAGTGTTCCAAACAACGGACGACAAGAAAAAGTGAGGCAGAGTCTCTGTCGAAAGCAAAATGGAGGGACAATTTAATAAGTCGATAAACGCGTTAGTGGCACGCGCGTCAGCGTGTACGAACGCGCTCGTTAATGGCTTCGGCTGCGTCAAAGAAACGCTCTTGTTCGTTCGCGCCGTCCTCTCGACTCGGTTTTTCTCCGTTGTTTTGTTTCGTAATTTCATGACGCGTCGCCGCTTCCACGGAACTCGAATGCTCTTTCTCTTTCTACCTTCGCGAGATTTATCTCGACGAAGCTAAATATCGTGGAGTTTTTTACCGTGACGTTACCGGTGTCCAACTTCGCGACCGCTTCTTCAGCGCATTTTCAGATGTACAGTCTTAATGGCCGGTACTCAACACGCTTCTGCCTTTTGTCCCTGTAATTTTTAGTAGGCGACGTTCGTACGCCGCCTCCTGACCTCGATTTTCCGCTTTGATGCCGACCAACGCCTCTGTCTAAAACGAAACACTTGAGAATTCCTTTACTCGGGATAGAAAAGCGAGCTCCTCTGAGTAGCTGTAATGAAAAATGAAAAAATAGATACGGAGAACGCTAAGTATATTAGTGACGGCTCCCGTGTGCCAACAGAAACCGCGTCCCAGCGCCTTCTCAGTTTGCCCGCTGAGTACACGATCGCGGAAAGACTTTCTGTCTTTCTGTCGGAAATTCAACGGAAAGGACGGTAGATTCGAATTTGTTTCGCTGCGTATTCGAAGTCGTGGCGTAGATATTTGTCTACGGTGCGTACGCGCGTACGAGGGGAATCGAGCAAAACGATTCAAACTTTCATTCTATAAGTGGTTGGCACACATTCGAGTGGACGATTACCGTTCTCAATTGGCGGCAATTGTCCGTGGCAATGAAAGAAACAAAATGCCGGAGAATATAAAAGGAAAAGTGCGAACCTTATCGGAGCAAAAATAACAAGTTGTTTCGTTTCGTCGAATCGCATTGCAAGCTTTCTCGTTTTGCTTCCTCGTCGTTAAAACCGATCACGTAGTCACCTATCATGAATGGATAAAGGAAGAAGGAAGTGTACGTACACGGGTCTTGAAGGTATTCGAATAACATTGTGATTCGTGTTTGTTTAAATTAGTGTGCAATATTACGTAATTAATTATTAACGTAATCATAATTTGAGATCGAATCGTGACGCGATCATAGATAAATCGCGTCGGAATCGATGTCTTATACAAATAGAAGAACATCTTCGGGATAGAAGGATGTCTCGGTCGGTTATAGGTCGTCTGTTGAAATCGGTTTTCGGCAGCATAACGTTCACCCGGTTTCCGGCTGAATATTGAAACGCAACGAACTATTTCGCTGCGGGACGTGGCGGGGTAGCACGGTTTGCTGTATAATCGAAAATGAAACACAGATATTACAGTCGTGCTTTTGGTCGTGCCATCGTGTTTGCTTCGGCTATACGAACATCGTTAGAAATTAATCTAGCGAACAAATTGGTTGTGCCGATACACGATTAAACTCTGTCTCTCTCTCTCTCTCTCTCTACGTCGCGTCGTGGAAATCCAGCCTGGCAATAAGAAAGATTTCGCTCTGAAACGACGAGATTTCGTTTCACGGGGATTGTCACGAAAATCCCCTCGACTATTTACAGTATCGCGAATTAAATCGATCTCGAAATTTCAATATCCAATCGAGCCACCGACCGCCTGGACTCGATGCTCGATGACCCGATTGTTCTCTCCACTCCCAACTTCCGGCCGGTATTTATACAAACGAATCCGTGGTCGATGCTTCGGATTTTTCAACGAGGATTATTCTCCCATCGAACGATCTACAATTACGGAGTACTTTGACCCCGCGTCGATTACAGGGAGGAACAGGATCCCGGCAACTCGAAGCCGGCTTTTTCGTCGTAACAACGGGAGGAACGTTTCTGTTTCGTCGTTATAATAATGGATGGAACGTTTCGCGAGCATGTTTTTTACCCGTGAAAAACTCGATTAAAAGCGTCGCGCTATCGAGCGAAATCTTGAAAATTCGACAAGAAATCCGAGAATTTTTGTATTTTCCTCTCTATATCGATACGTCGCGTAATAATTTCGCACGGATACGACGGAGGCTCGATCGTTCGTTGGAGACAATTTATCATAGTACATCGAATCGCGGTTCGACGGAACGTCTTGCGTACCAAGTTTAATTATCGTTGCGCTTATCAGTGGCTACGAACCACTGGTCTCCTATTATTCCGACAACAGATAATCCCGGCGACAGATTAATTACTACAAGTGCATAGCGCACGTTACAACGGGACACGACGCGTGCCTATCACACCCTCTCTCACCTGTAATTACGAGCCGCGAGAGGCTACGCGCGTTTGCTACGTTCTCGACTTATCTGACCCCTCGAAAGGGGGTAGTAGTTGTGACGTATTAACTTTGCGACGGGGGAACGGCGGGAGGCAATAGAGGTTATCACGATATCTTTACTAATCGCGTTACGACAGCGGTGAAACGGATGCCCTCGGTTCAACGAGGATAGAGGGCAAACGGGGACAGTCACCCCTTTTCAGCGCCGGCATACCCCGCGGCGCCAACAACGTCGACGTTCGCGTCGAGTAAAGACGTCACGGGATTGAGAAAGTATTTTCGAAAGATATTCGTCTTTGATCCTATTAATAAGCGTAATTTTCCAGTAATTTCGTGCCGTTCGAAACGCGTCAAACTTCCTGTATTTCGAAATTCGTCACTCGATATGCGGCAATCTAATAATTACGCTCGCGGATTGTGTTCGCCTGACAAATTAAAGGAAAGATTCGCTCGATGTAACCCTGTGCTCGTTTTCTTTCGTTAATCCCGTCGAGTGGCTCGCTTCCGGTGTCGTGGCACGGGGTAAAGGCACCCTTCGTAAAACAAGAACGACCCTTTCAGCCTTTTAGCGTTGAAATTCGCTTCCACCGGCAAGAGAAAGTTTTCTCTTCTCGTTGTTCGCCGGAAAATTTGTTCGACAACGCGCGCCGCGACGTTTCCAGTTCAGAAATTTTGCATTTTTTCACGCGGGCATTCCGAACTCGTCTTCGAGCGAATTATCGCGTTGAACCTCGCGCGTAGCTTCGTCCCGATGCATAATTTGACGAAACCGCGCGTCGCGATCGCCGAAAGTAGACGCAAGGACCAATGATGCCCGCGAAGAAAGGCTAGGCGAGTCGAAGACGCGAAAATGGAGCGTGGAGAGACGCGCGTGGGGCTGGATGAAGTCCGAAGAAGGGGCTACCGGATACCGGATAACGGGTAAGGGAGCGAGAAACTAGCGGAGACGAGGAAGAGAAGCTGAAGCAGAAAGGGGAAGGAGGAGAGAGAGGACGGAGGTCTCATTAGGAGCTCTAACGACCCGAGTGCAGTACTCCCATCCCTATCGTGCTGAATCACCTCCCCCTTTTCTAGCGCACATTCTCATCCCCCGACACACAAACGCCGACTTGGCACACACAACGACTCTTGCTAGGGTACCTCGTGCCACCCCCTTCCCCTTTGTCCGTTGGCTCGCGCAACCCCAATCTGAAAGTCAAATTTCCTCGTGGCAACGGTAGATGTCGTGCTCCCTTCCTCTTTTTCTCTCTTTCTACCCCTCCCTGTCTATCTCTCTCTGTTACTCCCTGTCAGTGCGATACCTTTGGTCCTTGTCTTTTCCCTTCGGTGTGGAGTACACCCTCCGGTCAGCCCCGACCATTCAGCTCTGGCAATAAAACTGATAACATCATCGGGAATGTAATTACGCGCGCGCGCACGAGAGGAAGAGAGAGAGAAAGGGAGAGGACGAAGCCGCGAAGCGACTAGGGACGTTGAAACGAATTAAGAAGATACCGGCTTACTCGACGGCTGGTCACTCTCTTTCGCTTTTCACGCCAACCCCTTCATTTAATTTTACCTGCTGGATTACTGCGCCGAAAAACCACGTTTCCACGAACAGACGGAACGGTGGTTATTCGTTTTCGCGTCGAGCTCGTCCGAGTTTATTTTACATCCGATGGTTGCTTGGATTTTTGCCCTTAAACGACGCGCAGCATTCATGGAATCCGGTGAAAAATAGGGGAACACCGGATTCTTTGCGTTCGTAAGGCTATTCGCTGTGCCACTGTCACCTCCGCTTCCTTTTTGTCCTTTAAAGATGTTCACGGTCGCTCGAGCAACGTTCCCTGTAACGGGCTGTTTCGACGATGTCGTCTCGAACGCGTCAAATTTATATGAAACCTGTACGAACGCCGATGTACCTTGCTCGCTAGAGATTAGGTAACGCTGTACATCCTGCTTTTAGAAGTCGCGATTATCTTTCTTGTCCCTTTTTGCCGGTCGAATGTCGAGCAAGAAGGTCAATTCGGTCGTTGTGTCTTATCTCGGTTAGGGTCTGTAAAAAGAGTCTGCGAGCGTGCTTCGAAAAAGGACAATTCGCGCAAGGATGCTCCTCTTCTGTTTGTACTTGGCCAACAGTAAAGGCGATAACATCGGCTAGAAGGTAATTACGAGAAGCGGTCGGTGGTCCATGGATGGAATTAACCCTTCCGCTACGAAGGACGAGTATATACGTTTCCTTGAAATAGACAGTCGGTTACGAAACGTTAACTTTAACGAACAAAGTCGCGTTGACGTACGAACCGTTTTACGGTAACTGTTATTTTATGCGGCGTATAAACTATTCATTTGAAAACGTTCCAGTCACAATTATTCGAGCAACGTTAAGCAAACATCGCGATTTTTTCTTTGAAAAAAAGATGAAATTGATTTCTACTCGTGAGAAAATTATTCGATCGTTGCATGTCTAGAGATTGATACGACAGCTGAATACTTGATTCGATCAAGAATACCGTATCAGTCTCAAACGGTTTATCGACATTCTTATACGAAAAGATAATTTTCAACCTTGGGAGTATCCGATTTCCAATTGCTGGATATCCATTTCTAAATCCTTTGTATTTTAAAGCGGTAGAATATGTCGCATGAAAGCAGGAATAACGAACTAAAAGGTGTCGACGTTCGAAACGAGCGTTTATGAAAAGGAAGCGTTTCGTCGGCTCTTAGCGTGACGCGTCGTGGAAAAGCGTAAGACAAAGGAGAAGACAGATCCAATGGAAACCCGAGAGGTATTTCGTATTCAGACGTGCACGCTAATGAAACTACGGGCATACCCCTCCGACTTCTGGAATACGATTACATCGTCGAAGAAGCGATTCCGTCCGGAATCGAGGAATGATTTCGAATAATAGCGCGGACATATTTCGTTACGAGAATGAAGCTCGCGTTTCCGGTGCCGCAGACTCGCCGGGACTTGTTCGTCCGGAATGGAACGACCATTTGCATTTCCGTTGTTATCCGTAAGAAGAAGCGCGACCTAGAATACAGCCAGAGGATCGATAAGCGAGAGGATTCGCCAGGATTTTACTCGTCGATGGAAGACAACCTGTCGATTTTTGCTTTCTTCTCTTCTCTATTTTTTTTTCCTTCGACGATGCATCAAGATCAGGTTTTTCCGTTGTTATCCGGTGGCCCAGGCTTTTTCCAGAGATTGGAATCAGAAACGAGAGGATTTCGTGGAAGCTTACATCTCTGGAAAGAATCATTTTTCTTTTTTGCTGGACGGTTCAGGGATTCGGAATGTTTACCGACAGATTTTCAGTCGCTAGATCGAAATGGTACGACGGAGAATTAATCGATAGCAAGGCTGAAACGTATTTAAAGCAATTAGACCGCGAACATTGAACGATGCAGGAAAAGGACGCGACTCCAACCGCGTAGTCGATTTCAAAATATTTCGTTCTCGGTTGACTTTACAAAAGCTACCTTTTATGGACGAAATATTCAACGTTATTCGCGAGACGACATTAATAAACTTTAATACGAATTAATAAACGCGCGTTTCCGTTGAAAAATTTTTCGTTGACGGTCTGTGAAGCGTATAAAAAATGTTGGAAATTCTGCGGAATACGATTCACGAATGGTCGGTTTGGTCGATACGCGAAACGCTAAACCACACCCCTCGCTATAAATTGTGGAAAATCCTGGCCAAGCTTTCATTTTCTTTGGCGCGCCACTTAATCCAAAATTGTTACTCGCGAGTAAGGTGTTCGTTTACCTTGAAACACTGGCTACCGGGTCGGTTGTTCGGGTAATTTGGCTAATTTGTTGTAATTGCTATGAATCGCAACGGAGCAGAGGAAACAGAGAAACGAGCGGAAGAGGAGAAGCGAGGTACGAGAAACATCTCGTTCTCTGGCTACATTAGTTTGGTTTACGCGAAACGGTTAAACTTACGAAAGAGACAGTCGACTGGCTTGTAGACAATTTTGAAATTTCAAATTGCTCGATGTTTATTAACTCGTAAGTAAACGGTAAAGTTTGCTAACCGTTCATAATGATTCTGGCGAACCTTCCACCTCGTTTGCATTATATTGTTTCGATTATTTCTTGAAACGCGTTGCACGCTCGCGAGTAAATAAGACTAAGAAATCGGCGGTATAATTTGTTACGAGCATACTCGCACCGACTCTTCGCTAACTCGTAAAAGCACGAGCGAAAAGGTAAATTACGGATTAAAAGAAAAGAAGAGAAAACGGGAGGTCTCGTAATTTCAGTCTCGTTCTATAGAAGTCACACAAACGCCTTAACAGTTCGTTAACATCCTGTAGGCACAGTGCCGTCGTTCCTTGTTCCTGCTATTTCGCGTCGAGCACTATTTTCGGCCAGTGTTTCGCGCGAATAAAAGTAATGGCATCGTCGCGAAAGAATGTCGACGGTCGTGACGAGCGAGTATAACGACCGCTGAAAATACCCTTCGCCAGTGAAATACACGTGTACGAATACCAGATATTTATACGAAGCATAGCGAATCTGTGCACATACGTGTGCAGTTTAGGCTTCTCTTAGTAAACTGAAAGCGTGAAACGGAGTTCTTATACTCTCTATACTGAAAATTCTCTTTGGGTTCCAATCGTTCGCTAGGTTTTCTCTTTCGATCGTTTCTCAGGTGCTGCCGAAATTTCAGATAAGCGGCGAGAGTCGCTTCCCGGACGAAGGAACTGTGCATTCAGCTTGGACCGGGTCGGATTCGACTTTACTATAGCACTTAATTCTGTTCGTTCGAAAGATTTTACCATCCGTTGCGCGGTAGTTAGTCGCGACATTGAGTAATCGAAGGGCGTGGACGGTTCTTTTCCCGTGGCATACGCGTTCTCGTCTAATTTTGGACAGAGAAGTTGTGCGCGACTAACACCAGACGTTTCTTTGCGCCCTTATATTTATGTCTTTATATTTCAGCGTCGAACGATCCCTCGTCGTTATTCTTGTACGTTGGCCGAGACTCGCATGGAACGGGAATATATTGGTTTCCTGCGATTTGAATACATACATACGTATGTACGTACGTATACATATACTTGCGTGTACCTATGAAAGGTACATATACGGGAGATATTCAAAGTTTATTCGTTCGGTTACGGTTCCACGAAGTTTCGCGTATTCGGCATACGTAATGACAGGGAGCCAAGGGTTCTCGGACGAATTCGTCCTTAATTCCACTGAATTTTGATTTATGGCAATTTCGAACGTCGAACCTTTTCGAATATTTCGTTTTATCGCCTAAAATCTACGGCCTCGTCGACCGATAGGAAATTTCTTTGCGTCGGCTAATCAATCGTAATCATATTGAACTTTCCGAACGATTATTTTTCTGATCGATCTAAATTTAGCAGCATTCTCGAGAACTATTCATATTTCGAATAATCTATATTGTCCGCGGAGCTCTACAGAGTAATTATTCAATACGTGGTCCAGATCTGTCAAAAGGGTTGAGCGTTAATTAAGAGCATACGGATGGACGTTTCATTTTATACAGGGGATGAAATCGGAAAGAGAAGGTAGAGTTTTCATGTTTCAACAAAATAGTCTATATTTTCCTCGGAACCGTCGAATATAATCGTACAATATTCGGTCTAGATCTGTCAGGAGCTTTAAAAATTAATTGGGAGCATGCAGGTAGACGTTCCGTTATAATCGAAGGAAAATCGGAATGTTCCGTTTCGACACGAATATCGGCGGAAGTGGTACGCTGTAACGAATAAGAAGGCGCATCTTAATAATAATGGACGCAGTTGATAAAAAATGTTAAAAAATGTTAATCGAGAACGCAACAGGCAGGTACTTCTTAAATGGAAATATCTTCGCGTTCGGAAAATTTGACGAATCTTTTACGGCCGGATAGTTTCTTTGTATTCGACGGCCGTTAGCCGAAGATGTCGCGACGTAGAATACAAATTGAAAAGGTTCGAGTATAACGTCAGGTGCAACGGAAGAACGCAACGAACGACGGGTCCTTGAAATCGTTACCTGTCCAAGAAGATTACTCGTGGTCGGTCAGGATGGTTGTCTTAATAGGTACTGTTGTATTCTCCACTCGGATCGTTTCTCCTTGCTTCCTCGTCCTCTCTTGCCTTTCCTCGTTTTCTCCTCGCTACTTACCCCGTAATGGAGAACGAATCGATTTTCATTTAGGTAGATTGCCGTCGGTAGCAGACACGAATGTTCGCTCGATAAAATTAATTGATTCGATACGATCGAACGTCGTCGGTTGGTCGACGAATCGGTAACTGTTGCAACGACGCGTCTCTCTTTGACGGAGAAATTGATTCGATGTCCTCGAGTAAAAGTCGATCCCTCGATTAACGCTTTCGCAAATATAATTAACCTTTTCAGCTCCGTCGCCAACGATTGCTTTCGTAATTCGTTCGCCCCACAAAATAATACGAGTTTTCACGCATACACATTTATCCCTCAATTTACGCGAAGTACTCGTTTCATGCGGTTGTTTTTTGCGTGGTTAAAAATCGCATAAATGGAATCTGTCATAACGAATAATAAAAAAGAAAAAAAAATATCAGGGAAGGGAAAAAAGTCCGTGAACGTTATAAAAATATTTGTTTCGCGGGTACATATAGGAAAAACAATAATAACGAAAATTCATAAAAATCGATCGAAATTATATACGTTGTCGCTAACAGTCTTCTCGATCGAATCTAGACTCCAATTTAATTATCGGTTTTTTACGATCGCGACATATTTATTAAGAGCAGCTGTATCTCGATATTTTTCGAGGCAAGTTTCGAACAGCGAAAAGATTGAAAAAATAAGTTTGTTTTCCGCGTCGGAAACGTATCGCGACAATTAAAGCGGTAGTTAGCGGTCGTGATGGCAAAGGGCGTGGCGGCGGCTCCGAGAATAATCGTACGCCAGGGTGCGGTGTTGTGACACACGAGACAAAAATCGGAGGGGACCGCCATTAAGAAGATGAGAATTTATTATCCCGTCGAATACTGCGGGTAAAAGATTCCAGTACGACAACGAGCTTCTTCCCTTCTTTCCCTTCGAATCGAGGGAATTACGCGTAAAGCGGTTCGAACCGCTTCGAGACCAAACGAGAGAAAAAGTTTGTACTCGCAGCAATACAAAGAAGCGCGAATCGACCAAGGGAAATTCGTAGATATCTCGATTCATTCTGTACACCGGTTTCGAGTGTATAACGCCGACGAGTCAACTAAATACCGACACAATTCGCTGAAACGTGAACACGCGGCTCGACGACGCTTTATCTCGAGTTCACACGGTTATCTGGTGGTTAGAATTCGCGGAACGTCATTGCGAAATAAACGGTGAAAGCGCAGTGTCGGCGATAAACAGCCGAGTTGGATAACATTTCGCGTGTTGCTGCTGCTGTTGCCGCTGCTGCTTTTGAATGTATCCGATTTGCCTCGTGTACATCCAGCTTGAAGCGTTTAACTTTGAAGCGGCTACGCATTCTAGATTCGCGGTTAACTTTCCGCGGACGACACATTTTTTACGTTTTCGTCGCGAAATCGATACGCGTTTCTCGCCTCGACGCGTAAAACTGCTTATCCGAAGCGTTCGATTCAAGGACTGTTAACAGAAAACGAGAGAAATCGCGAGATGAAAATTTTCTACGCTTTGTTCGCATCCCCTGTTGACTCGTACAGTTACGACCTACTCACCGGACGCGTTACATCGATCCTTTATCCGATATCGATCAAAGCCAATCAACGAGGTTATCGAGGGAATTAATATAGCATTAATTACACGTGCCGCGTATGACGGCACATCGATTCGTGTAATTTAACAATAGAAACAGTCGTTCGTTTCGTCGAACGCTGTGCCGGTTGCGGTCGTCGCATCCACCGCCGAAACGACAACACGTAACTCGTTTTAGGTACAAATTATCGCCGGTTTTACGACCGCCAAAAGTGTCACGCACGACACGTAGACGAGTACATTTAATTTAATTATGGGATTTCATAATTAACAGCTCTCATTACCGTCGTGATTGCATACCGCGGCTCTGTCATTTAACCCCTCTACATCGTTTCGCTCGCTCACCCTCTCGGTTGTGTTGCCCATTCGCGATTTTCCCGCGTTTACGCAGCTTTTCTCCTCTTCTCGAGCGTTTCGATTCGTTCGGCTCATTATCGCACGACGACTAACCGCGTTTCCGGCCGTTTACTCGACGCGTTTATCTACCGAGCAAAACGTTCGCCGCCGCGGTATCGCAAAGCGTTCGAAACACGCCAGACCCTCGTTATATCGCCAAGGGTTGAACGCACCATACGGCGATACGACGCGACGACGATTTTCGATTCCCCGTTCGGACTCCGATGGAGTCGGAAGATCCTGACGAGAATCTTCGAAACGAAACATTCGTTTTTAGGCTTTGGCCCACGTTTTCGCGATATTCGACCATTGTGCGACGCTTTGATCACGGACGCGAACAATGTGTCGCTAATTAGGAGGATAACCGTTTCGCGAGCCAACCGATCGTTATCTACCTTGGAATTTCGCCACGTTCGCGAAGTTGCCCCGTTTCCGGGCGTGCGGGAAAATTCGGGTCGATCGAGGGAAATAGTGAAGGTAGTACGACTCGCGGTATGTGCCCTGATATATGCATACAATAGTGAATAGTTTGGAAAGCGGTATGGCGCTCAAACAGATAGAAATTACATGGCGAGCTAAATATTCTAGGTGGGATTTAATTTAATACTCGATCCTCCAACCGCTAACTCGACTATAACCTACGTAATCTTAAACCCTTACGAATGCATTGTACAACGGAATCGCCACGAAGAAAATAAACAACGAATGTACGTATCTAGAATCCTGCAACATTTTATGTGCACTATTTCGCGATATTTTAACGATTGTCGTACAATCACTTTTGGTTAACCGAACGACGAATTAACTTTTCTTACCTGGCTTAATCTGTTCCGAATGTTTTAACCGTTTTCTGTTCGCGGCGAATAAAGAATAGGCGAGCTCGAAAAAATAGCTGCGGTTCGTTGCTCTTTTCATTGCACTTTCTGCGCAAATAGCGTTTTGTTTTTGTTTTTTTTTATTCGCGTTGCTCCATATACGCCTCTTTATTACATTGGCCTCGCGATTGTAATTTCAAGGGTGCTCCGATTCTTTATCGAAGCATTGCACGTAAACGAGGCCGTCGCGTCGTTTTCGAAGAAAGAACATCTCATCGCGTTGCCAGATTCGATAACGAGGTCGTTTTCGCTGTAATCAAAGGTTTCGGGGACGCTGTTTCTCCTCGCTTTTGATTGGCATCAATTTCTATCATTTTTCCTTGGCGTTCATTTTCTTTCTTTCTACCGTAATTAACGCAAGGACATCGAATTGTCCATAAAGGTTTTGCGGTAAAGTAGCCTAAACGTAAACGAAGCTAACAGCGGCCGAACTTTGCAAAACGATATCGTCGGTGATACAGGTACATACGCGTTAGTGTATTCGCGCGGTCGCGATCCTATATGTGTACGTTTTGCGTGGAAGGCCGATTAAATCATTTTTATTTGCCTTTTATTACGCAGCGATTCTTGTCCACTCGCGAAAGGAGTCCTTAATAGATCAAACCAGGATTACCGGATGAAAAAGCTGGAAAACCCGGCAAGTGCGTTCTTTATAACGCAATATTTGCGACGATTTCCACTATGTCGAGGCGTGGCACTGCTAGTCGGCATGAAATACTTGATGCAATGAAAGAGGTTTGTAAAAAAGAGGGAAGGAAGGAAGGAAGGAAGGAGAAAGGAAAGAAAGAAGAGGGTGCAACAGTGGCGAAAAGGCTGGGGACAGGTTGGCCATGTCGGATAGGGGCGGGGGTGCGCAATGTGCGAAGGAAGATGGAAATATGGTGTTCGTCGGGACGATGCTTTAAAAACGAGCGGCTGTAATGCCACGACGAGAATTATTGTACGGGCTGCAACTGCAGCTGCCGTGTTATTACCTTCGACGCGAGTCGACGCGCGAGACGAATGTTTAACAGCAGGAGAAAGAGCCAGCGTGGATATTAACGGCGCACACTGGCTTGCATAAACGCTTAATGTCGTTTCCCTGCCACTCAAACGTCCATGATTCCATTTGGTCATCGTCGAACGAATCGAAATTGCTCGATTCTCTTTGCCGTGCTAGCCGAGCATACATTGCCACCATAGAAATATCCCTGCCTAACACCGCGCGAGATGATACGGATTATGGAGAGTATTGATTTCTTTGCGAGCTGGCGCTATTAATTTACGATTTTCAACGGCGTACGGAGCGAATTAGTTAACATTCGTTCAAAAGATTTACAACGCAACGATCGGCGGAATAGAGATACCGGATGCTGTAAAGTGTTACGGCATTTATCCCGTATTTCTCCATTTTGATCTCTTTCGATTTACATAACACCGTCCGTCTGCAGCAAAGACACCGAACAGTTTCGAAGAGTTTTTGATCGAGAAAGGTAGGAAGCTATCCGAAATATGACTAAAGGTAGCGGATAAAAAGAGCGGAATATCGCGGAGCAAAGTTATTGGCCAACGAGGAAACGCGAGTCTCGCGCGATAAAGGAGCCTTCATCCGTCAAATATGTTGCCGTCGTTGATGTCGACCTCTTAAAATTCTACGTCGAATAAAATAAATAGAATAAAAAGAAAAACGTATTCCTCCTCCGTATAGTGACTGACCGATTTACCGGTAACACCGACGAGATAGCATTCGGCGTTCGGTAGGTCCGATAATATACAGGTGGAATTGGATCGGATAGTTCCGGAAAGCCGCGAAATATTTTTCGATCTTCCATTTCCGGTGAAGAAAGGCCACGTATAGGGAGAGGCTCTTCTATATTTATAGCGGAACTTTTCCCATGGAATTCCGGATACGATAAGCTTCGAAAGCTATTCGCCACTTGCCGCTCGCATACGCTTCCAGATTGGCATACGAGTGACCCGTGCTTATCAGACGTTCTAATCTTTTGAATATTCCTTCTTAACCACTTCGCTGAAAGTAATCCTGCCAGGATTATTACGAAATAATCGGGCATCGAAGTTCGCGATAACGTAGAAACGACTTTTATCGACTCGCGAGAGATCGTGCCAAGTTATTTCTGAAGTTGACAATTCGATTTCGCGCGAATAATTAGCAGGCACGAATTACCTCGGCCAATTCGATAATTGGGGACGATTCTTTTTATCGCTTTGGTATTTGGACGTTGATATTTAACCTATTATCCTCGTAGTCGAAACCCGAACAGGAACACCGGTATATTTGTCGGTGCACGTTGACTTACTTTGACTCTGTCGTGCTTGTACCGTTGGTACGCGATATCTCGTGTTTGAGTTACTCGTAATTAATCGGTAGTAGGATCGTTACGGGTGTATTTCTCGTTGCCAGTGGGTCGCACACTTTTCCCCTTCTCCCGTTCAATTATCCCAAAAACGTCTAGGACAATCGTTTCGCGAGATTTGTGTGCGGAGTCTCGGGGAACAAAGGTAGCTCGTTTCCGTCGTTGAAGCCTGTTAACAAGGACAGAAGAGATTATGTTTGCGTCAAAGGAACCGGATATAGGGACAGGTCATGGACGTCGAGTAGAAAGGGGAGGAAGAAGGAACGGCAGGGGCTTGGCGTTCGGTATTCAGTTTTCCTACGGTGGCTTTGCCACGGATGCCTTCGCCCGTTGATTGTGAACCTGGTTTACCGAGGTATTCCAGTTTGCAAGAGCGAACCTCCAGCCATCGTCGGACAGCGATCCATAATTTGCGACCTGCCTCCTTGCGTTTCCGGCTACGACCCGGAGCATGGGTTACGCCATTGCTACTCCCATTATGTTTCCTTTTCGTTACCTCGCAAATTTCGCGTCGGAATGTTCCTTACAGATAACCGTTTTAACGTTACCGGTACTTACCCGTGGTTGGCCATTCCTTTTTTCAACGAAATATCGGAAATCGAACGCGTCGCGCGTTCTATGCAGAGCTTCTTTCTTCAACTCGTTGTCTCGTGTTGCTTTTTTTCGATTCACCGCTGCGGCGCACAGCTCGACGAAAAAAAGCTTTCGCCAGCCCCCGCAGACAGTAGGAGACGAAGGGTTAACGGTTTCCGGCGTCGAAGAAACGAGAAACGGCGTTAGGAAGAGCTGTCAGGAAGAGCATTGAAAATAATCGAGGCAAAAGTTCTACCGTACCTTTGGACCATAGGCGAGATATACACACGGTCTGGGTTAAATCTGTCGCGTGGGGCGAGCGAGTCGAGTGGATCGGTATCTCGGTAACGGTAGAGCGTGCAGTGTGGAGGAAATACGGCGCGGTCGTCGGAAGCCGAGGGAATAACATTGATCACAGAGGGTGAACACTCGAAAACGCTGACAAAAGCCAGGATAGCCGATACACGACACCACTTTTCTAGCCGATAATAAAAGACGTTGGTCTCGCGAGCGTAATACGCGCGATAAATTCTCGTATTACGCGGCCTGTAAAGCGACATGCCCTGTGTAACCCATTCAGATCGCGATCCTCGACGTCGAGACTATGCGAGCCGCGCGCACGTCTCTCCGTCGAGAACCGGAGCGAAACGGAACGGAGCGGAGGATCCGAGAAGACCGTAAATCATTTTTGCGAATCCCGTGTATACAGAAGCGAGAAGCATCCGAGACGAGATCAAGGAAGAAAGGTCCGGGAGTTAGGTTTGCTAGAGGGGTTGGGAACGTAACAGGGAAGAAGGGGGACGAAGGAAGGCGGAGGGACAATAACTTCGCAACATCTCGCGGATGAAAGCAGCGTTTATTACCTGCTGGAACAAACGCGGGACTGGCGTTGCACCCTGCTGCAATGGCTCATGGGTAACGTTTAATAAAATTAATTTTATCCCGTTCTCGCTCGTTCTCGCTCCTTCTCTCTTCCTTTTTTCATCGCTCATTCTTGTTGTCGCGCTTTCCACGGACGTAAATGGGCCTCGCTTTATTTCCTCCTGACGCGTTACCGCCTTTCGAGCAGTCCTTCTTTTTTCTCCGTCTTTTATCGCGCGGCCCATGATGTTATTATTTCGCCGGTGGTACTCTCGGCTGTTTCCAACCCGTGCCAAAGCGATTGACGTCGCTAGCGAAAAGTCTCTTTGATTAAAAAATCGCGCGCATTCCGCGAGAATCGACCGATTTCGCTTCGCTGTCGCGACTTCGTTTCTTCTTCGCACCGACTACGGACTATAGAAAAAATCCGGACGAAACGATTTTTCGCGTGAACCGAAAACGATGGAGAGAGAGAGAGGGAGAGATCTCGTAAGCGCGATATTACAACGATGGTTCTTTAGAAACGCAAACGCTACCTCCTTATCGAGCGGAAACCCGGAAGCTATGTCAGATCTACGCGAGTCTGACGGCAACGGTAGCTTCTGGAAATTAGCTACGTAGATCAGACCGAAGTTTCGAAACTCGAGTTCTGGTTATTTCGAGCGTCTAACATCGGTATCATCCGCGGCTGTTACCTGTTGTCGAGCAGACCAGACGGTTGTTCTGCCGGTGATTAACACTTTGACGGCTTCGCGGGATCTATGGCTGTCGTAACTCTGTGCTCGTTTAGACGTTCGAAGGCTGGCTATTTATCGACGAACGAAGGTATCCGTTTATCGTCGAAACTCCTCAAAATTCTATCCGAATATCGAAGTCCGAATGTCGATATCGATCCTGGACTCGTCCATCGATTTCTCAGGTTCATATAGAAGATTCGACATAACTCGATAACGTCAAGGTATGGTAGTCGATTACCAATTAGTTGTAATTACATCGATCGTCTCGCGTTATTAATTTCGCGTGCATAAGCTCCGATTACAATTAACGAATCGATATTCGAGAACGCAGGTCCGCTGCGCGCGCGTTAACAAGAACAAGAAACTAGGCTGCGATTCTGGTTTTACGGTGGAGAACAGTGTCGGGCCGAAGGACGGTACACGTAAAGAGGGTAGCTGCGCGACAATAATGGCCGTTAGTTATACTCACGTCCCAGCGTAATCGGTTCTCTGCAGCCAACTTTGCCAACGATAGGGAGAGAGATCTTGATAATTAGCACCCACCTATCCACCGTCTAGCTCTTCTCCCCGTGTTCCTCGTTCCTTCGCTTCTACTCTTACGCGTCCCTCGAAATGAACCGAGACCCACATACAAGGCAAGTTTGCGAGGTTGTCTAAAGCGGCATTCGTGTCTGGCAAGAGAGAGCACAAAGCTAGCTAAGGGAGTGCCGCTAATTAGGCCAAGATTTTAAGCTGACGAATCTTTATGGGGGATGAAGCTCCTGCGGGTCTCGCCCGCTTGTCTGTTTACAGATAACGGTCTCGTTATCCGAAACGAAGACGTAACGAGCGGAAAGCGGCGTGGAATTGTCTCGAGATTTAGAGCTTCCATTACGAGAGCGTCTCCGAGGGTGCACGAATAATAATTTGTCGGCAACAAAAGAGGGGGTGGCTCTTCGCGTGTCTCTCGAACGCGTCAACTCGACTCCCGACAGCCGTCGTCGTTTTTTCTCTTACGATCGAGTCTTTTATTTCGTCCGCTTCGATTTCGAATTATCTAGATACGTATTCCATTCGCGATCGACTTGTTCGATTTGATTTTCGGACGAATTTCCACAGAGAGTGTTCGATTCCCCGATAATAAAAAGGTTAAAACGAAGAACGCGAAGCGAAATGGGCGTGCCAAGGTCCCCGTGACGCGTCGCATCGAGATTTTGGAGACGCAGTCGTGGCGTAGCGTAATTCCGCGGAGACATCGGCGACTGTTTAGAATGCAACCGCGGTTTGCGTCAATCTCATTGGTCCTCTGCGGAGCATCTGCTTCCGCTGCAAGCATCGAGAGGCAAGCTACGTCGCTAATTGATTGGCACGTCTCTATTCCGACAGAGAGGTACGAGAGGATGGAAGAGAGACGTGCTTCTCTCCGTCTCCCTGTTTCTCTCTCTTTCCCTGGCGTGCATATACATATTTAGCATACTCAATGATTGGTCGTCGGCTTATTACCATTGAAATAGGCTCGCGTGTCGCTACCACCGTTATCCCAACTCGCGTGACAGCCCTGCTCGGGCTTCGACGTGCATAATAAAGTTCACTGTCATACTTATTCACGGACGTCGACGACGTCCACCATCACCTACGCCATTCTCGTCTGCGAACTACCTATACGGCGATACGAAAGTTTTCCATGGGTTTTGAATAGCGCGTCGACAGACTTTACACTCTATTTCTCGTATCGTTCCAGCGAAATATGGATCGACACAAATTAGCGAAGCGAAAATAGAGATTTAGTTTGATTTAGCAATTTATTATCGATGTATTATCGAATTATTGGCAGGGAGCGTAAAAAATGCATTAAGATCGAGATGATCGAGAGTCTAGAAACGAAAATCGAATTATAAAAGGTTCGACTCGGATTCAACTTCGTTTCGAAAGCTTCGTCGACGTCAGGTGCCGAGGACAGACGTCATTTTTCTTGCCGATTCTCGCAAACTGCTGGCAGACTTCGTTCCAGCGCTAAATAAGTTCGCGACATGCGATTTCGATGTTAAGGTCGACTCGGCCGTTATTGTTGCCTCCGTTTCTGTTCTCCGACAAACACCGTATCGAGTCGACCGTTCCGTTTAGATCGATGCTACGCGATTACTCGAGCGACTATTTCTTCTCGAACGAAAGAGAAAAAACGAGCAAGAAATTGTGCTCGCTTCTCACCTGCGCGCGACGTTTATTCGAAAAAAGGCAAAAGGGAAAAAGAAAAAGAACGTCGGGATAGACGGACGGAGATCCTAGATTACCAAACAGTTTTCACCGCCGACGCGAATTTCCTTCGTTTACCGGAAGCTCGTTAAAGGGGATCAGCGTTAAATCGCGTCGAGACTGGCGTCGTTTTGACGCGCGAAACGAGGTACACCTTGTCTCAGAATACATACACCGTATTCCGTGTATGGACTTTGAAAGAATTTTATATTAACCGATCAAAGGCGAAAAATTGTCCGGCAAAGTAATGCGTTGTTTTATTTCCGAGTTTACCAGAAAATTCGCTTCCCTGGGCCACATTCCGGAAATGTTCCAAGCGTTCACGGTGGTTACCGATCTCGAGTAACTCGACCAATATCCGCCCGCATGTCCACGAACATAATAAAACGGTTAATTTTAAATGGTTTCCTTTCTGCCACCCAGTCGAATCCACTCGAAACAGATGTTTCTGTCTGCGCGAACTCCAACAGTTAACACTCAATTGGTTTATCGTACAGCCAAGGCAGTAATTTACTTTGCGACGCGACGCTCCGATTGTACACGACGCCAACCTTTTTTTAGAAATTAGCGTTCTTATTCTTTCGTGGAACCTTCAACGAGACCCGACGAAACGGGACTTTGCTATTCCTATTAATTATAACGTTATCGCAACGTTCGCTTCACCAAAAGGTAAAGGACATGCCATTTCGATTCAGAGAGAACGTAGGAATAGCGGGGCTTTGAAAAGCGAGCAAACGGTGAGGGAATATACATCCCTCTATCCTTATCCTCCGGAAGCGTACGTTGCACAGAAGTGTACATTAAATCGAACGACCGACGATATAGTCGAAGAACGTGACTATAATACGATGAAAAGCATGTCGAAGAGTTCGATACCGGTTGCTTTATAAGCTTCGATAGGGTGTTTTGCCGCGTCGGTTCTTCTTTCCTCGCAGCGTTTTACGCTTCACGGTCGACGGCGCGTAAGACGACGATTCCACGGCTAGTTCGCTGGGAATGTTAAATTGTAACGTTCGCGAAGAGTTTTCCAGCGTTTCCGGACCGAACGGTTCGTTGAGAAGTCTCTTTTTCAGCGCGTCGTGCCGCGCCGCGCCGCACCGCGCGGAGCTTTTCCGCGGTCGCTTGGCTCTGAAGCCGGAATTCATCGTACCGCGACGTCATTGCACTCTCCTCCTCTCAACGGTTATAAAAAGTTTGAAATTCTTGCGTCCTGGAATCGAAACTAATTTCAGGAGGGGAATACTTTTACCGACCGAATTAATTTCCCCCGTAACTTTCGTTATTGCGAAATATTTCCATCGGATACGACAGATTTTTACGCAACTTTCGTTATTCGTCCGAATTTGCTACGCTGACCACCGGCAAATCTGCCTTTATCCGATCCGTAGATTTTTATAGAAATTTCGTGGAGCGTTTTATTTTCGACAAAAAAAAGGGGAAAAAAAAGGAAAAAAAAAGCATTTTTCGCTGTTTTAATCGAGGTACAGAACAGAGCATAGATCGCGTTGGGTAGCGCGTATGAAAATGAGCATTATGTGACGACACGTTCGACGTTGCGTTTCCAATGGAACGATCACGAATACGCGTCGAAAACGGCTTGGCAGAGGTACCGTGATTGGTACTATCGTGGGATAGATACTCCTGGTGGATTACAAATCAATACAATTACCGCATTCGAGAGGAACTCTTACGCAACCCGACGATGTGTTCCGCCCTATCCGTTGTTCGCTCGTAGACGGGCATGGTCGCGTCTCTCGCCTTTTCTCCTCTTCTCTTCTCTGATCTTCTCTCCTGTTTGCGTAGCTTTCTGTTTCCACTTGACGGTGCGGAAGACGATCTTACCTTCCCGTATCTGAATAGCGAGCGAACGGTGTCGCGGTAGACGTGTAGCTACGAGCACACGCGTACATACGGACAGGTTCAAAGAGGAAGGAAGCGATCAGGTTGCATCGCGGTGAAACGAGTTTTCGCGAAAGGTAGAGTATGATACGCGGTGCTGGATCGAATTTATTTCGCGCAATTTCCCTGGTCAGACTTTTAATTCGATATATTTGAAAATTTTTTGTTAGCTGCTCGTTGAACGAGAACTCGTTCTCCCGATCCTTCCTTCTTTTTCTTTATCTCTTAAAACTCTCGAGCCACGCAGCCTCTTTTTCGATCAGCCTCGTAGATCTTGTTTTTTCGCTTTCTTTCGAGACTTCTGACATCTCCATCCGCTCGTACGTCTCTCTTCGGTGTCACGAACAGGCTAAGATAAGGAGGATGCTGCTTCGCCATTTGGGTCAAACCGGTGTACCATATGCCGCGTGGCCAAACGACGCGACGAGCAACCAACCGCGTTACGCGAGACACGAAAATGTCGTGGAAACGAGGTCGAGACCTCCTGCAAGCCCCTCTGGTGAGACCTTTTAAAACCGCAAGTTGAAAGAACGCTCCGCTAAGCCTAAATACGATTCCGACCGGTTTTTTTCAATTCGCTCGCTCGTTTCGTTCTTTTGTCCCTTTGGTCGAACGAGAATCGGAGCTTTGATCGCGAAACACTGAATCCCGCTGTGGAACGGGGCATTAACAGCTCATTTATTTTCGTTTTAAAGCTTCGTTATGTTGTGCACCGTTCGTCTAAATAAGCTGGCACGCTGAGTTGCCGAAGCGAACGATTCCGGCGAGAATTCGACGTGGTCGATTAATTAACGAATTACGTCGAACGCGTCGATCGATACGAGCTAGTTTCGCCTCTTTATGGAGTAACGTCCAATTCGCGAATCGATCACCGGGTGAAAAAAAAACAATTGCGATGGCCAGAATGGAAGAATAAACCGATCTATCGATTTGTAGCGGGAATTTTTTCTACGCGATCCAAAGTCACAGAGATAGGAGGAGAGCGTGAAACGGCGAGAAACGCGTGGATGAACGAGAGTGGAATCGAAACGAATTGTTTCTCGTTTCGTTGGCTACCGTCGAACAGCAACTCGACAGAAAACGTTCATCCAACGGGCTTTGAACCATTCGCGGTGGAAGCGACGGGGAAAAACGTAGCCATTCTACCAGAAGGGAAATCCGGATACACTATCGGTCAAAAGTATTCGGCCACCGTCGAAAACGCTGCACAGATAACTTTTCGTTCGTTACGATAACGCGATATCGTTAAACGAATCGAAAATATTCGCCTTTTGGTTTTTACTCTTTTCGAACGATATTTCGGAGTAATTATCTCGTGCTCTATCGGTTAAACAAGGAATTTACTGTTCGAAAACTTTTGATATCCAAATATCGGTCTCTCAGATGGGTAATGTACGATTTTTTAATTACGTACAGAAACGAAAAATTCAATACAATTCATAACGATTGCAGAGCTTTGTACGTAGAGATGAAAAGTTTTTTAACCGGTAGTGCGCGTCGACCTTATAAGCGAACGCAATTTTCCGGGCTTGCGTACCTTTTTGTTCCGCGGTGGTTTGTATTTTTGTCGCGGACTCGAAAACAAATTTCGAACACTCTCGCAGAGCGAACATTTGACCGACCGGCCGATGGAACGGAAAGAAAATCGTTCGTGACCCGGTTTCATTCACCCTTTGGCCGATCGAAATTGCACGACGATCGAATTAATCGCGCGAAAACGATTTCGACCAGTCGATCGAGCCCGCTGGAAGCTCGCCGCACCAAAGCCTCCGTGTCAATTGTTCTATCGTTGCCTCGGTAATAGTTTTTTTTCCCTTTCTTTTCGCCAATAATAGCCCGATAAATATGCTAATTTCGAAAGGCAATTTTATGCTTGCCGTTTTCAACGTTTCTCCATGGAAACGGGCCTTCTATAGCGAGCGTTGCTGCTCGATATTCTTCGGTGAAACGAACCGGTGTTTCAAGAAATTCGTTTCGACCCATTTTCACTAACAATTCTGAAGTAGTAACTGCGATAGGGGTTGATTGTAAAAGTTCCGATGGGATGGAAACCGGTCGTTAGCCGTTTCGAGGTTTAAAAGGGTTTGTCGAACGTTTGCGATTTCGTTTAAACACCTTGTCGTTTGGTAACGATCAATCAAATTCTACAATGGCAACGTATGATTTTCGTTTTTAGCTGGCTCTTGTACGCGATTACGTATAACGAGGAACGATTCAACGATGGCAGAGCGCTTATTAAAAAGAACGCTACGCTCGACGTAGAATTAGAATCTCTTTCGAACTCGCTCGAGAAGCGAATTTTTTCGTTTCTACGGATTTTGTGTCGCGTTCTGTTTTCGCGATAATATCGTTAGCATTCGGGTAAATTAGCTGTTTGCGGGGGTGATCGTGATTGGTTCGTTCGTCGGGAAAAGGAGACGCAATGCCCGGAAGCCTGGTATATGTACGAGCGACATTAACTATGCCCCGAACAGGAAGACCCGGATAATGGGTGAAATACAACGGGCCGCGGTCGAGGCGTGCATTAAACGAGCAAATTTATTAACAGTTGATTCGCTTAATTATTAATCGAGTTTGCGTTGCCTCGCGAACCTGTACCATGTGCCCACTAAAATCATTAAATTGTACGTCGAAAAATAGCTTGTTACCTGGCTTCGTTTTACTTTTTTTTCACCCGCGCATCCGATCGTGTGAAACGACGAAAAATCCTCTGCACCTTAAAGTAGAATTTACTCGAGGAAAGTTGATCGATATTGGCGATACAACGGCACAGGGTAACCAGGACTTGTTAGCGTTTAAACGGGCCAGATAGCGACGGGGACAACGGTGAATAATCGGGATTATAAGCGGCCAGTCGGCTGTTTACAAGGCTCTGATTAACCCCTTAGCGTTATATGTATACCTACAGGTTAGGCGAAGCAGGGTAGGGACCTTCTTAATTAGTCGCGATTAATCGTTCGTGGCTCGTAACTGGGTTAAACATTACGATGGCTTTGCATGCCGTGTCGTAATAGTAACTTCTAATCGAGGAAATTTATATCTGGCTCTCGAGCATCCTACTCGAAGGGTGGTCCGAGCCGGTGATCCCTGTATTTTAGAAACAACTAGCTTTCCCCAATCTCGTTGTCGACCAATCTATCGCGTCTCGTAAAATTTCCTCATATTTCCATACGTACTTGTTCGTATAATTATTTTCTATTTTCCGGGCATTTCTCGTAAATACGAACGGCTTACCGGAGAGCGTTAAAACGTTTGTCAGTTTTCTCGTAGTTACGCGTAGCGAACATAATTTTTCAATCGGATCGAATTAGCGTTGCTCTGTCGAGCAAATTGAAAGGCCACAAAGGAAAATACCGCGGTACGAATCGTGTCGATCCGATAAAAGTATTCGTAGGAGAACGAAGCAAGGTAACAAAAATTGGGATAAAAGGCGAGCGTGTGAATCGTCTGTCGGCTCTGGCTGTATACGTGCACGGTTACAATTTTCCATTTCGCGAAATCAAATAGACATCGCGAAAGGGACAGGCAGGCCGATGGATGAAACGGCAGAAGCGGAAAAAAATGGAAGAGAAGAGAAGGGTAAGCAGACGGCTGGTCGAGAGAGGGGTTGAAGCAGACAGAGAGGGAGAGGAAGAGGGAATCCTTTCTGCGTCAAGAGAAAAATTAATAATCTACCGTGGAGCGGTTACAGCTGAATCTGGGCCAACTATTTCCATCCGCAACATCGCAAGGGGATTCATCAGTTAAAATGCTCAACCGGCAAAGGCTGTCTCTCTTTCCCTTTCGCCTGATGGATTTGCGAAAAAGAAAAAACCTTTTCAATTATCACTCTTTGATCAAAAATACCGACGGCGGGAAGCGAAATGCCACGCGTGCATACATTATCGCTCGAACGGTCTTAAAAAATCGTGATTGAATTTTACGCAGTCCGTGTTATAACGTGTACACGAATCTTGAGACTCCTTGGAAATATTCACACGAAGTAGCGGCAACGTATGGTCAGTATCGCGATAACGCGTCATACTAGTCCAATTAGTAAGATTACGTTCTAAACTCGTTGTACCGTGAATTCCTTCGTGTCGCTAAAATTTATTGTTCGAAGGGAAATTATACCGAGTGAACCCAGTCAACATGGATCTACGCGTAAAATAGTCGTGTAAAAATAATTAAAACCCAAACGCGCCTATCGCTCGAAGAGATGTTTTCGAGATCGGCGAGAAACGTTGAAAATCAATGACGCGCCATAAAATTAGCGGGTACCGTCGAATTTTTCATGTTATACGTACGTTCGATTTATCCGCTTCCCTGTTTCGTAGCAAAACCGTAGGGGAATTAATATCGAAGAATAAGGCAATTAGTATCGGAACACTCTGATTACATGAATATTAATCGCACGCGAGCCTGTCGTGCACCTTTTCCGAACGCGTATTTGAGAAAGAAAAAAGAAAGGGAGAACGTAAAAGCAAGCAGGGAAATTTGCCTAGCTCGATACGATCGAATAAAGCAACGTCGAACGCTCGGCAAGGAAATAAAAGCGAACTGGAAGAAGCGGACGAACGATGCGCAAAGCCGAAGCGGTGTCGCTAATCTAATGGAGTTTGCAAATGATCTTTTTTTCGCGTTCGTTCAAATATCTTCGAAACAGTTCGCCGCACCTCGCCGCACCCCGTATCTCGACAGATTTCCTCGTTCTCGCGTCGTTTGGCCTTGTTTGCGAAATTTCTATCGTAACTTTCAGTCGAGTCGCGGCTCTTTCTGTCAATTACCGGCGTACAGTCGGTCGCGTTAATCGAATTTCCCTCGGGCGGCGGAAACTTGCTGCAAACTTGCCACGAATTTTCGCGTCGTCGAGGAACAGAGTGTCATGCTTCTTGCTAAACCGGTCATCGAAACTACGAAACGCGTCCGTATACAATCGTTCGCGACATCGCCAAAACGAAATTACGAGCGTGTACGAATGTACGATACGTACCAACCGATTACGAACGATAACGTACTTCGCTTATATGTATAATCGTTGTTTATATAATTTGTTGTTTTAATATTCGATCGCGAAACGATAGAAAATATTCGACCGCGAAATGATAGAAGAACCGACTTGAAAGCTACGAAACCGAAACTTTTCGTGAACGCGAATGCACGAATGAACGAACGAACGGTTACCGACCCGGCGGAAGAGAACGCGAAACGGTCGTGAAACTTTGAAAGCAGCTCGTCGAAATTGTCAGGAAAGTTTGAGTTCGCGGTTAAAACGTCTGCGTCCCGATCCAACGCGGATGCATTAGGTCGCGAACCGATCGAAGGATAGCCGGTATGCGCATTCGTGTTCCTCCACCATTGACACCGTTTCTTTTCTTTCTCGGTTAATCGTTCCGTTCGCAGTCACGAGAACGACGTCCAACTTTCCATCGAGTCGAATGTAGATTACTTTTTCAGCGGTACACGGCAACACGCGGGGAAATTAATTACCGCAAAGTTTGCCGCTGACTCGACGTGGAAAGAAGAATTGATTCTTGCCCCTCCCCGGCGTATTTTCTGTTTTAATCAAGCGGATTCCTCGGGAAGAGAGCTCGAAATTTAATGCCCCGACTCGGCCGGAGGTGCGAAAAGATAAAAGCGATCGACATCGATTCTCCTCGATACCTCCGTGGAAACTTTTCAATTTCTTTAGCGGTGCTCGTAAACGTGTTCGGGATGGATAAGTTCGATTAGTCAACGGTCGTAGAAAATCCCTGATAAACTAACGCAACTGTGAAATATTCGAGGATACACCACGAGCAATAAAATATGGACCCTTTCGGTCGAAACTCGCGATACCGTCGTAAAGAACAGCGAAACTTAGCCGACGGGACATTTGTCTTTCGCGTGTGCCTCGCGAGGTCGTTGCAAAAATTCGAAACTCACCGATTCGCTCGCAGCCAGTCGGGTCATGCGATTCTTACGATAATTTTACGCGAACATGCAAGCGGAGTCGGCGATGGCGCGGCGTTGTTTACGTGACGGCAATGAACCGAAACTGTCAGCCAAGATAGCTATCGGCCCTATCTACTCCTCTGCGCGACTTTTAAAATCGCGTAACTTCCTTGTACCGCGATTCCTAGTTGGTATAGTCGGGCCGCGAACCGCGCGGGGTGTTCGATCGTAAAACGAGCCGCTTAACGAACGAAAACTCGCTAGTCTCGCGATCCCTTCCCTTCCGTCGAACCGACGAAACTCATTTAGGAAGGGACGAGATCTTCGGAAAGAACGGCTGATCGTCTGGAGCGCGTATCGCTCTCTTTGTATTCGAGAAGCGTTCTATGGCAGGCGGAGAGCGTCCCTCGGGAAAGCACGCCCGTCTTCCTTTAACCAGTTTCGATATTATCCGTGGCGAAACTCGGGCTATACCTTCTTCGATACCCTCGTATCCGTATCAGACAACGCTCTCTCGCGGAGACTCGTGTTCCTCTACAAAGTATTTCAAAATAGATTTGAAAATAGATGTACGTCGTGATCGGTACAAATTGTTATCTTCGTACGAGAGGCGAGGGAAATCGAAAAGTCTTTTGACCAAGACACGAGGGTCGCGGCGACGAACCGTTTCGAAACGAGTTTCTCCGAAACTTGTCTGTTTACCCGTAATTCGCGAAAATCGAATAGAACACTGGCAAACTCCGTCGAGCAACTAGCGTGTCGGATAAGGCGAAACTTTTGCGTGCCTCGTCGTCGTCCCCGTGTCTTGCCGTTTCCTACTTCCGAGAATGGACCTTTCCGTCTGTTGGCTTCGAGAAAAATCGTTACGAGTTCCAATCCTATCTCCGCTACGCGCCACGCGTCCAAGATCGTGTGGCGAATTTCGACGACGATCAAAAATTAGCGTTCGAACGGCGAGTCTAGAAAGAGAGAGAGAGAGAGATAGTCGTAGATGCACGTCGAAAATGTAACCGGCGGCGGTGCAACCGAGCTACCCGTAACCACGAACTCTTGGCTCGCAGGCAGGTGAAAAGAAAAGGTTTCTCGAAAGGGACGTGGCCTATTTTTGTCCCGGTGGCATTTCTCAACGGCTCTTAAGAATTTTTTTCCCTCGCAGCCGCGCAACGAGCCCATGGTAATTAAGGCCTCGAAAGAGCGCGACGAATGCACGGCCAGGAAACAATGTTCACCCTCCGCTTCCGGTCGTGAGTTTTTCAACCACGATCTCTCTCTTTCTTCTCCTTTTTTTTCCTTTGCTCGAGCCTCGCGTTACACTCGATCGCGGTTTAAAAATCCTTCTCCCGCGTTTTAATTCCCTCGCGATCACCGAAACGCTCGCTTTGGACTAAACGCGATCGTAGCAAAGCTGGAAGTCCCGAATTCTTGTTCCGCGTGTGTCCGGTCGTTGTCGAAAAGGTAGAGAAGACGCGCTCTTAGGGGATAGCCTTTTCCTTCCTCCCTTCCCAGTCCTTTCTCCTTTGCTCGCCAATCTAATTCCTCGAAACTGTTCCCGGCGAAACGCTAAAGGAAGATTTCTCTGCAGGAAGAAGCAGAATGGGCTATTCGGTTTACCCGCGCTGGGATTTGGCCTCTCGTTGGCCGGACGATCGCTTTAATCAATTGAGCTATTCAAGCCGCGAATGGAGTTCTTCTTTGCGAGCTTAATATCCAAACGACTGCCTTCTACACGTTCCAATTTGCTTCGCGTCTATTCATTCGCTCGTTCAAAGACCCGGACACCGTTGCTTTCGCGGAACAATAAGCTCGCCGCGAATTTCTTCGTCGCCAATCCGTTAGAATCGTTGAAAAATCTTCTGTTATTCGCGAAACCGATTCCGAAAGATTCGAGAATTAGTCGTACGCGTTGCAAGATGGGCCATTTCGACGCTCGATTTCCGTCCCTCGAGTGTTCGTTATTTTTTACATGGACCATCGCGTATCGGTTTAACGGCGATTCTTGGGCAAATACGATCGACAAGAGAACGTTCCGAGCGAATCGCGACGATAATAAATACCTTTACGAGATACCTTGGCTGTCGTTTAACCACGTATCGGCGATCTCTCTCGACTCTCCTTCCTTTTATCGTACTTGTTCCTCCCGTTTCGCTCGTATACAGTCGCTGGCGAACAATAGCGACAAAGTTTCGAACATCTCGGGAGACTTAATTCGCCGTAAACGTAATTTACCAGCTTGCTTGACCGGTACGAGGTTCAACCGTTAAGTTTTCAGCAGTTGTCTAATTCGATCCGGCATCGCGTATAAAATTTCGGAGCAGCGAAACGTGGCTTGCTTAATCCTCGTAAGATCGCGAACGTATACACGAGTGTATGTACCGTAGGCTTTCTTTGACCGAGGTTAAACGCGAGGAGGAAAGCCTCTCGTCACTTGCCTCGAGAAAATCTACACAGAGCCTAGGGTAAACCTAGGGAGAATCCGCCTTTCTTAAAATAAATGTACGTACGTGATCTTTCTAACCGGAAATACATCCCGCGAAAGTAAACGAGGTAATTTTCTACACGGCACGTAAATAATCGTTTAAGTAAATTATCGGAGAAAAAGCTCGCCGGAATCGTGCAACGAAAGATCTATTTTCTCGTTGATGCCGTTGCAGAGATTACAGGCTCCTGAAAGTGGGTCGGTCCGGTGTACAACGGTACACGAAAGGACGTTCAAATTTATGTTAACCCTTTTCGCTCGGAATTTGCTCGACTAGTCGAAAACGTAGTCAAGAGGCGAATGCTCGATAATATAATCTGTTGCGGTCGGAAGCTTTTCAACTCGAAATTAACTAACGTACATCCGATCGATTCTCGTTACGAAAGCTTCGTAACATTTATTCGCTTCGAACGGTTTTCTCGGCTTTTGCGAACGAATTTCTCGGCTTTAGCGAACGCTTTTAAATGAACCGGTCTAAAAGTGTCACGATAATTTCGAAATCGACTAAGGAAACAAGAATTTTTGCCACGGATAACGCTTCGAAAGACCGTACGAACCGAGATGTCGACTACCTCGAACAAAGAATTTCAGACCCTTCCGTACACAGGGAATAAAAGAGCGTAACAACTGTCAAGGTTTTCGGAGGCTGAAATTCTCCGAGGCTTTACGGAAGCTCTAGGATTTTCCAGGCAACGCCAGGTATCCCTCGAACTCGCGATCGTTGCTGCTACTGATTTTCCACGGATCACTCGGGGTTTGCGAGTCGTCGGGGTATTTACACCGGCTTGCGTCAAGATTTTTCGAAAATCCTTGTATCGTGACCTCGATCTCTTTCTCGCGAAGCTCCGTTAACCGTGAAAATCAGGGACATTTTCGTGTTCGCGGTGTTAAAAGACGCTCTGTACGATTCTCGAACAACAAGAAAATTCTGTCGCTTCATAAACTGTAGAACACAATGTCCAACACCGACTATTGTACGGGCAATGTCTACGCGTTGTTTAGGGCTGAACCTTTTCGAGCGATAAGGGTGTATCCTCTTGTCCGCTATTAGCTCGTTAACGAGTTTGGAAATCCCCTAATTATTGACGACGTCCCTTCGAAGGAGTTCCCCGGAACAAGGACCAAGTTCCTGGGAAATTAGGTCGAACGGTTGTAGTACAGTACCGTTGTCGTTTTAAAAGCCAGTTGGTCCGAGTACATAACTGGTAGTGGCGTTTTATTCAGGACTTTTAACGGATAGAGGAACAAAAGTCGGATTATATTATTCTGCATAGAATGGTTGTAAGAATAAAAATGAGAAGAGCAGTGGTAACGGTGGTACTAATATTTTTGATCACGTTCGTTCGCGGTGTAAGAGACAATAACGTTAACAACGATACTATCAAGACTCGGAGCGTAGGAAAACGAGGTAAGTCGTGGCCACAGCAAATGAAATTGGCAGCGAAGAATCGTTAGACGAGGACAAAGATCGATCCAAGCTGAAATCTGTCGGTAGTTGCTCGAATTGGAGGGAAATACGTTGCGTCGCGACGCGTAAAAAGCAACGACTACTCGTCTAGTATCGGTGAATTCCGTGGAAAAGGGGAGTAGAGAGTAGTGCGCAGGTATTCGTTAAATTAGGTTCCATCGGCACAGACGCGTCGATTCTCCAGGTTCTATTAATGCCGTGGGACAGAGGAAAATGAAGAAGGCAAAGAGCCGGGTACGGTAAAACCTCTGGCTGGTACACGGTTGGCCTCGACCGACTCTGCCAGAGAAAAAATAAAAAAAATTTCTTTTGCATCGTTTTTCCAACCACCACCGACGAGACGCGAATGCATATCGCTCTTTTCTTACCCTTCTCGTGTCTCGTTCGCTTCCAACGCTCTTCGACCGAGCTGTTTTTTCTGTCACGGAGGGAACTTGATAAATGATGCGAATAAACAAAACTGGAAGGAGATTAAGGAGGGTCGAGAAAGAGCGGTTACAAGTTGGAGGAGGGCGAAAGAAGAGAAACTGGAACAACGGTGTTTGCCGAGTAGAGTTGCAGTTATTGGCCGTTGAAAATCATTAAAAAGTGATTTTACGACGTCGCTTTTATTACCTTAAGACGAGAATTTGCTGTTACACTCTATTTCGCTGTTCTTCTCGATCTTCCGTTTCGTTCGAAAGTTGCCGACGCGAGTCGCGATATTGATAACCGCTTTTGGTCCGAAATTCGAACCGCTCGTTACGCTGTACGTATTTCGCGGCAAACTTTCGAGTGAAAAATAAAAACGGAACGAAGTTTTTGAAAGCGTGGAGCAAAACCATCGTTCGAGGATGAAATTCGTGGAAGCAGTTGCCAGAATGGACGAGTCGGTCGTTCGTCACGAGGTTAGTCTCGTCCGTAAAACGGAAGCTCGTTTCCGGAACCGAGTAATCAAATCGAGGCGTCAGGAAACGGGAAAGCTAGACGTAAACAGCAACGTTACGGATTACTCTCGGTCGATCGTTTGGTAAAATCTTCGGCCGGCGAATATTGTCGAGTCGTTCGGTATAGTTCGGAAACGAAACGAGGGCAACGAAAGGTTTGCCCGGTGCAACCGGAATACCCTTTCATCCGGAATTAACCGAATTCCTGCGGATCCGTGGCGAAGTCAATTTGTACGACGACAGGAAGTTTGGCGACATCCTGAACTCGTGACACCCACACACGTTCACGCACACGGATACGCGTACACCGATGAATTCTCGTAAACTGATCGAACGAAGGAGACGAATCCAATCAAGGCGAGGAGAATCGAGCGAACGGTTCGCGGCATGTTAGACGCGCTAGGCGACACCGCAACTTTCCTACGTTCAGGATTACGTTTACGATCGATCGTGCTTATCCTTCGCGCTATTCTCTCCTCGATTCGCTCACCTATGAACTTCGACTTTCCCTCGTCGGCTGACCTCCTTTACGTTCCACCCGAATTCCCCGACAATTTCACGACTTCGCGACGACACTTTTGTTTCTCTGGCTGATCCGATTCTCCCATTCCGCGGACTTTTCAACGGCAATAGCTAGAAAATAGATTCGGTGTAACGCCGAGATGGAAAGTCGAGTCTCGTTCGGAACGAAAACGCGAAACAGTTTCGCGCGTTGCCATTGAAAAGATTCCATAGAATCGCGCGAACGAATACGCGGCGAGAAAAGGGAAGTGCGCGAATCGATCCCGCTCTCGAAGACTCGCGAATGTTAGCCCCCTTTATTCGGTTGCAAGAGCATTAGCGTAACTTCGGGGAATTGATGTTTTTACGTCGGTGGAAGTAATTCAACGAATGGCCATGTACACCGGCACGAGAATCGACGAACAGCAGGGGCCTGCTAGGAAACCGCTTTTTCCATGGCTGGTAATGCAAAGCTTTTCACCGAGAGCAGTTCTTCCAGCTCGTTTTTTCGACGCCCCTTCTGCTCGCCGTTCGCTATCGCGCGGCAAAGAAACCTTCTCCTCGAATTAAGCGAATGGCGATGCCCGAGGAAACTGCCGGACGGTTTTGTAATTTGTATCGAGCATCGTCCAGGCATTCGTGTCTATTTTTATCGCTGCTAGCAGCTACGTCGAAAATTAACCTATCGTATCCGGTTTTGTCGTCGTACAGGATTAATTTTTTAGACCAGCGCCACGTTAATATTTGCGAGAAAGCGTAATGTCGGTGTACGCGACAGCCGAATACGAGTAAAAGAATACCTGGCGTCTAGTGGAACTATGTACGTACAAGAATCTATTTAAAACATCAGGCATGTAATAGTTTATTCGTTCTCGAAGACTTAAAGAGCTTATTTGTAAAATATCTGTTAAAAAGAAAGAAAGAATAAAAATCGCAACGGAACCTTCTATCGTTCGCACGGAATTAACTCCGTAACGTATACAATTTGGAAATTAACGCGTGCTTCGTCGTCGCTCGCGTTGGAAACGATACTCAGTTGTCCCGATAATCCAGTTGTAAATAGTTAGCCTTTAAATTCGAGCGTTGATCCGGTAATGTCGATAATCGGGGATTTTCCCGGAACAAAAATGATTTGTATATGATCGATTATTTATCCGAGGTGCGAGGGCTGCGGCGGTCAGCGGTAGCTCGCCAAATCTCGTAGCGTGTTCGCGCGTTCGAATAAATAAATATTGATGTAGGGCCTTTGCCGCGGTGTATCGCGATAATCGAATTCCGTACTAATTTAACGGTACTCGTTGAAAATTCTAACCAGCGGAACTATCGTTCGAAACCACGAATAACCATCGATCGCTCGAATAAAGCGACTCGTACGATTCGTACTCGTAGGACGCGTAGGGTTATTTTTTGTTCGAGCGTTGAGCGGGTCGAACGTAGGAAAAACCTATTTTAACGATCGAGAAACTTTGTCCGCGAACGGACAGAGAGATTAAAAAGGCAGAAATTCTCGTTTTCGCAAAGATAATTTCGTTCTTTTTCGCGAAGAAAGGTAGAAACCCCAGGGAGTCTAGCCGGGTTCCCTCGGAAGTCTCTCTGTCGTGCTCGACGGGAAATATTCTCTTTATTCGAAAAAGAAGTGACTCGCGAAACCTTTTCCTTTTACGGACGTGTTCGCGCAATCGGAGACCTTGCTCTCTTCTTCCATCAAGAAAGATCGTTCTTGCCAATTGACGAAATTTTCGCTCGACGCTGTCTTCCTCGGCGATAGGATTTAAAATCATTTCAATTTCGACAGCTGCGACAATTTTTTAGCCGCGAACGAACGCGCAAGATTTTCTTCTCGGAAGAAACTTCTCGACGATGGAAACATTCCGCGTCATTCCGACGTTCTGGAATCCTTTTTATTTCTCGCGGAATGTTTCTCTTTCTCTTCTCTATTGCCGCACGCGCCTCGTAATTTACCTTTCGCGAACGGGACCAGGGGAAAAGATGGAAGTTTTTCCAATCTCACGAGTCGCGAGGACAAGGGGTGTGCAAAAGACGGTTCGACGAAGAGGTTCGCGGAAACGCTGTTACTGTCTCGGAAACGTCGCCTGGCGTTTGTTAAATCGAGTTTCAAGCTACGTACGGCCCGGCGAACGTGATCCACCGACTTCGAACGAGTTTAATCTTTCCGGCTGCAGCTGCACGCTCGACTGGCTAACAAATGCGCTCGCGTTCGGGTAATGGGGCTGCAAAATAATCGGCATCGCCCCTTTTTCGTCCGACAAAGACCATCGACGACAAAAATCGTCTCGGCACAGTAATCGAGGTGATCTACCACCGTTCGCGACATCGGCTCGAGAGCGATTCGTAGGATTCGCGTGACATTTACCGGTTCATTCGATAATACACGCCGTTCTTAGTACAGAATTAGTAGTAGCTCTTCCTACAAGCGCTCGACGAAGGCGTGGAAATTTGCAAAGGTTCTTCGGCTTTCGAGTTCCTCTGGCATTTGCCGGTGAACAAGATATCGTTTCGGTCGAGAAAACGGTTTCGAGAGACATCGGATAGCGGTTGAAAAGAGTCGAAGAAAGGAAATAACGGCGGAGAAAGTAAGAGAGTGACTCGACGATGTTCTTCTTCTTGACACAGCCCGATTTCCTGCGACACGATCTTTCCAAGGTCTTCAGGACTTACAATGTAATTCGAGAGAGAAAGAATGGAACAACGGTGGCATCGTTGGCAAACACGCGAGAAGAAAGAGACGAAGAAAAAAAAAATGTAGGAAGTAAAGATTCGAAGTGGATGAAAAGAAAAGCACCAGCTGTAGCGTGAAGTAGCGAGAGAAGGGAAATTGAAAACTTTTACGACCTGCTAGCACGCCAAGAAACGGCCAAGAGATTGTTCTTGGGAGATGCAACCCTCTTCTATACGCCGGGAATATTTTTAGTAGCGCGTTACATGGAAATTCGCCGCCGTTTCGCTGCCATGATTTTCGAGACGAGTGATCCAAATTCGTGGTAAACTCGAATACGAGAAGGTCGTAACGCTCGATGGTCGTTACCCACCAGGATGACCAACGAAAATCAACACCTGCCTTCTCGCGTTGTCCGGAAGAAAAACGCTTGTAAGAAAGAAGCTATTTCTCGACGGTTTACCAGATTCCCCGTACAAAGGTATCCTCTATCGAGTCAAATATTTATCGTATAAATTTCAATTTCCGATCCGGCCGAAGAGTCGTCGAGAAGTTTCGATATTCATAAGAAAGTCGTGCTTCGACGACGATTAGTTCGATATAATTGTCGCTAATCGTATGTATCTTGTCCGATTGGTAAGCCGATAGGAAATATCGGTCGGCGATTCTCGAGGGCTTTTTCAATTCCCCGGGTAACACACGATGCTCCAAGTTCTCTCTGTCGATGGAACATTCGTTTGGCCAGGACACGGCCAATTATCGTAAAAAATGCAGCAAGCGGCGAAGAACCGACGATAACGAAGATGGTCGAACGAAGCTGGTGCGTTGCCAAACGTTTCGACAGACGCGATTCAATCCGTTCTTCCGTTTCCACTCGCGCCAGTTTCCACTAATCGATGTCTGGTTTCGTTGGAATTTTTTTTTTTTTTCAAAGTACACAACGCCTCCCTCGCGAGGAGAGCGAACGAGAAGAACGGTACGAAAGAACGTCGAACGGAAGAACAAGAAACAATAGTTGCATCGTTGTTTTTATCGTCGCGTTGGAAAATACCGCGGCGAGAAAACTCGATTTCCGGACCGGATTTTCCGAGAGAATCGCGATAAGATTCGAACGGGAGGAGGAAGAAGGGCGAAGAAGAAGAGGAGAAGGAGAATATCGGTTCTCGGTGAGATTGCCGGAGATAGAACAGGGGCCAGGTCGTGTCGCTCAGGGAATTATCTTCGAATTTCTCGAGATCAAACGGCGTGACTGGGTTATTCGGTTATATTCGATTCTCGCGCGAAGTTGGAAAATTTACGCGGTCCCTGGGGCGGGAAGCGCGGGGCTTTCGAAAATTCCGTGGGAAGAAGTTTTGCTGGATACTCGATGTTGGGCTGGTTCGTCTGGCGCGCGTCGATTCCCAAGTTTTCCATCGAACCGCGAACAAACTTGCCGCTACGACCACGTAGTCGAGCATCTCGAGATTTCTCCAATTTCCATTACGATTCTCAAAGAGATTTACCTCGTGCGAACGGAATGCATAACGCGCGAAATAAGAATGACGATCGAATAAACATCGACCGTACTCGTTCGAATCTCGGAAACTTTCTTTCGATTTTCTGTCTGCCTCGAGATACTGCGGAGCGCCAAATATCCGGCGTAACCACGACGAGAGCCATTGCGCGCTCGTAAATCTCGACCAATACCAACAATCGATATCTCCATCGAGCGCCGGCGCTGCGACAAACGATCAAATCGTGCGCGCGTCGTTACGACGTTCGCACTCGCGAAAATTAAACTGCATCCTCCGCTCGAAATCGCATTACCGATCTCTGACCCTAAGAATTTTCGACACGCGTACACCATCAATTTCAGACAACTTTCGAACGACGAACATCGTGTCATCGCATCGAGCGTTTTCCGTCGTAACGATACCTGAGTGCGAACGGAATTAATCCTCTTAGCGATTAGCGTAGGATGAACGATGGAATGGCTCGTTCTCGCAATATCCCTTTTACGTAACGATTAACGATTTCTACAGTTGCACATGACAGGATATTTACATATGTATATGTATATATGTACATACGCGTGTAATACATAGAGAGAGGAGAGAGTCATATACGCGTATACATACGTAGAGATTTTATCGGCGGCGTTAACGACACGTGGCTCTCGTATTTTAATTAACTCTAATTCGAGTGTAGGAGGCCGCGGTTCGAGGACAAAGTAAAATAATGGCGGGGTAACGTTCCTCGTGGACGCCTCTCGTCGGTTTCGCGTCGAAATTTATATTACGACGGTACACGGGGATGTCGCGCGTCACGAAAGCGATGTATATTCATTTGCACGCTTCCTAGTCTCTGCTTGCTCGTTTCTGCCGACCATTTTATCCGGCTGTCGTTAACGCAGACTGGATCGTATAACCCCCTTGTAAACGGTTTGTAACGATTTAGAACGTCCCGCAACGTCAAACGATAGCCGGTAACCCGAGCATGGAACGGTGTTTTCCGTGTGTGGCCTGCGGTCATACTTTTAACCTCCTCGGACAAGAATTCCCGCGAAATCTCCGTTGGGGGATCGATCGATTCGCTTAATTCTCCTTTTGTTTCTTTGCCTTTAAACAACGCTTCAATGATTTTCGTCCCTTTATTCCCGCGATCGCGTGTCACGAAGATCCACCGAGCGTCACGCGTTCCGTTGCTGCGCATTCCATTGTATCGCCACGCTTTGTATTATCACGCGTCATATTCCCACGCGATGAATCGTCGCGTTGCGTTAAATTTCTCCGCGTTAGGTAGCTAGAGCATACTTTTCGGTGCTCTCGCTCCGATAATGCAGCATCATCTTGAAACAACTAATTCGGCCCAGTTATCGCTTTTTCAATTGTTTTCGATAATCGCTGCAGCCACTCGTAAGGAAAAACGAGATGGCATTATTAGAAGTAAGGCAAAGTCTGGGGGACGAGTTGTTTGTCAACGAAATTTATTCGCGAATTCGTCTATCTCCTTTTCTCTGCCTGTCTACCGATCGAATTATTTATGGTACCGTATATGCGGGTAACGAGACGCTTCTGCTTTATGAATCCCATCGAACCAAGACGCGTAACGTTGCCTCGAGGAAATTTCGGGTAGTTGAAGAGGACCCTTTGAGTCGTTGAAATATACATATAGGCACCTTCTCTTTTTCTCTCTGTCTTTCTCGAGGAAGATTGCCACTGAATAAGGTAGCAGGATACCAGGCGTGCGATGTATCAAACAGAAATATCTAAATGCAGAGTTTCAATGAAATGCGAGAGATGGAGCGGGCAAGTAGACGCGAGGAAACGGAGCATCGCGAAGAATAACGAACCAGGATCTCCGGTATACCATGATCTCTAGGAAATATGTTCTACGAAATAGATGACATCGATCTTTTAGCATCGATTAGTGGTTTTTTGATTAGGAAAGCAACATTATCCAGCCGCGTTTTAAAACGTAACGAATTAATATTAAGTACACCGTGAAGAGGTTGCGCAAAATTTGCAATTCTACTTCTGTTTCCTGATTAACGTATTAATTAGTTTAATTATTAATAGCACGGACAAGAATTTTTTTTATTTCTAGGAGAAGCTAAGTAGATCACGATATAGTGCAAATAACTTATTAAATAGAAGCGCTGAATATGAAACTCGAATATTTCCTAGGAAGTATTCCGCGATTCATACATAATTAGCTGTATAATTCTATTATTTCGTTCGTAAAGAGCATTTCGTACTTGACGCGAAAAACCGGTTAAACGTTGTATATTTTGCGAACATAAATTTTGTTAGTCGCAAGTTGCTGTTGCGTAATCGAGAAAATAACGCGACTGCGAATGGTTCGTCGGTCAATCGAGGATATTAACGTTGTTGTTGTTGTTAATTATATGGGGGAAAGGGGACCTTTCGAGTTCCGTTGTTCCATGGCTGGCGGTAGAAACGTGGTTTGTCACGCGAAAATTAACGCGTAAAAATAATTAATCGCATTAGCGAGAGTAAACGATGCAATTTATTACACGGTGCCGCGACAAGTATTTTTCCTCTTTTCGCATGGAATCCGAAACAGTCTCTCTGAAATTCGCTGCAACGTTTTTCGATATTAATCGAGATAGCTGACAGTTACCGGTTACGTATCTCGTACGTAATAATAGTAATTTTTATCAGTTGTCCATAATGAAGAATCGATTACTTACAATAGCGATGTTACTTATAACGGAAGGACGATATATCATTTCTCTTAGACGATTTAATCACGGTTATCGTGGTACAGATTAATCGACGCTTACAAAGAAAATAAATGGCCGTGAAACGATCGACATTGATAATGATCGTTGGTCATGCGTTCGGTGCTCTCGACCGTTGTGAATTTCCATGCCTTAACGTGTCCCCGATAACCGGAAGTCATCCGTGCGTTGCCGGTGCTGCTCGTAGCGCCTTTGATCGCGACAGTTGGAGCGAGCGCTAAGAATGTTGCCACCAAGAGATATCGATTATGCAATTTGGGAAACCGAACTTGGCCTACCATGGATCGGAACGAACCCTCGACGATTTTCCTGCCTATGGCTAATTTCGAAAAGTATCGTCCCTGGCAACGAAAAAGACCATCCGAACGCGATTACGCGGCGCGTCGAAGAGAAAAAGAATTCAGAAGTTGTTCGTTCTACGTTCTAGAACGATATACGTCTACGTATAGGGTCGGTCGTTAACCTCGCGCGACGGAATCTACGGTTCACCTTTTCTCGAGCCCTATTTTGAAAAATCCTGTATATTTTCAAGGAATTCCCTGCAACGTGCAGGAAATTCGTACGACATCTCGACGTACGAGGCGGAAAATTGAACGGAACAATCTTCCCTCGTAATTTCTCGAACGAAACGAGCAACGGAAACGGGTCACGAATATCCGAGGTTGGTTACAAGTCTCGAAGCGAGCGAACCAAAACAGCCGAGAGAAGGTTGCCCGCGCCAATCGGAAGCGATATTACTTGCCGGACGAACAGGAAATACCCGAGAGAGAGAGAGAGAGAGAGTGAGTGGAAAAATTCGAAATTGAATTTCGAGGCTTGTTTGCAGGCGGGCATGACCGCGACGATCGATTATTTGCGAGAAAAATAATGCACACCCACCGTTGTCGCCTCTGGTCGCCAACCGAAAATCGAGTTATTCTCCTAGCCATAGTTAACTGGGTTAGGATAGTTTCTGGCTCGCCGGTAACCGACTGTCGGTAAAAAAATTTAAGCAACCGATACCTGGTTAACGACGATATTGGGAATCACGGTTTCGATATAAGGAATATTTCGAGCTTCGAAGCGAAAGGTAAGTTTATTTGGCGGTCAACTCGTCGATATTTCAATCTTTCACGAATGATTGATACGTCGAGTCGAAATAGCGTAAGACTCCTTTTCCAAAAACGGATTTTTCTATTTGTACGCTCATATTTTATTTCGGGTGAACGTCGAGTTTAAAAGAACGCGTCGAAACTTAAATCCGTTCTTTCTCGAATAATATCAAAGCAGGATACACTGACCCAGGGAACCATTAATAAATTCATTCGCGTTTCCACGAGCAGCTTCCTTTTCCCATGGCACTTAGACTTTACCCTTCCAATTTCCAGCGGGGAAAAATAGTTTCCCCAGTGTGTTTCTACGTGCCTTTTAAAGCTGAAGTCTCTTCGAAGAGCAGCCACGTACTTGTACGTGCACGTACCAAGAGATACGCGTAACACTATAGGAGCAGTAATCGGAGCAGCGACAGTAGCGCCGCGACGCGGCGTGTTATTGATCGGCACCCCTTTTGCGCCACCCCCGTCTCTCCGAACCTTCCTTCCTTTCTTCCTTCCTTCTACTGGAACGCCACTCAGAAGCGACCCCTAAGGTTTACGTGACCCTCGAATGTCGCTGTACGGGCCACCTTTCTCAAAGACTTTCGCGGAAAATCTCTCGTGAATCTTCATCCTTGAACGGTCCAGTTGACACTGACCCTGCCGCTGCCTCGATCCCTTCTCTCTCTTTCTTCGCCATCGAACAACCACTCCCAAACTATCGGCTTGCACGAAATCTCGAAACTCTCCTACGATTCGACCACAGAAAAATTCAGCACGATTCTGTGACGACGTAACGCGTGGCTGTACAATTTGTATCGGATCGTTGCTAATCGAACTTGTTGTTAGAATCGCTTATTCGATATTTATTAGAAAGACGATCGAAAGTGGCCGAAAGGTCGACGCTGGTTCATGAATCCAATTTACGAATTGGGTTCGCGTTGTTCCCCCTTCGGTTTGTTTCTTCTTCGATCTCGAACTACTAAAATGGTCGAACAGCAAACGAGGTTTGGAACATCTCGTTTATAAAACATCGAAATCCGCGATAACGTCGTTCGATGGGAATATTTCGTAGACGAAACGAGCTCAGCGGGGACAATGTTCTCGAATTTTCTGCAGTTAGAGGCTTCCGGGTGGTTCATTGCTCAACGTTTCGTCGCGAAATGATCCCTGGAGACGGAACGTAACCGTCTAACGGGCAAAAGTGGACTAGTCGTTTCCGTGGCCGTCGTAATTCCTAGAGATCCAATTTGCGAATTGGGACGGGGACGTTTCTCTTTCGACGGCACGTTTATCGCGCGGATCTTCTTCACGGATGGCAAAGCGTTTCATGATCCGTGGAGGATTGTTCAAACCTTTCGTGGACGGAACGATTCTAAGCTCTGCGCTCCGTGTTAATTGCGGATTAAAGCCGAATTCTCGGCCGTTTTACGAGATGAAGATACTCGTTATATTTAGCAAAAGTAACGATTGCCGTCATATGAATTACTCCACTTTTCGATCGAAATATTCGCGATATCTGTTCAGTCTCGAAAACAGTGTTAACGCGTCGTACACTTAGAACGCGTACGGGCGAATCGAGCCACAGGAGAGAATTCGCGATAAAATCGCGACGATCACGAATATAGGTATGTCTATACAGCTAATCCATGTCACGAGATCGAGTGACAGTATTGTTCCGATGGCTTCTAATTATCGTTGCGACGTACTTTCGATTAGAAGCAACTTTGCCACGCAAACTCGACGCTCCCTTTCCCCCGGTTAATCGATTCTCGCCACGTTTGTCAAACGCCACGAGAATGATCGTGAGCGTGAACGCAATTGGTAGGCCCGAATTTCCAGCAAACAGAGTTAACGAAGCGAGCTGTAAATACGCGGTGGAACGTACACGCGTGTTTCGAGCTCGCACGCTTCTGTAGGCGGGAATAATTATCGAGCGAAACGAGGATCGTGAACGGACGCGACGGGACCGCGTAAAAGTAACGCGCGAGTTAATTCGTCGAGACGAGTCGATTCGAGATCGGTCGATGAACGCCGCGGAGATTCTTTTTAACTCCAACTGTTTCTCGCGAATCCCTGCGGTAACTTCGATATACCCTTATTTACGCGTATTATTCCATTTCGTACCTCTCCTCTGTTTCCCTCTTTTCCGCGATTCTTGATCGCGAGCAAGGAGATAACGGTAAATAGAGGGATTACTCGCATCGAGCGAACCGGCATAAATTTTCGAATTGGAATTAATCGTCCTCCGTCGGATCTCCGCCCTGCTGAAAATTCGTTCGCGAGTAAATCGTACATACTACCGTGCTGTCGCTCGGGGAGTTGTCCGAACGACAAAAGCTGGGTCGATCCAATAAAAAGGAGAAAGAGTCGAGATTGCAGCGGATTCCGATCTGCTACGTGGCTCGTTTTTCCGTAATTTCGGATCGATTGCCTGTCGAACGCTGCCCTCGATCGGTCTAGGTCCATCGGGATCCACGCGATTGTTTCGACGTCCTAATTGTTTGCTCCGGATTAGCGTGCTTTAACTGGAAAGTGGCAGTTAACCGATTGCATTTTCAACTGCTTCGAAATTTTAAGCCTCCTGAAGATTCGCTATCGCGTACGTGGGTCAAAACTATGGAATAAACATGCACAGACGAGTGCGTGAACGAGCGGTTTCGCGTTACGAACAAATCAAGATTAGAGACTTTAAATCCAGAACGACGAATTTTCCACGTCTCTTTAGGGTGAAATGTTAGTACGGGCCAGAAACGACTTGGCTATCGTCTTCCGCGGTCCGTCATTGCCGGGTTAACTGAATCACCGTCGAGTTTCGAGCTGCAGGAAATTAGCCGTCCACGGTTTCCAGTCGAACATACATCACGGACGTAAAAACCTTCTCGTTCCCGTTCCCATTCCCGTTCCTGTTTCCCTACAAAGATCGTAAGACGGTGCAGGATATTACGCGAACGGAGAATTAGTTTCCCGCGGACAGCGGAAAAACCGACGCAGCTTTCAACGGACTGTCGACCAGGGAATAGACGTCCGAGAAACTTGCACGTTAATGGACTGCTCTCGTTATCGTTATCTGATAACTGATTAGGTCCGGCGTTTCTCGAACGTTTTCTCCTTAAATATCTTCTCTTCGAATATTTCTTTCGATATATAATATTTGACGAATCGAAAAAATGTCTCTTTCGCTTTCTATTCTGGGCAACGATAATCGACGAGATTACAGGGTTCGATCGATGATGGGCGGTAATGTCTCGGCGACAACCGTACGAGCGTCGACGCGTACCCGATTCCAGAAACGAAATAAAAAAATCCATTAGCGCGCGAGTTCACGAAGATCGCGTGAAATTTGCTACAATAGGGTCGCAATGGTCTGTGAAATAGAAATAGAAAGGGTCTGACCGGCGGGTACTAAGGCCATCGCGTGCAAGTATCTCGAGATCGTTGGAACGGATACGTAAACCGTTTTAAGGATTCCATCGCGTTGTAAACAGGCATGGTCGTTTTCTCGAACCGGCGCGAATAAAAGTGTCGCTCGTGTGGTTGGCGAACAGAGGGTCCGCGAACAAGTCCGTAAACAAACGACCCGTGTCTTATCACCGTGCAACTGCATTTTATTATCTAAATGGCTTTCAACGTGAGCCAACGTCAACTCCGTAACCGAAACGATGCTTTACGAGAAACGGTCTCTCTTCCTAGAAAATTCCCTAGCGACGCGATCGCTTTTCATTCTCTTTCGAGAACCGTGATTCTCTTTCTGCTTGCTTCGTTCTCGACTTTTCTCCACTTTTACCTTTCACCGTTCTACCGTTCTTAACGGTTTTCGTAACGGTTTAACCGTAATTGTAACGACACTGGCCAAATTAGCTAATTGCTCCTTAATTAATCCTTTTTCCGAACTTTCGAACGTTGACAAGTAGGAATATGGAATATCCTACGCGCAGATAGTTTTTAAATCGTTAACACTTTCGACGGTCCTAGATTTTGTTCCTTGTTTGTCTCGAACTCTCGGGTATCGTACACTGCTTGGAATTTCGGGCTCTCGTCCCTAAACTCTCTGCTATTCGGATGTCCCGTCCGTTTCTTCGCTATAAAAGTAAGATCGTGAACACTAATCGGGAGAGGATTAGATCCGATAAAGTGCAGTGGTTTAAAGCCGTCGTTCGGGACGTGTTCCTGTGATTTTTCGTCTATCCAATAACGATCTCGAGAACTCTGTTCGTAAAAAGAAAAGCGGTGGTAGAATCGCAAACGTGTACCAGCAATTTGAAAGTGAAGCACTTGCTGAAATCTGTAGACGAGGATTTACAATGAATTCATACTATCCGATGCTCGAACGATCGAACGCTTGTATCGTAAATCTCTGGAAAGCGTAAAAAAATCTGTTCCACCTTTACGAGACTATCCGATGTCAAGAATCGGCCGTTTGAAGCACGCAAAATCGGAGGCGGAATGAAAAATTTTTCGTTGGCGCGGAACATTGAACGAGCGTCGCTTTTAAATCCGATTTCGAAGATAAAACACGCTTCTGCACTCGACGCAAAACTTCCCTTTGCGTTTCCCCTTTGTTTCCACGTCAGTCGTCCCTCCTCTCCTCGGCTCCTGTCTCGTCCGGAAAATTGACCGAGTGAAACTGCACGCCGGCTCGTATAACTTATTTAAATCGCTTTTATAAGCCCCCTTTCGTGCGTCCACGTCGCCGCTGTATCGTCTCGTCGTTTGCCGTCGGCCTGGCAGAATCGACCCGAAGCGAAAGAAACTGTCGAATGACCAATCGTTTTTATACCAATCTCTGCTCTGCGTCGTAAATCAAACGACGGCCATTTTGCAATGACGGATTTCGTTTCCAGCCTCGAGTGTACGATGCTCGTTGTAGCGCGAAAGAGGCACGTGTATACGACGGACTATCTCGAGGAACCTTTTTCACGGAGAATTTTTTAATAAAATTTTCCTCTTTCGAGAACAGGGACTTTAATGATTTTCGAGAGAGTTCTTTTTATCGGAAAATTTGTCGATGTCCGTGCAGAGTTACAACAGGTTAAAAATCGTTCGGTTCGTCCCACCGGTCCTGTTTGATCCATAATACATCGACTCTGTTTGGGAATTCGTTTAAAAGATTGATTTTGGTCGAGGTCGGAGCGAAGTATCCGTTTTTCTATTTAAGGGAGGTTCGAGACGGTTCGCGTCGCTAGGCAAACCGGCCAGACGATGCAAAAAAGAGGGACGAGAATCGTGTAGGTGACGGGGGATGCGGCAGACGAGCGTTCACCTGTCGCAACCCCGTTTTCTAGGACTCTTGCCAAGTACACGGTCCCGATCGATGCGAAGCAACGAAGGCTTCGAGCCTCGAGGCTCCAGGCTAATCAAAACGTCGTCCGTGCGAGCCGCACGCTAGGCACCGGAGGAAGCCGACGAGAACCGAAAAGAAGTAGAAACCGAAAATTCACCGGAGACTCCTTCCATCCGACCCTCTTTACCTTTCTTCCTTCCTTACCTTCCTTCGTATACCTCCCTCCGGGCTTCGTTGCAATCTTTCAGCCAATCTAATCAGTCGGTACGCCTGTACAAATCTGCAGGAATTTAGGACCGTCCTTCCGTTATCTAGATTATTTAGTGTCTACTCGAACTGTCTCTTTTATCTCTTTTTTCCTTTTTCCATTCTTCTCTCGTGTAGTTCCCGTGTACTCGCCGTATCTCGCTTTTGAGGTCATCACTATTTGGGACAGAGTTTCATTAAAAGTTTCTTGGTTTATATACGGATAACAAACTTTGAATTATGTTCGCCGTTGCACACCGTTTCGTCGCGACGGAACAGATTACGCATCGATTCGTTCGTCTCGTCGGTTCCGTTTCGGTTCGCGACATATATTTATATACGCCGAAGATTCGCTTCGAGGATCTGTTTTCGTTTTAACAAAATTCTCACGAAATTCACGTTAGAATTGCAAATCGTGCAAACTGTCTAACGCGATCGCTATTATCGGCAAACCGATTAAAATTCCCTTTTGCTCGGAAAAAATGAGTGCGAAAGAACGTAACGTAATCGTCTGTACGGTCTCTTCGAACCATGTAATTCGAGGAAAAAAGTTTCAATAGGTCCACTAACAGCGGAATAATTTCGAACGGTCACGTTATGTAGCACACTTTGTAGAGAAAATCGCCGGTTACACCGTAAATTCGAGCAAAGGTTCTGTGGTTGCGAACGTATTAAGAAAATGACGATGCGGCGGCATATTTCAATGTACATACGCTAGTACCTTTTAGCGCCTTTTCAGCGCACTCGCCATTTCAATCAGCCACGAGCCACTTAATCGTTCCCTGTTTCTTGCCTGTAATCTGAATTTCGCACGCGACCAGAGTCGCAAGAAGCGTCCAGCTTTCCAGTTAGCCGAGAAAACGCGAACGTTCGCGAGATAGAATCTGCTCGAACACCCTATAGTTTTCTGAGCACCTCGGTTCTGCGGTCGAAACGAGGGTTACGTAATCGACGAGCGCTATGCCGCGATCCTCGCAACACGTGTTACCGACGTTGCTGCTTAGATTTACGAGGATCGATTTTTGCCCCCTTTTTCCCTCCTTACAACGACGAACTTGGCTGTAAATTATGCCTCCACCGCTCTCCGGAACCATTGGTCGCGTTTAAGTATTCAGCATCGGGCCACTTACGCGTTCGTTCGATGCATTTTTATGCGGCTGATTATCTTTTTCCTGTTCCCTTTCCTCTTTCTTCCCGTATCCGCCGCGGCGGGATTCTGGATTCACGGCTGATGCCACTTCCGCGATCGTTATCCTCGTCCTCTTGATCCGAAATAAAACGTTCGCGTTTTCTTTTTAACGACTGTTCGTCGATCGAAATTTCAGCTACCGGCTAATCGCGTATTCGTGATAATTGGATAATGTTTTCCGAGAGAAAATGATCGTGGCGGAGCGACGCGCTCTAAATTAGACGGACAAAGCACACCGAGGGCGACGTAAAGCGCCTTGGAAGATGCGTCATTTTAACGGGAGTTGACGGTCGGAAATGCCGCCGGTCGTTAAGCACTTTCGACGAATCTCTGGAAGACGATCTCTCTGCATGCGCCGTAGCCGTCTCTTCTTGTACGCGTACCAGCGTTTTACGACTCCGCGGGAGCATGAATCATGAACCGTAAAGATGTTCGCAGCGTTCCGCTCCTTTGCAGGCTTTTATTGCTCCGAAGATAATTTGTTGATTGCGTCGGTCGCAGCACCGTTTTCTATTGCTGGAGGGCGATCGATGAACGAGAATCGCGATCGGATCGTCGTATAAAAACCGGCAAAATCGAGCAACGAATCGTGAAACGATGAAACGCGCGAGTTGATACCGTGCAATTAGTTGCGATCAGAAATTTCGAGTTTTCTGAACCGAGAAATTGGATTAACGCTCGATGCGATGATTTAGAAAATATATCTCTGATAGATAGTGCAGGAATAATTGTTAATTATCCGGATGGGAATTTTTGCTGGTAAAGCACGGTCAACAGGAAAAGAATAATTTGCGCTTTGTTCGCGTATTTTATTTTTTATTTCGAATACGAAACACGTTGGTACGCGTCAGTTGGATGCGCGCGATCTTTCGATTCGTTTTTCACTTCCGAGAGGTCTCGTCGCTTTTGACTAGTCACCGCGATCGTTGAATCTGTATCGCACGCGTCTATAGTTACACTCGCAACATCGTCGTACGAGTTTCGATTGTCACGAGCGTACGTGAAAGTAAAGGGTGCGAAGAGAGAAAAGATTCGCGCTACGCTGGCTCTCGTTTCGCTTGAACTCGAGTAAATTGCGAATCGCGAAATACGGCAATCGTGGGACGAGAAGAACGGCGACAACCGTGACGACGACCACGACGACGACAACGACGAGAAAAGAGGGAGGAGAAAGGAGGAAAGAGAAACGAGGAGGTTGGATAGGGAGAGTCGTAACGAGGAGGTCGACGACGACACGCGCAAAGAGGGGTGCGTTTTCCGTGGCTAGATGAAAAGCGGATTCGTGCGTAGACGCGACAGTCTCGCCGGAATATCAATTTTTTCCCCCGACGAGCAGGGCCATTCGCTTCCGGGTGTGTTTGGGTCTTCCTACCCTTCGTCGCCGCCTCAGCCGCCGCCTCAGCCGCCGCCTCAGCCGCCGCCGCCCGCGGTTTCGGACATCGTGGAAAACGTTGTCGGCCGGATTGGAAAGTTTCTCGAGCGGAAGAAAGTTTCTAACCGAAGCGCCGCTTCCTACGAGAGCTTTTTCTGGATCTTCCAAAGAGAGCGTAAAAATCTCTCGTCGAGTTTCGTGATACGACCCAACCAGTCATTCTTTTCTCAAAGAGATCGCGTTACGACTGCCTCTCTACTCTCCTCCGATGTTTTTCTAACAAACTTTCCGCTCTCGTGAAACGCGTTCGTTTTCTTTCATCGATCGTCGATTCGCTCTTTTTCTTACGATTTATACAATTTCTTGTCGCGATAATACGTATTCGGTGATTCTGGTCGGTGGAAAATTTTGATTTGTTATTTTTAACGAGACGAAATGAACGAATCGGTCGATAATCGAAACTTTTTACCGCGTTCCATGCTGCGTTCGCGTGCATCGATGTTTCGCGGTGCTCCTCGACCTGTTCCTTTTCACCTTTGCGACTGCGTTCCTAACACACGCTTTCGTTCTTTTTCTCGAGAACGGTAGTGGCTCGATCCGCAAAGGATGTTTGCCTAGCGAACCCTTTGTCTCTTTGCGTTCGCATTCGACTCGTACGAGAGCTTTGAAGGGACTTTGTTTGCGTCCACGCTTTTCGGAAGAGCGTTCCCTTCGGGCGCTCGGAACCGAGACGATTGCTTGTTCTTTCCTCCTTCTTTTTCTTTTCTTTTACCGAAAAAATCTTGTTTTTGAGCTGACTCGGCGTTAACCACGAGTATTTGCGAGTCGAAAGCGGACCTCGGTTTTCTCTTTGAGCCTGTACTTGGTTCGGAAAGTGAATTAGGGACGGAATCAACTCGACGTTTAACTCCGGGAAGACTAATGAAAATTTCCCTCGAAAGTTAAGATTCGTTAGAGTTTTTACGAGATTTCCACTCGTATCGAGAGAAAATTGAACGCAACGATCGTATCGAATTCTTCCCAAAGGGAAGCATAAATTGTTGACGCGATCGATCGACGACGGAATACCTTTCGAGCGGTACTCTTCGAATTTCGGACGACGCGTTATCGTTAGCGGACTATCGCTATCGAAGGAAAGTGTCGCTGGAGTAGGATCGCGTGCGTGTTCGACAGAAAGTGCACCTAATCGTTTGCTAGCAATTGTTCGCATCAACAAGTGGCAGGCGTGGAGCAACCGGCGTATAACTCGTAACGCTCGCTAGCGGATTCGATGTTCCGATACTTTGACGACGAACGAACGCACGCAACGATGCTTGTCACGACAGCGCCTACCTTTTCGCCACCATTTTCTCGGCCAATGGGCCTTTCGATCGATACCGCGCCTTCCGCGAACGTTTTGAAGCGCGCGAATGATCGCCCCGTCGGCATCGCGACTTCATCGGATCCACCAGTCGACGGACCGGAAAGTCGAAGTTTATTCGACGGTGAAGCTCGGCTTTGGCGCATACGATTTTCGATAAAATATCCGGACAGTGACTATATATGTATGTATAGGATCGTGCCGATAGCGAGCAATCCGGGACGGGAGTATCGACTATGACGCGTTGCAGGTGTGCCGTTTGATCGAGCGGTGCGGCGCGACGCCTGGTTATATTCGCTGTTCGGTTTAATCTCGATGTTAAGATTGCCACCGCGAAAATTGGACCGAACGATGCTGGACGAGAATTTGATGCTTCGCCGGGCCGCCGGGGAAAAGGCAATTAAAGCCGCGCGTCGACGTTTGCCGTTTCAGGAACATTTCTGTCGTTGTGCGCGGAAACCACCCTCTCTCGTTCCCGGAACCGATACAAACGCGGAAACGAAGGAAATCAATGTTCGATCGCGCGATACAATTTCCACGCGCAAAGATGAAACGATTGTCGAGCTTCGAGTCGAGCCAGATCGATTACCACGATGTTCATCGATCCATTAGGTTCGATAGTTGTATTCCCCGACGAATGAATCGTGGAACGCGCATTACCAAAGCTCTTAACGAAACAAAATTTCACGTGTAACGCGTGTTCGACGCATTTTTAAAGTCGCCTTGCTCGACGACGAGCATAACGTTGCAGACGCAACGCTGAATTTTCCCACAAAGGGTACAGCCAGCGGGGATAATATCGGTTTAGAGACGGTCTCGCGTCGACGATACGGTGATTGATTAAAAAATACAAGCGATAGCGGCACGGTGACGGATGAAACTCTACGAACGAACTTGTCGCGACTAGCGAGGATTTTATCGAGCACGCATCGCGACGAACTGCTGTTGCATATTCGTTAAAAGACACGAAAGTGTCGCGCGATATTTGTTTTTTTCCGCGGAGAGCGCAGAAATTTCCTCGAGCGAACGTAAGTTCGAGTCGCGAATCGTCCGATCGCGAGCGAGGCGAGTTCGGAAAATCGTGAAGACAAAAGATACAAACGAGCTTACGAGTGGCCAGCGCGACGAATAATCGTACCGAAGGTATTTGTCGCGTTTGCTGTTTATCACAGCGTGTACACGGTGTGTTCTCCTCGAACTCGTTCCAACTCCGATTACCTTCTCGAGAAAACAGTCACGCTTGATTCACCAAGCACGATAACGCTCGAGAACCAGCTGCGTCTGCCGCTTCGTTTCCTCCCATTTCGCCCCATGGAGACACGCTGGATTCTCCGGTAAATGCTGAAAATTATCGTGCACAGTTGGGCTCGTTTCGACGCTTAAACGTTTCGCGAAAAGGTAGATACGCGCCGCCTCTTCCAGGAGGATGACACGCGTCCAGATTACGCTTTAACTTTTCCCCGATACCCTTATTTTCCCTACGGCACCGTTCAACGCGGGTACAACGATGAAAATTGTTATTAGATACCCTGGAAAATTTATTTCGCTTCACCGTGCGCTTTTACTCGCGTTACAGCTCGGTGCACGAACGCTTTTACGGCTTTGCTCGCTTTCGTAATCGAAACACGTAGCAACGCAACGAGTTATCTTCGAAAAAAAAATGATTTCGAGTCGCTTAAATTTTTCTACGACTCGAGTATCTTCGAAATGTCATGCGACCCATCGAGCTTACGTTAAATAGAAAAGCGGAAGTACTCGAAGGATGAAGTAGAATTCGTTGAACCACGTGTTTCACGTAAAAGCGCATTCGCGAACTCTCGACGTCGATCGACTCTGATTCGCCGCGACGTCGACGAACGATTTCCTTGTAAATCCCGGCAAACGATCGGTCGGTAGCTCGATGTTGATTGGGATGGCAGTCGTTCAATTATCCACGGCCAAGTTTTTCTCGCGAAACGTCAAATTGTCGCCAGGGATAATCGCGCCGATACGATCGAAGGCTTTATTTTTCCTGGCCGTTCGCGACGAGACCAGGAGAGACGAGTCTCGCCTCATCAATCACCGTCACTGCCGAAGAAACAATACCGGGCCTTTGTGCGCGTGCAGAGGACACGGGGACGGCTAGCGGCGAGTTCATTCCGCACGAACGCGCTCGGATCAACGATTTCACGGTGTCGCTCGAAAAAATTCTGATCGAAGAGCCTGCTCGGACCGCGTACAGCGTGCCTACCTCGCTTATAACTCACCGTCTTACCGAACGATTCGGTACCGATACGAGTTTTTCTTTCGATTGTTTGGCTTTTCTTTTAACGCTAAAGAGTAAATATGATCGGAAGAAACAGTTTCGTACTTTGTTCGTGGCGACAACGACACCGATCAATAGGTCATAGTTCCGCAGCTGATGCCAAAAACAAATCAGAATATCTCGTATACCGTAAACCATTGAAGCTTAAAACCACATCAGTGCCTTCGGTATTTCGATATCGGTATTTCTCTTTGTTAATTCGCTTTCAAATGGCTTACGATATGTTTTGACAAGATGTCGTTTCAAAAGTTTAACAAAAAATACATGTCTGATCGTGAGAAATTTTTGAAACATAATATATTCGCGTTACTTACATCGTTGAAGCCGCAACATTTGTTTCGCGGTAAGACGAGTCTCTCGTTCGGTTAAGAAAATCCCATGGAGATTCGGTGTTTCGGATTGCTCCAAGTGCCGCGAAGTCAGCCACCGGGAACAAACTACGTCCAGGCTGGGAAACGAATTTCCTGGATTTCTAGGCGGCCAAGTTTTCCATTTATTCCCACCGCGTCCACCGTGTGTATTCCGATGCAATTTCGAGGTAGTGCCGGCCCGCTTTCTCGTATCGCGTCGCGACGCGTCGGGGAATTCGGAATCGAGCAGAGTCGTTCCCCGTAGGCGGGCACTCTGTTCCGTCTGGTCGTTAATTTTCAAGACGATGCAACTTCCGTGGATTTGGGGCCACTTCGTTCCGGAACGCGAGAAGCCAACCATCTATAGGTACGATTCTCGGTCGAACCGGCTTGGCGCAACGACAACGTCCCGTTGGCTCGTGCACGCGACCCCTCGATCGATAAGGTTTATCAGCTCCTTAATTTGCCCTCCCTCTCGTACATTAGCGTGCACCGAGCGTACATTAGCCCGCATTACCGTTTGACGCGATCGATGATGTTGGCAAGCCTATCGTCGCACGCGACCCGACGCATTCTGACCGGTTCAAATCCCCTCTTCGTTCGGGTGGCTATCGAATCGCTGTTGTCTTCCGTGTCGTTTCTGCTCGATCGCCGCTATCGGTCGTATCGTCGTTAATAATGTCGCGTTATAAACGTACAAACAATCGCTTGCACGGAACGAATTATCCGCGATTATGGAAAAAAAATAAATAGAAAGCGGGAGAAGAAGTGGAAACGAAGCGACGGGAAGCATTCGTTTAACGGGACAACGTCTAACTCTTAATTAATCGAAGCATTTTTCGTTACCGAATTCCCAGCAGAGAGCACGGAATCGAAACGGATGGCAATTTGTTGAAAACGCGACCGCGCACAAGGGAAGAAGGGAAGGGGTTCGTTTTTATCGGTCCCTAGCCAGTCATCGTCTATCCCGGTTAATTTAACGCCGTTAGTAAATTATGCGACGGTTTTCGAACACGATCGCGCGATATCGCGTCCACTGGCAGACCCACCGCCACGCTATTCCGACCAATAATAATTCTTGTTGTTAATTTATCGCGTAGAGCTCGGCGTTGCTCTATGAATCGACCCCCGACGCGTTATTAGCCGGCCAATTAATCCGTGTCGCTGTCCTGGCCTTTTACTCTTTCTCGCGGCTCGAATAAAAATTTCTGCCGCTGCCGAGGCGAGCCGAATGGAACGACTCGAAATAAGCATCGTAAATCTTGTCTCGTTTTTAACAAAAAGCAAGTCCGACGAAACGATCGATGCTTCATCTTTCTCGATGAACGAGTATTCGTCCAAATTACGGAACTCGTTGCATCTTTTTTCCGATATCCCTACGCTTATAAATATCGCAACGATATTTAGAAATTAATTAGACGTACGTAATTAGAAATACGAGAGTGATACTTTCGATTTAAAAGAAAAAAGAAATGCCGCCTTTTGGGAATCGTTCGATAACAAGAGGCTCTCTGGATGTCCAACGTTTCGAGGAAGAGCGGTAAAAGAGGCGAATTTATAATCGGAACGGTACACGCGACAGGAATACGCGAATTATCCTCCTGGACCACGGGGAACCGAAGCCAATTAGAGCGTCTATAGATCCTTGAATAGCACGGATCCCAGGAGGTGGCTCCGCTGTGCCATTACGCGATTTGCGATGCCAGCCAATCTAGCCAGGGCAACGCGTTGAAACTCACGACCGATAATCGCGACAACGCCGAGGAAAAAAAAAAGGAAACTTGTCGTGGTTCGTTTGAAAAGACGACGAGCTCCAATTAAAATTTCCAACCGGAGACGAGAGAAGAAGAAGAATCGGGCTCGCGATCCCTCGAGAACGAGCGCATGGTTGCGTAAGTGGTCGTGTATTCTCCGAGAGCGCGGAGATAGGGGACAATTAGACGACCCATGGATGTCAATGGGGAATGGTACGTACAATGGTGGAGATGCGACTTTGCTTTTCTGACTCGACGTCGAGTTTATTAGGTTGGCGCGAATGAAACGGTCCTTTTTTTTTCTTAATCCGGCAACTTTTAACTTACGCGTCAAAAACCGCTATTCTTTCGACCGGTATCAAGGGAAACTGGTTTTTTCTTGATTAAGGATCAGCGCTAGACAACAAAACGTTTAATTTCGCGTTGCAGAGCAACGCAAGGATGATCGATATGGACAGTACATAGAAAGGTAGAAACGTCGACGCGCTGGCGATCGCGTTAAATCAACGGTTTCGCGTCGCGATTCGTCGTCGAGCGAGCATCTCGAGCAAGGAAGTTCGTGACGCCGCTTCCGGCGGCTGATCCGAACGCGTATATCTTCCGACGCGTCGCTGAAAAGCTGCCAACCGTATCGTCCTGGCCACATATCCAGGCGGTGATACGCGTTTGCCGCCGCTGTTACGCGTGCATATAATCGCGTTTCCCTCGATATTTCATTTCCCAGCTGTTTGCACGGCGTTTCAGTCGTTTTATTGGCTCCCTCGTTTAAGGTTCTTTCCTATCTTCTATCGCGCGATATCGTTTGCCGAGCAAATCTTCGGCTCGTCACGACTTCCCCGTGAGGGATTTTTCCACGGCTCGGACGATATCGCGCGATCGCTGCAGAAAATTTCCCGAGCGAAACAGAGAGAGAAAGAGCGTTTTCCGGGAACGGTGTTCCCTGCAGCGGACGCTCAATTGCATCTGCATAGGGAGGCAGTTTATCCCGTGTTTCTTGGATGGAAAGCAGACGGAGCCACGGTGAATAGCGAATTTCTTCGGCCAGAATGTGCGGGGTGAGGCGTCTAATGGAGCACATCTGAATATTTTGCGATGTAAACGAGATATTGATAAATGTTTCGCGAAAAAACAACGGCATGGTTGAAAAGAAAAGGTTTTAAGTTTCTCCGCTAACTGTTATTTACGAAAACAAATTGTTCGCAAAGCAGTCGTTTCGAAACGGGTAAAGCTCTCTCGAGATCGCGTTCATAATTCCAAACTGTTGCGTCAGGAAATTAGCTCGTAATGTCCGTAATTAATCGTATTGTCGTGTAACGTCGATCGTGGCCGTGAACGCGGTAAAATAAAATTGTACGTTAATCGAATTAAATATGATAATAGCGGCTATCGTTGTCGAGTCCTTATCCCTCGAACAACGTTTTCGCCAAAACGCGCGTATTCAGTTATCTCGATAGTTGAAATACGTATTTGGCCACACGCTCTCTTAAACGCTTCAACCACCCTGTACGTGTATTCTGTCCAAAGGAACTAGCGCACGCGCATTTACATTCTATTTTACCAGCCACGAAGAGGACCCTTATTAAATTAACCACGAATTACGGTGGAATTCTTTTCTCCAGCAAGTATCTACACCACCAAGGAACGCGACGATAATCGAGGAATTTCGGTCGCGTGTTATACCCGTCCGGTGCGAATTTTCGTTCTGTACGCGACTTTCTTGCCCCCGTCAGAGCAGGGAGAACTTTATACGACCGTTTTACGTTATCAGTCGCCAGTGAAACGGTCATAAAACATAACGAAATACGAGGCATAAAACAAATCCGTGTATCGGTCGAGTCACTTCTTTCTATCCCACGATACTTTTATTTCACGGCCTCCTTTCTTCTCTGAACAACCTCGGCTTTGCGATATTTTCCCAGTAAAATTCTCCCGTCCTCCTTTGTTCTCGCAGAAAATTCTTCGACAGACTCGGCGCGTGCTACGTAAACGGATCGCGAGATCTTGATTTTTCGTCGTTTCCCCAGGAAAATATGGAACCGATTCCTTTATTTTCCGACTACGTACTCTCGCGTCGTGTCACCGACACAAGAGAAAATATTCTCGCTTCGAACCGTCGCGTCGCGTCGACAAGTTCGTTCGTTTCGCGCAAACGTTTAAACGGATCATCCCGGAAGCGGAACAAGCCGACATAATAGTTTTTAATATCGCCAAGTCCGTGTTTCGATGGACTCGTAATTGATTTCAATGCAAATATCGAGCATGCATTTTCGGTTTTTCTAGTAGCGTACGAAACACGATACGCATTTTCGCTTTGCCTCGGTTGCCCTCGTTTACCGTACCGGTAAAATGTAACTTACTTTTATTCTGAAAATTCATTTTTTACAACGCATATCCGAATTCAACGAAAAATCTGCAACAACCAGGATCCGTTAGTAAAGCGAGAAAGTTCATTATAGAGGAATAATCCCAGTCCAAAAGTGAGGTTCGCGAAACAGAAAACACGATTATATCCTGTACGCGTTGGAGCATCGTCGGTGAAGAAAAAAAAAAGGTGAACGGTGGGTTTTCTTAACGCGCGGAATCGACTTCGGTATTCCCTCGCGAATTCACCACCGGCGAAAGCTGCTGGCTCGTCAGGAATCGCGAGCAGAATCGGTTACCGAGCCCACTAATTGCTCGACGATCAGGATTTCGCGTCGCGTACGGCGCTGCGCAACGTCTACGGAGGGGGCCTTCGAATTTCGTCCAATTGAAATTCAACGGTCGCATGGCGCTGTACGAAGCGAATGGGCTCGAGACGAGCGTGCGAGGCAAAGGTCACGCTATATCTCCCTCGCGAAACAAGATTCCTTCTCGTCCATTGACGCGACGTCTCGCGTCTGTTTGCCTGATTGCACCTTCTGCGCCTATACATAGCTCTTTAATGGAAACGGAAATCATCCGTGCAACCAGCGAGTCTTATCGTCCGCGTACGCTTCCAGCTCGAACACGATCATTTTCTCCGCTCTGGTCTTTCTCGATCGAACGAAACACTCTGCCTTCCGAAATTAACTGCTCGTAACGATTCGAAGCGTCGAAAACAATTTCGGTAGCGAACTATTCTCACCAGCCAGCGCAACGATAAATTCGCGTTCTCTCCCTTAGCCACGGCCGTCGAACGAAAGTCGAAAAGAAACGAGAAATTCGGGCAAAAGATACTTTCGAGAGAAGTATTTAAAAGGACGGAGTATTTAACACGCGCAAAGGTTAATGGACTTTGTGCCGTCGCTTTAACGAGACCTTCGGTGGCTTGATTAATTAAAGCGAGATCCCATTCGCTCTCGGCTTCGAAAAGACGTGCCGGTGAATGACGACGGATGACGATCGATACCCCGTCAGGGAGCCGTTCGTTATCCAAGCTCCAAGTTTACCAGCACACGCGGGAATTCGAAAACTCGCGTCACCTCGCGTCGTTTCGTCGATTAACGCTTGATTGATCGTCCACGTTCTTCCCGCGGCGATGTTTGCCCGATTTTCCGATGCTTCGAGAACAAGCGCGTTTGCCTCTCCTTGGAAACAAAGCGTCCCATAAATAGCTCGGGATCGAGGCCATTTTCCGTCGAACCGACACCCGCAAAAATACATCCTATGAATTTTTTTACAACTACGTATAGCGAAAAATTGTATCGCGTTTGCCCATGATATTCGATCGGAGTTTAATAATCGTCAATATTTCTTGGTTGCGACCATCGGTTGATTAATAGTCGGAGAATTTCGACTCGAATTTCCATCGGAATAACCGAGGAAATCGCTGGAAAATACCGTGCAGAATTTTCTTTCTTTTTGCGCGCTCGGTTTTGCACCAAAATCGAGTCGCGTTACGGGTATTTTAGTAAAGTTCGATAACAAGTAGAACGCTCCGCGCGGTCGCCATAAATTCATTATCGTCGAAACGGAGGCAAACGGTCTGCGGTGGCGCGGAACGGAACGCGGAACGAGCTCGTTTCCGGTTTTCCGTGCGCAACGCGACGCCTCCGATAACTGCCGAGAAAATTGAAATAAAGTTGCTCGAGCGCACGGGGAAAAATGAATGAAATGCTTCTCGAATCGTGGATGAAATTAAGAACACGCCAGCGCGATCGTTAACGGGGTTAAGCAAAGCAAGTTTATTACGCTTGGATACCTCTGTGCAATCGCACACTACTTTTTATAAAACCGCTTTAACGCGATACGGTTGAGATTCTGATATCGCGGAGTAAGATTCGAAAAAGTAAATTACTCATGGGTCGAAAAGCTTTTTGCACGCCTACTTTCATCCTTATAATTACGATTAATAATACTACTCTCGTCCCAGGATAATAACAATTACGAACAGGTTATTCCGTATTGTTTCGAGTCGTTCACGTTCTATACGTACACGTACAAGATACGCGTATGTGCGGCAAGAGTAATGCGGTCAGCCGTTTGTGGCTTAACTGCGTGCATACTGCCAATATCAAATATTCGATCGCGTCTATCGCGAAAACAAAGCCTTCTCGATTTGTTTCAGCACGAAAGATTCGTAGCTATACGGTTTTTGGATCCTATAACATTTTTCGGTATTCCTTTTCCGCGGATAGAACAAACGAGTCGGTAGAAACGGTTCGCGAGGTAAGCGCGGCGATGTTCCATTGGCGATGCGCCCTATTCGAAATTACAGGTTTTCTCGTAAATTAACGACGCGGTTCTCGATAATCGGCTTGATTTCACGTAAATTAACGACGCGACTCGAGAGAATTTGCTTTAGACGAGGATTACGCGTTTCCCTTCGACGTTACGTGGCTTTCCTACAAACATCGTGTAAACTCGCAGTGAAACGATCTCCATAAATTATTACGTTGTAGCAGATGAATTAGCCTGTTCGCTCTTAATGATATTCAGATTTATTCATTCGAGCCATGGCGAGTGCCTTCGCTTTATTTAGCGTTCGATATCAAATTAATAACCACCTTTTCGCGAATGGGGACGTTAATGCGTTTTCGATGTTATCGGTTGATCGCGTTCCAAGCGCGTGCTTTTTAATGTCTCGCGACAGAGAACGATCGGTTTTTCCGGAAGATTTTCCAGCCGCTCGACGCGTTTACGAATGCGCGAGATACGATCGAAATAACGAAATAATTATGCGTAGATGGGATAAAAAGAGAGAAACCAAAGGGTATTGGATGGTACGACTTCGATCGATCGTAGAGGAATTCGTGACCACGTTCCCATTTCGGCTCGAATGATTAATCCCGAATTTGTGTTAGCCCGCATGTTACGCGCGGCAACGACGATGCAGTTTCGCGAACGATTCACGGCTGTGGTCCGCCAATTATTACGAATCGCGGTCGAGCTTCGTGCCGTCGAATCGGTGTCATTCGACCGAAAACGATCGAAAATTCCTCGTTAATTTATCAGTTTACGGAATCGCTATCGAACCTAGCGGATCTTGCCCACGAGACAATGGTAGCAAACGAATCGAATCGATTTCGTTTGTCGTTCGTTCCAGCGACAAAAAAAATTGCTGTCGTCGAATCTTGCCAGTCTTTGTACAAAGATTCATCGTTCGATTTACAAGATCGTTCGAATCGATACGCGACAACGTCGAAAATCGCTGGATACGTACGGGCAGATTGTTCTCATTTCCGTTTGACAGTCGCGCGAATGGCCGGATAAGAAGCCGATTCTCGATTAAACCGAGGAAAGTGCGATACGATGTAACGCGAACGTATCGACGCGAGAAATCCACTTAGCCAAGCCACGAGTCGATTCGAGCTTCCAACCTGATTCGACGTTAACGATATCGCGAGTCTGTGCATTCTCGTAAACGCTTCCGTCGCGTCAACCGAGAGACACGAGTCTCGTTCATCCTTGACTTATCGAAGCCGATAAGAACGCTTCTGTTGTACCGAAATCCTGGATACAGGGGTTAACTGGGTCACCCGGATTTGCCGCATCCTTGACACGTTCGGCAACTTTACCAGAGCTTCCCCTCGATATCCAACCATTCTTTATTTCGCTGCCTCCATCCTAATCGAGGATCACCCACTTTCCATGAAAGTTCGATAACTTGCCCGCCCTTCGATCTCCGTCTATCAGGAATTCTGCAGCTGTTTGTGGCCAGTTACTTGTTAGAAGCTCGCGTAACTTCGCGAATGACCAACGGCGATGAGTTAACGATGTTTTGCTCGCCCGAACAACGAGCTTCTCTTTATCCCCGTCTCTCTCGATCTTCGATTTTTCTTCCGCGCGATCGCATCGTTCTTCTCTTACTTCTCTTTGTGCCGTTACCGCTCTCGATTCCCTCGTCGACCATTGACCCACTTCCCATCGGACGATTTTAATTTATTTAGACGATCTTTCGCGAGAGGGCCGTTACACGGCCATGGAAAATCGAAACTTGTTGGATGCGTTTCTCCATCAAAACGTTCTTCGCCTCGCGTCGGAATCGGCGTATTCTTCGTAGCTATCTCTCGAAAAGAGACTATTCAGTGTCGACCCAGTTTCGCCAACGAACGCGCTTCTTGGACGCTTCAAAATTATCGAGCTGCTTCGAGAGGAAAACGTTCGCGTGTTTTAACGCCTAGCCAGCTTTCGAGGAATTCTTGCCATTGCTGTCCCTATCGTGACGGTGTAACAACGTTGATGAATGATACGCGATAAGAAATTTCGCTTCGGTTCACCGTCTGTCTCGTACGTTTTAAAAATCGATCAAATTACTAGCGAAATATTATTAGCAAAACTAGTTGGACGATCGTCGAAGCTCGAAAACCGTTCCAGTGGAAAGACGATAGAGGATCGATCGTGGAGAGTCGGGTTCGCGATCGAAAGCCATTACCGAGGTGACAATGTAGATACATCGAAGGGTCGCGCTAACGATCGAGCTGCTCCCAGGACGGATGATCTCGTTTTCTTCGCGAACCGATCTTTCCCCGTTGGAAGCCGAAGCGAAAGCGTACGTGTTCCTAAAATCTACACCGACGCGATAAATGCCAGGGTCGGACTCGTCAGCCGAAGTTCCGCCATTTTACGGTACGCTACGTTTTTTGGCTACTCCCTGGTGGGCACCTTGACAGTCTCCGCATCTCTTCCGATGCCATTTCGCTCGAAACTCCGACTCGTACGCTTTTCCATTTCCGTTGTTTTTTTTTGTTAATTCGATTCGAATTACGCTTATTCGAAATACCCTCGAACTTGAAGGTTCCGTCGTATATCCGCGCGAGTCACCGTTAACCAAATCTCTCTCTTCTTCTATGCTCCGACATTGCATCGAACGACGAACGAAAAATTCTCGGTAAATACAAAAATCGAGTCTCGATACTCGTAGCTGGTTTGATCCAGCTTACAGACAATCGAATAAATCGAAGAAGATCAACGCTACATTTAGAAAAATGTTCGCGACAGACGCTGGTAGAGATGCATGGTATCGAAAAGGATTTAAAAAGCTGGCAGGCAGCACAGCAGAGCGCGGCGGTTCGATAAAGGGAAAGAGGTTCGAGTCCAGTCGATTCACGAACGAGACGGTTCGATTGGTGTCCCTCGTTAGCGATGTAAACTCGATGGGGGCCGGAGGGGGATGAAAACGAGGGAGGGAAAATAAAAGGTAAATACTAGAGAACGTTCGTGGAACGTCTTCGACAACGTAACAGCATTGTGGCAGAATCGGATCGTTAGGTTCTTCCGATAACGTTTGGCCCTTCTCCACCCTCCTCGCCCCTTCCTTCTGTCCCTTAGAACGGAATTACGTGCTCGACAGCGTCGATGTACCGTGTCTCTCGATGCATTCTACGCTCGTGCATCGAACACGGACACGTCTAAAGCGAGCTGACGGTTTGTATCGTCGAGATCGAATCGTTTTGATCCGATTCGGCTAATCTACCGTATTCCCTCGAGCTTACCAGCGACCGAACAACTCTTCCTTCTTCTCGTTTAATTAAATCTCCTCGAATCTGCAGATTATTCCAACGAATTATTTTCCTTTCGCATGCAACACGTGGCGACGATTTCTTCGAAATTCGCGATGCTCTAATATTTTCCCATCTCGCGCAAATAAAACCGAAAGAACGGAGAAGCAACGGAATTTAATTAGGAAGCATTCTGTAGACGCGTCTCGGCAGTTATTCGCCCGATTGACCGTGAAACCCAGCGACGAATCTCTCGTTTCGCGAATCATTTAATCTTGGCACAATTTCTCGCGCAAATACATACCTTTTTGCGCAGAGGAGAAAGAAAAATTTCCTTCCCGATTACCTCCGAGAAACGCCGTCAGATTTGTTCTTCTTTCCTGCATTCTGTCTTGTCAGCTTCCGTTTCCTCGTCGTCCGTTTCTCTCTCTTGTTCGTTCTCTTTTTCCTTCTTTCTTTCTTTCTTTCTTTCTTCGTGGACTGCCTTAGTGAAGGAAAACACGTGTTGTCCCAACGAAATTGGAGTGCACCCAGCAGGCTCGGCTAACGCGACGCGTCGCGGTACCGGGGGACATTCGCATGACTGACCGAGAACATTGTGACCGTTCCACGGTAGGATAATTTTTTAGAATTCTCCTCGGCCGTCTCTATTTCCAGCGACAGCTTTCGTCAAAGAAATTCGAGGTTCGCGTGAAAACCCGTGCGCGTGGAACACCAACGACCGGCTAGTTTAATTAAAAGTTAAATTACGAGAGGTGACATACCTTGGGCGAGGATGATAAAATGAGTCTTGTATTTTTACGACACGTTCCCTCTGTTTTAGTAATCTTTCAAGTAGCGAGTTTTAACACGATATCCTTTTCGTTCTTGGAAAGATTTCTTCCTAAATTGGATGGAAACTGCAATTACGAACTGTAACGTGACAAATTTGCCCAATATTTTGCGCGCGATATTAATCTATAGATACCGCGAGTTTTCTTTTCTCTTCGATTCAACGTTTTCTTCTCGTCGTCCGAATTTCTGTAATCGATTCGATCGAGCAAGTTCTCTCGTAACGATTGCCCGAGTAATCGAAGCGTAATCGTTCGCTATCGTGTTGGAAACCGCTATCCGAGACTATTTTTTCGCGCAATTTTGACCGCAATGAAAGCAGCGGCAAAGGGTCGGTCGGGTTGATGGGCTCGTTCATTAGTCATGGTTTAACCGCGGGTCGAAGACCACCAATCTGGCTGGTGTGCGTACGCGTATACGTAGTCGGGAGATGGTAGTAGGTAGCTGCAGGGGGGCCGTTAAAAAATAATGGCCTAGGGTCGTTGCTGGCCGTACCGTCACCGTGGCACGTGCGAAACTTTAATGACTTTCGCTCGACGTAGCGCCACTCTCTTCTTCCACATCCCGTTCTCCTTAACCCTCTTTTCCCCTTTCGTTGTGTGTAAACCGGGTCTCGCGTGGATCCACTCGCGTGGCGTACCGCCACGTCGAAGGTAATCCACTTCCGGAAACGGCTATGAGAACCCTCGATGGCCAATGGCGCGTACCCTTGCTTGCCGAACGATCAGATCACGGACAAGTATCGACTTCTCTCTTTATTAATTCATCGCGGGCTTCTTCTCTCCATCTAATGGATCTATAACACCATTGTTAATGTCCTTTCCTTTTCAATCATTTTTACGCGATCTTTCACCGGATTAACAATTTACGTCGCGTCAACGCATTGGACAGTACGTTTTGCCTCAACGATTTTGTCGACACAGCATGGGACACGCGATACTACGCGCTAATCGAAAATGAACGTTCTCGACGTTCGTTATTAGCATTAGAAAATCATTTATATCACCGATGGATTACGACATTACAAACTAGCTGACTCTGAAAAACTAAAAATGATCGTAACTATGATTGTGTTTTCCGCCATTTTCGATGTTCGTTGTTTCCGTTAGTTCGATCAGCAAAGTTTGAACCGCAACTTTGACGGCGTCCGATACATCCGAATACGCGGCTTCCGTTTCACGGCATGACAAGACACGACACCGTACACTGTTCCGTACCATAGCAGAGCGCCTCGGGAAACTTATATACGTGATTTGTGGCCTAACCTCCACCTCCTCGGTCCGTTCCACCAGATAAATTCACTTGGATCAATTTTTTAGCGGTTCACGAACAATCGCGCTCGACGCTCGCGTCGGCCTAACGCGCGCTCGCTCGTTCGCTCGAGATACCATGAAATATTGACCAACCGTACTTCGAAACCGTAACTCTCTATCGCTTCGAAATTGCTATTTCGTTCGCAAAGACGCGTATTTACGCGTTGTGCCATTTTTCATTCGCGAGTGTCGCCTTTTTTGCCAGGTTGCTGCTCGTTCGAACTCGTTAAACGAATACTCGTCAACTTTCGAAATTTGTGGGAGTAAAATGTAAAAGGATTCGAAATTAAAGTTCGCTTTCGAAACAAAGCGTTAACTCGTTACTCTTCGAGGCGCTCTTCGAGAAACAAAGAGTTTCGATCGATCGGTAATGGATCCGTCTTCCTCTATGATTGGTCACTTTTTCACTCGTCAGGAAGCTACTTCATTATCCGCTAATTACCTATCTATTGGCTTGAAACGTTCCCCTTGCCCTTCGACCGATCGATCGATTCTTTCTCCCTCGTCGTCCACTCGGAGAACGATGGCACCTCGTTTCATCCGACGAGTTTTCGAACGATATTCCTCTGCACCGTTAAAGTCTTAATCGGGGCGTTACGACGATTATCGCCTCGTTACGTAAAAAATCACGGTTACGTAAGCAACAATAACGGTAATCGACGGAAGTTTATCAGGAGTCTATTAAATGGTTCCGTAGAAAAGGAGCGTAGGATTCTCGTCCGCATGAGCGACGATATCGGAACCATGCCATCCAGAGCAGATTCTAATCCTGCTACCAACGGCATAATTATCGAGCTGTTTCCGTGTTTCGACGTCAGTCAATGTCGCTGACCGGTCCCTCCTATTCGATGGTTGCAATTTAGGTCGGAGATAAGCACGCAATAGCGTCGGCGGTAACAATGGACGGATGCTACGCCAAAGGGGACCGTTATGGGAGGACATCCTCCACGAGACCCCAAGATGTTCGATACAGTATCGGGAGTAGAAGCGTAGCTCGCGTTTAAACGCATCGTCGCCGAATTTTTATCTCGAAAACGATATCTGCGTCGCTGTAAGATTCTTTTATTTCGATAGACGAACGATCGAATAACTAAGGCATCTATCGACTCCGCGATAACGGACAACTTTCGGGATGCAATCAACGCTGACCCTTCGACACCGGTCGAGATATCGACGATCGGTATCGCGTGTCTCGCGTATGCTATTTGGGTCGTAAAATATCGTTGAACGTTAGCGAATCGTTATCGAAGGGTCATACGTTTTGCGTCGAAAACGAATTAATGTCTAACGCGGCGGTCGGACAGGAAAGCCCTGGAGAGTCGAAGAGAGAAAGAGAGATGGTAGAGGAAGATTGGTCGGGGTATGATTCCACATAGGAAAATCAGAACGAAATCGCTCTGGGCTAGCAGGTTGAATCAAATGGCCGCTTATTAAACGTTTTCCGCGTGGAAACGTTACAGCCGTATTTACGGCGCGGCGTCTGCTTCTGACTGCTTTTCACCGCGGTCGAACGCTTTGCACGGTCAAATCGATAATTATTCGGAGCAGTGGCGCTTGTTCTCTGAAGCGCTTTCGAGTCGACCAGTTCTCGCCGGTTGGATAGGTCGCGTGAAATCGCGCGAAATCGTGCGACGAGGACGAGCCTTCTGAAAAACAGGCGACACACCGGACAAAAGGTTTCGTTTATGCAATTTTTTTTGTTCGAACTAGCGGGATACGTTGCTTTCGCGCAAAATGAACGGGATCTTAAACTTTTTCAAATAAAATAAAGCGCTTCGATAATATCTTTCACGGTTTCCTAAGTAAGTTTCTGCATAAAACAGTCTATTAACAATGTAATAAGTGAAAGGTAGTTTTAATTATGAACGTGTTCGGTCGTCGATCGTTGTTCGTCGCGGAAAAGAAGAACGATGAATGGCTGTCGAGTTAATTAGACGAATAAGATGATCCTCCTTTTTCAAACTTCTCGAACGATGAAAGAAAAACCAACTGAGCGTTCCTCTGCTTTTCTTTTCCAGGTGCGGAAGATGTGTTCAGGTTTACGGGCAACGAGACGCACACAGACTACTTTCGGCTGATGTTACGGGATGGGAACTATCTTCTGGTCGGCGGAAGGTAAATAGAAGATTCATTTTGAGCGAGTGCTTTAATTAAAGGACCGCTTCTTCTTCTTCTCCTTCTACTTCTTCTTCTTCTGTTGCTGCTGCTGCTCTTCCTTCTTTGCTAGACTGCTTCGAGGGTCCTCTTTTACGATCGACGCATCGTCGGAGACGGCTGAGGTCCTGCCGACAAGTATTATTAGATCCCAGCTAATGCACCGAATAGAAATGATATTCGTTCATCGAAATCTCTACCGCACGAAGCGAACAATAGTCTATTGTGATTCGCGTTACCGATTGCCATTATTTTTAACGAAATTCATTAAACTATTAAAATATTGTTTATTTATTCAACTGCAATTTCTCTGAACGTAATGTTTAATTATCAACACGAACGTTCTTCGAATCGAAATTCAAAGGATTTCTCGTCCATTGTTTATCGTAATCGAGAGCTTACCGTTTCGCGTGAATCGCGGTAACAAAGGATACGTGTAATCGTTGCCGTGAAACTTGAGCTTTAAATTGATACGGCATAAGTGGTACTTTAGCATGTTTTCACGCTATTATTGATCACGATATTATCACGTGATATTGAATAGGAATAGGACCGTTATTCGAGAATAAACGCGCGGACTATTTTTCTGGATAAGGCTAGTTTCTTACAGATTTTCTCGACCTTTCTTTTCTTTTCCTTCTTCCTTTTCCTGCTCCTTATTCCCTTTTCTCTCCCTTTATCCTTCTTCCTCGATTTCTACTTTCCTCCGTGCTGGCTATGAATGCCAAGAGCGGCTACGGAACGCTGTTCTTCGCTGTTAATGAGATCGTCGAACTTTATTTAGAAACTTCTTTGTACGCTTTATTCTACGAGCCTTCGAATCCCAGGCACAGCGGGTAAGTACGACTTCCTACCGAGAAACTTAGTAAAAGTTTTTGATACGGAGCGAAGGAGACGAAATTCGTAATTAAAACGCGATATGCAACGCAAAATCTTGAACGCGTTCTCGCGCAATATTTAGGTGGAAAAACGATTACGGAATCCCGCCAAGAGTCCAATGCATCGTCGCTTATCGGTATTTATTCGGATCGATAAATTTCCAAGTTTCTGTTTCGTCTGTGTGCCAGAGGGAAGGACAGTGGGATTCTTAAGTTCTAGAACCCGGATCTCTCTCTCTCTCTCTCTCTTTCTACTTTTCTCGAATATTAATCTAGTGCCTCATAAATCCTGGTCCGCTCGTAATAAACGATTCGTGCTGGTGTTGTTCGCGGTCCCGTTGCTCGCGGTCTTTCGATCGACGTTTTTGCCGTCAGATTCGACGCAACGCGAAAGGACTGTGCTACGTTTTCTGGGGAACCGATGAATTCTACCGATAACGGGACGGGATCGAGTAAAAGGACGGTGGCACGGTGATTAATGCGAAAACGGTAGTATCCTTCGGGGAAAAAGCTCGTGAATCGAGCAGGAGAAATATTCGAGAAAATTGAGAAAAAGAGTAAGCGTTGGACTATCGATTCGAAGTAGCCGAGTGAATGTCACGGTGACGCGTGATCTATCAAGCGCAATAATTACCGCTTCGATGTTCTCGCGTTTCCTCAACTTTTCGACTTTTATCCGCAGAATCGTTACTTTCCATAACGCAACGACCAAATGCTCGCTGAATTTCATCGATTCGTATTTAAGCGTCGTTTATCTTTCGTTTCGTTTCAGAAATCTCGTGCACAACCTGAGTCTGACCGACCTAACCGAGCAACAAAGGCTAATTTGGTACTCGACCGACAGCGACGTAAAGATGTGTCTGATGAAGGGCACACCTGAAGAAAACTGCCAAAATTATATTCGCATTCTCGTGAAGACCGATACGAACATGTTGTTGGTGTGCGCGACAAACGCGTTCAAGCCAATGTGTCGCGATTACGCGGTACATCCTGGCAATTACACGATGTTGAAGGAGAAAGGTGGTCAAGCGATGTGTCCGTACGACCCACGTCACAACAGCACCTTCGTCTACGTGGACGGGGAACTTTACACCGGTACTGTGGCGGATTTTGCGGGCATGGATCCTATCATCTACAGAGAACCTCTGCAAACGGAGCAGTACGACTCGAAGAGCCTTAACAGTAAGCGAAACGATCAATCGTAATCGATGTTACTCGAACGGACCAAGCGCGATTACTTTATCGAAATAATTTTCGCGCGAGTCACGCCTACGAACCGATCGCGGTTAAAGTTTAAATCATCCTATGACGAATAGCAGCCATCCATTAAAAATTGATTAAAAATTGAAACAAGAATCACGCGATTTCGCCGAGTGCTTTCGGTGGTGAAAATTTATGATTCTGTATACAATGTACATTGGCCGACTACCCGCTATCAACGGTAAGGGAGAACTTTTCATTCGCGGATAAATTTCGAGTGGTCCGGTATGGTTAACCGCCCGACTTTCGAATATACGTACAACTTGCTTCCGTTCGTGATCGGCCGCGATTATCGATAACACACCGGCCGTTGGAAAATTCTTAAAAGATTATATTTACGCAAGGAAGTATGTTCACGAAACGTAGAATATTCGTCGGGTGCTCGCGAAAGTTGGAGCGACAGTTCGATTCGGTATTTACGCGAGAAGTTTCCGAGACAGACTCGACTTTGAAAATCCTGGCCCCGAGCCACGGGGCGAGAAATTACTCAGAAATGTCGCGATCGGCCACGGCAACGACCCTGCACACCGGCTTTAATCCACACGCTGTAATTCCGAGATTAACCGTGCGTGTACGTGGATTTCGCAGACTACGTCCTCGCGCAGATTACTCCACGAACCCCCCCTTCCATATCTGTGTAATGACAAAGCAGCGCACTGCGTTTCTACGCTCGTTCACTGCGAAATATGCTACGCGCGTCTCCCGTCTACGTACTTTGCCCAAGCGACGATGGGAAATTTTAATCCGGATAAAAGAACGACTTGTCCGACGCGACGGTTCAACGATTCTGTCCTGAAACCCCTTTTTTCTTCTGGATTGTTATTATTAACCCTTTGTACTTCATCGACAACGTACACGGTTACGAGAGCTTCCGTGTTTTCTTATCGGCGACGTTGTTGGATCAGGACTTCCCTCGCGTCGTACGCGGTAAAACGAATCTAGTAGTCTCGTCTTACTTACGTTGGTACAAAATTGAAATTGACGTTTCGATGACTACGATCAGCGTGTCTCGGTTAACGAAGAGAGAAAAAATGATTCGACGCCGTTATTTGTCGTGGCCACATATTATATGGTACGCCCTGTATTACGGGCAGCGGCCAGAATTACGACTCTCTCGAGAATTCGTCGACAGGTCGAATTTTTATTCGATCCGGCCACCGCACCAGCGAGAAAGAATTATAGTTCGGTTACCGAGGGATGACGCGAAGAAACGGCAAATTTTTACGAGATCACCCCGACTCCGACTCCGCGAAACAGACCGATAAACTGGATACGTCACCTTGTTCCAGGGATTCGATCGTTCGCTAGAGCATTTTAATTGAACGATGTACGAACGCTAATCAAGTTTCTCTGGCCGCTGGATAATATTGATTTTTCCCCCCGGTTCGTTGAAAATTCAATTCTCTCTCGCTCGCCCGTTCCTCTTTCTACCGTTTGTTGCCAACGAAATAGACCGAGATACAACCACCGCGAAAAATCGTGACAAAGCCGATCGCGAACCGCGAATATCACCCACAAATCTCTGCGTTGATGTGTACGGTAGTCTAATACCGCGCGGATGTATTCTTTACTCTCTAGCCCCGCTTTTCCGATTAACTTTCTCTCTTTCGATCTTTATTGCCAATTCCGTTTTTTTTCCCCTCCCTTTCTCTCTCTTTTGTTTTTGTGTACTTCTTTGTTAATGGTTTTTTATATATTCGTTGACGGAAAGAGATATCTCGCATTCGACGAAAATAGGTTACGCGAACGACCGCTAGCAATTTTCTCTAGGCTTATTTGCGAATCGATCCGGGTTAGTTTGAACGATATAATCGGAAATTGGGAGCTTCTCGTTGGTCAAAGCCAGTCGATTAAGGAGATTTTCTGCTCGGGATGGACACGATTCGTTCGGTTTCGATGCCGCGTTAAAATTCTCCCTACCAGGTTCGAACAAATTCCCGGCACTTTGTCTTGGATATAGACACGGTTAAATGCAGCGAAAAAGAAAAGACAGCCGGATGACGGGATGGAATTGGAGGAGAAACGAAAAGAGTGGAGGGAGGAGAACGACAGAAAATTTATGAGTCGGAGCACGGCAGGTCGGTCGGATATACCTATGTGGCGTGCGAGATTAATATTACTTTATGAATCCTAAGAAGCTTATGAAAACCCTGTCAAGTTAATAAATCGATAAAGTTTTCCCACTTTATCGCGCGTTCGTGCGCGCCAACCGGTGCAACGAGGACCGGAGAAACGGAGAGAAAAATTGCGGGGGACAGAGAAAGAGAGTCATTTCGAGCGTGTCGTTTCAACGCGACCGCTTTCAAATAACCGAGAAAATAAAAGGGTTCTCGCGTATATTCTTACGCGACTCGTTCGCAAGATTGATTCTAACGACGACGCGTGCCGCTCGATCGTTGCGACGTAGCGACTCTTCGAACGAGGATTATCCTTTCGAACGCGTCGAGAAATCGACCCACTCTTCGTCGCATTCCTAAGGATCGTCTTTATTTTCGTGGTCACGCCGGAACGTTTATTGCGGCTGCAGTTTATTGCGGGTTATCCGTTGCTCTGCACCGGCCAGTTATCACGTTCGTTTATTTATAAGGCCACTTTATGACCGTCCATTTACCGCATACGTAATAACGATAGCGGCGTTTTAATTGCAGCGCCAAACTTTGTCAGCTCCATGTCCCAGGGAGATTTTGTCTACTTCTTCTTCCGGGAGACTGCCGTGGAATATATGAATTGCGGCAAGGTACGTAACCGTTTATACTCTATCGAGCGAAGATTCTTGCAACGTAGAGCTTTCGTTTCTTTTTACAGACCGTTTATTCTCGCGTGGCGAGAGTCTGTAAATACGATCGCGGTGGTCCGCATCGATACCGCAATAGATGGACCTCGTTCCTAAAATCCCGTCTCAATTGTTCCGTCACCGGAGACTTTCCTTTTTACTTCAACGAAATACGTAAGTACACGAGCGTTCGCGGAATCGATCTCCGGCTCGTTCCGCTCACGGACCATCTCGATGTCGCTCGATTCACCGAGTGTTTTAAACGTTACGACGTTCTGGAACACGTTCCAGAGAGAATCCGGGAAATATATGTTCCCAACGGGTTCGCTCGTAAACGTCCGATGGTACGGAGCGAACGAGGCCACGCAAACAAAAGAGCCTCGAAATCACGAGGCATGCATTATTTGCAGAATCAACGACGGAATTGATATCGGGTCAGTACGGCAATACGTCGGCGCAGCTGATATACGGCACGTTTACCACGCCGGTGAACAGCATCAGCGGATCGGCCGTTTGCGCTTTCTCCTTGCAGGACATCACCGACACGTTCAAGGGTAACTTCAAGGAGCAAAGCGCTATCAACTCGAACTGGTTACCCGTGCAGAGCGCCAAGGTGCCCGACCCGAGACCCGGTCAATGCGTCAACGACTCTCACGCGCTGCCTGACCTGACCCTCAACTTTATTCACACTCACTCTCTCATGGACGAGTTGGTGCCCAGCTTCTTCGGTCAGCCCATCGTCATCCGCACCAGTTTTCAGTAAGTGGAAACGCTCGCGACCAGTCCGAGCTCTCCGAGTTTTGCCGTGTAGGCTCAGGTGCGGCTTATCGACCGACTCGTATGAATTTATATCGAGGTTTCGTAAGTAGGCTGCTGCTCCAACGGAGAAGGGTCCACAGTCGATTAAAGCGTCGAAACTTGGCAAGGCAGTAACAAGAGCTCATTATCGATTAACGAGCACGCTTTATACTCTCGGGCTTGGGCAACGTTACTCGATCAAATAACCAGCGCGGTGGTCAAACTTGGATACCGGGTCACGTCGAGATCCTTACAGCGCCGTTTGCTCTTATCGAGAAATTTCCCGTTTCCACGGCAACGCAAAAACTCATAAGAGTCTCCCCTCAGTTACAGATTCACGCAGATCGCCGTGGATCCCCAAGTGAAGACACCGGGTGGTAAAACGTACGACGTGTTGTTCATCGGCACCGACAACGGTAAAGTGATCAAGGCGATAAACGCGGAATCGGCCGACACCCATCTGAAGGTCAGCCCGGTGGTGATCGAGGAGATTCAGGCGTTCCCTTCGACGGTGCCCGTGCGCGGAATCAAAGTCGTGAGAGCCTCGCAAGCCGGAGACGGCCTCGAGGATGGCAGACTGGTCGTGATAGCCGACAGTCAAGTCCAAGCCCTCAGGCTGCATCGGTGCTACAGCGACAGGATATTGTCGTGCGGCGAATGCGTGGCCTTGCAGGATCCCTACTGTGCCTGGGACAAGGTGGAGGGCAAGTGCAGGGCCTTGGTTGGACCAGCGGCCACCGACGCGAGCAGATTCCTCCAGAGCATCGCGACTGGTATGCACGTTTCTTGTCCACCGAGCAAAAGTCTGAACAAGGACGCGGGCAGCGTCGGCGCCATTTCCGCGAACCAGAATAAATTCCCGCCAGACTCGATGATTCCCAACAAAGATAGTCCGGGAGGGGAGATCATCAACATCATGCAGGACGAGGAACAGGACAGTTCAGGTAGCGCGAGATCGAAATCGCGGACAACTCGAACGGTGTAAATCGTTTTCGAGACTTGCCGGTATACGCGTTTCTCTCCTGAAACGGTCGAATCGTTACAGGCCCGGAAGTGTCCGCGGCAGACTCGCCACCCCCGCAGTACTCCGTGGAAACTCTTGTAATGGCCGTGGTCGCTGGCGCATTGGCGGCCCTGTTGGTCGGTTTCGTAGCAGGTTACCTGTGCGGCAGAAAGTGCAGAAAGGACGAGGACGACAACCTGCCATACCCGGACACGGAGTACGAGTATTTCGAGCAACGGCAAAACGTGAACAGGTGAGCTAGAAAAATTGAATTTCAAAGCCGTAAGCAAAGTTCGCGTTGTCGACGCGACGAGTGCGTTGAATCGTTGCGATTGTTACGTTGCAGCAGGTTAGCGCCCGAGCCGAAACTGCTGCCCCAGGAGGAAGTAACGTACGCGGAGCCGGTGTTGGTGCCCCAGCCTCCGAAGTTGCACTCGCCGAAAGGCACGATGCGAAAACCACCGCCTACGCCGACGGAAACGCTGTTCCAATTTCCAGACGGTTACGGGTTCCGCGGTCCCAGGGATAATTTCGGCACCTTGCGATCTCATCAGGGCGACGCGTATCGGCGCAACGACGGGTTCGCGACCACCCGCAGCGTAAAGAAGGTTTATCTCTGAGAAACGAGCGAGGAGGGAGGTGGCCGTCACCGGAGCTTAGGACGGCCAGCACGCAATCGCCACAACGCGACGACAGCGGCAAGGAGTAGTCGCGCTGTGACATCCGGAGGACAGTCGAATCGCGAGCTCGCGGGTCCGAGGGCACTAGAATCACCCACGCCGCCTTCCAGCGTTTCGTCCAGTTCTCCGTCGCCTCCCTCCTCGTCACCTTCGCCCACACTCGTACCGATCGCCATGAGCGGTGCTTCGCCGCCACCGCCAACGCCGCCCTGCAGCTTCATCTATCGGTCATAGTCGTCGTCGTCGTCGGCGTCGGCTTCCTCGCCGCCGCCGTCGTACTCCGCCTCTTGTTACGCGACGCCAGCAGCCGGGACACCGTTCTACGGACCTACCGCGCGTTCCGATCCTTTGTAATTAAGCGAGAGCCGTGCCGCTTCGATTTCATCGAGACACGGCGCACCCTGCTGCCACGCGTTTCCACGTTTTCCTTTCGTTGCGAGTTCCTTGCGTTTTTCGCTTACGCTCCTCGTTTTCGTTGCGCTTCGCGCGGCCAGCTATCGTCCGCGGCACGAGAACAGTCGCGATCCATTCGCGGAACGCGGAAACGGAATTCCGCGTTTCGAAAGCCGAGAGAACGCGACGTTGCGATCTCCGTCGGTTTTTCGATTGATCGTTCCCACCGAAAAACCAAAAGAATAAGCGCGTCTATAGTATTACGGCAAGGTTTCTTCTCGTCAAGTCAATTAAAAGAGACTATCGTCGGACTCGACTTGCGATTTTTCTAATGTTATAATATTTAACGCGAGTGATCGACAGTGCCATTATCGTTCGCGTAATACTATCGCGTGCCTCTTGAAATTGCATAAGGGATGAATTTGGATGTCTCTCTCGATCGATCGAGAGAGAGAGCGAGAGAGAGAGAGGGAGAGAGAGAGAGAGAGAGAGAGAGAGAGAGAGAGAGAGAGAGAGAGAGAGAGAGAGAGAGAGAGAGAGAGAGAGAGAGAGAGAGAGAGAGAGAGAGAGAGAGAGAGAGAGAGAGAGAGAGAGAGAGAGAGAGAGAGAGAGAGAGAGAGAGAGGAGAGAGAGAGAGAGAGAGAGAGAGAGAGAGAGAGAAAGAGAGAAAGAAAGAGAGAGATAGGAGGAAATTTCGCTGGTCGACGAGGAAACGGATAGAACAAGGCGAAACTCGTTGCGTGCGTGTATGTTTATTATTGGATTAGACATCGTAGGAACACGATCGTTGCATCCTGTATCGATCACGGAGATCGCCGCGTTGCCTTTCGGGGATGGCTCGTTTTCATCGGAAACGAGTCTCTATTACCGCGGTTCGGTAAAACGAGCAAAGATACCGTCGAGAGTATTCCTAAGTTTTTCTCGTACCTTTCGGTAACGCGCATTTCATCGGCTGCACATATACGTAATAGGAAAAACGAGAAGAGAGTCAAGGGAAGAGAGAGAGAGAGATAAAAAAGACTTCCTTCGTGGAAGTCAGCGAAAGAGGAAAAAGGATGGAAAAAGGGAGCGAAAGCACACGAGGCTTGTATGTAAATAGTACGTATATACAAAGAAAAAATAGATAATATAACATATACAACGGTTTAAAGGTTATATGAGCGGCAAATGGGGGATGACGGGAAGGAAAATCAGTCCATCTAAGAGATCTTGGGCCCGATGGTACACGTAGACATCTATCTTAAAGTGCTTCTTATTTCAGTGTGTTTAGAAGTAACGCGTATGTGATATATACTATATGACACGAGGTGTTTTTCTAGGCGTTCAGAGAAAAGGGGTCGAGAAAGCGAGATAAAAGGACACGATGCACAGGTACAGGGATGCACACTAGAGCGACTCTTTTTTCTTTGTTCTTTTCGTTTCTATTGTTCGACACGCACACGACACCGAATATACACGACAAACGGATTCGTACGTTTGTCACAACGTTTCCCCGATCACTTTGCCAATCGAACCAACCGGCGCTCGATAACGCGAAACATTCGGTTCGATAAATATTCGTCGTTAATTCTCGCAAAAGTACTTTCGAATACCAAAAAAATATATATGTATGCGGTATCGGTTGGCAAAGCGTTGTTATCGGCCGCTATCGGTTAATCGATCGCTCGATCGATCGATACATTCGATCGAGAAACGAAGACCCGCCCTCACATTCATCCCCTTCGAAACGGTAAGACTGAAAAGATTCCCCGCGAAGGGCGGGTTCCTTTATCCGTTCTTAGAGTAACAGTTAGATCGACTCATCGAACGCGGTTTCCTTTGTCGACACAGTACAAATTTTCGTCGTGTTCCTTCTAACGATATCGCTTTGATTTCGCGCGCGCGATTCCGCTATTTTCCAACCGTTACGCGCGGCAAAATAGCCACGAGAAGAAAGAGGCTGGAACAAGCGTAGCGTCTCACTCGCGATACCAAAGTTTCACAAGAGAGGGGAACTCGATTAACACACGTGAACAGACACACACAGGACAGTCGCATAGACGCGAGGCGCGAAGATTTCGCGCGTTTCAAAGCTGCCATGTATAATCGAATCGACGTTGTTCTCGTCGGATCGTTCGAGAAAATAAATGACAAAAAACCAGAGAAAAATTATCAGAGTGCATGTACCTCCGGTGCGGGTAATGTATTTAACGGATTGCTTTCTCGCGTCGTTCGACGAGGTACGGTTTTTCTAAGTTCGATACGATGGAAACGGGATTCGCATTTTATTCCGGTTGAGATTAAACCGAAACATCCCTTTTGCGTGATCTTTTTCGCGAATGAAAGACTCAGGCAGGATACCAAAGATATTAATCGTAAACTAGATACATCCGTTGATCATCGCGATGACGACGATAACGATCGAAGAGGCGCACAAAACGTTCAGGGATGATTAAGCGAGTCCCTTGCACAAACATCGAACCGCGAGAAATTGTTTGCAGGCAACGAAATGGCCTCGAAACGAACCGAACGGTTCTTTTCATCGTCGTTTACGCCCCCTTTTAAAACGTTTACCGTTCACGACCCTTCTTTACGATTAACTTTTTGCCTTACAGTTTCTTTTAACGATTGAGCACGTTGTTTGGTGGTCGAATGCAAGGACAAATCTAACCCGATTCTAGTTCTTTTGATACTATGCTGTGTACCGATACTACGCGAGGCGATACGAGCCTGACAATCTAACACGAGGCAATAGATACGGCGTAACACGTGGGACTCGACCCGAACGATTATTAGATCGTAGGGTCGAATGCTTCGTGATTTTTATAGCAATTTAATACGCCAGGGTGAACTACTTGTCGCTGGCACCCCGAGACAGACGGACAAAAACTGAAATACTGTATATAACCTCTCTTCGTAAACCGTCAACGTCTTTTAACGGCATTTAAAGTTTTAATTAAAAATTTCATTACTCGGGGAATAGCATTTATTTTAGAATATAATATGAAACGCGACTGCCATCCAACGTTAATAATCCGAGGCATAAGGTTAATGTCGTTTACCCCCCACTTTATGTGTTCATCGCGAGACTAACTTACCGTTTTCCCTACGATTAATGTTAAGAAGAGGGTGCAAACGACGGATTAGATCAGTTTGAAACGACCACGTTAAAGATCGAGGAAAATGGAGAACGTTGGAATCAAGTAATGCATGAAAGGCTGCGAGAGACGAAACGTTGCAGAGATATTTTTCGAGACGATAGCAGCGTGTTGGAACAATAAGAGAAGCGAGACAAACTAATGGAAATAAGGGTGGGAACATTGCGGCGAAGAGATCAGAATTCTATAATTTTAATGATATTATTATTATTAAAAAGGAACGTTGATAGATACATGTAATAAAAATTAAAAGGGACAAAACGGGGGAGGGAGAATTTGACGATGGTTCGTGTTAAACGTGTTCAAAGGAGCTCTCGCGCGTTCGCGTCGTTTTAAAAAGCCAATAAGGAACGGATTCCATCCAAGATACAAAAAGAAAGATTAATTCGTTTGTTGCGTGGAGAAATTTTCGTTTCTCTTTTTTTCCGAGGATCGAACGAATCGAGAAACGGAGAAAATATTTTCCGGCAGAATAATAAGAAATTTTGGTTGTCGATGCGTCGCGAGAAACGGGACGCGATGATTTTCATGCATTATTTCATTTCAATCGCTTAGAGAAGCCCGAGCTTTTTCGTTTTCCTTTTTGGGATCTGTACATTTCCAAGGGCAGAGCGAAACAAGACGCAAGGAAGGAAAGAACGCGAAAGGGGAAAACGAGAAAAAGGAAGAGAGAAAGAGAGAAAGAGAGAATGCGCGTGTGCTTGGGCGTGGATAAGTTTAGCCAGTTATTATTACGATTATAAATTGATAAGAAAAAAATTAGGTAGAAACTCGGAGCGTCCACGTTTTGATAGAGAACGTTTCCGATTAGAGAACGCAAGCATGTATGGGACAAGAGATTTGACGATGAAAGCTTAGACATAAGTAGAGGATTAGCAAACAGTATATATATATATACATATATATGTATATAAATATAAATATAAATATATAAATAAATATAAATATAAATAAAAATATATATATATGTATATGTATATATATATATAGAACGCTTGAAACGTATATTAATATTATAACTTTTTATAAATATATTTTTCCGTCGAAGTCTAGCCTAGTTGGATACATACACGGTTATTAACGACTATTAATTTATCCGATCTTGATTATTAATATCGAGAATCTAGCGTTAATTCGAACACATTTTAGACGTCATAGTTTTACATGATAGGCAAACGTTGTACGAAATTGTAAACGACGGGGAAGGGGGGATAAAAGAGAGGGAAGATTGATAATGATGAAACACATTAGTACCTAAAGTTATGAAAAATTTAACTACTAGCGTTGAGCCATCGTTGAAAAAGTGATCGCTTCGCGACCGATCGATCGAATTTCGTAGAAACATTCGAAGTCGAGTAACGGCGTCCGGGAAATTGTTCGCGTACGAGGTAAATCGGTCGATGCGATCGCGAAACGATCAGAACCGCACTTTTTCGCGCTTTGTAATTAAGTGAGAGACAAAAAGAAACAGGACACGATCGAGAAAAGTTAGCGATTTAGATGAGAGAGCAGTGAGAGAGCGAAAGAGAGTGCACGTATATACACGTATAAATATGTAGTCTGACATGTACGCGAATCATTCGTTTCTTTTCTCTTCTTCTGTTTCCTCTTGGTTTTGCCAGAGAAAAGGATAGAGCGCGAGTGAAAAAGAGAAAGAAACGGGATCGAAGTAAAAGAACGAGAGCCCCGGGTTCCTCCGCGCAAGAACGAATTCCATCACCGAGGAAGAACGCTTCGACCGTAGGGTTCTCGTTCGTTGCGCTGATCACCGCATTTAACACTAATTAATAATTACCGTTAACTACCAAGTAATAATCATACTGTTAACTAAAACATAAAAAAGAAGATAAACGATCGCGATAATGCCGGACGGTGATTTTTAAAAATGAGCGAAAGAAAGAAAAAGAAGACGAAGGATACTATATAAGTATTATCAACGACAAAGTAACGAGAACGTAACACGTATTTTGCTTCTTCCTAATACAGTGCCGTTTACGCTATTTTTTACTGTAACTGATAGAGAAACAAAAAAAAAATTACATTCGGCCAAGGGGTGTGCGCGCGGCATGCCAAAGGAGGTGAACGCGTCGCCACTTTTGCAACAAAATAACCGCGAAAAATGCGTGCGTGCGTGCGAGTGAGAGATAGGAAGAGAGCGAGAGAGAGAGAGAGAGAGAGAGAGAGAGAGAGAGAGAGAGAGAGAGAGAGAGAGAGAGAGAGAGAAAGAGAGAGAAAGAATGCGTATGAAAGTAACGAAGAATGAAAGAGCAAGAGTTTTAGACAAAGATCTTTGGAATACGCGACTCTGGCGCGTTTAATCGAATAAGAAAAATCGAGGTCGATTAGTCGATGCTCGTAGCGCTTCGTTAACGACGCTACGGTTCCTTCTTGGAGCGTGTTCGCGTAACTCGTGAATTATCGTAGAATTTACGTCCTCGTCCGTCACGACACGCCCGAACCGCTCCGTTTTCAATCTCGCCTAATCCGCCTCGTTTTTTTCTTTTTGTCCATGCCACGTCGATGTTTCTGTCCCTTTGCTCGGCCGAAGCACATCCACTGTCAATTATACAAGGAACTAAGCGGCATAATTTTTAGTCGTTCTGTCGCGTAATTCTTGCAAACTCTACCCTGTCTTGTAAACTTTTTCTTCCCGGTTCTTTAGTACGGCGAACAAAAACGGGCTACCTAAAACGACCGCGTGCAAAGGGATAGAAATATATATTCTTTATTGTTTGTTCGGAAAACAGGAAGGGTACGGACAGAGAGCCTTTCGCTCTTGCGCCATTCGAAACCGAAGCGAATGATACCGTATGGAAGAAAAAATGAAAAGGGAACGTTTTTGACGCGACGTCACGACGTCGCGAGAAATTCCATTTGTTCAAGGTACTCCTCGGCACGAGGTTCGCCACACGGGGCGGGGGGTCGTAATCGATTTTTAAAAAAGAATATGTAATAACCGGCAGGATGAATAATAATTAACGATAATATTAATAATACTAATAATAGCTGCATTAATACCGACGGTATATTATTGCCGATAATTATATTGTAACGACACGAGAATGATATTATGATAATACTCTTTATAAACGCAGAGAAGAGCGAATGAAAGAACGAGAGAACGACGGCACGAGAGAGAAAGAAAAAGCGAGAAAGATGCGTAAATGCGAGGGTGCGAGAGTGGTTAAAAATAATAACGACGACGATGAGAGAACGATATAAGTAGTGTTTTTTCGCAGTAGCCTGACGGTAGAGACACGGCACGTCTAATATTAACGAACAAATTTAAGAAAAATAATAATAATGATAACGATAATGATAACGATAACGATAACGATAATTAAAACGGTAAAGTAAAACAATATCATAACGTGAAAAAAAGGTACTGTAGTGATTTACTATCGGCTGACACGTAGCGTGAATGCTGACATAGGAGAAGCATGCTGGCAACGAGTGTTTTTGCGTAATTCCGAGACGAACGGTTCGCTTTCGTCCTTCCTTGTCTTACGATGTTTAATCGATGCGCGTAGCTCGACGCGTTCCGTTTTTCGCGGTTCGCTACTGGTCCACGGCTGCGATCCACCGATCGAGACATCGCTCCGCGTCGCCGTTAAACGAATTCATTCTCTGTACGCGGTATCGTACAGGTACGAGTATTTTTCGATTCATTCATAAGGCCCCGACAAGTTTCGAACGTGTCCTCGCGAATGTTCGCGTCGACGTAGTACCGTGAAAGTCGAAAGAAATAACCGGGAAGAAAAAGGAAGCACAAAGCTGGAAACAAGACAAAGACTTTTCGTCGCGCGACGCTTGCTTTGCCATAAAGAAAAAGCGAAGAAGAAGCCAGAGAGAAAAAGACTCGTTTCCATTACCGTATTGCGTCTGTTATGCCCGACATAGTTCGCTGTTAAAGAAAAAAAGAAGGGAAGGACAGGATACTCGTGACGGAAGCGTAGCGAAGTACCGGAAACGGAGTACGACAAGGAACGGAGAGCGAACCGACGAAAAGATGGTGAACGAGAAATATCGAGAAAGACAGAGAGAAAGTGAGAGCGCGAGAGAGAATGAAAGGGTGGCGAGCGAGGATGAGAGAATGAGAAGGAGCGATTGTAGATTCGGAAAGTCACTTAGCCAGCAGACTGCTGTTCATAGTGCCCTGTTATAGTGGGTTCCCTAGGCAGAGTGGCAGAGACACGATCGAGAAGCGAACACGAAAGAACGAAAGAAAAAGACGAAGGGAAAATTCGAACGCGTTGTTTCCAACCTTTATCTTCTTTTCGCTCGAATATCAACTTTCGCGCCGCGATCGTTCGAAAGTTACGAGACTGTACAACGTGTTCCGTTGTAACTTCACATTTCTGTAAACATTTTAACCAAACGTCAAATTGATTTATCGATAACGCGATTATCGTTGATAACCTAACCTTATATCTGTAGTGGTAATTTTTTATCGATAAACTTAGCCAATTTCGTTTTCGAGAGAGATTTCTTCTTGTCAAAGGAACCACGTAGTTTTTCCTAAAAAAAAAAAAAATATCTCGCGACCGAGAATATTTTGATAGATACGGATTCGACGAATGACAAGGTGCTCCGCTCTCTGCCCACGGGACCCTGATCTATTTTTCAGAATACGCTATTGTGATTATTACTTATATGATAATATTTAAAGAAAATAACAAAAAAAGAAAAAAGAAGAAACCATTAAAAGCAGAAAAAATACCTTGTACTATTGTTTATTATACGATTCTGACGATGATTATTTGTAATGTTAATAATCTATATTAACGATAATTACCGCATTAATACCATTATTATATTTAGTACTATTTAGAGAGTGAGGCTGCTACTATATTAATGACTTAAGTACTAAGTAACGGATTAAGTAATTCATTAGACTTTATATATAAATATATAAATATTACTAAAACATACTCTTCGCGTCGAACTGCGTTTATCGGTTTTTCTCTTCGTATACACGTTGATTTCCTATACATATACGGAAATATATAAATAAATAAATAAATATATATATATATACATACATATATATATATATATAAATATAAATATACATAAAGTATTTAATAATCACAGTACGACTGCCTCTGACTCGACTTTCTTTCTTTTCCGGCCGCGCTTGTTCAGTCGGCGTTTAAGAGAACGGTTCTTTCGTTTCACCTATTTACATTCGACGACTACGTTATTTTATATATCGTAATAGACATAGACTGTACCACGAAATATTAAGTAAAAATAAATTTGATTAGGTAATACGACGATGTTTCATTTCAGCGTTCCCGACCACGATTGTTCAAGTCCTTCAAAATATCCTCGTATCCCGACCTTTTTAAAACACAATTTCAATGTTTTAAATCGAGTAAATTTTGACGTTAGGACAACAGTTTGCTCGACAATATGTAGAATTACGTACATATATCGTAGCTAAAGATACTTCAGGAGCAGGAAATAGGAATTCGCTTATCTGGAATGTCAGAAATGAATCGAAACCATGTTCATTTTTATCCACCTTTATTTAATCGTAGCACATACTATTTTAAAGATTCGTAAGTACGATGTAGATAAAAAAGTACAAATATTTACAAAATACTGTAAAAAAGAAATCGATTAGAAAAACGCGTAGGGATATGAAAGGTCGTTTTCTTTCGTTTTAAAAATGGATCTTGCGTTCGCTGCTCGCTTATATCGTTCTCACCGTGTATGACTAGACATCAGACGTATAGTAGGTCGCTTTGTTAAAAAACACCTTTTCTCTTATTTTTTTTTTATTTCAGTCTAGGTGTTGTATCAACACTCCCTTGTTCTCTTTAAAACCTCTCTCTTTAAAGCACGATAAAATGGATCGTATTCATAGAGCAGAATTCAATTCTAATTAGGATTTTAAACGTAAATCAGAACATTATTTAGATCTCCGGTTACTAAATCAGCAAAATTTGGAATATCCAATCGCTAAAGAATCGTGAAGGCAAGAAATTAATAACTAACGCAAGAGTCGTTTCGCAGCGGTTAAAAGAGAAATTGAAAGCCTAATTCACACCTACACGTTAAACGTTGTTCATTGGTGTGAAACAGGCTTAAGGGTTGACGATCACAACACCGGAAAGATTCGATCGGCGAATGATACGAGAGCACACAGTCAGAACTCGTCAGAATTGAATAATGATATACGAAATGTCAGCGAAGTGGCTGCAAGGTATGTTCCTAACGCACTTTATATTACAAGAATATTCCTTGGCCTATTACTGCGAACACTTAGGAAGCATCTGAACATTCAGGACGTTTGCAAGCGAACGTTGTTCGTCGATCGACTATATTATCGTATCTAACGGTTTCTATTATCGTCCGAACATTTTTTTCATAGGAATTCCGAACAACGACTATCGTCGTCGTAGCGTTTCAATCGTCGAAATTTCCTTCGCACAGAAGTTATAATCGTTGGTAAAAATATTTCGAGAAATCGACGACAACGTTCAAAACCCTTGCAAAATGTGCGGGCTCGTAATGGAAAAGGAATCGATAGTCAAATTGCATCGATCTTCTCTCACGGTGCCTTCGACACGACGAAGAATGGGGTGTATATTAAATTAGGGAATGGTCGTATTCGCTATGATTATGAAAACCTTTAACGTTAAAGAGATTACTCGTTGGCAGTGTTTACCTTAGCGTCTCGTACATCTAAATGCGTATATGATACATTATATATTTTATGTTGCGTATACGTGTGCAGAGCTGAGGAATACTTTGAATACTGATCGACCACCTCTCGTGTTTTCCAGCCAACATCGTGATACGGAGTACAGTAAGTATCGAAAACGCGTTAACTGCCACATTACGCGTATCCGAATTTCTCATCTCGTACATATAACGCAATCGTATCTACCAAATACCATGCTACCAAGTATTACTTCTTGTAGTTGTTTCTGAATCGAATCTGGCTCGGACACGTATAACGTGGCAGTCGCGGCGTTAAACAATTTATTTTTCTTTCGTTCGATTCTAGAAGCAATCTTCGCTTCGACGTTGACAGCTCTGTACGTGTACGTGTTTCCTCGCGTGAGCCATGATAGTCATCGTAACGGCATATCCGATGCTCTTGATTTACCGTCATCTGTAATCTCCCTCTGTGATTTGATATTCCCGAGCTCTTCTCGAATGCGAAATGGAAAATCCTATAAACGCAAAAACGTAACACGCGACTCGAGAAAACGAAATGCATCGAGCCGCGTGTCGTATCTCGTACGAAATGAAAAGAAACGAAACGAAATTTCGGCTTCGTTGTACAAATTTCGTGATATGGACGGTCGAAGTGTCCAATTATTCGAGGACGTTCGACACGACAGATTCTTAATCTATTCGTTCTCGAATAGCAAAAATAGGCTCTAAGATAGTGCTCGATATAAAACTTGGGTTTTTCTTTCAGCCTTGTTCGTCTAGCAAAGATAACGAGAAGAATAGCATGGCAAAAGTTGAATCTCGCGATTAGTACTTAACGAATGAGCTTACGTTCATACCCACGGTATGTACAAGACCGTTTTATTTATCCTCTTCGAGTCGATATCGAGAAATCGCTCCTGTCTTTCTTTCTTTCGATCATCCTTTACTTTTTTTCATTTCTCGTACTGTTGTACAAGGTGATCCAAGCGTCGTAAAACGATTATCGAATTCGTGACCCTTCCGGTATTAAATTCTTCCTCGATTTCCATCCAACAATCAAACTAAATCACAGACATACGTAAGTAGTTGTATCGACACGTCCAAGGCGCTCGCATCGCATCAATCGCGTAAACACTTTCTCGAAGGGTCGAAAATATTCGTCGTTTCGACTACCTCGCCCACCCCGTACACGTACATTCCTATCTACAAGGTATCGCACAGGTCTTCGTGAAATTTTGCCGATGATTTTCGTTACCTAAAAATCGATGAGAATTTGCTAGAAATACGCGTTACGCGGTACAAATCTCTCGTATTTTCACTGTGTCCAGTTTAATAGAGTCTCTTCGTCTTGTATTTAGTCGGACACTATCGGTAAAATTTGTAAGAAAAACCTGTCGAATACCCTGTACATTATACATATATATATATATTTATATATTTATATGTGTTACGTGTCAGACGCAAACATGTACGCTATATAAATAATTCTTAAGCCTTAGACCTTAACAGAGTACAACGAGGGCAGACGTGAATTAGGCGGTTATAAAAAACTTGTCGTTCGTTCAACGTTGATATGGTCTTGATACTTTCGTAGCTTGCGATCTCTTGCCGTGACGACAATATAATATGTATATGTATTTACGTAGCGGTGTTCTTAACGAGTATTCGATGTGCGATGATCGATATATACCCTATATATATTAAGCGTGAGCAAAAGTTTTAGTCTTTTTATTCAGTCTTTTTAGAAGCACACTGGGCAAAATATCGGATATAGTAACGTCCTACCGAAGCGGAACAATACGTTGGTCGAAGTCCGTGTCGAAACGTTGTTAGAATAGAAAAATCGAAAACCGAGGTTCATCCGGTAAGGAGGGCTAAAACTTTTGCACACCCGTAACGCGTATCGTTACACTGATATTCGATAGTAGATAGACTATAATATTGCGTTAGTCGTATAATATTGTAGCGTGTACCGTGTGTCCTTACGTTAATTCGACGTTCATAGTCGTTGGAGCGGATGTTTGTTCGGTTACAAATAAATTATTAATCCTTACCGACCTAATGGACGCGACCGAATGACCGTAACACGAGTAACCGTTGCGAGATCGAACCACGAACAGCGTTTCCCTGTCGACCGCGGTATCGCGCGAACGAATGATTACCCCTGTCTCGGCGTATTCGGATTTTAGAGCCTCGTTAGCGTTCTTGGAGTAATCTACAGACAACTGTCGACCACGATTTCACCAATTTTCAAAACAACTTCGTCGAAGGTGGGTCTATCCCGTGGATCGTTGGACCAACACTGAGCTTGGAGCTCCTGCAATGCTGGAGGCGCAGCTTTGTGAGGCTTCCACGCGAGACTCTGAGACTTCAAAGCGGTCAACACGGACTCGTCGTTCATCTTGTTGAACGGCAACTCGCCCTGGTGGAACATCTCCCATACGAGACAGGAGAACGAGTAGACGTCGCTCTTGGTCGAATACTCGTCCTCGTAGACGGCCTCGTACGGTAACCATCTCAGAGGGATCACTTGATTCCGGTGTTTGGTGTACTCCTGCTGGTACGGCTCTTTGGTCATGCAGGGAAACGAGATCTTGATCGTCAGGTTGCTGGCGATCAAACAATTCCGGGCGGCTATGTCTTTGTGAACCAGACGGCTGTCCGCCAGGTGTTTCAACCCTTTCGCCGCCTGATTCGACAGGGAGAGAATCTGCGCGACGGACAGTTGGGGTGCACGCGGAGGTTTCGTCTCCTGGGTGGGACTGGAATTGTTGTCCTTGCGAGAAGCGATCAGAAATTGCTTGAGATCGCCCCAGTCGGTGTACTCGAGGATCATGTAATCGGGTTCCTCTTCGCGGCACAGACCTATCAATTTCACCACGTTCTCGTGACTCAGTTTGTGCAGCAGATCCAGATGACGTTTGAACTCTTGCAGAGCCGTCTCGTCCTTCGTGTTGGTCAGACTCTTCACCATCACCAGGGATTCTTTGTCGCCGTCCACTTGGTACTTGGTCGCGTAGATCTCGCCGAACTCGCCGCGACCGAGAGGCTTCAATTCCTTCAAATTGTCGCGAGAGACGGCGATCTTGTCGTAGTTGGATTTCGATCTCTTCGATTGGTTGCTGCTTTGACTTTGAGCGGTATCGGCGCCGTCGCTCTTGTTATGGGAGTCGCGGTTCTCCTTTTTCTTGCCGGCGCTAGAGTTCATCTTGCTGTTGCCGGTCTCTTTCAGCTCGGTCTGTTCCTCCTGCACCTCGCCGTTCTCCAGTTTCTCTGCGCGATGGTAAGCGTGTTATTTCGAGGCGGTTAGAACGGAATCGAAGTCTGAAACGCTTTCGTGCAGCGATCGAAGCGGATAGATACCTTCAGCCTGCTCTTGGAGGTACTGCTGCTTCCTGCGACGGCGTCGGTAACGACAGTACAGCATCAGGCCGACCACGAGGACCATGTAAGCCGCGGCGGTGCTCAGAGTGATCGTGACGGTCTTGGTCATCATCGATCCGTCGTCCCCGCTTTCGGGATCCATGTCGAATCTGTACGTGTCGCCGGCTAAAACGGAATCGTCGTTTTCCTCTTCGTTTCGAACGTTTCTGGGATAGGAAATGAATTTTATCACGGTAATCGAACACTCACCTTTCACGTTCAACTGGACTTCTTCCCTCTTCAGACCGCCACTGTTGCCCGCCGTACATCCGTACTTGCCCTCGTCGGCCATGTACACTTCCTTGATGTACAAGCTACCGTTTCCCAGCACCTCGAAGCGCGAATTGTTCAGGTTGTTCATACGAGAGTCCCTGTCCCACTGTATGGTGGGTTTAGGGTCGCCGTCCGCGGCACAGTGCAGCATCACCGGGTATCCCTCGATCGCTTCGGTCGGATTCTGCGGTTGAATGGTGAATTTCGGAGCGACTGAAAAGAGCAACGATTCTTTTCAAACGAAATGATTCGCCATCGAGACGCGTACGAACTTTCATCGATTCCTCTCGAAACACTTACTGACTACGTCGATGCTGATCGTGTGGTTGATCGAGCCCTGGGCGTTGCTGGCTATACACGTGTAGCGACCCTTGTCCTCCTCGAGAACGCCATTGAAGTGGAGAGTCCCATTGATATCTTGCACGTGCTTCGGGAATTCCTCGGCCGCCGCTCCTTCCTTGATCCACTTCACCGTCGGATTAGTGGCACCCTGAGACTTGCACGGCACTTTGGCCGTCGACCCAAGCTCCAGTCGCTTGTCCACCGGTTGCGGCGAGAACTTGAGCTTCTCTTCGACCGTCAGGGTAGCCCGCTCGGAGAATATCGAAGGGAAACCTTTCGTCGATATCTCGCACGTGTAACTACCCTTGTCAGACAACTCGACGCTCTTGAAATGCAGGGTCACGTTGCCGTACTGATCGGTTACCCGGTGTCTCGTCGGTCCGCCGCTCTCTTTCAAAGGTTCTCCGTCTTTAAGCCAACGCACGTGGGTCACCGGTGGCTCCATGCCCGAATACGAACACGACAACGTCACGGAATCGCCTTCCATCGCGCTCAGACTCTCCGGCGAACTTATCAGCGTCGGCGGTGCTGCGAACACGGGTATCGAATCGACGGTAAAACGCGTACTTGCGTTGGACAACGATAAGAGTCAAGGTAAGTTAACTTACTGGAGATGAGTACTTGTGCAACCATTTCGGTCTCTCCGGCCATATTCTCGGCAACGCAGGTGTAGTTGCCGTCGTCTTCTCCTATCCGTGCCTTGGCGATGATAAGCGTGTTATCCTGAACGCGCACCGGCCCGGAATCGCTTATGATGTGTCCCTTGGGATCTCTCCAATAGACCTTGGGGGCTGGCAGACCGGACGGTTCCAAACAGCTCACTTGGAGTTCTTGTTCTTCTCCTACCACGGCTACTTGGTTCGACAATATAGGCTCGAACGAGGCAGCGGACAGATTCATCAGATCTGTAAGGAAGGTAAACGTTCCTTGGATTTTTCATGTTCGCGTTAAATATCGACGTTCGATACTTCGAAGCTTTCATTCGATTCGTTATTATCGCTACGATGATAATAATAATAATAATAATAATCGAATAATACGCAAGAAATACTTACAAGCTATTTGAAGATCGACCGTGTAGGCGATGCTGGTTTCTCCCCTTTCCCCGCGACAAGAATAGAAACCTTGATCCCTGTGCTCGGCCGAATGAATCAACAGAGTTCCGTTCTCGAAGATGACCCTCTCGTCGTCGCTTTCCAACGGTCCTATGTCCCTGAAGAACCACTGAACAGAATCCGCGTCTTCGAACACGCAATGGAGAACAGCCGGTTCTCCTCGTTTCGCGATCAGGTTCCGGGGAACGACCTTTATCGTTGCCGTCTCGTTACCGGAGACGATAAGAGGGTAGCTTTCCATTTTTGGCGAAGATCCTGCCTCGTTCTTCGCTAAACAACCGTACATTCCGCTGTCTTCGGGGACGGCTCGATGAACGTGTAGCTTCTTCTTCTTGATATCGATTCGATCGCTTCTAACCAGCGGTTCACGATTTCTGCAAAGGGCGTATCAACGTTTCTCTATCGAATTTTTCGACGAACGCGCATAATTCGTTATCTCGTAACGCATCGAAACGGACAGACATTCGGCTGTCACGACTCGGTAAAGAGGACGATCTGACGTTTAAAAAGGCAATGCCGTATCCGAGGCAATGAATTTCGCGTAAATTACGACGTGCCCTCGACGAGGGTCGAACGCGAAGCGCGAGCAAAACGTGAAAATCACTTCGACGAGGGGTGGTAGCGGAAAACGTCGCTGGATAATTCAAGGGTAGTTACGTAAACGACGGGTGTCAGTTACGCGAAGGATAAAGTTAGTTGGAAGCTGGCGGAGTCGCGAACGCCCCCATCGAGTCGCGGCTTTTCCGCGAACGATCCTCGTCCCGGGGTTATATCGCTACGTTCCGGTAAATAGCTGCGAATTATGTAACTAACTTGAACCACTCGTATTTCATGTCTCCGGATCCATCGACGTGACATCGAAGTTCAACCTCGTCTCCGATACGGATCGCCGACGGTAGTTTCGGCTGTTGCAGCTGCACGCTCGCCTCGCTGATCCCTGAAACAGAGATTCCCGCGGATCGATCAGCCCCAAGCTCTCGCGAATAATTTAACGGTATTCGACGGCGTCTCGTTCCTCTACATCCGCGCGCAACTAAAAATTTTATTCGATATTGGTGAATACTTTTAGAGAGCGAAGTCGTTTTGCCTGATCTCGAACTTTTCCGATGCATCGGTTTCTCGATCATCTGTCCTATAGGACAGCCTACTTCCGAGTGAAACAAAGGCCGATCCAGAGACATAGAAGTCGCCCGGTAAATAACGACGGATCCACTGGCCGGATCGTGGAGGATCGTTTTTAAGAGCAAGGTCGTTCAGGAGGGACAAAAAATCGGCGGTCAGGAAAGCCAGAGCCGAAGGGAATCCTGCTAGTGTATGTATATACTCGTACGTTCGTCCGGTCTTTCCTCGAAAAAACGTCGTTGGGAGAAAGGCAGAAGAGACTTCGGTGGTTCATGAATCCTTAAAACGCGGCCGAAGTTATTTGCCGACGTCTTTCAACAAAGTCTGGGTAAATTAAGAAAAAAGGAGGAAGAAGAACGCCTGGAAGCGTTTGTTCCGCGCAAACCGCGCAAACCGGAGGACATCGTCGAAAGTCGTCGTCGAGGGTACTCTCCTCATTTTTCTTCTTCCTTTTCTTCTTCTTCTTCTTCTTGTTCCTCCTTAAGGATCCTGTCGCGAATGCAGAACGAATCGAACGCGCAAGAAAGGTACAGAAGGAATAGAACGGGAAAGGAAGATCGGGAAAAAACGAAGAAGAAAAGAGAAAAACAGATGACAAGGAGCACGATGTTTTATTCGATTTGATTAAATCCGTGGGTTTCGGAAGGTCGATTTCTTCGCTAGGTTACACGCTCGCTTTCGGCCGGCTGCGCAGAATCCTTTTTCGAGAAAAAAGACCGAGGATGGAATCGAGCTGACATTCTCAGAGAGAGCGAGCATCTTCCACTTCTGCTTCGTCTTCGACTCGCCGGCAATTGCTTTTCCTTCCATTGTCCTACGGACGCTCTTTCCTCGTTTTGGAATTCCGACCTGCAACCGCGTTTTCCACCGTCTTCTCGACAATGGGATTCTCCCATCGGCCAATCGGCTAATCGAATTTTCCTTGCACGATCATTTTACGGATAGATTTTTTACCTGATCGACGCGATAATTCGATCGCGAAACTCCGACAGGAGGGTTTCTCGAGAACAAAGTATCAAATTACTCCCACCGATAGAGACAACGTCCGTAGCAGCGAACGAAGATTCGCAACTAATTAACCAACTCGTTCAATTTGTTCCTGTAAGTGCTTCTTCCAGCTCAGACTATCAGCCTTCCGGTGATCGATCGGACTTACTTTCGTATTCTTGGCCGCGATCTTATTCCGTGAAGCACGATTTATAAGGACGAGTACCTTTTCATATCGAGCGATAACCACTCGAAAGTAACGTTCGACAAGCAGGAAATTCAGAAGGAGCAGAGATTTCCAAAGGCAGAAACCGCAGACGGGTAAGCTTTCAACGGAGGAGCCAATAACGACTTGATCCCAGGGAGCAAGGAAATTCGAGACAGATATCGGGGGCAACTTACGGACAGTTTACCGGAGACCGTGATCGCGATAAGGCTTCCTTCGTTAATTTAACTCGTTACCCTTCGTCCTTCGACTACATCGATCGTTCGTCGTCCTCGAGACCGGAAGACGCAATTTCTCCCTTCCGTTTCCCACAGATTCTCCCCGATATCTTCGAAACGAAACGCTTGTTCGCGATTGCCAGCACCGATTTTCCTGTTCTCGCCAAGGGACACAAGGAACGTCGACAGAAACGGTCGGTTATCTTCGATTTTCCAATAAGTTTTCGTTTGATTTTCAAACTGTCCGATCGACGAACGAATCGAAGAGATGCAAAAAGGACACGGATCTCGATAACCGAATGAAAAGAAAGAAAACGGCAAGGAGAAAGGAGGGAGAACGGAATTTACTTTACATGGATGCCTGGTTACCCGTGAAATGGAGACGACTACTTCGAGCAACGTATCCCCGAGGTGGCATTATTAACAGCCGACTGGTCCCGCGCAGCCTGTCCAATCCTTTTACTTTTACCCGCGACGACGCTTCTGCCGTCGACGGCTTTTTTTATCGCATCGAACTCGACACGAGCCGAGCCGAGCCGAGCGGAGGCGAGACGAGACGCGACGCGACGCGAGGCGTCGAGAGGCTAAGCTTTTCTATAGTTTCTCGGGGAAATGCGACGACGATCCATCCGCGTTCGAGACCTCCGCCACCTGCGCTCCTTCTACTCCCTTACTACGGGCTGATTACTTTGCGAATTAATCTTTCCCCGCTAATGCACGCGGTTTCTTCCTTTTCTCCTTTTTTCTTTTCTTCTTCATCTACCCGCCTCTTTTTTCGTTAGGCAGAAACGAAGATTGCGCGAGGCGTAAGTCGATAAGCGGGAAACGCTATCCGAATAACGGTCGAGACGAGAATTCGTTAATCGAGAAACCAAATAAAAGCTGGATAAAAACCGGTATCGAGAAAAGTCGAGTAAAATTTCGCGCGTATCGTGGAACTCTGTATCGTGTAACGTTTCGAGGACGATAATCGCGATCCGAAGAACAGGTACAGTGTCGCGCAACGGACGTTTTTCCGTTTCCCTCCCAGCCTTTCCTCGCGGAGTGCCAGGGCCTTGTGGCTGGACGGATTAAAGGGCGGCGTTAAAATGCCCGCGCGCTCTTCTTCGGCATTGAGTCCATTAAGGGGCATTAATCTCGAGGAGTTATCCTCGAGGAGGTAGATATTCGAGGGCTGCCGCGCGTCGTCGACGTACAATGCGACAATAAAGAGTGACAAAGCTCGGAAGGAGGAAGGAAAAGAAGAAGAAAGAAGGAAAGAATGATCGCGAAGGGATAGAAAGGTTGAACGAGGTAGGCGAGGAAGAAGAGAGACGAACGCTTGGACAAGATGTTATAACGTTAAGAGAGAGACGAAGACGAGGAGGCAAAGAGAGGAAGGGGTTGGCAAGAAGGGCTCGTTTGTAATCGCGAAACTCACTTTGCGTCTCTGAGGTCTCCACGAGATTTTGCCCGGCCACTCGACTAGCTTTTTCTCTTACTTCCTCTCTTCGTTTCACCGGCTTTTCCCTTCCCTGTCCTTCTCGAGCACCGTTCCTCTCTTTCCGCTACTCGGAAAGCCGTGTTTAAATGCACAAACGAAGCGAAAGATCAAAGACGCCGCAGCGCCGACAGGGCGTGAGCGAGAAGAAGCTTGCCGAAGCAGAGAGGGAGAGAGCAACGTTTATTATTATCATCGTGTACGAAGCCAACGTCCAACCGCGTTCCCCTACCTTCCTAGACGTTTCTTCTCGCTTCTCGTTACTCGCAGCATCCACTAACCAACCGGTCGAGATTAACTTTCGCGTAAACGGCGAGGAAGAAGGCGCGTGCGTACCGAACGCGACCCGCTCGGCGCCTCGACCTTGGATCGAAGCCCGACCCTCGAATCTTCGACCCTTTCTTCTTCTTCCGGCACGACCAACTTTCTCTCCTAACGGGAACACCGCTGCTGCGAACCTTGTGCACCGTGTATCTCGATTTTACGACTTTGGAACCGACTTTATTCCAATTACCCGACGTTTCAACTTTCCGCTCGCTATTACGCGTTCGATCGAATGCTCCGAAATTACGCTCTAGCGAGGCCTGAAGAAGAGAAATTCGCGTAGAACGGATTCCGAGAACGTTTAGCCGAGAAAATAGTTTGAAATCAAAAGAGCTCTGTCCCGGGGGAATAAAAAGCTTGGTCGAGTACTAACGAGCCGTCTGGCTCTGTCGGATGTAACGCGATATTCCTTTTTCCAAGGGGGAGATCAGAAACGGATCGAGAACTCGTCGACAGATGCGTGTAATCTTCCGGGGGAGTTTCGTACGCCACCGCACGGACCACCCAGACACGATGCGATGCTACGCACAGTGGTTAAAGTCGACCTGTGACCAGACCAGTAAAGACCAGTAAAGACCAGTAAAGACCAGTAAAACGATAAATGGTAATAGATTCGAGAACAGTTCGCTCCCTCGATGGATAACGTAAAGCATCGGTGCCTTCTGTATCGCTATTTATCGTGGTAAACGAACGGAGACTCGGGTTTGTATCACGGATCATCGGGCTGGATTAACGATCACCGCAGCACACCGCGTCGCATCGAGGCGACTTTCGCGCTTTGATTTTGATTTCCCGTGAACGGAGAAGCCGTCGTTCGTTCTATTCTTAATCGAGCGTTCGACGGAAATCGGACGAGAAGCCGTTTGCACGCTCGATTTCCGTCTTGTAAAGCGCTGCGAAAGGAAAGCACGCGTCAAAGGGATCAGGAGAGTTAAGAGAAAAGTCGACAGAGCAACCGACAAAAGCGAGACCTCGGCGTTCGAACGAATCCCCTACACTCTGCAAAGCGATTTTTTCAAAATCCAAAGTATTCATTAAGGGTTTCAATCCCGAAAGAAAAAAGATTCCTGCCACGAGCGGCACGTTTCGAGGCTCTCGTCGCTTCGTAAATGTCTTGGTTTTTCCGGGAAAAGGCTAAGACAACAGTTTACGAGTTTGAGAGCGTTCGCGATGTCGAAACCTGTGACGACCGAACACCAGCGAAAGTGGTTTCTCTTTCGTGGTAAAAGGAACAAAGGTGGTAAACCGATCGATTTCGAAGCGATATCGAACCGTGAACGTGGCTTTGACGGTCAGGCGATCGAAGCAACGGCTTTGCTTTTAACGGATTTCAATCGTTTCACCGCGTATACGGATGCGTATAGCGTAAGTACGTTCTTGCGTCGATATCGCGTCGATTCGGTAATACGCGCGTATCGTCACCGAGCGATTTTCCGACAATTTCTGCGGATTTCGACATAAAGCGCTCTTAACGGGCATTAACGATAAAAAGAAGAGAACCGAGACATTAACGGGTCGAGTAAATTAAAATTCACAATGAAATAAATTAAACGGTTCCGGTCGAGAAGAATTTAATTGTTGGTATATAATGTGGAACGCACAAAAAAGAGGCTAGTCGTTGAAAACGAACGCGTAAGGCTTCCGATTGTTCGTTAAAAGAATGGCGATAATCGTCTGGTAGCGAGCGAAGAATCAAGTATGCGGCAAACGCGTCACGAACCACTCGAATTAAAATTTTCCGGGGATGTGCGCGCAAACGAGGCAACTCCGGAGGAACAACGGGACCCGTTATGCGCAACTTGTAAAGGGCGACGTTGTTACGTAAAAACCGAAAGAATAATTTTCTTCGTCGAACGGTGAAACGATTCTCGCTAAAGGGGCATCGGCCGAGAAGCTAAAAGCGTCCCGTTTCAAATCTAATATCCCTCGAAAAAGACAAAGCACTCCCCTTGGAGATCGTTTACGTACATTGTAAACCGAAAAGCACATGAAAGAATGCCGCCAAAGGGGTGACGGACGGCAGCTGTTGGATAGAAACGGACAGAGAAAAGAGAGACGGAGAGAAGGAAAGCGCAGCGGGGTAAAAAGGACGGGCTCCTGTTTTCCGCGCGACGCGTCTCTCCCGGAGCGATTTCGTCTTTCCGACAGAGGCCACTGTTTATCCTAGACGCGCAAACAAACCGCGCGGCGGTTTTCTCTGGAAACCTCTCGTCGAAAGAAAGAGACCACCGAAGCGTACGGCAGGCCAGAAGGAACGACCGCCTAGCTTCCGTTGAATTATTAGCGGATTACGCTCGTGTCGTGGCGAGCTTCGTTTTTTCGCTCGAGGGACGTTAGCCTCGCGAGCAGCGTCGCGTCGAGTCGCGTTGCCAACAACGAACAGGCGATGAAGCGCGCCACGAGCAAAGAAAAGGTGCGTGGAAAGAGATGAAAGGGTAGGCGAGCTAATTCGTCGACAAGAGTGTCGGCCAGAGACACCGCCGCGCCGCAGTCTATACTCGTTTCCAGACACGTTGCGTCGCGGGGAAACCTTCGATGGACAGAGATTCGAACCAGTGACGGCTCTAAAACGCTCCACCCCTTGCAATTCCATCAAGTAACTGTCAAACTTTCGTCAGTTATGGAATCCCGCGAGGATCAAATTCTTTCTGAAGCAACAGACATCGGAAAAAAGAACTCGTTCTTCGAAGAAACTCGGTACCTATGCCTTTAAGCGATGGAACTTATCAATGGAAACAACAAAAGCAAGTTCCAGGAAGCCTATAAAAAAGGACGTTTAGATTTCATGTTCAGAATGGAGAGTGCGACAGGGGAAATCTCGGACGGCTCGAAACGCCGAGAGATCAGATAAAAAGCCGATAAAAATGCACTCGACGTTCGCGTAACTCCGACGACCATTGGCGCGGATACGAAACTATCCGTAAATAGCGTAAATGAAAAACAGATTCTTGAATGGCGCGAGATCTTTTTAAATTATGCGACGTCTGGGAAAAGAACGCGATCGTTGGAATTTTCTCGGAACTTTTTATTCGAGCTCGAAGATTTCTATGATCGAACGTTTTGTTCGCGCGACAAATCGAGGACTCCCGACGTCGAAAGATCGTGCCTCGAAAATTATTCGTTTAATGGAACGGGTAATACCTCGAGCGTTCTCCAAAAGCTGACCCATTGTCGTGAGCGAACGAAGGTCTAAATATACGTTCCTAAGCATACACGTAGTCAGCAAATATCAGCAGGAAATCGTCCTAAACGATTGCTTTCAAAACAAACAAATCTCCAGTTAGGATTTCCTTTGATCTTGTTTCCTCTTAAACCGTATCGCTCGCGGCATTCTTCTTTCGTGGAACCCGAAACGATAGCGACACGACCCAGGCAAGATAAGGCCAGGAAATATGTTGTCTACACGCTATCGAGCGTACGCAGGCAGGATCGTGGAGATCGAGGCAAACTGCGAGGAAGAAGCTAACTAGAAGTATAAGAGGTGATCACGGACAACGTATCACCGTCGTGTGTGGTGCTACGGAAAGGGATATAACCGTAAAACGGGGCAAAATAGGAGTTGCGCAGGATATACGTACGATCGAAGAAAAGAAGGGAGAGAGAAACGGTTGTCTAGATTAGAATTCTTTGAGAGAGGTGCATCGCGCGAACGTTTAAAGTGGAGCGCGAACGAACGAGACGAAATTTCATTGAAACGCGTAACCTGCGCTAACGAGTAACAGACCGGCTAAGAGAAAAAAAAAAAATAACGAAATCCTTCTATCACCGCAAAAGAGGAGGCGCGAACATGAATAGACATATTTGGTAGCAAAGGTTCAAGCGCTTCTGTAATCCCGTAGAATCCATCCTATAAAAAGACGATTCAACCGTTTCAAGTTACTGCCACTTTCGTTTCTATGTTAATCGTAAGCACGTACGCGCATGCATAAAAGAAAAAAGTTTATCTTCTCTATTCGATTATAATCGAGCTTTCCGACGTTGCGGATATTTTCCATCGATCGAACCGTCGAAACTCAGTTTTTCCCTCGTTAACTCGCGAAGGATCAAATCGTTAGCCTCGCACTTTACTTAATCAAACCACGATCGAGATTCGTAGAAAATTTTCAGTCGTCGAATAAGCATGTGATTTTTCGTTCTACAGTTCGAATCAGCCGTGGCACATAGTGTTAAGAGATAGAAAGGGAAGAAGTAAAAAGAGAAAGGGAGAAAGAGAAGGGCAAGCCTGACGTGCCCTTGCGAGTTCCCATCCGAAAGACGAAGAAGGCGAATAGAGGGCGAGAGCGTTAGTCGAAAAGAGAAAAGACACGGAGACATCGCGATAGAAAGGGAGAGAAGGATGCAGGGTGGTTCTGTTCGGGGGTCGGTCGTTGCCATGGGGATGGTAGTAAGGCAGGGTAAGGGAAGGGAGGGTCGGTCGATGCAAACGCACCATAAAGTTTTATGGCTCTCCAGAACCGTAGCTATCCGCCCTCGTCTGCCAGCTCTGGGTCGCCGAGTCTGTTCTTCGTTTCGGGAAATACGCCGACTCTGACCCAACCAGAATTTTTTCTCGCTCCAAAAATGCTCCTCTCTACCGTCGAACACGAAATCAACAGAAAAATAAAAAAGAAAGAGAACGTTCTCGTGTCTATCTTTATTCGCGGGCCACGACGATTCGTTTCCGGACGAAATAAATATTAATGGATAGCTACACCGCTTCGTTGTTCTTCCTCGAAGCGATCTAGACCAAATTTCGTTTTTCCTTTTGCTCGAAACGTTGCTTTCTGAAAAATATTTTTTTTTCATTTACTCGTTTAGTTTTAATATTTATTTTGCAGGATGTATATTACACACCTTTCGTACATTTCACTAGACGTACGAACATGTACTTGGTCAATAGACAGATTAAGACTACTTGTATCGAAGTGAACGAGAAAAGGGTCGTCGAAACGTATCAATGACGCGAAAAGAGCGTTCAACGTTAATTATTAGCCGCGATTCATCGGCGTAGACGCGAATCGTTTTAATTGAGCGGAGAGATTCGCGGACGTCCGAGTCGCGTTGTTAACGAGCGAAATAGATTCTCGCTCGATAATTCCGTGTCGCTGAGTTCGATGCAACTCGATTCGATTCTATTCGTTTGGATTCGCGGGACACGCGGGGGCGGCTCTGTTAATGGAAAAAAGCGAGGGGAACGCGAACGGCGGACTCTGACGGCAGCAAGAGATTTTTAGGAGCGAACTTACTAACGAACGAGTCTCTGCCTCGTTACTTTTCGCCTCCCAATTATTTCGCCGTGCTTCGACTTTCAAAGCTGTTTATACATTATACATCGATCGTTTAACCCTTGAAATATAGTCTGTTCGCGTTCTCCTGCATGTTCAGCGATCAAACATTTCTCTACCCGTTGCTTGTCTTCGTTTTCACCGTTCCCGCGAGATTCAACGGTCTTACTCTTTGAACTAGAGTACCCGTGAAAAGATACTTTTTCTTCTTTAACGCTACGATTAAATGATCCGTAAAAGAGTCAAATATCGACACGATTCCATACCGTATCGAGACCGGTTGGGTCTATTAAGCTCGCGTACAGACAGGTTTCGAAGTATTTACATTTCGCCTGTTCGTAGGTGCTCCGTAGGGACCCGAGTACAATTCTCGCGTTATCGGTTTGTATCTCCTGCACGACGATTTCTACGCCGGATTCTGTTCTTCCGGAAAGCAAACGGACCGACTGCACTCGTCCATTTTTATTACCCGTAGTAATCCCAACCGTTCGTCATCCACTACGGCCGATATCGTATCTACGGACAGCGTGTATTCGAACGTTTCCATACTATTCAGAGAATTTATCTGCTCTTCTTTACGAGGTGTCATAAAAAATGCAAGAACGTTTCGGTACTTCCAACAGCCGATATCCGTCGATAGGAAAAACGGTAACAGTTGCTTGTTGTTCGAAACGTTCCGAACGAGTGACAGACCGCTGGAAATATTTAATTTGAACGGTTCAACGTTACGATATACCGAAACGTTCGTTCGAAAGTTAATCCTCGATATTATTGATTAAGACTGCCGGATAGACTCGGACGCGAACAGATTATAGAGTTTCGGATCGAAATTTCAAGTACGCGGCTAATCAATCCTCGATCATTAGTGAATAGCAAAGTCATTAATAGCCTAGGCTTTGGAACCACCTCCTATCGAATCGTCCGTTGACCAATGACTAAACATCGGATTTTGCATTGAACGTGTTAGATGTAACGAAATAAACGTCTGCTTGTGACGGAAATAAAGCATTTCCCACTGTCCGTTAGTTGAAAGAAAACGAAGACAAAAGAGTGAGAGAGAGAAGGAAAAGAAAAGGAGAAGCAACGAGCGTCTTCGAACCGTTCTTGAATTATCTAATTTCAGGAGAAACAGAGGCGAAGGAACCGAGACGGGAGAGGGTAAGGGGAGCGAGTGTATTGCGAACGTGCCCCGAGTGCCAATCCTCGAAACCACCCCAGAAGGAATACAAAAACCATGCGACGAGAGAGGCGACGCTAGTTTCCAAGGGGAGCATCGACGAAAAGACAGGGAGGTAGACGCACGGGGTAATTATTTTCGAACCGTCAAACCTGCTCGAGACGAGGGTGATGTCAGGTCGTCATCCGAAAGTCAAGGGTTACCTAGCTAGGCGATACTTAATTTTTATTAGCGAGCCTAATTGCGCTTGAAATATATCCGATCTGTTCGCGAAGCAGATCCGACAATCGAATGACCGAGGCGTTTTAATTAGGTCATCGAGAAAGTTCCTCCGGACGCGTTTGACGACAACGTCGTTACCGAGTAAAAGCTCGAAACGATGCGACGTTTTGAAGGCCATTAATTTCGCCGATACGGTGCGACGAATCCATCGATGAATGCAGATCACTCGCTGATGGATGCGTCTCGATCCTTGGGAATTAACGGGTGCAGTCTCCGGTATCGTTACGAGACGCGTCTCTCCCAGTGGCCCTGCAACCGGTACTCGACTGCGCGAAAGGGAACCATCGCGAACGATCCATTTGCGTTCAGATCGCTTGAAAATGCACCCGTTCCTTATCGGCTGTCGCGTTTAATGCGTCGCCGATGTTGCCTATTGTTTTTTCTGTGGCGAAAAAACTCTTGGGGATGGCAGAAAAATCGCACGACCGCGCCACAACTTTCTTTCTCTTTCCCCCTTTCTATCTCGTCGTTACGAATTTACGTTTACCCTCCACTCGGTTTTCGACAAATATTTTACCAATTTCTTCTTCGAATTTATCTGCCATAAACTACTTCCTCCTCACGCGAGGGTTAAGTATTTTCGAGAAACTACGAGAACCCTGAGAATATCTTAATACTTTCGAACAGTGGACGAACGTAAGAAAAGCCTTCGGGCACTGGACTACGGAGAGCGATAAAGTTTATCGCCGAGTCCAGAGAATACGCTAGGCGAAGGTGCATCGTAAGCGTTGGGTCCGATACTTTGTCTCCGCCCAAAGCGTCGCTCCGAAACGATCACATTTTCTTGCAGCTTTTAATCGACGATCGAGAAGTCACGACTCGACGAATATTTGTCTGCTCGCGCGATTCTAAAGATGAAACGAGATTCCGTGACGACGCAACGGTACCGAAGGTAACAAAGCAGACGATGAAACGAAAGAGGAAAGACGAAGACATCGGTGTATCTTCTGAACTCGAGTTTCGATTTTAAATTGGACGCGTCGCCTTGACGAATGATTTACGCTCGTGGAGGCGGGACGAAGCGAGGCGAAGCGGATCGACACCCCTTTTCCAAGCGGATCCCGACAGGAACGCGATGCCAGATCGTCGAACAAAAGCGACCATTGTCGCGACTGAAAATCAGAAACGGCGAGATCACTTCCGTCCCCAGCCCATGCTCGAGTTCGAGGGTCGAACGGCAGCTACCGAGCTCGCGTCAAATTCAACCAAACAATGCGCGCGTTGCGACGCTCGATGCTTCGCGCACGCTGTTCTCGCGTTAGACGAGCGTAACCTTACGAGTATACGTACTTTACCTGTGTAGCTATACGCTCGGTTGCCCTCACGGGGCAACGATCACGTTATGTTTTCCCTCTTCCGAACAAAAATACCTTTTACACCATTATGTATCCTCGTGTACTTGCATCCACCTCGATTTTCACTACGCTCGATCGAGAGCCTCGAGAAAACTTGCGGGTGTTTAGATTAGGTCTACCTGATCAGTAGCTGTCTATTCCGTGTATGTACCATGTTTATTCCGTAAAAGATTAATAAGTCTATTCCTACGATTGAAATACGAAAATGAAAAGATGTTTCTGTCACACGAAATAGAAAGTGTCTGTTCTCGCATCGCCACGGAAGAGGATGGCAGACACGAGGGAAAAAAGCGAATATTATTTTTCGAGTAGTCTGCGTAGCCTTTTGACCGATTCCGAAGAGGTCAGGCGTTCACAGCGATCGGTTCTTCTCAAACGAAATCCAGCCGTGGCTGGTGTATATTGCAATTACAACGAGCATCTCTTCTCGCGGGAATCGGAAGAGATAAACAAAACGGGGGAAGAGATGATAGAAAAATCCAGACGACGACGTGCAGCGTCGCGTCGCGCCGTTGCATGAGCATCGATTCGAGCGTGCTCTTGCCAGTTCGTTCCTCCGACCGAGTGTTTCGTTGCCGACGGAAAAAATTGGTGACAATAATGCTGGCGTCGCGCATTTGCCACCTGATAATCTTTTTATCGCCGTGCCGTTTTCTATATTTACTATATTTTCCGCTCGATATCGCGCTTCATCCAAGCTTCTCCGGATCCCATCAATTTTTCTGCAAATTTTCAACCGTGTTATAAAAAGTGTGCATCGCGGATAATCGATATTTTATCGGCAGCGTCATCGATAACAGTACTCGTACAACGAACGTTGTTCGGTGAAACGGAAGAAAGAACAATTACAAGCGGTTCCTTTATCCTCTCTATCCGAGATAATATCTTTTTTTCGGCACATTCGAAAGAACGGGATCGCTGGCCGATTTAAATCGCTGATGAAGCACTCGCCTGCATACAGTTTGTTTTATTGATTTACACGGGCTCAAATGTACCGGCAACATTTACTTGGCAAATAACACGGCTCGATACTCTATCGTGGCGTTTCAGATTCTCTCGGAGCTCGATACTCGACTCGCCGCTGTGTTTATGTATTTACGATTACCAGCTTGCGGAGTAAAAATAGACTCAGCATCTTGACAACGATAGACTTTTAATTAGAATTGGATCAACTACGCGTTATTAGGATCTCTCGGCTCTTCTTTCATTTTTACCGCAATCGATCGCTTTCGACGCCTACCGTCGCTTATCTTATCTTATTCGATGACGTAGCGAAATAGCGTTCGCGACACGCCACTTCGTTATTTCCTAGATCGTAAAAGATGTAGGAAATTTGATTAAAAACGCGCCGTCCAGGCATATTTTGTTGCTCTCAATGGTGAAAGCACCATACTCGAAATAAATAGAGGAGACTTTGGTTCGGAGTCGAACGATTTCCTCGACGCTTTCGAGGCGTTCCCGGTCGACTCGTTTCGCGCGACTTTTGTCTCGCGTACGCCAGGCAACCCCTGTCTGTCAAATTACCGTCATCGAGGCGAACAATCGGGGCCAAGTGTGCACGGTAAGGCGTTTTAACCGGGGGGAACCCGGGAGTAATCATTCCTCGTGCCAAATGAACGCGACTAATAGCACTGCGAAGAGAGAGAGAGAGAGAGAGAGAGAGTTGTGCATAAAAATACAAAAAAAAAAAAGAAAAGGTGGAGCGCTGGACCAAAAGCAAGAGCTGACGATAGGGAGACGGATGCGACGTGTGGGAGGAGCTGGAAGGAACAGAAGAAAAAGGAGCCGATGGAAGAAAAGAAAGAAGGACGGATACATAAAGAAAGAAAATGTGCGAGGGAAATGACAGAACCACCCTATACGCGAGAATCAGACCGATGAACACGCAAGATCCCAGCCTTCCCATTAATTACGCTCCTTACTAATTAACCTTGCGCGTTTTTCCCTAATTAGTTGTGCAGCTCGTAAGGAGAAAAGCTGCTACGTACAAGCAATTTAAGCGTCGGTTGGCTCGCGTCACGACGGAGAAAGAGACACCTGTTCATCCGTCGAATATATACGAAAACGACGGGTCGTCTCTTGCAAAAAAAAAAAAAATAAAACGAAACGACGTTCGCTCGAAGCTCGATGCTGTACACATCTACCAACACGCGAACAGAGAGAGAGAGAAAATTAACGGCTTCCACTCGGGAAAACCACCTGCAAAATCGACGCGCGACCGTTTTATTTCCTTGCTCGAGGCTCGGCTGTTCAATGTAAACGGCGTGGAGGGAACCGTCGCGAATACCGCCAAACCGGATTTTCCACGGTTGGAAATGGACAGCCACGTTGAAAACCGGATGGGGAAATGCCGAGCACGTGGAATTGGTTATTTCACGGGACACGGCGAAATATATTTTTCATATTACGCTGACGTCGGCCAACGGCCTCTATTCCCCGGGGGGATGGACGACGTTTCACCGGTTCGCTTTTTTCACCGTAGAAAAATTTGTTATTTTTTATGTTTCAGTCGAGTGGAAATGGCAAGGAACGATTTTACGTTGCGATATTACGCGAACGAACGATGGAAACGATGGAAACGCGTAATTATTGTACTAATATTTGAAAAATGAGCATAGAGAATCGATGAAAATATAGGACATTCGCTACCGTAATTCGTTTCGTCGTTGACGCCGTGATTATTTTCAAAACGATCGTGACCACGCCGCGTTAAACCTCGCGAGAATTCAACTTTAACTAGAAACGAAAGAGATCGTATAAATATCTCGTACGTATTTCGTAAAGTTACGTGTGTCAACGCGTAAAGAATTAAAACGAGGTTTAATTAAAAAAGGGGCGCGCATAGCAACAATCTGGTCGGAGGGAATAGCGAGGTTTGGTTGGCGAGGTATAGAAAACGCGAAGAAAAGCGACACGAAACGCTGAAACAGACTGGAAGTAGCTGTGAATCGAACGAAGGCAGCGCGCGTTCTGCTCGGTTTTTCTACGGTGACCCTAGAGTAGCCCGAGAAGCGGGCACGGGCGCGAAGCGTCGCACACGTTGGTGCAATTCATTCGGCACAATGCACGGCCACGGCTAGCGAGATACACCTCGAGCTCGAGCTCGAGGGACGGAGAAGGAAAAAAAAATGGAAGGATCGAAGGGTAGAGTGGGATAGGGAGAAGCAAGAGTTTCTCGTGGCACTCGTTTCGCAACGAGTATTCGTGGTAGTGTTTTTAAAAAATGCAGCCGCCTCGGGCTGCACGTTCAACGATTAGCTTACCCCCTTCCTTTTCCTCCCTCTGTTTCTCCACCTTCCCTTACTCTTTCTTTCTCTACCCTCTTCCTTCTACTTTTTTTCTCTTCCCTCTCTCGCACACACCCTCTCTCTCTCTGTTTGGTGACGGGCCAACGACGTCGACTACGACGATGACGACGACGGCGACGTGCAGCCCGCACGGAGGCGAGACAATGAAAATGCAAGCAAACCCTCCCTGAATTGAGTTCTCCACCTGCGCGCGACCGACCGGGAGAGCAAGAGTAAAAAAGAGAGGACCCGGACAAGGAAAAAACGAGAGAGAATCCCTATGGTTGGCTTGCCTCGAGATCTCGTGGATTTCCTACCTTTAAAGGGGATATAATTTCAAGCTACACCGTGTCGCGATGTTTTTCTTTCCTTCTCTCTTCGTTTTCTTTTCGCCGTCACCGACGGATTATTACGAATAGAGACGACTGAGATAAACATTTGCTCGGAAAAGGGGCGAGAGTCGTTAGCGAACGAGTACAACATGACGCCATTTTAAACTTTCAGAATTCGGCGTGAAAGGTTGCAGTAGGGGGAAAATCTGCGTATCGGCGAAATCTGTCGCGATTCCAGCCGTTTTAATTAGAACGATCAAATTTTCTAAAGATTATTCCAAGCTTAAAAAACGTTCAGATTTTTATGATCCAAAGACCAAGTGGAAGAATAGAATTTTCGGAAAATTCGATAGAGGCAATTATGCTATATTTTATTGGCAACCAATTATAATTATAAACGTTTCGATCGATCGATCGAAAGGGTGCTGCTTGTTCGGTCGAAAACATCTTTCGCTTGGAACCCATCGGCCGTTGAGCGTAGCTCGCGCGTTATGATTTATCGTCCAGGTGTCATTAATATGCCGACGAATCTGGATCACGGCACACCCCTAACGCGAAGCGGTAAATTCATCGCGGTATTTAGTGGAGGGAGCCTCTGCATGCGCGTTCTTCTCGTCAATGCGGACCCGTTGAAAAACAGCCATTGTTGCGGCGTACAATGCAGAAAGCTTAATTGCCATTTGGCCTCGCATTATGCGGTCGACCGACCGACTGGCCCGTAAGGTTCAACCGCGAACCAAGAATGCGGATACTCGTCGAGCCCTTCTTCTTCTTCTTCTTCTACTTCTCCGTACGATCAAACTTCTTTTACGTACCGTCAACCTACCAGTTAGTCGCGTTTATTAAATCCATTCGCCGAATGTTGGCTAGCAACCAGCTATTTTACGCTGAAAACGTTCACGAAGGATATATTCGTTTTCGACGCGATCATCGTTCTTGATCTAGCGACTCGTGAAAAAAATATACTTTCCACGTGGGAGGAAACGAGATTCCGAGCGGAACGATGGCTTATTGTGGAGCAGATATAATGCGAGGGGTCTAATTGCCGGTCGAGAACGACGTTTCGCTCGTGAAGATGGTAAACGAGAAGCGACGAGAACGTGAACCTTTACCGCGGTCGTTAGTTGCCCTCGTAGACCCATTACAAGTTAGAGAGAGAAACACGAGATTTTTCAGCCCGACTTCGAATACTTTTGGATTCCATTATTCGCTCGTCTACTTGAACCCTCGAGAGTCTTAAATCTTGAAATCGTTACATCTCGCGGATCATTGAACGTGGTCGAGAGCTTTTCGTAGCTCGACATCTGTATGAAGAACAGCAAAATTTCTCTCTTCACGAGTTCGCAAGAATGCTCTATTAACCTTCGAAGGACCGAACCTTATCGAATTCTAAATCTATAATTTGGAATTGAAATTCATATCTGATACTTATTCGTAATAAGTAACAACAAAATGTATTTTCGAAACGTTATATGCATATATGTTTTCGATACTGCTTCGAAGCAATCGATTCTGCATACGCGTAACACAAATTGGATAGAAGAACGCGTAAGGTCGACGATACGCTTCGTCGAGATTCGAGCCCCACGAACAAGTCCGTCGTTCGTCCCTCTGCCGTTCTCAACCCCCTTTTCCGTTCTCGTAGCTCGGGGCTGAACAACTTCCTATCCATTGTCGCGTATCGCAGCAGCAGCAGCAGCAGCAGCAGCGGCAGCAGCAACGGCAGTAGCAGGCTCTTCCTCGCTCGCGAAGCGAGATGTTATTTTTTTATTTGGACAAAGGATCCTCCTCGGCGTGTTATTACCCCCCGTTTGCCTCCGTATCCACGTAGGTCGGTCTGTGGCCGCGAGCCGAGGGGTTGGAAATTAAAAGAGGGAAAGGGATGGTTTTCACGGCGAGGTACGCGAGAAATATTCACGGCGGGCCAGCTCGTCATCGCCGAGCGTGTTCGAGAGATCACTCGTCAGACGCTCGACCTTTCGAGGGTTGAAAAACCGGGGTTCGCGCCCCGACGTCGCGTTTTTCGATATCGCGAAATTATTTCGAAACTCGCGTCTTCAATTACGGATTTTCTCTACTAGAAAATGTAAATAGAAAATAAATGTATCTATAGCCGTCAGATGGTATTTCTTTCATCGAATCGAAGAGGTACGAAATTGTTTATTTGTCACGAACGACCTTGATCCGATTTACGTAAATACGACGAATAATTAACCTAAATGAAGACGGAAAGGAAACGAAATAAAGAGAATTTTCATTCGTATTATAATAAACGATAAAGCTGGTTGGTCGACGAATAACGAGAAAAATATCATCCGGTTCCACGCGCTGCGTGAAAATCGCTGGAACTCGGAAAACGCATTTCCGTTGTTCCGTAAAAACAGATCTGCTAGAATTCCGGAAATACGCGCGAGCATTCCATTTAATGGAATTAAAATGCACCGAAATATGTACACGCCTGCGCAGACAGAGATTTCGGGAATTAAAAGGTGTTTAAAGGATTAACTGGAACGAGCGCGCTTCCAAAACGTGCAAGATGTTCCGACCAACTTTATCGCTTGGAATTGTTGGAATTTCAACGAAACAGGTCGAAAACGACTTTGGTACCAGCATCGTCGTCGTCGTCGCCAGAGCGGAAATATCCACGGTAACGTTTTGTTTGCAAACGGTTGGGTAAAGCATACCAGACCATATACGTACCAAGATATTAACGGTAATCCTTAATAGAAAAAAAGGAATATTCGTAACGATAATAAACATTTTTTTTATCTTAAATAAAACGAGACATTGAAATTCGCGAAACAACTTTGAACAGAAACTTTTAGTCGTCTATCTACCATCGTGGTATAAAAATCTTGAATATTAAAATTCTTTTAATTAACGTCAGAAGCGACGAAATGTCACGGGTCCGCCAAAGATTGTGAATCCCGCTTTCCTCCAGACGCGGTTTAATTAATCAAACAAGAAACAGAAGTAAACGTTAGACGAGTTATAGATCGGTAAGCATTTCATCCATGATGAGTGTTTTTCCCGGAGTGGAGAGTGCATCGGTGGAATCGGGAATGTGAAAAGAGGTCGTTCAGTTCGATGGAATTACGTGGCGACGACGACGACGACGGCTACGACTACGACGACTAGACGAAATTCATTGGACGCGAAAGAGGCAGGAAAACGTTTCTCGGCGTAGATGGCGGGCCCGAAGAAAACGTTCCATCGTCATTATCATTATTATATTTATCGCAATTATCAAAAGGAATCGAGCCAGGCGACGAGTATTAAGCACGCGCTAAATGTACTCGTGGCTCGGTACACTTCACCGGGTTGGTAGCAGCGTGTAATAATAATTACGAAACGATACATGATAACGAGGTGCTGGGCCGCTAACGACGCCCTGACGTTGTTTCTCTCTCTCTCTCTCTCGCTTTTTTTCCCACCACTCTTATACACCCTGTACAACTCCCTGCAACGCCAACCAACGTTTCAACACTATTTCTCTCTTCTTCGTCCGTTCTCGACGTTTCCCCGATTTAATAATATGTACTTTCATTATTTTTCTTTTTTTTTTTGCAAATTTCTTCATTATTCATTCGATCCGCGCCAACTCACCCTCCGCGTGGCTGGCGCGTACATTTATTTCGTCCCTTTAACTCGTTCCCCTTCGTCCTGCGAGCGGAAAGCACCCATTTTGTTACGTTTTACAAGTGAAAAACGAAGGAAAAAAAAGTGGTACCAACTCACGAGTAACGTTATATATTTTTTTTACCCCTGTTCCTCGTCGATTTCTCTTCTCTTTCTTTTCGTCTTACTCTCGCTCGACTTCGTCTCGACGCACCGTACGCGTCGTCGTTCTCGTCGCCGTGGTCGTCGTGGTCGTCGTCGTTGTCAGGATTTATGTTCTCGTACATGCGAACCCTTCAACGTTTTCGAATCATTAAAACGAACTGGCTGCGCACAGGCCACCAGTCATCGACGCCGCCATATTAGGCAGCTCGATTCGACAGCAAATTATCTTGCTTAATTAATGTCGCGTTGGCGAATAATTGGGTGGAGCGTGGAAGGGATGTTGCAACGAACACGAGTCGCGATATCGCGAAAATTTTTTCGAAAATTTTCTCGAGTACAGTTTAGCATACCGATGGGCACGAAGTAGTTATTTATTAAACGGAGGAAAGGGGAAACGGTATCGCAGACGTTCGCGTATTCTTTATCTCGTGCCCCTTCCTTTTTCAATAGGTTCGCCCCTATTCTCGATTCTGTTCTCGTTTCCCGTTCAGTTTCGTTTGTCTCTCTCTTTGGTTGGACCGGTGTAATTTCTGCGCAGCAGGCGTTTGATCTGCGCTTTTGCGGAGAAAGGGCGATTAAAAAGTGCCGTGAGAATAACGTAGCCACGGCGAGATCTATCCTGGCGTCGCTTTGAGTCCCTCGGGCGACGCTCTCGCGGAAACTGTCCTCTCGTACCCGCAAGCTCTCGCACTTTATCGATTAAGCAACGCGAGCGTGAACGCAGGATTATATCGGTTTGCCGGTTTCGACTCGACGTCACGCCGTGCCTAGCCAACGAACACGGGACCAACCTCTCTTCACGGTTACGCGATTAATCTCTCGATGGTCTCCATCGTTGAGGACGTTATTAATTAAACGCCGGTGTTCGCGCTCGTTAAAAAAAGTCACCGTGTTTCGCGCGCTACCGCGATGACTCGACTCAACGACTAAGCTCTTTTCATTCGATAACGATTTACTGGAATAATCGCGTACGCGATGTTGTTCGCGTATCGGACGAAATAGTTGGATTTTTTCGTGCTCCGTTTTCCAACCTTCGTTTTATATCGTTGAATTTATCGAATTTCAAAGTCACGAAATAAGTAGAATAAAAAAATAACACTTACATTGGATGTCTATCTTTGCGGGTGAACTCTCGATGGAATATCCAGTTTCCTCGTGAGTAGCCACGCAGACGAAGTTTCCACTGTCGAGGATACGGTTGACCCTGGTGATACGAAGGTCTCCACCGTGTTGGTGTCTCCGCGGACTCGGCGCGAGGGGTTGACCGTCGATTTTCCACGAGTACTTGACCCGCGAACTCGGCTGCGCCTCGCATCTCAGACGCACCGGAGATCCCTCGACGACCGTGTGCTCTCCAGGGCTCACCGAGAAATAAAGGTCGCCGTCTTGTCCAAACACCGCTGCCACTGCGCAAACCGATCGATCGAACGTAATACGATCAAACACGATTAAATACGATCAAATTATCTTCTGCCTTATATCTCTAGACCGTGAAATATCACCGTGCTCGAACGAATCGTTCCTTTTAAATTATAGGAGACAGAGATTGCAGGAAACAAAGGATCGCCGCATCGGTTTTATCTCGAAATTTTCGGTTCGAGGCTCCTGAATTTTTTACGCGTTGCGAAACAAGGGAGGCGGCTGTCGGTGGTTCGCGATTAAAAATCCACTAATTATTAGGAAGCGGATCGAATCGAACGGTAAAACCTGCGTCGAGGGAACGGTTTAAAAAGTATTCGAAAAGGAGCGGAAGCCTGGTTAAACCGACCGATAATTAGCAAGAGACAATACTATTGTTGCGCGATGTCCTTTGATTTCCACGGATATAGACATCTTCGCTTGACACGACGCGTCTCGACGTTGTTCGCTATTCTTTCTTTAATGCAATATTTGTTTCTTTTATCGGTTCACTCGCAATTTTACATCGATTCGCGATACCTCTTACCCTTCGCCGCTGTTTGCACGAACACAAACGTACATGTACATCCCTGGAGTAATTTCGCACAATTTACCGATTGCCGTGAATATCGACGATTCGGCAAAGAAACGAAAAAAAAAAGAAAACCGGAGGGAAGCGAGAATCCGTGAACGATACTCGCGTAAACGTATAGCAGGTGTTTCCCGCAGAGAATCGCATTCACGTATTCGTGCACTTCTTTCGTTTGGATACAGCGATCGTAAATCCGATCGGAAGAACCGTTTATCTTCGCGAAACAGAGATTAGAACGGGTTCGCGATAACCGTTTCGTTGCGGGTAATCTACGCTTATACGAACATCGCTGTATTCTGAATTTCGCTTTAATAATTGAAATGTTCAATTACGAAAGTGTCAGGAAGATCTGGTGACAAGAAACGCGTTGATCGACCGATTTGCTTCGAATAGAAGAAAATACGGTGAAAATTGGAAGAGAACCGAGAATTCGGAATCGCTTCGAGTCACATTCCGGCGAGATAAAGCGAGCAGTCTGGCTATTTTGTAATCGTCCGTTCGCGCGCTTCAGCGGCACGTATGCGGAAAAGCTCACGTACCCGCGACTTTGTCGAACAAACGCCGGGAACGAGCTGCAAATAGTCGTTCGCGCAAATTAAACGAACCATATTGTACGAGCATGCCGCTCGACGCGCACAGCCAGGGAAGAACGTACAGATATCCGCGAAAACAGAGGGAGAAGAAAAAAAAGGCTGTAACAAGAATCATCTGCCTGAACATACTCTTTTCGGTTCGCTTCCGCGCGCCACAAAAGAGAACGAGAAAAATCGCTGGAAATGTTCGAAAATTGTGCATCCACCGATATCGCGAACAGCACCGCGTTAAGGTGTTTATTGTCGATGTCGCGTGTATCGCGAATCGTGGCACAACCAAGCGAGAATGTTTTTACGCGCAACTCTCGCAGAGAATTTTTACGCTTTTCTCGCGATACCTCGAATCCCGTACGATTCGTAACGCCGCATATTCGACCCGTTAACCGGGAACATTCGAATCCATAATGCCTGACCATAAATCTATCTCGGACGGGCCTTTGCGCTCTTTTATTTAGCATCGCTCGGGGGCCCGTTCGGGCGGATCAGGTAGAGCTTCGGTCCCAACCACCGGATCTTTCCAACGTTTTCGAAATTCAACCGTGTCCTTTGCACACCCTGTCATTATCTCGCTCTGGCTGAAAATTAACCCTTAAAAATCCGTAGCGAGAGAAACGGTCTCTCCAAGAACCTGTAATTTACAACGCTGTCTGTTCGAGCGACCGAGATCGTAATTCTCGGTAAAATGTCCCTTCTATTTTCTTCTTCGTCGTTAAAATATAGTTATGTACGGTAGATGGGTATTAATTTCATCGTAAGCATCTAAAATCTAAACTATCCCACCGAAACAACCACGACCACCTGCTCGTTTATTACTTATTCCAACAACGTGTTACGGTTACGGACTTGCACGAACCAAATTACTACGATAATTCTAGAGTTTACGCGCAGAAATCTCGAACGAGAATCATCGTTGATAACGAAAAGGATAACGAAAGAATTCGTAATTAATTCGGAATTGTTGCGTAAGATGCTAGCGGATCTTGCGATTCTTCGTTCGGTGCAACATCGAACGCTTTTCATCGGCGTGGTTTTAAATGACCGAGTGAGTCGAAGGAAGAAGGGACGCGACCGAATCCTAAAAAAAGAATGCGCAGGACCGTTGGTCCACGATCGTGGAACCTCCCCGTGGATGGGGATGCGGTAAACAACGATCGCTTTTACGACCTACTCTCGAGATTACTTTCCTCCTCGAAGCAAACGTCTCGTTCGGTCGGACGGGCATGCAGCTGCTTCGCGTTGCTTTACGGCGTTTACACAAGCGGCGTGGTTCGGCTCGATTTTTCGGCTCCGGTATATCGCGTCGCGTCGCTACGCTTCCGCGCTCGAGCGAGGTTAACCAGCCAGCGGAACAGAGCGTCTGTATTCTAGCGGAGGGACGCACGCGAGAGGATCTCGAACGGTATTTGGCTCGTAAACCACGGAGCATCGCAAAGGACGGCCCTTCTTTTTCCTCCACGGTCGATCCGCTTCCGGTGAACTTGAAAGCGCAGCACGGACGAAGCTATTTTCTTCTCGACGCGCGCCGAAAGATCGTTTCTGTCCGCACGGCAACATTCGTTCGACTATCGCAAGAGATTTCCAAGAAACTTGTTTTTTAAGAAAATCGTTATTTCTCACGCTTGAACAGATGTCGCGATAAGACTATAGATACAAGACCGCGTAAAAGGTGCACATCCAGACGACGATTGGCCGTTGCGCGGCGTTATTATTCGTAACGCGATCTCCGCGAACAAAGAATAAAGGAGGCAAACTCGTATCCGGTACGCCTCGTTACGCGTTGAAATCTTTTCGTTACCGCTTTCGTTACCCCGAGAACCTCTCGCGCTAACGACTTGCTCGTTAAAACCGAAAAATTATTAGCCGAATGCCTTTTCCGTCGACTACTCGACGATACCCGTTACTTCTTGATACGTTCGAATCTTCCTCGCGAACGCGATACGATAAGGAAACCGCCAAAACGTGGCGTTACGCGAAAGAAGAAAAAATTTTCGCAGGATGCCCGTTGGAACAACTAGAAGGAGAGTCGGAGGAAAGTTTAACGCGCGCGGATACATAATTCATAGCGCGTTTCGCGACTCGTGGCCAGCGAACTAGGCGGACATGATTTACTCTGGCGACGCGGTACAAAAGTTGCGGCGGACCGTGTTTGCTCGTCGTTGAAAGAAAGAAAATTCAACGTGGCATCGCGGAGTCTGCGTAATATTTTCACGGGATCCTGGCCACCGTGTGTCGTTGCACGACGCCGTCGCAAATTGTGTCCGCGGTGCCGCCTTCCAGACGCTCCCTAGCACCGTGAAATTCACACTCTCGGGACGACGTTTTTCACGATTCTGAATGCGCGCTGAGAGCCTCCTTTCTTCGTGCCGGGGCGTCGAGACAAGACGCGAGTAAGTCGGAGGTCTTATTTAAAAAAAAAAAAAAGAAAAAGAAAAAAAAACGACCGAGGGAAAAATGGCGAAGAAAAGAAAAGGCAAAGAAGGAGGAGAAGAGGAGAAAGCCGAGGAAGACGACGGAGAAGGAAAAGGTGGCCAAGGAAGAGGAGAAAGGAAAGACGACAGGGATGGGAAGTGCGAGGATCAGACTTGACGAGAATTAGAGTACCGACGCTCTTTTGACAGTGAAAAAAAAAGTAACGCCACTCTGACGCGCTTCGCGGTAATAAATACAAAAGCGAAGACGCCGCGAAATTATCGTGCAGGCGACAGGATACGGCGTACCCCTTGCGCCTCAAATTCTTTACGACGAATCGTTAAAAATGCACTTTCTCGTGTCTCGTTCGAAACACGTGACACGCTGTTGGCATCGACTCGAGGCTCGAACTGCGCTCGAAGCTTCTTTTCTTACGAGTGCTTTCCGATTTCCTTCGATTTCCTACTATTTTCAGCGCCGTTATTCTTCATCGGTACTCGAAAATTTAACGACGTTAAATCAAGTGTGCGCGCCTCGAGGATCAAAGTTCGCGCACCGATCAAATCATTCCGTACGAAAAGTTTATCCTCCACGGTAGTGAAAGTGCAGTGAAATTCCACGAGACGCGTCTGCTTCATTCTTATTAAGAGACGTAATTTCTTGCTCGAAATGTTCCGTACAACGTTCTATCGTTCCAACGTTACTAGTACTAAAACTAGGACGAAAATTTGAACCTATCAACGACAGACGTCAATTTCCACGGAGGAACGAAAGGATTCGAAAGTTTGGAAAAAGAAACAGCTCGCTACGTAGGAAAACGATAGAGAGGTACTCGCGTAAAAAATTGAAAAATCGAGAGAGCATCGCGATATAAAGAGGGATAGGCGGGACGAGGGTGGCATTCACGCGAACGAATCAAAGGGAATTCGTCGAACGGAAAAGGCCGATCGAGCGTTCCGGCAGTCTCGCGCGGTATAATGAGAACGCGCGAGCAAATTTCAAAGAAAGCCTATTCGTGGCTGTTCGTCGCCTCTCCAAGTACGTATATTATCCGCGTCCCTTGCGTTGCACGCGGCTCATCGAGCGCTGCTTTCCTTCGCTACGGAACGTTTTAACCTCTTCCGGAGCGACCCACGCGGTCCATCGTCGAACTCGATGGAAAATAGAAAGGACGAGTCATTTCCTGTCGGGAACGGAAACTTCGGTATCAACGACGATACCGTGTATCTGTTCGCCGTGACCGTTCTCGAACTCGCTCGCGATTATCGCACTTACGAGCCTTCGATGTTTCCTCGTTTATTTTATTTTCATTTATTTCGCGATAAAATCGTACCTCTCGCTAGTCGATAAAGTACTTATACGAGCACAAAGTATTAGATATTCGCGAGAAGTCTAGATCCTAAGCGATTCGTCCCAGGGCGCGTGGTTGCGAGAAAAGGAGCTTAGGAGCGATTACGATTTCCGCGAGGAAAACGGTGAGCACGCGACGTAAAACGTAACACGTTCGCGAATCACGGGCTACGGTGAAAGAAAGAGAATACGAGCTTTGACAAGGGGCGCAGAAGGAAGCGTGACCTGTCCTGACAGCGCGTATCGCGGTAGCTCCGTGGAAAACACGCGCGTCGTTTTCGCTCTTTATGCGTAAATAGCCGCATTACGCGTGGCCTCCGCTTTTATTCCCTCTCTCTTTCGAGCCGTTCTACCCAGCCGAGGGATCAAAGGGCTAATACAATTTTTCTTGGTACCTCCTCGACCCTCTACGCCCCTCGAACCCGCGTCTTCGTCACGCCGTGTACCAGCTACGCGGAGCAAGAGCTAAACAGAGAAAGAGAAAACAGAAAACGGAGAACGGAGAAAGAGATTGCACGGCGAGCAACTCCGAGGCTGAATAACATTCGGTGTATAAAATAGCCGCGCACGCCGCGCCGGCCCACGGACAAAGGACCTTTAGTGGCAGCCGCTGGAAAAAGAGCGTGGAGCGAGAGCGCGAGAGAAAAGGAGAGAGGAAAAGCAACGTGGAAAAAAAGTACCGGAGTACTGGTACCCCTTTTCAGGGCACAGGACGTCTCCGAACGACACGACGGGACCGGACGGGTCGTTCTCGTCCGTAACCCGAGACGCGTAATTAGGAGCACCGGACCAACCTGAATAGCCAAGTGGCCGGTGCCGCGGTGGCCCAACAGCCGGAGAAAGGAAAAGCGGAGCCAAATCGTTGGCATAAGTATACCGTCACTCGTCCATCGACCACCCCACTTTCAATTCCATCGCTGCTCTCTTTTTACGTACGCGAACGATAGGATAATTTTGATAAAAAGGGTAACGTATGTACATAATCCGGGCGTTAAAGGATCTTCTAAACCGTGTACGGATTCCGGATTATAAATTACTCCAAAGCCCAATTTTCGAGCTTCTCCGAGAAATCGATTCGCTCACGGTCGAAATTTTTTTCTAAATAAGGTATCGCGCGAAATCTCTGCCTACTAATTTTTACTCTTGCCCTTAATCACGCGTGTAGCTGCACATACGACTTTACCGTCGATATTTGGTAGGTGGATACCTACTATGGCCCCCCTTTTCCGTCGCGAGTCTGCGTATATTCGCTTTCTAGGTGTGCATGGCTATCGAACCGGTTCTCTTCTCTTCGAGAGGCAAAAGGAGGGACAGAGAAGCAGTGGGTTACCGGCCGGCATCCACGCGCAATGAAGAGAGACCATAGCCAGCATCCACCCGGCCACCATCGCCATCGCCACCATCGGCCGCTGCTATCGGAAACATCGTCGTCGGTCAAGTCGAATTTTATATCGAAGCACGCGAGAGATCGGCACGACCGATTCTGCCACCAGCAAATTGGACCTACGAGCTTCCTTTCTCTTTCTCTTTTTTACCTTTTTTCATTCTTTCTTTCTTTCTTTCCTTTTTCAACGCTTCAAAGGATTGGACGATCGCGTTAAAGGGTCATCGATACCGTTTTGGCAGCAAGACAATAGGACGTTCGATAGTCCCCACGGGAAATTCGATAAATTTATTATAGACGTTTCTTGCGGCGATGCGAAATTATCGACAGGCGTTGCAAGGGATAACTAACTGCGGTCGAATAAAGATCATTTTTTATACACGTATCGCACCTCGACGCGAACGGCCAAGGAATTGTTTAATAGCTTTAAACGTAAGTTAAAATCTGAACGAGTTTCCAAATATTTCTGTAATTTATGACGCTACAGTCGGATTCGAGAAGTACGATCGATGTAAAATTTAATCGGAAGTTGAAAAAAAAACTCGTCTTGGGTGTGGACTGGTTTCAGAATCTACCGAACGAGATATTATCGAACGATACATTAACCGAAAGGACTGCTGCTTATAAATATTCGAATAGCTTAGAAAGTTACAAGCAATTATACTCAAATTAAGAAAAGGTCCCGAATAAACTTGTCTGTCGAATGAGAAGCTTATCGAGAAAGAGAATCTAGCAATTTATTGACGCAAAGCACGCTCGTTTAAAACAGAATTTCGGGTGAACGAGTTCGAGTCGAATTCGAGACGACAGTATCGAAAAAGGAAAATTACGCGAACGATTCGGTGTACGGAATCGTTGAAACAATTACGATTAGAAGCGAACAAACACGCTCGAGCTCCGATTCGAGCTCGAATTGGTCGAGTGTGGGAACGGAGGAGACGGCCTCGTCGGGAGACGCGAGATTATCGACCGATGTATCGATAAAAGAGGCAATAAACGGCTATAAATATTCGAGTGGTCTAGAAAGTTGCAACCGATTGAAAAGCTAAGAAAATCTGTTGGAAACGCGTCGATCGAACGTTACGACGCACAGATTGGAAAACAGAAGAGGCAAATTGCTGAAAGCGGTCGTTTGTCTCGGGAGTCGCGGCAGTCAGGCCCAATTAACCGTAATTATGGCACAGCCGGTGAAAGAAGAAAGGAAACAGAGGCGCAGAGGTTCGTTGAAAAAGCTCGTCGCGAGGGTGAACGATTTCGCGTCCAGGAGTCGGAGAGGAGTTCCCATCCATAATAGCATCCCTCTTTCGGTGTCTTCCTTTTTCTCTGCTTCCACTTCCCATGATTCGTTGCACGAGTTCCGTGAGTTCGTGAGCCCGTAATTCCGCGAGCTAAGAAAATCGCGAGAAGAAAAGGACGTCGTCGCGTGTACGGTACTCACGATAGCAGAAGAGGAGGAGCGTGACTACGTCGAGACGCCGCATCCTTTACGACACTGTCCAAAAGGGGATGAAACGCGCAGCTTCGAAAGTCACTGGAGGGTGAAAGCGCGAGGAAGACGGTCCCGTTTCTCCAAACGCTTCACGTCGCTGTCATTCTATTCCCTTCGATTCGATGCTTATCGAGAAACGAACACACTTGTACACGAACAACGAGAACGAACCAACCGAACACCACGAAACGACGCGCGATACTGAAGGCCGTTGGCTGCTAACCCACGCCGCCTCGGAGCGACCCCTGCTTGCCCGATGCCCGATGCCTGGGGTTCACGGTTCACGGTCGTACCGTTTGCTCAGGGTGTAGTCACCAGAGGGAACCGTCCTACGGCCCTTACTCTGTCTTTACCGACTGTGGATATTTCAAACTTTTCGTCGCGTCGATAAGCCAAATTCCTACTATATCCACCTTGATTTTCGCGCCGGCAACGCAACGCGCCAGTTAACGCTTAAATTGAACGAAGCGGATCGTTTCGAGCGAAATTAAATTGACAACGTGCTACAATTCAAGTTTGATATATTATTTCATACATCTTATGACACGTACGTCGTTGTTCTCTCCCTCGGTAGTCGTAGTATCGTTATCGATAGCATTTTATAATAACAATCTAAACAGTCACGTTACTTACATCTCTACATTTAAACTATATACTTTTCTCGCTTTACATATTGATGTTTCTCTTCGTCTTTTCTATCGTGTACGCTGAATCCAAGTTTCGCATCTGCGGAGATGTCTTTTATTTAACGAAAAGAGAAACCGAACAACCCATCTCGAGCACGGGTGCGAGTTCTCCTATGTACAAGTCCATAAATGTAAACGATCGATCAACGTTTTCGGTTTTGATCGCGCGTCCAATTGTACGATCTTTGATTCGAGACCCACGATACGATTCATAGATACCATTCGATGAATAAAGCTGATCGACTGACGTGTTATCAGAAACAATTATTTCGATTTATTGGAACAATTGTTTAGTTTCGAAGTTCAAAGGTATCGAATCAACTTTCGTCGCGATTAACGAAACAAACGTCCAGGCGTTTGTTCGATTATTTTCACCCGATTCAGAAAATGCGTTGGAAAAATGGTACATATGTACATAAATAATCGGCATGTTCTCGTATACAGGATGATTCAAAAACCGATCACTGTAATCCTTTCACCAACTTGAGTTTTCTGAAAAGAAATCGTCTTTTCATGCGCTATAAGCGTATAGATAACATGATCTGTACGAATAATTGTCAAAAAAAAAACGTATTCGAGGTAGGTTCCATATTTTTCAAATAAAGCTCCAAAAATATGATGTAGAAATCGGTGGACTATCGTTCGAAACGTTTGTTCCTTCGAATCCTTTGGAACAATTCTAAACTGCGACTAATTACTTTGAACTCGGCCTGTATACGCGTACAACTCATGCTTAGTATGTACATGATACATATCCGTGCACGCACAAACGCGTACGTACATAATTTTTCTTGGGATATCCTTAACGAAGATAGCAAAAAGGATCTACCGTTTCTCTCGTTGCTTCCTGCAAATTCCAACTAACTACATTCTCCGAACAACGCAGGGCTATTTATATTATATACATCAGTGTTCTCGATATTAAGAGAAGTGATCTTTCGATGAACGTTGCATCGTCACGATGTATTAATTACAAAAAAGATGCGTGACAGTAGGAAACGTTCGCGGGATACGACGCGTTCTCGATATGCGAACGATATCACGCGTAACACTGACTAAACGCCGAACGAAACACGAACTAACGTAATACCAAATGTACGAATTTGTTCTCCTCCTCTTTAAAATCATTTATTTACCAGAAATATTTCCATCGATTTTCCCTTTCATCGAGATGACTAGCGTCAGTAACGAGTGAATATTTCGCGACAACGAATAGGATTGCACGTTTCAATGAACGGAGGTAAACTAAATCGAACGCTTCGAGTTTTAATTCGTTCCGGCGAGTGCGATGTACTCTACAAATCTTTCCTAAACACGTCGTGGAAAGCGTAAATTTTCGACTGTTACGTCAGGACAAATGGAAACTTGCTTCATCGTTTCCAGTCGTTTAATCAGCCGTCTCTTCGAGAACATTTCATTTGTCCTTTGTCATATGGAACGAAAGTTTACAATTTTTATGGTGCATATTGTTTTTTAGCGAAGCACGGATATAAATTACAGATTGTTACTCGATGACATCGAAATAAGTGATAGACGAAACGATTAAACGAAATAAAGAATATTCCGCGATGATTCGACAGTTTGACCGGAAACAGAAGTATTCTTCTCTTTTAGTTAAAATATCTCGTTAAAATATCTCGCGATAAGGAAACCGGACGTTTAATACGTCGAAACATCGCACCGGTCGCTATCGTTTTCTCGAAACGAATACTTGGATAAAATACAATTTCACGGCTCGATTCCGTTGAACGCAAGGAAACGGATATAACACTCGATGATCACGCAGCGAAAAGTCGATAACACGAGCATTCGTCGCGCAACGATATGTCTCTTAACACGAAGAAGACTGTCTTTGGCCGCGTTCCACGCCGCTTAATCAGCGACACAAAGTTCGTTTATCTATTGTCGATGATATGTACCGAAGCCTTGATGTTTTGCATCAATCAGCGACTTTCAGGTTCACTTCCGATCGCCCCAGCCTGCGCTGTTGTAAAACCAGGAGGATGCACTTTCGTCCCTCGTTTTACTCCACGTGTTGTCCAAACCGCTTCCTCCTCCATCCTGTCGACAATAATTATATCGCAATGATTACATCGAATCCTAAATGGAGCGACAACGATCCGATGGTTCTTCATCCGACAATTCTCGTTCCGATCGATTCACAATCAGAACTTACCACGACGTTCAATTGATGCGTAGCAGGAGACAGATAGTCCATATTAGTGTAATAAGAAGAATAGTTTTGATAGCACTGTTGCTGGGAGGTGGTTGTTGTCCACGCTAACCTCTGATGGTCACCCGGGAATCCCCCGCCGCTTTCCGTCACGGCCGGGCTCCAAATACTACTGCTGCTACCGCCGCTACTATACACCGTTCCACCTAACTGAACGGAGAATTCGAACAACGCGTAAAGACATCTGTACCGACTACGGACGGTAAACGTGTTTTCGGTCGATAACTTACGCTCGGAGGAGTCGTGCTGGCTGCCAACAGTAGACTTCCCGCTGGTTTGTACTGAGGGGAATCCCGGAGAAGAGCTGGAGAGCTGGCCGCCGAACCACCTGTACCTCCGCTTCTACGCACACAAGTTATCGCTATAAAAATGAACAGTAACGAACCGATATCTCGTACAATCGTAAGCTCTCGTTAACGATTCTTTGTACGAAGCTCGATCCTTGTATCCTGACACCGAGACTAACTACGATAAGAACGATTATCGTTCAACCATCATCTCGCTTAACTACTTTCGTTTAATTACTTGGTCAATGCGTTTGCCCGGAAGGATGCAGTCGCGTGCATCGTAAGCGTCCCCTGCCCGCGTTACATTTTTCTCAGGTTCCCGCAAAACCAAACGCACACGGTAGGAAGTCTTCCTTCTATCCTTGGTCAAAGAAAGCTTACGTAGTACCCGAGCGTACGCAACAACATGGATAATAAGAGATGTCAAGAGTTCATTTTATAAATCGATACTCCTGTTTACTACCGCAATTCCAGCGGTCGAGCGAAGCAAAGGCAAATATCATAACAAAGATATTAATGGATAGTTACAGGGGTGTTGTGGCAGGCACCGCGGCGGCAGGCGTGGGCGTGGTAGCAATCGAAGGACTTTTTCCAGAGGGCGGATTGTTGGTCGGATTTCCCGAGGGTTTCTTCGACCTCGGTGCCTTGTCCTGTTGCTGTTGCTGCTGCTTCTGTTGCTGTCTGCATTTGGCTCTGCGATTCTTGAACCACACCTACGCACACACGTGTGATTTTCAAACGAAACACGGAATCCGGACCATTTGAAAAAAGTAGCGATTAAGACAATCGTTGTTCAAAAGGAGAGAACGAAACGCAGCGTTCCATTGGTGCTCTTGGGACTCGAACGGAACGAGATTCCGAGAAGCGAATACGAAACGGTGTACAAAGCTTTTCGCAAAGCTGGCATAATAGCCAATTAGAAGGGAATACACCGCCAGCGCAACTATCAATTACCAACGAAGCCGACTACGGTAACGCGTGCTCGTATCCCACTGCGTTCTCGTCGATGCGACAAAATTACCGGGCAAGCAAATGGATCAACCAAACTGCCTCGAGGAGGAATAATTATACCGGAATTTCATTTGCGTCGATCACTTTTACACGACACGCGTCCTACGCCATCTTGAATTCGGAATTTTTTTCGAACGATCGCGAGATTATCGATACGTGATCGCAAACAGGAAGTCAGGTCGGTAATTATCGAAGTTTTAATCTGGAAACAGTAGGAAATTTTCTCGAAATAACTGTCGAATCGATTCGAAATTTCTGCGAAGCATCCAACGAACTTGGCTCGTCCTTCGATCCACCGTTCGCCCTCCTAGATTTCCAGAACGCGAGAACGACCTCTGGAGAAGGACGCGAGACAACGAAACGGTTGGAAGAACGAAGACAGGGAATAAAGAGGTGAATGAAAGAGAGAGAGAGAGCGACAGAGGGAGAGAGGAGAGTGGGCGGAGGTGAGGCGAGAGCAAAGAGGAGAGGGAGAGGAGGCGAGAAAGAGAGGAACCTAGAGAAGCCCTGCGCGATCAATGTTAGAAGCGGAGAGGTGAGCTTGGGTTTCTACGGATTTTCTGGGGAACGACACGCGCAACCCGCGTTCTTCCACTGAAGCTGCTAGCGTCGCTGTATATTTCTACCTACTCTGTACAAATTCTCTAGTCCCGACCCGATAAATTATGTATATAGCGTATGTACGCTATCGGTCAAAACCAGCAAATCGCTCGTATCGACCAAACCGTAAAATAACATTTTTTTTAAACATCCGGTATGCAAATGTTGAGAAATAATTTTCATTTTGAAATAATCGAAATACCGATTCGTCGCGCTGTTTCTGAAAGTTTAGTCGATGTTCGCTGGAGAGATCGATCTCGCTAGACCAGGAAGTGACGAGGAAGTAAAATGGAGGAGAGCGTTGAAACGAAATAAAAGAGCAAAAAGAAATTTGCGATAGATTTTCGATCGGAAGACGACACGAGGGTCAGAGAACACGATCACGGACAAGAAGCGTCAAGTTTTGCAGTCGGCGACGAACGTGCTGAAGACTATGGGTCCGGTTGAATCCATTGAATTCGTTGACGGGGCTGGGACCAGGTGCGTTGGTCCGCAATTGCGGATGCGGTGTGCCCTTTCCACTACCGATGAGGGTGGAATATGCACGGACACGTTCTCGTTGTCTGTCGGCTTCGAAAGTCGATTCGTACGACACGAAGTCGTTCGTGACAGCGTTGAAAATTAACGATTCCACAAACTACCACGAACAGTTCCGTTTTCGAAACTACCGACAAACGTTTGCGTGAGTAGAAATTCGTCGGAAGCTTTCCAACGAAAAGACGATGGTTGACAGCGTCGGTACGCAAATTAACAGGGTGAACTACTAACTCGGTTAACACCCGATATACGGGAAACACGAACGTCCAGTAAATCGATGCTGTCTACGCGTGCCGACAGTGCTACCCTTCGGTAACGAGACACCATTAACTGCTAACGGTACCGAGACTCGTTTTCGTACACTACGCTGGATTTGCAATCGATACTTTTCTACAGATTTATTTACAAATACAACACCGTTTCGCATTTATCGAGACACGAGTGTCGATCGCGAAGATTCGTTTGTTACGGAAAAGGGACAGTAATTACGATAGAAAAAACGGTCGCATCGAAAACGTGCACCTCCAACATTCTTAGGAAGTTAAACGACAGCAACGTTTCGTACAGTTTTGCGAAAGTTGCTCCGACGTACCTGCACTCTCGACTCCGGAAGATTGATCTTCATCGCCACTTCTTCTCGCATAAAAATGTCCGGATATTTGGTCTTGGAGAAAAGTCCGTTGAGAACGTCCAACTGCGCTTTGGTAAAGGTTGTTCGCTCCCTTCGTTGCTTCCTTGGATTACCTTTAACGGAATATCCGATATACTATATTTAATAGCGGATCAACGTTCTTTCATTCGTTCTCTATAGAAATGATAGTAATAATATAAAATAACGAGTGGCACTCACAGTAGTAGGACTCACCAGCAGGAGTACAACCGGGGTAGCCAATAGTGGTGTGAAGAGCCTCGATCGGGGGCATACCGAGGGCACTGACGTAAGGGTTGGTCTTGAGGGCACCGTAGGGCCCGGCCGCGGACGCGCCAAACGCGGCGGGCCCGAAAAGATCGGAGGCCGAGGTGGTGGAGGCGGCGAGGCCCCCGAGATCGGTGGCGCCGGCGCCTCCGCTGCAACCGGAAGTACCGCCCAGGCTGTTCGGCCACATCACCACCCCCTCGGCCCCCACCACGACCACCCCCCCGCGCCTCGCGGCCGCGTCTAAGCCAAGCTCCTCCGCGCCACGGAATTACCCGCTGCTTCTGTCGTGCAAATTCAAAACCGATTAATTCTCTACCTATTTCGCCCCGGCGGAATCGACGATTTTTACGAGTTTCGAAACATCGAACGAGAATCGACCCGATAAATACCTTGACCAACGCCAAAATACCCGCGATACGTCTTCGCGACTTTCGAAACTTTGGAAAATGTCGAATTTCTAATTAACGTCGAGGCAACCGTTATCGCGCCATGTCAGTGACGATATTCGAACGCGTCAGTCGATCGTAATTTACGCATAAATATTGAAACTCGCGCACTTCGATCCCGCGACTGTTGTTTTCGACGATTCTTTTCGAACAATCGCAACGCGATACCGGTCTCTGAACGGAAGTCACGACTAACGGAAAGTTCCCGATGCACGAATATCGAAAGCGATCGCGGAAGATGGGGACGTAGAATCGAGGATGGCGCGGTTGGCAGCTGGCTTGATCGCCGGATAATCCGAAGAAGATGCAACACGACTCCACGGCACTCTTCGAAGCCGTTGATTCGCCTCGTAGACGGACAACGAGGAGGCTAATTCCGAAAACGCGTCGCGTCCTCTCGAAAACCGAGAACCGGGTCGAAAAAGGGCTCGATCTCGGACGCGTTGGTCGAGTCAGTGTCTTTCCGTTTCACGTTTTAGCCGCTGCCTAAGCCGCGTTTTATCCTCTCCGATTACAAAGTCAAGAACGTCGTCGTTCTAGCGAAGCCGGTACCGCTCGGCTTTCGATCTCGCACCTTCGTAACCTGGCCTTATTAATTTATTTGCCCTTCCGTTCCGCATCTGCGTCGTCCTCCACGTCGCCGTTGTCGTCTTCGTTATCGTTCCCGGGAGAATATCGTTTCGTTGCTCGGAGCTCGAACGGGGAGGAGAGCTCCACCGTCTGGCATATGTTTCGGATTAAAACCGGCTAATCGGTTCTTAATTAACATGTGCGACGTGAAAAACAATCGAACGACGACAGCCGCGCAGAAGGTCCCCGTGTATTTCCGATACGATTCGCGATCCGGGGAGGATCAACGAAATAATGGAAATTCTACGCGTCGCGTCGGCCATCGGTGGCATCTTCGATTCGTTACGATGCGATGGTACGATGCACGGTCGTTGCTTATACTATTCGTAAGCGTTCCAACCAGTTAATAAAAGTCAACTTAAACTCGAATCGACGCGAAAGTAACAAGCGCGCGAATCGAGACGAAAGTTTCGAGCGCGACTTTCGTCCACGTTTCCGATGCAATATTGCTGTACGCTCGTGGATCTCGTTTCGAACGCGGGTACGCTCGCGCAAAATGAAATTTCGCATCGATAAACCCGCTTTAATAAAGCATTGTTCCCGTTTCGATGGCTTCTGCGTGGCGTAACTACGAATTCCCTGATGAAAGAAGGGTGCTTCTCGGAGCATTCGAGCGAAAGTTCCTTCTCGCGGTTACGAACGAAACGAGTCCTCTCGATCGCCACTCGATTTTTCTGGTCTGTCATGGTACGCCGTGTTCGTGTTTTCGCGAGAAAATAAAAGAGCGAGAAAACCGCTGGTAGGGAGGTTCGAAACAATGCGAAACGAGCACGATTTTCTCGTTTAATTACGAGGTCTTTGCCGCGGATCCTTGCCGCGAAATGAAGTTTCAGACCGATGAAAGAGAATCCATAAAACGCGAGGCTTCCCCGTGACGCCTCCTCACCCGGTCTGGCTATATTAAAATTTGGCTGGCTATGAAAAGAAGGCCAGCGAAGAAAAGGGCGGCCTACGTCGTCGAGGGTCCTCGTGAAGCGAGTCAGGCGCGAATATCCTATACCTTTGTGCGGTCTCGCGCTCTACGCTAGTCACAAAGCACTCGTTACGAGCAAACTCTTCGTTCGTCGTACCACGCGACAACTTGGCTGATTTAAAGCGTAATAAGACGAGCACCTGTTTCCCTAGAATTTCGAATGTTCTTTTGCGCGGAAGAAACGATGGTTCGAGGGTTACGCTGAAAATGCGAGTACTTTGCGAAACAAAAAGATAAAGGGGGGTAGTCGAAAGAGGGAGAAGGACTAGCTGGCACGCTTATTTGCACTGGCGCGATATTAAAAGACCGCTGCGAAATCGGAGCGAGGGATGCGGGGGAACCTCTTCGGTGGGCAAGAGAGGTTTCTTTATCTTTGTGCAGTTTGGCGCACAGGACAATGCACTTGTTACAGGGCCGCCAAGTGCGGGCAAAATGCCCAAGTCGCCACTCGATTGGTCCTCGAGGGTACTCGACTAGTCTACGAGCCTGCTGCACAACGCTGGGCGAGAGATACGCTCGGCGAGAGAAAGACGAACGGCAAGCCTGCCTTTTCCACCCCCGATCAATCGATCTCTCGCTACAACTACCGACCACCCCCGCTTCCACTCTCGCCCTTCGATTTGGTCAGACCCTACTGCAAACACTTTATGTTACCGAACGACGTATATGTATAACGCCACCTTGTCTCTAATGACTGTTAAATCTCCATTATTACGTACCATCCGCTCGTTCGCGCTCAACCATTTCACGCGTTAATATTAGTTTTTATTTTGCCGGATTTCGTTGCAACCGGATAGAGGTCGCTTATCGCGTCGATCAACAAAGTGGAAAAAACTATGTTTAGCGCGACATCGTCGCATATTAAGGATTTTCGATCTCTGACGTAATTTTAATAGTATCCCTAATGGTTCGAAAGTATTACGTACGAATTTCCGATTACTTCGGGGTTACGAAAAAACTTGCCAAGATAAATCTCTGGTTCTCGATAATAATTTCGAGGCAGCGTAGCAGGATCGAAGGATGAAATTCGCGGAGTGTGCGAGTACAGTTTGCTCGGAAATTGTATTCGACGGTGTACGAGGAGAGAGGCTGCGACTCCGGCGGAAAGTTAAGTTCCGGCCGTGCATTGTTTCCACGAGTGTTTGCACACAACCGCATTGTTCCCGAAGAGCACTCTGTCGCTCCCTGGCGTCCACAATGGTCGCGTACCCGTACGTAACGCAGTCTGTGCGCGAACAGGAGAGTACCGGGCGCCGATGGAATCGGGAAAAGTCGAAAACTTCTTGCGGGGTATTAATCGATTTTCCCAACTACTCTTTATATCTTCCTAGTCATCGACAAATATTTCCACGTTTTTAAATCCTTTCGAACGGCTCGTACTCGATTTCCATCGCGTTCGATCGAATATAACGGCACAGACTGAAAATTACCCTCTTTTCAACGAAATTGAAAATCGTACGACCGATAAACATCCCGTCACGAGTTGAAATTTAACGGATACTCGACACGCGGTAGCCTTCGCGTCTTCGATCAAACGAAAATTCGCGTCACTGCACGTTCTAGTTGAGGCGACGAAACATCGAAACGTCGAACGATCGCGCAGAGATTTCGTCGAAAGAAGGTCTGGGCGGTGGAAAGTCGAGGGTGGACTCGTTCGCGGAACAAAAGCTGTCCGCGAACCGTCTGGCACATCGGTATCTCGTAGCTTTGAATACCTTCTTTAAGAGGTGGCATCCGCATAGTCACGAGGAAACGGTCTCTTCGCCTTGAATGCAATTTAGCCGGAGGGACTCCGTTGTTGCGCGTTCATTGAGCGTAAAACTTAATTCCCGTGGAAATGCTACGAACTAGACACGTATATATGTACCGTATATACCCATCTTCGAGGGTTGTTCTCTCACTTGGGTAGTTAGTTTTTATTCTTGGCTGGAAAAAAAGATTCCAATGGGGTTGCAGTACCCTCCTCCTAACGGGGATCAGCCTTTTTCTTTTCTTCGAGTTCTCTTCCGTCTCCTTTCTTCCCCAGCTTTCATCCTCTCCCTTTTGCTCTAAGACCACACCGGCGATCGTCGAACCGCTACGAAACTCGCTCGATTCCTGCAGATTTTCTTCCGGTTCGGTTCGGCGCTGAAACGACGATCGCGTCGTTTCGCCGTCTCCTTTTCTCCTTTCGAACGATACACGCGCGATCGTGTCGTTTCAACTGACAACTATGCACCGAGTTTAAATTTGCCGCCAATCACGCCGCGATAGGGGTTCCTTTCGAAACGAACGGCCAAGCGGAAGCATCGGGTTTCCGCTATCGTACGAAATCCCGGCACCGACTAGGATTCGAACCGTTCTCCGCTCCCGTCGAGGACGCTCCACCGCGTAAACGCGACGAGGAGACGAAGGTCCTCCTCGTGGAAGGCGGACCTTAACCGGGAGGGAGGCAAGCCAAGAAGATTACCGTAAGCAGATTATTTCCGTGGAAATCCTGCTGGCCAACTCTGCCGGCACGTTTGCCGTGGATCCAGCGTTTCGGAGCCGAATCTGTTCGTTCCGCGATCACGACCGCGATTCGAGCTTCCCGCGAAAATTCTCCGAGCATTCGATGACAACGTTCGCCGTTGCTCCTTTCCTCCACCCAGTTGCCGAATTACCAAATGTCCTCCGCAATCCTTCCTTCGCGGTTGTTTCTTCGAGTACACTTTCCTCTCCGTTCCCGTCGTTCCGTGAGGAATTTTCAACAAAATGATGCACGTGGCATCAGACGCGTTAAGCACTTGTTTCATCCGAAACCGATAACATTCGCACATATTTTCAACATGGAAATAGTTTTGATATTTGTGTTCGGTTTGATCGGAGACTAAACGGAGTATTGCCGTTTTGAACGCGATATCTTTTTAGTCGATAAAATTTCGCGAGAGTCGAGAATGCTGACGGAAAACGAATCCGAAATTCTTACTCGGCCTGCAAAAATCTTTAAGAAACAGTCTATTGAACGATACGAGTCCAGATGGCTATTGAACAGCGTACATGAATACGTAAGTAGAGTTTCAATATGTCTGACTATACACGACCGATACTACTGCGCCGGTGAAAGCGTTAACAACGCTAAATGGAAGAAACTCCCCGATGTAATCAGATCCTTTATTTTTATTTATTATTATTTTTTTTTAATAAACTTGAGACCTTTCGCGAAATGAAATTTTCTGTTTTATACGATACACATACATATAAGCGTGCTATAGTCGCGATTTTTGATAGTCTATTCTTTTTTCCACTCCATTTCATGATCTCGACAAAAACATCGAGGCGGGAAAGAAATACGAGCGGATTAAAATTTGTCCAAAAACGTGTCGAGCGATTATTTAACCGATGGGCGACAACAAAGAATCATCGATGACCTAACAAAATTAGTAGAACGCTCGCCGACGCTCACGCGAATACGACGCGAATTATACGATACGTCTCTCGAGTCGTTTGCTTTGAAAATCAACAAACGAATCGAACTCTCCGTGTTTCGTTGTAGAACGCAACGCGGTTATTTTCGAATAGAGCGTAATTCGGCGAACCTTTTTCTCGCGATGATAGGGTAGGGGAAGGAATAAAAAAAAACAGTTCTCTCGCTGTTTGGGAATATCGCACCGCGAATTCAGAGTTGTACGCTCGCGTGCAAATTTATATTCTCTCTTTGGCCGGATGAAAGCTTCCGCGTACGCTTCGCCGATTAAATGCCGGCATTTTCGAGGTTTTCGCGCACCGCAGCATCCGAATTCGGTTGATTCGTTTGGTCGGGTTTTCCCCTTCCCATTCGCGTAGCCAGATTTTTTTGTCCGTTTACCACGAAAAAGTAATCGTACGAGGGATTCGATATTCATAAAAGAATTGATACCGCAGACACGTTTCTACGAAGGAGGGCGAGTTTTGCGCGGCGAAATTCGCAGTTTTCACGGAGTCGGACGTTTAACGGGTCCACGGTGTCGGCGAATTCCGATTGCTCGTAAATCACGAGATTTCGATGTAGCCGTCGAGGGAAGCCCAGTCACTGTTACGAAACGGGTAAACATTGGATCGATAGACGCGTCGCTGGCGGATTCGTCGTTCTCGTCGTTAACCAGCTTCGAATCGTTCGAATTTCATCGCGGTTTTTACGTTTCGAGGTACCGTGACAATTTCCATAGGCCGAGTCGTTGGACGTTTCGCTCGGACGTCTCGCGGACGTCGTTCATTCGTAAAGCACAGAGATTCGGACTCGAGGAGCCGTTCGGGAACGTCACCGCGCGTATCGGCGATTCCGACGCGCGCTAACTAACGCGGCGACCGGTAAACAAATCGACGAGGATTCGCGCGTCGTCTTCCGGCGAGTCGCGGAAAGTCGCGGAACGCACTCGCGATTCCGAGATAACGGAGAAACGAACAAACAAACACTTACCCGTGTTCCTCGACTAGAATCGTCGACGTAGATTCCCGTTGCGTACGGAGCAATCCTCGGTGGTCGCGAACGACGAGGTGGAGCCGGCACCGGCGGTGGAGTCGGACAGGGTGGCGAAAACAAAGGTTAGGTGTATCCAGTGATGCGGTCGGTAGTGTCGTTGGGTCGCACGGGGCACACACGTTCGTCGCTACTGCGCCACGACGTTTCGCACTACGAGGACGCCCGATAGAGTATATCACGGATATGTAGACCGATAATGACTATTCTATTCCCTAATCCGGCCGCGTCCCTCTCTCCTTCTCGCTTTATCAGCCGATCGTCTTCCCTCTCGGTTTCTCGCTTTAGCAGCGCGTTTCTCCGTGATCGCGGCCGTTCCGCTCCGTCCCGTCCCGGCCGTCAGTCCGTCTCTTTCCCTCTGGCTGCGTGTCGGCTGGCGTTCCGTATGCGGGATGTGGGACAGACCCGGCACAGATGGACAGGGATAGACTAGGTAGGTAGAGAGAGCAGCGAGCGCGGCTATTATAGCAGGAGGGCGTAGGAGAGCCCGGCTCAACTTTTCACGAGAACTTTAGTTGTTACGGATCGCTCTCTTGGCCGAGGGGTTATGCGCGAGGGGGGCGCTCGGTCGCTCGCCGCGGGTGACCGGACCGGCAGTCGGTCGAGGGGAGGGCCGAGGGGAGGTAACCGTGCACCGGTGGGGATCGAGAAGCGACCAGGTGGGGATCGGTTCGTTGGCGTAGGCAGGACGGACTGCGAACGGGAGCGAGAGATACGGTGAGCACGGCGCGACGGAGAGCGAGCGAGACAGCGACGTGGACGCGTTTGCGCGATCGCGAAGAGGGACGAGGACGGCGCGAGTTGGTTATGCCCGAGGAGCGAAACTGGTCCGCGCCGGAACGAGAGAGGGAAACGAAACGAGTACAAAGACGTCGATCGCGAAGCGAGGAAGCGAGACGCGGCTGCGAACGACGTCGAACCGCGTCTGCTCGTGAAAAGTTGGCGTGGTTAGGGCCGTACCTTCGACCACCAGGAGTTACGGTGGGGAACCAATGGCGCGCGTTCTCGCGAACCAACCTTACCAGCCGCGATGGCAACGCTTGCTCACCGCCGCGTTACGTACAGTCCGTCTCTAAAAATATATTCCGGTCCGGTCTTCTCTTCCTCTCCCTCTCGCTCTCCCTCTCTGTCCTCCTTCTTCTTCTTCTTCTTCTTCGACCTATTCCACGAAGACGCGCGAATAAATTACGGGAAAATGAACGGACAGGGTAGTTGTTTTCGTTCGGGGATGTTTGCGCCAACCGAACGATTTCCCAGTTAATTTTCGCGTTACCGACAACTTCGATTCGAGTTTCTAGGCTCGCGATCGTAATCTGGTTAGAGAAGCGAAGAAGGAGCCGACGCGACGGACGTTCCGCTCCGAAATCGTCCTTCTCTCGTTACACCCTGTAGTCAAACGATAGCTACATAGCCGGCAGTATACCCACAACATAGCAATTTAACTTGCTCACGTGCGAGCGGTTAATGCTCTTACGGGATTTCGAAAAGATCAGCCAGCATTACTATGCTATTAGCGTAGCTAAAACCGGCTTGCTTCCATAAACCTATACTAACATGCAGCCACTTTATTCACGCCGGCCCATTCATGAACTCTTAGCCAATTTTCCTTATTGACCAATTGACTCGTCGCGCGAGTCACCGGCACGTGACGCTCGATTCGTTCGGACCACCGAGCTCGCTCTATTTTTTCTCGTTCGATCCGATGGTATCCGATCGCCACGACGTCTCGAGAATTTGCTTTTTCGCGCTTCATCGATCGATAACTTGCTCGACGCGCTTTCACGAGATTTCCAGATTCGAGCTAAAGCTATTTTATCCGTCGCGCTCGTCTCCTAACGTTTCCACGGACGCGGCTAATCGTTTTCGCGCCTTCGTTATCTCGCGCACTCGCCGCGTCGATCTTAATTAGCTGAACGCGTCGCTCGAGGATTATTGCACGCGTCATCGAACGAAACAACCGGTAACAAGAGGGGATTACCCGTTGTCCGGTCACGATCGCGATGAAAAACGCAGCTGTCCCGCGGACGGGACACGCGTCGTTATCCGAACGGCGCGGCGACGAGATTCGCGATAAGATTCGAGATCGTTCCGAAAAATTGTCGAACAAGACGGAAATTCGTAAGAGAGAGGCTCCGGTTAAACGATCGATACGCGGCACACCGCGAAAGCGCATTCGAACGAGGCTTCAAATACTCCCGTGCCTTTATATAGAATGTAGTTCATGCTCATCATCCCGAAGATCAGCCGGCTGAGCCGTTCGACAAACCGTTCGAACAAAAAGCACCGAAAAAAAGACAACTCGGTGCAAATAACCTTTGCTACGTTTTCTACCCCTCGTTCCTCTTATCCCCCGTCCCTCCCGTCTCGATTTCCCTCTTCTCCGTTTCTCTAGCTTTCTTCTCGTTTCGTCGCTTCGAATAGCTCCCCTCCATTTCTGTCTCGCGTAGGGTAGAAGCTCATTGACGAGAACAGGGCGGCTCAACCAGACGGAAGAAGAGAGACCGATGCAACGCCGGAGGGAAGGGGTATGGAATTTGAAACTGAGGCAAGCCGCTTATGAAGCTTTCGCGTAAATCACCGGTGAAAGTCACCGAGTTACCAAGTCAATGAATTACCCGGGGTCACACGCGTCTCGAGGTTACTAGGAGGTATTAGCGTCGTCGTCCGTGTCCGCGATCGAAACGACGATCCCGAAAGATTTTTCCCGATCGCGACGCGTCTCTTTCCGCGCGGCGCATCTAGGTGTACCCTACCGACGTTAATTGGATTCCATCGATCTTCGAGTCGTCGTTAATCCAGGCCCGTGGATTATCGTCCCGGGGATCCTTTATCGGTGATCTATACCGCGCGCTTTCGTCGTTCGACTACCGTTCGATTCGTTCCTCGTAAGGTATACGTATACGATCGATCGAATCGAATACCGTGTTCCACCCACGGCGACAACGAACGGCATCGATGGTGATTGATCGCGTAAACGGCAGATAGAATCGGCGCGAGAGAGGAAAAATCCTCGGAGTGGATCCGAGGCGTCGCTTTTATTCTTTCGCGAGACGTTTCTGCCGGTCATCTCGGACGACCCCACGGGAACCATTCACCGTCACGATTCGCCTGGCAGGTGCTTCTTCGGGGAATCTTCGGCTCTTTAAACGCGAGATAACGAGGCGAGGCGACGGTGAAACGAGAAACGAGGCGCGTTGCATTCGAGAAATCGAAATCCAGTCACGGCTACGTAACTCGTCGATCGACGTCTTCTCGTAATTCGATTTCTCCCAAACAATGGACGATCCTCGAACGGGGCCCCCGCGGAGGCCCCAATCCCGTCCACCATTCACGTAATTCTGCCGCGTAATACTCACGGGAATCGCGATAACGATCGACCGCTAAGAAATTGATTCTCGACAGTCACTCGAGTCTAAGGTCTACCGCGGACTTTCTTCCGTGTCAAAATACGGATACTCCCGACGCGGCTACGGTACGCGACATCTTTTGCCGGTTTCTATTACAAAAGATGCGACCACGTCGACTCTCGAGCAACGACGCGACGATACTGTAATTCGTTTCGAATAGACTACGCGTTTTCGAACTCTTCGAAAGATACCCAAACTGTTCGTTTCTAATTAAAGATAAATACAGGAATATTTATACCTTTCCAGATCAGATGCCGAACGAACCGTATATGGACGGCAGGAAATTGCTGTTGTTCCGATTCGCGCGTAAATCGTAAATCGCGTAAGACCGGAGGCAGGAAGAAGAAGCGAATAAAGGCCGACGGAGTGGGTGTCCCGAGAGAGCAATCCGAGTTCCCACATTTATTATCTCGAAATCCGAAGCGGGACTAACGAGTTTTTGATCGCTTCTGTCGGTGCTGGACCATAGACACGATTGCACCGGTCGTTTTGCTCGTTCACCTACCTGCTCCTACGTCCTCCGGTTGCTTCCTTCCTCGCATTGTCCGAACGATCCGACATTCCGTCGAACGCGAAACATTTCCTTCGAACAAAGCGAGACCGACTCGTCCGGTTTTTTTTCCTTCTTCCTTTCCGTTTTCTACCGTGTTCGACTTTCGACGCAACGCCCACCGCTTCGAAACAGAAAAGAAATTGAATCGTACGCGACCCGATCGATGCAACGCGAATCGTTTTATCCTTCCTACAAGTTATACGGAGAAGAGCGACAGCGCTGTCCAACGAGGAAGATTAGCGATCACGATGTTTGGCATCGCGACTGATTTATCGTTTTCGGGACGATCGAGTTCGTTAATCGATACTAATGAGCGACACGCGTTCGCTGCTGCTCCTCTATCGCGAGGATTATTTCCGTTTGAATGGATAATTAAACGGAAGAGAGGCAAATCGAACTCAACCGACTGTGCTTCGAGACTGGTTAAAGGCTTTGCGGTATATAATACACGAATCGTTTCCACGACGCGGCGTTTGCCTAATATTTGCGCGAATTCCAGTAATCGCAACGGAAAGAAGAAGAAGCGTGTCGGAGAATCGAAGACATTTCCGCGAAACGAAGCCACAAACTGACTTTGATTTAATCCTTGCAGAACCAATAACATCGATGGTAGTCAATGAAATAATATCGAATCGTTTTCCTCTCCGACGGTGAAACGAATTCGAAGAAAGTCGAGATAATAGAATAATTCGTTAGCTAGAAATCGACAGTCCGCGCGGTATTACGCTGAAGAGCGATCGCGGTAACCGTAAAAGTCGAGAAAATCGGCGAAATCGACAAGTAGCCGAAATAGACAGGAGACGGACGAACGAGGGACGAGTGGGTCGATCGCCGCTGCAACGGATCGGCTTAACATCGGAGGCGGCAATGTTGACTAACTGGGCTAACAACGTCGTGGCGTTTGCCGGTCGGCACGTGGCACGGTCTCTCCGTGGCTGCCTAGTCGATTAGCCGAGCTTACGTTTATTCCCGCCTCGTTCGTTGCTCCTTTCGACGATTCCTCGGTCCCTGCTCTTCTTGCCCGTCCGTTGGTTTCGAGCTAACTGGTCGTCCGCGATAAACACCGACGAAGAGAGCACGAGAAATTTCTCGTTCTGGACGAGCGACGATCCGCGAAAAGGACGCGTAAAACGGGGCGTCGCGACGCCTGTGCACGCGCCCTTACGGCTTTACGTGCACGCAGACCTTGCGCACAAAGTGAATCTCGGATTACCGGTCTCTGGGGCTCGTGGAAACCCTACACCACCGGTCGCTGGTAAAAACAGACAAGTACCGAGGTCCGTGGAGGGTAGCTGGAAACGAGATGACACGAGGAGGAGTACAGGGTGGAAGAAAGATCGCTAGGGGTTTTGATGGAAGTCCGCTATCCGCGATTCGTATTTCGAACGAACCGCGTCTGTCTCGTGGCTACGTTGTATTAATGGGTTCGTAATAACCTATTTGTGATCGCTAATAACCGAAGCTCGGTATCTCTTCCCTCTGCCTCGTCGTTTTCCCTACGCCCCGTGGAATCCCCTCGGGAAATCTGGACTGTACCCTGCGAAATGGATCGTTGCTCTTCGGCGTTCGATCACCGCGCGATCCTTTTCGACCCGGCCGTATCGTCGCGTTCTAAGGTTTCTCTTTTAACGGTTCGCCAACGGAGCTGGCTCAACTATGACCCAAATTATGCTCGAGACGAGATAAGTAGCGTTTTACGAGGTTGACGGAAATTCAACTTCGCCTCGTTCGCGTACGTTGTTACGTTTAATTTTTCTTCGGATTACGGCCCCTCGCAACTTACAACTAATTATTCGCATATTTATGTAATCCTCGATTATCTCGTCAGAATTCTTAACGCAGCAAAGCAAATTAATTTGCGCTTATCGATTCGGTAAAATGGATTTAAAAGAAATAACGACGTCGTTGAATTTTCGACGCTGTTGCGGCTCCGTGATACACGACTGTTCGCGATTTGCCTCTTACTAATGATCGCTGTTTATCTCGTTGGAATCTGACTGGATTCGACGACAAATTCACGAGTACTTCGAAAAAGAGTACTCGAAGTATAAGCGGAAAATTACTGGCAATGCCGCGCGGAATAACTATCTAAATTCTCGTTAAAACTCGAAAATGGTAAGTAAGTGTCTAAAAAGTAAATTCTGTACGATATTGCGCGTAATTTAACTTAACGATCTTTAGACCGATCGACCCGACACCGTTTCGAATTACACCGTCGAAAATGTTTAGACGGTGGACATTCGGGAACTGTTGCTATTTTTCATGATATCGTAGCCACGTTGCGAGACAGAGCGTAGTCAACGTAGATTGTAATAAGATAGGTCCGGACGAAGGGTTGCATCGCGTCGCGAGAACGAACGCTGGCCGGAATCTCGTCGTTTGCGGAGAGAAACCGAGAGAGCACCGAAAGAGCACCGAAAGAGCACCGAGAGAGCACCGAGAGAAGAAGCAAGAGGCGAAGGAGGAAGAGGGTGGTGGTCGCGAGCAATCGGGCGGTGGAGAATCGAGGCGAGGGAAGGTAGCCTAAGCGAGAGCGAGCAAAGGGCTACAGGGAATAGTGGATGCTCGGCGAGGAGCAGAGCGAACGGGGGTTGTAAGCGGCTTACGCCCGCCGAGCGGAGAGCGACTCCTCGCTAATTATTTATAGGACCCTCTCTCCCGGCTCTCTCTTCTCGTACACGGCAAGATCCTTTGCCCGAGAGGAGTTGTCTTCTCTCTTACTCCATCTTTGATCTTTTCCTTCTTTTCTCCGTCTCTCGTTCGCTTCCTCCTCCAAAGACTCCTTCGGTTTTTATTTTCTTTCGTCTCTATTCTCCCGCGCGACCGCGTTACGCGTACACGGTCTTTTCTGCTCGCTACCGAGAACTGCCCTCGGGTTCTTCAAAATGAGAAATGCTCTCTAGCCGAAGGGTGAAGTACCTTTGCCAGCGATATTTCGTCGACGGCGACGCAACGCGAATATCTTGTTCGACTTTGCGATCTTTAAAAGTACTTTTCTCCAAACGAAAACGTACAGCCCTTTGATTACGACTCAACTTACGCTTCGCTTCGTATCGTGCATATTAACGCGCAATAATTTGTGGTTCATCCTGCACGATATATGCGACGAATTGAAAAGTCGAAACAGACACTGATAAGCACGTTTTATTTCGGTATCTCCTGCAGCGAAAGGGTTAATTACGATCGTCGAAAGACCAGTAGCTATCCTCCCTCGAATTCGTAAAGGGATAATTTGGAGGATTTATGACGCGAGATCAATTAGCAACTCGCGTTAGCGTTCCTTTCAACTGGAAGGATGGTTGCCGTCCGATTCGATATCGAAAGTTCGTCTCGTTGGTACTTTTTCTCGACTAGGAAGTTGCTACGGTCTGACCTGTCGGTCCGTGTGCGTGAAAAAGCGACGAAGGAATCTCCGGCCGTGTGCCGTGTATAGCCTATGGCGGCGGAAACCGACGGTCCATTTTTTAGGATTACCTGTGGACGCTTCTCGCGCAGGCTACCGAGGGTGGCACGATCGGGGAACGAGAGAAAGGGCCGCTCGCAGAGAAACGAGATAAAGAGAGAGACGAATAGACGAGGGAAAATAGGTGTGTTGGTTACTCGTGAGCCAAGCCGAATGTTTGGACAGAGGGAGCTTAACAATGCGTTCGCGCCCCTTGACTTCCTGCCGGAGCTTCTGATCCCTCTGCCTGATCGCCGATCGTAATTGGGTCGAACGAGCCGACCTTAAGAAAGATCCACCCGTCTCGACTTTGTTGCGCGATCGACTTCCTATTTTTGCCGATTCATCGACCATACGAATCGAGGATCGCATTCGAACGAATCGTAGCGGAAGACCCCAGAGCGTTTCTCGATCTTCGGCCGATTCGCTTTTAACCCCCTATCCGCTATCCGCTCGCCTCGTCGTAATAATTCAATTTACTTCTGAAATTATGTTCCTGTATATATTGTGCACCATAAAGGATATGTTACGAGATTAATTCGGTATAAGTACACTTATTATTCTTGTCGTAGAAACAAAGTCATTGCGAGTACAGATATACTTAATTATCGTAATTAGTCTATCTCTTTTCAGATGCATTTGTCGCGTGACTCGTGATCTTCGCGAAGACTTTCAGACATAATTGTTGAGATTTCAATTTCCAAGCAAACAAATACGTTTTCGAATGCCGCGTTAAATCGAAGTTTCGTCGAAATCAAAACAGATGCGTTGCTTAACGTCCCTCGAAGAATAAAAGGAAAAACGATCGAAAAAGAGGAAAGATTCGAAGACGCGAGGATAAATCGAGGAAAGAAATAAACACGTTGATCGAATGTCGAGGAGCGAGCCCAACGGGGGACATATGCAAATAAAGTGTGTCGCGACTGGCGTCAGCATCGGCGTTAATTAAAACGATAGCTGCGTCGACTAAAGTACGTCTCGCGGTCCGGTCGATTCGAACGCGTCGAAAAAGATCAAAGCGCGTGGAAGTCGGAACGCGAAGCAACCAGCGGAACTGTCTCCAATTGAATTTGCAGCGTGGCGCGATCTCGATTCGTCACTGATTCGATTTCATCGAGTTTAAAACGGCCGCTTATAGAGCATTAAGCAATCCTCAAAGTGGGAACGGGAAATCTAGTTAGGCAAGCGCTTCTTTGATCCCAGTCCGATCCTTCCCCACCCCGCCTATGGTTCCTCTTCTCCATCCACTCCCTCGTCTTTCCATTCTTTCGATCGTCCGACCGCCCCTTTCGCCATTCTCTCTCGTTACGGATATTGCCAATCGAGAAAGAATTCCCTTCCAGGCATTCCGTACAGGCGAATCGACGAGATTGCGTGAAAATTTCATCCTCCTCGCGAGGCTATATCGACTCTCCGATACTTCCGTCTTTCGTTCCTGTATGCATAAATCAACTTACTATCCGCGTCATAAGTTATTCGTAACAGAAACTTTAACGAACACCGGTCTAATGTTCGATCGTTCGGTGCGCGATGAAAAAAAAATCGCAATGACGAGCGATCGGAAGGAAGATCGCGAGAAGCTACGGTATTCGGAAACGTTTTCGTGCAGCGATTTTCGAGCGAATTTTTGGTAGGTGCGTCGAATCGGTAAGACATAATGCGAGTATTAAACCGGCATAGAGAGGGGGACGGTAGGAAAAGGGGTAAGAGAGCGAGAGGTTCGCAAGGATAGGTAGGTAAGTCGGGGCTTAGCCCGGTGACACAGTGAGCGGAACCAAGCCACGAAGCTTACGACCGGCTCCGAGTTGTTATAATGGGATCCGGCTAAACGCAAGCCGATTTTAACTCTTCGCCGCAGCACTCGGCCAAGTTCAAGGCCATTGTCTTCGCCACGATGAAAGTGAACGGTTGACACTCGCAAACCCGTCTAAAATGTCGCCGGGATATCTCGAGGAACTAAACCAACCTTGCCCACGAGGATCTTTCGTTATTCGCGGTAACCCCTTGTTTCCAACCTTCACTCCTACCGTCTTCTTCTTTTCCTCCTTCTCGCGTCTTTTCTCTTCGCCCCCAAAAAATTAAACACGCCAAACCGACTCCGCTTTAAAGCTTAATTCGCTCTTAACTTGCTTTTTTTCAATCGGATCTAATCGTATCGCTTCCGAGGACAAAAACCTTTCAGCATTAGTTAATGTAACTCGAACCGAAAATAAACTGTATTATACGCGTCTTTATCTCCTTTATCCGAAACTACGCGAAGCGAACTTTCTTTCGCGTTGAATTATCGCGTTTACAGTCGATAACTCCGCGAAACAATTTTCCTGAAAATCTGATCATTCCTTCTTCTAAGCGCTAGGTTCGGTATGGACTCGATAAATCAGCGAAAATAAAGGATAGTTTTATCGACGGTATTATTTGCGATTTACTTCCCGGCTGTACCATCCCGTGGTCGTTAAGAGGCTCAACGAAACTCTCGGTGAATTCGAGTCGATGTTTACAGGTAATTCTTGTACGGTACACGCATCGGTCGTGAATCGACGCGACGGGATCTTCTTTCAAAGAGAGAACGTCGCGAGAAGGATTTGCGTAGCGATTATACGAAAAGGGTCATCAAAGGACCCGTGGAGGTACTTAGGTTGGCCCCGACCGATTTGTTATAGCCCGTTAATTTGATGAGTTAGAAAGGATGCCGGATTACGCCGTCAAAAGGTAGACAGGTACCTGATCTGTCCAATTAGCCAAGCACAAGCTGGCCCGGTGCTGCCTTCCACTGCTGCACGGGGTTCTTTGCCCCTCGAGTTTAGGCTATTTAGAGAGATACGCCGTTACCTCCACCGCCACCACCACCATCACCAGCATTACCCTTCTCTATCAACAACCAATTTGCTCCAACGCACTCGTATGTCCTTGTGCACCTGTGTATAGATCATCTAATGGACCGTCGTGAAAGTCGATGGTCCTCTATCTGTCTAACATCTCCCCCTTCTGTGCTCGACTCGATCGTATCAAAGGGAACGCTTTGCTATAACAAACGGTGCTGCGGAGAAACGCGTGCGTTCGCTAATTACTAATTACGCGTCCTGATGGGAAGCATAAAGTTCGAGATAACGACGAGCGGTTAGAGAGGAACTATGGTGGTAGTGCAGCGGAGCAGACACGAAGGAAACGTAGGAAGAACGAAGACATCGAAGACTCCGCGATTAAAAAACGGTAGTCTCCTTGCAAAACCCGTAAGTTCGGTCGCGCAATTATTGGTAAAGAAAGAAAGCATTCGCGATGTAAATAATTCGTTCGCGTCGCTGGTGAAATGTTTTTTAATTTCCCGGAAAACAGGATAACGTCAGGCAAGGAAGGCGCGTACGCAAATTGCAGCCAGCGATTACGGTGACCACGAGTCTGTAATTAATATGGCTTTTAACGGTTCGCGATCGATACGCGAGACCGCCCTCGTATAATGGGACGCTTTAATGTTAATTAATTTCGAGTGCATTAGCAAAATTACAGCCCGCGGCGGTGTGATCTTGCGAACATCAATGTGATTTAATGGCAGGCTACGATTTATAAGCCTGGTTATCTTTCATCGAAGCGACATAAGACACGAGACCTATACGTATCGTGTACACGAATTATTAGATGCATCGAACGTTCGCGTTAATTACGCTAGAAAATTACGCCGGAAATTAATTGTTCCCGTCTATGTATCTCGGATCATCGAACAAAAATAAATGAACAAATTGGATTATTAATAATATGCGATGCTTTATTTTTGACGTAGGAAGATTTTCTTCTCACGCGATAGAATCCAATCGTGTATCTTACAAGTTATGATAATTATGTACATTTTTTGCGTCATATTATTACAAAGTAGCTTAATGTCTATGTGCGCACAATAATCATTTATGGTTTACACGATCATCTGCTATTCTTTTACGTTACTGATATCTTGAACTTGCGTTTATTCTCTAATCCACAATAATATACAATAGGGTTGTATACACGAAATATACACTCACGATTACGTATGACGTCCTTTGACACGCTGTTTTCCTTTTTCACTCGCTTTCTCCAACACTCGTATTAAGATAGCGAAACTGGTTTCGTTCGAAAGCTGGTGCCGAATTATTATTATTTTGGCAGCGGATTATGTCGGGACGCGAGGAAAGCTCGATATGCCCTGTCCACGATAGAACGAAAGAAAGAAAAGGAGGAAGGAAGAAAGAAAAGAATAATCGTGGAACACGGAACGTTTTTTCGTTAAGAATTTACCGCAAAATCGTGAATCATTTCGTTCTCACGCATTCGCAAAAACACGCTTTCCGCTTTCGCTATGTACACGAATGTCCGGCTACTGGCCGTACTTGATATGAATGATTATCAATTACAGTGTTAATCGTAAGAATAAAGATTGTAACGATAATATTAAGAATAATAACGGCAGTGATCCGCTTGAAAGGAATTCGAAGTGAAACGTCGAAAAGAGATAATTACTCGGGGGTTCTCGCGACGGACCGGAAACGTACTTTCCGTTTCGATCCTCGTATCGCGTCGACGAGACTCTCCGTTCGTCGGAACGAAAATTCCTCGACCACCGACAAACAAGGAATAACGATAAAGCAGAAGGAAACGATGCGCTCTCGCGGTTCATCCTCGTCGTTTCGGACAAATACTACGCTCTTTCTTTTCCGTCGATTGTTTGTTCGGTTCGATCGAAGCGATATCTGGAACAGGAAGTCGGTCACGGCGGTAGCTGTACGCGATCGATCGCGACGCGCTCTTTCGCAACGACGGCTATCTCCGGACGGTTATCTTTTGCTCGATGCTCTCGGGAAAGAACCGATCGAAAATCACGAAACGATCGCGGATCGAACGGAAGCGAAGACTGAACGATACGAAAGTACGAGAAAGACTTGCCGCGCGTCAATTCGAAAGAAAAAGAAACGAGAATGATAAAACGCTGAACGATTTCGGATTCGATCGCTGGTCGACGAATGACCCGAAACTAAACGCGAGACGCGATATGTTTTTACAATTTATTCCGATCATTGATTCTCGCTAGACACACTCGTTGTTCGTATTTACAATGTTTTCAGAGCTCGCCGCGCAAACGCGATCAAGACGAACGGGAGAAACGTGCCGCGAATAAGGAAGAAACCGTTCATCAATCTCCTAAACGTTCTTTATTCGCGACGCGTTCTCGCGTCGGCTATCCCCGCGACGCGAAATAGTTGGCGATTTGAACGTTTCAACGGGAATCGATGTTCCACGGTAAGGAACGTTAAATCGCGAACATTCCGCGAAACGATGCGCACAATATAATAACGTATCCGTCCGTGTCGCGCACAGAACAGAGTTCACGCTTTCTCGAAGCGGAACGGTACGCGACTCGCGTCCATATTTCGTATCTCGAACCACGGAGAATCCTTGAATCCTCGCGGCATTCGGTGAAAGAACCGATACTAGGCGTAAGGCGTGCAAACTCGAGAGTGTCGAAAAGCGCCTCAATTGTCGTCGGAGTCGATACTACCGTTTATCTCGGGGCAAGATGGCGCCGAGGAGAGACGCCAGTTGTAGACCGCGGAAGAACTAGCCGCGGCAGTGCTCTCTTGGCCACGCTGGAACATTCCGGAGGATCTGGTGGACCGCTATACCATCGCCTGGTATTTTTGATCGGGCAGTATGTAGCCGTCGGAGTCGGATGGCGAGGCAGCCATGTCGTTGGTACCTGTTGGATTCAGGTGATGGCTGGTCAAGTGCGACATCGAGGAGGTTAGCGTCATGTTGTGATGATACTGCGGGTGATGATAATTTCCTTGAGGGCTGTGGTGCATGTGCGAGATCTGGGTTTGATAATAATCGCCGTTGGTGTACGGGTTCTGGTAGGCGTTGTAGGTCTGCCCGGCGTAACATTGACTCGGGTTCACCGAGCCCGGCGACGCTGAACTCCAAGCGAAACCATACTCGCCGTGATGAATCTGGTTCATGGGGGGCGGATAAGAGGAAGGCGGTAGCTGGCTGGAACCCGGGGTCAACGGTGGCGACGGTGTTGTCAGAGCGCTGTTGGCGCCGCTACCGCCTGTCGGCGTCACTCCGAGACGCGGGTACGTCGACGTCGTCGACAGCAGAGGCGAATTCGGAGCCGGCGCTTCTTTGCCCCGCGGCGAGGAGACCGGTGACGAGCGTCTGCTGGGCGTCGCGGACGCGGTGCTCGACATTTTGTTGCCGTTGTTGCCGTTGCTCTGCGTCTGACTCGACCTCGGCGAACCCTTCGACGGCGAGGTCTGCTGCTGCTGCTGTTGCTGTTGCTGTTGTTGCTGCAGTTGCTGTCTGCACTTTGCTCGACGATTCTTGAACCACACCTGTACAACGGACGAAACATTTATATCAGCTCCGGCAGGTTGACTCTTTTTCGCTCCGCGACCAATAGCTACGGAGCGAAATATCGGATAGGGGAGAGCTGGCTAGCGAGGTTTCGCGGAGAAAGCGTCGGCCGAGGGATCGTCGAGGAGGAAAGGTGTCCCGTGACGAGGGACGCGACCAATGGGGAGTTAATCGGCGCAATGGGAAAGTAATCGCGGCCGGACGGCCGTAACATTTCATTAAATCGCAACAATAACAACGGACGGGCAGGAGAGACGGTTCGGTGGGTTTGGTAGACGAGCACGCCTCTCGGCCGTGTGTCGGTGTGCCCCTAGGGATCTCCCGTTAACGCATGCGCGAATCGAGCCGATTCGCAGCCGTGTGTCGCGCGCGCGTTATCTACGAGGCTATCCGCACGAAGAACGCTGCCTATGTCGTAACGCCAGCGTAACAACAAACACGAGCAAGGAACCGCGGTTCAACTTCTCCCTCTAGCTTTCCCTGCCTCTTCTCCCGTTCGCCCTTCGCGAATCACCAGCGAGAGAAGGACAAAAAGCTTCCCCCGGCCGAGGCTTTTCACTCCCCCTCGCGGATCCTCTGTAATCCCGGCACACAATGTGGCCAGGGGTGCGATCCTATGAATCTATGCCCGCCTTTAAAAGCAAGACCCGTTCTCGTTGTTGTTATTATCGACAGCATTGTAACAGTTGTTGCGTAGAGCGCGAATCGCCCAAGCGAATACACGAGATTTCCACTCGTTACGAATCTACTGGCGGTTCGACGAATCGCTAACCAAAGAGAGAACACTCGACGCGAGTAAAAACTCTTTGCCCGTGCGATGAAGCGCGATCTCGTCGAGCGGATTAAAAAGTCAACGCATATTATACATATAGGCACGTGCGAGTAAATTCGAGTAGATTTGAAAGTTTAAAGCGCAAATAATTATCGTCGCGGTATCAAATGTTGGCGTTAGATTGTTCGTTCGGAGCGGTGTCGCGACAATAAGCAAATCGTCGCTCGGCAAACAGATCCCCCGAGAATGGGGTGCGAAGGTCGTAGACGCGTGAAACGCGAATATCGCGCATCGACCGCAAAGTGGAACGATCCCGAAAAGAAAGAGAGAGAAAACGGCCATTACAGTTCCGTGTTTGCACAACGACACTCACCCCCCGGTGAGTAACAACGCACGAGTCGAGGTGGCAGCTACCCCGAAAACCAACCGAACGGGCCATGCTGCGACCCGGAAACCCCCGGGGGCGACCGCAGCCAGTTTTACTCGTGTGTATCGATGGCTAGGTGTAAATTGCATCACCATCTGGTCGGCGTCCAACACGGAAAACCAACCCATTGGCCACGGGCTGCAGCAGCTGCGTTGACGTTTCCGTATGACAAATATATTTTCTTATTTGCACCATTAACACGATCTCGCGGGAGACGTTTCGAGGTGCCGGAATGTCAACGCGAACTTCAACGAGTGAAAAGGACCTTACGAAAACGGGGAGACATTGCCTTCGCCAGCTGTCCAGACGAATTTCTTCCTCGTTACGAGCGAACGTCCTTGCGATAATGTCTTGCCAATACAAATTATGTAGCAAGTTTTCAGCCAACGATCGAGAGTAACGTTGCCGCCATCGTGCGACGCTTAATCGATATTCACGATCGATAAGAATCGATTTCGCTCGAATCTGAAGGGTATCAAAATCTCGAAGCTTTATCTTTCCGAAAACGTCGACGATATCGACTAGGACAATTTAGAGCGCGTTTAGCGGTAATCGAGTTTGTCGTCGAGAAGAATTCAAGGGGAATATTATTCGCGAGGCAAACCTGTTCGCGAAGGAAACGTTCGCCGGGCTTTTCTTCTTCGATATTGCCGACTTCCTCGAAGCCACCGTATCTCTTTTTTTTACCGTCGAAGAAATAACGTTTTGACGCGTTCCTCGATCGTAAACGACGAACGAACGAGCCGGCGCATTGAAACGTAGCAAACATCGCGCGCAGCTGTGTCGTTCTCTCGCGTATAGAAACTCGCGAGCGAGATGGAACGAAGGGCTATAATCCACGAACAAATCAACTATATATGTTGTGCTCTATACACCTACCTATACACTATACACGCACCTCTGCCCTCTCTCTCCTTCTACCGTGGAAACTTTTAGATCTCCGCGTATGTCCCTTCGTTTACCCCCCTTTCGTTCATATTATTCGTTCGCGTGGATACGCCTCTACAATGTACATCGCAACTCGCACACGTGTGCTCTACGTTCGTGTGTTGTACCCTTTTGCAGTTGCGCCTCCATTCATCGAGAAGGGAGGCTTAACTTCGCGTGGAAACTCTGTCGGTAGAAATTTTCTCGCTTTGTTCTATCTTTTCCGCGATGGCGACAACGATCGAGCACCCTGCACCACGAGCTGTAGATTCTTTCCGACGAATAGACAGCCGGGATTAACAGCTCGATCGCGTGTTTACAGCGTTTCCGAAATTTCTTTCTTAATATACTACAATTCTATTCGGCAGCGATGTTACCTCTCGTACAAGTTGCGACAGCGAAATTTTCCAACTTCGAGACTGCTTCGACTATTTACCAACAGATTAACATCGAACACATAGTGCCATCATGAGAAATTCTATCGGAAAACGACTACTTCGATATCCAGCGATGAACCAAAGTAACCCAGTTGGTATATCAATAAGAACGTTCTCTAGCAATCGGTGCGAAGAACGCGGGCTGCCTATGAGGGATTACGATCCCGGAAAAAAGATTCGCGGAGTCGGAAATAGTCGCGACGAGCGTGACTTCGAGACACCCCGCCACGAAATAAAGATGTTACGAGGACCGCAATAAAAGCGTCAACGAGCTCGTCGACGCATCTATCAATGTATAGCCACGAGCGGGAACAATGGTGAAATCGGAGGGACGCGGACCGCGACACCGAGTCGTGTAAATACCTTAAATCTCGTCCACGCTTGCCGAAGCACGAAACTCTGCCCTCCTTCTCTCTTTCTCTCTTCCTCTTTTTTTCGTTACCGCCGTCCGCCGAGATCGCGTCTCCCTACTCTCTATTCCCTATACATATTTACGTATCACGAACTACTCGAATCCGTGAAATTGATTTCGACGATACATCCGCCGACAGTCATGTTTTCCGCGGTTCTACCGCCGTCGATACAAATATCGATATCGTCGAGAAAAATATAACGCGACCCTGTTTCGAATCTCGACGACGCTTCGGGAACGGGGCAAGAAAATGAAAATCTATTTACCTGAACTCGTGATTCGGGCAGTTTAATCTTGAAAGCGACCTCCTCTCGCATAAAGATATCCGGATATCTCGTTTTCGTGAAAAGATCTTCGAGCACGTCCAACTGTGCTCTGGTGAACGTTGTTCTCTCTCGACGCTGCTTGCGCTGGTTCATCCCTGAAACACGAAACGTCGAGTTTCTCAACAAAAGTCGCACGGTTTTTTATTTTTTATAAGGATGCGATAGATATCGTCGGGGACCAAATCCATAATCGGTAGGGCTTTTCAAGGTCGAAGCGTGGCTGAGCGGGAAAAACGATTCGAAGGATGTTTTCGAATATCGAGACATCGAAAACGTATCGGTTGAAAGTACGAAGACGAGCACGACTCGACATCCCGGTTCGCCTCGAAGAGGGTAAGGCATCGGAACAGAGGATGGAAAAGGGGGTGGCACAGAGGGGTGTAAGCGTTGCGAGGTCGCGATAGCGTAATTTTGAACAGTTCCCCGCTATGACCCACACCCTCCTCTACCTTCCCTGTGCCATCGAGCCTCGCTTGGCTCGTTTCGGGACCCACGTAATCCGCTTATGAGGGGGTCACGGGGGGTGGGCGGAGGGGAGGCAGGAGAACGGGGGACAAGCCGGAACGACGAAACGGGAGAGCGCGCGCGAGAGAGAGAGAGAGGCGAGAAAGAAAGAGAAAGATAGGCGTAGGGTGAGGAGGGGTACACCCCGGAATACACGACCATCCAGAGGACCAAAGTCGCGGTTCGTTCCCAGCTGCCTCTGGAAACGATGCTGCTATCCAACACGCCAACGTACAACGTCCCGACCAATAAAAAGAACAGCCTGGAAAACTGCGCCTCGCCAGTGTCTCTCCTGGTTGGAAGCTAGATCGTAAAGTCGAGAAAGGAATGGTGGATACCTGTCCGGAGGTCTGAGTGCTGCGCGATCCATTAAACAGGACGTTTTTAACGCGTTTGCCGGTGTACGCGCTCGATTTTAACGAGAATAACGAGGGAAATGGTAGCCACCCGAACGATCGTGATATCGCTGAAGCCAACAGCGAGATTATTATTCAAAAATTAATCGCGCTAATTTCTAATACGACTATCCAAACGTAATACCGATGGTTCCCCCTAAAGAATCGAAAACTATCTCCGCGATAACTAGAACGTAATCGCAGAAACTTTCGACCTTTGCCGAGTTCACGGATACGGTAGAAGAAAAGAAAGCGACATAATTTAAGCGAATAAACAGGAGCAGCGAGAAGTACGAAGAAAAAGGAAAAAGTGATTGGAATTAAGAGCGACAACTACCGAACGAGTGATTCACGAGGAGAAGCGAAAGCAACTGGACAGAGAACTCTCATTGTGCGATTCCTGTACACGAATTAGCCAGTCTCCTTTCGAATCTCGTCCGGTAGCGTCGTGACTAGTAATTATGTAAAAGTAACGAATAAAAAAGAGCGTAATCGTCGATGAAACGTATCGAAAAAGAACCGTCGGGTCGATATCGTCTTCGGTATCGGGTCGTATCTCTTGCGCTGGTTGCTCGAACGGTTCCTCCGAAGCTAACAACGATACGTAACGACGAGTCGATGGCAAAGGATGACGACGATGACGATGACGATGATGCATACGTTCGATCGTTGGCTAACGAACTGGTCGAGTGGGCTATCGGCGTAGCGTAGTCCAGGTAGAGATCCTCCGGGCAGATTGCACCCGGGCACAATGTAAAATTCCACGCTGCCACGCTACCCGGCTACCGTCGCATCGCGTCGCGTCGTTTCTCGTCCACCACGACACGCCCGCGATCGTTGAATCTATGATCCGTATCTCGAATCTCGAGTGTTCCGCGGCGGGTACGGAGGCTGCGAGCACGGAAAGAAAAGGAGGATTCGGCCGAGAGAGGATGCTTGATTGTCGAGTGGGCGTTGGCGCTACCGTTAACGACGGCCTTTGCGGGCTATACATCGGCTCCTGTGAAAGCCAGGCCCTTATCCAACGAACGAGACAATGGAATTCCGATTATGGTCTTCCGGCTACTTCCTCGAAACTCGCGGCGAGTGGGCGCGAGGAAAAGCTCTTCGTTTGCTCGAATTCTGCGATACGGCCGAGCGTTTTGGAAATCGCAAATAATTCTTAACTATTTCGAAAAAATACCCCTTAAAGATCGGCAAGTTTTTACGTTTACCGAAATAATCTCTAGATCCAACATATAATGATCAACGAAGCGATCGTTATTTTTGTAATTATCGTCATTTTACGGCTCAATAAACATCCATTGTTCTATTCGATTCCTTTTTCATCGATGGCGTTCGACAGGTTTGAAAAGTTTGCGAACAATAGGACGATCAATTTGGATGCGACGATTCGACGAGAAAGACGGCTAGAGTTAAGCAACCCCTAATGGGACGGCAAACACCCGCTGAGTCCTGAAGTATGATTCGATTTATTATCGTCAGCGCGAGACGCAACCGGGGGTTGATATAAGGGTTGCTTTGCCTCATTGGCCCGCAACGAGATCAGACGCGACCCTAATAGCAAATTCGTTTTCTGTTTATTGGATTCTTCCCTTCCATTGGAATCTCCCTTTCGCCTCTCGACCTACCGACTGGAACGGAATCTCTGAAAGTCAATGGACTGCTAACGAAATTTCACAGTAGGTTATTTTTTTCGAACCAACGATAAGTATCAACTAAATCGATCGAGCCTTTATGATAAAGTTAAAATGATTATTTTAATCGTAATCGAGAAGTACCTTCGAGTCAAAAAACTTTATGTCGAAGGAGTTCATCGATCGTCGTAATAGATCAATCGGTGTACAGCTTCTAACGTATGACTTATACGACCGGTGCTTATTTGTCCGCGCGTACCATCTAAAAATGTGTCGCGATGAAATATCGCTCGAATCGCAACGTTTGTTGCAGGTTAGGCTCGTTATTAATAAATAACGCTGATAACGCGAAGGACTTTTTTGTGCGAGTAGCTCATCGAATTAGAAGGAACAAATTAATACCAATTACCGTGAGAGCAAACGTATAAAAACCAATGGTAATTACGCGATAAATTAATTCCCGCTATTTATCGAACCGCTCGAGTCGCACAGACTGAATCATAAATTACCTGCTTCTTTCGTACGAGTAACGAGCATCGCCAAGTCGAAGAAGAATCGAGAGAAAATTCCAGTTACATTTGTATTCATGGAATACGAGACGCGACGGCAGTCGAGCCGCGACGAAGATCGAGGAAAACGATGCTCGCGAAGAAAATCGAAAATTAATTAAAAGCTAAAACGCGAATAGGCTGGTGGACGACGAAGAACGTAGGCGGAGGTGCGGATTATTCATGGGGAACCGTGGGATGATAGCACGTGCCGCTGTCGATGGGACAGGGAATTCTAAAAGGCCATCAGCTACGAAAACATTCGGCCGACTTTTCGTTTACAATTTACGGCTTGACCTACGATGAAATCGCTGCGTAAAACCGCGAGTACGTTGGCGATCGATGAGAGGAACGCTTCGAACAAAAGTGTCCCTGTACTCGCTGTAAGTGTTACTCGAAACGATTCGATAAGTTGCAATCGACAAATTAAATTAAGGCGTCGACGTTTTTCGGCCTCTTATTCGGTCAAGGTGAGTCTACGCATCTATCTAGTTTACGTAATTCGCTCCGCTCTAAAGATAACCCGATAAACACGTTATCGAACGATTGCGAATTTTTTTTTTTCGATAAAAGAAACTCGAATTTTTCATTGCAGCCAACCACGGGAATTTTCACTACGGCAGCGAACGCGTCCAGAGAAGATCTTTGATTTTTCCGTTTCTTCTACTTCTGACGGAACCGACAACGAAAAAACCTATCAAGACTCGAGAAGAAAGCAAGTGCATCGAGTACAGTTTTTAAACTGTACGAACCTCGTGACACGGAACGAGCCAAGAGAAACTCGCGTGGCCTTCGAATCTATCCGTTCTTGCCTGGTAATCTAGCGGAGAGGAACATAAGTAAGTAACGAAATACCAATACACACATCCGGGGACAATAATCGGATAAGCTTCGTGTTACCGTCCTCTAACCGACGCCTTTTTCCTTCGCTTCCTCTTCGATGCTCCCTACGCCCTGATCCACCCACCTCGTGTAACCTACCTATTACCTTTAAAAGCTGCCAATTGTATCACCAACAGGATACAGGAATCAAAGATCGAAAGAAAAACCTTTTACGATATCCTCTGGGGAATCGATCGGAATATCTTGCCGTTACTCTTGCAAGGATCCAAAAATTCGATACAATTCGTTTGAATATATTAAAAGCGCCACAATTCGGCTAATTATAACGCATAGAGCGAAGCGCGAAGAAACGAGAACAACCGGCAGAAAAGAGGTTAAAGTATCGATATCTTACGTGATATTTCACTCAGACTCGAGTGTTTATTCTGCAATTAGGGACTGGGCCTGTATTTGGATCCCTCTTTCGAGGACACAGCCCACCTACTCAATTTACTCGTGACACGCGTCGATCGGTCCTATTGCGATTTCGACTAAGATTTCTCCCTGGTGCTTTCGCGCGTGCTCCTTTCACCCGATATTTTGTGGCCACTTGGTAACGACGATGAGCACACGTGCGACAGCACGTGCCGCCCTTAACCTGATGTCTAATTGACTGATTGCGATTCCATCGAATCGACAACTTCTCTTTTCACCAACGAACCCCTCTACAAATGTTTTCAATCAATTTCTTTCGCGCACCGAAACTCCGATTCGTTATTTCAAATTATTACCGCATTTTTAACATTCTTATCATTCGATCCTTTCTTTTTCGTACTGGTTTTTAATACTGGTCATCGAAGAGTCTCACGACAGTTCGCTAATTAAGACTTGATTCCACTTATTTTCCTCGATAGCCAGAGTAACACTTTTTGCTTTCCTCTCTTAATTATTAACACCGGTTCAGAGTGATCAGCGTGGCAATAAACGCTTGGAGGAAGGAACAGTTGCCCCGTGATTATCGCGTTACCCTTCGACTACGCCCCGTTATGAAATAAAAATCAGAGGCGTGGATGTCTGTTTACGCTCCGCGATCCCACCGAGAGGCGGAGGAAGTTAAGTGGACGGGCAATTTCTCTGTGACAACAAATAGTAGTCGTCGAACGAGTAAAAGGGAGAAGCATGTGACGCGATTCCCACGTAAGTATATATCTACCCGGTGGCTGCTGTCAGTGTCCCTGAACATCGGTCGCGTTAACGATAACGTTTTCAACGCCCCTTTCCCTTTTCTCGCACCCTATGCTCAAACCTACCAGCCTTCTCTCTTTATTTCTTCCTCTCTCTCTCTCTCTCTCTCTCTCTCTCTCTCTCTGTCTCTCTCTTTTTGACCAAACACGACCCCGCGATTGTCTAATAAAATAAATATTGCCGCACGATGGAACGAAAAGACACGAACCGTCTCTTTATTCGCACGCGTCGCGATACGTCGTCTTCCGCGCGAATTTGCTTTTCTTTCGAACTTCTCGATGATTCCAAGCGTACGAATTCTAATTAGTTCTACCGTAAATTCGTTGCGATCGTAAATTCTGCGCATAAAAGAATCGATCCAACTCGATGACAAGTAAACGGCTAACCGGAGGACGTGTCCGAGAAGAGTCGTGTGGGTAGACTCGACGAAAAGTGGAAATAAGCGAAATTCGTCGAACGTGGCTAAGGAAACCATCATCGCGTTTACTCGATAAAGATCCATTCACCGACACGATCTATTCTCGCTGTCTCGCGACTTCCCTTTCGAAAGCTGCTCTCTTCCATTCTCCGGAATTGCCTCTTGCCGAAGGCAGAGAAACACTCGATTCGTTCCTCTCTCGTTCCACGGCTTTTCGTGTAGCGGATACGCCTACAACGGATAGACGGCTGGACGTGGGTACGTAGGGACCCAACGGACAGATCCGTGTTTCCATGGAAACCCACCTATCTGCGTTGGTTGGACCTATACTGCCTGCTGCCACCCTGATAAGCGGCTTACTCTCATGGTTCTCTCTACTCTTCTTCGCCGGGGCATTCCAGCCCCTTCCTCCTACACCCTCTTGCAACGACGCCACTCGCTCTCGGTGCTCTTTCACCTTTTTCTTCCTTCCCTCCTCCCCGCCGCTCACACCTCCACCCCTTTCTTTATCTCTCTGGGCTCTTTTCAAACCGCGAAAACGCCGAAGAAAGGGACGATACGTGTAGCACGCTTCGTCGCGTATGATTTTGACGCGCGCGCTAACGCGAAAACGCGAGACAAGGAAATAAAAAAATATTTATACCCATCTAGCCTTCTCCCTAACTTCTATTTCATCCTTTAACCCGGCCAACTTTCGCAGCTTGACAGCTAATGTATTTGCAACAATTTTAAATAATTTTTCTACTAAAACTTTTTACTAAAAGTTCACGGATATTTCACGTAACGCTGTCTCCAAGGATGACGAATACTGTTTGTTATCTCGCGAAAACAAATATTTAGTAATAAATATGCAAAACTATGCAAAGCACGTGGTAATGCTACTTGTAACTCGTATCGGACAGGACAGATATCGCGTCGAATATGAACTGACCATACAGAATTAACGAAAAACTTATTTGCTTTGGATTAGTGCAGCTAGGAATGTTAATCCTTGAGGCAATCATGACTCAAACTATTGTAACGTATTACACGACGATGCTTCGACTAATTAAACATTCGCATTTTTAAACGAAAGACCTTCGACGACATCGTGCCGAACTTCGTGATACTCTATGCAACTGCGTTATACTATCGCAAAAGTTTCGCGCGAATAATTCTGTGAAACTTCAACCTCAATAATGTCGAGTCAGACGACGTAATTTAACATAGTCCGAGAAAATCGAGAATAAACAATGGATTACAATTGCGTTAACGCGATATAACGGCGCCTGTATAAATTTAAGCGAGATCCGACATTCGACGAGTTAAGATTTGTCGTTTTAAGACCAAGTATCGTAACTCGTGCGCAACGGCATTTTTCGCAAACATAACCAACGACGATCGTTGTTCGGCACTAAAAGGGTTAAAGGCAACATCGAGAAGAAGAAATGCAGTGGAACGGCTGTCAAAGAATGATACAGGCTGACTATAGTTAAGAAGCCCCAGGTTTACTTCGACTTCGTATGGTTTCAGTCGATGCATCGATTTGCATGGCAATCAATAACAGTTAGTATGGCGGACAAAGCAAATACTTTAACACTGCGGAGATAACGTATCGTATAATTCGTGAAATATAAGAGACGCGTATCATCCCTTGAACAATTAGACCGAAAGCTTCGGCGTTTCAATCTACTAACGACCTTCGAATAAATCAATCGAATCACCGTTTAATCCTATCAAGCTTTCATTCGTGATTGATCCAATGTTTCCTTTAAACTTGTACAGAAATTTCAGGAAGAAACGATATAAAGAGGATTTAGAACGCTCATTGTTCGTTTTACATAGTCGATGTAAGATACGTAATTTTTTCGAAGCGATCTAATCTGAGACAAGAAATTTGTCAATCTACTTTTTCGTTTATTAAATGCAAAGTACTAATTTTAATTCGTTGAAAAAGTTGAAACGAAAAATAGTATAAAAACGAGGACGAATCAATTTTCAAGAATGTTCGCGCGGACAGCTACCGCCACCTCACGATTCCTCCTCAACTTTCACCTGCTCGTAATTATCCCTTTACAACCTTATCCATTGCAACCCTCAATTTTTACGAGCAAAGTATTTTCAATAAGACGATCCCAAAAGGATAATTTGTAGTTCAGGTAAAGGCTTTCGTCAAGATTCGACGCATTGATTTGTAACGATTAGTAAATAGTGTTTCGATAATGTGCTCGGTAACTATTCGATTGTCGATGATTTTAACCCGTGCCACCCTTAAATCGTTATTTGAAACACATAAGCCATGCTCAGAAAATATTTCGTGTAAAAATATTGGATAAAAAATAGTTGACATTGGAAAAATTAACAGGAATTGGCTGACCTAGACGCTATAATATATTTGGGGCGATAAAGGGTAAAGAGCGTGGTCGTGCTTTATCGTAAAGAAAAAAGATCATCCCGAGTATACGTAGCAGGCAGCGTGAAGGGTCGAAACGAAAAAGAAAGAAGGAAGAAAAAAAAAAGATAAAGCTGAACTAATGGTTGTTAGACTAACCTTGTGGAAAAGCCGCGAGTCCGTGTTCCAGTGGATGGGGATGCGGATGACCGTGAGTAGGGAGGGCGAAGGGTGAAGGTAGGCCAGGATGAGGTGCGCCAGGGTGCGGGTGAGAATGCGGATGGGGATGAGTACCAACACCCATCGCCGGATGACTGTGGGGATGGTACTGAGGACTTCCGGTCGGGGCGCAAGTAGCGCCCGCCGCCTTCAAGTACCCCGCCATGTAATCCGCGAGGCAAGCCAGCTCACCCGCCACCGCTGCGCCCTTATCACGCTCCCTTATCTCTTGACCTCCGCCCTCCTCCACCGCCCACCAGCTGTTTTCCTCGCGATGATCGTTCGAGCTCGATTGCGAGGATAGCTTCGTCTTCGCCCCCGACACTTTTGACGCCTGTTCCGTCGACGTTGACGCCTTGTCTTCTCCTCTACGATCCTGGTACCCTTCGTACTCCTCCACCTGCAATCAGTATCGCAACCCTGTTATTTTTACGCTCGGTTCAAGAGTTGTCAATTTATGGTCGTGGGATACAGTAGACGGAGTCCGTCGATCGTACTTTTCAAACTCTATAATTAACACTTCCCTGTTTCACGTTGCGTATCTACGCGATCCTGCTATAAGCGTATTTTTCACGAGAAATTCGTTCAAACTGAACAATAAGTTGGAAACCATTTTAATATGTTGCCTACGACCGATAATCGTCCGAAAGTGTTAATTACTTTCTTTTGTCTTCTTTCCGCGTTTCGAAACGGACCACCGAATTTCTTACGAAATAAATTTTCTGCCTAGAATCCGTTCGCAACAATGGAAACGCCTTTTATTTCCGTGACGAACTTTTCTTTCGAGTTTCCCGATAGGTTTTAGGAGGCGCGCGAACGTGAGGCACGGACGGTGACGCTTCTCGCCGGCGCGCTTTAGGTACAACGAAGAAATTAGCATTCTTTTGGTGACCGGAAAATCTTTTCACAGTGGATGTCAACGCGAAAGAAACCGCCTTTATTGTTGCGAATGACGATTCGTTACGGAATAAACACGCGTATACCTCTACTCTCCCTTCTCTCGTGATTTTCGACCCGAAAAGCTATGTTTCTCCGACGAGATTTACATTCCCCTGTTACGCGTTGTCTTCGACACGACAACGGTGTATCTTATTTTTCCTTTCAAAACTCACCGAATTACAAGATGCCTGAGAATATCCAAAATGCGTAGACATTCATTCGAATAAATCCAAGTTGTAAACTATAACTGTCCTATATTCAAGCGAATATCACAGCACTCGATCACAAACATATTCCTTCGTCTTTGGCATCGATTGCAGTCGAAACGAAAAATCAATCACACTCCGATACCGTGAACACACTACCGGCGTGCGCGTTCCGTTTCCAGTTAGTGCGATTACTAACGCGCGTTACAGCAAAGACTCCGTTTGTACCCCGCACTAATACGTCATGCTTCGTGCAGGGATTCGGTCAAACTGTGACCTACCCCCACCGTGACATCCCTAAATAGTTTTCCAGGCCCTACCTCGGTCCCTTCCCAAAAACGGGGGTGGGGATTTCAGAGTGGGCCTGTTGGAAGTGGGGGTAGTCGTATGAATGGCCACCCGTGGGTGACCCTTTTCACGGCTGAACAACGTCTACCCAGAGAAGACTCGAAAATCTAGCAAATGCTACGCGAACAATTTCAATTTTCCATATTGTCGTAGGAAATCTACAATGCTAATATCTTAATGGCCAAAGATTATTGTTCCAAAAACCGATTCCCGCGTTCATGTCATTCATAAATACACGAGTATGATTCGTTTGCCCGGACGCTAACGGCGATATTTTACTTACCTGATTAGAAATTATTTCCACCGAAATAATAAAGTTGTCCCGAAGCTCGGAAGAGGTAAGTGTACACAATAACTGACGGAGTAGATTATACGTATAAAGTTGACGAACGAATCAACGAGAGGGTAACGGCGCGTGCTAAACCGGAAGAAACGAACGGGAAGTGGGGACCATGTTAAAGAAGCGGCTTATCCGAAAAACTTAACTTCCCGCTAGACGCTAAACGGCTAAACAAACCATCCAAGTTTTTATCCGGTCAACGGACGAAGATACGATGTGTTCGAGAAAAAGATGGAACGATGAGAGTAGGAGAGGCGAGGAGAGGAATGAAAAAGAGAAGAGAGGAGAGGAGAGGAGAGGAGAGGAGAGAATGCACGTTGGTAGGTATGTTTACACGGGGGCATTATGGCGGATAATGTTTGTTATAGGCGTCTATGCTCCACGGCCAGGAGAGGCGAGACTATCCCGACGTTAAAAGGCCAGCCTGGTCGATCCGCTTACGCCGGATGAGGCTCAAATTGAGTGAGAGATAGTGAACTCTCGTGCAACGAGTTGCATGGGCATCACACGTGTCTCGATGTTATGTTAACTTCTGCATACCTGAACCATAGCAATATAGAAAATATCGCGCGATAATTCCCGAGATGATTGCGATACGCGTGCATATTAGGTTGTTTTCGGAAATAAAAATTCAGCCAGGATTTGTTCGCATAAAAGTATCGCGAAATGACAATTGCGTCGCATTAATTTCGAGCTTAAGATTTCACGAAATTTATTGCACAAAGCTCTCGTTAATATTCTGAGTATAAAATCGTCGATTATCAGTAATAGCTAACAATGACACGGAGTAAAATTCATGCACTGTTCCTTTATGGATTTTAATCAAGATATTCCACAATGATGGTTACCAGTAATTTAATACGTCTACAGGAAGTACAGCCAATAAACGCGTAATACGGCAATAGTTTAACAAACTTCAATGAGCAGAGACGTGGCTTGTAACGTGCAGGATTTTTGATAATAAGCTTTCAGATTATAACGCGAAGACGAATATACAATAATTTCTTGTCCAATAAATATCGACAATTAACGAGCGAAAAACAAATTTTATACATGGGTACGCTTCGAAACAAATGTCAGCGATCACGTAGACTTCATTGTTTCCTACCTGTCCAACGGGCATACGATGCCCCAATCAAAGAATTAATAACACTTTACATAGACCCTTTCTTCGCCGCTCATTGTTCTTTTGAAGCCTGAACAGCACAAAAGTATTACGATTTGCGGGGGACCGCGGTCAGTGTCCCAAAAGTACCTCTCTTTGGAAAAACCCAAACGGCTACCTATTCAACGAAACATTGTCTGTTAACGCCCTTCCAAGTATTAACTAACCACGGTAAACATTAGAGGGTGTCGGTGACCAGTCTTCGAGAATTCACATAGCTAATACCTTGTATACCTGAGTATCCGTGACCTCTCAGCATCTGCGACACGCGTTCGAACCTTCTCTCAAGCATTTTTTCCATGAATATCAGTTGATAAATTTGTCACGATTAATGCTCTCGTGATTTCAAACGAGCTTCGCTTACTCGAAAGTAACGTTTTCGCATAATTTCGATAATTTCTTCCGAATTATTTCAATCTCGTTTGAGTTTGAACTTTATTCGAGCCGAATCGAATTACTAGTGGTGCGCATGCCCGTGATACTTCATATTACGACGCCACATAAAAAGTAAAAATACCGTTTAGAAATAAATCGAATGCCACTAGGACAACAAATTAATAAGAGTTAATAAAGAATTACGAAAAGTGTTGACTATGTATGTACACTTTACTACGTTTTAATATTTTTTATACAATTTCTGTTTTCGACATAAACGTTCGAATTACGCGACATATTGGTCACGTTGGCGCCAAAACGTCAGTCGTTGTTCGGCGGTTACTTAACGGGCATCGCGGCGTACAGTTGTCGGGAATTTCATCTTTTAACTGAAATAATTGGCAATCCAATACGTTTCTCGACGCCCGAAGAAACGCCAAGTACCAATGGATACAGTGAAAGTGTTAGTTCCCATAATTTCATCGATGTGTACTAATTACGAGCAAAATTTTGTCGAGGCATAATGGACGAGTCGAATGTAGCCGGCCGGTCAATATCGTAGATCGATTACGAGTAAATATTTATTTATCAGCGCGTTGATTTTGTGCTTTTTGTTCGAGTACCGAGTCCTTAAAAGTGTCGTTAGCAATAACATACGATAATTCGATAATTAGGGGTCATAAATCAAAATCGGGTCGAGTCCATTATGCTACGAAGGGGTGATAGGTGGGGTCCACGATTTTCGAAGCAACAAGATCGAAGATATAAAGATGGCGGCGCGTAAGTGTCAACGTACTCCGAGTCGGTTGAAAGTTTTCGTAAAATTTTCTGACAAGTGTGTGCGATAATATTGTGTGATTTATTGTGTTTTCGTATTTGTGCAAGTGGAATATAAATACAACGTACCGTTGGATATTGGATATTGGATACATTCACATACCCTGTATTGGATTACTAAATCATCGAACGAGTGTTTCGATCGTCGAACGACGCGACGCCATCCTCCGGCAATTCTAGGTAAGTGAACGAAAATATCTAAAAGCGATAAGCGGACGTGTCGCGTTACGGGTCAACAACCGCAAAGGATGCGTACCTACGTAGATATCGTTTCTCGAGAAGTAGCAAAAATCGACGAAAGTTGTAATAACTGTAACATCCGCGGGATGTCTCCACGTACCTTAACGTTAATATCGACGCAGCACTTTTTTAAAGGCTCGATTATGATCGATCCATAATGTAGATATCGACAAATCGAGAGTAATAAGTAAACGTTGAAAGTCGATACAACGAAACGAAATAAAATACTAAAGAAAGAGAGAGAGATGTTACAGCAAGTTTGCGCAAGTCGCGTTAAACACAGGGAAGGGTCGACTAGGTAAAAAATCTATATAAAGGTGAAAAAAGGAAAACCGGATGGGGTGGTTTGCTCTTTCGAGCAAAGCAGAAGAAGAGAGGCGTGTATCGAGTTTGCGCGTTTTATTCCTCCTCCTGTGTTCAGGCCCCGCCCTGATGTTTTCCCTCCTCCAGCTTCCCTATTCGCCCTTCGAGCCCTCCTGGACCACAAGGGTTCATACTTGGCTAACGTCTCGCATCGGAATTTTAGTTCCTAAATGATGCTTGCACCGTCGCGTAATCGAGTAACCCGACGCGATGCGCATGCGCGTTAGTCCCGTCCTTCTCCGTTTTCTTTTCTTTCGCTCAGTCATAACTCGAAAAGAATCGTTACGATAGAAAAACGGTGTCCTAGGGACTTTATTATATGTGGGTTTTCTCGCTGAAAAATCAGCCGGTTCAACGATGGCAATAAAAGGTTATATTACGGTAGCCGGCGTATTCCCCGCAATCGACTTTACCTCGTTTCAGAACTTTTACAACCACGATGATTACGGTAAGAAAACTAATTTCGTAGACACTTTTGGCTCCTATTAGATCTTTTAACACCGTAATAACGATTCTCAGACACAGACTCTCGTCCTATTAGCGAATCGTGAGTCAATTTTCGGTGAATAGTAAAAAAATGATCGTTTTCGAAAATGGAATTATATGATTTCATAACCGTTTAGGATTTCAGAATTTTTCAAATATCGGGAGTTGGAGATTTTTCAACCGTGCGATCTGGAAAAATAACGCACTATTGAGACCATCGAAATTTTTCTCCCCCAAAGTTGTCAAAGTTGGTCGCTCGTCGTTGGTATTGGAATATGAGTTTGCTCGGTACGAAGCATCGTTTCGATTGACAGGAAGGCAGAGGTGAAATTGACGGGCAATAAAATCGTTATTAGTCGGTGAATATCGTTCGCGGGAATGAAGATATTCGTTAACGCTCAATCGGCTTTTATAGTTCTACTATCGGAAGCACCTTGCATCTAGACTCGGTTGTTCGCGATCGTACCCGGCGCTTCATCTACTTCATTACTTTCACTCGAATTCCAATGGCGTTCGTGCAACCGGTTTACGAACACGAGAATTTCTTACTATCGTTTCCAAATATCTTTGCACGTATATATTTTAAATTCCAACGCAGATATCTTTTCGCCAATCGTAGACAATATAAACGTATCTTCTCTTCGGAAATCTAGATCCAAAATAAAGCATGAAAATAATAGAAGTAGCAAATTCGATAATAGCGAGTTTCGTCGGTCAGCGACGGTCAGCGTAAAAAAGAGCCACGACTTTTGTTTCCTTTTGTTCTCGCTTTTGTCGGAACCTAAAATCTTGCCCTCTTCGTTCGGTGTCTTCGCGACAGCGCATAAAGCAGAGTGGTAAATAATAAATGATCCGTGCTGCTGCGTAGACGATTCGCGAATAGAAGGCAACGCACACGAGAGCCGGTAGAACGTTAAATACGGTCACGTATTTACGACACGAGAAGGCTTGTGGGAAAAGAGAGACGAGACCGATCGGTCGCGTCGCATCGCGAGAACCGAACACGGGAAGGGTAAAAACCACGAGAAAGCCACGCGGTAGAAGAGAAGAAGGGGCCCAGGCCTTCCTCGACGAATTTATAGAGGAGAAATTAGGAGGTTTATAGAAGCTGTGCGCGGTAGCTAACCGTAGATCATCATTAGAGGCCCAACTGGGCTGCTATGTGCGGATACATATGTGTGCCGTGCCAGCACATATTTACTGGCCTGCCACGGCACACCGTACCGTGTCCCACCCCACGCCTTCCTTCCCAACCTTCTCTCTTCTCTTCTCTTCTCTTCTCTTCTCTTCTCTTCTCTTCTCTTCTCTTTGCCTCGTTTCGCTTCGACCAAACACCGCTTTTAACCGCGGCTACCTCGTCGATGAGGTTCCATCGCGACGGCAAAATATTTTTCTCTTGGGTACGTTCCGCCATTGCGATCGATCCGCAAACCTTTCTCAAATATATGTATATGTGCACGTTATCGATGAAAAATTTCGGATTAGTCATTTAATAGATTTTTCGAATTTACGTCCCTCGTTACATGGGAACTGAAATTATAATTGTCATTACGGAAAACCGACCGCCTTCGTCGTGTTTGCGAAAGGAAAGCTACGTTTCAAACTGTTGCTTTAGGGTTAACAGGTTATGCACCACGCCCCTGTAACGCCCTCCGTGTCTACTCTTCTTCGCGGACCTCGGTTTCTTCTATAATCGAGAGCTACGAATTTTGAAATTAGAATTAGAATAAATAATAGCGGAATATCGGACAATTGCGTATTCGAATCTCGATGTGCCTAACGCGTAGCGAAATTATGCATCGAGGACGTTAAAAGCTCGTTCGAGTAATAAATTTGTACGTTTTCCAGGGATCCTCTGTCGTCCGATATTACTCTGCTCGTTAACGAGACGCGACAAGAGAATTCGTGTTCTCGCGTGACACGGTAGTCGCGTAGAAACGTTGCCTCGAGGCGTGTTCGGGCCAGAGGTTAGTCTTAATTCTCGAGCGATGATTAACCGAGAAGGAAACAAGTTGCAATTGGTCGTTGTAAAAGCGATGCTCTCGCGTACGTGTAACACATAGATGTAACTGGTCGGCATGGCATGGCAAGGCACGGCAGGGCACGGCACGGTATAGCGCAGCATAGCGCGGCGTAGCGCGGCGGTCCGAGGACGGTCTGCCGCAGAAACAGTTAAATCTCTCGTGGTGGTAGCAAACACCATCAGTGCTAAGCCACAAATCCTGGCTTAAACCGAGCCTATGAATTGAATTGGTTAAAGCCCGCGTTAAACTGGGTTCTCCTCTCCGCTGGCGCGCAGTCACCAAGAAGAGCCTCGCTTCGTCTTTCATTGGTCGTTCGCCACTTTCTATCCTCGTTTCTTTCTCGTTTGTCCGTCAACCTATGCCACGGTACCCCACTGTCCTATCCGCTTCTTCCCTTCTTGGTCCCTGCTCGAGCTACCGCTGCTAATTGGCAAAAGCAAAGATTTTCTCGAGATCTCGTTCAGATTAACGCGACCTACCATGTATACATCTATTTGCTTCCGAATACGCCAGTAAAATATTGTCCGACCAGCTACATCTACCAGAACAAACGCGTTTTCTCCCAATAAGGGTTAAATCTTCTTGCTGACGATCCCTCGAGTATCGTTGCTCCGTTTCAATAGCCGCGGCCCTTTGAGGATCTTTAACCTGCAGCGCTTGGTCGCTGTTATGCGAACCTCGTTTCCAGATACGTCGTTTCAAGGATCGTAAGAATTATCCAGCGATCCGGGAACACTCGACTCGATCCGGAGTCTTCGTCGGGTTACTTTCATCTTCTTCCCTCGCTTCCCAGTTAGTTAGTTACTCTACCGATTAGTTAAATGTAGAGGACAGCGAAACGATTTTGCCGTAGTAGTTGGAAATATAGTTACGCTATAGGACAAAAAGGAAAAAAAGGAAGGTAAAAATATAAGAAAGGCTCGCGTCGAGCCGAAAACGAGAAAGGACGAATCGTGTCGGAAGGGGGATCTAGTGGAGGCAAGTTCCTAAACAAACTGCGTTTACTCGTCGATCATCGAGGCCTGGGTAAACAGATTTTACAGGGACCCGTACAAACGAAACGCCAAATTGTAACAAACTGATCTATAACTAAATTACACGGTCCCCCGTGTATACGCGCGTCTTCGCCCGTGTCCCAGCCTCTCGCTCTCCTCTCTGCAGCTATATAAACACGTCAGCGAGGCATTGTGTCGTTCTCGATGCGAGGATCGAAGTCTCCTATTGTTGCATCCATGGTAGCGCTGAAAACACGACCGTGTCCTGGCCTTTCGTCTTCCACGTTTTACGTTCGTTGTGCTTGCGTGCTCGTGTACGTGGGCATGTAACGTCGGCTAGGCGAATTTCCTTTTCCGGGAGCCTGCGCGACCCACTGTCTCGAGCTTTCTTTCACTGTGAACACAGGTGCTCGCAGACGCGTAGGTGCGAAGAACATCGCAGTGGACACCCGCTGGGCGATCTCACGCTAAATTTCGATTTCGACCCTTTTCGACATTATTGCCGACTACGCCGAGAAAACAAGTTAAACGCTCGATTCGATTACTTCCGTCTGTCTTTCTGTAAGCCGATTCGCGCGATCTTTCTGGATTTTTCCGTACTTTTTTGCAGAAATATTATTTCTCGCCAGAACAAGTTCCTTATAATAACCGATCGTGAACGATGTAAATATTTCAAACTGTCCAGTTAGTTATTAACTATAATAGTTATTCTACATTAATCTATATTATATACGTATTCGAGGAAATAAAGATTTGTAAGCTATTTGTAAAGATATTGTCGAGTTATTACCGACGATTATAAATTATGATTATTTACAATAAGAATCGTAAATTATGATCGATCAATAGATTTGGAAAACGAAGGTACGAACGAATATGCGAAAGCGTGGAAACCAAAGATATCGAGCGAGTAATCCGAAAAACCCGAGCGTAATCTCTCTACGATCCCTGCTATACCACCCCATGAATAGAGGGGTGGTTGGTACGTAGCTTTGAAACCAATGGGAGGATCGAAATCGACGGTATTCGGCAAACGGTTAATCCTTCCTCTACCACCAGGAGAACCCCATTAGGACGTCAATGACTTGCGGTAATTGGCATTCTCTGTTGTTACGTTCGGCCTGGTTGGTGCACATGGTTTTCGCGACGCCGGATAATTTATGAGTAGTCGAAATCCCTTAGCCCGATGACACTTTCGACGAAATTCGTTCGCTAGACAAAACCGAGGCAAACGATGCCACGTATTCTACGCTATCCCTCGTCAAATCGAACTCGATTATGCCGCCGTTCGTTCCCGTTAGTTTTCCTCGAGACAATGCTTTCGGTAACTGTTGCTTCGAAAATTCTATAGAATCGTAGCCGAGCCGCTTCCACGAATCTTCATTTTCCCATTCCAAATTGCCGCGTATTCAATGCTTTATTTACAAAGATAATAAGGTTTCGACGACACAAAGGTAACGTTAAATGGGTTTGAAAGGTTACGCTTTTACGAAAATTACTGCGTAGCTAACATTTTCAGCAGCTACGGTAAACGATAACTAATATCGTGACGTGAAAAACATGACACGATTCGATCACGGGAAAGTATCGTAGCAAAGCTTTTATCGATCAAGTAATCGCAACTGTTAGGAGTTCTGCGATTAAATCGATCACTTAGTTTACAACGATCTGTGATCACGTAATCTGATCGATAACGTAAATTTTTACCGTATCTTTCTGCATTTTTTCTACGTTCGTTCTGTCGTCGAATGTCCGCGACCGAACAGTATGGGACGATCAAGCGAATCCGTCTCGTTTCTCGAGGAGACGGCAGAAGACGAAAGCTGTTCGTTTCGAGATCGAAATTCCTCGAATCGATTAAGATTCCTATGAATGAAAGCTCGGACCGCGAACGATCATAGATAAGAACGGACGAGAAGTGGAGTGACATAGGTTCGACTCGATAATCCGAATAAGTTTACGCTCGTTTAAATGGATTCGTAGGAGAAACGCGGACGGAGTCACCTGATCGAGGGGTGACTCGCCGCCACCTTCAGCAGGAAATATAAATTAATTCGACGCCGTTCTCGGGGTAAAAGTCGTGACGTAGTAAAGAGGGTGGGCATCCATTCGGTTTCCATTCATCGTTCTAGCAGGACTATAAATCGTCGGGTTCATTGTCCAGTTCGACCTTACTTCGTGAGAACCGGACGCGTGGATTCTTTTTCTCGGGTGTATTAATCCTTCGTGCACTTGTTGCGACAAGGCATGACGATGATAGACGAGAGAACATTACAGACTTAAAGGCCGGAATTGTATGTAGGTTCGTCGAATTCAGGAGAATGCGTCGATCGAAAATTAAAGAATTCTTCGACCTTTCGTCTTTGAATCGGAAGAAAGAGAATCGATTACCTAGTATCTACCCGGTAGAGAGTCGAGAGATACGCATAATTCAGCAGCGGATACATCAACGGAGATGTTCGCGGTTCTATTAGCAGATAAAATCTCGGTATTCTATTAACGGCAGGGGTCGGAATCGAGAAAAGAGTATTAGGTAAGTTGGAACCAATAAACGAGTCGTTTGCCAGTGATTAACTACGTAGAGAGATAGAAATCCCGAAGGGGGCGTCGAAGAACCCCATGACCGTACTTCTGGACCGTTTCCAGTCGGCGCAGCGCGGCATGGCGTTTTCTTTCGCTTTCGACGAGCGTGTACACACGTGGCGCGATATACGCCCGAGAGAAAAGGGCCGTTTAATCCCATTGGGAGTGCTAATCTTTGCGCGCAGGAAGCCCCCCGCAAATACCCCATAAATGCTGTACGCTGTACAAAGGGGGCCGCCTGCCACCAACCGTGAAAATAGGCCGCAATGTCAACCCCCGACTCGTCTCCGTATCGCGCTCTGTCGCTCGTCGATTTCATTCTTTACGTTCGTTACCGTAACAGACACGATGATTTTCTCGCAAATATCGTTTTACGCGAATGCGCGACTCTGGTAAAACAACAAAGTCGGGGGAAGTAAAACGGGGAGGTGACGGGTCACGTTCGAATCGTTAAAAGCTCGTCTTGAAAACGTCCAAGGATCTACCTGACCGAATGGTTACATGTCGAACGCGAACAGGTAGTCGCGAGAACGAGACCAAACTGAAAAGTTTTAGTGAAGGATGCACAGGTCCACCCTCCTGAAACTTTTCGACTTTTTTCCCTTCTTCTTCTCCTTCTATTTTTCACGATAGTTTTATGAGAGGACGGAAGTCGAAGGCTGTCACGGTAGAGCAAAGAGCAGGGTCCTTCTAAGCAATCGTGTTCCACGGACGAGGCGTGTCTCGAGTCTTTTAACCGTTTGACACCGGCGACACGTAGAATACATTCTGCGGGCGTCCCTCGTGCACGCAGATTCCATCTCGAGCGTCAACCTGTCCGGAGCGTCTCGTTTCTTCAAAGCCGATGGGGAACTAGCCTCCTGGATGCTTCAACGTTTCTCGGGGAGGGAGAGGGACGAGTCTTTTTCACTTTCTAATCTTACTCGAGCTCGATGCAGTATGATCGATACGTACAGCGCTAATTGCGCAAACCGTAGAAGCGAACGTTGCCAATTGCTGCGATCTGCTCCACCTATTAAAAGTCGTTACCTGTTTCGCTAATCTATAATTAGAAAACGACTCTTATATTTATGGGCATGCCTTAAACTTTAGTGAGACGAAAAAACGATGTTAGATGGTTGAACGTGAGTATTCCGTGCGAAAAAATCGAACGATTTCGTCGTAAATGTCGAACGATGGTCGTTGAACATTTTTCAAAGAGTATCGAGAAAATGATCGAAAGTTTGCTGTAGGTAGGAAAAGCGTTGAAAAGAGCGTGCTCTTTCTCGCGGAATCCTCGGAACAAACCGGCCGAGATTACGAAGGTTTTGCGGTTCCTTTAGTGGGAAAACGATGTAAACTCGAAGGGAGATCCAATCTAGAAGAGCTCGCGTCCCTTGACGAACGACGCCTGTGGTGCTACTTAGCTCCCTCTTCCTCCTCTCGAAGGACACACTATTCCCTTTTCCCCCTCGCAGATGAAACCAATGCACCTTTTTGTGCTTTGCATCGCTTAACGCTTCGACGAACGTTTTCACGTCCTGCTATTTTCACGAAAACGCGGACAGAAACGACCGCAACGATGGGCGTGCTGCCCGCACGAGTTCGAAAAGTTTCTTTTCGGAAAACACGCCTCGGTAAAATACTCTCTAGTACGATCGTGTTTCTTCGAGCTTCTACATTCTACATCCTAGATATTTTTAAGAATATCCGATATAAGAATAATCTAGGAATGGACATTGGAATTGGTTCGCTTCCTTCTTAACGTTCGCGGAACGGGTCAGCTTAACTCTTACTCGATTACCAACTAAATTCGCGAAACTCGCATCGCTATAGTTAGTTAGACGGATCTCTATTCGTGGTCGATCGTCGAAAGCAATCCTACTATCGTTTAGGTTCTCGCTAGACCAACAAGTTCTCGGTTGAACACTTGATCTGCCCGTCCCGGCTGTAAAACGTCGTGGTTTTATTAACCACGTAAAAACGTAGATCCGCACGCGATTGGACGTTCGTAAAGACGATGGCGCGTACGCGTTTTCTGTACGATGTCATCGCCGATGATCGAACGCGTAGATAAATCGCTTACCAATTAACGATCCTGTTCTCGTTTTCGAGTTTATTTCGCCACGGGAACTATTCGAAATTTCGCTCGGTGCTCGGCAGATGTTCCATAGACAGGGTCCGATTCTAATCGCGAGTCGTCCCGTTTCGTACCATTCGTTTTATCGTCGCGTTTACCGCGACCAGATAGGCTAGAAACGTTCGCTGTCCGGTTTGTCGTTTAATCTAGCTTGGCTAGTCGACAAATGTTGGTCCGCGCGATCGAAGTGACGCGGAAAAAACGAGTCGTCCGCTCGTTCGACGAATACGAGAGAGAAAAAAGGATAACGATCGTAACGGATGCGTTCCATAATTACAAGTGAACGATATTTTAACACAGGCGCGGTGTTGGCCTAACGCGAAGCCGTAAAGATCTTGATTTATTTCACCGGCACCGGAGCAGTATTACCGAGTCGTTTAATTAAACGGACCACCGATGAACGCGTGACTCCTTTATTAGCTCGTCCTATCGATCCGGTAGCTGGAGAACGTCCGACACCGTTAGGTTTGCTCCTCTCGGGGTCTTTGGTGCATCGGGCTGCATTTGAAAAGCTAAAGATACAATGCGCAGCCACTCCCAGTGAAAACGAGTCGTAATGGCTGGGGGCGTAGTGTTTTGCGCCGACCGTTTAACCCTTTTAACGGTACATTCCATTAGCGAGCGAATTTTTACTCTTTAACGTGTCAAATTATCTAGTACGATTAAACGCGCTAAATAACGGCCGAATCGATAAGAAAAGTTTCGAATGTCTGTTTTGCTTCGTAGCGAGCGTAATTTTTCTTACGAATTCATTATTTTCGGAAACATAGTTGTAAATATCGAACCCTTAATCGCTCGATTCGATGCAAGGAAAAAAGAAAAAAGCTGGAAATACTCGTTGCCGGTTGCTTCTTGTTCTTTCTTTCGTTCTTGTCTCGTGGTCGCGAGAAACGTTGGACCAGGTTTCCACTCTTTTCTTTCGATCTGTTCGCTCCGTTAATGCTCCTCGTATTTCCTCTGGTCGAAGCCACCGCCTCCGCTTCTGCTCCAACCTCGTTTCAGCTCTCCTCTCGTCGGGTTTCGGAGGATGCTTTTAGAAGGCATTAGACGGGGTGCTCACGGTTCGTCGCCCATAGTCGCTTTGCATTAAGGATCCACGCAATGTGCTCGACACGATCTCTCCACCTCGTTTTCTTGCGCTTCGTTTCTCTCTGTTCCCTTTTTTTTTCTTTCGGTGCCGTTGATAGACATCTGGCGAAGAAATCGCGATATAATTCGTACTCGGCGACGAGTCGAATCGTAAGGGGAAACGAGTTTAACGCGCGAACGCGCCGGAAACAACCGCGAACGATTAATTTTTCCGCGAGACGTTCCTTCTTTCTTCGATTCTACCGTTCGACGAAGGGATTACGAGACAACGGTACGGTGATTCGCACGCTAATGGAACATGGAATAAGTTTCGAAGAGAACTCGAGTACTTTCATCTTGACTCTATACAACCTCGGGAATTAACTCCTTAACACGTCGGCTGGCAACCGCGTCGCTCGAACTTATTAACCCGTGCACCTCGGACTTTTGTCAGTTGTCAACTTCTATAAATATAGAAATATAAATATATACGACACACGTTTGCGATAAGTTGGCACGTTTAACCGAGTTAAAACCGAAGCCGGCCAAAGCGAAAAGATAGCCTTAAAGTACAGTGGAAATAAAGTGATCGCAAAGTCGGTTTAAAACGTTTCGCCGAAAAACATCCAATTCCAACTTAAAATAGTTTACGTTAACTTCGTCGTTCTGCGAAATATACGATTTCCGAAAGATTTATAAGACGGTTGGACGAAAAGTAGAGGAAGAGGATACGATAATTGTCGATAAAGCGTAAAAAAGGAGGATGCACGCGTTAAAGGGTTAAGGTCGACGAGTTCGGTGGAGGCGAAGGGTCAAGGCCATCGGCATGAACACGATCAACGAAGAAGAGACGTATTCGCGAAAGAAACGCGAAAAGGACGCGAAAGAGACGCGAAAGGCAAATCGGTGGCACAATCCTTAATTAAGGGATGAGGCACCCGGTGGCCCGAGTCACAAACCACGCTCGTAAATTCTTCGGCAAACGCATCGAAAAAAGTAAAAAGTTGACTGGACGATGCGGTGAAACGAAGAGGGCTGGCCGAAATAAAAAGGAGAGCGAAGAGGAACGAAGGTGGCGACGATGATTCCAACAAACTGTACAGTCCTCGTAGGAAATCGTTCTATCTGTTCGTCTTCTCTCGCCTCGCCTCGCCTCGCCTCGCCTTACAGCTCTCGAAAATTAACGTAAACGTAAATCACTTTTCAGCCGTCCGCTATTCCGGAATTCCAACCACAAAAACTACCTGTCCGTCGAAACTAATAATGCCGCGTTTCGCTTCGAACCGAGAACTCGCTCGATTATCTTCCTCCACGACACTGTTCGCGGCCAATCGAATCGCGTGCTTCGAAATTTGCAAGTTATGCGACGCGACTCCCTGTGCTTACGCGAGAATCGAGATATCACGAACAAAAAGGGACGTTGAAACAAACATTTCTTCTCGCCACGATTTTTGACGCTGCGAAATTTAACAACCCGCCAGAAAGTATTTTTGCAAATAGTTTAACCGCTTTGCTGTCGATAGCGTGTACATGTGACGCACCGTCCGTTGCCAGAACCAAATTACCGACAGAAATAGTGTTTCGCGGAATTTATGACCCTCGTTCGATCTAACAGAACATTATTCATGAAACTATATTCGATACGACCGTAAGAGTGGGATCGACGTTTTAATAACAGAATTAGCCGTAATCGATAAAATATGCAACGGGACTACTTAATATTATTTTTTTATACCGAGGTCAACGAATACTTGCGTCATCCATGGCAGATGTCGATACATTCGATTTGACATTGGCGGTGTTATCCGTTGATCGGGTATTAGTAGTTTTAACGATCGCGGCAAAGGATATCTATAACGTGTAAACACTATTTTATCTTTCTTAGAACGAAATAGCAAATAGGACTAATGGGACGATCGAACTAGGACATTCGTTTGCGAGTTACGCTCGGAACTCTTAATTAATTCCACGTATTTTATAAAATCCTACGAACGTACAACGAACATTCGCGTAACTTTACGCCTAAAAAATTGTAAAATTTCTCGCTCGTGGCTCTGTATACTTAACGCGATTCATCGAATGAAATTCGTTTGGAAATGATCGCAGGTAGTAGAAAGAGAACATAATAAAATAAAGATAGATCGCAGGTAAAAGAATAATCGGTATATCGACCTGCAAAAAGTTCGAGTAATCTCCCGTTCGATAAGTCGATCAAGAACCGTGGTTGGTCATTCGAGTTGTTATGGTGTTGGCTGTACCCCGTGCAGCATCCCGCTTCTATATATAGATGTGGGACAAACGCGCACACCCATAAAGGATATCCAACGTGAGCGAGGAACGAGCCTTGAGCATATCATGGTAGGAACGGAATATGGGATGGCATGGGAGATGACACATGGTCTGGCCGCCGGTTGCGTTGTGTGTCCCGTATCGCCGACCAAAGCGTCGCGTCGGACCGAGAGAAGCATGCTCGCTTCGGTAGAACGAACAAGGAAGCTTCTATAGGAGCACCGGACAGAGGCCATGGTCAGAGAAATCGAGAGAAAAAGAGAGAAGAAGAGGCCGGTTAACTCTCTGCCACAAGCCGCCGGCGCGAGAGCACAGTAGCGGCAAATACCCATAAATATAAAATATGTCCCTTCTTTTCACCCTTTTGCACGCACACTAGCTTACTCGCGTAATATATCGATATAGCTGGGTACACGCACTCACCGATGCGAAAGGTTCCTCCTTCTTATCTCTCTCTCTCCTTATTTCTCTCTTTTCCTCCCCTTTTTTCATTTCTCAGGATGTTTTCTTCGTTGTCGCGTACGCGCGGCTATCCACCTCAACACCTTTGTGTACGACATTCCTTGAATCTTCTCTCTTTCTTCTTATCATTCTCTGTATCCACACTTTTTTTCTTTTCCGTCTCTTTCTTATTTACGTTTGATACGAGTTGCTTCTCCCTTCTTCGTTCCCTCTATCGTCACTCTATCGCTTGATACACGCAATCCGTGACTGTTGCAGCGGAGAAGCGTGGAAGAAAGGATTCCCCGCGGTTTTTACAATCCGCCGGGCATGATTACGATTAGTTGCCTCGGGAAGGATGCTTTCGGTAGCGAGTTCGGTTTCATCGCTGCGGTCGTGGTCGGGTTCGTTCCTGGTTTGGTTACCGGTATCGGTTAATCGCACGAAATTCGTTTCAACTACGCGACCCTCTAACTTTTAACAGCCTATCGAATTTCTCTCTTACGCTCGTTCATCGCCGAAATTTCTTCACGATTTATGACTCGTCAACGTCACGGACCAACCCCCGTCATCTAGCAATTTCGTTAAATATTACGAAAGCGTATCTAGACGAGCCAATCTTAATCGAGTATTAACTCGAGTACATAAACGCGAAGGCTACATACTCTCTCTAAGGATAGAGGATCGTTTTCAACAGCGATTACGATAGCACCTTTCAAGGTCCCAACGAAACACGATCCTATTAACCATTCCGTACTACTATCAACTTTATTATCCCACGGTATCAAACGGCGGAACATTCGATAATCTGTACCGCGTACATCTCAACGATTGCGTTTCGGTATTTTATCGAACGAACAACATTCTTTCTCGTTGGATCAGCGTTGCCATTGTTTTATTGGTTCATCAAGATTCAGAGGAAGAGAACATAGAGTTGATTTCGATACGTGGAGGCAATTTAACAGGTTACAGTGACGCGTCTCGTTTTGTTGTTGTCGTCGTTGTTAGTGCGCGTGTTTCTATGCGTGTATAAGGTCGAAATAAGCGGAGACTAGCTCGTGAGAGGAGAAGAAGCGGTCGAAGGACGAAGAGCGGAGAAGCGGAACGACAACGAAACCCGTTCTCATTATTATATTCATATTCAGAGCCGCGCGATGTGGCAAACCCTTCCTCCTCCTCCTCCGCCTCCTTCTCTGTTCACCTCTTTCTCTATCGTTATACGTTTTTTTACCTTCGTCTCTGTCCGTTCGAGCGCATCTCGACAGCGTAGAACGGTATAGATATAGCGGTATAAAAATCTCTATAAAAAGTTGAAAAGTGCCGCCGCCGGAGTTGAGGGGCGACAATGGATGAAATATGCCGCTCCGTTCGACCCTACTGGAAGCCTTAAGGTGCCGGGACACCTCCTTACACCTGCACAAGCCTCCATATAGCGCCTTATTATAAACCGACCGGGACGAGAACCGACACGGACAGAATCCATAGAACGATCCACGAAATCTTTGCTCGAATTATTTCGACTCGCGATCGTTTCTCCGCTCGTTCTTCCGCGCCGACTTGCTCGCGTATCTAATCGACGTTTTAACCTTTCGTACGACGTAGCTATCGCGCGTTCACCCCGCTTCGAAACAGCGTAATCTTCGAATAATACCTTTTAATCGTAACGAGCTCCGCAATTTGCCGATTCGAATCGAAAAAGATTTTATTTCGCGAATCCAGTTCTGCTACGAGTTCGGAATAACGGAAGCGAACGTCCAGGTGTTTGTCGAAACAAGCAATTCCGCTTGGCACCTTTTGCGGGATAACCCGAACCCCTGGCGAGCTTCAACGAAACCACTAATTGGTCTAGCGGAAGAAACGTGGCGGGGATAGCGTGCAGGAAGCGAAAACTGTCGACGACAGTTCGTTGCGAACCAAGAGAGGGTGGAGTTTAGTCTCGGAAAGCGTACGGCTGTTTTTCGAGACGACAATGAGGCTGATTATTAGCCGAACCGGGGGGTCTCTGCTTCGACTACGAACCCGTGCTGTTTCGTAGTACGCAGACTCGACCAACGCGTATACCTAGCTCGCTGCACCTATGCACGACCTAGGATCATCGCAGGATATAGCCATCGTTGTCCTTTCATCGTCGACCGAAGCGAGAAACAACCCAAATCCATTTACAAACCTTTCGAATACAGGTGCCTCGTCCGTCGAAACGATCTACTTGGCGAGTCTGGAGATTCTTCGGTTGTTCTACTTGCCGAAAAGATTTCGAGTCCCGAGGAAAGATCGCGCGTGGCCACGACGCCTTCCAGATCTAACGTGATCGAATAATTATTCTCAAAGAGTACTGGATACTACTTTTAACAAGTTTCGTGTTCGATTCGTCGAAATCGAATTATTCGCGAAAGAAAACTTTCCATTCCGATGGAGACGAGTTCGCGGCACTTTTTTTATAGTTTCTACTTTATCGAGTATCACGATTACATCAATGAAAATATACACGCGTGCCATATCGCATTCTTGATGCAGACTATAGGCCAAGATGTCATCGCTTGTAAATCATCAGCCACCGACGGCCGACTTAATTTATGATCGCTTTACGAAGCAACGACAGGTTAAAAAGACGATTCCCCTCACGCTACCAGTTCTTCCAGAAATCTTAGCGAAATCCACGAAAACCGCGCGATTTGTCCTTTTTCATTGAAACGCGATACCTGAAAAGATCCTGTAAAATTAGAGAAATTTTCAATTCACGCGAGGAGATAGACGTTAGCCCAAAAATATTTTCCCTCTCGTTTACGTCGCGATACTTTACGCTTTCTTTCGTAATTACTCGATATTCTTCGAGCTATCCGTATCTAACTTTGACTCGACGCGAATGTCACTCCGTACTAAATCGTTCGGTGAAACCTCAGACGATAGGTGGCGACCACCGTTTTAGGGGATGTCGCTGTTCGATCGGGCACTGCTTTCCACAGAAATGTCGTGAGGCACGTATCTCGTATCGCGTCCGTCGGACGCGGACGGTCTGGCAGGTTCGTCGCTGACTCACTCGACTCGCTCGAAAACGAGACCGAGATCGCAGCTGGTTCTAGACGAAGGCAACACGGAACGGTCAGGTCGAACCTGACCCCATCCTGGCCGTTACCGTTTCTGAGTGACGTCTTCATGTCTGGCTCTGCGGGGCATTCCTCGTTCTCATTGTCCGTTTGTCCGTCAGTTCGTTCGGTACCTGGACATGGGACGTATATCGGCAAACCCCCCGTCGTCGGCCACTTCTCGCCACGAAAAACTTGACCAAGCTCGCCAAGTGTCCCGTAAAAAGGACGAGAAAACCGCAAAAATAATCAACTGGATACCCATAACATCGCATACCCACGCGTCGCGATACACCACTCCTTTTAACCGTCTCAGTCGACGAAGCACAAAATTACAAACATTTTTTCAAATCTCGTTAACTTCGAATATAGCCGTTAGATATTCTGATCCTTTCTGTACGATTAACAGATGAATTTCAGAAGCGATAAATTGCAATTTTACCGCGAACAAATTGAAAAATTGAAAACTATCGAACTCTATCGCTTTAATGTACTCGAAAAGAATTTTGGCCGACTAAAAAAGTAATCGAAATTTTCACGAACGAAAATGAAATTTAAATGATCTTGACGCATCGTACAAGAGCAACGCCGACGAAAGGATAAGTTGAAAAAAAAAGAAAATTTCGACGATGAAAGGTTGATATAGAAGCACGATCCTCCGTGTAGAAAAAATGATTACAGAGATTGATGCGTTTCACGCGCGGTACGCTCTGCGTTTTCTACGAGCGGTGGCTGTCTTTATCGAAAAAAAGACGCGTACTTTTCATAACGATTAGCGGAGATGACGTTGCGTTATTCGGATAAATAAGTACGATGGTTTACCGGTGCTTCACACGGAGCGTTCGTCTCGTTCCGAAAGAAGGGGCAGACTGTTGGCTCGTGAATGGACTCCGATAAGTGTTAAAAACGCGCGGAGAAGGAGCGAAGGGCAATTTCGTTAATTGGCCGCAATTAACAGAACGAGCCCACGTTTCGCTACCGCGATTCGTTTAGGATGGACGAAAAGATCTCGTTTAGTCCACGCGAACCGTTTCTATCGTTCCGTTATTTTAATCGGCCGACAGACCTACGGTTACTATTAGGCGTTGATATTTTAGAATCGCGAGTAATAAGTATATCGGAATCGACGATCGTTCGCGTCGAAATAAATTATATTCACGGAACTTGGAAATTTTCACTCGGACTCGAACCGAAGTTCATCAAATAGATTATCGGCAACAAGTTCTATACGATATACCGTGTTCCTTGCATTTTTTTGCCATTCGAGTTAATCCTAGAGCATTCGATTAATAGAAAAATCGCGAGGCAACGCGTACGTTATTGGTAGAAAAATAACGCGGAAAAGGATTCTTAAAGTTATTACGGTGTTCTTCAACGATGGACAGATAATTCAACGAAATGATAAGACAAGGGGTTGGCCTGCCTCGGCACTCGAACGATAAGCATCTAATTTCAGCGCACCGAATTGCCATAAAATTCACAAAGCAAGGAATTTGGCTTAGTAATAGCGTTAATGATTATTAGAACGCCTACTGACCGCTAAAAATGATATTTTATTAGAAAAATGGAACGTAACGGGTTTCTTTGATTGGGCCCAAACCCGTTGTTAGGGCGTGTCACGCCTCGAGGCAAAGCTATACCCAATTTTGCATAATAAATACCTTACATCTTACAAATTAAATCGCGCCTCCTAATCAATTTATGAATTTAATGTTCGACTAACGCTTTTACGCGACTACGAGGTAATTGTAGCGCGTATTTGTTCGCGATCATTCTTAAACGATAGTATTTACAGCGCTCGAACGAAATTGGAAGCTTGCATCGTAGTAAACGTATAATTTTCGCGTATTAATCCAACGAGGAAAACATACTAGTAAATGTTGGTTCACGTATTTCTGACAATTTATAATGGCCCGATCGACGGAATATTATCAAACACGATTCGTCCTCGATCTTACGATAGTCTATACGCGCGAGCGTACAAATATTTACAAGATGTTTAAGCGCGGCTGATCACCGCGTATCTCGCTACTCGTCTTGCAACAATTTTTCGGCAAATTTTCAAATTTCCGGCGCTTTTTGAAGGCACGTTTTTAAAAAGTATAAAAGTATCTATTTCTGATCCTTTACGGACGATCGACGCGCGTACGAGGTTCCAACGAATATCGTACAAGAGCTGCAAGTGTAGCTTCTATAATTTTTCGGAGAAAATAAATATCATTGATTTCGACTTGAACGAAGAATGGAGAGAAGGGTTAAACATTCGCCGCAGTAGAAGCGGTCGTACAGGACACGGCTCGCTACGATCGCGATTCGGAGTCGTTGTATTAATTTTGCATGAAATTTTCTCGAATTATATTGTACCCGTAACAGTGTCGACCACGCGAAAACGGGAAAAATGAAAACGGAGAATATCGGATGAGGATATTTCGAGCCGATCCCTTACCTGTTCGCTCCCTGTTAGCCGTTCTTTCTTCTCCGCTACTGGTATCCGGCCGTGGTGCTCGTTGCGTGGTTAATTGGCAAACGGTGGCGCAGCTTCCGGAACTCGTCTGGCGGTCGTTCACTCGCGAGTCGACAGTTAGTTGGCGGAGAAAAATCCCAGTCGTGTCACACGCGATACGCGCGTAAATGGTAGGTCGAATAGGGCCAGATCGGTTCGCGCTACCCCGGTTAACTGACGCGAGAAAAGGGGATCTGCCGTCTCGATTCGAAGCGTGATGGTCTCGACGACGCGACGCGGCGCGGCGCGGCACGTCGCGGCACAGCGCGGCACGACACGTCGAGACGAGACGCGGCGCGGCGAGGCGAGACCGGATATCGTTCCGCGAAACTCACTTTGGCCACAGATGCTTAGGTATCTCGCGAGCGATATCTCGGATACTCTGTCGGCGGCGGACTCTTCTCTCTCTCTCGGCGACGCCGATGACGACGGACGACGGCCGTTGCTTCCTGGTACCGCCACTCGATAGCGCTGCCTTCGTCCTCCCGACTCGTCCTCCTACCTTCTTCTGCTCCCCACCCTCGACGAGCGCACGCAACGCACACACCAGCAAACCCCTGATCCCCAGGATGCTCTCGAGTCGGTACGAGTATTCCTCGATTTCGCGCTCCTACTTTCCACCCATCGCGTTTCCTCTCCTCCTCGAACCAAGGAACACACGCGAAGTATCCTAGGGAGCGACGTTGCTCGAGAAAGAAGGAAGAATTTCAACCACGTAGGGTATATTTCCCAGCCCTCTTAGGGAGAACAACCTCGCCTGTCCTTTTCGCGCGAACACCGACGCGATAGCAGCTGGACGAAGCTTTGGTGGGAGAAGAACGAGAGAGAGACGGCAGGAATAGGTGTGCGGACTACTGGCCCGTCCTCCGACTCGGTTTCTCTTGCCCCTCTTCTACTTCCCTTGGAACACTGGCAAGGAATTTTAACGATGACGTTACACGGACTCTCGGATAATAAAAATGAACGTTTGCCCGTATCGAAGAAAGACGAGGACGATTCTGGAACAGCTCCGATTTTCGAGAACGTTTCGTTACTCCCACACTCGAGCGTGGCTCCGCTGGATTTCTTGCTCTTCTTTCGCCCTCTGGCTGAACCTTCCGGAAGAGGGAGAAACGATCTTCTGTTTTACTTCCGACTTTGCTACCGACTGTATTTCGCGTAGCTCAGTAAGTCGACGAGGACCACCACTACCACCACCACCACTGCCACCACTACGGAGATCCTTCGAACCGATCTCGCGTCCCGAAATTTTTCGGAATTTCGGGGAAACACTAAACGCCGTCGTGCTCGGAGCCTGTTCGCCGGTCGCCTCGTTCGTTCTACGCCCCACCACTCCTGTTTCGGTTTTAAAGGAACACGCGAGCGCGGTATCCTTCCCTCCGGTGCACCCACACACGTTCCGAAGGTCACACCGTGTGTGCAGCCGGAAGACAAAGAGGGGAAACTGGCGCGCAGCCTCCGCATGGACCAAAATGGCCGGTCGAGCGTGGACCGATTGGCGGGAGGAAAACGAAAGGGGCGTGGTGAACGTACGCCACCTACCTTCCGACCGGTCGCCGATAAAAATAAAGAGATACCCAGCGAACGGAGTGGGGAGGTAACGGCGGAGGGGGATCGAAGAGAAATATACGGAACAGAAGGGAGAACGAGAGTGCAGCGGGGTGCGCGTTGCTTGCATTCGTTACGCGTTTTCGAAGGGGAGAACGATTATGGAGGGGAAACCGAGAATGCCTAGAGTGGGGGAAAGGAGTTTTTTATCCTTTTTTTTTTTTATTATTATTTTATAGATCCCTTCCCCGTCTCTCGCCTCGCCGTCACCGTCATCGTTTCGATGTTCCACGCTCTCTACCGACGAACGTATTTGCGAGAACGTATGTGTCGCGCGTAATGTACCGTGGACGGAGTACGTGTAGGTAAGAGAACGCCGGACGAGAGGGGGAGTAGGTTGGTGAGCGCGAAACGAGCGCGAACCTAGCTCGGTGATCGTCATTAAGAGAGATGCTAATTGGAGGTAAAGCATGGCCGAGTCGACTGCTCGCCTCACTATATTTGCTCTCAAATTTAGAGCAATATTTTTTCCGTTTATATCGAGTTTGCGTGTCTATCGTTGGATGATCGCTCTTTTCTCGGTACTCGGAGCTAGGCGTCGAGTACGTTTTAAAACCAATTCACCGATATATGCATTTTCTACTTGGAACTCTACTTGCTTTTCGAATCGTTTATCCGATTAATCCGGCAAGATAACGATAACCGAGCGTTAACGTAATATAGCGTAAGTAAATTTTATCGTAAATTTCCCTTCTTCGCTGTTTCGTATTTTTATTTATTCTTTTGGTGGAAATCGCGCACGGTTAGTCTGTACGAGTTTATCCGATAGCTTAGAAAGCCAACTACCGAAACCGACCCAACTCCGTTTCCTTACCGATGTTGTTGTCGACACCGTAACTTAGGTAGATCGAGGACAGCCGTGTCGCGTGGCTCTGTTCACGATTTCCCGAAGAAACTACAACTAACCCTATTCTCCTTGTAATCGAGACAACTCATCCGCGAGTAATTTTATTCGAATACATTGTTCCATGGGCCAAGGATCAAAATGTCCCTGCACATCCAACCGAGCGTCTGCCAGCGACGATATTCCTTCTGTCGGGTGTCCGTCTCGTGGACAGAAGCAGCCGACGGTTGTTTGTTTGTTTGTTTGTATATACTGCTAACAGCCGGGGTGCGGCTGGTTGGTTGCATTGGTACAGTGAAAAGGAACAGAGGGAGGTAGATGGGTATATCGTGTTCTATTCTATGGGCACACGGTTCGTACACGATGCCGTGCGTGCGGTTGAAGGGAAGCACCGCGTTACCAGCCTGAAATTCGAATGTCAGCCAAGAAAGAAATGTCACAATATTCCGCGTGTCTGCGACCGAGGCCTGCTCGCTTTCCATGTCCATCTTCTTTTTCCCTCTCTCTAATCGAGTCCTCTCGCTCCATCGCTCGATGCTCCCTGTTTTTCGAGAACGAGGGACACCGCTATTCATTTTCATAGGAAGTGTTTACGCGATGGATAGCAGACAGAAGGAACGACCGCGGATACAAATAACCGTGTAACATACGGACAAAAATAACGTCGAATAAAGAACGATCGCGGCCAATAACTAATTTCGCGTATTAGAGAACATACTGGGACGTAATAGGGGGATGGGAAAAGACTCTCGAAAAATGTTTGATAAGATCTTATATGGATCTACGTTATTCGCGGGTAAAAGTTCGATTACCATGTTCGTAAATTAACTTGATCATAATCAGGTTCCAAGCAACGCTTTGGAAATCGAAAGATCGATATCGCAGCAAAGAATCGCGAATTATATTATCGAGCTTTAACGCGAATAACTAACTCGTTTCTTTAAACGGCGAGTAATATTAGAATTCTATGGGGCGATAAATTTAGACGTTCGCTCGACGACCTCCCAATTTGCCAGCCTCTTCTCCGAGTTGACGCGTGAATCGACGTATCCTGTCTCGTTGACCAAGAAATCCTTTCGGCATCTGCGCGAGCTAGGCCTAGTCGTTGTTCGTCTGCGCCTTTTCTGAAAAAAGCGTGTCCTGCCGGGACACGAGGTTGCCTCCGCGTCGTGCCACACCGAGCCACGCTGAACCGTAATCCGACGTCCGAATGTTTGACAGAATAATTTTCACGTTAGCAGGCTGCATTATGCTCCTTTATGCTCGCGCCTAGCCCTACGTATTGTCGCCGAAATAAGCCGTATCCCACACCGTACGGCCCCCTCGGCTTTTATGCGCTTTTGCGCGTATACCGTGACCTCACAAAAACCGAGGAACCCCGTCGTATATAGCTGCCACTCGACCAGCAATGGAGAAAGAGCAAGAAAGAATACAAGATTAGAGGAGCCTAGCCGAATCACCTCCGGTAGCATCGTGTTCTTGCTTTACCTTTTTCTCGCGCTTCGACCTATTATTACCTACCAATTATCGAACGTAGCTTTATGGCTATACTCGGTATCACGAGACAACGAGCGATAAAGTTGATCGAACGAAGATGGTAAAACTAGTTAACCCCGCAGGAATCCAGCAAGGATCGGGCTCCCCGTCACTCGACACCGAATCGGACAGAATCTGTCAAAAATCTGTCACCCGGCCACAATGGCTCGACTCTCTCCCTCTAGATTTTACCTACACGGTGAAATCAGACCGGTGCGGCGCGACACGGCACGACGACGAGCAAAGCAAAGCCAAGGAATGTAAGTAGGAGGACCCTTGCCACCTATATTTGACACCTTTCAGTCCAATAAAATAAAATGGTTCGCTGGAATGTGGTCTCCGGTTCGAGGCAGAAGTGCCGTTTCCACGCCAGACGCGTAATGTCCTTCTCTCACCGGCAATCCTCTCCGTTCGACCGACTTCCCTCCAAAGCCGAGGATAATATCTCGAATCTTTGATAAGGGTTAGCCCTAACCTCCTCGTTCCACATTTTCTTCCTCGAATTCGAACGCGTGTCCCTTCGTTTCTCTCGTTTCTGTCGTTTCTCTCGTTTCTGTCGTTCACCATCGTGCAACGACAAAAAAAAAGATTCATCCTTTCGAGCGCGTATCTACCTCGTAAACGTTCGTGTTATCGAAACAAAGTTAACGATAACCCGTGATACGTTTAGAAAGCTGTCGCGTTACGAGTTGGTCAACCGTGACCCGTAGTACCCGGTTCAAGCATTGTCCTTTCTATGTATCGCACCGATATACCACATCTCGCCTATTGATTCTTCACGGAACTCGCAATAGTTTCTCCTACTCTATTATTCTCCTATTGTTATTATTCCGACGATAAATCGTACACTATGTTCTTCGACTACGGTTAGATTCAGCCTTAACGAGACCGATTCGAAGAGACTGCGAATTCGGATGAGAATAGAACGCTTCGATTCGAAGCGATTCCAACTTCTTAATTCGCTTAAAAGAAACGTTACGGTCGCTACAAGTCTCGAGGGGTACAAAATTTACGCGTTCGATAGACCCTCGACAGAACCTCGTATTCGATTTGGAAATTCCGATTTCCATTTGATAGCATCCACGGCTATTGTTTCGGTTTTTATAAACCGAGAACACGAATAATATCGATGAATTTATTTAATTTTTACAAAACGCGGGAGTTTGCTCGCTCGCCAACGCTGACGATAGTATCGTACGCGGATTTATTTACCGTTTCGAATATCCGAATTGAAGCAATTTCCCTGAAGGGAACAAAGCTGAAACGCGTACCTACGAACATTTACCAAGCGGGTGATACTACTTTTACGATCGACCTGTGTCGCGGATTTTTCGAGGCGAACAGGACGAGTGACTCGACGGAAATACTCGACCCTTTGCATTTACGTTCGTCCTAATCCGATAGGCATCGTTCCTTCCAGATGTTTAGAAGAGCTGTTTGTATCGAGATGCGTGGGACTGATATATAATCTAGTCAATTTGACACCCTCATCGAGGGACTAATGGGTGCTTTCAACTCGGGAACGAACCAGTTATACGCGGAGCTTTCCTTCGACGAACGAGGATACTTTCTTGGTCCTGGTTGAGTCGACCAGATGCTTATCGGCTATTTGTTCGTTAACGGACCGTGGTGTTATTGGTAACGTCGTTTAATCGTTAACAGTACTAACTCGTCTCGTCGACTGGTTGAATCTTTTTAACAGAGTTATGAACACAATATCTGAAAATTGAACGAGCCACGTTTCTTCTCATGAATTCAGCTTTTCCTTTTCTTGGTTCGTTATCAGCGCCGTTGGGACCGAATGTAACGGTACTTCGGTGTATTTCTTCGGTGGCAGGAATCTGAAACGTTACGTACGCGTGTAATTTCACCGATTTCCGAACAATTTAACCCTTTCCGGTCAGAGGTATAATCTACTTCTCGAGAAAATCTTGTCACCGTATCGTCCGAATTTTATCTATTACCTCAATTTTATCGATCGTGTCACAGATTTTTTTTCTTCCTGGTCACTCGACCAAAAAGGGTTCATTTAGATATCGATACTTTTGCTACGTACCTCTGAATGATGGGCGGAAAATGATTTTTGTCGACATCCTTCAAGTCTGGAACACCAGTTAGGAAACTAACTATCGTTCCGACTACCATCACTACCAGAAAACCCAACAGGGTGTAATACATGAACGATACGGCAAACAGAGCGAAAGGTTTATCCTCGTTAGTCGGCGTAGGATCCGTACCGATCGTTGTTTGATTAACGTTACTTTTTACGTTTAAACATTCTTCGGTCGAGGTAGGAAGAGGCGGATACACCAATCGTTTGAGAGCCATGTTCACTTGAGCGCCAACGATCACCCAAACCATCAACCCCATGGATAGCAATCCACCGGCTATAGCTCCTTTCGACGTAGCCCATGGCACGATCATCCCCAATGTAAAAATACCTAACATTGCTCCGGCCGTAACACCGTGAAGCGTCAGGGAAAGTTGGAATATATCGCCCAAAAATGCTACCAGGAAAACTAAAGATAGGCAAAGTATGCCCATGACCACCACGATCAACTGAAAATCATTAAATCCTTCAGTTTGATTTTTATACGGAATATCTGTTCGCGTTGGGTTTCAATCGATACAAGGTATTTATGGCTTCGTACGAACCTATGGTAAAATAAGTTTCGCTAAAGAAACGCGATTAAAATCGAATGAAATCGTTGAAACTGGCTACGAACTATGGACAACTGTAGCTGGCAATTTATAATTTCTGCCAATTACTTTCGTACCTTCATGATATTCGCTGCTCTCGCCTCTTTGTTCTCGGTATCCGGTAACCAAGGATCGATGAAATCTTCGTACATTGTACCAGCGACTGTGTTTAAAATAGCGCTCATCGTCGAGAGACCAGCGCTAACCAGACCGGCTAGAAAAAGGCCAGGAAGTCCTGGAATATGTTTGGCAACGTCCAACACGTAATACGGAAGTAGTTGATCGCTTCTCGAAATTACCTACAGGTCAATTAATCCATTAAGATTCGATCGGAACGCGAATTTCAACCATTCGCGGTCCACTTATAGTTACTTTATGTACGATTAAACTTCAATTGAAAAAAAAAAAACAAAACAAATTCAGTAGGAAATCTTGACAACTAAATTAACGAATAATTCGAGTCTTCTGTAACTTTCCCATCGTTCCTAAGCCATTTTCCCTCATCGTTCGTTGAAAGTTTCAACGAGAAGAAAAATTTCTAAGACAATTTCGTTTATCGAAAGCGATTCGCCGTGATATTCAAATAATTTGATGGATAAACAGACCGCGAAGGGTTAATCTCGTAAAGAAAGAGAAAAAGGAGAGGACGTACGTGCGTGCTTATTGGGTCGCATTTATGATACCTGGCGTACATTATAAGTCCAGTCAGCACCGATATCCACTTAATGGCTACTAAGCATACTCCCATAAACGCTATTGCCCTGAAACAACGGACGAAATAGACTGGTTATCGATTATCGTTGATTCTGAACGTTGATAACCATTTACGCTCACTTGTATGCTTCTTTAAGATTCGGTACGGACAGAAATCGTTGCATGGACACTTGGCTGATACCGAGACCGGTCATCCACGTCATCGTCATTCCGACCGCCATACCCCAGAAAGAATTTCTGGCAAAAATGCTAGGATCCATGCTAAAACGAACGAAAAAGCAGATATTCCCAATATGTTATTTCTTTCCATATTCTTGTACTTTCTTTTTTATTTTGCTCCGTAACAATGGCAGTATCGTAAGTTACTGCCATGCTAATTGAAAATAATCTGAACCATAGAAAGTCGATAAGCTTTCGTACTTCCAAAAGACAATTCTGCTACCCTCTTCTGCTATCCTCCAAGTTTCGGAGAAGCCGCCCACAGCGATAGTACCGAGAATGAACACGGCAAACAGACTTCCCAGTGTCACGGTCATTTGAACTGTATCCGCCCACACGACAGCTTTTAGACCTCCCTAAATATGTTTAAACAAAGACTTCGTTTTAACTTCGATCTATAAATAACATTTAGAATTGAACTGTTTCGCAATGCTACCGAGACGGCAAATATTGACATTATTTATTCGATCAGAAACGTAGCCGTATCTGATACGGTACACGATAAGACGGATTAATAAAGAAACTAGGGATTAGTTAGTTAAAATTGTTAGTATAATAACCATCCACGATATTCGGTCACTTCGTTTATCCTATTCTCGTTGTATCGCTAAATGAAATTCCTAAAGATGAAATCATTCATCGAGAATGCACGTATTCGAAAGGTTGAATGTTAAGTTAAATCAATCTAATCATTAGTTACGTCCGTAACTAGCAACTTTACATCCTGCCGCGATCGATACAGTCCTCGATGGGATACACGAGCGCAAACAATTATCGTAATTATATTTTTCATTCATAATCCTTCCGCGCGTTATCGAATAGGTGCTCGTATTTGATAACCCGACAGACATTCGCAATGATGTTTGTAAACATCGATAATCGAACGGCAAAGATAGCTATCGCAGATTTGTAACATTAGTAATCGCCGATAAGTGCTATTTCTCAAAGTACAATCGGTTCGTGTACGAGAAGAATTTTGTTCGGAGATTGTGTCCGAATTCATCGATGAGTATCGACAATGTCGATGATGAATTAAAAGGCGTTTCACTTACTATAGTGGTGTAAAATATACACACGATACCGATGACCGGAGTAATCAGGTGTAGATTGATCCCTGTGGCCTGTGAAAATGCCAAAGCAGGCACATAGATGATCAAAGGTACGTAAATGATCAACGAAAAGGTGTAGAGGAACGAGGCGAAGGTCCTGACCGACCTCGTGAATCTCATCTCTAAGTATTCGAAGGTACTGGTCAATTGCAATTGATAAAAGACCGGCACATAGATAATGGAGATGAGGCCGCACGATATCACAGCCGTAAAAATACACGCGGCATACTGTGTGCCGTATTGATACACCTCGACTGGTACGGCCAGCAACGAAACAGCTGATACGTGACTGAAAATTCATTGAAAAACAAAAAACAATTACGTTATGCTCGGAAACAATTCGATCGCTTTGAAATTTCAAAGACTGCCCAGTGAAATTTTCATACGTGATCGTATCATTGATCCATATTATCTAGCGTTTCTCATCGAACGTGTTCAATTTCTTTCTCTCGGCAGTCCTGATCGCTTTCGTCGATGTGTCCGTACGTTTTTCTTTTAAATAACGCTTTCAAAGAATACACCTTACCTGGCAACTAAGCTCATGCTAACCGGAAACCAGGACATTGTTTTCCCTCCGAGCAAGTACTCGGTAGTGTTATCCTGTTTCTTACTGAAACAGCCAAAGTAAATCCCTATGAGGACACTGATCCCCAACAGACCACTGAAAAGGGTGTAATCGGTCCATCCGAAAGTAAGTCGCTTCAATTCTTGTCCAAGTAAATCAGATCCTGTTTCGTTCTCGGCCATTCTACAAATTCAATGGAATCGAAAATTAAAACATCGAGAGAACGCTTTGTTTCCTCGCTCGTGATGACTGTCGTCGACAAAATTGATCCGCGACCAACGAACTGTTCCGTTTTACTATTTTTATTCGTTTCATTATTTTCTTCTTTCCTTTATTTACGTTGCGATAAAACTTGTCGCGACAAACGAAACGATAGTATCTACTCGACTCGTAACGAACAATTAAATTATTCTCTCTTCGACAAGTATATTCAATTACCGTTCGAACGTCTTGACGGAAAATTAGGAAATAGAAGCAGTCAAATATTTACAGTACCCACGTGTCGATTTCTCCTTTTTTCAGGTATTTAGAATGACATTAAACTCGCGACGAACACGATCGCTATCCTCTAACGCAGTATTCAATGATCGTCGATGTTGCTCGACGTGCAGAAAATAAAAACTAAAACACTCACTTGTTGATCTGTCTGTCTTTAGTCGCGTTATCGCGCTCTCATCGACAAGTATAATCGATAATCCGAAAATCTCACGATCTTAATAGTTGAACAAGATTTCAATCTGAACGTCGGTCGCTGATTCGAGCCAATTCGATTCGATCGTAATAAGATAGTAACGAGTTGGAAAAGTACTCGACTGGATCTACATTCTTACTGACAACGATGACGTTCAATTCTGATGCTATATGTTTAACCAATGTTGTACGAAACATCAAGGCTAATTTATGATGGGAAGATAAAGTGTTCCGTCTTTCGCAATGTTTCGCAAATAGTTAAGTATCCTTAAAAACCAACTCGAACCTTGAATTTTATTCGGTAACCAACGTCGCCGACGCCTTGTTTGCCGGGAAGAATTTCAGAGGTGTATACAGAACAACGAATCGCTGTCCCAACGAATAGAATAGACACGAAGATACCAGTAATAAATTATTTTGGACGTTGATCAAACATCGCTCGCGTCTAGAACGACTCAGCAAACGATATAACGCGCCAGCGAAAGAGCAAGAACAACAATTTGTAACAACTTATATATGTATACATGTATATATATATATATATATATATATATTTCTTTTCTTCTCTTTTCCTTTTACAATATTATCTTATGGACTGTATAAATCTCAAGACATTCCGTACAACAGCCACTCCGTTAATTGCTGCATCTTTTGTTGTCTCTCCGTGTCGCTACAATTGCCTAAAAGATCGTCCAATGTTTTCTTTTCTTCAGGATCCAATTCTTCGAAAGGGTTCAATGGTTTGGTAACCATACTTGGAAGCGTTACGTCGTAGTAGAGATAGATCTGTGAACATTTGTTTCGGATGCACGTTAACTTATCGTTCGAGAATTTTTCTTCATTTCTTTCGGTTATTAAACTATCACCACGTGCCAAGTCGGCACGCGTTGTATAACCGTACGATCAAAGAAGAAAACTTCTTACCGACACGGTATATCATCAATGTCAAGAATTTTCCGTTTCTACTCTATCGGTGGCAATATAACGGTATTCACCGCGGTATTAATATTTCCGATAAACGAAATATTACCTTATTGTTGAAGGTGTTGTACACGAGGCAAGGCGTCGAAACTCCAGGCGTGACGTTGTAATTACCGGTGCAGAACGCTCTGACCGGCTCTTCGAATTGAAAACGTACGCTGTTTCGTTTCTGATCCAAAATATAAGTTTGCCCGTCCCAAGCGCAAGCAATTATCTCGTCGGTTCCGTCACCGGTTACGTCTAATCGACATAAAGCGAATATCTGATGAGCTACTTGCATGGACCTAAAGAAAACGTATGGAACGTACAAGATGTAAACGAAAAAAACAAACCAGGTAGAAGTATACGTGCGAGATCGATAAAAATTTACGAGTATTTTACCACAAAATGATTTCGTCTTTGACCAACATTATCGTGCCGTCCAACGTAGCAAGAGCATAAGGTTTTCCTTGCGACGATGAATCTTCCTCGACGTTCGCCTCACAATCCGCTCTATCTTTCGATTTGAAACTCTCTATATTATTATTGTCGTTCATGTCTTCGGGAGAAAAGTCTTTGTACATGGGTAATAAGGAATCTTTTTCCGGTTTCTCGTCGTAATCGCCAAGAATCACGTTGCCACCCAAAATATTCCCATCAACTTCATCCGTACCGAGAGATTCGGTGCATTGGAAAAGTTTGCTCGTTCGTTCCCCTGTCGCGTCCGAGAAGTTATCTTTACGCAACTCCGACCGTGAATCGTTCGTAGCGGATTTTACGTTTCTTCCGCGTTCATGTTCGCTCGAAACCTCTTGTTTCTCTACCGTAGATTCTAAATCTCCTATGATTTCTGTTGAAATATTTTGATTACGCATTCGCGATATTCCCAGAGTTTGATAATCCACGCAACTCGCCGCCGTTTCGTTATTTGTTCGATGAATTCCGTCTTCCGAGTGACAATCTTCGGCGTTACATTTAATTCGCATGAACGTTCCACCGGGTTGAGCAACTAACAATGTTGGCGTTCCATCAGCCATGTGCTAAATGAAAATAAAACGTCAATTATTACGGGATACTCGAATTCGTTTACGGTTTCTTTAGATCCACTGTACCTGCAACGTGACTGTTCCTATCTGATTGGCACATTCCCACTTGTTCAATCCGACTAACTTTCCTCTTCCTAACTCTAGATTGCTGGACCATCTGTAAGATCTAACTACGCGATCGGTTAAACCAAGTATCATCTCATTTGCGCCATCCTTATCCACGTCTGCTACCAAAACCACTTTTGTGTTCGTTGGAATTCTTTGTACGTGCACGCATTCCATTTTACCGGACAGCTCATTGATCTCGTTAGTGCCATCGATTTGATCCGAACTTGGGGAACTGGTCGTATTAACGTCTGCCATTAAATCCATGCTTGTAAAGTCTATCGTATTCATCGAATAATCGAAATAATCGAAATAATCGAAGAAATTTTTGAACTTACTGCTCTTAATATTTTCGTGATCGATAGTTTCCTTAGTTGACTGCTGCGCGAAAGTTGTATTACTGATACTAGGATTAACGGATCTTGGACTATAGAAAATATGTGCCCAACCATCTCCGCAAATTACAACTAACGCATTTCGTCCATAATTAAAAATATCTCCTACCGCTACGCTAGTGACGAGACCTAAGCCAGGTATTTTTTGCCATAACTCGGACCCCTGTGATATAATGATTTCAAATATATATTCAGTATGTACGAAAAGATTTATATGTAAACTGTTAGGAAACCTAAAGCGTAATATTTACTTTGAAAATATAAAGTTCTCCCTCTGCCGTACCAACGACTAATTCGTTATCTCCGTCATTATCAACGTCTCCTATTGTTAATCCGTGTCTACACACGGTGCCAGGTAAATCCCACTGTAGCCTCTTAACAAAACTCACAGCCCTCATATTGTCCGCGTTAACGTTTGCGTTTATCCACCCGGAACTTTTACCGAATTTAATGGAAAATTGTGATTTAACATAGAAGGATAGAGATACTGCCAACGGCTAGGTGGCCATACTATAGATGTAGCTTTCGCGGTTATCAGCGCCGTAGAAACTGGTCCAAATGTATTAGAATCCATGGACCTTCCAATATGATCTCCTTCTACCCAACAATGACCTTCTGGAACCTGCCAAATAAATAGCATTAGAATTTGTACAACGGTGCAAGAAACAATTAACTTTTCAGAATTTTCCAGCTGTAAATACCTGAAGAATAGTTGTTTTATACCCATGGGTGCGCACAATGTCTCCAGAAAGACCCACTACTCGTTTAATTAAAATCTGATTCGGAGACTTTGGAGATCTTACGGTAACTATCTCGCCGCGTTGAATATCTTGAGTACGAACTGCGCGACGATTTAAAAAAACGTAATCTGGATTCTTCTCGTCCGGATTTAAGGTTGGTTGCATAGAAACACCTTCTACTTTGGCTATATAACCAATCTTGTCCAAGAAGGTAATCCCAGTAGGAATGCCTATAAGGATACCAGCGAAAAACTGCCGTACTTTCATCTATCGCATTTATATCCTAAAAATAATAACCAAATCATTTATTGGAAATAATGTATGAAATTATATATCCTATAATTCTACTATATATTTAACATTCTAAATCGCGTGATTTCACGATAAAAAACGAAATTACACAGTAATTTTCTATAAATCGAAAATTTTAAAGGTTAATGTATTTATATATATCAGTCGTTGAATTGAAAAGGTATTTAATACCTGATTATTTCTTCTTTCTTATTTTTCCTATATAGTACAGATCAAATTAAGATCCGAGTTGGTTAATACTAAAGAAAAACCATATTTACTGTTTATTAAACTGGTAACCAAAAATTGAGGTTATAAAGAAAATTATGAGTAAAGTGTTTAGACTTGCAGCAACTGTTGTTATTATTCAACACGCGCTTATATAATACCAACTGTTTTCCACCAACAATCCTGAAAGCAGCAATTCGTGTAACTAGATTTGAAATGTATATCTCGATGAATCAATTGAAAATATCAATTTGTAATAATATCATTTATTTCTTTGATAACAACGTTGATAGTAACTATGGCGCTAAAATAGATAATCTAAAATAGTTTATTTTTTTTCTTAGATGGATCTTTATATGTATGTATACGTTTATTCGTGAATCAGATACGATTACAAATGCTCTATCCCAACAATAATAATTATATTTTAATAAAAGTTTATCGTCATAATAATGCTTTGGGTATTATTAAATTAATATTGAAATTATATTACGCGATACAGGATATAACTAGTCGTTCTCTCAAGGCTATAATATAACGAATTGGTACTACAACGTTTTGCGTTTTCCTATTACTGTTTAGTAATGTTTTACAAAAAATGCGGCAGCCTTATGCAACTGACATATTTGCATAATTGATTTGAAACAAATATTTTAACAAAATATTTTAAATTAAATTATTTTAATTTATGCACGAATAACCAGAACATTACCTGCATTTTTTTTATTAGTATTTTATTATTAACTCTTTCTATATAGATATTATGTAACAATACTAACAATTTTAACTGATACTGATTATGAAGAAATGAATACTGTGAACATTAATAATATCGTTACCGTTATCATGGAAGATCATGCAATTAAATAAATTGTATGCTTTCCGTATAATAGTATTTTCAATTTCAACTTGCATTTTAATTTTTCTCATTTTTTACAATAAGAAACATCACTCTATATTATACAGAAAATAACAAGAGTTTTTGCACTTGCATTCGATATAGAATCGCACTAATTAAACATAGGTATGAAAATGACAATGCTGCGTACTACATGACTTTATAAACTACAACGTTATAAAATCTTCGTTCAAACATAACTGCAATACTGCCATATACAACGCGATATAAAATTCGTAAATAAAAAAACCGAACAAAATGGTTATGTTGATGACGTAATAAAAAAAAGTACTAAGTAGCATCAAACTGATAAAACTGGTATGTGCAGAAGCATATAGATCAGTGCTTGCCAATCGGTATACCTGATACAGAATCAGAATCAGATTAGAATTGCGTAGCGTTTAATTGTATTGTATCTATTGACTGTACTAGAATTCTGTGGTCTTCATTGCACAATGACGTTATCGGACATATGCGCGAAGCACTGCCTCTTGTTTGGCCCCACTGATTAATAAATTTCTGATTCTATTAAATATAGGATACAACTGGCAATAACATGATCATGCATTAAATTCGAGTCTTGTGAACTTATCAAGTGTTTGGTAGTGCTTAACCAACATTCTGTACCATTTGTAATTACTTTGACCAATTATGCTGTTATTTCTGCTTTTTATCGTTCCATCAGTTTTAAAGATTGGTAAACACTGATTTAATTAAACGTTAGTTTATCATCTCAGTTTTATTTTTTGCTGAACTGTCTTTTCATTATAAGGCAACCCGTTTGTCTCCAGTCTCTTCTATTTCACCATTTTCACTCCCCGCAATTCGTTGTTCGTATAGTGGTTATTTTTTACTCTTTTCTTCTTCCACTTCTTTCTTTGTTTCTTTTACATTTCATTTCTATATCATGCAATATCAATTAAACACGCTTCTCGTTGACACGTTTAACAGAAAATTTTACACGCTTTTTATATGCTTCTTCCATCATCATCTTCTTTGTTACTTTCGTCCTCATCGTATTCTTCTTCTTCTTCTTCTTCTTCTTCGTCTTCTTCTTCTTCTTCTTCTTCTTCGTCTTCTTCTTCTTCTTCTTCTTCTTCTTCTTCTTCTTCTTCTTCTTCAACTTCTTCTTCTTCTACTTCTACTTCTACTTCTTCTTCTTCTAATATCTCCAGCCCTTCCACTACCTGCGCCTTCTCCACCGCCACCGCCACCTCCTCCTCCTCCTCTTCCTCCTCCTCCTCCTCCTCCTCCTCCTCCTCCTCCTCCTCCTCCTTCTCCTCCTCCTCCTCCTCCTCCTCTACTTCTTCTTCTTCTTCAGTCTCTCTATCTTGTATTTCTTCCGTTTCTTTGCCATCAATTATTTCAACATTTGGCACTATTTTCCGGTTTTCCACATTTAAAATTGTGACATCTTCTGCCTCCAGTAAATCTTGATTTTCTTCTTCATATTCCTAAGTTAATAGCAAAATAGTTAATCTTCGACATAATTCAGTGATTTTAGTGTTTAAATTATAGTAAGGAAAATTGATAGATTGTATGTATTTATGAACGTGTAATAATTGTATAACAATAGATTCTAACTGTAATAATTAAATGCGGTAACTAATTCCATCGCCATTAAATAGATTCAATTAGTTTAAATAAACAAATGTTATTCACTGATATTGTTAAAAAAATTAGATTAATAGTAGGTTAATATAATATAAGTGATAAGAATTTGTTGCAATAAGAAGAATGTAAAATGTGTAATGTATGCGTTTTGGTATAAAATTAGTAGATCAATAAAAATAAATACAATGCATAATATAAATTAGATGTTAATGTTTAAAACAAATCACAGAATCCAAATGACTATTATTTGCACGATAGCATATTGGTATTGAGCTTACACGGACAATTAAGTAGAGAAGCTGTTTTTGCGGTTCATATAATTCTCGTGATTTGTCATTTTCATGTTAAGTAATCTGTACAGAAGCAAACAATTAAATGAATGAAAGAATCACCAAATAAAACAAGGCTCCGCAGATTCATTTGATTCTGTTGGTAATTCTAATATTTTCTTACAGCTGCATTTTGGTCGAGACTGATGAGGGAAAGGGTCATTTTGCCTGAAAGTACAACAGGTGCTTCCACGTCCTCTTCGGGCTTTTGTGCCTGTGTTTCTGAATCTGTTACAAGTAATTCGCACTGTGGTGGAAGTGCACCTTCTAAATATATTGGCACTGGCGGTGTTTTCTCCCTTTCAACGTGACTAAAATAATGCAATTAATGCTCTTAGAAATCTTGCGTTAACGAGCTTACACTTTTGATAATGTTTCTATTACCTAGGTGAAATAGGTATTATAGGAGTAGTAGGTCTACTACCTTTACCCTCACAACTAGCTGTCATTTCCATACCCATGACTTTAACGGTCGGTGAATGTTCTATATTTTCTATTTCTTCGTCTGTGTTACTATAATCAGCCTGGGCAACAGCATCGTTCTGTAAATTAAATTATTTAAATGAACTACCGCTCGCGCTACTTTCTTTAAAAAATAGTTACACGATTACAAGATTATAACATAAAATAAATATTATAATATATATTACTTTTAACTGATACTACAGCATGATGGTTAATATTCGTAAATTAATAAAAACTTAACGTTTTTTATTTCTATTAGGAGTACAATATAGCATTTATATAAAAATCATGCAACTTCCAGATAAAACATCAAAAGCATCGTGCTAATTTACTTTAACGAAAAGAAGGTCACAATGCTAAAAAAAAATATATAAAAATAATCGAATTTCCTTTTCGATTAGAACGATTAATAAGTTTCAATTATCATGCATTCAAATTTAGTTGACTTTAAGAAAAGACTTGGAAACATTTACTGCGGTTGAAATTTATAATTCTTGAATGTTAGATTTTGATGCATGTTGCATGTTTAACACGTGGTTATTATAGGATTAAATCCCTAATATCATGATGAATGAGTATTTTTAACGGGACAAATTTAATTTTGATGAAAGAATAAAAATTTAATACAAATAATTTCTCACAAACTCTGGTTACTCTGGTTAACAAATCTTTGAGGCAAAGAATATACCTTAAACGAGCGATCGACCCCTGCCAAGCCTTTGGACTTTGGAGGCCCATCTACTATTTAAATATAAAATTAAGAACTATAAAATTCTATTACTTAATATACTTAATGACTTAAATGCTTTGAACGAGTATTTCACTCAGCTAAAATATGAGTATGCACTTATCATCAAGATGGATGTATAAAAATTTGTAAATAGTTTAAAAATGGTTATACAAAAGCATCGATATATAGAAAAAGCAAAATAGAAGACCTTGTAGTAAAAATATAATATGTACATAATGTACGTTGGGAGAAGGTAAAATTTTTAAACGCAATCAGAACACAACAACGTGCATATATCTAAGGACTAATAAACTGAAAATGTAAATTGTTTCATAATTAGTCTAGTAAACCTTGAGTTCTTGTTGTGAGCTTGGACTATGCATAACTGAACGTGATATGTTGCCCATCTGAACAACAATTCTTTCCATGGCTGCTTCCGTCTCGACCAAACGTCGTCTCAGTTGATCTATCTCTATGTCTCCTGCCGCTTCTTGTGTTCCAGCATGTACAACATTACCAAACGAATTCAGAGAAAATACACGAGTACTTACAATACTTGTAATTTTAGTCTAACATTGTTTTAGTTAAATTCATGGTATAAATACGTGTGTGTTCTAATTGTGCAAACCTTGCATCATGCAACACCATTTAAAAATCTGATTAGATACTCAAAAAAACATGTACCTTATCTTTCGCTATTTCTTTAAAGGAACTAGCTTTCAAGGAAAACACTGCATTAATGATAAAGTAAATCAAGTGTCGTCGATAACTGTTTAAAAACTGAAAGAACTTACGATCTTTTAGCTCCTCTATGGTAGGTGTAGGCCTATCAGGTGACGATGATCTTTCCCTTTGATAATGCATCGTGCCCCCGGTCATTGCACTGGCAAAAGCTTCGGGACTAAATACCATCTTTCGGAACTCCTTTTCTGCTGCAACTCCTGGATACTCTGAAATGATTTCACTATCCGAATTTTTTTTTAGAACCTAATAAAATAAAACATAAGTTCATGGTACAATTTGTGGTAAATAAGTTGATAATAATTTTAAAATATTGTTTATAAAACATATTCTACAAATTACCTTAACAATTGTATACAAAAAGAACAGTACAATGCCTAAGGTATACAATGGCATAATGATTCCCATGGTACCATTTCCTTTTGGTGCAGAAACAACGTGTCCTGCACCACCCAAAGGTGGTCTCATTTTTGGCACAACGTGATCGGGTCTGTCTGTTACTTTGGGTACAATGTGAGAGGAAGGTATAGCTCTACCACGCTCTCTCAACGCAGGATGCAAACCTCCTGCATGAGGCGGTGTACGTCGTTCTTGTCTAAGAGTACCTAAAAGAAACATGAATACAGTGTTGCAGAAATAAAATGATTTTAAACAATTTATTACATTCATTATTATATTAGTATTAAACTACATGGTTAGTTACTATATACTAATATTGTTAGTATATAGCTCTTCCATATAACAAGAAAAATTACTACACGGATAGATGCAACTGTAACTATAGGTCAAACTTATTCCCATCTACTCGTTGCTAGTTATACTTGCTCTTTTGGCAACTTGCCAACTGAAAGAGATAATTTGAATCTGCTTTCCATATATAATCGGTAAAATTGATAAATCCAAAATTATATTTTAAATTTAAAAAAAATGATTAATTCAATGGTATTAATAAACATTTAAATACAACTGAAAATAGATAAGTACATTAACGGCAGAAAAAAGCTGCATGTATTATGTGCTGTTAGTGAGTACTGTTAACAGTTTTGATCAAAACTTTTTGTGATTCTTACTGTGAGGCATTAAAATATGATATCTTATCAGATGCGGTATTCCTAGTTGAGAAAGAGGTATACCAAAATACATTTTGAGGCATAAGGAACTATTAAATGATCTGATTTCTTCCAAAACTTGTTTATAAGACTTTCCCAAACGTTCCCTTTCGGCAAGAAAAGTAGACAGATCTATGCCACATCTTGCTAAAATTTCTTCTTTACATAGACTTGCACTTTGTGGAGTCAATTTTACTGTTCTTAAAGCATCTCTTACACGTGGATCAATCTGATGATGTTTTAATATGTTCTGACATATTTCGTACACAATATCGGCAGCAGTCACATCGCTTTCAAATATTACGTCACAGCATGCTAATAAATATTTAAGAACACAATTGAATGATTACAAAAAGATACTAAAATATATTCTACGAACCTAAATAGTTAATTGAAAACATTAAAAACTAAAATTATAAAAGAAGAAAGCTATTATAATCTTCCGTGAGGTCATTATCAATGTATTTTAATACATTGATAAATTGTCACTCATCCTTTTTTATTTTAAACATCTGAAGGATTATTAATTTGATACGTGTATTAAAATCTTACCAGAACTATCGGATGTATGATGTGGAGTGACAGATGCTGTGAGCATAGGATAGAAAATTTTCGGCCACAAAACCGCGAAGCACCCTGCCACAATGGCTAGAATAAAAATCGTTTTTCTTGGGCCAAAATCCGTTATTTCAGCCATATTCGAAAATTTGTCGTTCGTATAACGTTCGTAATTTCGATAAAAGGTAAATTAGTCGTGGATCTTCCACTACCACGTTCAAGGATCGCGAACGGATGGAAGACACAGCGCACTGTCGTCTGCTATTTCTGTCATGGGACAGGGCTGTACCTATCCGCTTTTGTTCCTAAAATATTTTCCCTTAATGTTCGTTAAAATTTTAAACACGTTTTTATAATTAAATTTTTGATCAATCAATTTTTGAACATAACATCCTTGTAACTTGCTTGAATCTAAGATTGTAGCATAACTTTCGTATAAAATGAATAAGTTATGAAAATATGAAAAATTAACGCGAGCACAAATGTATTTAAAAATCCATAATGTTTTATATTTAGACGATGACTAATTTGTAATAATAATTCTGACATAGCATAGTACTCAAATATTACATAATGTTGAAATAATTTGATCAAGTTTCTCCATTCTTGCCTGGGATTAATGTGGTACTTGTTACAAGAATAAGCCAAAAAGCTGGCCAAAAATAGCAGGTTTTGGCAATGTCATACAGGCAAAGCAAAAAGATCTTGTTTGATAGGTAAAATGATAAAAATATGTACAACTCGAGACTATGGAACTTGCTTGCATTTATTTACATCATACATTAACAATGATAACAATGATAAAGATAAGAAAATGATAGCTTACAATATCCTAAAATTGGTGCTGACCTATGGATATTCTCAATTCATACAATTTATTCTGGGCCACCTCTCTGAAAAAAGGAAATTCATTGCGATATAAAATTCGTTTAAAAAATGAAATTAAGAAATCATGCATTTATTTACAGGGCTAGTGTGAGGCTAATTCGAGGATTTAAGTATACTATGTCTTCACGAAAAGTTTGCGTAAATTTTGCGAGACTCGATGCACGATATCACGTATGAATATTTATAAAGTTTATAAGCGTTTCCAGTTCGAAATGTTTTAAGCTTGAAACGCGTCAATCTTAAAACGTTTCGAGCCCCACACAATTTTTAAACCCAACCCTACAAACGTTCGTACCTGCCTTGTTTATTTATACGCATAAATATGTACAAAAAGTTTCATTAAATCGAACGAACGGTAATAAAACAATAGTATACTTACATTAATATATGCAATTTCTTTTTCATCAATGGGTCGTCTTTGAAATCGTGGAGGTAAATGAATATCATCTATAATTGGTAAAACGGTTACATTTGGCCCCGTTGCACCGACACTTCGTTGTGATGTCGGCCCTGCTTGCGTAGACTGAACATTTGTCCCCTCAGGAATTGCTAACCAATAACAAAAATTTTAGTCAAGTTAAACGCATTTAGTGATTATATCTGATATTACCTCTGCTAATTCCTCCCTTACGAAATTTAATCAAAGGAACGTGCGGTTTTACCACCTATAGAAATGTTATTTGTGTAAATGACATAATTATTATTTGCATGTGTGGACACACGGTATATGTTTCTTACAATTATACCGATGCACTGACCTTCCAACCTTTACTTGCCATCATAATTTTTCTTAAAATTGTATGTTATGCAAAGAGGCAATGTTACTTGCGACAGTACGTATGTATCTTCTTTCGTTCACTTTAATGCTGTAAGTAGATGGCGTGTTTTGACATACTTTATCGGAGTACAAAATATTTAACGCAAACATTTAACGCGTGCAAAGTTCCATTAACTGCTTGTGCAATGCGATTGCCAAAAATGGCATCGCATGTACCAATATTTAATGTTGAACTTTTTTATTTAATTTTTTTTAGAAACTTTGTTGAAATCGAATATAAAAGAAAACATAACTGCACGAGTTTAAAGTGTGCGAAGTCTAAAGTAATTGAACTGGAAAATCATGATCAACAGCGAATATGCATACGTATTTAATAGTTTACTTGTAACAATTACAGTAACCATGACAATTATTTACTTTTTGCAATTAACTCTATCATTAGATCAATGTAACACTACAACTACTAAAGAGTTAGGAGGATGGCAGTAATAAAAATATACACACGTATTTATATATATGTATAATAGTAAATTGTATTTTATTGTAAACTTAACTTAATTCCAAAATATTTATTATCTAGAACAAAATTTTGTACTATAAATTAAGTAGGGTTTGTATGATACAAGAAATGAAAATGAGAATGTTTGACGATACCACATAAAACGTGGCTACTTTGGCAGTCTTTCAATAACTACAATGACATTAATGTTTACTTCGTATTCAGATCTTAAACTTAGTCTACTTCTTCCATTCGTGAAGCATCTTCCGTGTCTCCTTCAAGGGGAGGTACATCTTCTGTATTTTGTTCCTCTGGTGCAGGTTCTTCTTCGTCGATACCAAGTCCCAGCTTGATCATTCTATAAATTCTTGCAGCATGAACCTGAGGTTCATCCAACGTAAAACCTGAGGAAAGAAGGGCTGTTTCGAACAGCAAGATTACTAAGTCCTTTACTGCTTTATCGCTCTTGTCAACCTCTGCTTTTTGACGAAGAGTTTCAATAATAGCATGATCTGGATTGATTTCAAGATGCTTTTTAGCAGCCATGTAGCCCATAGTAGATGTATCTCTAAGAGCTTGAGCTTTCATGATTCTTTCCATGTTGGCTGTCCAGCCATACTGCGAGGTAACTATACAGCATGGAGAATCTACCAAACGATTAGATACTACAACTTTTTCTACTTTGTTATCGAGAATGTTCTTCATTACTTTGCACAAGTTTTCAAACTTGGCTTTATCTTCTTCTCTCTTTTTCTTCTCCTCCTCGTCTTCAGGGAGTTCCAATCCTTCTTTGGTTACGGATACTAACTGCTTGCCATCAAACTCTTTCATTTGTTGTACTACGTATTCATCGATAGGTTCTGTCATGTATACAACTTCGAAACCACGTTTCTTCACACGTTCAACGAAGGAACTGTTTGCAACTTGTTCTTTGTTCTCTCCAGTGATGAAGTAAATGTGTTTCTGATTTTCCTTCATTCTGCCTACGTAATCCTTGAGAGAGCAAGCTTCGTCACCAGAAGCAGAAGTATGATATCTCAAAAGGTCTGACAACTTGCTACGATTAGTACTATCCTCGTGAATACCTAATTTAATATTTTTACTAAATTGTTCATAGAATTTCTTATAGTTATCTTTATCTTCTGTAAGTTCTTCAAATAATTCTAAACATTTCTTAACAAGATTCTTACGAATAACCTTCAAGATTTTATTTTGTTGAAGCATTTCACGAGAAATGTTAAGAGGAAGGTCTTCACTGTCAACTACACCTTTCATGAAATTCAAATATTCTGGTATTAATTCTTCACAATTGTCCATAATGAATACCCTTCGTACATAAAGCTTGATGTTATTTTTCCTTTTCTTGTTCTCAAATAAGTCAAATGGCATCCGCCTTGGAACAAAGAGTAAAGCTCTAAATTCTAACTGGCCTTCGACAGAGAAGTGTTTCACAGCTAAATGATCTTCCCAATCATTGGTCAATGATTTGTAGAATTCACCGTATTCCTCTTGAGAAATGTCATCAGGATTTCTAGTCCAGATAGGTTTTGTTTTATTCAATTCTTCATCCTCTGTATATTTCTCTTTGATGGTTTTTTTCTTTTTCTTTTTTCCCTCTTCCTCGGTTGCTTCTTCACTTTCATCTACATCTTCGACTTTTGGTTTTCCATCGTCCTCTTCTTTTTTTTCCTCAGGTTCTTCAGCTTCGTCTTCGCTCAGTTCCTTCTCGCGTTCCTTCTGAACAACTAATTTGATCGGATAACCAATAAATTGGGAATGTTTCTTAACAATCTCCTTGATTTTACTTTCCTCTAAGTATTCGCTTTGGTCTTCTTTTATATGTAAAACAATTTTGGTTCCACGTCCTAATGGCTCCCCAGGATCATGCCTGACAGTAAACGATCCACCGGCACTAGACTCCCATAGGTATTGTTCGTCGTCGTTATGTTTTGAAACGACCGTAACTTTATCAGCTACAAGGTAGGCAGAGTAAAATCCTACACCAAACTGACCAATCATGGAAATATCTGCGCCAGCCTGAAGCGCTTCCATAAATGCTTTGGTACCAGACTTAGCGATTGTACCAAGATTGTTAACCAAGTCTGCCTTGGTCATACCAATGCCAGTATCAATAATGGTCAATGTGCCATCATTCTTGTTCGGAATAATTTTAATGTACAATTCTTTACCGCTGTCTAACTTGGAAGGATCGGTTAAAGATTCGTAGCGTATTTTATCGAGAGCATCACTGGAATTTGAGATCAACTCTCTTAAAAAGATTTCCTTGTTAGAATAAAACGTATTGATGATCAGAGACATAAGCTGAGCAATCTCTGCTTGAAACGCAAAAGTCTCCACGTCTCCAGCCTCAGTTTCCATTTGTGCAGACATCTGGAATAAACAAACATTTTTTTATTTTATATTCTGAAAATTTGTACCATTTTCACCATTAATTTAAGTAATTCAAATTTTGTAAAATCGATAAAAAAAAAAAGAAAAGACACGTGTCCGCATTCGCATAAGTATACACATATAGAAAAAAAAAAATATAAGCACAAAATATTAAAATTTAATACAGAAGCACCAAATTTATAAGAACGTTCGATTTAAAACAATGGTACAAAATTAGTATTATAAATTTGATTTAATAGGGACAGTTTTCGTATTTAATTATTAATCAAATTTAATATATTACACGGATGTACGAAGTAAAACTTTATAAATAGACGAAAAAATTTCTTAGAGACTCTAAAATGAAAGAAAAGAATTATACCTTGATATTGAGTCGAGTCGATATTAAATGGTTTTCGGAGATGCGAGAGCACGTTGTCGAGCACCTGGCAGATTATTGAATGAAGTGGCGCGTTTAAGTTTCGCTTTATATACTCGGGAAAATTCTAGAATGTTCTAGAACATTCTAGAACATTTTTATTTCTGTGGACGATTCACATCCGGTGAACTTGACACTCGTCTCAGTAAATTTTTCATCGATGGAACTGTTTCATTTATATAGACTATTTTATTTATGCTGGTAAAATTTACGCATATAAAGGTTGCGCAGTCGAACACCAATTCATTCGTTTTGAACGATAAAAATCCCATTAGTTATTTTCTCCCCCGACGTGGTAACTTCCGGCATTTATTACGAGCGAACAAATCGAATATAATCGAAAATTTTTTAACGCACAAATAGACGGTTCTTATCGGAACACTTCCTGCTAATCGTGATTCAGCATTTCGTGAATGTCGTTGCTTGATCAATGGAAATTACACGTGAAAAGTGCATTATCGTTCCGATAGAAAACTATTCGCCATTTTCGATTAGCTTCCTAATTCGACAACGCGTGATGTTGTATCACATTGACTTATTTAGAGTTAAAGAGTTACTCTCGAAAACTTTGACAACTTTACGCGATTCACTCGCTTGTATAATACGTATTTAAAAAAAAAAAACGAGTCGAATAGAAAATATTGTTCCGTTGCTTATAAATTTTGTATCTCTTCAATATTTAACGCAACTTGCCCAAGATCAGCTCGCAGTTCACTAAACTACGCTTTAAGGATATTTATGCTAGTCGATCAGAAATTTCGAGAATTCGAAGTTTAAGACATTTGTTGTTTTCAATTCGCACATTTAACGCATTTCCACGAGTCCTGGTTTTTGTTCGAAACAACAGTTTTCATATAGATATTTAACATTTGGAAAGTTCTGTACTATAATTTGTACAAATACGAGTCTTTGTTAAATGACTTGCTTCTTTTCTATGTTAAACGAATGCGATGTTTTAAGAAACAGCATCGATATGATGAATCATTGCGCATCATGTATATTCATTGGAAACCAGAAGGTTACTAGAAAATTGATGTATAATAGTAATAAATGAAATTGCTCAATAGTAAAATTGATCATATGCATGAAAAGAAAATCGACACCGTTGCGTGAATTTTATTTTTGTAAACACGCGATTAACAAATCGGAAAGACCGAAGAATTCGTAAGAACCGCGGAATTTCTGTCGGTATCGAATAGAATGTAACTACGTATTGGAATGTGGCGCCCCCTGAATTTCTGGCAAATAATCGATTTCGTACGAGTTTGTCATTGGACAACAAAAAGACTCGAATTTCATCGAATAAATGAATATTTATTTTTGCGATTATAATCCTTACGGTAATTAGTGTTCTATGTTTTAACTGCGATCTTTCAATTACGGAAACTCATAAAGTCTAATAATTTTTCATTTTGAAATTTATAAAACAATCGTATCGCATATATTGTATTAAAAATCGATACGAATAAATCGATAGACGGATATTAATTCGATTAGTCGAATATCTTTCAGTTTTGAAATTGATCGATAAAACGCGATCGTATAATATTTTTTGGTACATCGAATCCTGGATCGATACGGATTAATCGACACGAGGGTAAACGGTTTTTTTTCTAATTCGATTAATGGTACAGCATTTTTGAACGTTGAAACGTAAAATGTAAGAAAACGCTCGTAATATGCGTATTTATCGAATCGAAATCGTACTAATTCCATAAAAAATTCTATTTTGAAATTCAACGAAGACTTCGAACTCGAATTCGGCGTATATAGAATAAAATTAGTATGGAATAGAGTAAGGATTGGATGATATTATGATCGTTAAGCCACGAAATATGATCGCGTAAAGAGAAAAAGGAAATATCGATACTAGTTCTGAAACGTCGACGATAGGTAATCGAGTCACGTGGAAATGACACTACTAGTAATTACAAATGCCCAACCCGTACGTTCCGGTGCAGAATGAATACAGAAATGTTCGGATCGTCTTTTACCTATTCATCGTGTCTTCGGTATAGCTTATTCCAGAAGTAAAAGTTTCTTAGACCCATCTCTCTCCTCGATTGAAAGGTTCATCTAAAGATTCGAAGGATTCAAAGGAATAAATAAACGTTAACGAAACAATTTATTTTTATTCTTTTTACGTAACGTCGGTCTTACAGAGTTAAATAGGAATATTTTATTCGCATCGGAGTGTCAGGGAAAACGATAAGAGCATTACATAAATCGATTTCACGGATAAACCACGTAGAATCTGGTTCACGGCTACGAACAGTAGCTCGTTTCGAAGTATGGAACTTTCGAAACACGTCGTACCGGTGGTTGTAGCGACAGCGCTGAAATACTCGGGGGAAGATCGCTGGAGTTGATATGGCGAGGAGCTTAACTCCGGTAACCTAGCTTTATGATGTCGAATAATACTCATACAGCTAGATAACCAAAGAAAATGTCCGCGCCAAGATCCTCTCGGTCGGTTACTAGACGTCTCGAAAAATGATAATATCGATTACATGATTCGAAGAGGCGGTGGAGTTCCTTACCTACGAGGAAAGAATATAAAGAGGCAAAAGTTTGGAAAAGTTGCAAGAGGAAAAAGTTGGTTTTTATAAATTCTTTGTAAATAGCTGTCTAGAAATACATGTATCGTCGAGTGAATTTCGGAGAACGCGTAATACAGGTAACGTTAGACGACCGTAGCAGAACGGTAATAAAATGGTTTTATCGATTCGAGGGATTCCATATTGTCGGTCGGTCGGTCGGTAAACGAGATCACGCTGCAGACCGTAGTTCGTAGCATCGATCGTAGTTATCGAGTCATCGATCACCGATGGATCGTTTTTCTTGATCGCTGTTTCCTCGTTGCGGAATAATGACGTGCACGTGTCGCCAGCCAGCAGTCTGTAACAGAAAGAGTAGGAGAAATCGTAAAACGTTTAACGACAAGAATTGTTCTTTTGTCGCGTAACCAGGAATTGATTGATATGCGCGGGGCTTTGAAAAGTGAAACACGAGCCGCTGACATTTCGGAGTGAAAGTCTAGTGGTCGGTAGAAGACCGGCCGTTTGGCTACGGGATAGATAGCCACGGGCTACGAGGAGCCGCGTACACCTGGAAATTCTTTCGACGTTTCCAGGCCAAAGTCGTTCCTCGTAAAAGCACCGCATAGCGCATGGAAAGCACCGAGAACACGGAGAAAGCGACCAAACACCAATTACCTGACCGCCATACAATTACGCGCAAGTTATCGCTCTTATACGTAAGTAGCTAAGCAGTTGTTCGTTCGACACGGCTCCTATGGCTCGAAAAGATACGTCGAATATTTGTTGAAATTCGGAAAAGAAGAGAATTTTTGGAAAAATTTTCTCGCAGGAAAGCGAGCAAGTACGAATCACGCATTCGGCGAACGCGCTACTCGCGTTTAGCCGTAAAACCCGAGCGATCGAACGAAACGGAGACTTAGCTGAATCGTACAGCATATAAAGCACAACCTTACGTCATAATTACTTCAATTTAGAAGCACGTATGTACGTGTACACACATCGAAAAGCGACTTCCTGGTTAGCAGTTCTAGCGAATCGACTACTAACTTGAACAAAACTCCCGTCTCGAACTACGCAGAGGCGAACAAGATCGTAAAAGTAAATTCTAACAAACGTTTCTATTCGTTGTCGAATGAACGCGAAAGCGTAACGGGTTCGATCGAGATTCGAGCGACAGGAATAGACTTTCATTCTATTGGACATATTACGATGTCACTTGGATCCATACAAGTCCAGACATTACTCGATCATCGTTTTTATTATCTATCGTTATCCAACGCGCGTTATCTGCTCACGTTTTCTGACGTTACAGTCGCGATATCGAGAGGGCTCCCTCGAGCGGCTGCCAAGACCGGTATACGTCTACCAACGCGTGTTTCGTAAGAGGTTGCATTTGGAGAAAGTTATGATCTCGCGAGTTGCCTTATATCCGTTCTTCGACTCGGTTTTATTATCAACTTCTCCTTCTCTCTTCGTACACGCGCAATCGCTCGATCTCCGTCGAAATTCGTGACCGTGACTGAAAACGAGTACTTTACGAGAAGCGACAGCCTCGTTTTTAATCGAACCGACCGAAAACGTTCGAGCACGATGTTCGTATTTTAAGCACCACCCGTTATCGACTCTATTAGCCGGTCGAACGTGTATACGTATATCGTTTCCAGAATATCGAGTTTCGCAACAGATAATTTTGAAAGATTGCGACACATCGTTGCTCGAGCCGGGAATGAAAATCTTTTCTACAATACGATCGAGCGTTGCTACGTGATTTTTCGTTTCAACGTTCCGTCAACGACATTTCAATTTTACCTTTTATCCGAATATCCATCGAAGCTTAAACGTTAATATCGAACCTTTTTTCACGGAGAAACGCGCTTATCCTTCGAACGAATAGTATATTCGGCTGGCCACGCAACGATTAAAATTGAAATTGTCGCGATCGCGAGTATTAATACTACTTAACATAGTAAAATGTTAAACGCGCACGTACGAGAGTGAAAGTAGAAAAGATTCGATCGAGAAAACAAGCAAAAGAGAAGAAAGAACCTAAGAGAGCGCACTCACCTGCGAAACTTGGCGATTCGTTTCTGCTTCGCTATCGAACACTAGATTCAACGATACACGTAGCCTTCCTACTTTCTAACATTCAATTTGCTTTATCATTACTCTATTTTGCTCGGTTTGCAGAGCACCGTAGCAACCAGACGAACGGCGAAAGCAACGTTTCCAGCTCGAGCAAATCGCTTATCCGAGTTATGCGAGTTATCCGAGTCGCGAAATCCGTCGACGCCACGTACCTACGGTAAATACGACCGAGTACCTATATCTTTGCACGATAAGCCGGCCTTCGATTTGTTCCATTCGTTTGCCACGGTTGCTACATCCCAACTGTACTATTATCGAGAGATCACCGGTGTCAAGAATTTCGCCAAAGCTATCGGAAGAAAATACCGTTTAAACGATAGATAAAAAGCCGCTTCGAACTACGTTCGTGCAGGAATATTTCAAGATTTCGCGTTTCACCTGCTAAACATTTCAATGCCAAAGTAAAAAAAAAAGCTGGCATACAGAAATTTCGCGAGAGATCCTGAAGATAACGAGATCGTCTCCGAATAATTCATACAAGGAACAAGAACTCGTCTGATCGTCGTTCAAGGCAGAATGTTATTTATCAACGTCGCGGTTGTTTAACGATCTAATTAACGGCTTACGATACAATTAACAGTCCGGTGGTTCCGTGGAGCCATTGCAGGACAGGGTCTTTGCACGATACGTCTTATTGACCGTACTTTTTATCGACGAGTTTAGCGGCGCTCCAAAGCCGATTGCACAACCGATCAAGACGTGTCTGCAACCGAGACACGCGCCGATTCGAGTCTACCTAGCATCCCTTCGAAACTACGAGCAGAACTCGGAGAAGGATTTTTCGATGATAATCGGCACGATAGAAAGATCGTAGTCGTTGCGCGAAAGAAAGAAAGCGAACGAAACTTATAACGAGAGAGGCCGGCTTTCGACGCGACTTCCAATCGTTTACGCAAACACAGCTGCACAAGTACTCGAGATAGTCGCGACTAATGTCGTTTCACTTATAGGCATTATCACTTCGAGAGTATTTATCGAACTTGATTTAATTTCCTCGAACCGCTGTCGTACGGCAGACTCGGACGCGGAAAAAAAGCGGCGATTTTAAATGGTCTTTCGTTCCACGCTCTTTCGAAATTTCTTACTTCTCGAATTTATACTCTTCGTATCGCCTTTGATCCTGTTAACCGCGAGCCTCGTTACGCGAAATCATATTCGTTGTCTCTTTCATCATTTTTTCGTCACGTTATCGATTTCACGAATTTCGAAGCGTCGCGTCGCGTACAAATTATTCGACTATTTTTCTTAACTCCGATAAATACGTTAAGGCTAATCGATAGACGTTAACGTCAAGGACAAGGTGGTAAACTACGAAAGGTTGATTAGTCGTTCGATGGGAATGGTCGAATTTCAGAGGACGGAACGAGCAAGTAAGCCAAACAAAAAGGTATAACCTTTTCGAATAAATATTTGTAGTACGACACGACTGATGTATACGTTTCGTCTTGTTATTTACTTAACGAACGGGACGCGGTTTAACTTGCAAATTAATTTACGATCGCGAAACGGTTACTCGTTTCACTTTTTATCCCGCGCGCGTTCAACTCGAGTCAAGTTATGTAGCAGAGAAACAAGATTTCTACAAAGTAAATCGAAGCCTCAGCATCCTTTTAACGATTTCGCGTTAAATTATTTTCCAGGAAGATGGTCTCCGACATCGTATCGCGAATGTTCATTATTCGCGAATAATATCTTTTGGCGAGTAAATTCGACGAATAAACGGAATTAAACCGAAACGTAAACGGCGATGAATCTTGCTACATCGAACGAAGGCGAAAGAAACTTATCGAAGAATCTGTAAAGATGAAAACAAGCTGCACCGTGTATGTACAATGGTATCGATGGAAAGCAGAATCGATAATATTTACTGATAATATATTGCAGAGAATCTGACTGAGCAGAGGCATATACGTCGCAGGAAAGTCGGGAGGTCGTTATTTCGATCGAACGGGTTAATCGGTCGGTGTCACTGGTAACGAGGATTCACGGATCGGTAGTATGCACGCGGTGCGGTCAAACACACACGCGTATTTCTATGTTTTATTTCTCGGTCGCTCGCTCTACCGTGCAAATCTCGGATGCATTAACTGGCACGTTGAAGATCGTTCGCGATACAGGCTTCCGCAAATGCTAGCATAGCGGCCGTTGTTCGCCGCCAATCGGCAATGGTCGTCGAACGCGCGACTCGGGGAGAGAAGATCCGTTTTTTGCTGCTCGTCTATCCAGTAAAACGAGATTCTCGAAACAGGTTCGCAGAGTATTAACGATCGATACCATTCGAACGAGTTTATCTCGCCCAAAGGATTCGAACGGTGTGGCGGCGAGATGCAAAAACGTTCGAAGCATTCGAACAGCAACGAATTAAAGGAAAGCCGAGAAGAAGGTCGTTTTACGGTCGATCGTTACTTTAAAGGCCACCGTTGGCTACCTTGAACGTCGACGAGGAACGAGTTTTCCTTTTCGTTTACGCTTTCGAACGCGGGGCGCGAGGGAATAAACGGAGGAACGAAAAGACGCGACGAACGAGGCGTAAAAATCATGAGAGAATACGGGGGAACAAAAGCGTTCGAACGACTGTTATTTTTCCACGGTAGTAAGCCAGATAGACGAGCTGTTGTTGCTAAGAGGGCCGCAGAAATTCGCACGCGAAACGGTGCGAATCGGCAAGCGGACGCTCGCTCGGAAGAAGAAACGCGGAACCGTGAAAACTTGCCGAGCCGCGATTTCCTAAAAGACGAACAAGAGAAACGGAGTAGAAACGCGCGATAACGAGGAAGAGAGGCGCGTCTCTCTCGCTTCGCCTCGACCTTGTCTCTGTCGCGATTTGCGTTCTCTTCTTCCGGCGCGAACCGATACGTTGCGTTTCTCGACCACTCGACGACTTTATTTCCAACGTATCCAACGATCATTCGAGAGATCCATCGGAGCTCTCCTAAAACTTTGCCGCCCTTTCGGAGAGGACAATGTCGTAAAGGCTGAACTTCCGATCGAACAAACTCGTTTTTTTTTTTGTCTTTCTTTTTGATCGAACAAACCTTAAATTCGAGAAACGAAAAATGAGAAAGAGAGAGAGAGAGAGAGAGAAATTCGTACCTGTCGATCGAAGCCAAGGACACGGTCAGGTCAATGCGTGAATTTTAAGTCCGTTACTATTTCCTCCGTCTTACCGACGCGACGGCGCGCAGAGCACCGGGACCGAAAGAGGAGGAAAGAGAGAAGAGTCACACCTGGCGCGGTACGAGATGAGATCACTACCGCACTCACTGATCAACTGGCCCCGCGCCCCACGTCCGGGGCCGCACGCACCTTTCGCGGTTGCCCCTTCTTTGCCCCTCCGGAGCAAACTCGCCGAACCGGGCCCCTCCACTCCCTACCACCTTTCCTTTTGCCTCTTCGCCCTCGTCTCGAACGCCCATTGGTTCGTTCAAATCGACGTCGTGACGTCACCGAAGCCGAACCGACTCTCTCCTCTCTTCTCCTCTCACCTTTTCCCTTCTCCCTTCAACCTTTTCTCCCTTCACCCTTTTTCCCTGCCGTCCCCCTTCTCTTCTGGCGCTGTTCTTTCCTCCAGTCGACTACCTGTCCTTCTACCTACGTCCGTGTCTTGTATCGTCCTCTTCTCTTCTCTTCTCTTTCTCTGTGCTTTCTTTTTCTTTCCTTCTTTGGTCGGTCTCGTTCGACCGGCTCTTTCGTCTCTCTCGTCCTCTCCCTCTCTCGTTCCGGAGGAATTATCGAGCCATCCTTCTCCTTCTACCTGGTCAATTCGTTCTTTATCGCGTCCATCTCGGTACCGGCTTCTCTTCTTCGCCGTCTCGTATTTTCTTCGCTCGTACCGAACTTCGAGAGGAAGAGGAGCATCGGTCGGCGAGTTTCTGCTTTTCGATTCTTCGTCCTCTTCGACGGGAGATCTTCCTCTTTTCCGTTCGGCTCGTTTCGAAGTTGCTCGTTGCAAGATCGGTAACTTCTCCGAGTACGCTGCTATAGAATTTCGCTTCGAAATTCTTGTCCGGTCCGTAGCCGAGATTGTCCGGCAAAGGAAGATCGGCAGGGCAGCGTCGTCGCCAACGTCGCCGCCGCAACGAAGCGAGAGCAGGCTGCCGCCAGGTATACCGCGGGGAGACACAAAAAGGAAAAAAGGACGCATTCCAACGACTATAGTCGGTCCATAACGATTCCCATACGTTGAGAGTGTGCAACGAACAACCAATGACCCCTCTACCGATCTCTCGCGCCTCCTTCTCCTTTCCGCCCTTTTCCTCTCTACTTCGCGGTTTCTCTCCTCTTCTCTTCTCTTCTTCTCGACTTCTCTCTGCCGCGTTTTGCACGATTCCACGTGTGTCCTTTCCGATTCTCACACTGGTACACGCGCGGCGCGTATCCGTGTCCACGTCGCGTGTACGCGTTGCGATCGAGGTGAAGGCTCGGCCTCGTACGTAGCTACGTAGCCATTCTGTCTTCTCGTTTTTCGAAGAAAATCCTCGACGTCACGACCACCGGTCGAATATTTCTCGAGTGTACCCTTGCCCCTTCTCGAATATCCCAGCTATGGTTGCTTGCTCGGCTGCCGGGTTTCGCAGCGTGCCTCCGTACGCGTGCACCACGACAAAGACGAGTCTCTCGTTTCGTCGCCTTGACATCGAGCAGCGTCGACATCGTGGGCGTAATTACCGATCCGCTCATTTTCGCGAGCTTGATTTTCTAAAGAGGAAACGACCGCACTCGGTTACTCGGCGCACCCGCCTTCCTTCGACCCTTCTTCTCTCCGTCGAATCTATTAACATCGGAACACGAGAATTCGTGGGGAAGATCCGGTGTACACCTTGCGTGGGAATCTCGTGCGTGCCTCCTCGATGGGTCTCGCTCTTATGACTTGGTTCCTCTTCGACGAATTTCGTAATTGCGAGCCCGCACATTCCTACTACGGTTTTATCTCTAACAGTTTTAGCTTTTCGTCGTCCGTCTTGCTTTCTTCGCGGACGAACGAACGCTCGCGATGCGTTTTCGGCCGCGCCGTTCTTCTTGCCGTTCACCTAACCGAAGACAGGATACTTTGACCCGGATGTGACGTTCTTACCGCGGAAAAATTGCGACACGCAACCGTTCACCATCCGCATGCCTCTTGCTAATTGCTGCTACGTGACGGCCAATGTGAAATAGGTGCCCCGATACGCTTACGATCTAATCTGAAATTTACTCTTTCTATGGAATCTCGCTACTCGTCGTTCGTTTTCTCCTCGACTTTCGCGTATCGATTCGATAACGCCTTGTCAGCCAGTCGTTCTTAAACATTATCCCTCGCGTTTTTAACGTTGTCGTTTAACGAACGACCGTGAAACGTTGGTACCGCGAATGTCTCGTTAACGTCACCGATCGAAATACCAAAGTAACAGTACAGAAAATATGTTTTCGTTGTTCGAAGCACTTCGAGCTAACAGCGCTGTCCGAAAGCGGTTCGAAAAAATAATTAACTCGACAAAGACCCCCGTGAAACTTGTTTCGGAAAGCCGGGAGGATAAGTATCGTATTCTTTTTTTATATTTCACGCGACGCCTTTTACGTTCGAACCCATTTATGCACCCTAAAAGACACGGCTGCTTGAACGACGTTGAATCGGTTACGCTGTCTGAAGTCTGAAAGCGCGTCCTGGGAAGTTCCGCGACTCTACACGTGTCATCCATTTTCAGTTTGTGGGAAAGGCAATGCCGTGACGGCAAGTATGTGCTCGAGTGGACGATGCACGTAAGTACGTACACGCGTAATTTCAGCGTAGATCAACGACACGACGAAAGACCGATCTCTGATCGTGTCGACGCGACACGACGCCGACTCTTCTGCTACTTGTAACGTTATGTTACTTATAGACTATCTTCTAAACTCATGGAACTTTTAACCGAGGGTTAACGAACAGACGTACAAGAGGAAAGAGCGAACGTGGTCGATTAGACGAAACGCGCTTCTTTTCTTCTTTTCGAGAGAAACTCGTTTTCCCGTCTCCTCGAGACGGTCAGGAAACAAAGAATCAACCAAGTTTCGGCTGCCGACTAATTCTCGGAATGTTATTGCAACGTTAAGCCGTACGTGACGCTTACGTGAATGAAATTTTGCATGGGTATCGACTTGCTCGGAGTACCTTCTACCTCGAAGGTCGAAGTCGACGTCGAGTCAAAGATTGTACGAATCGCGCGAAAAATTTCTCGCTACGTGATCGTCGCGTCGATTCGACTCTAATGGAGAGAACGAAAAGTTACATGTTCAACCATTGTTTAATGAAAATATCGTTTAGAGAATTGACTGGAAGAAGAAACGAAGGTTGGAATTACGTACGTACTTGTACGCGATATTGGCAAAGAGACTTTGACGATTAAAAATCGGTTAATTAATTGCTTAGCCGAATTATCATTTATCTCTTTACATTCGATTTTATACATGTACTTGGGCAGCGACGTTTCGACCATATTAATCTTCTAACATTCTTTAAACGTTGCTACAACATCGAAGTTAGATCGTAAAGCATTATTCTGTATAGTTTAAAACGTTCTAAACGTCTACATAAATATACATATTGTACGATCGAAGTAGATATTAATTTTAGATTTCATAAAGTTTCTCTAGATTTAAAGTCCCGTTTTCTCGCCAGCCTGTACAACAAAGTTATTGAATTTCTAATACAAATAGAATAGCGCTACCTAAGGGCGGATCGTTAAGAATCGTGAAAAGAAATTTTCCTCGACTAATCGTCGCTTCAGATATTTAACCGACAGTGGATGGTCGGTCAAGGACGATTTTTTATTGTTCGTTTCGAAGAAGGATCCATCGAAAGGATCGGTACTGTTATATCCCCCGGTTCTGGTAACTCACCTGCGTCTGTTCAGGTACAAAGCCAATTCAGCCCTGGCTGTTGGGTACAAGCGTTGGCGTCACGAGCCGACTGACGCCCTTCGACTTCCGCCGGATGTGCATCGTCCTTGCTTTCGCGTTTCTACCGTTTTCCTTGCGTACACCTCACTTTTTTTCCATTTATTTCGAACCGCCGTCTCGAAGCGATAGAAACAAATCGAATTGGAATCGTTGGAATTTATAACAAAAGCGCGATCAGCGACTCGAAAACGAACACCTGTCGAACGAATTTCGAAAATAAAGGAAAATCGAGTTTCTCGTTCGCGTTCGACAGCGATTCGTCGGCAAAACTCGCGTTCAGAGTATTTTGCGAACAATTGTTCAGTGGAAAGACTAACAACGTTTGTTTGTTGCACACGCACACATTGGAAAAAGTTGTATTAGATATCTGAAATAACGAATTAAATCGTTAAATTAATCCTTAATATAGTTAATAATCCATATTATTCTGACAATTTTCATCGCGACAATGATCGTTTTACAAATTTCAAACGCCGATCATGAACTTTAATCGTACAAGAAAATGATTGAGACGAGAAGAAGAAGAAGAAGAAGAAGGAAGGTTCGGTAGAAGCCGGTGGACCGTTGGCAGGAAGGACGCACGTTACCGAGGGAAGACTATAGAAATCGGTTCGCACCTGCCTGGCCTGGTAAAAAGAAAAACCTACCCAGAACCCCCGTGAGCCCCGAGCTCCGAAGTAAGTTTATGGATGTCTCGCCCCTTATTCGTGACGGTCCCGGCACAGGTTTCGAGTTTAGAGAAGGTTTCCGACGCTTCTGCGTTTTCTTCTACAGGGTTGCTCCTGCTTCTTGCACGTTCCTCTTGCGAGCGTTTCTCCTTAACGACCATCCTTCTTACAGATCGTTTCTTACAGATTCTATCGCGAAAATTTTTCTAATTATTTATGTCAAATAAATAGATTCTCGTTATTTACCGCCGACTAATATTGAAAATTCTTGTTTACATTTTCAGACGGACCGAGTTTTCTAAAGTAGTTGAAACGATAGTAAATTTGGAATTGTGCGAGCAGGTATATCCAACTTAACGCGAACGAATTAAAACGAGTTTAAGTTTACGCGGCTCAAAGTATTTGTACCGAGTGAAGGAACGATAGGAGAACACGGGTAAAACTTTGTTCGTCAGATGGAAAGTTTGTTCCTCTTACGAGCAATCGAACAAGTCGATTCTAGAAACGGTTTAGAGTATAGCGCTGTTAGATGCAGAGATAAATCTCAGCAGGAGCGACATTTCGAGCAGGAGTTTCACGATGCCACGCCGCACCCTCCACAAATTCAATTTCGAACGAACACAAACGTTATCGAGGCCCGAACGAAGGGATTCGTACCCTCCATTATGAGATACACGATGTTCGATATTTTCTCAACGAATGTACCATTAGTCCTTTTCTACTTTTCCAAAATCGGCTACGAGTCGCAGGTAAAAATTTCGAGAGGAACCCTTCGATTCTTCGAGCCCTTTTTTCAACTTCCCTCGACCTTTCTTTACGAAGAACGTAAACGTTTCCTGTTACTCGCTACCATCGATAGATATTTCGTCGACGTATGCGATAAACCTTTTAAATTCGTTCGATCGTCGAGAACGTAAGGAAAGACTACGGAACGCTTAGAACTTGAAACGGATCGAGCCCGTATTGATGATACTTTCACGGGAGAATTTGTTCTAACGTTTCGTATGCGATACCGTTTCGTATTTCCATACGATTAAGGGAATCTGAAAGGCTAATTCGTCTGGTTAACAGCTTCATTTCGTTCAGAGTTAACGATCTTTCGAGCGTGACCGATCGGATTCCACGATACGATGCACCAGACAATGTCTTCTAACCGAATGAAGAGAAAAAAGCAGGTAAAAGATTTAAGGCTGAACGATCTGTTTCTTTGGACACGGAACAGAGAGAATTTGCCGTGGATATGTTGCAACGAAGAATACATTCGCGGAGGAATCGATATCGCTGTTGCAGCTCTAAGGGCATCGAAGTCTCCGAAAGACTAGATAATCGACGAACGTCTCGCTCGCGTTTCAGCCTCGAACAATTTCGTTTCTTCGACGTACTTATAGCTTCTTTGCCCTATGACACGTATACGTGTTAAAAAAGATGTTTGAAGGGATCATATTAAAAATAAGCAGTACCTCGCGGTAAAAAACGATATGAAACGAAGAAGAAGCAAACGTTCGTATCATTTCCAAGGGCTAAAAGATCAGTTTCGTAATAAAATGTAGAATCAAATATCCCGAAACAGCGTTAAAGTTATTCGAAAAATGAAATTAATCGTGTTAGCGAAACGTGTCGAACGGAAAGCGGGAACGTTCGAAGTAAAATCAAGATCGTACGAAAGAGTTTTTCGAGTCTTCTGCTCGAGAGAATGACTCGAGGCAGAACACCGATGATGTCATCGGTCGACGGATACTCGCGCCTACGCTTTTCTCTTCGCCAGTTTCACTGGCCGAGGTACCCAACGCGTGTGCTCGTTCTCGAACCAACTCTACACGAATATCCAACCAACCGTCTCTGCCGATTGCCCCCTTTCTCTTCTCTTCTCTTTTTCTCTTCTTTCCTCTCCTTTCCTCTCTGCTCCTCTTCCATTCGTTCTTCTTTCTTCTTTTCTTCTCCTCCTTCTTCTTTCTCTCTTTCGTTTCTCGTCTTTCTACCGCCTCGAGGTCCTCTTTACGGTTTGCATCGTACGAGGACGAAGCGAACGATATAATGTGCCGAGGACATGCTTGATTCTACCTTCATGCCAGTCTACATTGCTGGTATATACCGGTTATGCAGATGGAGTCTGGTCTGGACCTCCTCGGTAAACCTTACAACAGGGAACCTCGTTTTCCTCTTTTCTTTCTTCTTCTTCTTCTTCTTCTTCTTCTTCTTCTTCTTCTTCACCTCCACCTCCTCCTCCTCCTTCTTCTTCCTTTTCCTCTTCTTCGTTATCATCGTTATTCGTCGTCGTCTACTTTCCTTTCTCCTGGTCTTCTTCGTTCTTTCTTTCAGTCTTTTCAATTTTCTCTTCTCCGAATAAAACTTTTTAACTCGTAACAAAAGCCTATAGTTTTTAGATAACGAACTATTCAGGATTATTTCGATTAAAAATTGTTGCTCCGGGCCGCAACGATGTTCCAAGTTCCAAATGATTACGAGTCGATCTTTCAGGTATTTCTTTTGTTCGTCAATTATTAAATTTTAAGCTGACCAAGAATACGAATATACGAATAGACAAAAATACGCGCTTGCGGACAACGAGAAGTCATTGGCAGGAAATGATTGAAAAAGAAAAATGAAAAAACAGATACATCGTTCGAAACACGCGTTGGGATGTTGAACCGACAAAAACCGGACACGAGTCTTCCATCTTTCTCTTACCGACTGGTTTTGTTCGCGCGGCGAATATTCAAATCCAACGCGAATCACGAAGTCGAGTTACCTGGCGGGTACCGTTCACTGGAATCATGCAGATACATTATACTTCAACGAACGGACGAACGAAAAGAATACAATCGACTCGCCGTGCCTCGCCGTGCCTCGCCACGCCGCGCCACGCCGCCTCGATGAAAGGTTCAACATTCGACGAGGTACATGTTCGTTTTCGTTTAAATACTTCCATTTCCAACAACCAATTATACTTGTCAATTTGAACAATTTTCGAAATATTCGATCGATGGAAATAGGTTGAAAGTTTTTGCAATTTCACCAAAGAGGGGAGAGATATGACTACGTCGCTGAACGAAAGCATGCGATACCGCTTTTCGACGCGAATCGAGAGTCGTTAACGTTTACAAGAAGATACGATTTAACGATCGATTAAAAAAGGCGGCCGAAATAAAGCCTCGATTGAACACGAGCGAAGAATTCGATCGGAAGGGGCTAACGCGCGGCCTTTAAGGTTTCCTCCGGGCAAGCAAAATATTGCTCGCGTTACGAAAGCAGACACCTAGGCATTGCTCTCTGACAAGGTTGCGTCGCGACACGTCGCGTCTAGTCGAAATAATATTGGCGGTGTTATGTTGTGGGCACACATATCGTAGTGGTTCATAAGGAGGCAAGGAGCTTGTATATAGCGAACCGTCTACCTTAAAGAGGGGGAGGAAGGGTTCCAAGGAGCCGGTTGGCCAACGGAATGTGGCTTGACCGGCCAACCATCTCCTGCCTCCTCTACCATGGATCCTCTGGTCGAAGAAACGAGAGAAAGAGGGACGGTTGGATATAGAGGACTGGCCCAACTACCTTTGGATCCTAATGGGCCTCCATTGGGGTGCTCGAATATTCCTTCGCTATCTTCGGCCATCTTCGCCGTGAGATTTGTAATCCTCGAGAGGGGGAGAGCGCGCGGTTTTTTCGCGTTCTATCAAGCCGTACCCGGTATTCCCTGATCACCGATGTCCACTCTTCTGGACCTGGTATCCCATTTTTATTGAATGAACCACGATCTTCCTCCGGTGAAACGCGTGCAATTTTTACGTTCTTCATTGCTCCATTAAGAAAGTAACGAGACTACGTTTGTCATTTTTTCTCGCGTCCCGTTACGTCCCAAAGAATCGAAGTAATCTCCGAAGTAGTCTTCGATGTAATCTTCTTGGAAAGCGATACGACGATGGAAATGTTTTACCCACTCCTCGAAGCGGTGTTGAAAATCTTGATTCTTCGTAGCGTTCACTTCGCTCGTCGGTCATGGCCTCTCGAACGTTTTCGATCGTATGAAAACCTCGATCTCGAAGATGTTTTTTAATCTCGCGGAATTTCGTCGAGACTAATTGTGTCGATTCGGAAAATAAAATTCTGGACTAATAAATTTTCCTACGTTATCGTAGCAAAGAGCTAAACGGAAACATCTCGAAACGTCAACTTTCGATTTAAAATGCTAATAGGTTTTCGATCGAAAACGCATCTATGATACGTCCTATCGTTCGCATATTATTCGTTATGTCCGTAGTTACGGTTCCCTTGCTACCAAGACCCGGTGGTGATGGTTAAGATCTATTTAACGTTGCGTTTTATTTCAAGTTCGAAACAGCGAACCGGTACAAGCCACTCTGAATAAAAGTCCGCGAGACGGTACTCAAAGAAGTTTCGCAACTGGTCGTGGCCGGTAGATCAGCTTTCCGCTCAAGTACCGCCTAAATTTATTCCACGAACGTTTCGTGCATTCGAAAGGCCTCGCGTCGTCCGTGGAATATCATGTGATTTCCACGTTTTTGGCAAATAAACGCGTACCTCCTACTGGATCGAGTTAGGCGAGAAAGGAAAATAATTGAGAGTACAATCGGGACAATGGAATGTTTCTAATGTAACGTATGTTCACGGACGACCAAACAAGATAGAAGAGTCGAAAATTCTTTATACATTAGTGCAATTTTACGAAATATTCGTGTTAGCTCGTCCAACAGCTTGACAGTATCGAAACCTCCGAACAATTCTTCGTTACCAATATCTTTGCCGTTCCCTTCGTAAACTTACGGAACTACTTAATCGACTATCGTCGCGATAATCTAATCAGACTTTTGCCCTTTCGTTCGAATCGAGCACGCGTCGAATTATCTACTCGTAAAGGCAAGCTATTGCACCGAATAATTGCGAGTTTCATTACGTAACATTACGAAATAATTTGGAAAAACATAGGAAAAACCGAAGATGGTTTTCGTCGTCCAAACAAGGTTTAACTAAATTGCACTGTTCGTTGGACACCGCAAAAGTGATTGTACGCCATTGCATCGTATGCTTGTACTTGGATACGACAGATCAACCAAGGAAAGAGAAACGAGAGGAGCATTTTTTTAATTGTTCCGTCCAATTACGATTCGTACCGGAGGAATATCTGAAAAGTATTGGGTCCCGCAAGAAGAATGGGACAGCCGTGGCGATTTAACGAGGTATCGCGAGCGGTCTTGGGTGACGGTAGATGGCGACGTGGCGCGGTGTGGCGATTTAATCGCGGCTCTGTTCGACCGCGAGGCCGACTTGGTTCGCGATCAACGAACGTATTGTGTCCCCCGAAAAAGGATCTATCGCACCGACCAAGATAGCACCAAAGAAATAGTTCTTTTCGGCGAGCTCGTTTCTTTTTTTCCTTCGCGAAAACATCGAATTATTCGAGAAGCGTAATTTACGCAAATAAGAAGTAACTTATACGAAATATAATTCCGTCGTTTTACTCTCGGCAATCATTTTAATTACAATAACAACGGAGAACGTTAACAAGATCCTAGATATCAAAGGACGCTTCGATATTCAAGCCCTGGTTTCGTACTCGACTATCGACCGATTTATAACCGCATATCGAAGAAAAAGAATTTTTATGCAACCTTTTCGCCCCGCTTCGCTCTAATACCTTAGACTTAAACCATGATCACGACGGTTATGTTTTCCAACGACCAGGTATATGACCGTATTCGTTCGAGCGCGATTGTACCGTATGCAGTCCAAAGAAAGTGTATCTTGGTCCTGCACGTCGGTATACATACGTACACACGATAGTTTTCAACCGAACGAAACGCGAAGAGCATACCGCGAATAAAAGAGCGTAGAAATATCCAGATTCTGTAAGCTGAAGGGAAGTAAATTTTCTATCGAGCAACCTAATATAATATCGTGAAGAGGATCGAAAGCGTTCCGTGGCGACGATGTCGTCGCTTGATCGCGGGGTCGAGGTCCCGAAGAAGGTTCCAGAGATCTCCCGCGAGAGAACTCGCCCACGTAGGGTGCCGTAAAAGTTACCTTCAAATCTGCCCTCCGCCAACCGCCTCCGCTATCATCCTCCAACCAACCCCCCTTTCTCGTTACTCCTCGGCTTCTTCGCTTCCTCTTCTCTTTCCCTCGCCCTCGCCCATCCACCTATCTTTCCTTCTCTCGCCACCCGCGATCTCTTGCCTCTTCTTGTTCCTCTTTTCCCCGATTTCTTCGTCCCCCTTCCAACCAAGACACGTCGAGACGAAGCTTTCCAGGCGTCGCGTCGCCTCGCGTCTCTCGTCGACGAGCTGCAAGAATGTAGGTACGGATACTCCTGTGGCACCGCACGCTGGAAGGTGGTGGTTGGTCGGCTGAGATCTCTAAAGAGGGAGAGACTCTCTTCGAGATTCACGGACCAACAGTGGCGGGAAGAAGGAAGAGAAGGAGAAAGAGGCGAAGGAGGAGGAGGAGGAGGAGGAGGAATCTCACAGAGGGTGTCGACGGTGGAGCCAAGGAGGCGAAGGGGGCATTGTCGGACCCCGAGGGCTTGGTGGACGGGCAAGAAGAACGGCAGGGATGCGAGCGGGGAAACGGGAGAAGGATGAGAAGTGACCGGATGGCCTTGGTCCCAAGACTTGGTTAGTTACCGCGCGGCCGACTATAACTGGTCGAGCTCCGTAACACACAGGGCGGTATCTCCGATTTCGACCGCTTTTTTAAACACGACCGGACCACGGGCCACCGCGCGCCATCCGCGACACCAGGGCAGCACCGAGAAACGCTCTTCGAGAGTTTACGCCGAAAATAGGGACCTTGATGATCACCCGCCGAACCGCCTTCTAACGCTCTCTCCTTTCCATTTGCTATTCCTTTTTCGACTTTCCAACCCTTCCTTAAATCTTAAGCCTTAAATATTAATAAACGAATTAATAACGCGTTCAATTCTTACAGAATATTTTATACTATTTACGAGACGTAATTAGTACAACTAAACGCCCTAATTCGTCGTTTCGATTAATAGAATCACGTATACGTTTTCAGCCGTTAATGATCAATTTTCAATGACGCGCATACAGGTACGCCATCCACGGTAAAACGGTTAACAAGCAACACGAAAATGATGGGTTGTTACCGAGCTGCACTTTCTTCTTCTTCTACCTCCTTTCCCCCTCTCTTAAACGGGCATAATCGACTGCAGGTCGAACATCGAGAGGTTTTGTCCTTGTTACCTTTCAAGATCGAATGCTCCTTGACGACGCGTACCTCGCTCAAAAGCAACGCCTTAATAACGCATTCGCGAACGATTACGTTTTAACGACGCTTTTAAACGACACTGGAAATCAACTGGATCTTCCAGACGAATCGGTTCTTTTTACCCACCCTTTTTTCCTCCACACTCTGCGCGGTACATCGCGAGAATTGATTTATATATCGTTACAACGAAATACGTAAAAGTTATTCGAGCCTTTTGCAAAGTTACAGGAGATTCCTGTCTACGGAGAAAACAAATGGCCTGGTTATTTGACCAACGTTGCTGCTCGTTGCTCAACAGAAGCAACTTACGAGATCGTCAGATATTTCAAGATCTATAGGTTGTGTCAAATGTTAGGGCCATGCGCGTTAAATTAAATAAAGAATCTTTTATTCTTTCGCAGAGATTCGGAAATTTTTCCTTTCGAAATGATCAAGTTACGATTTTGTGAATAACAGGTATAGCTCTTTTGTTACGCGAAACAGTGGCAGTAAATTTTATTGATTTTTCGAAAGTGCAACAATTAAATTCTTATATGAAAGGTTGCCATAAAATCCGATGCTCTGGTGACGACGTGTTCAAATTCCAAGTACGATAGAACACCGTCTCCGTCGATGTCGCTTTCTTCCAATACTTTTCGGCACACGGTGGCTACTTCTTCGGCATTCAGACCACCTTGAACTAACTGTCGGCAGGTGCGTTCCAGATCGTTCGTTCCTAACACTCCATCCTCGTCGAAATCTATTTATCGAAAATTATACAAAAAGAATATTACGAATTAAACGTTGTAATTTCACTTTTTTTCCGCTTTCGAGCGATAACACTGAACGTGCTATCAAAATTCAAACTAATACCATTTACTTTCATCTGAAAAACAAACGATAGAGTAATATTCTTTTGAAAAGCGTTAACCTTTTCGGTATCTGGTTCCGTGACCCCTGTGTCATAATATTAAATCGTAAGAAAATTAATTATCTATCCTAGCTAAAAGCAGCGGCATAATAAGCAAGAAGAAAAAACGTTTTAATCGAGTTGTAATTTATAGCGCAACGAGAAAATCGATAAAAGGTTCCGTACAACGTGTCTCGTGCCTGAACGCTCTACGTATATTCGCTTCTGAAAGCCATAGACCGAGCTATACAGTAGGTAGTACGAAGTCGATCTCGAAGCACTCTCACGATCCTCTGTCTGTCTGGTTCACGCGGTGGTCCGTACCGTAAATCTTAAAGGCGTAAAAGACCTTCAAGTCCCGCGGCGCCTGCTCCGAAAAAACCGACATCATCTCGAGGAACTCCTCGAAGCAGATTCCATCGTCGTCGGACAAGTTCTGCTGTCCTAAATTCTGAACGACTCGTTTAGTAAACACCTCCGAGATACGTTGCCTGAACGGATTTTCCTGAAACGAAATCGTTCGACGTCGAATGTATCGCGCGTTAACGTTACATTATTTGCGTTACGAAAAAGTTCGAAAACCTTCAATTCCGGTATACGCGTTAAACAGGACAATGGTATACGAACAGTGGTCGCTTGCCCGGCCGTCATACACCGTGGAACAGCTCCAGGATCGCCCATTTCTCGAAATCGTTTAAATATTCTATGCAAACACGAACGTATAAAAGTCATAATTCTAGTTCCAGAACGTTCAAATACTATTTTCATTTGTTATTACGATCATAAGCAAGAAAATTTCTCAAAGAGAAATTATAGAAATTGTAGCGTCGCTCGAATATAATTGCGATTTACCTCCTGTTGTATTACTAAACTAACTAAAACGATCACTTTCTTCTTCAAGATAGATACACTAGTTACCTTAAGATTTCTTTGCGGGTAAAAAAGGTGCAATCTTGATAATCCTCTAGCTGTTCCTCGGTGAACGTGGCTACCTTGTTTCCCATTTTATTTACGAACAAAAACACTCGTGAGTGCGACCGGACGTACACAGGAAGAATCGAATTTTGCTCGATGTTTCGCTTACGACTGAGTTTTCGCGCTAGGAATGTTCAATAGGAAATCTAATAAGCAGGGTGTGTCACGCCACTCCCACATTCAGGGCTGTTTGGATCAAGAATTTACGAGGAAAATCCGAATTCCCTCGTGACTGATTTCGTTTTTTCTTTGTAAATCAAATTTATTGGCAAAATGTAAAAAACTATTATCCAACGACGCCGATACCAGCAGAGAGGGCAGCTAGGAAGTTAAAGCGTTAATTCGAGTTTCGAAAATTAAGTGCAATGTATTACAAACAGAATTGAAAAATAAAATCGATTCGATTGGTTAATTTTCCTCATGAATAATGATCTTCATAATTTTCTTTGCAATCGAGCAGATGATCCAGACATTCTTTGAACTCGTCCTCTTCTAAACCGGATTCCGTAAACGCGTGAAATTTCTTGATGCTTTTTATTTTGCTCAACAGTTCGTGCAAAGATTCGTACATCTTACCGAGACTACTTCCACTGTGCAAACCAGCCATAACAGGAACCGACTGAACATCTAAACGTAGATAATCGCATATATAGAAAACCGAACTAATTTGTATCGCATTGTCGACGTACCTGTCCCTACCGGCCATCTTGCAATTTCTCCGTTTTCGGTGATATCGTTATTAAAAATTTTCGGGAACGGCTCCTTTATGCTCAGCGGCGACGAAATGGTCGATAAATACGTAGCAGATGCATGACAAGTACACGCTAAATAAAGCATCATCATCTCGTGTACGCTAGAACATCGATACGCCGGTTTCGACATTTGTTTCATCGCGTGAGAAATAGGTCGTTTCAATCTGTCTTCGGAAATCCCTCGTAAAACTACGCTTTGCATATTTCTATCCATTGGTATTTCGCAACTTGGTGTTAAGCTAGTCCACAAGGTTCCCTCGAATTCGTCCAGCACATCGATCAGATCCATCTTCGTCATCATGGGGAATGGCAGGGTTAAACTCGTTGCGACTGCTTGTCGACCGAACTGATTAAGGTCCGCGCACAAATCGGACAAAACAACGTTTGGATACTCTTTACGCCTGTATCTAATCGTTAGCGTATCTAAAGCAGTTGCTAAGAGTGCACTGCTATGATACTTTAGTTCAGCATCGTATATTAAATGATTAAATGCTCTTGGCTCACCGGCCTGAGGCCAGCCCGCTTCTCCGCAACAGAGTGGGCTATACAAGGAAGAATATTCTCCTGCATGTTGCCAACATAGAGCTGTATTTAGCGATTTGATCAAATTCGATACAGAAGGTTCGCTCGTTTTACTGTCGATACATGGAAAAGACAATATACTTTTTTCGTATTCGTCTTTTAAGTACTGCATACACGACGTACCCAGTCCTGCGAATCCATCCACGGAATCTAGAATTATCTGCATTTCATAAATACCATCAATGTCGTGAAACGATACGAGAATAATTGTTTACATAGCTTAATTAGTCATGTACCTGAAAACCTTGCATTAAATCGCACTCTTCTACATACGCTCTTATTCTATCGGCAAAATCTTCTGAAAATTGCTCCGTATTCCATAAACTTCTTCCATAAGTAAAAATATTGAATGGTTGTGTTGTACAACCATGTTTATACTCTTTTATAATATTCACTGTTCTGGGATGAAACCTAGGTACCAAATAATCCACCCACCAATTAACGTAATCTTCTAAATTCTGAGCTGTCGATTCGAAATTTTCAGTTGGCTCCTCTAAACTTCTAACAAACGATGATTTAGTTGCTGCTTCCTCTTTTGTTACTTCTACCTTTTCTTCGTCCCACAAGCATTTCGTTTCTTCGTCTCGAGGAATACTATACAAAGAACCTTCTTGTTTCAAGTATCCACATGATCCTTTTAGATCTACGAGTAATAATCTGGGTGTGTAAGTTAGCTGTTTCTGAAAGAATGTCACCCATTTATTTGTAGTCGTACATTATTAATATTATTAAATTTAAAAGATCACATTAGTTTCAAATAGATACCTTGAAATTTTCCCCTTCTCTATATAAAACATCGTGATTTATTTCTGATGGATTATTCGGATCATAGGAAAAATTAGATTCCTGAAAATGTTCAAATGGAAATTAGCTCTTGATACATTGAACTTTAAAAAATGAATCTTCCAAATACCTGCAAATTCCACCAATGTGTGCCAATAAAATTAGAATAATGACCCAATTGAATAGTTAAAATCTCTCGTGATGTCATATTTCTTTACTTATATTTGTAGGATTTTATGTGAAACAATAACAAAGAAATAAGGTTAAGTCATAAAGCACGTGTATACATTTACGTCGTTTTGAATGTTTTATCAAATACGTCCAATGTGTTTCCACGATATCGATAAATGCTCAACATTTTCTTTTATTCTTATTCACTATTACCAAACTTTACTTCTACATTTTCACGGAAGTTTCACTACATCGTGTATGCATCCATAACTTGTATCAAAGTATACATACCATGTTTACATGAAGTAAAACTGAACATAAATTTATTTATCAAAGGAAAATAATATTTTAAGTGATTTGTAAAGGTTTTTTTTTTAGACATAACGCATTTATATATTTACAATTACATTATTATTATTATTATTATTATTATTACCATTACAATTTATTATCATTATTATTATCACAACTAGTATGTTTCATTACTGTTCTTATATTCTTATTGTAAATTTGTACAAATATTTAGTTACAATTTATAAAAATTGATTTAAAAGCAACATCTTATCGCATTAAAATACTTGTACATATCTAAGAACCCAAAACTTGCTTTATTGCTGACATTTCTTTATGAGACATGGGTTGTAACATTAAGCCAGAAACAGGTGGATTAAGTTCTAAATCTCGCAATTCATTCACTTTAATTTTTAAATTACTTCTTATTTTATTAATTTCGATGTCGCACTCTTTTTGATCTGCAATATAATGAAATATGAAATTAAGCACAGTTTATTTAACAAACATATCAAAGTAATTGAACAACAAGTGACTTGGAAACCTTTTACAAGTAATTCTTCTGCAGTTTTAGACGACATTTTCAGTAATAATGGTCCAATAGTTATCCAAGTTTTTGTGCCAGTTGCCTTTTGTAATGCTCTCATTCCAACTCTATCCTCGTTTCTTCTTTTGTCCAAAGCAATTATTTCTTGACGGTCTGTAAGAATCTCCCCTGCCTTTTCTTCGACTTGTTGTATGTGTTTTAAAGCTTTCTCTTGATCAAATTTCATCTATAAAATAAATTGTAATAAATCGCTTAAATCTTGTTTTATTCACGAATAATTTTATGTATATCAAAATCAAGCGGAATTGTAAAACAAAAAATTCACATACACATTTAAATAGCGAATGAACAATTACATTATAATCAGTCTTAGAAAAAATGTTAAATTTTAATTTTTCAAATTGTTTAATGCTACTTTAAGACAGAGCAACACGCAGTGCTCTCTCTTTTCTAGCTTCCCTGCTTAATAATTTTTCCCTATCTTTTTTCTTTAAACACTTTTGCTTAAATATTTTAGGACTGCCAATCGCTGCTGTATCTCCGGGCTTGAAATGCGTCACTCTATATTCTTTCTCATCCAATTGACCTAATCCTTTTCTATCAGTTTTTAGACAGGTTTTTATAGGGTATTTTATTCCTTTTCCTGAAGGTCCAAGGCCATATTCTTCGTCCCATCCATTATTCAACAGGATTTGATAACCTTTATTTTGCTTTGATATTCCATACATGGTGCTTGGTAGTTTTGGTTTAGAATTAAATATATGAAGCACAGATGTTTCATGTTTCTTCCAAGTTGTTTTATAAAAGTGAACTTCACAAATTTCGCAATAAAACCCTGTACTATCGCTTGAGCAGTCTTGTTCATTATCAATATTTTGGTTCCATGTTCCATTGTTATCCTTCAAAGGTTCAATTAACTCTGTCTTTTTTTGCATGGTAGTATCAATATTTATTTGTGACGAACACGTATCTGCTTCTATTGTTTTGTTACACACAGAGTCCGTTCTCTTCTTGAGTAGAGCAACTATATTTAAATAATTTTTTTTCAATGCTAATTGTGCCGCGGTAAGACCAGATTTTTCTTTAGCTTTTCTGTTGGCACCAAGGCTTAATAAAAATTCTACAATATCTAAGTAGCCACAATATGCAGCCGACATAAGAGGAGTCCAACCAAAATCATCCATCAGATTTACATTGTCACGCGTTACATGTTTTAACAAAAATTCAAAGTCTTTTTGTTCCACCGCTTTCAATATACTATTAATTGTTACCTTTTCATCTGACCTCTGGTTATGTCTAACTTTTTCATTGCTATCATTTATCGAAAGCGACTTTGTAGTACTCTTAGTAACATATGATTTCTGTTTACAATGATTGTGTTGCAACTTTGAATTTACATCGTTTCTTTCATTAATGATTTCTTCGTAAGCTTCTTTTGCTTGATTTTCCTGGAAATTCAGATGATGTTCTTTCTTTTCCGAAGGTATCGGAGAAACATCGCAAGATTCTCGAACAAACGTTTTCCATGCTATACCAATATTGTGCGTAAAAAAATTACTTTCCTTTAACATCTTTTTCGACTAATATAAATATAAATATTCACGAATAGATATATATATATATAATAATGTTTCTTTTCAATTACAAGTGTTTTTTATTCGGATAATTTATACGCTTCTTCTGTAGTTTACAGGTTCATTCTTTTTTTCTCTTTAACATATCAATTCTTTTAACCACTATATATGTATCAAGTTTGAAAACTAAATACGTAAATTATTACGATTAACACTGCGTCCGTCAATTTTACAATTACCTTTTGCCTTTTACAACTACTGCTGTTTGATCGTAGATTTCACTATTCTTATAACACAAACATAGAGTAGACATCCCTACTTTTTGATACAAATATACTATGGAATAGTAACATGCGAAACATAAAATCCACTAGCTTTGATATTTATATTTATTCAATTATAATCTGCAACAGTCATCTATGTATTATTTTATGTATGTTTTTTTTTCATTTATTCATTTTCTATTATTCTATCTTTTCTTTTTACATATACTCCGTTATTATCTTTTGTTCATTTGACTGTAGACAATACACAGATATCTATGATACTATACAGTATCACTAGAAACCACATGGCTGCATGATTTCATGCTTGTATAGTCACATGGTCGCATCTATAGTCATATAATTGCACGGCTACATGAATGAACGTTCAGGTATATAAGTAATTAATTTTTAATACAGCGATATTTTGTCTGAGTTAAAAAAGAATGGGTTTACAAATTCACGCAAAGATAGCGCTTGGATGGTAGGTGTAGAGTAATCAAATACGCTTGCATTCGCTGTTTTCGACTGAACTTCTTTTACACAGTTGACTCCTTACATAAAAGTATTTGTTATTTACAAATAAAGAATACATACATCCTTTTATATGTACATTATTCTTTGAATCCATTCAATGCGATGAAATTGTTAAAAAATATTTATACGATTTCTTTTACAGGATATTCTCTGCTGGTGTAGGAATAGCTGCTTTTGCACTAGCAAGAAGACGTATAAATGATAAAAGATATGATAATATGAAAGCAAGGCAGCGTATACGCGATTCTAATATTGTAGATTAAACTATATGTTTAATGTTATCTATATCTATATATAAATATATATAAAATAAAGAAGAATTAAAATAAAAAATGGCTGGAATACCGCAATTGAGCGAAGAACAATTAAATTTAGTAAGGGATATAGAAATTGAAATGATGACCGATATGTTTCATCGCATGACATCTGCATGTCACAAGAAATGTATACCACCAAAATATACAAATCCAGAATTAAGCAAAGGAGAATCTATATGCCTAGATCGTTGCATTGCTAAATACTTGGATGTTCAAGAGCGCATCGGGAAAAAACTCCAGCAAATTTCTGTACAAGAAGAAAGTTTCTCGAAGGGTAAAGTCGTAGAACAACCAAAAATAAATTAAGTACAACAAAATATTATTTTGTTAGAAGAAACGTATGTAAATTTTATTCGTATGCATTTAACAGTTTTTTCTTCTAATGAGTTATAAGTATACATAACTTAAATAGTAGTATAACTTACGCTTACAAAGTCGTTATTTCTGTAATTTACAGAAGAAAACTTAGAATAAATAGTAATGAAAACTTTACATTACCGTTTAACAATCTCTTACTTTAATTTAAACAATAATATATTAAAATGTGGTAAAAAATATATATCATGCAATGTTGTATGGCGAAAGAAAATGTTTTCCCGACAACACGTAATCCTCAAGTAGAAAAATTTATTTCATTGTAATACATAATTATAAGTAGAAAAAATAACAATACAATCAAAAAGTCAGTCAATATATTAATCATTATAAACACAATGACGTAATTTTTTGGCAGCACGAAAAATTATGTACATATTTAAGTATCGCGCGTTACTATCGAAATTACGGTATTCCGTCAGAAATGTATTTGTTACGCTTTCTTCGTGAACACGATTCTTCTGTAAGGGAGCTCAATTTTATTAGATTTTTTTCGTTTCGTTGTCCAAATTGCTATCACATACGCGAAACACTTCAAATTTAATAAACAAGTTGCCATTAACCAGCAGTTTTTTCTTTTATCGGATAGGTTGTCGCTAACGCTAAAGTATGTTGACCTCCGCCTGCAACTCGTACTATCGTTTTACCTTCCAATTGTTTTCCTTTAACTAATACAGGTTCTTCGACATCTTCTTCTTCTCCAGTTCCTAATTGTCCATTTGAACCCATACCCCAAGAGTATAAATCTCCTATAGAGAAGAAGCATGTATTTATTAATAAATGAATACGTATCATTGTATCGTATAACGATAAAAGTACCGGATTCGGTGACGGCAAAAGATTGAGCACTGCCCGCTGCAACGTCAACGCATTTAAAGGAACTTAAAGCAGGAACTAGTGTTAATTCTTTCGCATCCGAACAGTTTGGTCCAAGTCCAAGACGACCGTATTCTTTACGACCCATGACAAACACTTGACCAGAATCATCTAGAGCTATCGTATGATGTTGGCCACTACTAATATGTTTCCAAACCTTACCGCTGAAGGTTTTCGAAATTTGTGGGTGAAACTGAGTAACAGGATCTTTTAAACCTAAAATAATATTCGATTATAGTATTCTGTAAAAATCGAGTATCATATTTCATTCGTGTTACTTACCAATTTGATAATAATTGTTTAAGCCAAATGCATATATATCTCCTTTTTGATATTCTTTAGCAAATGTACAGTATGACCCAGCCCATATATCGGTAAATTCTAATTTTTTAGTAACTTTAAATTCAACTAAAGCTGGGATTAATAAAGGACCTATTCCATGACGGGTGTTTCTACTAGCTGCTCTAGCAGCTACGCGTCCTAGTTGACCTTGTTCTCCGCATCCACACGTATAGACGTGTCCGTTTTCGTTAAGTAATACTAAGTGGTCAGCACCAGATGCTATTTTCACTATCTTTACATTAGGCAGTATTTCTATTGGAAACCGTTCGTTTCCTTTCAAAGTAAGGCCCATGCTGCCGTGAGAATCCTTAAAGATACATTTCAATATCACATCGTCTTGTTTCTTGAAAATCTTGTATCGTACAAAACAATAAAATAAAAAGATAACTGGTAAAGAAAATATACCCTAAACGAGCCCCATGCAAACACTCGACCATCTTCCAGTAAAGCAGCGCTATGCGAATCTCCAGCAGTCACCTGAACAGCTTTACCAGGCAAATCGACAGGACCTGGTTCCGTTTCAGAACCATCTTTAGAAGTATCTCGTCCCAATGCACCTTCATCGTTGCAACCAAACGTTAATACTTCTCCTGTTTTCCTTATGCAGACATTATGCATGCCACCGGCTGCCACAGCTACGACATCTTGGTAGCCAGGAATAGTTGCTGGGCGCGTTTTCTCAACAATTTCTTCTCCTAAACCGAGTTGTCCTACATCACCTTGTCCAAATACCAGTAATACGCCGCCAGTCGCGATTTGTCGCAAGTCAGGTTTTACAATTAATTCTGTGAAATGCATGCAAACGTTTAGTCGTCACGATATTTCATGTACAAAGGAACGATCGCGTTCGCGCCGATTCACGCAAATCGTACACGCGTATTATACACGATATCGTAACAGAGAAAGTTATTTTAAACGATTCTGAAAAGTTGCGGAACACCTCAAATGTACCTCCAACTATCCACTCGAGAGAAACAATAATTATCGATCGTAAAATCGAAGCACAACCATGTGCATCGTGGTTTTATACTTTCGATAAAATTCCTCTAGATAAATAACAGTTTATAGGCGCGAAAATTACGATTTTCGGTAACTGTTTGTCATCGATAAAACGAGCAATTCACCTTGTTTTTTCCTAGTCTGTTTCGGCTCTCGTGGACCTTTCGGTGCAGTCAGTGCGGATCGTTTTGTTGCTTTCCTTGGCGGCACTGAAAGTATATCAAGGTTATGTTTACAAATACGCGCGTAAAATCGTTTTTATGACTGTCATGTATGGAACAATGAACGTTTTTAATATCGTAATTTATATACGTACTAATTTTACAAAGCGATTGTCTTGGAAGCAGGATATATCGCGCCTTACAGTCACTTGGCGCCAAAAAGTTGCAATGCTGCTGACCTCGCGACTGTTGCGCAACTCACAGGAGGCGCTAACGTTCGACTCATAGAGAAAACCTCGTCACTTTTAATATCTTCGGTCGATTTTCAATCGTAGACCTCACTTCCGAGATACGAAGCGCGTTGGCTTCGTAACGGAAATCCCACTCCTTCGTCGTCTTGGCCGCCACGTGTTCGACACGTCTTATAACTATAGAGTTCTCGATTTTGCTTTACGTATCTATTCCGATGATCCATCTTTCGAGGTAAATTTTTTTATTTTATAGCCATTTTGCTACGAAAAGTTTATTAATCAGAAACAAATAACGGCTTTATAAATACGTTAGATGATTATCGATGACAATTTTATAGGTTAACAATGTATTATGTCAATCTTCTTTAGAAGAGATCGGTGCCACGTGGATAATCATTTACGATTCACGGTATGTATCAAAAGCATCATTTTCAGAGTTGTAAGCTATACGTAGAGAAAAAATCAAGTTTACGATTATCTAAAGCGATGCGTGTAATAATTTTAATCGTAACAACTGATTGTCAAGTTTAAATTTTATAAACTCGATAAGTGAAGAATCGCACTAATTTAAATGCTTGCTAATACCCATGGAAATCTACGAAATTACGATGATAATAGGACGTTTGGGAAACGTCGATCATCGTGTAAACGCATCTTCGTTACTTTTGATAAGTGGTCATATCATTCTTGTAAATCTATTTAAAGTTGCCTTAAAAATAGTTAAAACGGCGTCGAAAAAACAACGGAAATTTATTTGGAACGTTCGTTTTCTGTGTCGACAACGACTCGATCAAGGCGACACGTGGTTCGAGACATTCGAAACGATAAATTGGTGGTATCGTTGGCAAGGTGGTACGCGTTCGCGACTCGCATTAAATCGCAAATTAGCACATTTTAGGAGGGAACAAGGTTTATGGATATCCAAGGAAAGAGGCAATGCGAGGGTAAACGGGAGCGTGCGTTGAATCAGCGGGGGCTGGCCGGTTATCAGAGGGGTCAGATACGTCGAGCGCGCCAGTCGAAGCCGAGACCTCGTCCGCGCAACTTCTCTCCGTCGAGTCTGTTTCCGTGTCGAACGGATTCGCCGGTTTTTCAACTCGTTCGTCTACCATCTATCGTGTTTTTTTTTTATTATTTCCATTTTTATCATACTTATTTGTTTATTCGATCGTGAATCGGGAGACTTTCCATTTGTGTTACGTCGAACAAACTTTTAACCTGTTTTACCCGTTAACTTTTACTCACTTTTTTCACGATAAAAGGGCTGACTTTCTTTCGTGAGTGTAGCGAATAACGAATTCAAATTAATTATTAGGTTGATGCAAATGAAATGACCGGTTTGTTTGATAAATTTTTAACACTTTTTAATTTATCAACACCGAAACAATAAATATTGAATAAAGAATAAAAAAAAAATTAGCACCTTAAGCGTTTCTATAATTTATATCCATTCTTTCCGATGAGTTCGATCGTTTTAGCATCAGAAATAATATTTATCGATCAGAGAGATCTATATATCCTGCGATAAAAATTGTTAAAGCAACGAAATATTCTGCTTTCATCGTTGAATCGATTAATTAAGAAATAATACGCGAATTTCGTTGTGAACTGTTAATTATAACAGACTTTTAGTCATATTGTACGTACAAATGAAACGTTTATCCGGTAATTTTTGTTCAATTTTAAGCTACGATTTGATATAACAATAGCGCTATTTTACCGTGCATTTATGTTATCGAATCCTGTCAGACTTTAGTATTTCGAAGTCGGTCGTTGGATATGCAACAACTTAATTTCTTCGGATCGTAACGAATCTAAATAAAATGTATTTATGAGAAGATTCTCTCGATAAACGCGTTGTTCGATCGAACGATAATTAACAGGTTAAAAGACGCAAAGGAATCGAGAGTGAACGGTGAAAAAAGCGGGTTGATGTAGAGCCGAAGAATCATGACGAGAGTGCGTCGACATCGATTCATCCCGTTACTGGTGCACATCCTGCTCGGTGGTGAGTTTCGTAAGACACGATGTTTTTATTCGCGTGGCGAATACAACGAATCGTGGAAGATCGTTTCGAGATTTTCCAGTCACCACGTGCCCGCTATTCGTCACTGTATCGACACGATGTTCTTGTCCCCGCGAGATTCAACCTTTCGATTAAGAAAAATGTACGCGTATAGTCCCTTTATATTTCGCTTATAACTTTTTAATCGCTCGACGATAAGTTATTAAAACAATAATTTAATTTTAGTTTAAGATTCTATGTGTACAATGCGTTTATCGAGCATTCTATCGTTCTTCTAACTGATATACATACATATGTCGCTTCAGTTTATCGTAGTATTTTAGTTTAGTCGGTAGGATCGAAAGCAGCATAAGACTTGTTGAATCTTACGGCGATGAAATATTTCGCGCGAAACTCGACATCTCGTCACGAGCAATGTTGTGCTTCGTTCGACTGCGACCGCTTTAGGATCGAGTCTAATCGAATCGAACAGATTCGATGGTGCACGGTACGCGTCCTCTCAATCAGGTTGAGTGGTTTCGCCAAGCTTGCATGTCCTTTTAAGAAACACAATGCCATTGTCGGATGTCATTCAGCGGCGAAGAAAGCAGACCGACTCGCGATATATTTTCTTGCATTCCAAAAGTTCGAGACTCTTCGTGATCCCTTGATCTCTCGAGCTACGAGCCGGTTCTATATCCGATGTTTTTCGAATTCTTCTGTCATGTTGTGTTCTTTTATCCCGGATATTCGTCCAGGTGATCATGGTGGTTCAGATTTTCGAAAGGAACGCGTACTCGATGTTTGGACGGTAGAGAGACAATTGATCATGCTGCCGATATTTCGAAGGAATAACCGTGATTGAAAATCTGCGCGAGCGAACGTCGGTCGGACGGTCGAGGAAAACGTTTCCCCTAGAATTTGATTATCGTCCGTAGAAGCTCGGTAACGAAACTTTGGGAATCGACGAATATCGCGATTCGCTCGATGCCACAGTCCAACGAAAAGTTTATTCGGAACACGGGAATCGTCAATTTAATCCTTATCGCGAAACGATAGCTTTTCCGTCGATGCAGCTTTCTTTGCAATCGATACAGCTTTAAAAGCTACGTTGTATATCTTGATCGTTAACGACCGCTCGAATCGTGCTTTAATCCGTTAGACTTCCGTTAATTCGTTCCTATCTTGCATACGATACGACCACAGGCTACTCGTATCGCCAAAGTAGAAAGTACAATAATATTAGGCGCGCGACGACTACAAGATTTCGCTTCGTTTACGCCTTGGAAAACGAATTCCGAATTAGCGGATAAGCTGTAAGTTTAATCAAGTTATGAATTGTTCGAAAAAAAATGTTCGTAAAACGAGATTTTCGATCAGCTAAAATTGTCTATCGAAACCATTCGCGATATCTGGTACGAATGGAGTTTAGAAGCGACGAAAACGGAATAGCGGCAAGTTTTTATCGGTCGCGAAGAAAGTCGAATCGAAGAACGAGGTGTCGGCACGATTGAAAATGCAATTTGCATCGATGGAAGGAAGCTGCTCGCAGAAATCACAAACGGGCTCTGATTAGAGCCAAGTTTTCCGACAAGAAACTGCTCGTTCGAGGACGGAGCGAACCTCGTCGAAACTCGCGAAAAAAACGAATGAGCCGAGTAACAAGACGGAGAACGAGTCGGGGAAAAAACAGGAAAGAAATTTGCCTGGGCTAATTGCATGAGATATGCGATTGTTTCATGCATATTCAGCGAGTCCTCGATGTGGGAATAGCTGATCCCTATTCTTTCCGGCTATATTCTCTTCCACCCTTTTGCATCTCTTTTCCCCGCTCGTATTCCTTTCCCGCGAAAAGTCGCCCTTTTGCAGAAGGAAGATCGTTCCTCGAGCGAGTAATCCGATCCTAAGCCTCGAGTCGCGTCCTCGATATTAATTAAGTCCTCGATCTTGCGCGCACCTGCTTCTCTCCTTTCCTCGATACGTTCGCGAATCCGTATATTTTCTCGTTTCTCTCTAGTAAACAACGCCGTCGACGGACCAGCGTAAATAACTTTTACGGAAAGCGAATCGATATTCGAAAGGAGAAACTTCCGCTGTTGGTTCCCGCAGTTCCGAAAATTTGCTTCACGGATACGAAACGAATCGACGTTACAACTAGTCCGGACAACTCTGCGTTCACGAGAGCAGCTGTTTTCTCGTAGCATATGGTTGTGAGACTACTTTACAGGTTACTACTCGACACTTTACTCGAGGGCAACTCGGAGTATCGTAGATTTTTCGCACGCTAACATACGGATCGGCAAATGAACGCGTAGCAACGTTTCTAGCCACGATCGAGTCGATTCGTCTTTTCACGAAGAAAATCGTTGGTCCGTGATTGAGGAACGATAGATAACGGCAGCAGCCGTGGACTCGTTTAAACGTTAACCGACTTGGATCGTCGTCTTTCATCGACGGAGGATAGAGAAAGAAGAGAAACCGCTTGCACCGCGAAAACACGTTCCGTTGACTCGGCAAACATTTTCTCCGCGGTCCTCCAGCGATACCTCGTTGCCTAGGATCCGAACGCTTTCGTATTTTCCCGAGAATTCGTTTTCTTTTTTTTCGCGAAAAAGTGGTTTTTTCGTCGCGGTAAGAGAGCACTTCGAATCGTGTGTTCTCAGAAAACATCCATCGGGATCGTACGCGAACGATCGTCGCTGTGCGTATACCTACGTTTGCCTGTTCGATCGAGCCAAAGTTATTTTTACGCTTGGCTGTCGTCTATCGTATCGTTTGTTTTTCCCCATAAATTTCCTACGGGTGAAAAAATTGTTAACCTCGATAATTTCTCTACGCTTAAGAGAAACGTTGCACGAAAAACAGCGATTGAAAATTTTTTGTGTCGCGAGCGTCCAGTCGAATTTAAAGGATAGCGTAAACGATCACGGTTTACAGAAAATGTCTGGGATTGTTCTCTCGAGACATCGCGTATGTTAAAGTTTAGCGATTCTCGTAATCTTTCGAAACGATTCCATTTGTGCGGTAAAGTCCCGCAGGCCCGCTAAGCAGATTGAGCGAGTGGACGATCCGCGATCACGTACAGAAAGTCAAGGTAGCCTTTGTACGCGAACGTTATCTACCATTCGTTAACGAGCATTAACTCTTCCTCGCGTAGGGAGGAAATATGGGTCAAAAGTTGGCCGCAAAGCGGTGAAACGACGCGGACCTGGCGGACTGGGTCGGCAAAGCGGAGTTAGGCATGGTTTTCGACTGGCTTTAATCTGTTCCAAGTCCAGTTACGGTATCTGCAGCAGCTTTCGAATCCTTGAATTTACGCTAAAATACTGGTTCCAGCGACTACATTAGTTTCTTCCAAGTAGACAATATAAGATTCTTACTATTCGATCATTGCTTTCTCGAACGAGCCCCGACTCGAGTTTCAGGCTATCGAGTTTAAGGGATTCGCCTACGTAGAAACGTACGATTCTTTTGGGTGACATTTTTTCCGAGTAGTCCTTAAAATACGTGTCAGTCTACGGGCTAATTTATTATGAATCGACGCTCTCTCGCATCTAGCGTTCCTCGAATTTCGGTGAGTCTTCAAGGTACGAGCGAACGTTCGCGAAGCGGAAATTCGTGGCAACAGACGGAGGTAACGGAAGCGAGAGATGCGCTCGCGAACACAATGAATTATACGAATAGAAGGGATAGAATATGGCGTTAATCCGGCGTGTGTCCGACGATTTGAAAGTCTAATGCGAACTGGAATGATTTTTCTGAAAGGGTTCGTAACCTAGCGTGTTCCACTTCGGTGCTGCCACCTGTTGGCTGGAGAATCCCATAAACTCGGTAGCAGTAATTTTTCTTTGCCGGTAAACAATTGGAAGCTTTTAAGTAATTGCTACGTTCGTACCGAAACCCTGGAAACGATCCTCCGTTTCGTATTCGTTAGGATCTCGGAATATCCTGTATTCGATTACGTCTCTTCCACGGATAAAACTAGGTCCATGAATTAAAACGATCCTCTTCCACTCGATCTACTCGGTTTCTTTCGCTACAAAAATTAGATGGTCGAGTCGATCCCGCTAGCAGAGAATGGTTAGCGGCAATCTCAGCTTTTCCGTAATTGTCGCGCTGCTATTACTTTCGAGCGAATTAGCTTTCCTTCTTCTGGAGCAAGCTGCCAAATTACCGGATTAAATAAGCGAGCGAGTCAATTTTACAATTAGGCCAGAGTGAATTTTTTCTCGCGAGATTCGTTCGACGTTAAAAAGCTTTCGTCGCTGAATGATTACATACATATTTCAAGCGTTACGCGATCGAATCGCTTACTCCTTACGTTAGTCTACGAAGCTGTAGATTTACCGATTTGTAGGCAACGATAGCTCGAATCGGGTACAGTTTCCTATAAAGCCGATACTACTTTTCGAAAGTAAATCGTAGATCTTGTCGAAGGGACATTCGTTCGGTGTAGTTTCTTTTCGCGTAGTTGCGAGTAATTTTCAGGCTCGGACGATACCGCGGCGATAAATGTCCTTGCAGTGAATAAATTCAAATGGATACCTACGTCGTAAAATAGTTGACTTTTTCCCTTATTTTTTACGTCCAGCTACGGTTTTATGGCAAACGGCGAGAAACGGGCTGCTCTCGGCTGCAGCGAGGTATAACGACACGGAAACGAATCAGAAGTCACCGCGATTTCGAGCGACTCCTGCTTTCCTCTTCGACTTTCGTTAACGCTTTTACTCCGCGCGCCACGAAATTGCAACTTTTTCTTGCGCGTTCAAGTAAATCGAAAGTAACGAAAAAAATAGCGCTTTACAAAAAACGAAGGTAGACAATTTGAAGGAAATTGCAGAATAGTAAATCACTTTACGTTGTAATCTTTACGATAGCGCGTGTTCTTCGAGACATCCTATGTACGTAGGTGCATTCTCGGGACAAATCCAGTCAACGAGACACGAGTTTACGGTTAGAGCAAAACTCTGTAACTGCAGTTTCGAACTTGCACCACGTGATTTTCGTTCGCAACAGCTGAGCACACGGTCGATCGACGGGATGCGACGCGAAGCATTGTATCGGATACAGGAAACGTGTTTTCCTTGCATCGTTATTAACACGACCGGAAAGTTTGCCTTTTCGATGCGAATTTATGTTCGTTGCTAAACTTTCGGACGACTTCTTGAATAGAAAAAAATTTGCAAGTAAACAAGAGACGTTCCGTTCGAAGGACAAGTCGTTTACGTTTACGGGCTTGAAAGTTCTTGCCGGGTATGTTTCGATTCGAAATTCTAACATTACCGGTAGTTACGGTACCGACGGAAAACTGTTTTCGCGTGTTTACGCGACCGCCTTTCCATTTTCAGACTGGAAACGCGTGTTTTCGATGCAAATCGTTGCCCGTGCGAACGCGAAATCGTAATCCACCTTTTGCGGAATTTCAAATCGCGTTCGTCGTTCACGAGTCTCCGCGAACGGGCAAAATTTTGCGCGACCTTGTCATCCGTGTTTTTTATCGACGCTGCGAGTGTCACGGGCAAATTTCATTGTCGGATATTCGATACAAAAGCGACGAGTCTCATAAACGCGGAGAGAGCAGACGAGTATTTCGTGACTCGTCGATTAGATCGCGGACTACATTGATTAAGAGCGTTTATACGGTACACGTCGAAATTAGGACTCGTTACGTAAATTTACGTAGGCGAATTAGACGAGATTTTGCGCTTGCTCCGCTCAAGGAAACCCGCTCAAGGATTTGTTCGAAAAGTTGCACGAATAAGAGAGAAAAAAAAAGAAGAACTTTTATGCGATTCGTGAGTACATTTTCGATACGCCTTGGAATTTCAGATATTTCCAATAGGGTGAGTCGACTGCGGAGGCGAGCGTGGCTACGCGATTTATAATTCTGAACGCGCGCTCGAATTATTAATACGAAAAGTTCGGGCGAATCGGCTCTTGGGAATCTTTATTCTCGTGCACGCACAAAATATTATGCATGCTAAAGAAAATCCGGAAACAGTCGTTACTTGTATGCATATTTTATTAACGCGTTCGAGTACGTGTATAAGAGGTTCTACCGAGTTAAGTTCCTTCTTAAATTTTCCCAAGATAGTCGAAATTTTCTTCAGGTATCGCCTAGACACGTCTTGGATGGTTATTTACGAATAATCAAATAATCAAAGCGGAGGTATGGGGGTACATACCATATAATTAAACGCGACCGGTAGTTTGACGATTTTAAAACGGCGAGCAAAAAATGTTGGCTTTTTCATGCGGACGTTACGGTTCATAGACGTCGAGATAAAAAGCTGCTTCTGTCAGCCAAACGGTCATTTTCTCATAACTTTTCGACCTAATTAGAAGGAAATTAATCAGACTATTGTTCGGGAAAAATTGTCGCCAGAATGGGACTTCTGAGACACCGGCTAACTTCTTCCACATTCTATATCCTCTACCTCGAGGCTCCGTGATAATATGCTTGGCAACTTCGAGAATCATCCACCAATCACGGACGTTAAAAACTTGATCACCGCGTTAATTAAAGCATTTGGGATTCTCTCAGCGATCTTTGTTCCGTATCGCGTTTCACTCGCTATCGATTCGCCACGGCGAACCGGCTGTTCTCGATTCGAGAAGATAAACGCGGTGCCCCCCCCCCCCCCCCCCCCCCCCTCTTTCGTCTATCCGCGCTTCGTGATTTTCTCTCTCGACGTTTTTCCTACCCTCTTCGGATAATCCTGTGACGCTCCAATTCGCCGATCGAACGATACGATCGCGATTGATCGCCGAACAGATCGAATACGACGATAAACATATGCTATCGAAGCGGCAGTCGCAATTTATTTTGATTTATTTAGACAAATAGATTTATTATCCCGTTGCGTCGTGCGCGATGCGCGTACAACGTCGTAAAACGAGTGACAACGGCAAAGAGAGAGGTTACGTCGAAAATTTGCGGCAATTTCACGGATCGTTGATTTATCGATTCTCGTTCGAGATGGAAGAAACGAGGCGGAACGAGGGAAGCAAAAGGTACGCGGAAGCGGACCTTTGCCACGTATTTCGTAACAGTTTGAAATCGGGCTCGATGCGTTAATTACTACGACGATATAGAATGATTGGACGTTACCTAGAAGCGATATTATTAAACGAAATAAGCGTTAGTTAATCCTTTCGATTGAACGGATCTTTCGCGACGCGGTGTAGCCGATGCAAGACCGAAATAAAAGTGCAAGGCGAATTCCATTGGGCGAGAAATCGGGCAAAAATAAAATTAGCCGCGAGGAAGCGAGATCGGGTAGGAGGTTTGGTCGCGCTAAAAGGAACGTCCGGAGTCGGTTAATTGAATCCTTTCTGGTCGCCGAGGGCGGTGGAAATTCGCGTGGGTCTCCGTGTTTGTCAACCTCTGTAAATCGATCGACTGCAACGATGTTTTATCGTCGAAGAGGCGCTGTAACTTTTGTCACGTTGGCGCTAGCTCGTTTGTTTGTTTGCCGTCGTGCCGTCCCAACCCGTCCCGACTCGTCCCGTGTGCGCGGCTTCGATCTTTATGTTCTCGGCAATTTTATTTATTCGACCGAAAAATTCGCTCGCTCGCTCGATTATCCGTGACCTGGACGAGATAAAATAATTCGACAGTTTTTTCACTGATCGGATAGATGAAAGCGGAGGTACGGTGCGGCAAAAAAAAATTGGTAAAAAGTGACGATTTTTGTTTATCGTCCGGCCAGTGGTATTCGAGTCGATTATTCATGGAGGGCAACGTGTCAAATAATTTGTGTCGCGTCTGAAAGTTAACCGATTGTCTTTCTTTTCTGCATCCTGTATAGTGTATAGAAACAGAAAGGAAACGGTTTCTAACCCGGTGACAGTGCATTTAGCGACACGACGCGTTCGAAACACGCGTTCGAGCTTTCTCGTTCTCGTTTCGATTCACGCTCGACGCTTACGAACTACGAACGAGGACAGGGGAGAGCAGTGTACTCCGGCGCACCGACTACCCCGCGACCGAGATAAACCGGCTAATGATCGCCACCTCGCCGCCATTCAATTTGGCCGAGTTTCCCGCGATATGGGTCGCGGCACAGCCGTTTCTCTTGGACAACTTGCACAACGAAAGTTTGCCAGCCGATTTGCCGACAATGGAATACACGTTCGAGAGCTACGGGGGAGAACGGAGGACTTATAAAGTCTCGACATTTTGTGCGGTAAAATCTTAATACGTACGGAATACGGTAGAGTCTGTTATAACGTCACCGGCTAGGCTATAAGCGCTAATACATCGGCTTGATCAAGAGCTTTTTTACTTCGTCGATAGTTTTTCCTTCGCGACCCGATACGCTCGGGGATGTAGCAACGTTAGAACGAATCCAATAACCACGATTCGGCAATGTAAAAATTAATACACGAACGTACGAACACGACTTTCGTTGCCGCTGCATTTCGGCATGGGTCGCGTGGAAGCAACGGTCAGGTAGTAATAGAATTTTGCGCGCGGCTACGATTTTCCACGAGAGTAGAAAATTACTCTCGAGCGGTCTGGGCGAAAATGGTCGAGTCGAAAACGTGCCACCGTATCCTCGCAATCTCTAGGAAGTTCCCCAGTCGTCCAATCACTGCTACCGAGTGTTATGTAAATTTTCGTCGCTACATTCGTAGCCGTCTCTATTCGCGCTAGATAGCGACAATTAAGCGCGATAGTTCGTTGATCGATGCATACGAGGACGACGCGACGTTCCGCGATTTCTCGCTATCGAATTTCGAAGGAAACAAAATGTCGTGATTCGAGAAAATTTATCGTCGCTTTCGTAAAATTTATTCTATTAAAAAATCTCTTTCTCGAGTTGTCGAGTTCGATCACGATGGACTAAATACAGAAAAGACCGTAACTGCAAACTGTTCGTCCCGAACCGTCGTTTTATAGACCGTACAATCTTGTTTTCTCAGGGATGCAATATAACTCTCCGCGAGTACCGGTAGTTTTCATTTCAGAAATATTCTTCATTAAGGTTTGCCTGGAAAGTTGAAAACGAGCTGCCACGATAATGCTTTCATCCACGAGACTACGAGCTCGATCAGGGTATCGTAAACTTTCGAAATGAAAATCTCGGACGATAACGTTGAACCGACGCGACGCCGCGCCACGCGGAATCTTTCCTCGATATAACGTCGTTTTTTAATAGTAACCGTGGCAGACACATCGATTAAAGAGTTATCGTTGTCGTCGAAATGTTTAAAAACGGTATTAAACGTGGAAGAGACTAGGCGGAAGGACAGGGACAATTCGTAAGGCAAGTTCCTAAAGACGCTGGTGCGCGGTATAGTCGATATAATAGGCCAACATTCACGTGTTCTTCCCTTTCGATCATCGTAGCAGGGGACGGTAGCGACTCTCGGTCGTTTCTGCGAGGAACAGCGACGCATATTTTATTTTCGAAGCTGACTGCATTGACAATTTGCACGGGCGTTATGTAAATGCAACGTCACGTACGCGCTCCGTCGCGTCGCATCCCGTTCCATCCCGTCCCGTCGAGTCCCGTCGAGTTCCGTCGCTTCCATTCCAGCTGCCGAAGAATGGCAGGAGATCCGAGGAGGGTCGGTGGCTCGGCTTAAAGCGTAAAGGCGCGAAAGTTTTGTCGAACGTCGATCGCTCGGAAAAATGCAGCGAAACGCTTTCTCCACGGTTCATCGCGAACACGCGGCCCGTTCCTGACGCGCCCCTTTCGAACCTCCTGCTTTCAGAGATGGCCCTTCTTCTCGCTGGATGGGCAACGATTCAAACGTTTTCAAGAGGATACTCGATGAGAATCACGGGATTCTGCGAATCTTCGAACAGGGACGATCGTTTCGCGATTTTTACGCGCGCGTTTCTCTCCCTCGAGATCTAACCTGTCCGCTGTTGCTCGAAAATCTGCGGGGAAACGAAGAAGCGGCAAGAGGAAGAAAATCCTCGATCTACGATAGAACGACCCCTCGATTAATTCCGTGAACGCCATTAGAGAATCGAGTAATCTGTTCGGCAGGTACATCTTCGTTGCGTTGCCGCGTTTTTTTCAGTGAAAATATTATAAATTACGGATATAAACGTTAAATAAAAACTCGGTGAAGTATCGTTGATGAGAAATATACGTGCATGTACGTATACGTGTACACGTATGTACATGGGCGGAAAATTAAAGGGAGCTAGGAGAAAGAACGAAATAAACGTTGACAAAAAAGGAGCAGACAGAAAGTAGGGAGTTGTAACGAGCGGGAGAATATGTTAATCTCGGAACCGGTGCTATACATATGGAAATGACTAGCGCACCAAGTCAACGTGCAATGCGTCGTCCCGACATTTTCTTTCAGCAGATTCTCGTGGAAAATGCTTGGAAAAGTTTCTTGCACCGACTGAATTTTTCTGTACGGTGCCCGTGTTTCAGATCAACCGATTGTTCGATGAAACGCGCAACATTTCCGCGAAATAAATATTCGGTCGATCGTTGCGAACGACAACCGACGATAATAAGCGACATTCGGTAATTAGTAATTGGACGCGTCGCTCGATGGATCGTTTAATTAGCATCGGAATAATCGAAGGACAGATCTGTTGGCAACGAACGATCGGACGAAATTTTTTTAAAAGCCTTCCCGCGTAATCTAGCGAATAAAAGGGACTGGAAAGGGACTCGCGACTTTCGTCCAAGTAGATACTTGCTATCGGCAATTTCTCTCGGTAATTTATCGTATCGTTCAGTTTTCCTTGAAGAAAATTGCGTCGAAGAATTTGCCGCGTTTTTCGAAAGTTAAGTTATTCGAATGCGATCCCATTCGAAGGTGGATGGCCTGTTTAGTTTTCGATAGGCGGGAGACGTCGAAAACGTGGACTCCTGTCGAACAACAAGCGGCAATCTCCTCGGGCTCTTTCGTTCTTCGTCGATTCGCGTTACCGATTCCAAACAGCCCGCGGTGAAACATTGTTTCGAACTTCCGTACTCGAAACGCGGCTCGGTGCGGCGAGCAAAGTCTGGACAAGGGGACAGGCGAAAGTGAAGGAAAGTGGCGACAAAGAGGGATTGGATGGGGCGAGAGGATAGAAAAGGGTAGGTGGTAGGCGAGTCGAGGGATACGCGGTTGTATCGGTTACGTACGTGTACGGGTTGTGTAGCCAACGGTGACTACAAAGAGGGATGAAATAGCGTTGGCGAGGGGCACTCTGTACGTATAAAAACAAAGGGCTGATATTTTTCCTGACGCGGGAGGAAGTCGATACTGTCGGCTATCCCGAAGCGACTGCATCCTGTTGGTCGAAGTGCACGAACGTGTTCCATTTCGTTCGAACTCGTATACGACCCGTTCTATCTCGCTTTCGCGCCATGCTGTTCCACGGATACCAAAGATTTGTCCGGAAGGTCGGTGACACGCGACACTTGGACTATCGAACGCGTAACTTGGCTTCTCCAACTTTTAGTCTTCGCTAAATCGGCTCGACGTAATTCGACTCCAGCCATTCGCTTTCACTCGTTTCGATATTTTTCACTTTTTCGACCGTGTAAATCTCTCGACTCGAACAGATTTTTTTTTTATTCCACCGAACTCTCGCCAAAATAACTAAACGAATAAACGAACCTATAGACTACGAGGATAGTAAGAGAGTTGCGCGAAAGCAGATTGGAAAATTTATTTTCGATTAACATGCTTCGGATGGTGGTGGGTTTAAGGAGCACCTTTCGGTGGAATTAACAGGAGGCACGGAAGGGCACATTCTACAAGAGGCGCGGTGCGGGGGCTGTTTAAGCCGCGAGAGAGAAGGCTGGCTTGCTTTAATTAAATTTTGTTTTCGTTCTCGAGAACTTCTTGCCGCGCTTCTTCTTTTTTCCGAACCCATTAAAACTTTCCTTTTCCCCCTTTACTCTCACTCGCGCTCTCTCTCGCTCTCTGTCTTTCTCCCTTTTTTTCTCCATCTCTTTTCGCTTCCCCTTTTTTAATTCCCTTTCATTTGACTTCGCTACGCGGTCGCTGCCCCGTGACCAACCACGCTTACACAAGATATCCGAGACGTTTCCGGTCTCGAGATTAAAATGAAATCATTCCGTGTCCGTAAGGTCTTCGCCTTTTCCTTTCATCCCCGATAGTAACCGAACAAATAGATCGGGAAAGAGAGGACCTTTTTCCTGAAAGATAATCCTCCTTAATTAATTTCGATCTAGCATCGCGATCTATTCGAAGAATATTTCATTCTCCGTAACGAACAAACGGTGTTAAAATACTCGTAATTCACCGGCCTCTTTCCGCGAATCTTTAGCGTATGAAATTTGTTCGTTTTAAAAATGAATCGATCGACGCCTTTCGGTAGAATTTTTGTAAAGGCGCGTAAACTTCTCGCCATTTGTTGGCAGGATCGAATGGAGCGACTAGGATTATCGTTAACCCCTACATCGGCACAGACGATTCTGTAGCCTTTCAGAAGCGTATGGATAGCGCTTTGCGTGTATGCGAGTTCACGGTGGTGCAAGGATTAAAAAACAGAAGAAAAACTCGCAAACGACTTGGCTGAGAGCGTAGGAAACAAGTGCACGCGTCAGATACGTGTGCATAAATATGCACGAGCTACGCGCACGACTCTCCCTGTAGTCGTACACGTACACACACAGGTGTGCGCATTAAACGGCGCATGCATCCCTTCATCGCATGATTTACATCCGCCTACTACGTGACTTCCTGTTCGCGCGATCCGTTCTTGTCGATACAACCACTCCCTCCTTCGTCGCCGACTGTCAAAGCGTAGCCGACAAAGCTTACGCTCGACGACCTGTAAATAACGAGATGTAATCGAAGGATGGCAAGTGCGAACCCTTTTTTGTTACGCACGCACGAAACCACTCGAAAAATCCCTAGTTAGCGCCTACAAATTTACGTTATCGATAGGAGCTTTTATTTAAAATTGGACCTGCTACAGGAAGCGTGGCGACAAGAAGAAACTGTACTTTCTGCGCGTTTCTTCTACCGTAGGACCAGGAAATTTGGAGATTTTCATGATTTCTGGATAAGCAATCTCGTCACCGTTGCTCGAGAACAGCGGTTAAACTTCAAAAGCGTTTCAGAGGCGGGTACAATGGACCATCTTTGTCTGCGACCTACGTCTTACCGGTATCGTTGCACGATTCGACGCTCGGAAGAAAAACGAAACGCAATTATAACGGCAGTAAGATAAAAGGCTGTACTTTAGAGGAGTGATTCGTTACTCGAGAATTACTAATTGTAAGACGCGTGCACGCGATACGAACGCACGGAGTTTCGTATTGGCTAGGAAAATGGATTACCAACGCGAAGCATCTTTTTTAAAATTGAACGCTTATCGTAAGAAAACGCCGTAAGAAGAAGAGTTCGAAGCACACGGTTACGAACGTTGAACAAAATGGAAAATTTACGTCTGCTTCGTGTCTTCGTTTGCTCGTCTAATGAAGGGAATTTCGCGCGGCTTTCGGATCGTTACCGGTGCGCCGTGGAACGGAAACTAATCCGACCAATTAGCGGCACGCCTAAATTGAATTGTACCTCGATTCGAGCAGCCGTGATACGTTGTTTCGGATAGCTTTTGCAACGTAAACCCTCTTTAACGTTTTCGCCACGGACAAAGTACGATGTCCAGCAATTGTGCAACGTCGAGTAGCTCTCGACGCGCGGTACCAACGTTTTTCGAGCGAAACACGTACATAGGCTCGATTAGGTGGCGAAAATACGGAACATCGTCGCGATCGATAGAAACGGACGGAAAAAATATTAGAAACGACGAGTAACGACCGTTACCGCGTTAATTTCGGGGTGAAGCGACGAAGATGACGTCGGGATTACAACGACATCGTTTATCGATAAGCGGATCAGTCGGTGGTCGACTTTTCCGCTGAAACGAGGGGAAACTGAAAGATCGTCGACGAACGTGGTAAAGAAATCAATCGCGACAAGCCAGGCTTCAATGGACCGCTCTTTTTTTTCTCTATTTCGCTGACGGGAGAATCGCTTCCATAAGGTCTTCTCGATCCGGCAAGTAATACGGAAGGAATTTCGCGAAAGCCGAAATTCCCTCCTTTATCTTCGCGTGCCTTTCGACGGATGTAAAATACGACTGCGCGTGGCTTCGTTCGGGACGAAAGAATATCCGGCCGATCGTCGATAATCGAATCGAACGATTACTACTTCACCGCACTTTTTTCTCCTCTTGTTGCGAAAACTCGATTACTCTACCGAATACTCGATGTTTATTTAACGCGAACCCCTGATCGACGATCCAATTAATCTCTTAGCCTATCTAATATTTACGCGATAATCGAATACCCGGAAACTTTCTATCCTGGCACAAAACGGTGGGGTTTAACGCCCGTAGCTATTCTTCTTTCGATCTTCGACTTTCTCCGAAAGTTCGATCGAATTCTGAACGCGTTATGAAGTTAGCGAAGGGTTAACGAGACGCTCGCGGTTTCCTCCCGCCGCGGCGCCGCGTCGCACAGCCATTGCGAACGCTAAGACAGTTCAAGGATCCTACGAAATACTCTGTCGTACAAGAACAATCGAAACTTTGGCGCCAAGTAATCTGCGCCTGTCTCAGTTTCGAGGTCGTTGCTTCGCTGCTTCTCGGTTCTCCTATAAACGGTTCATTTCCCGTGGGCTGTAAATCAGCATTGTCGCTCGCTGCTCGCCTATCGTTGTACACGAGCTTCTTGGAAACTTTCACGACCCCGAGTATCGGATAAACCCTTTCGTTACGAAAGATCGCCGTCTACGACCGGTCAGCCAGTCACCGATTCGAAGTTAGCGCCGTGTCGTCGTGGACAGGAGCGCTCGAAAATAGCGTCGAAGTAACGTTCGTATAAATTGCCGATGCAGCGGTCAGGTTCGAAAGTAAAATACACTCGGCCAGTATTCGATAGTAGCAATTCGGAGTGAAAAGGAAGGGTTGGATATCGGGACAGTGCGGTGTAGCAAGCAGCCTTCCGGCGGTGGAGAGCGAACAGGCTCCGGTGATTTAAGGGGTTGCACGGACGAATAAATTTGCTCGCGTCCTAACGCGGAAAAGGAGCAAGAATCGTGCGCTCGCTTCGCGGAAAAATACGTCCTGTGTACAAGTTTTCCTTGACACGTGCTCGCGCGCGGCAGCGATTACCGTTCGAAAAATAAACGAAATTCTTCCGCTCGGTTTTCGCGAACTCGCGAAACCGCCGAGTAACCGCGCAACGTCGATACGTGTACCGAAAAGCCGCGATTCGCGGAAAAAGTTGGCCGGGTTCGAAAAATTGTAGGATCCTCGAAGAAACGGAGGGGAGGAGAGAGAGGAGGATATTACTCTCGTAGCAACGAAACTGTACGGAATCGAAATGGCGTTGTTAAAGGGGTAGCAATGGAAAGGGACTGACTGATATGTTTCTGTTGTCCGTCAAATGAGCAACAAATAACAAGGTATTGTTGGAAGCGTAGGACGCGCGCGTGTGCGGGCGTGCGCGCAAACGAGAGCTCGTGGCTCACAATGGAACGATGGTCCGGGACAGAACTTTTCACGGACGGGAAACAATGCCAAGAGACGGGCGACAGCCGGTTTAATTAAACGCATCGTCAGCTCTGTATGGCAACTCGACGGTGCCGTGCGTGTGCTGCGCGTCGACGACGCGTGTCTACGGCCACAGGCTACGCTAACAGCGCACACGCCCCGAGCCCACACTCGCCGCATTTTATACACAGTACGGAGTCATAGAGTAGAGAATATAGAGGAACCACGACGCGTACACGATTCAGACGGAATTGAAAGGGTACCCCGATGCACGAGGCATCGCGCGCAGATAAGTAAACCGGACGAAAGCGCATCGACGCTCGTTTCCCGCTGGAACACGCGATACGCGAATCGTTTGGATAAATTCAGATACGATTGTCCTCGTTACGAGACCATTGTACTCGACCACGATTGTGCCTCGATATCGATGCTGTCGAGAGTGGACGTCGTTCTTCGGGCAACGGTGTACACCTCACGGTATCTCGAGTAGTTTGCGTTCACGGTCGCTTAAAAATCCTAACGATTTCCTAGATAAAAGGATTCGTCGAAATACCTTTTGAAAGATAAAGGACCGGTTGTTCGAACGATTAATCGAAGGGTTCATTTATGGCGGGTGTATCGCGCGAGGTCGAACAGTAGGTTAGCTAACCGTAGCTTTCTGTCCCCTAAAACAAAGGGAGCGTAAATTCGTTGGGCTAGGGCCGGTCGAACGAATTCGTGTCAGCGTGAATTTCATCGGTGAACGAGTCGAGGCATGGCCGCGTGACCAATAATTTGGGATCGCTCGGATTAAGCCGTTCAATTTCACTTGTACGCGACGAGTATTTGCTCGCATCCCCCGCTATAATATGTACATCTTCTTCGTTAAGACAAACGCGGGAAAATACTCTCTCTTTCTTACGTTGCAAAACATGAACCGTCGGATGAAAGGCGAAAGAAAAGAGTAGAAAGGGAATACCGTAACGTCGAAACGTTTCCACTCGAAACTCGATGCAGCTTTCGCGTCGAAGCTGAATAGTCGAGGAAAAAAGAGGGTTGTGAAATTACGTTTTGCGAGCCAGCCTCTGGAAGGGCGGTAAGAGGTACAAGGTTTTTTTTCCTTTTCTCCGGAACGTCCGATCGTAGCTTTCCAGCAGGTGGATTTAAGGCGGGTAGAGAAACGCGCGGCTTTTGTGCTCGGCCGCTGACCGAAGATAAATAGCACAGAGCCGTCTCGCGCCTCGATAACTTCGCTCGTTGATAGTCTTCATTTCGTTAACTTTTCTCTTCGCGGTTTACGAGCATAACGCAACGATCGCAAAGCCGGAACCTACCGATTACGATAAAGGATATTTCCACTCGTGCAACACGCCGCTTCGCGTCTCCTCTCGTCACCGGGACGGGCAAACAATCGCGTTCTAACGCGATAGAGTAATATCCAGTCGTGGAGCGAGATAACTTTCTCATCCGCACCCAATTCCCGGTTTAATATGTTTTTTTCTTCCTCTCTTCGACGTCCAATCCGTTCGGCCACCGCGCCTCGCGTCGCGTCGAGTTCGTTACGCGGCATTCAAACGTGGATCTGGGTCACCGTCGAATCCGAGAGAATTGATAGTTAATTAAGAACGTTTGTTCGAGGGGAAAAACGGCCTCGTAACTATGACCAGCGTCGGAGAGCCTTCGAATTCTATGTTACTTGATTTTTCTCTAATTAATCGCCAGTCACTTGAACCGAACGGTATAGTTCGTCTCCATTTTTCGAGAAACTATCCGCTGATGCGGATCCTCCGATTACGTACTTACGTATGGTTGCATTATTTTCGAACAGCTATGCTCTTACTATGTGTTAATAGCGAGTGTACGTTCGCGTGCATAGTTATCTCGTGTCGTCTAACAAACTCTATCCTGTCTTGAGTCCATTCAAAGACGGTTGTCAAGGATAGTTACCGCTCAAGAATCATCGAGCGTGTTCGCGTCCTAATTCGCTCTCGTTTTCTTGTCAGGTTGTTGACGGAATCGCATCGCTGTTCATAACCACGAGATTCGCTTGAATCCGTAGTCTTCTTTCCAACGGAGTTTTGAATAGTCTCGTGTGTTAGGGATAAATAACGACGCATCGAGTTTACGTCCATAGAGAATAAGCTTCTGTTTCCCTTGTCGAGGCTCGTTAGAGGCGGTGCAACGTCCTCGAAACCGGGAGAGAGAAAGACTCGGCAGTCGAAGCATGGAAAAGCGAGCGAGCGTAATTGAAAAGAGCGTGGCCGATTAAGGCTCTTTTCCTCCGTTCTTCGGCTCGCACCCAACTGGAACCGCTACCGCTACGCTGTTCTTTTCTTTCGCGATTGAAACCTCGCGATGTCGACGCGTTGCGTTCTTTTCGCGCACCGTTGCTTTCAATTAATCGCTACCGATTTCATGCATCGACGTGCTCGTTTTGCCTTTTCTTTCTCGAGAATCGATCTTGAGGCTTGTCGGCTAGACACGTGTACTATGAACGTTCTTCGTTATCGACGGTCGCGTAACTTAGCAAAAATCGCCACCGATCAACGGTGTACGTAATTCCTCGAATTTCACGAACAACGATTACCGCGTTCAGCGAAATGCAGTTACAAGGGCCGAAACTTTTCCAGTACAACAGTTACGTATACAAGGGGGGTTATTCGAGTAGGTTCGATCGCGAAACGACGCCAGTGTCGAGACGAATTTTCCTTCGTTCGGAAAACGGATGTAACTGGTAATTGCGGGTAAATCGAGTCGCGGTAAACGCGAAGGTTACTTATTGGACGGAAAAGTTGCAGTTTGTCGAGTTTCCGTCCGGAAAACCGATAAAAGTATGTAGTGCACTCGTGCGCAAGGATGACGCTTTTCTCGGTTAACAAAAAATGCAGCGTGGAGGTAATCGCTGGTGGTCCCTTTTCCGATTCACCTTCCATTGTTACGAGAGAGAGCGGTAGACATATTCGAAAGTATATCTACTTTTTTCGATACGGTATCGTTTCTAACGATACTTATAGAAGTCGAAAAAGCAACCGTTTCTTAAATAAAACTAACTCGAGCTACACACGACTGTATATTATCGTTACCGTGCTCGTGCGGAGACTTCGTGGATGGCTTACGAGCAGATACGCGTTCTTAACTCCCCGAGAGCACTTTACGGTTCGACGTTCCACAGAAAATCTACCGCGATCGTCGTCCACCGTTCGAACTCGTCGTCTTACGCTAACGATCGCTCGCTTCTATACATTTATTTGTCGCGTTTCACGCGAATTTCTCGATAAGATCGATAGGATCGTAAGAGAAGTTGACGAGATCGTTGCACTCCACAGCGAGTGTATTTTTCAACGAGCGCGTGTTCTTTGCCGCGTGTCATTGATCGAGAAAATTTCGTTTCCAAGATGGTTCGGTTTCACGGTCGAGTTCGCATCGACTGCAAACGCGATAAGACAATTTCGGCCGCTGACATTTTGCCAGACACGTCAGTTTCGTTTGTTTATTCGTACTAACGGGACAAACGCTCTTCGTAGATCGACGGTACACCGTTCCGAAGTTAAATCGAAAGAGCGTTGCAGAAATTCGATGCAACTCGCGCAAACAAACCCGAAAGAGCATCGATCGTTTGTTCGCGAGTTACGTTCCCCCGAATTGACATCGATTTCGCGGTAGAAAATGTTCGTGATCAGAAACTGGTCCAATTAGTCGATTCGCGACAGCGTTCGTCTTCGCTTCGTTGATGCGCGTCGAATTAATGAACCTTCGCGAAACGGCCAAAGAAAGCGCACAACCGAACCGTTCTTTATTCCATAAAGAAACATGGTCGGCTTGTTTTTGTCCGCGAACGAACCAACCTCGACAGTGGTTCGAATCCGTCCGTCTCTCTCGACTTTTTAATTGGCCAACCAGGTCGGCATCGTTTCCACCGTTCTCCGAATTTTTTTTTCATCAGAGCTCGGGCAAGCTCTGAATTTGACAGGGCAGTGTGTCATCGGCCGACAGTTTACACGGCACCGCAGAATGGACGGTCGTGTACGTGCACGCGTCCTCTAATATAACGGATTACGATGCGCCATCCCCGAACGCGTCCGTTGGCCGCGTTCTGCTCTCGATGCCGATGCAAAAGGCCACGATGTGTACCGTTCGATCGGATCTGGAATACCCTTTTAACGGACCGAGCCTTTACGAAAATATATTTTACTGGGAGCACGCCGAGCTTTTTTCAGGGACATTGCTCGAAATTGCTAGAATTTCGGTGGACGTTAAGGTAATAGTGGACTCTGGAGATGTCGCTGTACGATATCTCGATAAAACAGGGCGAATCGAAAGAAAGAAGCGAGCCGATACACCGGCTGGCAAAGTCGAGAGACCGTTGGAAGCGGGAAGGGTTGCTTTAAGTGGTAAATCTTGTCGGACGGTGGTTGTCGAGGATGGCGATGGCAGAGATGGGTCCCGGTCGACCAAAGTTGACGGCGGTTGCACGGCAGGGCCAGAGTTTCCAAAGTTTCGTCCGAACGTGTTACGTCTCGATCGGATTCCCCTTGGTTCCGTGGCCCGTAGAAACGTATGCACGCACAGCGAACAGCTATTCGACCGAGATGGCGTGTAGAACGCGAACCAGAATGTTAACGCGTGTCTTCGACGGGGGAGGAAGCTATACGGGAGAGTATAGGTATAGCCGTATCGAATGAGACGATGTTCGTCGAGAAAATAGAAGGGGTCGAGTTTGCTTGTCCGCGGGGCAAGGGATGCGCTTGTAACGAGCGTGCAGCATGTGGCACATAAGAGCAGGACCGCGGATACATAATGCAAACAGTTTGGGCCAAGCCTCGGTCACAAGTTTAACTTAGTTTGGCTACATAGGTGGAAGGTAATTGCATTTACTCTGACGTCTGTAGGTTCTCGCAGCTCTCGCCGTTTCGACCCTTCCCTCGCTCTCGCCCTATTCCTAAGCCAGTCTTCCCGCGCGCTTCCGAATCTTCCGAGTCGCGACTCGTAAACTTCGCATTCGAGATAACTCTCTAAACGTTGCCTATCGCCTTCGCTGTTCGCGATCGGGAAACACGCGTGTCGGTGTCTTCGGTTTTACCGATTTATCATTCGTTTCCTAACGCTCTCGGACTCGAACGGGATAAAACGTCGACGCAAATACACGTTCGCGTATCTCGCTACCAGAATTTATTTTACGTTTTATTGTTCGACCGATCGAACGTACGACGAATCGGACGCTCCTCGTTTTCGCGAATGCACGATTTTTTGGTAGGATAGTTTCTGCCGTTATTCGCGTATCGAGACGTTCGATATCAGGGGTAAAAATGTCGTTTTCCCGATACAGCGGCGTTAGTAGCGTAGCACATTTATGTCTCGACGGACCGTGACTTTAGCCAGCATCGAAATCGTCGTTGCTCCATTACAGATATTTCCTTCCGCGTGAATTTATTCTTTTATACGATGTTATTCGAGATTCGAGCGTACTTTTCGACGATATCGGATTTCGACGTTCGTTAATTGTTCAATTAACCCCGCGCCCCTGGCGTATATAGTATTCCGCTGATTTATTGCCGAGCACGAATACAAAAGTCTGCAACAGTGTAAAATATGCCGAACGACGTACCGAATTTTTCGTACGAACATATTTTTTAAGAGACGTATTTATCTCTGCGATCCCGTGATAAATTCAAAGTCGCGATTGCCCGTGAATCGAGCTTCCTATCGCGCGAGCAACAAAATTTCAATTACTCGCGGCAGAGTTACGCGGGTTTTCTATACGAGACTCGATGGGAAATTTACTTTCAAGTAATAGGATTCATAGACGAAAGGTGAAAGGCTCGAATTAGCGCTCGAATAATGTTTTTCATCGATTTCGCTTTGAACGGTTATGTAGTTTTTTCTTCGAATGGCCGTCCTTATCTAGCATACGAAACTTTTTGTGGTATGGAATTAATCGGTGTCGGTATTAAAACGTATTTCAGCAAGTTGTCGGTGCAAGGAGAGGTGCGACGAAGGCCAGGCATTTCGCGAGATTAAGCCCAGCCAGAAGTCGGTCGACGAGAGATGGTCGGAAGGAAAAGAGGGAGGAGAGGAGAGGAACGGAACGGACCGTCAGGATTTCCTCGTTTTTCTTCATTTTTCCGGATTCACTCGCGGCAGTCTACGTGGCAGCGTGGCTCGACTCGGTTTGCCGAGGTTAGTCGATAAATCAGTCGACGGCTACGGTCGGCTATGCACCGCTTCGTGCCACGTTTTTGCCGTTTCTCCGTCCTTTCTCGCGTATTTCTACCTCTAAGCTGCTCAAATTTGTCGCTACGTGCCGTACAATCTGCACACGCGAACCCTGATTCTGACCCTCGTCTCCCTTTGAACCCCGCGCGCTTTCAAATTTTATCCGATCGCGATTCCGTCATAGCCCGTACATCGCTTTTCTCGCTGGGAAGAACGTAGACAGTTTACGCGCGTACCTAATATCGAAACGAATCGTATCGTGCATCGACGAACTACGTCGGCAAGTTTTTCGCGAATTCGTCGAAACTTTCGGCGGAAATCGCGAGTTATTTCTACGGGCAATAAACGCGCGCGAAGATTTTAACTGCTGCAGGAGACATTGCTCGGCGGTGGCAATTTGCCGGTGCTCGTAAAAGACTCGTCGAAGCTCTATTCGGTCACTAGATAACTAGTAAACTTTGTACGAACCCGGAGAGGTCGAAAGAGATCCTACGCGACGTTCTCGCGTTTTACGACCTCGAAAATCTGTAGAAACAAGTAGGAGGTTCGGTCGACTATTTTGGTCGAAACGTTCGGCGAACATCGAATAACGCGATAAACGGATCGAGAAAGGAACCGTGTTCGCGGATGTATTTGTCGCGAGAATCGTCCGCGAAAATCAAGACCCCCTGGTAGGTTTGCGTAGTCGGGTTTTGTCGAGCAAGGAATATATTTTTCCAAGGACGGTGAACGGTAACGTTTCGACGAATTGTAAATCGCCTAGCTTCGAGACAGGGAGGAGGGTTGTACGTATTTTACGTTTATTCGATCTTGCGGCCGTTTGAATCATTCATGACCCCGCGTCCAACTTTCCAACCGTGGCTCGAACGAGAGAATACACGGTGTGGCCTTTCGTTTTTCCTTCGTTGCGCTCCAATTTTCTAAGAAAACTTCCCTCTTGTCTTCCATCCAGCCTTTCGTCGTCTGGAATATTAACTCTTTTTTCTTCCTGTAACGAATTTCTTTCATCCGGTCGTTTTTCCACGAGAACGGAAATTACCTTTTTTTACCCTTTCTTGCATTTTTCTCGTGCATAGACGTCCATCGCTTCGAAACGGTTAAAAATAAGCCGGTAATCGGATAGGGCAACCTTCGCGAACGTTTCGCGTATTTAGCGTTCGGTAAAAGGTGAACGTACCTCTACCTTGCGTAAGCGTAACAGAATGTCATCGTACGTACACGTTGGCGAGAGTGGATTTCTTTTTCCGCGATACAAACAGAAGCCTCGTCCGCGCGGTAATTTAATAAAAGAGTAAACTTTCTCGGGGAAGCACCGTGCTAGAATCGAATTGTTTGCCGGTGAACTCGGTGTCCGGGAGATGTTGCGTAGCTACAATCGGCTCCAAGTTTTCCGAGCAAATCGTCGAGTTTCATTGGCTTCGAGCAGCGTGAAAATCCGATTGAACGTCGCTTTGGTTTACAAGGGAGTCAAATGTTACGCATCTGGAGCATACGATTTCGATGTCGTTTATATCGAGCGTATTAAATCGTCGGCGTCCGTTCGATACCGTTTATTTCCTTGCACAAAGATTCGGTTCGAACGGTTGTTCGCGATCGATTATCCATGCAGGCAATTCCGATCGATTATTATCGGCGTTGTTTGCACGGGCATGTTTGCGGATGGACGCGGATCGTTAGGTCGGAGGCAGGCCGTTGTCAGAAGCCGCGAGCTCGCTGAATTAATATTTAATAGACATTACGTACAAAATACCAACGTTCCGTGCCAAACCGACTCGGTGCCGACAATAATCAGCGCATTACGCCAATTCCGGCTGACTCAATATTGACCCGCGTTTAAAAGCATTACCACCGCGCTGGAAATTATCGCAATGCGACGATAACGACCCCGACGACCGAACTTTCGTTCCCTGACTCTGTCTTCTCCGAGCAAAATCCTTGGACCGTTCTGAAACGCACCGATGCAGCCGCGTCGCTTGTTCTCTCCGTGTCGTTCGTTAATTTTCCCAGTTTCGGAATTTCTCGCCAAATTGCCACGAATTCGAGCGAGACGACCAGATATCGAGGTCAATTCTCCGAATACGTTTCTCCGTCCCGTTGCTTTCCCGCTTCGCTTTCTTCGCGTATCGCGAACTGACCTAATTTATCGATTCCGAGTTACACGAGTACTAACGTTCGAGAATGAAAGTATATCGGTAATTACGCTGTTCGAAATTAGTTAACCGAGAAGAGAAGCGGAGACACCCTCTAATGGTATCGCGAGGGTAGTTTTTGCACGTTCGCGAGAAGGTGAATCGGTCGTTACAGGGTTCGAAGCGAGGGAAAACAGAGAGAATCAAATTATCCGTTCCATTATCCCGAGAATCAGGCGCGTACGGTAGTAGACGGTAGCAGGCGGAGCGACGACGAACGTATTCACCGGATGGGAGAGCGAAATTGATTCGAGTCTGGGTTTGAAGTTCGTGTTCGTAACTGCGAACTAATCGTAAGATAATCTGGCAGACGCGGGGAAACCGCCGCTGTAAACACTCGGCGAATCGAGTTGTTCGACGCGTGTACACGCTCGAGCGTCGATCCGTCCGCTCCTCGATACGTCTTAATTAATTAATCGCGATGCGTCGTCGAGCAGGTACGCGCGTATTAACGCGTGAAATTCGAAATTTCCCAATTACCGGCCACTTTTGCGTTAGCCGGATCGAAAACTCTCGACGTTTCGTGACCGATTTCCACCCCGAAGCCCTTGCCACTTTCCGTGCCCGCGTTGTCCCCATTATCGTCGTGATTGATCGCGCTATCGCGTGTCGTTCGAGTTACCCCGCTTCTCCTCTTATTATACCAATTACGCTTTTCCTCGCCTCTCTCTGCTTCCTGACTTTTCCGATTCGGCCTGGAAACGAATTTAACCGTACGGCGACGAGCACCGAATTCGACGCGAGTTTATTTTATATCGAGTTACGGTCGCGCGCCGAACAGTAAAAAAAGGCGAACAACTCGAAGAAACAGCTTTGTCGTTAAACGGATTGGTTGTGCCTTTTCCTCCGGAAACTTTAACCATCGACGACGGATACCGGCATCAGGTTCGATGTAAGCGTACAGGAGATACCGGTAATACTGGAAGAAAGTATACTTTTTTTATCCTCTAATCAAGTTGCTGTAAACTTTTCGAAGGAAACGTTTCGTTCGAAAAGAGTGGAAATGTAGGAAAAAAAAATACGCGAATGCCAGTTAAGAATGTCCGACTCGTAACGATGAACCGTGCTCGGTACCGAAATGGCTTCATAAATCTGCCGTTGTAACGCGACACACGAGTTAGGACAAACAGCATAAATTAAGGATTAAATGGGCTTTCCATTGCGCATACGACGATAATGACTCGATATTTGTCCCGTAGGCGATCAAAAGAGAATCGCGTGGCCGATCACAGACCGATTAACCGATATCGTTGCTCGCGACGCGACACAACGCATCCTCTAATTACGGGATAAATATTGCGTGCGTCCACTCGGTCGAATAATAATCCACGAAATATCTAGCGGATCCTTTTGCGAAGGGAACGCGAGCGGTTTAATAACTGAAAATCTGCCATTCAATATCCGATGCACGGTTCGTTCAACCGGTACTCACAAAAGGCTTTCTAATTATCGTAATTAACTTTTATTCGCGTTCGAGAGCCGATAAGAATGGAAACGATCGAAAGATGGTGGTTGGAGTTGCCGCTAATCGAACAGGATACAACGATTACCTACTAGCGAAAATTAAAGCGCGAGAATCCACCGAATGTTCGACGCGTTTCCACGAGACTCGCGAAAATTACGCTCATTTTACGGGTTAAGATTTGTCTCGTCGAAGTCGTAAAAAACCGCGTAAATATTTCGTTCAGACGTTAAAAAGGCACATCCGAAGGAGGAGAACGCGGCATCGCCGCAGTACACGATTTCCAGCAGCAGGAAGCGAAATTTACGATCCGCTGCCGCAAGAATACGAGCGTACCGAGAGCCTACGCGATGTGTGTCCTGTCGATAATAATCGGAATGTCTGTGTCAATAAAGCGACCGCACATTATGGAGCCAGAGGGTGGAATGGGGGTGATGCAGCACACGGGACGAGATCGAAAATGCACTTGCCTCCGGTGGTGTGTTTCATCGTCGAACACGGAACAACGGGGCGGTGATTATTGGCTAGTCGGGATATAATTTCGACGATTGGTCCACGAGGCAAACAATCGGCTCGTGAAACAACGTTTCCGGCTGTGTTGATTCGTTGTGACACGATTAGGTCGATTAGCTAGCAACGAAACGAATAGAATGGCGCGGCGGGGCCAGGCTGACACGGGAACTTTGCCAAGAAATTAGATTATAAATTTAACCGAGACGATACACGAGCCAGGGCTGGAATGTCTTGCCACCACCTGAGCCCTCATGCATACATTCCGCAGAATGGGAAAGTAGCCGCGTACCGCGCGAGGGAAACCTCTTGCTCAGGATTCTGGATTATTTTTACGAGCCGCGGCTTTAATTCTCAATTCCTTCCTCCTTCAAACTCCCCGAACAACGGAATCGTACCAGCATGCTCGGCGAATCTGAACCTGCTCTTCTACGACGTACCTACGATACAGAGTATTCGCGCGACCGTTATCTAAGCCGCTGCGATAACGACACCGCGTTATATCGTATTTACGCTTCACGATTTTCCGATTGACAAACTCTTGTATTTGCAGATTTCTCGAATATTCCGATTGTCCGTTCGGAACAATAATTCCGAATAGAAATTCTTACAGACTCGAATTACTGGCCCGGTATTTCCTTAAAAACAGACAGAGAGGCGCGTAAACGTGGAATTTGCGTAGGTGGGACGAGGAAGCCGACTAGACGTTCAATATTTATTCGTCATTAGCGGATAAATGGACGCGTATCGGTCATCATTTAGTGCAATATTTGTCGCGGTACAATGTTTTCAGGGTCTTTTTCGAGCTTGGTTATCGTCGAATCTCGCATCGCGTGGTCGCCGATCGTTTTTTCGGCGTCCTGTCGTTAATCTTGGACAGGGATCGCGAGTTTGCAGCTCGTTACGTAATATTTATTTATCGGGGCTTGAACGCGATACAATTACCTGTTACGTTTACCGGGATTATGGATGGCATTGGCGAGCAATTAACGAGCGGACCATACGATCGATAGTCGAGCTTCGGTGTGTCCGTCCTATCGGTGAGACGAATAATTATTAACTGCGTCGAGTCTCGAATTCTAAAACTGATTAAAGTCGTTGGTAATTTCGGTGAGTAACTCGTGTTACTGTCTTTTCGAATGTTCCTCTACCGAGGCAGCGACGCATTGCTCCTTAAACTGTTTATAGAGGCATTCGTACAATGGATTACGCGGCATTCGCTCGAATCACTTAAACTCGGATTCGATCAATTGTTTCGATAACTCCCCCGTTACGCGAACTTGTTACGCGGGAAGTTGTCGAAGCGTGAAACGTTTCACGCGTTATAAATAAAGGTTTACGTTCGGTAAAACGACGAAAAAGAAAATAATTGAATTTCTAGCGACGCTCGTACATCGAAGGTTCGCGCTGGCAATTGGACAGAATCGTCGCAGCGAGAGGTAAAAAAAAAAAAAAAAACGGGTGTCGGTTGACCGAATAGAGCGTGATGGTCAAAGGCTCGAATATCAGGCGATAGATAGTGGCTCGCGGGTTAATATCGGGTCGAAATCGGTCGACTAGAGTTGGCCCGAGGGAAAAATCTGCCGACACTGTTTAATGAGCCACGAACGAGCTACGGCCGCGATAACCAACCCTATATGTATACGTACTTATATACACCGAGGATCGTTTCGCTGTTCAGGGACGCACGACACAGAGTCCTCTTTTAACGATCGTCCGAGCGGAAAAGCGTCGTTATAACGCGACGACGTATCGCCCAGGCCCCGCGGGTCTTTGACGATAATCTCCGGTGGGAGAACTGGTTGCGACATGCATCCTCTCGCGCACTTGCCACGATTAAAAGTTGCGAACGCGAAAAAGAACTCGACAGACGCGGAAAATTATTTCGCGCGCCACGAGTGCCACCGGCGACGGGGCAAGAAGGGACAAAAAATAATCGTCGACGTACGCGTTGGGAATTTCATTGAAAACACGCCGTTGCGCTCGTGGCTCGTACAATGGACAGGAAGAAAATGTACGCGGAAAATTTTCTTTGCTTCTTACTAGTCGTCCACGCGAAATTTCATCGACGCTTTAACTAATTCTCGTAGATTTCGTTCGATAGATCCTTCTCCTTTTCTCTAGCCTCTTTCCGCTTTCGATAATAAGCTTTCCCATGGCCGGACAACGTTCGCGATAGCGAGCTGCATCGTCGGCAGAGTTTCGCGCGCCACTTACGAGATCGCCGCACGCCGCCTGCAAACAACGACCTCCACCGTTAATGGACGTGCTCGATAATTGAAACGTTTCATCGATCCGAGTATTCAACTTTTTTAGCCCGACCATCCGATACGATGCCGGAAGAGTATCGCGCCAAGACTACGGTAACGCAGCAATTTCACCAACGGAGTTCAATTTGTTAATTGTGCAGGCTGTATCGGATATCTCGAAGCAAGTACGGCTCGTAAAGGTTTGATTGGCGGGAACGAAGAAATTGCCCGAAACGAAAATGTCGAGAGAGCATATTATTTACGCGGGACTCGTTTACGTAAAAATGAACGCGCTCTTACAATTAGAATGGAAGCGAATTTCATAGAGAAAACGATGGTTGTTATCTAAATATTGTCTCGCGATATTCTATGAATCGGTAAAGTAAGTCGATTCTATCGATAAGAGTATAATTTATCGAATAGATTGAAATACTTTGGTCAACGGACGAAAGAAAAAGAAAAGAGGAGGGCAGACATTGTTCGGAATTTCTTGAAATTTCCATTCGGTAATGAGGAGGCGGTATTTTCAATTACCTTGGCTCTTTACCTCTTCGATTCTTACCGTCGGCTGTCTGTGTCCACTTCTGTCTTCAATATACGATATCTATATCCCTGTAAGAGGATTCAGCCTCTTTCTCCTTCGCTAATTTCTTATAAATGCTTTCCACTCGGACGGTTCCTGGGCAATTAAGACGTCCTTTGTCTTAAGAGAACCCGCTACGGACTATCCGTCAGGACGGAAGAAGAAAAGAGTCCTGGTAAGTTGTACAAGGTGGTTCGAAAATCCACGAGCCTGCCTGAAGCGTTTCTTTCAATGAATATAATTACAATTTTTTATTGTTTGTCGAGGTTCGCGAGTACATTGTCTCCGTTCAACAGCGTCGCGAAGAAGAGGCAAAATCCATGACCGTCTCTTATAAACTCGAAACGAAAGTACACGCATCGTTGCTAGATGAAATTTCTCGCGCGCGTACCAATTTCTTGCCTGTAACGAATAAATATTTAAGTCGAACAACGTGCACGGATTGTTTAGAAAATTGTACGGTAGACAAGGAGAAAAAATAAAGAAAATTAGTATCTACGCGGTATCTCGCGTCGAATCGTTGACCATACCTACGTATTAAGGAGAAGAATATTTTTCAATCGAAATAAAAGTTTCGATTGTTCGGCGTTTTTCGAGCAGACGAGATCCTTTTGTACTCGCGTCACCGTATGGAGATTCGTTGAAACATTTATGTACAACAGATTATACTCGAGGGTATACCACGGACCGATGCTTCAAAGTGCGTGTCGTGCATAATTCACTTCTGCTCGAGCTTGAATTACGCGCACTCGTCGAGGCATTCTTAGAGAACAATGAGCCACCACCAGACCACCACCCCCCATGGACAATTCCCATTACGTAATCCAACGAAACACTTAACGGATCCCAATTTGCCGCGGAGAGAGCGTGCTCGAACGTTGTTATCGTTGCTAGTCGTTCGCCTCGAATACGATTCAATTTATCTAATAAAAATCCGATTTAATAATTTATCGAACGATCTTCACGGAGAACGTTCTCCGTCTACGCTCAATCTTTTCCCGTTTTTCCAAAAGTACTATTATTATTTTCCTATGTATATCGGAAATCGGTATCGCGAAAAGGGTTAAAGGAGCAAGTTGGAACGAACCCTCGGGCGGTCGGTGGTGAAATTCGAAAAGTTGCCGGAAAGTTTCGAGATCGTCCGTCTAGCAGCAGATTCGCTCGGAAACGGTGGCAGAGTTAGCGAGAGGGGGAACGAGGACGGGTTTGGTTGATTCGCGTTCTAAATTTTAATTCGGAACGGAAAATTTATGCGCTCGCGCGGCCTCACTGTCCCCGAGCGAACAGTTTGATTGCTCCGCGGTAAGTTCCGTGCCGGAAATCAGATAAATTCGAAGCACTTTGCAGCAGCAAATTAAATGAAACGGGATTTTATGGGAAGCTGCCGCGATTGTTATTCAGCTCGGGAACTCGCCATGAGAAATTCGAGCTTCTCGCCGTTGGCTACGATCGGAAAATTCTAAGCTGATTTTCTTTCTCTCCGCACCCTCCACTCTCTCTCTACTTCTTCCTCTCGTGTACGTTCGTTATGCGCGCTGCTGCCAGAATAACGCGCTTATTAAAGCAACAGAGCGAAAAAAAATCGTGTAATTTAACCACCCCTCCACTAGTGTCGTTTCGCGAAATGAAACTTTTGTCGCGGTTTATCTTCCTCCTATTTTCTGCATCGAAGTAACGTATCGCGCTGTTTAGAATATGCCGGGTCGCGTCCGATTTTAGCGACGTTTTGTCGTTAACGTCGAAAAAATAGCGGTCACGAATCTCCGAATACGCAGTCCTAAACTAAACGCTGCTCGTTAACAAGACGCGTCCGTGTCGGATACAATTGGACTTTGTCGGAATCGCTGGAGGCAACTCGACCTTAACTTTCTCTCAAAGGGAACGTCAGCTAGCTGCCGCCTTTACCTACGTTCCTGGCCACGTTCCCACAGCTCCTGCGACTGGAACTATGAATTAGAGACTGGTGCCGCGCGAAAAGGGTTTTCCTTCAATTTTAACGCTTTCTCTACTTTTACTGCACGGCTGCCAAATGCTCGAGCACAGACACGCTTTTTACTCGATGTACGTCTCTTCTTCTAATTGTTTCTTATTGTCACAATTTACTTGGAACGCGTTCGTCATGGCAATCGCGTTGCGCGAAGGAAACGGAGCAACGGAGAAAGGACGGTACGTTGCAGAACCTTTCGATGAAATTGTCGAGAAACGAGGTCTTTCGAGAAGAGATTTCATCGAATTCGAGGAGCCAAGTAGCTAACGAATAAATAAACGAAACGATCGAAATACCAAGCGTTAACGAGCTAAAATTTCTTCAATTATTTCATAATCTTTTTCGCGTTTATCTCGAGACTAAGAGCTGTCTTAATTGTCAGGTACGGCAACGTATACGACATAGGGTAACGCGATGACCGCGACCAAAGGGTTAAGGCTCAAGCAGACGGCCGTTGTGTTCGCAAAGAAGAAAGTTGAAAAGTTCCCTTCTTGCCAGACGAACGTCGCGACTGGCGTTGAAACTTTTCGAATCGTCTAGCAGCGACAACGCTTTTCTCCTGCTTCTTCTAGCCCTTCTTTTTCTTCGTTTTCCTCGTTTTCCTCGGTTTCTCGCAAACTGCACCGACCCTACAGAAGCAAGCAAGGTTACCAAAGTTACGCGTTCTTCGACTGTGACGACGGTAGCTTGTCCGCTTCAGAATGACATTCTCAGCCTGCTTTTCTTCCGCTGGCACAACCTTCCCCCTTTCTCTATTCTGCTTCTCTTCTTTCACCAATTTTCAGCAGATTTACGACTTTTCTACCGCTGTTCGTCGCGAAACGCGTAACCGACGTCTGGCTTGTATATTATCTCGGCAACAATTTACTCTTGAAAAAGTTTGCGTCGAAAAGGTGGATGGTTACGAATCGACGAAATCAAAGTTAATTATTCCTATTTCGTTCGGCGAAGCGTACTTACCTCGATGTTATAAAACGCACGATGCGAGACGCGTGTGCCCAAAGAGAATACGCGAGAATACCGCGAGAAATTCGAGCTAAACTTTCGCGAACGCCGCACGTAGCTGCTCCGAAGAAAATTTGCCAGCTTCCGGTCTGGCGTTTTTACTACGACAATTCCGAGTTACTCGTGACCGAATTTTCACGGATTTCCAACTTTCGACGTTCTCTCGTCTCGTTTACTTTCCGTTCCGTAACTTACTAGCTAACCAGCCTCGTAATACACATAGATTTCTGTCGAAATTTTCTCCAACGAATCGGTCGACTCGGTAAGATATTCACCCAAGTATTAGTTTATTAACTGAAAAAGAAACATCGTAATTTCGCGGACGGTAAATTACGTCGAACCGTCGACGTTCGTTCACGAGTGATCCTCTAATCGACAATACGTTCGTCGTCGAGGTCTTCCCCCTAAACAAGCAGCTTCTCTCGATCCAATAGCGATCAGCACGCGCAACAGTTTGCCGTGGCACGAGCAATGCCCAACTGATTCGGATACATCCTTCTCCGCTGTCCGATTACGGTCCATCAGTGTCTGCTAGGCACTGATCAGAGACTACCGATACGAACAGAGGCTACCGTTAAACGCTGTGCTTAACGCTGCTCGAATATGTCCGACCAAAGCTGTCCTCCTACTACCGACACTGGAAAACCGTCTCGCTGATTTCTCTCGAAAGATATTCATAGCGATCGATCGACGGAACAATGAAACGCCAGAGCACGCAAACCGCTTCGCGAGAATCGAGGAATCTCGAAATTTCGTGAAAAAATTATAATCGCTATTTTCTCGCGAAATCCGTCGATTAACCGCAGGAACGTAAATCTGTTGAAAGTTTGCTCGCGACGTTAAAATTCGCGTGGAACACCGTGAAAACGTATTTATCCGACGAGGAGAAAAAAAGGAAAACTCTTCCCTGGCCAGTTAAATGGGGTGCGCGGCTCGTTATGCGCCGCGTCCTAAGCATATTACCAGCTTTTCCGGTAATTAAGTTAGTCGTCGTTTGGGTCGGGGCATTAATTTCCGTGCAAGTTAATGCCGTTTCCCGACGCTTTACCCGCTCGATGTACGAACATCGAAAGGATCTTGTTCGTAGACACCGCAGGGATCATTCGTAGAATCAACTTTTTCGCGTAATCTCGGCTTTTCATCGCTTTCGGTACTTTCTATTCGCGCGACTTTTGCTTCCATCGCGAATCAATACGTGCTCGTACAAGTACGATTTTCAGAAGTATTCAATCTTTCAAACGTACCTAGCCTAACACGCTTTACTCGCGCAGAGAATTCACCGTGCTTACCGAATACGCGATACCGAAAACATTTACACCGATAACCGAAAATCCGGCAATTCTTTTCAAGTATCTCCGTAAATTGTTTAACGCGCTAGCGCGAAAGTAAGGCGAAATCTCCGTTCGAAATCGAAACAACGAACGGAAAGACACGCGTACCGTTCGACGAAAACGCTTTTAAAAATTTGCGCGCGAGATCGACGTCGAGAGAAAATGTAACCGGAACGCGTTACCGCGACAGACGATAGAGCAACGACAACGATACAGCCTCGTTCGAGATTTCCTGGACAGAAAGTTAAACGCGATCTTTTTTTGCTCGGCTGTTTCCGCGAAACGAGAAGGGTGCCGAGCGGTGCCGAGCGGCGCGGCCGAATCTTTCGCGGGGCGTATTACGAGCCAGGCGGAAAACTAGTTACTTGGTCGACGTTTCCTGCCCGTTATTAATTGGAAAAAAGTCGAGCCGTTCCGCCCCTCGGCGCCACTCGCCTCTCCTCGCCGCCCCTCACCGCCTCTCGCCACCCCTCGCCGCTTCCGAGAACAGCTGCGAGTGCTTCGAGCCTGGAAAAGCGAGCTCATTAAAGCGATAAAATTAATTTAAACCCCCACCAATCTCTCCCTCTGCGCACAATCTAATTATTTTTATCGGTTCAGCGAGCCGTATTACGTTCGACACGCGTACCTAATCGGCAACAGAAGAGAGAATATTTCATGAAACAGAAATCGAAAAATTGGATCGATACACGACGATTGCCAGTTCTTTTCTGCTCGGTCGCGAACGCGAATACGGATACGTTTCGGTTGGTCCGTGAAATTCTTCGAACGTTTCTTAATCCTTCGCTTCGCCGCTAGCCGTTTTCCAAGCCATATCCGACGGACCAGAGAATCGAATCTTTTTCCTTCGACAAGAAGCTAGTACAGTATCTCGCAGTTCGTTCAATATCAACGATAAAGTTTACGGTGTATCGTCTTTCGTTTATTGGAAGGCAACTGATAATACCGTGGCTCGTCGATGGAACGGCCGGATTTATATTCCGAGACTTGGCCACTGCAATCATTATGGGAATTGACAAAAAGATTGTCTTGTTCGACGATGTACGCCGCGCCGACACGGAACGCGCGAATAAATTAAGCTTGGCCGTGAACGAGACGGAACAGCGGAATGACGCGGAAATATAGGACGATCCAGCCTTTTCGATCGAACCGGAAGTTTGCGAGGACGATTCCCGTTCTCTCTGGCTCGCAACCATCCGTCGAGCCATTCGTACCGCGCGATCATCCGCTTCGATCTCCTGGTCCTCGCGCTCGCTCGATTGATTTCGGCATGTAGGTCGTACGTGATACTCCATTCGACCCGGCCATTATCACACCGCTCATCTCTTTCGCTCTTTCTCGCTCTCCATTTTCTTTTCGTGCCGCTAACCAAAAAAAATCAAAAGATTCCCGTGAAATTGATTCGAGCTCGGGGAAGGCTCGGGGAAGGAAGCGAGAGTAACAAATACACGATATTCGTTTGCGCGTATATCCTGACTATCCTATCGCGTATTTATTAGCCTGCATTTTGTCGCGAGTCGAAAGCGATCGATTATCGTTAGAGTATAACCAGATTCGCATCGATGAAACGTCTCCTTGACAATTTCTCCTTCTCTTTGACCGTTCGTTCTTTTCCGTTAAGCAAGAATTACGCGAATGTCGAAAATTGAGGCCAGGTTAAAGGACAGAAAGCGGAAGACGAAGGGAAGAAGGCGTAAATGAAATAAGTCGTCGGTACAGTCGTGTCTCGCTGGAGCTTTAAAGCAATTAGTTACTACGTCGATATCGAGGAAACGAAGAAGAAAAATCCGAGTCGAGACATTCCTCGAAGTGCTGTACAGACAGAAAATATCTTCTCGCAACAATCAGCTAGAAAGCACCGTGGATTCACCTTTGGCACAACATTCGATAGATCTGGGTGGTAATTACGCCAACGTTTTCAATCGTTTTTAGGAAATACGCGTAAAAAATTTGGACGGTGGGCAAGAATGAAAGTGTCCGATTGCCTCGAGAAGACGAGTTTCGAGTCGACTAATGAAAATGCGACAGCTCGTGAACTATGAAATCGAGTATTATTAACTCTTTTTCTCTGGACATCTTCTTTAGCGGGTGTAAACCACGATCAACTAACCAGGAGCGAGAGGAAAAAGAAGGAAAGTAAAGCAACGTTCAGCGGCAACGATAACGAAATAAGCTTCTCCCTATCGCAACAGCTGCCCGGGAAGCAATTAACCTTCGACCCGTCCGGAAGCTCGCGAAAATTTATTACCAGAAGCGTCGATAATTTCGAAAGCATCGTGAAAAAAGTCCTTTCGCCGGGTTTCTCTCGGTCTCTGTAGCTTTCTTTCGCGTGGAAATCCGGACGAATCGAAAGAAAACGGAAAAGGAGAAGCGCGCGAGAAACGAACGGAAGCGCAATAACGAAGCAGACGGTTGCGGATCGTGGCAGCTGCAACTCGTGGTCCCCGAAGCAATTAGCCTTCTCCTGGAGGCGCGACAAACGAAAAAAGAATGTCTCGAAGAATGATGCGGAAAATCGTCGTTCAGAGTGAAAGGAAATTCGTCAACGGGTGTCTTACGTGAAAACTTCTTCCAATTTCAAAATCGACGACTCTTCGTAATCGCGTCTACCTCGAACCGTTATTCGTCTTTCGAGATAACAATACATATTTCCTGCTGTTATTCCTGTACCATGAGCCGTCTCCAAAGTTTGTCAGAGATACGGTAACTATTATCGTTCCGTCTTATGCCCGAGAAGCGTTTACACAGACCACATACATATACAATTTTCCGCTAACATCTATGTCGCCGCAGTTTGAACGACATTCGAGAGAAGACGCACGGTATGTCTGTTGCTATTTACGCGAATTCGAAAGATCGATGTTTAACCCCGTTGCCGCTTATTATTTCATATTCTTCTGCTGGTGTATCGAGATAATACGTTCGCGCGATGGAAAAAGACACTCACGGGTTAACTCGGTAAACGAATATCGTTGCGAAGTAGTCGTTTGGAACCGAGCCTCGATATCCCGGATGACCGAAATCGTTAGCACACCCCCATGGGATCGGCCTATTATGGAATTATTGTTACCGTATTCCGGTCTCGTCTATGTCATTTGGTAAAGTTCCAATCTTCGCTTCGTATTGTCGGCGTGGCGCAGACAGTGGCAATTACCGGCCAATTAAGCCACCTCCGACCTCTCCATAGTTCACCTCCCGTCCCGTACGCCCTTTTGCTCTGGACACCCAGCAAGCCGGTATTCGCGGCATTTGACGCGCGTCAACCGGAACGGTATAGAAACAGGGCGAAAACAAGAACGCACGAACACCCTCGCAGACGACACCTCGAGCCGAGAGGCCCGTTCAATTCCACCTTTTGTCCCTATTAATTCATCTTTCGCTTTGCCATTGACGATCGATATTTTCCTTTTACTTCTCGTAGGGACACCGTCTACATACGTACGTACATTGTATATCGTTGGAAGACGAAGCTTCTCCTCCTACAGTTGATTCTATAGCGTGTAGCAGTTATCTGTAGGACTAGCGATTTAAGCTATTTTCAAGTTATTATACGATAATAGTCGAGAAAAGTTGAGGATAGTTTTCATAACAGGTTCAGGCTGAGTTTAACGGATGCGAAGCTGAAAGAAGTTTCTCGTGTCCGAGAAGATAGAATAAGTTTCGTCCTGCTGTTCTAACGGCGAAACAGCGTTGACAGTGTTGAGAAATGACTTAACTTTCGGAAACACGACATCGGTGAGCGAGTCTTAAAACGAGAAATAACAAATTGACTTCGATCGCGGTAAAATTGTTCGCAAAAATCGAATTCTTTTACGTATTCGTTGAAATTAATCCCCGAAAAAGACTCGTAAATAGTTTCTTCTCCATCGTTTCGAACGATTCTTTATCACGGTCAATCAATTATCCGGCTAGGTAAATATTTCTGCTGAAAAACTGGACCACTCGTTTCGCGTCCATCGGAACGAATGAACGAAGCTCGCACGCGCTTGCAGGAGCGCGCGCAAGCGTCGAAATCGATATAGCCTACACGTAATTAACAGGAGCAGCAACGATACGCGATCGCAGGCTGCCGTAAATCCAGTGCCGTAAACTGACGCGTGTCCGACTCGCTCAAGATCAGATATGTCCGTTCGGGTAACTCGCACGGCGCATCGAAATCCGGCTATGCAAATCCTGATGATTTATTCCAGTTTCCTCTATAATTCTCCGAGATGGATAATTATCGTACTTATTCCTCGTGGACAATGTTCACGAACCGAGCAAATTCGAATGTTTAAACTACGAGTTTCTGTTCGTATTACGTGTTCGAAGAGCGCAAGATGGATACAGGAAAAAAGGAAAAAGCGAGACAGAAAAGAAAGCTAAACACGTGTTTTAAGGAATGCTAAGTAAAGAGCGTATCATCGACAAATACATATATTTCTCGGTTTCGTCTGGCGGTGAACGCTTCGGCAGGAAGGGGCATTAAACGGTTGGTGGATTTACGATTTTATAGGAAATTTCGAAATCTCCGTACCGATAGATGAGATACGGTCTCGGCGAGCAGTCGCAATAGAAATGCTGGTGATTTATCCGAGTCTCCGATGCCGCCTAATGGTGCCACGAAGACAAAGTTCGCTCGGTGTCTGGGGTATTACGCGAAGTCGCGTCGCTTTCAGAAAGAAAACGATGATCGGTTCGCGGAGGAAATCTCGAAATTGATGTTGATCCTTCTCGGAGCACGAATCTTTATCCGTCGTTCGGTTCGAGCGATATTTTTCAATTTTTTCAAACGGCGACAGCCAAACGCAACTCTCTAAATCGTATCAATTTATTTCAATCTTCGCGATGGTTAAATAGGATCTAGGGGTCTTTGCACTCTTCTCCTCGTCCTGTCTCCTCGGAATGGTTCCTTTCACGGAAGAAAGACGACCACCAGGGAATCCAGCCCTTGCTCTCTAAACGAGGGTTAATGAGCTATCCGTGAAACCACCTTCGTTCTACCGCCATATTTTATCGTTTATTTTGCGCTCGTTACACCCGCCGCTGTGTAAGAATTTGCCCGTTAGCCTGGGAGATCACGTTGCCAGAACAAATGTCGTTACGCTGTCTGGACGAAGAAAAATGAAAATTGCCATCTTCTTTTCTTCGGCAACGTTTCTCTTTCGTAATCTACAGAGACAGAGAGATACGCGAAATCTTAGATCGCCTAATCGAGCGCGAACAACAACCGTTCGATAAACGCGCTATCGGTAGTACGTTTGTTTCGCTTTCCGTTTATAACTCGAATTTATTCGTTCGCGGCAGGTAGAAGCGTCGAAAGATTAACGCGAAAGAAAAAGTAGACGTTCGTAGCATATTGGAAACGTATCTCTTCCTCGCCTCATTTGGATTCGCAAACTCCGGAAAAGTTGAGCGGCTGAGTTGTTTGAAATCCAGCAGCAAAGTTTCCGGTTTTCCATCTTGAATTTCCCAGTCTGCGCGTAACCACTCCAATATCTCTGAAAGATTTCGGCGCAAACGAAGCAATAGGGGTGACTTTTCCGCGCGATTTTACAGCTTCCTGCCTATCCCCGTGGTCCATTAACCGGAATGAAGGCGCAAAAAGACTTCATCCTCGATCGCATAGCCGAAATTCCATCCTACGAATTCCGGTATAGGATCGATGAACCGTGGATGCACGGAGCCACGGCCGATCCTCGCGTTTTACGATTTATGCTCGCCATTACCGTGAAATATGTGACCGTAGCCGGTGTTGCGGCAAAAGGAAGAGGTCACACGGTGTACGACGATAAACCAAGCGCGATCTGTAACCAGCTTCGATCGCGTTCTCGACCGCTTTTACGATTTTACCGAGGATCTTTGTTTTCGCGATAATCTTGCTGCACTTTTTTTTTCCCGGACCGAATATGTATACGCGATACTTGGACTCGGAAAGTTTGCGCGTCGTTTCAACCGAACAATCGAACAGAGAAAACAACGAATTCCTTCGTCGAGTTATCAACGAAATTTGAATGAGAAATTTTCGGATTTTCATCGAGCAATCGTCGTAACCGAAAGAACACGTCGCGGAAAAGCGTTTGAACCCGAGTACCAGCAGGAAACCGGTCGACTCGGGTCGAAAGAAAGAGGATGTTACCGCCGGGAATTTAATTTTCCTCGACCAGCTGTCCTTTCTCCTCGTTCCAACCGAGAACGCTCCTAATATTTCATCCGAATTTTCACGAGACAGCTCGTAGCAGCGGAACGTTGGTCGGTCGAGGTCCGAATTTTTACCGCGGTGCGGCACGGCTCGGCTCGAAATATAATTCGCGTGGCAAGCGCATCGAGTACGTGGAACGAAATTCCACGGTTATGCTTCGGCCACGGAACAAGCGACGAGGAGATTGCGGACCGACGAAAAAATAAAAAAAAGAGAGAAAGAAAAAAATCGATACTCGCGTGCAGACGTAGTCATTTTTGTAGAATTCTTTGAACGTTGGCCGAAGTCAAAATCGTTTTCATCCAACCACAGACCACGACGCACCGAATACGCACAATAAAATCAGGAAAAAAGCCAATCACGTTCGACCTAGTTTTTCCAGCGTATCGGCCGTTTCGTATCGTTTCGCGGAAACGGGAAAAGAGAGAAGGCAAATAATGGAGAGAAACAGACGCGCTGTGATTTTGCTCGCGATTTTGCTCGCGATTTTGCTCGCGATTTTGCTCGCGATTTTGCTCGCGTAGACGCGCATTCATCTTTTATCTTCTTTCTCTTCTTCGCGAATGACGTTGAATCAATGAAATCAGCGTCAGAATTTTCTAGAGATTCCTGGACTAACAACTGGATTTTCCAATATTTCCAAACGTCCATACAATCCTTTTTGGATTCTTTCGAACGCGTTAACGGCTCGCCTATTTAATCGTTAGAGCGTAAATACCTATACGCGACGACTTTGAAGCGTTTCGTCGACAAATGGCGATTCGAGGGTGAAACGGACGTCGTAAGTGGCGAGCATCGTTGGATTTCGAGCGTAAGACCGACGCGACGAGAATAGGCTGTCCGGAAGCGAAGAGAAACGAACGGGGCCTCGGGACTGCATGTAATTAACAAGCTCAGGCATTAAGCTCCACTCTGCGTGATGAGTCACGTAATTCAAAGCTTAATGCACTCGGCTATCTATACGTATGTATATCGAGTTGAGCCATCAAGCATCCATCGCAGCCTGGATGCGAGCAGCGACTGGGGAACCGACATCGCGTTACCAAACCCGAATCGCCACAGCCACCCGACCAGCCGAACAGAGACGGTTCGGTATGCATATGCAAACGGTTCTACTATTTATCGGATGCTTCGTTCATGCTCGAACCGTCCCTGAATATTCGCGAGTAGACACTTTCCGAAGAAAACCACCAAATATTTCCAACTTCTTTTCCACTGACCTTGCTACTATCTACCTAATTACTTTAGCTAGTTAATCCATTGTATCGAAACGAAAAAAGAACGTTCACGAGGCAAAGGTGATCTCTTGATTTCTATCGAGAGTGGGAGAGACTGAAACCACGATTATAAATTATTCCCGATACTTTATTTCCATAAAGTAAGCCCCCTCGAGAAGAGGAATTAATTACAACGGAGTACGAGTAGAACGTTTTGTCGCTCCGTCGAGGGTAATAAAGGTCGCATTAGTTTCTGAAGGAGGAAGAGGAGGTCTACCCCGACAGAAGCCGCTGTTCTATGTCGGAAAGAAAGAAGAAAAAAAAAATGATTCGAAACGGAAGAATCGGTATAAAGGAAAGTAAGCTCTCGATGGAAACGTCAAAGGAGACGGCGTGACTTATCGACGGTCTTTACCACAAAGTGCGGTATCGTGCCTCCGCCTCCACCGTTTGATCCTTCGCACGATATACATTCGTAGCGGATTCTGTTCGCGATCGTAGGCCAGAAAACTACCGAACAGACCAAAAGAATTTTACTTTTGCCTCTGTCGAACTCCGACAGTTTTTTTCGTTACCTACGAAACGGACTTTCGCGAAAATCGTTCTATAAAATTAGCGAAACTTATCACGGTCATTTAACTTGACCGACAATTACTTATTTTTCTGATACATTTTGAACGTCGATTTCTCGTCTCTTCCAGCTTCGTTAGTACATAGCGTACTAATGGAAAGAATTTCCTTCGGTTTTCGCCGCTGCAATTTTCACCGCTGTCTCGTGGCAACGATAAATCGATGCGTTTGCTCGAGAAATTGCTTCACTCGTCTCTTCGTCTGAGAATCCCTTCGTGTAGAATTCAATTAAATCGGACGAGCTTGTTGTTTCTGTCGATCCTGCCTACAGGATATTAAAAGAGAGATATAACTCGTCGCGATAATTAAAACGTTTCTTTTCGTCGAGTGGAAAATAGCAAGTAACGTCGTTCGCGAACAGTCGAAATCACGGTGTAGCGTGCGTGTATCGTATAGAAGAACTATTTTCGATCGAGATAATGGCCATTAAATCCGAGAAAAACTGCAGATTGAAATTTGTCGCGAATAATTTTGCCACGCGAATAATTCGCTTCTCCGTCGACCTCGATCCAAATAAATTCCACGGCATTTCGTATTCGTTACGCGTAGCTAATTTCATCGATTTCCCATGGGGGTTCCCACGCGACCAACGAATTAATATTTTCATCGCGGAGGAAAAAGAGTGGTAAGAGGTTGGCCGTGACGATAGAAAAACAAAGCGTTGCTCGGAAATTCTATTCGTATCGAGCCGGTTGAATTGATCGCGGGGGTGCACGGTGAAATTTATACGTTTCCGAAGGGTTCTCGAACAATTCGGCCCTTCAGGTACCCATTCGCGAACGTTTTCTCGGCGAGCAGACCGAAATAGGGCAGAACGAGCACATCCAATAAGCCACATTCCCATGTGCCGTGATTTTATTATCGATCGCGATATTCGCGTCCGTTTCGTCGAATAATACCTCGCGAAATGATCGCGAAACGAACCGTTTTTTCGTGCGACCACCCTCCCGCCTTTGTAATTCCTATCTTTTCCGCTTCCTATTTACGACTAATACGTATTCATAGGTACTTACAGGTAAGTCGATTAACGCTTTCGCGTAATTGTTCGTATACTCGACTAGCGAATTAACGACGAACTTAAAGTCGCGACGACTTATAAAATTTCGTTCGTTCGATCGGCTACGCGGACGACACTCGTAGCAGCCTGACGGAGAAAGAGGAAAAAATCAAGGATTCCCTTGTTCGTTGTCGGCTGGACAGGAACATATTTCATTCGGTGGTCGTGTCGAAGTCGAAAACAGAAGGAGGAAGAGCGCGACGGGATGTCGGAAGACATCCCGACAGGAAAAGGGGAGCTCTGATACGCGTTCGAAAGAAAGAAACAAAGAGGATTACTAATGACCCAGCAAACGAATCGGTGGCTCGAACCACCGATGGGAATGCATTCGGAATCGAGAGATTTCCGTGGGAAATGTCGACGTGGACTAATTTTTCATCCTGAACTAGCTTCAGTTCCTGCCTAGTCGACCGGACAATCGACAAAAATATCGGTGTGCCTTAAAAAATCCTTTGACTTTTTTCCACCGAACGAAATCCAGTCGAAACTTTCTCTCTCGCTAATTACTCTAACCTATATATGTTCTTCGATAATCGTTGCTTTTAAATATTAATCATTGTTTACCGTGAACCGTGATCTCGATTTAATCCCGACACAATGGCGACCACGAGTTGCACAGCGAATATTCGAGCATTTGTTCGTTCAAATTGCGTTCATTCAAATTGCGATTCCGAAATTCTTTAATTTCCTAATGTATAGCATATAACTCCGTGCGTATAAATTTCATCGATTAAATATTTTTCCCTGTAGGTTGAAAAAATTCGAGGATTCTCGTTTCTTCCATAAACGCGGCTGAATGAAATAAACTCGGTCCGATCACGAGATTGTTGCGTGAATTCTGTATGCAGCTTCGACGAGCCTGTTTTTTTCTCTTATTTTAGTTTGATCGACAATACTCGAACAGCATCGGCAATTGGTTCAAGTGGAATATACGTGTACATTGGGCACAGAATAATCGGACCGCTCCCCATAATGTCAAGCTATACAAAAGAGTTGGACGATTACAATTAAATGACAATGGACACGTTGGACGACGCATGTACTTCGAAACAAACGAAATAATCAATGCATTTTCGAAAATATATTCGATTACGCGCAACGATAGTATCAAGTTCATTCGATTAATTCACTGTTCCCTTTTATTTCCAGCATTTTTTATTCCGATTCTGCTCCGTAGTTTCTCTACCGTTAGTCGACCGATTAGCGCTCGATGAAATTCCATCGAGTAATTTCTCGAAGCCGTGCACGAATGGAATTTCACGAGCTTGCACCGCGAACTCGTCTCGAGGGGCTGCCACTTAAATTCGTTCGCGCGCGTGGAACTCGTGTCGAGTCGAGCCGAAAAAACGAGCAATATCGATGTTCGAAGACGCTCGATTCTCTAGACGATCGAAAGCGAATCGCGGAACTCGTGAACCCCGCGAAACCGAGATCGCCGATGGAAAAGGAGGAGGAAAGTCACGTCGGTATCGATCTATCTTCGCGTATCGAAAAGATTTTCCATTACTCGGGCTGGGATCTTACCGAGTAAATGAAATTTTACTTGGATGTGGTCGGAATTCTCTTAGGACGATTGATTCGGTCGCGTCGCGTCGCATCGCGTCGCGTTGGTAAGAGACGGAAAGACTAGTCCCATCTCGATACGTATTTGTTCTACCGCCGATATATAATTACCCGCTGACGAACACAGCTACGAACCGATCTCTTGATAAAAAATATTCTTTCCACGGTTACGCTAGACTGTCCAAAGAAAAGACCAATTGTTGTACGGAGACGACAGCGTTTACAGGCAGACAGTGATATCGGTGGTACCTCTTAATATTCTCGCAGCGATAGGGAACGATATTTCGATACCTGTTTAATTCCATGTTCGAACGTTTAAAACGGTGGCGAGTTCGGCTAGGTCGAATCGAAGAAATCCGAGGGCCGTGTTATCTTAAAACGCGCGTCGATCGTCGACGCGACTCTACGAGGCGAACGAAATGAGAATATTCGATCTTTGTCCGATTCACAAAGGATTTCCCGCAGCTAGACGCTGCACTGGATGGGGTCAGATACGAAAGAAAGCTCGTGGTCGCGAGCCCTGATCCGAAGCTGTCGCTGCTACGTGATTCGGTTCTTCGATTCTTCCCTCTTTCGCCATGCTTTGTCTTTTAAATCAGTCTCGATACGCGGAAGAAAATCAGAATGCGCGAGGCTCGGTTCATTTCTCTCGTCCGCTACGAGCAATCTTCTAACTCGTGTCTCGAACATTTTACTATTCTTGTACAATCTTTAATCGCGTAAGTAAGCGAGCAGCTGTCGCGAGTTTGTCGCGAAAAAGAGAAGCGCAAAAACCAATAGGTTCGCGTTGCTTTCGGTTCAATTTATTCCATCGTACGCGAACGATCGAAATATCCTCGACGAAATCGAGCGGATGATGAACGTTAGGATACCTTTCCTTTCGACCAAATGAAATAGCGGAATTAACGAAAGAGAAGAAAAAGAAACGGGGGAGGACGGAAGTAGAAATTTTTCGACACATGCTACATTGAAATAGAAAAAACCGTTTTTGTGCGAGAGAAATGAATTTATTTGTTAATTTATTATGAGAAATGGAATATCATCGTTATGGAATCGTAAGTTTAGCGGAGTATCGTCGGTAATAAACGGGCCGCGGTGTCGCGCTTTATCGTGATTAAATGTCAACACGATCGGATCGGTGATATCGAGTTATCTAAAATTTTTCCAATTACAAAACTGCCGGCGACGTATGTACCTACCTAGCATTTGGATCGACTGGTTGCACTGACACGGTGATCAACGGTACACCGACTACGGTCAATCGTATCGTTTACATTTTTTCTCGTTCGACGATCAACCGGTTAACATCTAGCGAATTTTATCGTTCGATAATTGTTTCTACCGCGACGTTCGATCGAACGATATAAATCGACTAATGCGAATAATTAACTCGTTGTACCCGTTTTACTCCGCGTCGCTGTTGAACGGACAGGACATCGATGCTCGCATCGATAGGATAAGAAGATACGATTTTAATCTTACGTGCTGTACGTAGGCAATCGCCGAGTTCCATCGCCCTATGCTATAAGCTACTTTACACTATCTGAGTATACATACATATACGGTATCGGAGAGAAATCGTTTAATATTAAGTTCATAGTTAGCTAAATGCGATCGGCGCATCGGTTCAGATAAGAGCCGAGAGACCAGCAATTTTTTCCCGTGAAAAGTTTTTCGCGACGCTAAAGGGTATCTCGAATTTGAAAATATTTCTCTCTGCGCGCTGCAATTTCCCTCGTTTATCCTCGTATTTTTTTTACCGTCGACCAGCGTTTTATGAAAGGCCATCCATCTTAATATTTAGTCGGCACACAACCTACGAGTTTGCGTGGTCGAAACGAACGAGCACTACCTTCAATTATGTTGATACAGCCTTCCGTGATTTCAGCTTCTCCATTTTTCACGCGCCGACCGACCAGCGTGGACAAGCTTTCGCGTTCGTCGAGATTTTTCTATCACCGATATAAGCGACCGTATTTATTTTTCTTCAAGTAGCATACTTTTTTTTCGGACACGGTACATTCGTGCAAACAGAATCAATTTGAACGATACTCCACGAGAAACTGTTTGCGACGCACTCGCGGAAAAATATTGCGAACGATTTCGATCTTTCGACGTTTCGGTCGGACGACAAACGAGTTTCTCCGGATGCTTTTGTTCGAACGTAACGAACGTATCTCTGTCGTTGTAGTTTGATCAGTAAACGATTAACGTAGCGCAATCAGTCGGTAAAGAAGAGGTACATATTCGTGCGCAAATGTTTTCCTGCACGAACGCTCTTTGATACATTATTACTCTTCGTATGACTTTTAATATTATATTTTCGTTCGAACGTTTTGCTTTACCATGCAAATATTACCGTCGGCTTATTATTCTTACATTAATATAGTGCATGTATTTGATATTCCACCGTGGTTTTAACATTTATCGGACGGTGGTGAAATTTGTGCTTTTTAGAAAGTAATCGTCGAGTAGAGGTCGGTGATTCTTGTTCGCAAAATGTACGATAAAAAAGTTCGGTGGGACCTTGTTAAAAACAAAAAAGACTGTTTTACACGGAGAAAAGACAAGTAGAAATATTGGTGGTTAGCGTCGAATCGAAAATTTCCGTCTCGATTTTCGATTACATACATCGATGCGTAAAATTGCTGCGGTTGCGGTATAATGTGCCGACGACGGGTATTAAATTACAACGCGTAGCGTTTCAATATTTCGTAGAGAACGTTTTCAGCATTTTTCAGGATCGCTCGCAGAAATCTAATTAACGGTAGTCCGTTTTTCAGCTTGGTTTTTTGACGGTTGAAAAAGAAGCGAAAAAAAAGAAATCGTTTTTCCAACCCGCAAAAAAATAAGCAGAAAGAAAAAAAATTGGTAGGGAAAGCGGCTCGATTCTCGACCATCTCTCTATCTCATCGAGGCAGCGCGATGAAATCCACAGTTTCCATCGATTTAATCTTTCGCGTTTCCGACGCGAACGTCATCGAGATTCGCGCGGGTCAACCGAATTTTTCCTCTCCTCGAAAATTTTCCTACGCTACGCTCGACAATTTAATCTGCGTGCTCGCCTCCTCTCCTGCCCCTCGTCCTAACCCATTTTTAGTCATACCTTTGGACGGTTGAACGCATCGGCCCTTTAACCTGCGCCACGCTTCGGCTGGAAATTATCCTCTTTACGGGAGATAGACGGCAATCACGGCTCGATAATTGAAATTTTATAAAAAGAACCTATTTATCAACGCGGGAGAAAAACACGAAAAATGCACGAGAATTCGGACGAATGAAAAACGAAACCCGAAACAGTCGTTAATAATTTATCTGTCGTTCGTTTTATCGGCCGATTCCGAACGCGGTGGTCGCTCGGGTGAAATACGTATTTCAAACGTATTTTAAAATGTAACCTAGGCAAATAAGTAGAAAAAAAAATAAATGCGCGTGGAGGGTACGATTGCGTGATCTTTTTATTACAATTTCATTCGTGTTCCTTCAAGTACCTTTCCCTTTCTTGTAACACGACCAGCGAAAAGCCAAGCTTCGCGATGATGTTACGCAACACAAACGATCATGTTTGTAAAATCGCTGTACGCGATCGTTTGGCCTGCGCTTTTAACGGTACGAAAGCTGTTCCATTGTTGGACCTCGTCGAACTTTCGGAACTTCTGCCCGTGTATTTCCGTCGCGTTGGAGAACAACGACGCGGTGTGGAGCGGTGCGGAGCGGTGCGGAGCGGTGCGGAGCGGTGTAGAGCGCGGTGACGGGTTAATCGAAAAAGTGGCGCGCGCCAGATTCGAAGTTTAATCATGAATCTTGAATGAGGCCGTCGGTACCACCGCGTTGATCTCTCGTGGGTTATTTCGACGTTTTTCACCCGTCTATGGTACATTGCTTCGTTCGTTCTCGCGCGAAAGAAGCTCCGGTCCAGAAAGTTCAGGGGGTGCGCGGTAGAAAATGAAAACGCGTGCACGATTTCCAAACACGATGCGCCGTCGTACTTATCTTTCCTGTCGCCCTTTCTCTTCGCAGTTTGCCATCCAGGGAAATTCCGTTTTAATCTATGTGACCCGATTCTCCACTCCGTACGCCGTACAACATCACCAGCCACGCGCCTCATTTACCTTCGCGACAACGTTGCTGCTTCGAACTACTTCTTCGTTTATTGCGAAACACGCGTCGAGAATCCCGAAAGAGGTTCTCTTAAGTAATTGCGCTCTACTGTCCTACGTGCGCGTCGATTTTCCGATTGGACGTTGAATTTTAATCTTCTTCGTGGAAATCTCGCAGAATTTTCTATCGTCGTTTCGTACGTTTTCTTCTCGTCGAAATTTTCGAATACGAATACGGTTGATTTTGTAAATTATCGAGGGATCGCGAGGAATCTCCGTTTATTAGAAAGATATTTGCTGTGTCGCGTTTGTCTCGAGCATCGAAACACGAACGAGAAAGAACAACGCAAGAAACAGATGATCATTTGGCGTCCTTCTTCCGAACTAACGAGATACCAGGGTGCGAGTTTTTAATTGCATTCCTTCTGCCGGCATTCGCTTGGCACAATTCCGGAAACCGTGCGTTACAAAAGACTCGTATTCACAGAGAAACGCGTGCAAGAAAGTATATCTCGTGAAACGTATCTGACTTCCGGCTGGGGAGACGCGGTAACAACGTTTTCTACATCCAGCTAAAAACTCGCGTGAATCTGCTCGTTAACGAGGATCATGACACCTTTGTATCCTAGATGGGAGAAGAAAAAACACAAGATAGGGATAAAAAAGTTTATCGTTGAAAACACGTCGAGACTCTCTTTCTTACGGCTCGGTCGATCACATTTTTCTTTGCTTCGTTACGTTGTTGTCCCATAAAGTTTTCAACGGACGAGCTTCAGAACCTTCTTTCATCAACGATATCTTGCGCCATTCGATTAACTCCTTTCAGTCGCTGGTAAACAGCGTAGTTCCTCGGGCAATTCACCCCTCGACGGTATAACGCGAGTACTTGTTGCACGCAGGACATGTCCAGCGAAATCGTCTACACCGTTGGGAATTGAAATTCTCTCGGTTTCGCGTCGTTCTTATTTCGTTCGTCAACCTGCCGCTTCGAACGAGTTCGAAAAACTTTCAAAGTATCGGTATACGTTCGATCTTTGTCGGCGCGAGGCTTCTCTTTCGCGCAAAACTTTCGATGTACCTCTGAACAAGCGGCTCTTTGTTCAGCCGACAAATTCTTGAAACTTTCAGCACGAAGCTGGATTATCGTTGCGTCGCGTCGCTACAATTTCCTTGCTCGGACCTGGCTTATCCAGCCGGTATTCCCCGCGGTTTAACGTTCTCGGCTCCGTCCGGGTCGAGGACACAATGGAGTGTCAGCATTCCATCGCGATACACCGAATTCGTGTAATGAAAATAGCTACGGGGCCGGTGTACCGCGCAGTGTAGAGATTCCTGGTGGTACGCGAAAACGAGCAGGTCGGGCCTCGCTCGTGCCGCGCCAACGAAAAAATGCTGCTCAGGGAACGGGAAGAGGAGATGGAGGAGGAGGAGGAGGAGGAGGACGAGGAAGAATAGGAGGAAGAGGAGTAGGTTGGACGGGTTTGTAGTACGCGATAATTCACTCTCGGTCGCAGAGGCGGCAGCCTCTGGAAATGGAGTCACCACCCCCAGCGAGTCGCCAACCCTCGTGGACTGGCAACGGGTGGCCGGCTTAAACGGGTTTGTATCCTCGATGAGGACCAAATTAGGTTAGCGAGAAAACAGCCTATACACTATACACCGTGCCATCTCATCCTATCCCCGTTCACCCTTCTCTTTCGTTTCTGCAACCTACACCCGAGCTCCATTGTACGCGTTCAGCCTAGGGAACCATTTTCTATTTAGTTTCTCCCGCTTGGAGATCGCCTTCTCGCGTTTATACGCTCTAGATGGAGCCTTAACGAGTTGGTTATTCCTAACGAAACCGAAATAGACTCTTTGAACCGCGCGTAACCTTACTCCTGCTATCGTTTATCTTCAACAACGGATCTGTAGTTTCACCGACAACGACTTCTATATTTTCAAAGAGTGCCGCGTATAAACGGATATCCAGTTTGAAATCGCGATCGAGTTCGATACATTTTGTTCCACAGTTTCACGGTCGTGTTACGAGTTGAACCTCCTTCTCGTTGCCGTCTGTATCAAGATTTTCGTAACAGGGAAGAAAGAAGCGAACAATGACTCTCGCGACGAGCGATTGTCGAAATAGCCAGACAGCCGAGAATATTTCGCTTTTCGCCATTTGATGAACGACCTTTAGAGAATGAAATTCTCCCCTCTTCTGCTGTATCGCATCCACCTCCATTCTGGCCAGGGTCTATCGTTTTTCTTGTTTTCCAGCGCAGCGTATCGTTCTCTTTTCCCCGCTTTCGCTTGTAACCAGGCCACGGACTACGTCCAGGACGTAACACAGATTAATCTGTTTGTTGATCCTATTCCCCCTACGCTTTTTTCACCTCCGACCGTTTTTACTCCCTCCCTCATTTTCTACCGCGAGATTTTCTCTTTTCGCCAACGTCCAGTTGCACCCTTCAGATTTCCACCAGCCGTGCCAGCCGTTTCATCATACCCATCCTCTCGACGATCTTTCTCTCTCCTTTTTTTTTCTTCTTCCTTTCTTTTCTTCGCTTTTTTTTTTATCCTGCTCTGCACCATTCTTCTGTCGGAACTTTTGAAACAACCGACGAAATATACGTACACGTACATATATACCCACACGTATATTCCGCGTGTACATATTTTTAAATATGTATACACGTACATTTGTTTCGTTCACGCGCTCGCTGTAACAGTGGAACCGGATGCGCGTAATATAGTACATTTTCACAAGATCGTTACGGAGTAAGGGTTTCGTAAGATTCCTCTGCTCCCGTTATTACATACAGCGGACTCTTCCGCGGTACGACCATGGCCGAGGGGTTAGTAGAACGAGAAATTTTTCTCGAAGAGCCTTGAAGCGATTGCGACGATAGTTGCTCGATAACGACGATAAACGATACGAAAGCATTCCGAATAGAATTTCATCGACGATTTCAACGTCCGTATCTTCGAGTGTGTTCGGAAAGAAACTTTTTTTCAAGGACTACTATAAGTTTCGTTCGCGTATTCCGAGGATAATAGCGCGAAAGGAGTATCGCTAATTTTATGCAGCTTCTCGGTAACAACCCTCGAAAGCGTCTGGCTCGAGTCCCATACCCTGGCTTGCTCATTAAGCAGCGTCGATAGACGAACTTTTGATCTTAATTGCGCTGGACCGCCCCTTCTTTCTCTCTTCTTTCTCTCCCACGGGAAAACGATCAATTTTTCTGCTAGTTCGTTTCAAACGTACTTTCACCTTTCCGCTTTGTTCTTTTCGTCGGGTCATCGGCATTCTCCTGGGAAAAATAGAAAATAAAGCGGACCTTCCTCCTTCCGATTCGACGCTCTCTGCCTAGGCGTTTCATTAGAACGCTCCATTAAGCGTTTCGACGATAGCACCGAAATTTTGCCTACGCCGCTGCTTCCTTGTTTCTCTTTTCTTCGTCTTTCGTTATCGAGAACAAAAGATCGCTGCGAAAAGCAAAGGACGTCCGCTGAAATTACGTACGATGTCTTTTCGTTGAAATTCTATTTAAAACCGCGAACAAAAGGTCAACGAGAAAGAGTAATAACTAATTTCGTTGCTCGATAAACGGTTGTTTGTAGAGTCGACGGGGCGAAATTAAAAGAATTCGTAGCGAGAGTGACTCGGTCGGATCGCTACACCGAGATTCGTGCAATCCCAGCCGCCGCGCCGACGAGTTCTTTCTTCCCGAAACTCATATCCGAAATAGCTGGCGTCTACGTTGTTAAATGGGCCAATCCTTCCGGCACACAGGGGAACAATGGGAGGCCTTCATTACCCAAAAATCGGCACAGACTCTAAAGTCGTGATTCCTTGGGACAAAAATTAACCCTCGTGCAGCGGTGAAATTTTTATTACGCTCGCATTATTCGACTCGCGTAACTAATTTTTCCCATTCGCTCGAGTTCTCTCGCGGGTAGATCGCGCGGAACAACACTATTTTATCCGAAATTCGAACGTAGCTGGAACGAATCGTCTTTAACCTTTTGTAGTCGTTATCGCTCGTAACAGGGGAAAATATATATTTTTTTCCAGAATAGTACGCGAGATTGCTTCGAACTTTCAAAGTCGTTCCATCCCATCCAGCGACGCGGCATCATTTACATTTTACAAAAAAAAGAAGAAAAAAAGGGGAGCGAAAAATACGCTACACCGGGAAACTAACGCGTAAAATCCTAACGCGCATACGTTGCCCGTTCCTGCGTCGGGAGTGGGGAAAAAAAATCGTGGCAATATCTGAGCCCATGTGTAGCTAGCAGCAGCTCGAGGACAATGGCGAGCCGTTGGCGAATTTTCGTTGAAATAACAGTTGAAAGCACGCGGCTCTGTGAAAAATGTCGTTCCTCTCACCCTGGCTGTACGCTCTCGTCTCCTCTCTTGCGACTGCAAAGCAAATAAAGTAGAAAAGGGGGACGAGAGAGGGTGAAAGCCGACGTTATAGTCGGCTCTTGCACGGTCAGCCTGGTCCGCAACCCTCTGCCACCGTGATACCGCTGGCACACGCATTCCGGCCGATCCAACAGATATTAGAGGTATACAAAAGTTGCCATCGTTTCCCGGCAAGAAAGCCAATTCGCTTTATTAACTGGCCGACATTTGATACGACTAAATTTCATTTTTTGCGCTCGAATTTGTTTAGAGTCTAGGCCGTTGTTATTACTTACTTTACCGAACGGAAATAGCGACGCGATACGATTATAGGAAATTTCTATATACATATACGTATACGCATTATGAAATACGTGTACAAGGAAAACTTTATCCTCCGGCATTTAAAACTGGCGAGTTCCAGCAAAAAGCACGACTACCGAACAGTCCGTTTTTTCCTCTCCTTCGACTCGGCTCGTAAATAAGGCGTGGGCGTAAATCGGTAATCGTAAATCTCGCAGCCGGTGGCAGCGGGGGTTGCAGTTCGTGAAAAAGGAGGAATCGAACTGAAAGGCTGGCTGCCGATGAGAAACGAGAAGGAGGAAGAGGGCATAAAAAAATATATTTCTGGCGGGGAACGGTTCGTTGTCGAGTCGAATGGAATTTATCAGAAGGCCCTTTGTCCGATAGAGCGTTCCAACGGAGAAAATGCCGGCTATGCCAAAGTGCGCTTCTATATGCACATATATGTACCTATATGCACCCGTATGCAGCTATATGCACCACGTAGCCAGCACGTGCTTCACATACGCGCATTCGTTTGACCACCTAACTGGAACCGCGTGATTTCCTTGTATAGACCGTTAGTAGTTGGTAGTTCCCTAGGAGAGGGATGATTAGCGTCAACGACGTCGACTCTAGAGCGTATAGAGGCGTTCGCGAAACGTGCTAACGTAAGGAGAACGCTCTGCGACCGGAACCGTCGTCCAGCGAATTTTCGCCGAAGGACGACACGCCGTATTTCCGCTTCGAAGAATCCGCGTAGTCCGACTAAACGGACGGAAAAAGAAATAGCGAGATTTAGAGGAAGGAGGGCGCCGGGACGGAAACAAGATGGAGAAGAAAGGATACAGCAGAGGGTGAGACAGGGTAAAAAGTCGATGGCACGGTGGTGCGTTAACGTCGTACGTTTTTATTTTGCATTCCAACCGCGTACCCGGTGTGTTCGTATGCACTTCCATCTATTTCGAGACCGTACAACCTGGAAACACGGCTTGAATAAATATTCAACGAGTCTCGCGGACCGTGCTACAGATTTTTAGCCGTCTCCGCGAGAAATGAAATCACGGGAGGAGGGAAGGGAACAAAAGGGAGGATGAACGATCGGAGAGGACTGTCGGTTTAATGGTTTTCTAAAAGCATCCGTCGATGCTGATGATCTTTCCTCGTTCCTTCGTTCGTGGACGAGTACCGGTTATCGTAGCATCGGGGAGGATCTCGTTTCGATCTTCGCCCTTTTTTTTCCCCTTTTCGACGATATTCACGATCGTGCGTTATGTCCAAGGTCTTAGTTATGGCTACACGTTAATAGCTCGATACCGAATACGCTTTCGAGTTACGCTATCGAAAGAACCGTCGGCAAGTCGAAAAATCGACATTGTTGTCGACAACGTTGCGATAACAGGCGAGACTCGCTTCGTCTATAATCCTGACGACGTACAAATAAGGTCGCGAACGAACTTCGAAGAGATACGACCGGTTCGCGAGCCGGATGTTCCCGGTTCGAATCGAACGGTCATCCGCGATGGTCGTGTGCATCGTGTTCGGCCAATCTATAGATTATTCGTGTACACAGGTCGGTACACACGCGGACCAGGCTTAACGATCTGGTCACGCGCGCGGATATTAATTCCGTTAAATCGCACGGATAAGCCGGCGACGACGAGAAACACAGAGGGGAAAAACGTGGGAAATGAAAAACGGGGCCGATGTGTTTTGCGGTCGTACAGCCGATATTTTAACCGCGAACGAGCGTGGAATTTATCCTAGCGTCGTTCCCAGCCAGCTACTCGTTACCGAGAAATATCGACGCACCGTGTCGTTGAATTTCTTTACCCTTTCTCCTCTCTCACTTTCTCTCTTGCTCCGATATCACCGACCGCTTTACTCAATTTAACTATCGTCCGTTCAAGGTATCGTCTTTAGTATGATCGATACGACGTATCGGTTTTTAATCGAACGTATGCAACGAGTAGTATCGACTTCCTGTTTCGTAACAGTCTCGAAAATTCAATGACATTTACCGTTTAAACCTGAAATTGACTCGACATCGATGAAACAAAGTTGATAGAACGCTCTATTCGCGTAGCGTCGCAAGCAAACGTAAACACGCTCGAGCAAATGGGAATCCGTAGTCTCCTGGCGACTACTTTGATACTTACGATTAATATTAATTACCTCGGGGAATATGTAGGTCCGGTTGATTCACGCGTACCACCAGGAATACAGAGGGACGGGGACGAGAACACGCGTGATCGTGGCGCCGGGTCTGCGGTGGCTGTATATCGCTATTAAAGCTTGGCCCAACATCGCTTTGGGACGAGCGACCAGCGGAAACGCATATTCGCGTTGCGTCCCCGCGATAAATTTCACCGGGTGCTCACCCGTTACGAAACAATTTTGCTTTTTAACCGATCTAATCTATTAACGCGGATCTCTCCGGTCTCTCGGCGAACGAAGGATCTTCGACGTTATTTATTACGATACGGACAAAGTACAAACGGGAAATGGAAATATTTCGTGTCTCTTATTCGATAGGTGTTTCGATAGGTTTTTAGCGAAGGAATTAATTGAAGTGGCGGAAAGGAAAAAGCGTCGCAGTTAATCTTATCGACAGCCGACGGAGTATCGATCGAAGACGCAAAAAGCCGGAACCTTGTCTAGAAACGAAGCAGCGGTAATGCCGCGAATGCGAGCAATTTCACGGCAAGCGACTCTCCCGGCCCGATTCGGTTTCGATTCTGCCCGCGGATTACCAAGCAATTACGATCGTTTCTCGTGTCCGATCAGGTAAACAGCTGACCTTTTCGACGTGCCCGTCGATTACTAATTTCACCCCGAACGAACGTATTACTCTGATCGCGAACGGCATCGTTTTTGTTCTTTAAACGCGTAACGGAGCAACGGTTCGCTATCGCGCAAACGACAACCAGCGAATCGTTCGAGAAAATCTCTAATTATCCTAAAACGATCGCTCTTCGCTACAACGATTACCTCTTTTCTCCGCTGCGACAACTATACCTCTAGTAATCTTTGTTCCGTTCTCTGTCGCAGCGAATTCCCCCCCGTTACAACAGGTAGATTAATCTCTGTTCTCTGCCAAATCCAATGAAGCGATACTCTCGATTCGTTTGTTTCTCGCGAAGAGTTAAACGCGTTCGAGTCGCGCAATATTTTCTCCCTACCTTGTAATCGTATATTTACGACGTTCCTTCTCCGAACGCGAATAAATCAATACATTGTCACGAGCATAGCGCAATAAAACAGCTTTAATCCCGTTATTAGTGGCAGACGATGTTTCTTTCTCTTTTCTTTTCTCTCGTTCTCGATTCGGTGGACGCGCTTTCGGTGTTCGCCCGCATTACGGTTTTCCGTCTCGCTGCTTCCTACTGATTGGCTTCCGAATCGTCCAATTATTAATCTCTCATCTGGTTTTCCAGCCGCTATACCGGGTTTCCAGAATCAGTCGACCGCGCTCGTTAATCGTACGATCTTTCGACAAACGCGTTAACAGGTTCACGATGTCTTTCGTTCCCGATCAAACGGGTCAAAGCAAAAATTGGGTGAACCGTGTCAGCGTTGATCGTCCGAACGAACGTTCGACAACTTTTTCCACGCTTTACAAATCACGGAATTGAAAAAGGAACAAATACGGAGCACGCTGTTTTATCGCTCGGCTTTAATTTAAAATGTCTCTTCCTCTCTTGAACGTCGAAACGTCGAAGCGTCGCGCCGCGTCGCTCTTTCCCTTTTCGTCGTCGGACAGAGCATTTGTTCTACCTCGTGCGATGTAACTTTTTCTTTTTTTTCAATCGATTGGTTGCCGCGCGAGTGTTGCAAAAACGTTGTCCTTTTAAATTACCGTCGCGCGTATCGACGGATCGATGTAAATGCATCGGAGCAACGGAAAAGCTTCACGGAGGCTCTCTTCAGCGGGAAATCGTCGATCCAGAAAAGTTGGTCGCGCGAAAGAAAACGCGTATTCTTCGATCGCGAGTCGATAAATTTGTAATTTCTACTCGAATCGCTTATCGCCGTGACTAGAAATTCGAACGATTTCGTCGCGAGTATGTATTTGTCCCGTCTTCTCTGCTCGTCGATGTACAAACACGATTAACGAATCGTCAGACTCGGAGTTTCGAATTTTCTCGAATCACCCGACCTGTTGCGAAACTTTTACCGTACCTATTTTCTGGATCATCGATCGCTTCTCCCTTATCTCCCTTATCTCCCTTATCGTTTCGATATTTCATTTAATACGTTTCGATGAAACGCTTTGAATCTTTTCGCTGGCGATAATTGGCGAAAGTCGCAAGCGAACAAATCGAGTTAGGAAAAGCGAACAGGCGATCCAACATTGTAGCAAATGGATATTAGATTTTATCGGTACTCGAACCGCTTCGAATATTCCGCCGAAACATTCTATCGCGAAGTATTCTCGATACCGCGATATTAATTCGTAAGCCCAGTACGTGGATAACTATCCAGGAGGTGCACCGAATTCCTCTACCGCTTTATCTACAGTTAGCCGGTGAAAATAAGTGGCGTAGTTCTCGGGGATGCATAATTCAAGGAAAGTTACATCGTAACTTTGGACAAGGTCTTTGTCTCGACCGTGAATCACCTCCATAAATTATTTTCTCGATGTCCTCGCGGTGTATAAGTATCTACGTAATATGTACGGAGCAGTTTATCGAAGATGCGCGACCAACGCCAACTTATCCCGCCGTGTCAGTTTGTTTTCTCGCGGACTCTTTCGATATTTCGCGGTCGTTAACTGATCCGAATAATCCACAGAGACACGAATAATAATCATTGTTATGACCGTTTCTTTAACAATAACCAATTACGGATGAATATTAGCTGTAATTACAGTTTATTTCGAATAACAACCGTGCTCTATATCGATTCGAGTACAGTCGTTCGCAAAAATGTTCGCGACCTCGAATCGTTAATTCGCCAATTTAACAGCACGAAATTTTCACTCGCCACCTATCGGTACAACGTCGTTTATCGAGTTTAAGTTTATCCTAGGATGTACATTTTCAATATCTTCCTCAGACTTTAGTTGCGATATTGTTTTCGAAGCACGAATTATACATTATACATATACACATATGTTATAACGATGTCGAACGTAAGCGTTTCTCGTTACTTCCGCGAACGGCTGTAGGTACGCGTTACTGATTCATAGAAATCTGTTTTAGTTTCTAACGTATTAATCGAATTAAGAGATATACGGTGAATCAAGCGATACCGTACTTGATATAACTAATTGTATATCGATTAGAATTTATGATCGTTATTCAAATTCGAACAAATTGAATTCGATGGTACGTAATTCTGGTAGGTGGTAGAGTTACTTTCACGGGACAACGTCTGTTCTGACTCCGGTAAAAATACGCATCTCGTTTGCGCGACGAGGGAAACGGAAGCTGTGCATCGCGAGTTTGTTAATTTTGCAAAGTTATTTCCGTGACCGCGGTAACCGAGCGCCCGGCAAAAAGCATGCTTTATTAATCATTTCCATCTCGGTGAAAAATTGAATTTTTAACGGTGCAATCCTGCAACAGCCTGGCTGAAAGTTTCACGTCGCGTTCCGGACGATGCAAACGAGACTCGTCGAATAGAGACTCACCGATCGTTACAAACTCGACAATGAATACTAATAATTTTCGAGCGAAAAAGAACGACTAGAGAAAACGACTAAGAAAATATTCTATCTCCGAGTTATCGAGAATTAGTAGATTTAAATTTAATGCCTTCGCGACGTTAATGTTTCGATCGGTTGTAACGTTACGCGTACAGAGTATAACAGGAATATCGTTAAAAAGAGAAGACGCTTAATACCAAGGGAGAAACGCGAAGTTTTTCACGAAATAATGTGGTAGGATAAATCTTCTATACGTCGGCAAAGAGGATGCTTTTCTATGTTTACAATGGATTTTGCTGGTAAAATGACGAAGTACGCTTCCCAACGATTAACGCGTCCTTTGCTCCTATTATTTTGCTAAAGTTGAAAAGAAATATAATTTTCAATTTTATATTGTCATCTTGTTGAAAAATATTACAATACCATATTTACCAAATTAAGCAGCAAAATAAGTAGACGATTATCCCGTTGAGATAATTTATCGACGAAGCAGTCCGTCACAATGGATTCGATGAATCTGGACTCGGACTAGGACGAGTTAAGCGAATTTGGTAAAGTTGCGAATTAAATAAGAACTTTAACCAGGAATTCCTCTTTTAATATCCGGATAAAACTGCTCTTATATGTATAGAGGTATTGTAATAACGACCAATCCTTGTTTATCTTCTCATCGTTTCAAGATAAAACTTTCCGTTCGTTCGTTCAATTACGACGCGAAAAGTTCCTTTTATTCCGTAATAAACTATCCGAGAAAAAAATTAGCGGTTGCTATGGTAGGTAGGTACGGGGTAATATCGTTCAAAAAGTACGCGTGTAAGAGTTAACGAGATTTTTCTTTTTATACTTTCAGCTTGCCTTGGTGTTCAACAATTCAAAGAGACACCGCAATATACCGAAGTGAATCCTGGTCAGGATGCGAAGCTGATCTGTCTCGTGCACGGGAAGATGGGTCAATGTATTTGGCAAAAAGATCAAAAGGTGAGTGTCGGGCTTTACCTTGATTCCGCTTAACGATAAGCGATTTCGCGTCGTACGTTCGACAAGAATACATGAAACTGCAACTTTGTTCGAAGCGAAAAATTCGTTCGTTATTAAAACAGTTTTTCGTGAAATTTAATTATCCTAAGTGTATGCGGAACAGTGCACAGCTTCTCGCGATGATAGCCTTTTGAATTTACTAACTGGTACATATCGCAAAAAAGAAAGGGAAATATGGGAATAAAAATTGAACTTACACGAGTTTAATCTAAATGAAATGAATTCCAGGAAAAAACGGTTGAACGAGCATAGGGAAAAAATGAAAACTTGGAGTACGCGCGTACGCGTGCATACGTCGATAATAAAAGGGAAACGCTTATACGATAAAATTAAAATTAATGAAATTGAAAGCGATAAAGGAGGAATGTAGTTATTAAAAAAGCTTTTGATAAATCTCGCAGCAGGAACGTGTAAAATACGCGCGCCTTCAAGTGCAAAGTTTCAAAGTAAAATATGAAAGATCGCAGGTAAGCGTTATCTGGCGAGAGGGTAGAAAAAAGGACGCCGCCACGCCACCCTTTTCCGACTTTAACCCGTCTATCGCGATTCCAGCCAGTTCATTGTTAGCACCGGCGTGTAACCTCGAAGCAGCCAACTTTTCTGCGCCCACCCTACTCTCGATTCCGCTACTAAACTTTCCTCGAGATAAGTTTCTGCCTCCAAAGTGGACGTTACGTGTCTGTCGACAATAAATACTTGTTCGTAGGTAGCTGCCGAATCGACCCCTGGCCCTAGTCGAATCATTCGACCTAAGTAAAACGTATAGTGCCCTGTCGTACGTTTCTCGTTCGACCGATGCGGAAAAAATAGTATGTCGAAGCTGCGTAACGATCACGAACACGCGGAAAAATATCGTCGATCGAACGAAAAACCTAACTAGAATTTTATTAATACGCGTCGATGTCGATCGAAACGATTCAATGGATTTCACTCCCATAGAACCGTGCTATCGAAGGTGGATAAAAATCAGGATACGAAACAATGCTACACCCGATCGCATACACCATAGATTATTGGTTTTAACCCAGCCAAAAGAGAGATAATAATTCATGCACGCGCACGGATATTACCTTTTAAATTAACAAATCCGTCTGACAGGAATAGTGGATGGACTCGATAAACCGCGCCGCGTCCATATTGGCGGTCATGTAAATCCATGTAGAACGAGCTCAAAGCCTAGCGCGAAATTGAAAGTCCAAACGGAATTGGTTACATTCGTTATATCGCGTTTACAAGCGATACTCGTCGATCCTCGATACCGATCGTTATTACATTTTTACTATTTCTAATTCGTGTTAAACAGCACTAATTCGAAATAGCTTCGACAGCGTCGCAGCGGTATCGGCGAAATCGTGCGTCGTTTTCGTATTTCGCCAAGATTCTACCGTACGTTTTATCCGCATAAATTGCTGGCCGAATGTGTCTACGGGTCTACGGTTAAAGGAAAGTGCTGGCAGTAATGCCGCTATTCAACGGCGTTGCGCGAGCCATTCGTTTGAAAAAAATTTTTTAATTAAATCCCCAGCTACCCTTTCAAGCCTAGATTTTGTTTTTTCTCTCCTTCGAAAAAAAAAAAAGAAATAAGGTTTCGGAGAAACGAGTACACGAAAGCGAGCGTGGTCCGACTCATTTACTTACAATTACCTACTTAAAACCCTCGGAAGAGTGGGTTGTTACCACCAGTATTCACTGACCCCGTCCTTGCTGCGTATTTTTCTTCGAACGAACGTCAGTAAAAATTCTGAAAAGAAAACTACACGCGTCCGCAAAATTATATTCAAATATCGTCTCTCGATTCATTTCGCTTAACAGCCCCGGATCTCTTACCAACAAAATGCTAACGGCAGTCGGAACATTTTTTTTATTATTAATTCCTAGGTTCTTGGTTCTCTCTAAACTCTTTCGTCATATCCCTAAATTATTCGTAAATTTTCTCTAGGTTGTCTCGACACTCTCCCAACCGTAGTATTATAAAAACATTAAACGGTCGTATCCTGATAATTAATAGTAACGATATTGTCGTGAAAATTTTGTAAAGTTTCCAAGAGTCTGTATCGGTACCGTTGAAAAACCTTGATCTTTTACTAGTCATTGAGAAAACCGCGCACAACGTGTCAAGCTGAACGTTTTTGTAGGAAAAAAGGGAAGGAAGCGAGAATGGGGTTGGACAGCGGTGAACGCGACGTGGTCGCCGAGAAGAGAAGTAGAGCAAGAAACTCGCCGGAAACGAGTCTGAACGCCGCCTTTAGCTTCCGAATTGCTGTAATAAAATCGTCTGCTATTGAATCTTTCGCAACAGATGCAACTTTTTTTTTCTTTCCTTTACCTTTTATTTTTACTTTATGTACGTCCTTAATGCGTTTGTTTATTCCGGAACGGGCGTCTCTGTACCAAAATAAAACGAGTAAACGATCGATCGCGATATATTCTTTCTACAACTAGTGTTCCTAAATGAACCGTACGGTAGGCTCCCTCGAACAAACAGGCGCGATAACGTTTCTAAAAAGCGGATGATCGCGTAAGGACCTTAAAAAGTTTCGTTTGTTACTCTCGATAAAATGGGAAAGAAGCGCGTCGTTTCGCGGAAAAGGAACATCCTGTGAATCTCGCGACGAAGAAAAAATGCGACGGTTCTCCGCATTGAACCGTCGTCGGACAATAATCGTTTCTCCGTTGATGCCGTCGCTGACACTCGACTTCATTATCGTCGTTATCGTTAATCCCGAAGAAACTTTATCCTTTTTCTTTATTCCATCGGATCGCGCAACTGTCTCGAAGGGCTCCTTTCTCTGCTCACCCCTTTCCACTTTCTTTTCTGCGCCGCTTCTTCTCGCGTAATCGTCTTTTCCTTGTAATTAAGTTCTTCACGGTCCTTTGCGCGTTACCTCGACGATGAAAGAACCGGTACGTCCGTGGTTAACAAACGAGAAGGTAGCCGTGCAAGATCTCGACGTTAAAGCTCGAATCGCGTTTTACGTTTTAACCACGCGTCCCGTTTCGCTTTCGAAACAATTTGACCATGCTAGAACTCGGAATTAACCGGACAATTGTTTCGAGGTAGAACTTGTCGAAACTCGAAGGAAGGAAGGCGATAACGTTTGATAATTTTGATACGACAGTTTCGGAAAAACGCTTACTTTAATCGAACTCGACGAAGATTCGGTAGAATGTTTCTTCCGTGCAATTAGTTTTGCGACGCGAGTGATTTTCATTGAACCGTTGAGTTTCATTAAGGAAAGAAAAAGAAAAAATATCTAGTTACTATCAATCATTTTTAGACAATAGGCTATACACGAAGCGATGTAATTTCGCGCGAGTGAAAAGCTTATGAAAGAAAAGAAAAGGTTATTCCTGCTCGGTGCGTTGCACCTTGCACGCAACATAAAGGAACAATGAATCGAGCATAGCCGAATAAAAATATAAACCTGCAACGAAGAGCCGGTTTTTCTCGCCGTATTGTCGGCCGGGTTAAGAGCCACAATTTTTCTGGCGTTCGCGTCAGCGAATTACGCTTTACAGGAAGCTGGGTCACGACAAAAATACTTGGCCGCTTGTTCAAAAATTTCGAACATCACCATCTTTTGATCGTTCTTTCAGTCCTTTTATACCGATCATCGTAGAACGTTACCGAACATCGTTCAGCGGTCAATTAACTAAACAATTATTTATTATCGACACCGTGCGTTCCTTTATTACGTTCTATTATAAAACTCTCGATTCCGATAACGATACGACGTCGTAGAATTTGCCAAAGGTTAAACGAAAAAATGAACGTGCCCGGAGGTAGGTAAGACGCTAATACCCGTGTAATTGCGTGGCCGTTCTTTTTACTCGCGGCAACGCGACAGTGTAAACGTCAACGCGCTAGCGACTCATTATTCTTCTTGTCCCCAGGCATGCCTCGCGTTCTCCCTTTTATCTACGCGCAAATAATCATACCGAGAATTTCCCATTGTATCATTCTGCCTGTTGTTAAACGACGAACCGTACACAACAACGTTTCGAACGCGTATAAATTTTCTTCCGAACCAAAAGTACCTTCAAACTGGATACGAAAACGAACTTTCACATTAATTTGACCAAGCTTTTATTCCGTTGCTCGGCTAAATCATAAAGGCAAAGCTAAGAAACGGCGCCTTTTCGATTCGGGAAGCGCTACCTTCACGCCCACTCGAGTATCCACGGACGCGAACACGATTCTCCCACTACCCTTCGTATTCGGCTTCCCTTAAAGTTGCCCGTTTTTCTTATACCATGGCCGTGTACCGTTCCGCTTAATTACGAGCGCTCGCGAGCCAAACAAATTCCCTGCGGAGAAGGAAAGAAAACGCGCGTAAGGAGACATCGCGCGAAGATTCTGCGATCCGTGGAAATGCTCGATCAAAAGATTTCTTTGCCTCTCTTTAGTTCGCCGTCGTACCATCGCGGGCGCACCCCTTCCCTTTTCTCCATTTTCTTGCCTCTCTTTTTCTCTTTGTCGTCCAATTCGTTCGCGTTTCGTTTTCAACCAGCGAGCTTTTTTCAGTCGAGGTGTCGTAACGACTTGAATTTAGAGGCAACGCTCGTGGCATACCCTACCATTCTTGACCGCGATACCGATACCGCGCGCGGTGACTTTTCTCGCCGCGTAGTTTCGCGTTTTCGAATTAAACGAGCGTCAGCGCGTTATACGATTAAAGCTTCGATGTAATTAGGCGATCGAACATTCGGAAAAAAAAAACAACGCGAGCAAAGTCGACCAAGCGTATCGCGCGGAGAAGAAGAGCGTCACAGTCGAGAAATCTCTGACGCGTAAGGTCGAAGGGAAGAGGATTAGGGGGCAAGAGTCACCGGTGTCATTCATTTAAAGGATTAAAATCCGCGCGAGCGGCTGTAATGTACGAGCGTTCGCTTACTTAAGGGGAAGGGCCCTTATTCCCTTTTCTTCTTTCTCGTCGGTTCACGGCCGATTCTATCCTCTTTCCTCCTACGTCATCCACCTTCTCTTGCCTCTGTGTTCTCCGTAGAGGCCGCGACCAGCAATCAGCGTAATGCACCCGCAGACACACCCCTCGCGCCGCTGCGCCGCACCGCGCCGTCTTTCCTCTTCGTTCAACACGCTCGTACGTCGAACGTCCGCACACCACCAGCCTACGAACTCGTAACTTCTTCGTGCGCGATTCTACACGTTCGACGGAGAGGGCAAGCAAACCATCTGGCCAGGGTACTCCTCTGGGCCAAAGGCACTGATAACGCGGCCGAGAGCTTGAGTAATGCAGACGCAATGGCAATCTCTTCGAGAGCAACGAAATAGATCGTAGGACGTGGATCGATGCCGCGAAAACCCTGTCTGCTCTTCCTACCAGTTCTTCGCCCCTCCTCTTCCCGAAGCTTCTAAGTCGGTTGATGGCCGAAATCAATCTTTTGTCGATATACTTTGCGCTTTCGAACACAGCGTTGCTAATGTCCCTTCCATATTTTGAACGTTCAGCTACCGCGATTAAACGCTTCGATTTTAATCCGAGTCGTTTCGATGTTCGAATACGTGTTATCGATCTAATCGGAAAGAGCGAATCGAATCGTTGCGAACTCGTGGCGGAATACATATTTGTTTGAAAATCGAAAAAGAATAAGTCGTTACTTCCCATATTTATCGTCGAACTTTCGAAGGTACGAGTGGATTTGTTTGGTAGAAGAAGGAAGAAGGATTGATTCTCGCGCGAGCGAGCAGGGTTGCAGAGGGTTGAACGAGCGTAAAAGGCGCAGCAGAGGGTTCTCTCGGTTGGAATTTCTTCGAGGTAAAAAGAGGCTAAAGAAGAAACCGGATAAGAGGGTGCGGGAGGATGGGTCGGGTCGTGGAAAGAGCTTTCTGGTAATCCGTTCAAGGCGATTCCGTACACCTATTTCGCTAAAGTGATTTCGTGCCTTCGAAGGATTCGACGTTTCCTCGGAAATCACACCGTCGCGTTGCCTCGCGTCGTCCCATCGAACTTGCTCTCTTCCTCGGATTCCATCGTTGGGAAACGCGCATCCCGTCAACCTCGAACGCTCGTCTTCTTCGTTTTCTAATTCCTGCATTAGGTTCCGTGTTGCAGTTCGAACGAGAAATTCTTTTTTTCGAGTAAGTCGCGATCCGATCTTAAAAGAATTTCGCTGGACGATGTAATCGTGGATTACAGCGTTCGAACACGACTTAACTTTTGTTCGTTAAATTCTATGTTTCGCCCTACGAAATGAAATGAACCGTTTCCACCGTTGGTATAACCAACACTTTTACCCGGAGTGGACCGTTGCTGTACGAATTGCAACTTATCGTCTGAGCAAATAATTTACACGAGTTTTCAGAAATAACGGTCGAGAATAAGTTCGAATGCAAAGTTAGTTACGACGTCGTATCGCGATCTCGTGCAACGAGCAAACAACGCTTCTCGACGTCCTGAAACCGGATCGTCCCCAAAAGCTGCAAGATATATACCCTTCGCGGTCTCTCGTTACTTCTTCCCCGATTTCCTCCGCCTTCTCACCCTCTTTTTCTACCCTTTAACCTACCAACGATCTCTCTTTATTCGCCCTTCCCTCGAAAGCGAATATTTATGAAAGATGTAAATAACAAACAGGATAATTCTCTCCGGAGAATACGAATTACTATTGTTTATGACACTAGACGCCTTTCCTCGCTGCCAAACCCTCTTTCGTTCTCGTTCATCCGGGAACGTCTCGCGCGAGCGAGCTCCGTATTGTCTGCGACTTTTTCCACCAGCCGACTATCCAAACGCGACGCGACCCTCGCGCTACGAAAATTGCCCAATGGACCTTTTCTCTCTTTCTTATCTTATGCGACGGAAAAATTTTCTCGCAGAAAATACGAAAGTACTTTGCCATTGTGCTGCTGCTGCTGCTTCGAGTCGCGTGCGTATACTGTAATGTACATGTAAATACGAGAATTCGAAAATAATCATCCAAGATTTATCATCGCGTTCGAGTGACCGAGTAACGCGATACGAATATTAGATTTAATCGAGTTCGACCACTGCCTCTCGAATTGCTAGCATTCCTGAATTTGTTCGGAAACGTAGCAAAATTCGATTGTAAGGTACATCGAAGGGAATAGCTATAGGAGTAGCATGGCAAATTGTAAGTTTACCTTCGGCAAACTTTGTTTCCGATGATCCGAAGCTGATCGAACGCGAGTCCACTTTCTGTTGTTTCCATTTTAATCGTTTTCCGATAAAGATCCCCAATGATAAAGCGAAACTCGAGGATCGAAAATTTCACCAACTATTATGTTACATCGAGTGTGTCTTATTAAGAAAGATATAATTTGAAAATTGTCGGTGAAGAGAATATTTCGAAAAGGCGTTTACCGTTGGTTAATTTCGCCCTTTCCCCTCGATCGTTTCCGGACGCTTTCGATCGCTTTCGGCTAATTACACTAGGATTAATTATACATTCACCGCGACGGAATAGCTTACGAAAGAGAAACGTGTACGCGGGCTTTTGTAACGAAATAACAGGAACGCGAGAGAAAGAAGCAGAGGGTGAAGAGGATGGGCGGTTTTCACGATGCCTCGAGGGGTAAACAAAGCGAGGGGTCTCGCACAGAGTGGACGGATAAGTGGCGGTCGAGTGGTGGACGGTTGCTTTGGAAATTTATCATTTAATCTTTCCGCGCGATGTTCGTGGCATTGTGGTCTCTAGGTTGGTTGCCTCGCCTCTGGCTAAATACGTTTCAACGGACTTCTAGTGTCTCTTCGCGATTCGTAACAGTCTGCGTTTAAATACGCGTACAGCGTATTTAAAGGCTCGATGCAGCAAGGGACGCGAACGGTCGCGAAATTTCTGTCGATACGTAAATTGCACTTTCCTCGTCTTTCGATGTTACGCATCGATCACGACGAAATTAAATTCCTGTATCGATCATAGAATCGCTCCAGAACCGACGCGCGACCGGAAAGTACCTAACGAAAAATAACGATCCCAGCGTTTCTCTAAATTCCCCTAAAATAAACGATACTTCGCGTGATCCGAAGCTTTGTTTTTCGCAAACGAATTTTATTTACGAGAGCGACTTTTAAAACGGAATGAAATTAATGGTAATTTCATTTCATCGAAAATTGATAATCGAAAAGTATTCCGGTACAAGAGGAACAATACTATCGTATATGCGGAATAACAGTCGTGTACATTACACTCGCGTTTTCTCTGATCCCGATGTCATTAACCCGTATTACTCTAGGGGATTAATATTCAAATTAATGCCTGAAAATCGTCGGTGCGTGGTTCCGGGGCCGCAGAATTGGTCGAAATAGCAGGGAAACCGAACCGATCGATTTAACGGAGCGAAATCGCGGCCGAACGAGCGTGTAATCAAAAGCCGACCGTAAACCGAGTGAGGTCGATGAAGCCGTTCTAATATAACGGAAAATCATTATGAAAATACGTCGATACAATTATATGTATGTCATGGTATAAATAATAAAAAATGAAGTCACATAAATATCGAGCGATTCTACGCAAAGCAATCGAAGAAGAATTTTCAACTTATACTCGATTGCTCGCTAGATATTAGGGAAAACTCGTTAACCGTTTAACTGCTTTAAACGACGAACGAGAAGATTTTTCCAGAAAAACATAGGTGGTTGGTGGCGGATCGATTGAATTTTACCGAGCGCAAGGATAATAGATAACGGCGCAAGGAGCATCATAACCGTGGCCTCGATAAAGCATCGCGCGAACAGAAGAAGGGTGGAAGCAGGAAGGGAAGCGAGAACGGGCCTCGAAAATTCGGCTTTGAGCGGAACCGAGCGGATAGATTATACGAGCACACGGTGGTGAATCGATCCTTGAATTACGGCCACATTATGACTGCGAAACTTGCCAAGGCCGCACTTTCCTAGCCGGCAGACAGCGAATTAATCTACGCGAAAGAAGAGAAGAGCCTGGAACCCGGAAGCCGATGATTCATTTCGGAGGAAACGCGACCGTTGGAGCAGACGGTGTATAGTGTATAGGAACGAGGGAAGAACGAGCAGAGAAGCTTGAGAGGATTCCGGTAACGAGGAACGATCGACGTCCGTCCCTTCGTTCGTCGATTAAACGTTCCCGCAAAACGCTGACATACACCGGCCATTGTCTATGGCCCACGAACCGATGGAATCTGTTGGTGGCACTCGACTCGCGCCCCAACACCTATTCCATTATTCTAGTCACCCTTCTCGATTATTTATCTCGTTTTCCTCGACGAAACATTTCGTAATCGTCGCGTTTCATAATTGTTCGAATCGTTTCAGCCGATCGGCATGCAACTGGACAAGTACGAATGGGTGGGACAAACGGACATGGGCGACTGTTCGTTGTGGGTCAGATCCGCCCGTTTGAGTTTCGACGACGGACTGTGGCAGTGTCAGGTGACCGCCAGTGTTTTCACGGAGCAAGACGCATTGGCATCCGAACCGGCGAGGCTGGTCGTCAGAGGTAAGCGTCACCGATCTCGCCGTTGCCATTTCGCTTTCGATTATCGAACTTATTTTCTGATTTCAGTCCGCCCTCAACGACCGCAGATAGAGTACGCGAATCTTCTGATTCCACCTGGCAGCAACGTGACAGTCCGAGCAGGTGAGATCGCTACGCTCACTTGCACAGTGCGGTATGGGAATCCTCCGCCTCTAATTAAATGGTTCGTAATTGTTGCACCGTAGATTCCATACGCCGTACGCTATTTATCGCCTGTCGTCGACGCTTCTCGCCACGCGACGTTCCTTCGCTCTTCTCTCCTACCGCTTTCTTTCGATTATTCTCCCGCGATCTAACTGTTGCGCGCGACAGCTCTGCTTTCGATCGCTCGTCGAACAAACTCCGAATAATTACTCCTTCTTGCTAGTCGTTCGATTACCGACGAACGTTTCTTACGGAATAAGACGCGACTGGAATTAAACGAAGTTGTCCGAAGTCCGCGACGAAATCGACTCGAAGGCAGCGAGAACTAATCGAATCGCTTCCTAAAAGGAGCAGCCGTTTCTCCGCGATGATCGAGCGCGAGCAGAAACTGGCTGCAATCTAACAGCATTCAAAAGCTTTCCTCGAAAACCAATACTGTTACTCGAGTCCTAGCTCGCGATCACTGGTTCTCATTTTCCTACTCGGATACGTCTCAGAGGTGGCCAAGCAAAATACGTACGATCGAATTAAGTAGCGAATTTGATACGTTCATTTTTAATCGATAATATTTAGCGAATAATCGCGTATTCGAGTATTCGATACGGGACGGTGATATTAGCCAGCTAATAAGGCGCTAACGTTACGGATGCCCTATTTTGAGAGATAATTTCCAAAGAGACCTAGTCATCCAATCTTGTCAGTCTCTCCGGTAGATGCACATTCTCATTTGTTCGAGGTGTCTAGCCGGTTAGTTTTCCCCGTGCGAACATTCTGTCCCGTAACGCAGCTTGTGGATCTTGCCAATGGTAGGATGGTTCAATCTTCCCATGAATAATCATGATCCATTTCAGCCCGAGTCTAAATTCTAGGCAAAGTTAAGGAGCCAGCGCAAGGCTGACTTGCACCTTCGAGACGTAGAAATGACAAGTAAGCTTGCCGCGAAACGAAACAGGATGAACAGAGGATGATAAGCTACGGTGAGAAACGTTAATTAATTTATAGACGAATCACGAGCGAACTCGTAGAAACTTTGTCGTCGGTATCGAAAGTTCATGGCTCGTGTCGGAACACTTTGCGGATTCCACCTCTCTCCCTTTCTCTTTCTTCTACTATGAATCAAGATAATCGACAAAGCCGCGTGGCTGTCGAGATACGACTAAACGATTCGATCGTTGTCAGAGCGGATTTACGGTGTCAACTTCTCCGTGACTACGCCAAGTTTGTCCGCATCCGACAGGATTTCGAGCGGATTCGCTGTGTCTTTAAGACGAGCTTAACTCGCGAATCGATGAAAATACACGAGAACGACTCGGTTCGTGCGAAGTATAGCGCGCTTCTGCACGATCGGTTAAATTCGACCTTCGACGACTGTCACGAAAAACTTCGTAACTGGGTGTTCTCGCGTTTCCCAAACCTCGGAACGACGATCGCTAGAAAATCGCTATTCCGTTCGCAACGAAATCTCCACTTTGGCACTGGAGACGCTCGAGAATCGCGGAGCGGCGAGGCAAACTCGAGACGATTACCCGGTTGCGATCTTTGCTTTCGTAACGAAACGAGTTAACGAGAGAATGGGAGAGAGAAGGAAAAGGGAAACAGAGTTGGAGTCGAACCGAAGAAGAAGGTCGCGGCGAGAAGGAAGGGTCGATGTCCGTGGGATTTCAGTCCGCGCAGAGTCGTTAGAGAGTAGCAGCTATTGAAAATGTCAATTTTCCGGGGTAATTCGCGCAGGTACGTGGGTGAAACCGAAGTAACGGCGATGAGGCCCCAGGTAAACACCACGGAGAAGGATAATCCTCGCACTTGGGCGACCTACAGCGTCAGTGAGATTATGGCGGACCGATCTCGTTATGGTCAACTGATCAAATGCGTCGCTATTCATCCAGCCTACGAAAACTCCACCTCCAGCACCGAAGTCAGGTTCGACGTACGATGTGAGTATAATCTCGCTTTTCCAATCTCGATTCGATCGCCACCGACCATCGAACGCGTGAAAATTCTCTTCGTCGACGATAGAACGCGCGGCCGATGCAAATTACGTAAATTAACGACTAACGAAAGATCTCGAATCTTTTCGATCCAAAGCGCTGTGTATTTGTTCTTCTAAACTTTTATTACGACGTTACATAAAATTCCAACGTTCTATAATGCTTTCGTTTGTTTGCTCGACAACTTTCAGATTGTTCGATCCAACGAAGCGATTCCGGACAACTCGATTAGTCGGGAGTTATAGTTGCGGGGGGAAAGTTTTTTTCAAATATGTTGTTGTCGATAACGCGCAACAGTTTTGGTTCGGTTAAGGAATCAAAAATTGTTGGTTCGATGTTTGCTCTCGATATCGAAAGCAAATATTGTTGCTGGATCCCGGTGTTTTAACGCGAGAATGGCTGGTTCCTGTGTCAGCGAGCGATGGATTAACCGCGACGGGATATTAATTCCGGGAACTAGTTTAACAAACGGTATCAAGTTTCACCGATATCGTAGCTTGGGGACTTTTCAATAAAATGGTTTTACGTTTATCGCTCGATGGTTAGAACGGTAAATGTAAACGTAGAAAAATTCCGATAGTATTCGATGTCAGGTTGCGTAAAATTTTCGTTAATGTAATCGACGCGATCTCCCTAGTAAATTCTCGAACGCGAATACGAAAACGATTATTGACCGGTGGGTTAAGCGAAAGTAACAGCGTCGAAATACATTCGGTTTCTGGAGTGGCAACGCTCGAAGAGGACGAGGATGGCTGGCACGACGCGACGGGATCCTTCGAAATTCCCACGAGCGCAGCGCGTCGATCGTGCCACCGTCGGCACGAAATATACTGGCGTTTTCAGCGAAACTTTTCAATTTTCCGTGAAAAGTCCCCAGTAGTAGTCGGCTAATGCCTCTAATCAATATACCAGACGAGCCGTCCCGTCTCGTGTCTCCATTTTCGCTCCAATAATCCCTGCGAACCGCGACGCACGCGTCTTCGATCGAAGGCTTCCCGAAGGAAAAGGGAGGAATCGCACCGCGACCCGACCTCCAACTCGATTTCGTCTGAAACGAATTATCTTGCTGATGGCTAGTAGGAGGAGAAGGTACGGTAGGAAACGATTATTAGAGGAAAAATTTCAGTTTCTCCGACGCGGGATGAAACGAACCGCCATCGATCAGGAATTTGATTACGGGGGTCGTTCGTTCCGATTAAATTGTACCTGGTGTACCGAATTTCTTGTTAAACGAGCTTCGGTTTTGCTGGCGATCTAAGCATACCGGAATGTTCCAGTTCTTCTGCTCGATTTCGCTATTTCGGATCGCTTCGGATAACTCGTTCGCTCGTTCACGAGCTTACAAATTATCGACGTTAATATGAAATAACGAATCGATGGGCTGAAAATTAGCGAGTTCCTTTCTCGACGTAGCCGCGAGCGGTTCGGTGGAATTAATAGACAACCATTCGTATTTATGTGGTTGGCGTTAGAACTCGTCGACGCGAACAACTCGAAAGAACATCGAGTAACAAATAAATCGGTGTTAACGACAGACCGAAGGGGAAGCTGCGTGTGCAGCAAACTGACCTCAACCCCGGTCATCCCCACACGAGCAGCAATTTAACTCTGTACACACGCTGGTAACCGCGAACCCTCATCAATCTCCCTCAAAACGCCGCGTCCTGACATCCTGCTTTCCGACCTTATCGACAATTCGAGCTCCGCTGCATCGTCCGACAATTTTGAATCGCTTTTTACGAAACACCGCGGCGAACAACAATGACTGATGGCCGGTGAATCGATCTGACCGGACTGCTCGAACGCGACGTCTCTGCTTCCCTTTCGAAACCTGCAAAAATATTATTCCTCCACCGCGAACAAACAGAATCTATCATTTAACTCGATAGCGATTACGATATTCGAACATCGCGTCGAGTCGAAAGTTAAGAGATTCGCGGAAAACTTGAAATGTTTCATGACGAATGTTGATTCGAGCGTCTGTGCTGAGCCTAAACTATAACGCGTGGAAAGCTTTGGACGACGTAACTCGACGGGAATACGCGAAATTACAGATTGCTTTACGATAAAGTCAATGTTCTGTTCTTTCGAATCTCGTGTAGAACAACGGCTGTGCCGATATAATACATCGTTGCGCGTTAACATTTGTCGGATCAGGAACGTCACTGGAGCAAAGGCCGACTCGCGACAAAGTTGGACGGAAAGTTGTACGTAGGAAGAAAGAAAATCCAAGTGGAACGAATTTATGCGAGGTAGATGCAGTTTCGAACGTGCAGCTGACGCGTTAGTCCAACGACCATTCGTTGAACCGTATTCCCAGCCAGTCGTTCTTTGGGTAAACTTCAAACGCCTCTGTTTTTACGGAAGTAGGCGACGCCAGATCGAAGAGGAAAAGCCGAAAGAAAGAAAGAAAGAAAGAAATAGAGGGAGGAAAAAACGTAGCTAGCTACGTTTCGAGGGTGTAGCAGCGAACGTTTTGTATCTTTTGTGCCGCATTACAGTAATTTCTGTTTCAACGTTCGCGTCGAGACAACTTTTCCTCGTGCTCGTGTACACACCCTCTCTAAGTAAGCCATTCACCGTGAATTCGTTAATTAACCTTTATCCGATGTATCGTCTAAAAACCGAGTACGTGCTCTTGGATATTCAACGAACGCGAAGGAACATTATCGCATCGACAAATATTTACCGTCGCATCAACGATCAGACAACAAGCTGAAGCGGAAATACGAATCATTTCGCTTTTTTTTCGTGATACGATCATTTCACCCTGAATTCTTGATAATAACGGTAATTTTCTTCTTTCGCCATTCTTCCGTTCAAATTTGAAACTTTATTTTTCAGACATAAGCAATTAAAATTGACAAAAGGTAAGCACGACCGGGCAAGACTTAACTCGTTAGTCGACTGTAACTTTATTTGAAGAATGTAGAAAAAAAATATATCGGCCGATATTTCGCGAACGATTCGTCGAACGAAACGAACGAAATTTTTCGCTATGTTTTCGAAAATTTATTGTACTCTCCCTCGCACCTCCCATCTCCCGCCTTCCACCACCCATCACTGGCCCGCACCCCTACAGCGCGATAATGAATTTGTTTCGATCAACGTTGCGCTCGTTTGTTCGTAATTTACTAGCACCGATGCTGATCGAATATTCATGAAGCATTGTTCGAAAACGAATACCGAACTACAGAATTTATTGAAAACTCCAAGTGAGGCTGACGCGATTTATGCACTGGGCACGTAGTTTTCGAATGTACAGCTGACGGGCTGGCTTGTTTCCCTACAGTCTTCGGTAAACTTCGAAACCGGCTGTACGGTAATAACGTTGTTGCTCGACATGGTCAGCTTGAATACAAAAATTTGTTTTTCTTGTTTTTCCAATCACGATCAATCGCTACATCGCATCGGCCCATTTTTCTCTCCGCATCGAAATTTCCAGCATTCGACGATCGAATCCGAGCCAATAATCGAATTTGCCGTGAAATCACTACGAAATGTTAGCCATTGTGTTCCAACTATATCAATTAAACATTGCCTCAAGCAATTAAACCAGCTTGTTCGATGGTTATTATCGTTTTGGCGATACCTCCATGTATCTCCCTCTCTCTCCATCTATCTATCTATCTGTCTATCTTTTTCTCTTCCTCTACTCGTGTAAACGTATCTCTCGATTCACAAAAAAGATTGCGCTTTAAAAAAAATTACAAGCCGTTTCGCGAGATACAATGATCGTTTTAAAAATAAAAATTGACCGAATAATAATATTCGAGGCCAGCGATCGTACATCGTAATCGTCGCGAAGAGAACGCGTCACCGTTGATTCCGCATCGATTAACACGGCGAAACAGTCGTATTGTACGCGTATGTCAGAAACGAAGCGCGCGCTATCCAAACGTTTCCCGTAGGCTTTCGATTTCACGCGACACCGAACGCGTTCAAAAATATTGTATAAATGTTCGTAGTCCTTCGTTACGGCGTTTGTTCCATTTCTCAAGTACCTACTCGGTTCCGTTCGATCGCGTTTCGAACAAACGGAATTGTAATTATACCGTCGCGATTGCAGTCGACGCGAACCGAGCCTCGAGGCGAAGAAATTAATTTTCTCCTTAAAAAGCTTGGCCACAGCAGGAGGAACGTGGTTCGACGAGCAAAAGAGAGATTTAATCGGAATCGCGGACAAGAATTGCTATTACGGTTTTAATCATAGCACGGCTCGACGGACGCGGAAGAATAAACATTGGTTGCAGAAGAGTAAACGCAGCCTGGAGTAGCAAGTTTTCAGATTAAATTCTTCGTTAATGAGCGCGTAATTAAAAATGGATTCGAACTCCGCACTACCCCTTTCACCCGTCGTGCCGTGTCGTTCGAAAAGTAGAAGCGACGCGACGCTAGGCGTCCTTTCGTTCGATCGAATCGATCGATCCGAACGCTATCTCCCTGTCTCTGTTTATCTTTTCGCGGGCGGAAAGAAGGAAGGGGAAAAGGCAACACACCGGAAGCTCGATAATGGAACGGAAAACAATGGCACGCGTTCGGCATGGCGCAAAACGTTCGCTGCGTAGGAGAAAACCACGAAATAATGAATGAAAGTTGAACCGTGCAGAGGCGGGTGTTTCGTTATTCCTTGTCAGGAATAATTAGTTAGCCACGGCTCACGAAAAATTCAATTACACCTGCGCGCAGTTAATTCCGCGGTCGTTTTCCCGGGCGGAGAAGCGTAGCGGCTGATTTCCGCCTGGCAGGCTAATCGATGCGTCACGTCGCGTCGGCTAGCTCGCCGAAATCCAAGCAAAAATTTTCATTACTTTTTTTCCTTCGACCTTCTAACACCGTCGGAACGATTGTATCGTGCATTAGGGTCAACTTTACTCTTTGCCACAGTTTCTTCGATTTCTAATAACAAAATACGACGCGTTCGACTCGCTCTTTTATTTCGACGATCGATAATTAGTGACAGAGGTGTAATTAATGCTGGGCTACCGGCTACGGTAACGTCGTTACGAGCTGCAGACTGCAACGTTAATTATTTCATTCGATATTTTCCTTTTCGAACGGGCGAAACTTTTCGGTCGAAGATACCTTACGAAATCGACGAATCGCATCGAAAAAGCCTACGCAAAAGTTTCGCAGCGCGATGGTTCGTTTCCAGAGTGGATGTTTTCGTCCGTACAAAGCTTTCGATTCGGACTATAGGACGCGGAAAACAATTTACCGCGTTAATACGCAATTACTCCCTCCCTTCCTCCAGACCGTCCTCCGGTCTCTTCCCACTGATTTAAACCAATGGAAACTGTGGCCCGCCCACCGAGAAACGTCACAAATGACGGTTAATTAATGTTGGAGCACAGATCCAAATTGTATTAATTAATAATTTCGGTCCCGACCTATTTCCCGGGGGCCAAAAGTAACAAGCTCGTATTCAGACTTGGAAATACAATTACCCGACTGGCAAAGAGAAGAGGCTAAACCGGGAAACGTTAACCGTAGAAACTCGTTTCCCTTTCGCAGGAAACTTGCTCGACCGACCAACGGAGCAGGCTAATTCGTTTTCACGATTAATTATTTCTTTCGTCGTTCGATTCAGCGGATGTCCTGACTACGAGACGTTGTTTTCCTAATTCGTTCGAAGATCGAACTCGAATTTTCTCCCCGAAATTTCATTGGAAATTCAATTTTCTCCGTTGTCAATTTTACACCGTTTCGGTTAATTCGTCGTCGTTGTTGGCTGAAAAGCTCGTCGACGATCCGGTCGAGTTTGCGAGACGCGCGAAACAAATCAAACGTTCCGTCGCAAAAACGATGTCGCGCGAACCGTATCGGACGCAAAGGCGAAGGTAAAAGATGAAAAAACTGAGCAGGGAAGGGACGATATCGAATCGAATCGTCGTCGCTATACGGAATGCGGCTAGCTTGCGCAGCTGTTCATTTCACGTAACAATGATTCCGAAATACGCGCGAACGAACACTCGCTGACCCATTCACAATTTCAGCTTTCCGTCCTTCTCCTCCTTCCCCACTATTACCTTTTTTGCCGTAGCTGCTCGCGTTTCGTACGAAGCTGCGCGCGGTTCTGTGTACGTACCTGTACACGTATCGCGTGCCTATACGTATACACGGTCAACCCTATTTGTACGGTTGCACAGCGTGTTTCTCCGCGGAAAAGCCCGCAGCTGTTTCGATCGGTGGAGGCGTTCTTGTTTTATTTTCTCTCTTTCGCGTGTTTCGCCCGCGCGTCACTGCTCGCGAACGCGAACGTTTAGCCACGTGATTGGCATCTCCGAAACCGCGAATTCGTCATAAGCCAATTTTCGATTCTGTTCAGACGTCCTTTCGACGACTTTCAACATTTTTTTACCTTTTCGACTTTGGCTTGGAAAAGTTTCGATATTAACGCGGATAGTAACGCGGATAGTAACGCGGATATTAACGCGGAAACGAAACGTTTCAGATGCTCCGGAAACGAGATTGGTCGGTGTCCCGACTGGCCAACTGGAAGAGGGCCGAGATCAGTTGGAGATTCGGTGTTTGGCCGACGCGAATCCACCGGCTTCGATCCGCTGGAGGAGAACGAAGAGTTCGGGTGTGACCGAAGTAGCCAGTATCGGGGAAACTCTCTTATTTTCGCCGATCTACAGAAATCACGCAGCCGTTTACATCTGCGAAGCAGCCAATCCCGAGGGCGAAAGCAGCCCCGTCTCTGTTCAAGTGTCCGTCAACTGTAAGTATTCCTTCCCTCGACGATCCGGATAATACTTGCCATTAACCCTTCTATTTCAATGATCTTTCGAGCGACTCTACACAGGACGATAACAACACCCTTGGTCTCGGCCGATGACGCTCGCTGACCTACTATCTCACCGATGCTCGATTAAACTTTTACTTTTACGGTTTGCCGTTTTAAAATAACTCTGCTTTCGTTCTATAAAAATCCTTTTATAAAAAGACTCTTCGTGTTTATCCATTTTTGTTCTTTCGTTCGTCGAACTAATCGCGATAAGCGTAACGCGCGAATTACTCGTTCTCGAGGTGAACGAACTAAAATAAAGCGATTAATGACGGAAACGCGTTTGATTCTCGCGCAGATCCACCGACCATCAGTTCGGTCGGACCAGATCGGCTGACGACGGCGCTTCTCTATTCCCATGCTTTGTTCGAGTGCATCGCTGATGCCAAGCCACCGGCCGAATACAGGTGAACGATTCGCAAATTGATTCGCGTTCGAATTCTCGATTATTTCTGTAAGAGATACCTTATCGTTTCATCGTTTTCGCCGTTTAATCGTTAAATACTACGTTTTTTCGTTAAAATAGGTGGGCCCAGATCTTTACCGATGGCCGAATGCCACTGGAATGCGGTACAGGACAGCGATTGGTCCTGACGAACGTCACGTACGAGCAACAGGGTCAATACATATGTCTCGCTTCGAACAAGATCAATGGAAACGTTAGAGAGGTTAAGAGCGACCCTGTATCTCTGCAGGTGGTCGGTGCTCCAAGGGTAAGAGATTATAAGCGAGCCGAATTACGAGCATAAAAGAAAGTATATTCCCATCCAACCTTTGCTTCGCGGACAGCGGTAAAACGTAAAACGCGTGCAATAACGACGGGAAACATTCGTCGTTAATTAAAATTTAATCGATCGCGAAGCCAACAAATATCGACGGTCTAAAAGCTAACTATTTACTAGGCGTTGTAATTGTATCACGATCGATAATAATAAGCTTTCGCTGCGAAATCAGTGTAATCGAGAAACGTACGATCAGCATCGGCGAATAATTAATAATATTATATTTGCAGCGCGCTGGTCGATCCGTTGACGTACACGCATCGTTGAACATTTACTCGTATTTAAATATGAAATGAGAAATTCATATTTATCGAACTGGCGAACTCGGAGGAAGAGAGAAAACGAGAAAACGAGGAAACGAAAGGGTAGAAAAATTACGAACGAATAAAACGTTATTTTCACGACAAGCTTTTCCTCGCTTGATAGCAAGCTACACGCTTGTTTTCGTTCACCGATACATTTTGCAATCCATGATCCGGGCCACTGCTCGCGGTCAATTCCTGAACATTCGACACGATCGATACGGAAAATTTCACCGCTTTTACGGAAACGTTACTTTCGAAACGTCGAATGAAAACAAAAATTTGATCGCTCGTGACCGATTCATCGAGCGATTTGCGATCCTCGTACACGATAACTCGCGTCGATTCGTTCTAAAATCTACCTTTTCTCTCTTTTTCTCTTTTTTTCACCTATGTTCTCGAGACGTTTCGTATTCGTTCATTCGGTAAAAACGCGCGTCATAAATAGATCGATGGTAACGGGAGAAATCTCTGCAGTCGTAACGGAGAACGGGCTAAAAGGGAAAACAAACAAGGTTAAGAAAGATCGATCGAAGGATAAGTATAACACGCGTGTCGTAGGTGGTGAAACCAGCCATCACGGAGAAGTTAGTGATCGCAACGACGGAGGGAAGTCCAGCAAGATTAGAGATCAGACTGTGTTCGAATCCGAAACCCCAGTTGGTTGCTTGGGAATGGGGCAGCACCAGACTCCACGCCGGTTAGACTGCTTCCTCCTAGCTCTACCGCCAAAAGTATTCGACTCTTTGGTTTTGCCCTTTCAGTTTTTCATTTTTACGTACGTCTCTTCTCTTCGCTAATTGGCACTTCTTATAGCTGAAAGTGGTACACTCGCGATTAATTAATTCGAGCATCCCTTTAGTCCGCGAGCTCCCCTTTAATTATATCCATCTCCTCCTTCGAGCCGCGACTCGAACTTTCCTGACGAACCTTCGAGCAACCTTCGATCTACGATCTCGGTTTCTCTAACGTATCCCTTAGAAACGAGATTTCGACGTATCTAACTAATCGCGCGTGGACCACCGGCCGATTATACTCTTTACTTTTATAACGAGATTTCTTTAAGTTCAAACGTAAAAAGTATGACACGATTTTACGGAGCTCGCGCGTTATTCTCGTCGAATCGTGTCACGCTTTTCGTCTTTTCGAACCGGCGTTTTTCCTTTGTTTTTCATTTCATTTTCATTCTCAACCTGTTTAGTACATCCGAGGTGAACTGCGAGGTACACGAGAATCCGGAATGTCCTTCGTCTTTCGATTGCCCTCGGATGGTGGAAACGGAATAATAAAAATGATAAATATCCTTTAACCGATAACGGTAAATATTGTTATTCGACTAATACGAAGTTTCGAGCTGTTCAAAGTTTTAACGCTAAACGAAAAAGTAATATCCGTACCCGAACGACTCGTCATCCAAGGGTTAATCTAATAAAGGATCGTTACGATCTTAGGAGCCATCGCGAGTTTGCGAGAGAACGAACATTGTCGAGTTGAAATGTCTGACGAAATATTGGCAGGTGAAGCTCTGCAACCACGATATCGAGCGTTGGATCTAGAACCATTAGCGGTGGAGGATTGTTACGCGGCAGTTTTGGAATTAAGCAGCACGGTCAAGGAGGATCAGAGACTGTACCACGTAATCGTGGAAAACGATCGAGGAAGCGATCGCCGAGCACTGATGCTGAGAGTGGACGAGCCAGGCCAGGTAAACGATAATACTCGTTGTGCAAACCGATTAAAAGCTTCGAGTCATCCGATTCTTCGATACGATCGTGCGTTGCATCGCCACGTGTTTCATCGCTAATCGTTCGATCGCAACGCGTTACGTTCAAAAATTCTCGCTTCCTACGGTGCCTTGTCCCTGACGATATAACGACAATCTATTAGATGTTTTAACGAAACGATTTTGTTATTTTATGAAAATACCAGAGAACATAAATATTTCACGTACACGCAAGAGACAATACGGCAACTGATAAAAAAATCTCTTCTTCTCTTTTTCTTTTTCCCCTATCTCTGTTCTTCTCGCGTCCGTTACAGATTCCACTCGTTATCGGTGCTGTTGCCGGGTTTACCGTTCTCTCGGTGCTGATAATGGGATTCGTTTGTTTCCTACGATCGGATAGATGCTGCGTGGCCAGAAATACGGTGCCTGCCCTACAGCAAGTGCATTGGTAAGCATCCTCGATATTGCATCACGTCGGTGATTTGCGCGAATAAACGTCGAAGCAATTTGCATGTAAAATCGGCGGATCAACTCTTTTCAATGGAAATATACCTATACATGTACGTGCTGGCTAATGAATTATTCCACGCACTCTTCGCCGCTGTTTACGTTAATTACTAAAAGCATCGTAGGCTAATTAGTTATATTTTTGAACTCGTCCAATCTGGTAAAGCGGTGTTCTTCGACGGTTCTGTGTATACCATTACGAAAAAAAACTGCCGATTTCTCTATACTAAAAACCACTAGGTTCAGCATAAAATCTATTCTTCTTATTATTTGTAATAAACGTGGCGTAAAATTGCCTCGAGTATTTTTGAATCGATTACTCGATCAAGCGACGGTCGAAGTCGCAACGGGTCCGTGAGTGCCGGAAAATAGAAAGAAATCGATCTGTTACAGTACGAAAGCCTCGAATACGATGATCGAGGATCCACGCTTAGCCGTCGACACTATGGAACGTGGTAGCCAACAGTACGCGTCAAAAAAACGTCCGAACCACGTTTTGAAGCCTGTTCCGTCGCAACAGTATCAACAAGAGTGTTATCAACACGTATCCCAACATCAGCAACCGCATTACCAAAGGCATCATCATCACCATGGACAACATCATGGACCACAGTACACGCTTCAGGTCAGATAAGTTGATAGACAGAAAAACAATGGAACTTGAAAAAACTCTATTCTCATAGAGAAGTAGAGAACGACGTCGCTGAGCGACGTTCTTCAAAATTGTTTTATTCGTCCCTCCATTGTCCCCATTGTCCTCCATGGTTTCCTTCATAGTCGCGCGAATGCACGAACAGATTGCAGCAAGCGTTTATTTTTCTTCTTCTTTCGCCTGTACTTCCGAATGGCATCGATGACCAGTTACCCGAAACTTTACGATAATTTTTCTTCATTCCGAATTGTCGAAGTCGAGAGTTAGAACGTCGTGCGTCTCTCCTAAAATATCCGCAAATTGCTTAGGTTAGATTATAGATCCGAATATGACTCGATCGATCACAGGTGCCATTCCGAAGATCGTAACGAAAGATCGTAACGAAAAATAGGGAGACGCGTCCCTATAAGCGGTACATTTCATAGATACTCTATGCACGAATTGATAATCGACAGAAAAATAGTAGAAAAACGAATAAACTCCGTTCTACCGGCAAATCGAATCGTGTAATTTGTCGAGAAAACTTGCACGTGAAACGGTGAAATTCGCACGAGACTAGCCCCGATTAGCTCGCTTGTTCGCGTTACGATAGAAACTTGTCGTTCGCTGCAAATCGCGAAGCATGATCTTTCCCTCGCGAGAAGAGTTTGCGAAACTTTTTGAAGAAACCTTCGGTAAGCTTCGATTGTTTCGTCGTTGGTTCGCTCGTACGATGTTGCAGAAAAAGTTTCGCATTCGAGAGTTTAGCATTCGTTACACCTTACAGATTTTTAAATCGAGACGAAATGTCGAAGAATTTCATCTGGCATGAAAAAAAGACCTCTATAGGATATCGATGGTCTAGCGCAGCGTCGAGCAATCTGCAGGTCGTATATGACCCTTCGATTTCCTTTCTTCGATTTGAAAAAGCGAAAAAAGTAGCTACCAAAGATCATACTCTTGTTATTTAATTTTCTTATTTTTCATAAGTCCTCTACAGCGTATCGAGTTTTCAGTTTGAAGAAATAAAGGATTGCTCGTCGCTGATCTAGTGCTTTCCATTTAGAGCATTTATCATCCGTTTCACCTTTACCCCCGATTTTCAAATTACCTTAGCGTTAGAGTGCTTGCCAACACCGATCATCCACTCGTTACATTTCTAAATGCACACTTTACACGGTTATCGTCGATTTCTCATCCTCTCTTCCACACTTTTTACTTTTCTTTTTCCTCCCCAAGCCTCGGTTATTCGCTCACACTTGTCGAGAAACGATCCCGTGAACATTCGATACTCGCGTTCGAAGAAGAGAGCGTCAGAAGTACGCGTGCTCGACTCGAATGCGGATAGTAATCCCGTTGAATAAGTGCAGCTCGCGATGATTTCGTTGCCGTTTGTTTTTCATGTTGGTCGGTCGCTTCATATTTCCGTATTAAACTTTGTTCGTCGATGACGAACCGAACGTCACGAAATCTCTACAATTTCGATCGAATATTACATCGACGCATCGCGTACTCGTACACGTTGTTACATCGAACAAAGATTCAGGATTTACAGGATAGATCGATCAGGGTAGAGAATAAATAAGTGTAGGTATCGAACACACAACGATTAAATTTAAACGAACAGCGATCTATTCTGTAAGCGTTGAATCTTATTCTATATTCGTTCGATCATCTAGGTTGCAATGCTCGTGCGATAACACGATGATGACAATATAGATTCGCACGAATATCGAACACCGCTGTCCTTCTCTCGATCGAGATAATCGTTCGAGTGATTTATGCGGTCGGGTAGGGTGCATTACGCATGCATTTGGTTGCATCTAGTCTTCTCTCGCCTCGGTCCCCTCCTATCCCAATTACCGCAATGTCCTTATAGGTAATTTAATTTAGGTAGGTGTACATAAGTAACGGATACAGCCACTTCTACTGTAACGCCATTACGGTCGTCTCGAACATTAAAGAACGTGACAGTAGAATTGACTGTATCGAAAAAAAGCGGTTGCGTTATGAATTTCGTTTTGATCCACTTGCTGCATTGCATCTTTTGACCACCGCTTTCGTTTCGTTGTCGCATCCGAAACAGGACCGTTTCCGGTACGGCCACGCGTCCTTCGTGGCATTTCAAAACGAAAGACTGACTCTCTAAACTATACACGGTAAAATCTCGATATTTTTCTCATAGACAAATTCCCCAGAGCTTCTCACGCTGAAAAATCTTGAGATTTTAATGTGTCCTCCTTCTTTAAGTATTATGTCGTCTATTATCGAGGTACTAAAAAGCTTCAAAAACATATATTGACTGATTCGAATTACATGTACACCCTGATAATGGTAAATTCTATATGGTAAAAGAAATCGAGAAGTTCTGCACCGTTTAGTAATTTGAGTTTTTACTTTCGAGATATAAGCAATTGAAAATTGTTCGTTCCATTTTCGAGACGCTTTATGAAAAGTTGATAACGGCAATTCATAAGTACCGATATTTGTTATATTAGGAAAATGTTTAGCGCGAGTATTTACGATGACAGGATCAGATGCATAAAAGTTGAATGCCACCTTTAACCTTATATTTCGAAAACGAAACTCATGATTGCAAAATGATAGAGACAGTCGATCGCATTTACTACGTGGAATTTGCGTTTTTCGCGATGTGCATTTCTTTCGAAATATCCTGTATATAAACACACATGGTTGTGAGGATAGTTATATAAATAAATCTCTACCGACAGAATCTTGATGCCATAAACGGCTTGTAATCAACGTTACAATTAACAAGCACGAATGATAATCGTGTGTTCAATTACCGATTTACTCGTTCCAATAATCAAATTATACTGGTCTATTGCGAGAATACCTTTAACTCGTATGAAACGTTACGCTAATTGACGTTGACAATTATATAAGAAAGTTCGAGTGTACATACGCGTCTGGTTCTATACATATACATAAATACGTACAAACTCTTTATTTATAACAAATCGATTCCAGAAGCCAAAAAGGCATAACGTGCAAGCAAGGCTGGTAGATGAACCGTAAACGTAAACGGATTTTAAGATCGATTTATATTATCCCGTTCAGACACGTAGCGAGTAATCAACGCGAGATAACGCTAAGTATACATGTATCGAAAACAGCTAAAACAAACTTCGAAGTACTTTTTCGTGTATGATGTTGTCATTAAAAAAATGATCATGCAGATGCGTGTGCTTGTCCGTTTGTTATCCGTAAATCCCATATGGAAGCGTACAAACACGTATAATGTTGTAATATATCGTGCAATGTAACGCGACCTGTGTATACGCGACAGCGCTACGTCGCTACGCGTAATCAGCGAGTTGAAACAACCGCCAGGTCGACCGTCGGTTCTTTTCCTTTCTTGCTTTTCCCTTCGGCTATCCTTTCGCTCGTTACGACGCCTCAGATTCTCTTTACGCTCTCTCGCGATGATTAATTCCCTGACCACTATTATCCTCAACTTTTCCCACACACCTGTGTACGATCGGATCGATTTTCTACCATCGAACGAACAAAATGAAAGAGCACCTTCGTTCACGGTTACCCTCGTCGAGTATCACTGCACATCGCAGTCCGTTTCTTCTCGTTATGGGATCAGAGCCTTCGCGTAAAACCTTCAGAAACGACCGATGGAGGGACAAAGGCGAATCGGCTGTAGCGCAATGAATAAGAGGTCGAGAGAGATTTCTGCTAGTTTCGGTTGATTTCGGTTCATCGACGAGTTTCCTATGTATGTGTTACGCGATGCCTTCGACGATGCGTTCACTCGTGTTTGTACGCATCCAAACATTCCTGTTACCTCTCGTCAAGATCAATTATAATGTCGCAACAACGCGAGTTATTTTTCCTTTTCATCTATATTGTCGAGTAATAAAATTTAACCGTTACATTTTATTATTATTTATTCGCGTGTTCGGTGTTAAATTCGACTATTCGATTAAAAATCGGTAGACTTTCGCTGAAGAATCGAACGTCGGGCAATCCACTCCGTTCGTTTGCGATTAATCGAGCCAGTTTAAACATTTATTCGTGCTGTTTACTACGATGTTATCCATGATATCGGTAATATCAATGTGCGTGCAGGCGAATATTTATTTTCCATTTGCAAACATTCGAAATATTATAACGAAATATATTCTATCATGGATCGATACTAAAAAGCGTTTAAATCTTTATATACATATTGCGTGTTTTTAACTCGTCGACTGCCATAAATTTAGAATTTATATAATAACCAGTATCGCCACTAATACGTATAGTAAGAAGAAAGTTGTGGCAGTCAACGCGTTGAAATTATTAAATAAATGTCCCTCGACTCGTTTAACAGCATGACGCCTTTAAAATCGAAACAAAAGCCTCGACTAAATCCTTAAGCGTTAAAAAACGGCCCTGTTCCTTTCTTCTTCACGTATCAAACTGCAACAAGCCGCACTTTGTATCTTCTAGTTTCTTACATTCCTGATTGTCACGTATGTAATTGAACCCGTAGAATCGTAGACTTTCCTGCAGGCGCTTTGGTTTGCGCGGGAAAACTGACCGTTTAAGATCCTTAAGATGAAAATTGTGCAGGGGGAGCAGCTGTTTCTCAAACCAGATCGTTTAGCGACTCTGAAGCCCCACTGCAAGATCGAGAAGCCGCCACAGTACACGACGTTCAAGCCAAGCTCGAACAACTGAGGATTTTGCTACATATTTCTATTTTATATTGATGTACACGCGCACGTCATAGGGAAAACGGTGATGGGAGGAAGATGAAAGACGGGAGGAGAAAGAGGAAGAATCGATTAAAATGAGACTGAACAGGGACACCGGATCGAAACCGATGATCGATCGTCGTTTATTCCCTTCGAATTTAAACGAATTTTTTCCTCCTCGATTAATATTATAACGTACGAATTAATATTATAACGTTCGATCGGCAATTTATTTATTTCGCCCTTCTGGCCACGAAGAAATTTCACGGACATTATCGACCGAGGCACTCGGTCGATATTATCGTTAACGACTAAGAAAAGCGCGCTATTGTCGCTAACATTTTAAATGTTAATCGATAGACATTTCATAGTGAGAATAACTCTCTTGCCAAATAATACTGCCATTCTGTTTCGATAATAATACGATCTGTACAACGTCTGAACCAATCAAAAAATGAGAACTATAATATAAAGCGTATTTATAATGCTTACGAATAATGTTGTTAATAAAGCAATGATTTTCAGCAACTACTGGTTTTATTAATATTATACGAGCGACACGTTCGATGCGCGGATGCTGTTTGCGTTTTATCAAATTCTTAATTCGTTTTTCTTTTGTACAATTGTTACTAATTTCAATAAAGGAATTGTGCGAAAACCATATGAACGTGAATTAACGATATCCTAATTACCCTGTTGAATTCTGTTTCAAAAGAATCTGGCAAATTCCTGTTAAAATAATCGAAAATAGTTTGAACGTTTCGACGGCAGAGGGCAGTGAACGATTGTCAATGCCTGACGTCGGCCGATTACATATCTTTAGTAGAATCGCTATCTCGTGACATAAACCCTCGTGTTAGCGGGCGGAAGGAAATCGGAGCGTGGAATATAGGTTAGCGTGTGCTTTTTTTACACACTGATTAAGTTTTAACCATTTGATTTTGTAATTTTTATACAAATTGTCGAACGCTAATGTAAATTTACACCGTTGCAATTATGGCGGTACGTGTGCAGTTCGAAAATAATAACGAAGTCGGAGTATTTTCCAAGTTAACTAACGCTTATTGCCTCGTAGCAATTGGCGGTTCCGAGAATTTTTACAGGTAATGATAGGTCTGAGTAAGTAATATCGTTTTAACTTTCAGCATTTCGCTGTGTTAGTAAAACTTGTATCGAGATTACGTATAATGATGCAATAATTTCATGAGCGGCCTGTCGATTTCATAACCTATAACGTACGTTGACGCGAAACGCGATATAAATATTTACGATTAATAAAACAGATATTGACAATTACAGTGTATTCGAGGCAGAGTTAGCCGAAACCATTCCTGTAGTTCACGCATCGGTTGCAGGATGCCGGATAATAGGTCGATTATGTGTTGGTAAGCGTTAATCGCGTGAAAATTATAACCCTTCGAGTTTCCTATTAATCGAAACGAATGATCAACTAAATTTAAATAGGAAACAAAAATGGTCTGTTAGTTCCGAATACCACCACCGATACAGAATTGCAACACATACGAAATTCGTTGCCAGATAACGTGAAAGTACAAAGAATCGAAGAAAGACTGTCCGCGTTGGGTAACGTTATCGCGTGTAACGATTACGTGGCTTTGGTTCATCCTGATCTTGACAGGGCATGTATCTGTTCCGAATGTCTTTAACTTTCGCTTTCCCATCATACTAACGTTACGTTTTATAGGAAACGGAAGAAATTTTAGCCGATACATTGAACGTCGAAGTGTTCAGACAAACCGTGGCAAGTAACGTTCTAGTAGGCTCGTATTCGGTATTATCGAATCAAGGTGGCTTAGTACACCCAAAAACATCTATACAGGACCAAGATGAACTGTCATCTTTATTACAAGTACCGCTTGCTGTAAGATAATTTCATACGTACAAAAAACGATGAATTTTTACGTATCTTATTGAGCATATAAATATCATATAGGCAGGCACGGTAAATAGAGGTAGCGACGTTATAGCTGCAGGAATGGTTGTAAACGATTGGGTGTCTTTCTGTGGCATGGATACAACATCGACGGAACTTTCGGTTATTGAAAGTGTTTTCAAACTTAACGAAGCTGCCCCAGCTGCTATTACCTCTACAATGCGTGCATCTCTTATAGAAAGGTAAAGTATCTTCTAATTTAGGATAAAACCGTTGACCAAAACTGACCAAACCGTTTTCGTTTCTTTCAGTATGTCTTAAATAATAATAAACTCTCTGAGAGAGATTTTTAAAAGAAAAAAAGAAAAAAGAGGGAAGGAGAAGTAATAGATTGTACCGTGTACATGTACATAAATTCAATATTTATGTTAACGCAATTGCACAAAGCGACGAGGTGCTTTAACGATACGTCTGTAGCGAGCACACATTTTCATGATTCCAATATATAGAATAACCGAAAACTGTAACGAAATATTCTGTACTAAAATTTATATGAAATACATCTTTAAGTTCCGTCTTTCAGTCGCCAATGTTATATATGAAAATATCGTGCTTACCTCGAACAATGTTCATAAAGGAAAAAATAAAATTCTTAACCGTGAAATCTAAAAGTTACGTTTGCCGTCAAAGGTTAGAACATACAAATTTTTTAATTCTGTTGAAATTTTTTTTAATATATGGATTTATAAATATAACTGCATATAAAACGGAAATATTCTATTGAAATATATTTTAATTGTTAATATTCTCTTTGAATACAAACATATCTCGTGTTAAAAATGTAAATCATTTCGATTCTGACCCTAACTGTTTTGCATAGTAAACGAACTATCGTAAATAACATTGTGCGGACCAGCCTGCTAATTAAATTTATTACAAATAAAAAAGGGGCAGCCTGGATTTTATTAATTTTGATCAACAAGACTAGAGTAATGGTAATTGTTCAGCGTTTAACAACTCGGAAGCAGCAGCAGAATCTGCACACATAACTAATGTAATTCCTGCTTGATAGGATGCAGGAATACGAACGTGAGTTGCGCCGTTAGTTATATTATTTACTTGTCGCCTCTGAGACATTGCTTCGCGTACCATATTTACAACTTGCCCTATTAAAATAAAATATATTAAAGTAATAGTAATTATTTCAACATACTAACTGTACTTTGATAACGAATAATTAAATATACCGAGCACGTTGAGCTTTCGCCATTTCTGATCCATAGTAGCGAGCGGTGTTAGGTCTGTATTAGGATTCCAATGAGCTAAAACATCCGCTCTTCGTACTAACAAAATACTGGGACTTACAAGTTGGTGCCAAACATACTAAAATAAATTGAAGTTTGTATTGTTTTAATTACTGATTAACTATCGTTTTAACCAACCTGTTCAGGTAGACATTCTAACGGATTCGTTAAATATATCCCTGCTTGCCCTACACCAAATATCATTTGATGATGCCATGCATCAGGAATATCGCATCCTTCTCCACAATGTTGTAAATTCAACGTCGCTATGGGCGCAGCACCTAAAAAAATACATAAAGAACAATACGTTAAAACATCAACGTTTTTTTCGTTTTCCTGTTTTTCTAAATCGCTTACCTCTCGATATCCAATAATGTAACCAATGAGACAAAGAAACTTTCCTTTCCGGATAAAATGCAAAAAATTTCGTTATGACTGTACCATTTGTACTCGAAGCGATACCGCGAGCCAGATCTTTGTGTGTCGATCCCGCCACCGATCGACTATATAAATATCGCAATAATGGCGTACCTGGTTCTCTCTGTCTAGTGTTTACACTTTTTACTAACGTTTCCAATGAAAACGATACGTTTAAAGCCAACTATGAAATTCCATTAGTTAGTTAAAGTCTTGAAACTGCATTGAAACTGTGTTTAATAGTACAACATACTAAAGCATTTATCGCAGAAGTAGCACCACACGCAGAAGTTCCAATTTGTGTTACTTGTTTCACTGTAGCTTCTTGTTCACTCCACAACATAACTTTTTCGACTGGTAAAAGACCATCTAATCTTTCGTTAGATAATTCATTTTCCTATAAATATAAAAATTCATGGAAATTATCACAATGCACCGTATAATCTTATAGGATTTTATAATGATTTATATTAACTAGATTCGAGTCACCGCTCTGATTAAATGCAGCTTGTTTATTGAGCATTAATTTTTTTGCCATCATTCGATGGTAAAGAGTCGAACTGAGATTCACTCTTCTAGAGTTCAAATTAGAATTTTCTGAAACAGAAGCCGTTGAAGATTCGGTCCAAAGTTCTGAATCTGAATCTCTATTGTCACCAGGTGAAATAAGATCTCCGCTTGTATTATGATATCCGTAGGATTCTCGTAAAGGGCATCCTGTATTACGATGCTTGCCAATAGTTTCCCATTTTCCTGTATATTCGTAGTTATAGATAGTGTTATTAAACATACGACGTTTTTTATAACATACAATAGCAGTAACAATATACCGGTAGTACTACTCGTGCTTGGCATCCACGACGAAGGATAACTTGGTTTTATACTCGATTCCGGCGCAAGTTGGCTACTACAACACTGCTGAGGTCCTGTATTATTCACATTTTGTACACTCTGCTTAGGATTTTGTGAAGTAGTTGCAATTCCTTGTCTAGACACAACTTTACCGCTACTTAAGTCATTTAATACTGGATCTGGATCTATGTTATCTAGAGCTATATTCTGTATGTCTTCGTTTATAGAGGCCAAATCGCTATCTCCTGTATCCTGTATCAAAGACATTTTAGGTAGAAACTAACTTTATACATTGACTATACCTGTTCGGTACCTGTTCGCAAGAAGGTCCAGGATCAAAATCCATTTCTAAAAAGTCCATTTCTGGACTCGATCTACCGCTATGATATTGTCCTTCCTCTTCCTGTTCTTCTGCTTGTCTCTGATTTACTTCTTCCTTTTGAGCTAAATGAACTATGTCATCGTTTCCTTTGTAAGTATAAATACAGTAATCTTCTCCGTCTGACATGTCACCTTCGTTTCCAGAACTTGAATCCCTCCTTTCGTTTTGTTCTCTCTGTATACTCTAGTTTAAAAAATTAGAATTACTTTATCCTACATTAATAATATATTTTAATACTAATTCCATGTCTTACTTTTTGTAAACCGCTTGGTCCTGCTACTTCTCTGTTACCATTAATATTAGGTCTTAAGAAACAACATGTTCCTTGACTTGTGGAGCCTATACTACCACCAATATTATTCAGTATACACTTAGATCCATAGGATTTTGATGCCCAGGCACCATCCATTTCAGGACTTGAATCTGAACTACATGACACTTTTGATGGACATTTCTCAATTCCAGATATATAATCTACATTATTTTTCATATCAATATCGTCGTTTGGTTTAGTTCCTGATAAATTTGTTTGTACCGGAGAAGAAGCAGACGTTGAATTATTTAAATGAAGAACAGAATTTGACATAGCGCCAGCATTATAAGAACAAGCGTGATTCGTATGCGTATTGTTGATTTGATTGGAAGATAAATTTAGGTGCATCTGAGGCTTAGGCAAATTTAAAGCGCCTGTATTTATTATAGTCTTATGCTTCAATTGACTCGTAACAGTACTGTTCACAGTTTGAGGCTTGATGTTATTGGTATTCAAGAACATGGAAGGTACACCCATGTTCAACATGCCATCATTTCTATCTTGGTCCATAGTATTCGTGAAATTACAAGCGCCAGCTTGGTGAGATTTTGTACCATTAGCAAATGCAACCGAAGTCTTAGAAGACAAATGATTCTTGGCACTATTCTCGTCTAATTTATTATTTAACTTAAGCTGATTTCCGCACACCTTGCTCTCAAGCTGTAAAACCTTAGATGATTTGGTTGTTTGATCAATCGATTGATTACCATTTTTCTTTAAATTTCCTTCTATTCTTGCTTCAGTTTTGTTTTGGTTATTGCTTGTACCTTCTTCAGAATTCATATTATCTTTACTATACGATTGGTAAGTTATCTATTAAAAAATGAATAAGAATAATTTTTATCTCTTTTTAATTCAAGTTGTCTATACACTAGATCATTATAAGATTAATTGAAAACGAGAAGAGTTGTGTTAAATAGATGAAGCATAACCATCACATTCAACTGTGTTTCACAGAAATGTGATAACATGTATTTTACCTCTCAACTAGTTTTCAACAGATACACTATTCTACAGATCTCATTAGTTTATATTTAATAAAGCTTATATTGTAAAGAATTAAACGTGTCAGTCTTTGATTAATGAAATTATAAAAAAATAAAGTACTTGTTTGCTTATACGTGCGCTGTTATGTCAAGCGGAAACCTCACTAACATTTTCTCCCGTATTAGTTCCGGAAGTCAGCTGATTGTTAGAAACAAGTGTACAACGTACACGGAACTTCGTTATTTTTCCGACAAACTATTCAATCGTTCGTAACAACAAATTAGTAGCACACATCATTTCTATTAACACCAACACAAACAATTCGAAGAGAAGATTCTTTCGACTTTTCTTGGTATCAATGAGATTAATAAGTTCTTTCAGTATTTACAAAATATCAATGCACAAGTTGCATGCAGAAATGCGTTTATGATTTGTCTGAAAGGAAACGTTATCTAGAAAGTCTCTTTTAAATCAGAAAGCATTGTAATACACATATGTAATATATATGTGCGTTGTGTGCGCGTGTATATATATGTGTATATATATGTAGTGTATAAACGATCTAGTCTTATAGTTCAAGGAAAATATCAACCAATCGTGAAGAGACATACATTGACTTGTGTAATTTAATAGTAAAGAAGAAAAAATATTTCACGTCATATGTATATTGAATATTTGAACATTGTAGAGATTTGAATCATGTTTTACGATTAAAATTGTCAAAATGTATTGTGGTTTTTGTCGTTACAAATACATACATAATACATTTGCAATACATTATCTGTTAGTTTAGATAATGTCAAAGAATCATGTGCGAAACGTCTAACATTAGTAATCCCTAGGATCACGTTGTTTTGTTTTGATTCGGAATCTTCAATTTTTCTTACATTAGTCTTGAAGGTTGTTTAAATCTCCATTTTTTAATTCAGAATAAGTGAAATTATATTGCTTACTTCAAACAAATCAATTCTGCGACCTATTATATAGATATATTAATACACGTTTTATTGTACGTGAACGAGTAAAAGTTTATTGAATTTTCGTATATATTGAGTATTAGCTCGATCAATGAAACGTTGTTTATAATGAATGTTGTACGAATTAATTCAAGAAATGTGATTTTTGTTCTTCTGGCGATTTTATCGACTACTGTGAAACAGGCTCACATGGGTTATGGTAAATTTCATTAAAATTTCAATCATTTTAAAAATAATTTTCCAATAAATTAATATTTTTCATATAATAAATATATTTCAGACAGCGTGACGAATTATGCAATGAAAGAGGCAAATGTAAACTCTACACCAGCATACAATAGTAAAAAGGTATATAGTAGTAATACATAAATTAATACAGTAGAAAGACAATATACCCAATAATTCTAACATGTGCAGGAAGAAATTGCAAAATCGTGTCCAAGTGGTATAGCATGTTCAGAATTAAGCGGAGAATGTTTAAAGTGTAATTTAAATCCTAATTGCGTGTATGGAGCTATGTTAATTGCTAATTGTTCTGTTTTGGAACACATTGATTGTATTGTAAGTAAGATAACAATACATAATGTCTTTTTATTTAAAGTGTATTTAATACTAATGAATATAATAAAATTTTAGGGCGAACAGTTCTTCCAAAGAAAATACATATGCCGCTATTGTTATCAAACAGAGTATTGGGAACATGAATGTCATCAAAAAAATTCTTGTAGTTCTGTAGCTTCTCCTCGACAGTATTATAGAACAAACTGTACAGTAAATAGTGACATATTATGTTTAGGAAGGCGTAAATTCATGAAAAATTTGTTATGCAATTGGACTGTAGGTTACCGTTGGTCTACTGCTCTAATTTTAAGTATCACTTTAGGTGGTTTTGGAGCAGATCGGTATGTTTCCAGTGTAAAATATGAAATATTTGTTAAAAATTACATTTCATCTATTTCAATATAAATTACAGGTTTTATTTGGGTCATTGGCAAGAGGGAATTGGTAAATTGTTCACTTTCGGAGGATTGGGAGTATGGACTCTGATCGATGTAATACTTATTTCAATGAGATATTTAGGTCCAGCGGATGGATCATTGTACATTTAGAATCTATTGTGCAGAGATAAATTGAGAGTCAAGTGTGAATTCTATTAATTAATTATATATTTAGTATTTTATGAGAAGCAAGCATTTTATTATTCTTAAAAGAACTGAATTGTAATGTGATATGTATATAAAATGTTCAATAATTTTTTCTTATAATGTAATTTTTTTATTAGTCATTAATGTACTATCCAATACATACAATGAAGCATTAATTCCTTGTACCTAGTTTCGTCTTATAATTCAAAGCTTAATTTATATGATTTAAATTATCTTCTGTTTATGTTCCCTCGTTACAGTGCTTTCAATTAGCGCTGTCTAGGAATGGTAATATGCATGAAATTAGATGGGAGTGCATCTCTAATTAACTTACGAGAACATATTTAAAATTAGACGTAACGCTTAAAGTCTACGGGGACATGGTTTTTCGGTAATTATTCCTCAGTGGCATGCGCGGTCGGCCCGCAGGAGGAATATATACGATAATGAGAATGCAAAATCGTTAATTACTCACTTTCTGAGCATAGCCTATGAACTTTTATGATTAAAGAATGGTCACCACTGCATTATTTACATGGTTCGATCATAAAAGTTCATAAATAAAGTTTGGGTAATGGGTAATTAATTATTTTGTGTCAGCATTGCGATACGTACATGAGCCGCCTATGTCAATTCTACTGCGCATGCAAAGTGCAATATTTCGGCACTTTGACGACGTAGTATGGTTCCTGAGGCATATAGAAACAAATTTCTATTAGGGTTTGATGCGTTTTGATGCCTATTAAAGCCAGAAAATCAATTTTTGTAGAATTAGGTCCAGAACGGTACAGGTGGCGCCATCTAGCGGCGAGCGGTGGAACTACGAAAAACTAAAATTTCGATTTTCTCCGAAATTAGGCAATTTTACGTATTTCTGAGGGTCAGAAATTGTTCTGTGGCCTCTCTACAACCTATATATTGCCACAAGAGCCTTCTCAGAGCGCTAGAAAAGAAAATAAAAAAATAGGTCAAAACATGGGCTAAAAAATTGGCGTCCATCTAGCGGTGAAAGTTGGAACTACAAAAATATAAAAATGCGATTTTCTCGTAAATTAGCGAACTTTGAGTGCTTCTGAGGCTCAGAAAGTGTTATGTGATCGCATTAGAAGCAAAATAACGCAATAAAAGTTTCCTGAAAGCTTTAATAAAGAAAATAAAAAAAATGTCATTTTATGGAGAAAATTTGTGGCGCCATCTAGCGGTGAAACTGCGAACTAAACTGAAAAAACCGTATGACCCAACACGCCTTAAGGGGTCGAATAAAAATTGATTTTGTGGGCATAATAGGCAAAAAAATGAATAACTTATTCAACAAAAATCGTTTTAAAATGTCTAAAGAAGCATGCTACGTCGTCAATGTTGCGAAATATTACTTTTTATATTTTTCCTTAACGCGTATTGGGGCATACGTTTTTTCAGTTTAGTTCGCAGTTTCGCCGCTAGATGGCGCCACAAATTTTCTCCATAAAATGTCATTTTTTTTTATTTTCTTTATTAAAGCTTTCAGGAAACTTTTATTGCGTTATTTTGCTTCTAATGCGATCACATAACACTTTCTGAGCCTCAGAAGCACTCAAAGTTCGCTAATTTACGAGAAAATCGCATTTTTATATTTTTGTAGTTCCAACTTTCACCGCTAGATGGACGCCAATTTTTTAGCCCATGTTTTGACCTATTTTTTTATTTTCTTTTCTAGCGCTCTGAGAAGGCTCTTGTGGCAATATATAGGTTCTAGAGAGGCCACAGAACAATTTCTGACCCTCAGAAATACGTAAAATTGCCTAATTTCGGAGAAAATCGAAATTTTAGTTTTTCGTAGTTCCACCGCTCGCCGCTAGATGGCGCCACCTGTACCGTTTTGGACCTAATTCGACAAAAATTGATTTTCTGGCTTTATTAGGCATCAAAACGCATCAAACCCTAATAGAAATTTGTTTCTAAATGCCTCAGGAATCATACTACGTCGTCAAAGTGCCGAAATATTCATTTTTTTATTTTCCATTTATGCGTGTTCGGACTCTTATTTTTTAGGTTTAGTTCACCCGTTTCGCCGCTAGATGGACTCCAATTTTTTAGTCCATAAACTGAATGTGCATATGTTATTGTATGCGATAGAGACTTGTTCCCCTTGACTGCCATTTTACCAAGGGAAGCCGGATTTGGTCTGGAATGTATATATGTAATAAGAATCGATTAAAATAGACGAATATAATTGTATTTGATATGGTCATTTTACATTTTTGAACTAAAAAAGTTGCAGTATGTAAAAGGATTATTGTGTCAAAGTATCTACGTTACATAACCTCAATCTTAGACATTCGAATAAACAAGGAATTAAAGCTGTATTAAAAATGGATCGAATGGCAGATGTGCGGGATATATTAGACATCGAAGTACCCACAACTAGTGAGCTTACAAAGGAATCTATTATAGGCAGTGATAAGAAAAATCGAAAAAAATATGAATACAATAGGTCAAAGAGGCCTGAAGGTATGCACCGGGAAGTCTTTGCATTATTATGCAAGGATAATAACGATGTACCACCTTTATTCCCAACGGACACTGCGAAGGGATACAAACAAGTTAGAGCCAAACTTGGTATGAAAAAGGTTAGACCATGGAAGTGGACACCATTTACTAATCCTGCAAGAACAGACGGTGCAGTTTTTCATCATTGGAGACGAGTCGCAGATGCTGGAAAGGAATATCCTTTTGCCAAATTCAACAAAAAAGTTCCTATTCCAACGTACACTAATGCAGAATATGTTCAACATTTGGTTACAAATGGTTGGACAAGAGCAGAAACAGATCATCTCTTTGATTTGTGTAGGAGATTCGACTTAAGGTTTATTATAATTAAAGATAGATGGGATTGTACGAAATTTCCGGCAAGATCGGTAGAGGATTTGAAAGAGAGGCAAGTAACTGTTTCAAGTTTTCATATTTACTTCTATTTTTAATTAATTATGTGTACATAAATATGTTTAGGTATTACCAAGTATGCGCTGCTTTAACAAAAGCAAAATCTCACTCTGATAAGGTTTATATATTTGATGCAGAACATGAGAAGCGTAGGAAAGAGCAGCTAAAAAAGTTGTTCGAGAGAACACCGGAACAAGTAGAGGAGGAACAAATGTTATTAGCTGAATCGAGAAAAATTGAACAAAGAAAGAGGGAAAGGGATAGAAAAACACAAGATTTACAAAAATTAATAACAGCTGCTGATCATCAAGCAGATCCAAGAAAGAACGAAAGAAAACCTACGAAAAAGAGCGGCGCTGCTGCACGAAATAGACCTAATAAGGCAGATACATCTCATGTAAATAGTTGATCTGTATTTTTCATTCCGCGTATTACTTTACTGGTATCGAACTCTTACTCGAAGGTACGCAAACATATTAATGTTCATAATAACTTTCAGACAGTGGAATCTGCTGGAATTAAGTTTCCTGATTTCAAGAATAGCGGTGTTTCGCTCCGCTCTCAAAGAATAAAGTTGCCAAGTAGTCTAGGACAAAAGAAAATGAAGGGTATCGAACAAATGCTCAACGAATTACGATTAGGTATCTACAATTTGCGGAGTTTATGCTCTAGCCTGTTTCTTCTTTAATCGATATTATTACTCGTATTTTATTTGCAGAGTTAAATCCACCACCTACCGAACAAATATGTCAGCAGTTTAATGATTTAAGAAGCGATATCGTTTTACATTACGAACTTCGAAGCGCATTATCAACGTGTGACTACGAATTACAGTCGTTAAGGCATCAATATGAAGCTTTAGCTCCTGGAAAAGTAAGTACTGCTTTAACGAGTTAACTTTTAATAACTTTTTCATTTTTAAATAATACGTGAAATTTTTCAGACATTAACGATACCACCTGCACTGTTACCGAAAACAGAACCTGAAGTTAAAGCGGATATAATAGACGTAGTTGGTTCACCCAGTATGCCAACAATTACTCATTAATGTTTTAAATAAATTAGATCGATAAGGATTGTAAATAATTTCCTAAGTTTCGAAACATGATACATCGGATACGCTTATTTGATTCTCTGTACAATTTTTTTACCTTCAACTAGACGTTCATTAAAAAATAATTTAACATTGATGGTTGTTGTCATCGTTAACCATTCCAGAATCGTGTTTTTTTTTTTTTTTATTTTTATTAATGTTGCGAAGAAGGTTTCGTCGAACGGAGGATAAAGTAACTTAAACAGATTTAATTACTTATATATCTGTGTATTTTATATTGTCGACAAAAAGTAACAATGTACGGTCAAACCGTATAATTTATCTACAACAATCTACAATAGATTACAATATGTTGTTTTGTTTTCCTTTTTGTTGTGGGTTCGAGGGAGGCAGGAGCATCAGAATAACAGGAACAGGGTTCTCGGAAGGAACAGGACAATCGAGGATTCAAAGTGTGGAGGAAAGATGGTCGATGCAGGCCTTTCTTCGTTCGTGCTCCGTTAATCGCGATACAGTTAACTCGTTTTAATTCTATATATTAGAGTACTCGATAGTTCTAACCGTACTTGGTACGGAATAATGCATATATATCTGCTTAATGATCGATAACCCACCACCGCCCGACTTTTCTATCTACGCCGTGCCGTGAAGATTTTCTCGGTCAAAGTTAAATGTAAGGAAAAACTGGGCACAACGCTGGGAGGGCGTCGTTGACCCGCATATCCGATCCATTGTTCGCGGATCGTGCATCCTCTCGTCCCTCTTAGTTTCTCCCTCGCTCCATATGTGCCGATGCTTCGACCACGGTCATTCCGATAACAGGATATCTTAATTTTCAACTTCTATACATCGTTATCGTTACTTCCAATATTTCATTTGCAGATATCCTAAAAACGACATATCACTGGATACAATGTGGAGTTTTGTTACGTGGCATTCTTTTAAATGGTCCTTGTGACAAATCTAAAATAGGCTAACGTTGTGATCGTAGCGTACAGGGAGATTTCGAAATTTTCTTTTTTTTCGTACAATGCCATATACCGAGATTTATTAATTTCAAAAGAGTAATCTAACAGCATCGCCCCATGAAGATGCTATGTTTGTTTCAAGCTTCGTACGTTTCGAATGAATACTAAATAATTATCGCGTCGAAGTTAAATCGGGCCTAATCTTTTATAAATGTGTAACATCCCGTGGGATGTTAGAAATGTACTAATATAGCATTGTTCAAGAAGGGAAAACAATTGAACACGTCGCTTTATGGTACATGACATTTCCGATTTCGCTACTGATCGAATATGTTTTTGAACGGAATTCGGCGATTCATTAATTGGTAGGAACTTGTTATAGAGGCGAGAAAAGCACGATCGTTGGTTCTGGCACAGCAAACGGGTCGGGTGGAAAGAGAAAGAAGATTGAGCCACGAATAAAGGAACACCGCGGCTGACAAATGTACGTTTACACGTGTCCATACGTATTGTATTTACATACACAATACATACGTATATACACGTATTCGTACCCATAATAGAATAATTAACAATAGCAATTAATAATTAATAATAACAATAATAATGAATACGGACAACTTGCAATGTACAGAGTATGCGTATCTCGTTCGTACTTGGTTTCACGCATGTCACCTGTTCTTATTTCATTTTCTTTTCCTTTGCTCGTTAACCCTCGTACGACTAAGTTCAGCTGCCTATTTTTTTTCTGTTCCAGAGATTTGGATATTTTCAAACATAGAAATTTCAACTTTTCATCACCCTTTTCACGATTTGTTTCTAATCTAAAAATTATAACCGGTATACATTTAAGAGAAACGAACGAAAGGAAAATAATTGAAATTTGCAATTATTCGAATGTCGGAGGTTTGGAATGACCCGATCTTGCCCGGTTTTGTCGTCCGAGGGTTGAACAAACCCAAATACCATGCAGGCTTTATTGATTCGACAACGTTCGAGCGATCCTGCAACTGACCAGAGAATAGAATTTGTCTCGTTTTTTTAGTTTTAAAGTTACTTTTGCTGTTTCGTTATTTTTTTGTTGCTGCTGCTGCTGCTGCTGCTGCTTCTTATAACATGTAACATGAGAAAATCGTATCTTATTCGTTAAAGACATTCCCTACACAACACGGCTACGGTAATGCGTCATGGATATGTGCGCAAGTGCGTGTGAAGAATGAAAGGAGAGAGAAAGAGAGAGAGAAAGGTCAGATTAGTGGGGGTAAACGGAGAGGGCGAAAACGAGAAACAGAGTCAGTTTTAAAAGAAAGGAAAAGAGATTGGTAGGAGAGAAGGATGGCGTGTGGCATATGGGATATAAGGATCTGGTTGGGTTCTTTTGGAGCTGTCGAAGTGTCCGCACGTACGCGCGCGTACGCACGTGCGCACATAGGCACACGTTTCAAAAGTTTTTTTTCTTTATATGTATAGACTTTTGTATATAATGTGTTAATCGTTAATGTTTTCCTTTTCTGTTGCTGGTTGGTTGCTGCTTTTTTTCGTTTTTCTTTAAATGACTAGCTTTCTTCGAGTATGTATATATATACACATAAGTATATGTACAATACATATATATGTGAATATATATATACTTTGCTATTATATAATAATATATTAACATGTACGCTCGGCACAACTTGTTCCTTTCTCTCCCACTCTTTCGTACGAGTTTTCTTTCTCTCCCTTTCTCACTCGCACACATACATATACATCAGGCAATTACGATAATTTTCTCTCTCTCTCTCTCTCTCTCTCTCTCTCCCTCTCCCTCTCTTTCTCTCTTCTTTCACTCGTTTCAATTTGCCTATAATTGGTAACTCTACCTTGTATTGTATATAGCTACAACGCTATGGTAGACAACAACAAATAATATTTATCCTAAACTTGTTTCACCTGCTTTCTCTACAATCGTATTCGTATATGCCGTAAAAATGTTGTATATAATGATATTAATATTGTTTATAATATTTTTATGGTTTTATTGCACGCGGTTGTAGACCGCGACGGCGTCGGTGTCTCGAACGAGCGGCGATTATCCATGGTTTACAACAATCGCGATGCGGTCGTTCGATTCGAATACTAGTGTTTCGTTTTTTCGAACGAGACGACAGCGATTCGCGCGATTTCGAGTAAAAAGTTTCAAATTCGAACAACTTCGAAACAAACTTGGAGAACGAATATAATAACCGATGCCGATCGTTCGTTCCACGCCGACATCTTCGCGAACTACGTTTTCTTAACATCAGCCTGTTATAATTTCATTTCTTTCATTTTTTTTCACTTTTTGCAAAATTTTCACTGTGCTGTTTATTTATTTATTTATTTTTTTGTTGCTTTCTTGCGTGTAATACTCGTTACGTTTAAACTCGCACGCGATCAGCGATTTCTCTAAATATATATATGTATATATATATTTATATGTATAAGCCGAAAATCATCCTTCTTGCGTGAGATGTAAATAACATGGTCGTTGGTGCAGCGTTTTCTTATATTTTTTCTTCTTTTTTTTCTTTATTCTTTATTCTTTGTTTTCTTGTCTTGTTTCCGCTCAAAGAAAAAAATACCGTTCGTACCGGCTAACATCACGACTCGAGATAATGAACGAAAAAAGCATGGTCGTCTATCGTGAAAAGTCGATTTGCCGTTTATATATTTCGACAGGTATCACAAAAAAGTCGTCAAATCGAACGCTTGTCGAGACCTCGTTGTGTTTCTCGATCAAAATTGCACACGTGCACGCTGCAATCCGTAATAAAGTTCATTAATATTTATTATTTATGTGTATGCAGGTTTCGACTCTAACCGCAATGTACCCTAAATATCCGCGAGAAACAGAATCGACCCCAAAATGTACATTCCCGATTTTAACCCTCTCGCTGTTACGACTCTCCTGCTCTCCGCGTGTCTCCTATTTTTTTTATCTTTTTTTCTCCTTATTTTCATTTTCGTATAATGTATTTGTTAATTTTTAATAATAGTAAAAATATGAAAGCTTACGCGGTTCATTTATAACCCTTTCTTCGACTCATTCGTGCTCCGAACGAATCGGTCGAAAAGTTGGAACGGTGTTCCGTGAACGGTTCGTAACGGGACAGAGGTACAATGAAACCTCGCTATATGGCCTTGAACGCAAACATTTCTAAACTGGCAAATTTACGAAACGAAAATGTTAACGATTTCCAAATGTTCCGATTTATAAAGTTCAGAGTTTACAGAGAAAACGTATTCCCGCGTTTGCGAGTAGGTTCAGCAGGAGGATAAGCGAAATAGGACATCATCGACGAGGGAAAGAATCGCGAATAGTTCCATTTTCGATTTTCTCCGTTCGTGGAACCGCGTGAACGGTGATTTATACACATAGCGATTACATTGTAACCTCGAAATAATCCTACTTCCTACATCCTAAAGGTATCCTACGTGTTAGCTGCAAAAACGACGCCTCGTCGGAGCACGAAGAGTTGGCGTAACGAAGGGCATTTGACGATTTAATCACTAAACGAGTTAGAAAAAGTTGACGAGATCGCGAATGTCTCTTTATAGAATGAATGAAATACTATGATCGTTGAGCGGATTAGTCGAGAAACAACGAAAGGGTTGAAATAAGGACGACAATGATAAATATATATTGTATATTATGTATATGTTCGTACGCACGAGCGAAAGAAAGCGTTACCGTAATAAAATTCATCCTATCCTCGGACTCTTTTTGTCCCGAATACAACGTATACAACCTTTACATATATATATGCATATATATTTATATATATATATACACACATATACACGTAATATAATAGTACTATTTAAATTTTTTTATTTTAATTCATTTGTTTCTAAGAGGTTCCGCTATTAATCTAGGTATCATCGTTCTTCCTTCTTTCTTCGTTTACCTCGTTAAATCCGGATTTATCATTTTATTCTTCTTTATTCGTATCTCAATTACGTCGTATCCGGTACGTTTCTCTTCTTCCTCTTTTTGTTTTACTACTGCGGCGATGGACGGGGGTAAAACCCTATGTAATGCGACGAATTCAACAACGACAATCATAAAATATATGTATATATGTATACATATGTGTATATATATATACACGTGAAAAAAGAACCGGAACAAACGAGATCACACGTATATTCAGAATGCATCGTAATATGTGGACCACGCTTTAACGAAGATAACGAGAACTACATATTTGCCGAATGTACGTTCTATTTGACAGTGTTTCTCGAACCTATGAAAAGGAATCTTCGAAATTTGAAGAGAGAGAAAGAAAAATTCGAAGATATCGGTGCTTGTTCGAACATGAAAATTAATGGTCGATAATTTACAAATATATACATCCGAAGCAAGATAAAATACGACACGAGTTTAGAAAATTTCTATTATCGTTATCGCGTGTTCGGTTCTCGATTTCAAGGAATCCTACGTATTATGAAACACTCCGAACATGTACGTATATATGTATATGCATGTGTATACACGTGCGCACGCACGCGCGCGCGCGCGCATCAGCGAGCAAGCAACCGAACACCTGCGTTTTTATTTCTTTATAGTAATAACAACAATAATAATAATAGTAATAATAATAATAATAATAATCATTTCGTCTGGCCATTCGCGTTACGAGTACAGCATATTTGTGCACACACGCGCGCGCACACACCTCTTATATAAGTAGTATACAGTGCGATGTGCGTGTGTGTGAGTGTGTGTGCGCGCGAACGCATGCGCGCGCGTGCGATCAACGCTTCCAACAACGATCGAAATCGTTCGAGATGGGCGCTTCCCCGAAAAAACAGTATGTATAATAATACGTATGTAATATAATCTTGTTAATCATATAGAAACTTTGTAACGCTTTTTTTTATCGTCTCTGTCTAAGGTAACCTTACGATTTAAGTCTCTAATAATACCGCTAAGTAATCAGTTTTATATATATATACATATACATTATATATACACATATATATATATATACACATATACCCATATAACATATATATGTATATAGATATATATATGTATACATATATATAGTCGTCAACGTCTCTTTCTCTTTGATATGTGCGTTCGCGCCTTGTCATTGCCAAGAGAATACTTTTTTCTTTTTGTTTCTTTATGAAGCCTTTTAAGCGAAATTTCTTCTGGCTTTCATCTCTTTCTTGCCCCTCTCTGATCATCTCCCTTTTCTTCACGCATATTTGTACATTCAGGCTCACACTTTTGTCACCGGTCACGCTTTTTTTTGCTATCCTCTTCTTCCGTTTCTTCTACGTAATTATCATAGTTTTCTCGTATTCTTTTGCTAGCAATTAGTGTTGTTCGATCGGATGGGAACACGACATTTGCTAAGACGATCGGACCGACACACGCGGAAAATCAACTTATCGTCTATCTAAGAAATTTTCAAAGAAATAACGAATATTCGAATGAAAATCCGTATACATCAGCGGCGATAAAACGATAAAACCGACTAATGAAAGTTCGACGATCGGAATCGAATCGCTTCTCACTCTCGACGGTTTATCCCAAGGTATTATAAAGTACAAATTACGAGCGCGATAGCACCTCGAGCTTCCAATTGACCTTCGTCTTATCACGCGATTCCTCCGTTCATCCGTTTTCGTTCTAACTCAATTTATGGTTGCCTTCTTTGTTCGTAGGAACACGAACTCGTTTCTCCTCACGATTCACGATATAGGATTTTAATTCGATTACAAATTCTTCGCGAGAAAGAAAAACGTTCTTTTTTCGTACGAGAAGAAAAGAAATTCTAGGCTCGACCCTTGCCCTCGTAGAAAGCGTATCGTCTAGCATATCGTCCTTTTCGGTGCTGGCCAGATCGCTTCAGCAACGATCACGTATCTCTCGCGAAAATAAATTTTGTTAGCGAACCTTCTACTTTCTCTAATAATAAATAACGCGAATCCAGATCGTTTTTCGGCCCGTCAAAGTTTGCACGAACTGCTCGGTCTTTACGATATCGATGCGCATTACGATAACAAATGTTTGATTAAAAACGTTTCATCGAAACTAATTTTTCTTTCTGGTTTCGAACACGCACAAACACACGCGATACACACATTTTCTGTTCGAGCGCGAAAAAAGGGGCGCCGTCGTCTTGTTTCTATTCTCTTCGCGTATATGTATATACATGTTTCTTTTTTTTGTTCTTTTAAACGTTCTGTTCGATCGATAATCGATATCTCGGGAAGATCGTATTGTGCATTTTTCGCTACGCGCATCTCGTTTCCGTTAACGAAACTATCAAGAAACGCTACGTCCTATCGACTATTTCGCGCTAGAGATCCTCGGCCCTCCTCTCGCTCGCGACATTTGCACGCTGTTTCCGCGCTCGGAATAACTCGTCTCGTAAGAGGTCGCTTAAGTCATCCGCTTATGACTTACGGAATTACTTCTCTAACAGTTTCCGAATATTTCACTCGTTGCTAAACCGTGTTTCGAGTTTGTACAGTTCGTTGATCTTCTAGTTCAATATTCGCGCAACCATCGTCTCCTTTCTTTTCGTCATAGGCGCCCTCATAAACCTTACTGTCCGATTCAATGGGAAATATTTGTGTAACCAGAAAGTTCGAAGCTTTGAGAGTAGCCTACTGTGCCGTAGCGTGTAGGGGCCGACAATATAGTCTGGATGAAGGGCTCGTCTCGGGAAAATGATCTAAGAGGATCGATGAAAGCCATCTGGTACGTACGACGCGACGGAAGTTGAAGAATTTTTCGAAAGTACGAGCGGTACAGGTAGACGATAAGATCGAGAAACGCGATCGCGACGGTCCTTTCCACGAACGGTGTCTGTCTGGAAAAGGTCAATTGTCTCTTTCGAGACAAGTTTCACCGCTAATCGTCACGAAATTCTTACTACAAGCGTAGAATTAATTCGATGCTAGAGTTCGATAGCTGGCGATGCGTTTCGTGCGAAGTTAGCGGTAAAATATGGCAACGACAGGTAGACGTAGCAGCGGCAGAAAGGTAGAATAATTTAACGTGGACTGTTCTTTCCTTAGTTCTGCGTCGAGAGTGTACAAAAGTGAGATGGTATTTCGAATAAACGCGAAACGATTCTTGTTCCGTTTAACGATCAATCAACAATTTGACGGCCGTTTACTTTGTGGAATCTGTGACTCGTAATCATTCGTTTCCTTTTTGTAACTAATAGAAGTCTATTTGAGCAAAGACACCAACTTTTGAGACTTGCTAGTTATTCGAATGAAATTGTCCGAAGATAGCTATTCGGATAATAAATTATCTCGTTTGAATAGGAAAATAAATCAATTTCATTCTTCTCTAATGTTATATTTTATCAAATGAGTTTGCAAATAATTCTTGACATTTCCATTCTTACTTTGCGTGAGAAATTTTTCTTATTGTATAAGTATAAATGTATACAAACCAGCCGTCATAGTGTTAACTCTCTTCTTGACTCGTTTATCTTTTCTTAAAATTCATCCTGAAATCTCTCTTCTTTAACGATTCGATTCTTCGTGTCATCGTTCTGTATCACGTAACTGTTTCAACCCGTTTATATATTCTTTTTTTTACTGTTTTTCGTTTTAGTAAAAAGCTAGGCCGCTGTTAGGCGTTCAGGCGGTACCACCCTCTTGACGAACAACACTTATGTATTATCTCTACAACGCTCTCTTTTCACCCTTGTATTCTTAAATTTACTCGATATCACGTAACAACTATCGTTATATCTACGCGCTTTCAACTTGAAACATTCTATACAACAAAGAATTTATCAACGTGAATTAAAAATTTCCCTCTTTAACACGCTTTCGATCTCCCTATCTCTCAGTGTCTCACTCGCACTTGCGCCCCTGTTATACACCTCTCTCTTTCACTCTCTCTCTTCTTCTCTATCTCCTTTCTCCTCTCTCTCTCTCTCTCTCTCTCTCTCTCATACTTTCTGCTTTTCCTTACGATAATATTATGTCGAACATCGTCTAGAAGTATCACCATAGCGTGTTATAGACGAGAACTCGAAGGAATGGTCAGCGAAAAGTTTCAGCGAAGATTCGATTTTTTGTTATCGCGCGCCTCTTACGTAGACTAGTTTGCTGAATAATAATCGAGTAAGTTAAAAACAAGTGTACTTGAAAGCACAGACAAGAATTCGAATTGGGGGCTGAAGCTGGGCCTTTCGAGTACGTTTCAATTTTTTTCAATTTTTTCGTCCAGACAAGTCAAGTTAGATCAGGTTGAAAGACAACAAAGTTATGCTGGGATCACAGGCAACCGAATAAGGTTAGGTTCAAAAACAACCAGATTATATTAGGTTCAAAGGGGATGTTCGGTTGAAAGATAAGAAAATTAGGGTTAGGTGTCAAAGGCAACAAAATTAGATTCGGTTCAGGGGCAATCAGATTATGTTAGTTTTAAGGGTGAGTTAGGCTAGATTCAAATACAGGAGAATTAGTTTAGGTTGAAAAAGAAAAAAATTCGATCAAGTCGGAAGATAATAAAGAATTAGGTTCTATCGAAAAACGATGAAATCAGGTGAAATCGGAAAGAAACAATGCTAGGTCAGGTGCAAAGAGAGTAGCGGTAGAAGATAATCGATGCGATTATAGAAGATATCAATTAACTGTCATCGTTTTAATAGCCAGCGATCCGAATCGTCGCTTCCGTTTTCAAGCACACGCCACGGACCAGCTCTGGCAATCGTCAAGCTCGTTTTCGTGCAGGAAAACACGACCTCTCGACGATCGATGCGAGGCAACTCGCGTTTTCGTACCATCGTTTCCTCGCGACGTTTATTTTCCGACGCAAATATATTCGCGATCAACGTTGGTCAGTCTTCCGAACGACGATACTTCCTTACGAATTGTCTGCCGATTAATCGAAACGACTGCTCGTAACGCTATATATTTTGTCCCTGAATAAGTTCTCGCGACGTCGTTCCAATTCGTCGAATGATTTAACTCGTCGAGTAGCAAACTACGTATAAGCGTAATCTTGTATTTTCGTAACGAAATATATTTATATCTTATAAAAGTTTTGCCAATAATTTAGAACTTTTGTTTCCTCGCGTAAACTTTCGTTCATATTAAATCGTGAAACTGCCTCGAAGTTAGCAGAGCGACATCGCGTTAACGTAGATCGTAGAAGAGAAAAGGAAATCTCGTTCGAGCGAAATTTCTATGCGGTAGAATGGCGGTCATGTCGAAAGCATATTCGATCGCTGAACACCGATCTTTGGGACCAGCTGAGTAAATGTTAGGAATAATCGAAACTTGCTACTCGAGGGGTCAAAGAGACATCGTTGAAAGTATACGAAACGTTATCGAAGGAACTCGATAGCTCGAAAACGAACAGGCGAATGACGGAGCTCGTCGTCGGGTCGATTCTCGCGATCACGATAGAGTAAAGTGTCTAAGATTCTACGGTAACAGGCGAAAAAGAGAATTTCGAGAGAGAGAAATCAGCGAGCGGTCGGGCCAGCGTCCATCGTCGTAACAAGAATAATCGTCCATCGGTCGGTTTGGATGGAATCGTGCCAAGGTATCGTCGATCATGCTTGCCGAGAAGAAGAGACTCTTCCGGAGAATTCCCTATATTTCACGCGAGAAGTCGTAAAAAGTAGCTGCTGGCAGTTCGAGCGCGACGGCGCGGCGCGAAGAAAAAAGAATAGAATACGTTCGACGACGAATTCGTTGCCCTTCTACGTACTTCTTCGATCGCGTACCGATTCGACGAAGATCGTAGAGACCGGAAATAGACCACCATTTCTCCGCCAGTTCCTTAAGATATTAAAATACATTGTAGAAGAAGAAGAAGAAGAAGAAGAATAAGTAGAAGAAGAAGAAGAGGTGGAGGAAGAAGAAGAAGAGATAAAAGGGAGAAAGTGAAGTCGGTAGCGGCAAGAAAGATTTCACGTTATAGAAAGTGAATATTAATTTCGATCGTTGGCACGATTGGCCGACACACTCGCTGCGTCTAAATATTGACCGACGCAACGGCCGTTTCACTCGAACGGTTTGCGTCGCGTTTTTGTTAATTCTTAAACGAGATGAGTATTTTGTTTCAGGTATTTCAAGGTTTTCTATAATATATTTACATTCGTATCTAGAACGAAACAACGCTTGGTAAACGCTGGCCTCGGCTGTATCTTGATTTTTTTTTTTTTCTTGTATAACCATGAAATATAATCGGCGACGGATAAGGGTTAACGAGGGGGCTGTTACGGGGAACGAGGTAGGGGATGATGCATCAACAGTTTTCGATAGTTAATCTCGGGAAGGCTGTTGTTGTCGTTTGCTCCTCTTTCATGCGGCGCTCGAGGAAGATTTTCTTTCTTTTTCCGTTCGTCGGGTGAAAACGACTTCGCCGACGACGATGATGATGACACGATGACGAGACCCGTAAAATGCGCGTATATACCCTTTCTTGTTTGGACCTCTTCTTGTTCGTTCGATCTCTCGTCGTTGTCGTTGTTAGCTCCTAGACCGGACAGACGAGGAACTCGTACTCGAACATCAACGAGACCGCGACGAAGACGAAGTAGAGGAGGAACATCGTGAAACCGAGGCCCTTGTTCATTCGCCATTTGAAACAGGCTATGCTCAGTATCACGAACAGCAGCATACAGAAAAGGATCGCTATGCTGCACACCATGCCCACCGAGTTCACCTCCACGGGCCTTCCGTAGATCAAGCCGTATAGCAGCCACGGAACCGGAAGCCTGTGGACAGAAACATTACGATATGTTTCATTTCAATGACCGTCTCGTTTTTCGCGCGTTATCGCGACTAACTCTAACAAACGAGCTTTTCATTTTTATCTCGAAGCAAGATACGTTTTTCACGAGACACCATCGATATGCATCCGATTTATAAATACGATTCGAATAACGAGGCTAAAATCCTCGTAGAATATCGCGAGGAGAAAAGTTCTCTCGACGAGAACTCGTGACCTCCTTAATCCGGCTACCTTCGCGAGCCAATAGGAGCCGAACAGTTCGATCGAAAGAGATTATCAAATTTCCTTCCCACCTACATACGTATTTTCGACTACCGAAATACACGTTTTACGCTTTCTCTTTATCCCTTTGCTTGTCAGTTTACTTCCACTTCCGTACAACACAGATATCGAAGGAAAACTAGGACACCGAGCGAGAGGGGCTCTGGTGTATTCGATAGACCCTGAAACGGGACTCGTTGCTTAACGGTGAACCTTTTCAGCGTTATTCTCTTCTCTGACTCGGCGTAATCGTAATCTGCGAGGTGCAATCGGGACTTACGCGAAATCTACGTGCCTTTTTATCCGTGAACTGCCAGTCCAGGGAAGTTTCGAGAGGGACGCGCGAACGTTCCGCCGCTCTCTGTTTTCGGGCAACTTGCCAGCTGGCATCCGGACAACGGATGCGTGCAACCGAATCGATCTTCGATCGAGTCGATTGCTGGACGGAAGCAGCCTCGTTGCCAGGAAGTCGTGCGTCCGTGCGCGCGCATTCTACGCGTTCGTTCGTAGGCTAGGTTGGAATATCTTGATATTTCTTTTACAGTTGGTAATTACGCTGAATTTACATTGAAACTTTCCATCTTTCTATTCGTAATTACCGTATTTCTTCATTTTCTCGATCACCGAACGAGAACAAAGCTTCAAACTTACCGAGAACCCATCGGGAATCGAGAAATTTTTCGACGTCCTCCTGTCTTCGAATCCTTAAAACGCGATATGTGTGTTCGCGTGACCAAATTGCTTGGAAAACTCGTCGGTATCGCCGGTATAATCGGTATCGCCTGTAGTTATTGTACGAACAGAGGATTCGAACGTATAAATTGGAATTTCACCGATGATCAAATGGAGCCAAGAGGAGACGCATGGAATTGGTCGTTGCGCCAGCCCATTCAGGTATTCTCGCTATTTTCCTCTAATAGCGTTCGCCATTCGTTCGCCAACCCTTCCCCCGTCTTCCTCTCCGTATTATTATATCGTTGCCGTGCGAAATAGCAGAAATACCGTGCCACACACGCGACTCATTTTCCACTAGGATCCAGCATCGAGTCCCGATTCACGCGCGAATCCTTTTCTCGTTTACTCGACGACCAAACCGACAATGTCCAATAATAATTTCTATTTATCAACAATTAACATCTGTATCGGTATTACACCGATTATCCTACCGTAGCACCTTCTCGTAATTGAAAGAATGACGCAGTTACAGAGTTGTCACAGAGTAGCTTCCGAAATCGTGTTAATTTTTCTAATTGTAGGTATTACCGTTGCTAAGCGTCGGCCAGGAGTTAGCATCGTGCCTCTTTCAGGCGATATTTCTTCGAGAAAAAAGGAAACTGCAGTGGAGGGTAGACGGTAGGGGCTGCGAAGCAAGTCGTTGGAAGCAATTAGGCTAATTGAGTTAATTAATTTAACCGGCTTGGCGGTCGAGGCGCCGATAAATTTTGCTGAATGAGAGATTCGTTCAAAAGTGGGACGATTACGAACACGACGAGCAAATGGACGCGTGCTCGAATTCGCTCGATTCGTCGTAATAATATCTGTTCGATCTTTAGATGATCATTTTATAAAATGTCGTTTTTTCATAAATGCCAACAACCTTTCGATAGTATATCAAACGATACAATGGAATTAGAAACACGTAAGGGCCTTCTTTTATTAACGGCAACATTCTAGCAAGAGTGTTCGCTAGAACAGAAATTTGATCGAAGCCGCGTTAAACTCGTTGGTCAAACACATCGACGGAACTTTTATCCTCGGCGAAAAGACTCGAACGTTCCGAGACTTTTAATGCTTCGAATGTTTGCGGAGACAGTTAAATCGTTCGAGATTTTTAAATAGGCTCGAGAAGTTCGACCGAGCGATCCGAAAGTTTTATTATGCGCTCGAGGCAGTTCGACGCTTATCCATCGTAGCGACCACGAAATTTAAGGATCGCCTAACGGTGAAATTTTCTTCTACTCGTATAACGAGAAACATTCGATATCGTTTTTTGTCAGAAATTTTCGATCGGTTCGGTAGGAAATTTTTCTTTCAACCGTACAGTACCTAGTCGTCGACTAGGTCGCGTATCGAGATCTAATCGTATTACAAAAACGGATATCAGATTCTTATAAAAAACCACGCAAGTTATCGTGGAACGAACGGAAACGATTGTTAGCCGAGCTTACTATCGTCGTTATCCAATTAAATAGATTGTCCTCGCGTACAATGACGGTCTACAACGATATTTCCAATAACGGTCGAGCACGAATCTGTCGGAAGGACCGTTTCTTTTGGCTCTTTCAAGAAGTAATCGTTTCCAACATCGAGCAACTTCCGGTCTTCGAAGACATCTTCTTCCCTTCTCCTTCGAGGGATCGATCGGAAAGTCTTGAAAATCTATGGTCTAAAAGTTTTAGCGAAACTCGTCTAGTAGCTAGTTAGCGTAAGTCGAAGTAATCGTTAATATCGGATATAATCGCGAAACGGAACTGGCGAAACCTATAACGAGCGAAAAATCGTGTGCTCACCCAACGGTCACGTCGAAAATATTACTGCCGACGGAGCTCGACACGGCCATGTCGCCGAATCCTTTCCTCGCGACGATCACGCTGGTGATCAGGTCGGGAATACTGGTGCCGGCAGCAAGAAACGTTAGCCCCATCACTTCCGGCGGTATGCGAACCGTGTCGCCGGCGACGTTCGCCCACCAGACCATCAGGTACGAATATGCCGCGATCCAGAGGATCGACCCGAGGAACGTCACCGCAAACAACTTCTTCCCTGGAAAAATAAACACCGAACAAATTATTCTCTACAATTTCTCGAGGATTTCTTCGTTAACGTTAATTTAATCAATCCTTTAATCGACGGAGTATCGCTGAAATATTCTTTGACCGTAACCTCGATGTCGAACGTTTACACGGAAAATTCGAACGATGATCAGCAAATGACGAATAACCGATATCGATGCGAACGCAAACTGGAAGATACGGAAACGAGAGTGGTACGGTCGTTGCAACGATCGTTATTCGGTGAAATTTTCCTCGGTTACATTCTGAAAATATTTGTCGATTGATCATCTATGTCGCCGATATCGATGGCTATCGTTGAAATCGAGAGATCGCGAAGCAATTTTCTGTAACAATGAAAAGCGAATGGTCGCTCGCAACGGGACCGTGTGAATGCCTGCACGAGCCAACAATCAGTCGTCGATTCGAAATTAGCGTCTCAATATCATCTTTCGTCGCAGCTATTGTGTCTCGTTGAAATAGTACCGCTCGGCGTCACGTCGTTAATAGGCGGTGCATAATGCGACACGTCTCTGATTGACGATGAACACGAGCCACGGTTTCGAATAACAGACGCGTGTGCCGTCTATCTTGATTTTCCAAGGGAACCCTTTTTATCCTTGCAATGGAAAATAAACAATTTCGTGGCCTGTATACTCGCTAGGATAAAATACTTTTTGCTGTAAAGACGTTTGCGTTAATATCGGTGTTAAAATCAGGCTCTGTTCGCCTAATAAAGCTCGGTTAGTTTTAATAATCTTTATTCGTTTAAACGATTGCACGAGGGTACGTTATAAACTCGTAACCGAGGCATGAATGAGTTAACGGTGTGCTTTTTCGAAGGCGGTAGGGTATCCTTGCGTGGTCGGTACGATCGAACGACGGTATTAAATATTGCAGACCACGGACAGAAATATCCGGTTCCGATTAAACGTTTCATCGCGGCCACCACGGAAGAAAGTTTCATCGGCTATTTTCGGAACATTTCATCGTCGTCTTCGCGAACCTGTACGTTCCTGTCGCTTACCCTTGGGTGTCCTCGTGTCCGGCAACGTGAGCCACAGAGGGAACAAAATTGGCGCTACCAGAATGTAAGTTAGTCTCTTTTTAGGGCTGCTGGGCCAGCCCATGTTCAGGGCCTCTGGAGGTTCATCCTCCTCTCCCTGAAACATAAACGTATTCCTCGGCTTAACGACTATTCGTTTTTCGACTCTTTCGATCAGGGACTATACCGATCGAATACTAAGTCGAACTACTTTTAGTCGAAGCTAAAATTCGTAATTATAGAGTGTCGTTATTTTCTGTACTTCGAATGAACGCGATCGTTTAATTCGTTCGGTGTATCTCGTCGACTGGAACGAAAAAGAGGGATCCGGAAGTTTATCGTCCGGAATACACTTGGCTCGGATTAGGTGTGGTATTGTCGCGAAATACAATAAAGCTCACGGCGGAGACATTGTGCCTGTTGAGAAACCGCGTGTCGCGGTAAAGGCACAAAGCTAACCCTTATTCATCCCCGGCTAACCGCGGCACAATGGCCTCGTAGGTGTTTGGATTTTCCAGCTGCAATCGTTCCATCAGGGATAATTGTACTTCCCGACGAGCATTACCGTTCATTTCGCCATTTGCTCGAGTCGTCTGACTGAACTCTCTACTGGCGCGAGACACGACACGAAACGGAATTTTCTAACCAACAAGTATTTAGAAATGCTTCAAACTTATAATTTAACGATAGAATTTAACCTATCCTATAGGATAGGTGTCGTTATCGTTCTCGACGCAGGTTAATCGTATAGTCATACATTTATTATTTGAATTTTATACGATTCACGATACGTAGATGATTCTTTCGCTATTTCTTAGGATATTCACAGTGCCGAACGAACAGCGGTTTCAAACTTTTATACCATCTATGTAGGTACTATGTATAGCATCGTAAGAGCGTAACAGGCACGGTTACGCGGCGTCCGACTATACATCGACTATTCCACTGTCGCGAACCTAGACTCGAGACGAGTTCTTTCCTAAATTGCTACTGTACGATATAGCGTTATTATTATCGGCCCATTAAAAATACAAAGACGTTTCGCGAAGATAAATAACGCTCGTTTGAAAAATTTCATACGGTACGTAAATACGAGTACTTGAATTTCAAAGGATTCGTGTAGCGGGTTGATCGAGAACAGTCGACCTTGAAATTCGAAAAGGCGTGCCAGAAATCACGGAACTCGGATGAAAAAGAAAAACAATCGGTCGGCGACTTTTGGTTCGATTATTCGTAAGGTAAAAGAAGGACCGAAATAGGCAGTGTGTAGCGCAGCAATGTCGGGTTGTAGCCAGAATTGACCCAGATTCCTGGTGCATTCAAAATGAAAAGGCCTTTCTCACTCATTTAGGACAAAGAGGTTCGAGAATCACTCCCCTCGCGATCCGCGCGCGTGCACGTTCCACTCGACAGCTAATATCGATGAAAAAGCTCGTGCCACCAATTTTTCAGTCGTGAAAAACCGATTTCGCGTTTCCAGATTTCGGATTTAAACGAGTACTCGAAAAAGGTCGTGTCTTAAAATTAGGAACCGAAAGGAACCGACTAGGGAATCTTGACATTTGTTCGTCTATTTTAACAATTTTAACGGTTCCGTATTACTCGACGCAACGCGCAACCACGAGAAATGATGCTCGCGCGACCGTCGACGTTCAACGATCTCGAAACAAGGTGACCGTGAAGACGAAACGTCCGTTAACTCGACATCGAGGAATTTAACGGGACGTTACTTCCGGAGAACGAGGATATCGCGACGAGGACGAGAGCGAGTTTCGTCGATGGAAAAGAGGAGCAGCCCCGAGGAAGATATTAAGCTGAAAGCTCTCGGAGCCGGCACGCTAAGCGGACAACTTTGAACGATTCGAAAACGAGGCTGGTTGTTCTAGAGAAAGCTACTCTTAGCCAATTGCCTTATTTTCGGCTCGATGTCCTTCGCTGTACGACCCAATTCTCGAATGTCCTTTCTATTGTCGTTGACTACGTTTCGATATCACCGATGTTCTACACATTTAGCGGTGAAATAAATCGAAGGTACATTCGATAGGTATATCGATCGAATCGAGGTTGTTACAAACCGATCCGATTTATATTCGATCGATCTTCGAACGCGTTCTTTCCCGATGTTGGAAGAAGAGCACGACGAAGATCGTTTGTCAGAGGTCGACCGACTGGAAAATAAAGAGGTTCCTAGCTTCATTTTTCTTATCGCCACTCCGTTGCGTTCAGACGAATTATCAAACATCTATCTCTGTCCGCGACCTAACAGACAGAATTTCAGATAGGATGGGACAAACGATATCGTTGGTTGGATCTTCGCGTTCGTTCGACTACTCGAAATGTCTCCCTGTTTCGAACACTCTGGCTCTGATAGATAGACCTACTAACGCGGGAATTGGTGAAAAATCGGTGCTGGGAATCGAATCCGAGATCAGCGAGTCGGTAACAGGTTCTACCTCATCCATCGTGGCACCGATAGTTTCTCGTTGCCGCAACGATCGTCGAATCTTGTCGATCGAATCGAGTTATCAGTTACGAAACTATCAACGTTCTTCTTATTCAGAATTAGCACCATTTTAAATGTTTAGATCCGATACGAACGAGTGTACCTTCGCGGAGGAACATAGAATTTTAGCGCGATGTTCAAGCCTGAAATCAGTTGTACGTCGAAAGTTTTTCGAATCGATCGATAGACGATAATTGACCTGCTCGTCGAGTCTAGGTTAAATAACTAACTAATTAAGAAAGAAACGTAACCGCCGATCGATAGTTAATTTACACGTATATAACGTTCGAAAAAAGGTTTCACAGTTGTTTCGAGATGGAATATCGCGTGGTGCGTGCACGGGTGTTTAGACGAGCGGAACAAAGCCACGAATACTAGGATCCGAGGACGCATAAGGGGACGAAACATTCGTCGAATTTGATAATTACCGATTCGAGGCCCGCGTCGAGGCCAGCGGCTATACCACCGTTGGGAAGTTCCTGGATGCCAGCGGTGGTGCCGGCGGTGGTCGTCGTCGTAGTGGTGGTCGTGGTGGTGCCCTGAGAGCCTTGCTGCAGCTGTAGCGTGGTCTCTTTCGAAGAAGCCCCGGAATAATGGGCGGCGGTCGACGTCGCGGCGCCATTGTGCGGCTTGGTGGCATCCAACAGCACCTTCAGCGACGCTATCGCGTGCAGTTGCGTCGCTTTCTCGTCCACTTTGCCTGAACAGCACCAGAGATGCAGGTTAATGAGGAAAAGACCGCGAACGCGACACTCTAACGACTTTCTTCTACTTTAATCGACTTTCGACGGTCACAGGCGCCGATGTTCCAACGATTCATTTAATCCGTCTAATCCGTTCACGTTCGTTAACGGCCGAAAGATTACCTTCTATCGGTCCGATCATCGTGCGATTTCGTTTGCAAACATTTTCTACGATATTTTACGGGAGTCGAATATTTCGTTAACGAACTTACGAACGTTTAAACGGTCGCTACGTTATCGCTAAACTAAACGATCGGCAACCGTAACAATTATCTCTCTACGTCTAGCAAAAACGTAACTGGCAAGCAAGCGAAAAAAACGTTTCGATCGCCTCGATAAATTTCCAACGTCCAAGGCTCGAAGGATCTCATCCTATTATCGAGCGTGAAAGACCTTGTAAATTTTTTGCAAGCCTCGCAAATGCGCAAGACCACGAGAGATATACGTATAGCCGTTCCATTTAAGCGTGCAGTTTAAAGTTGGCTAAAGCTGGAACTACGAAATAATTATGAGCAAGAGTCATTCAAGCGTTTCTCGTGCGCTCTCGCCGCTACGTTCTACTTCGCGCGACTACATCGAACAACCTCGCCTTGCCTCGTCTTACGTAATAGATACCATTTTTCCTGTTCACTTTTCTCACCCTACCAATCTTCGCCCCTTCGTTACGAACAAAACGTGCAGAACGTTTATCGTCTTCCTGGACGTTTATTCGGCGAAGAACGGCTTCGTTGAAAAAAAAACGCTCGACGCGTTACGAACGTAACGAGCTTAACGCGCCTGATCGTCGACCAATTGGATTATCAGAGTCGAATGCCGTTCTATGCGAGTGGATCGCTCGGCAAATCGTGTTTAAAAAAATTACACCGTATACATTAATGCTCGAACAATATCCGATTACCGGTTGTCGAGAGTCTTTTACGCGGCAACGGCGCATGGATTTTAAAAGATTAACGCTTTCGACGCTTTCGACGCTTTCGAAACGTTCAAGTATTTCGATGCTTTCGAAAATCTGCCAACTTTTCAGCATCATCCCGCGAAGCATTCCGCGTATCGACGCGCCGCGTTGGAAACGTTCGTCGAGGCTCTCGAGATTCTCCCAAATTCTCTCGACGTTTTCGAATCTTTCAACTTTTCCAACGCCTTCGCGAGACTTCGGAAACCCTCGGATCTTTCGAAACGTTCAAAGCGTTCGTTGCAAATTCGACTTCGAATAAAGCAGGTCGGAATTATTTGAAGCAGAAGATGCTCGTCGCGTCTACTCGCTCGTTTCATTTCTTAACGAGGCGTAGAATTTTAAGAAGCGTCGCTATTTCACGCGATGATAAGTCCACTGGTAATACCTTCCACCTTTCCACCGCGAGAACTAATTTCTCCATCATGATTTTCTTTCCTCTTCCGGAGATGGCCTTAATTAATAGCGGATAGAAGGAAGCGAATCCGGCCAGTGAATCAACCGAGACTTCCGTTTCGTTATCGTTAGCCACCGTAATTTTCCAGAAAATCTGTGTACCGTCTAAAACCTCTCTTACCTTTCCGCAACCGGTCTCCTTCGTTCTCCTATTCTTGTCGCTCTCGACGACGCAACATTTGCATCTGTTCGAGATACGCGAACAAACTCGATGCTTCTCATTGTTCTCATTTTCGACCTCTTATTACTACGGGGATGCTCGCGACGTTATTTCGGTCTAGAAAGAAATTCAATTCCCTCGTTACACGATTCGTTTCGATCCAATAAACTTCGGACGAGAATCGTCTTTCGAAATATCTCCGTTTCGATTTAATCGAAACGAGACTTTATTCTCTAACTTACTTTATCGCGTTATTTTCTACGTATCGTCTGTTTTCGAATTTCGAGGACAACGTTCCCTGTTATCATTTTCTTGTCTATTAATTTTGCCGCCGCGTAAGGAAATCCTCGGAGCGAAGCTTCCCGTTTCCCAACATGCACACGCGAACTTTCCGAAAAATCATGTATTTCCTAAGACTTCGAAAGACGCTTGTCGGTGGATTTCGAGCGGCGATGAAAGTGGCAAATGCGACCTTCTAACCACCATAGTTGCGTCTCGCGCTTCGTAACTCTACTTTCAAGAGACTCACAGAACCACGGAACAGCTGTAAGACACTCGAAATTCGTTCGTTACCGCAACTCGTTGCAACTTCCACCGATCCTGCGCTTGTTCGTGCGATACTAGGTCAAAGAGGAAACTCGAGGTGGGTCGGAAAAGAATGGTGCAAGAAGAACACTGAAAGTCCGGGACACGATATGAAAGTATCTGTCTAGCCGGAGGCTACCTCATTTGCTATTTATCTCGTTTCTCTTCCTTTCTCTCTTCCTCTCTTTCCTCCTTTCCTTTTTTTTTTATATGTACACGCGTCGAATAGGAATACCGACACTCCGAGTTTCTTTTTTTAACGTACATCATTAGCCCTGTTTATCGATTGACCCGCCCATGACACGTTACTAAAAAAACTTTTTATTTAACGCGTACTTTTAAACGTCTCGATATCTCGTTGCTCGATAAATAATGTTCTCGATAACGATGCCGGACAACGGATTCTTTTCGCTATAACGAAACGATAATTAACGTTATTGCGTTAACGAAATTTCGTTCGATCGCGACGGAAAAGTTAAGATACGCGTAAAAACATTCGCTTGCCGATACAACGAATCGCCAACTTACGATATTACGCGATATAAAGCGAAACTGTAGAAAACGAAACGAAATATTGCCGTGAATTCCGAGGATTTCCGTGAATATAGGTTGAAAAACGAGACTCGCGCGAGTGGATCGGTCGAAACGAAAGAAGAAAACATAATTTGACGATTAGCTTGGACCAATAGCGAGCTGGCAACGGTAGCACTAGGTCAAAGAGAAAGAGTCCACCGGTGAGTGGGCTTCGGCAAGAAAAAAAAAAAAAAAAAAAAGGAGAGAAAAGAAGAAAGAGAAAGGCGAACAGCCGAGGGCGAGAAGTCGGATCGCGATGAAAGTATCGACCCTTTAAGCTGCCTCGAGCTAGATGGAAAGTCATAAGGGAGAAACGTGCAAAAAGGAAGGGGCTCAAAGAGAGAAACAGAAGGAGAGTCGTAGAGGGACCAGCGTGTTTTAAGCTGTTAAGCTTCGGTAATTCTTATTCTTTGCATTTTAGTACCCTTTTCTGTTGCGCAGTTTCTCGCCTATTGGGAAAAATAGGTGAAAGAGATTGCAGCGAAACGTGGAAACAATATAGCGGGAAAAGAAGAACACGACCTCAATTAACACATTGAAATGTACAAGTACCGTCGCATTGTAATTTAATGATTCGATAAATCAGTGTTTCTCGCGACCGTGCACCGTGAAGAAATTCCTAAAAACAACCCGATCATTTTCATTTTGCAACGATTAACATTTAATAGCAGCGTTAATTATTCGTTTAAGAATATATTCTCCTATTTGTTATTACTCCGTAACGTTGTAACGATTAGAATCGTTGATAAACGGTGTTCGTTTATCAACGAAACATTTTGAACCGCTTCTTTTTCGATTCGTTGTACAAACGGAAAGATGGAGAACAGTAGGATAATCGTGTTCCGAGTTGAAAGATGGAAATTTCGCAGCTGGTTATAACGGAGAAAGGAAAGGAAAGAGGCCGATCCGAGCGGATCAAGTAGAATGAGTCCATGCTGTTCAGCCGAAGTGGCTGTCACCTATTAACCTACAAAACGCGATCAGCCCTACGTTTGCTCAGCGGACATGCTCCGGTTTCGCGAACAATTAAATCCTGTTACTTTATATGGAAGAAAAATCGAACGAAAAGAAAATATTTTTCTATCCGTGAAATCGGTGAAACAGCTATACTACGATAATAAATATACGCGGTTAAAGAGTATCGAGCGGCACGATCGTTAAAAACCAAGATATAGATCGACTTGACCTTCGCGCGACAATAAAAACTGTCTCGTTAACCCTTTAGTCGTGAGAGACGTTTATAAAAGGTGTTCTTCGTAACGAAAATTCGAAATTCGAGAGTGCACGATACGAGAAGTTCGTCGGAATAAAGGAAAAATTCCATTCTGTTCGTTTCGATTTTTCTATTCACCGCCAAGAAAATTGAATACGAAAGTCGAGAAGAAAATGGAGTTGCGCCGAGTAATTGGGTGTAGGTCTTTAGCAAGGCGACATCTTTAAAGAAAGATGTCGAAGAAAGTTTCCTCTCTTCCAGTAGAGTGCAAGTAGAGTGGCTGCTGAATCAAGGAACATTTAATTCCTTAAAGGACCGACCACGCGAGATCCGATCGCACGAGGGTCGGTTTACTGTCCCTGCTACTATGTATATTTCAATAGCTTCGTCTTAGCTAATCTCCCTTCAAACCTCTCATGGCTATGAACTCGTATATGGGTCGTCGCTAAACGTTCGCCGAGGACCAATCTTTCGTGTACGAGTTGTCTCAAAAGCGGAGTAAAACATCTGACCGATACGTTCGAGCTAAATACTTTCGCTTTTCTAACGCGCTATTAATTATCATCGTAGTTACAGCGATTTAGATATCTTTCGATACCAGGAAAAAATCCTTGTTACATGCTCCGTGTAAACGTTGAAAGAACAACGATATCTAATTTTACGTTGAATTTCTGAAGCTTCGAGATATCGTAAACACGAAATTATCAGTGTTACGTAACAGAAGCGTTCCGTTAAACGAGCTACACTGTTTGACGAATAGAGCGTATTAAACGAATGGAGGGTTAGGCTCGAAAAATCGCGCAACACCGATGTTAAACCGGAGCAAAGGGACGAAGATGAAAAGAGGGCTGGGTACGCGATCGATATCGTTTACTCGAACCCTTTTCGACGCTATCGGATTCCCGCGAGGGTCTTGCGTGTAAACGATTAGACGCGAGTGCCAGCTAATTCTGAGGAAAAACCCGACGTGATTGATGATTCGCACTTGCCACGCTTCGTCGGTCGAAGGTCATCGAATTCGCCGTCAATTTTTTCTTCGTTTTTCCGATCTATTAACGCGTATGTTACAATCGATCAAAGTAATCGTTTTTACGTCGAACCTAGACGTAATTTCTGAATAGCAACGTTGCTAATTTAGCGAAACAACACAATATCGAGAAGCGTCAGTGTTACGGTGAACGCGATGCACCAGTTCGCTAAAATGTTTAATAACTTACGGAGAATAGTGGACGATCGATCAGCATCGTGGTGGAAGGCCAATCGAATTCCCTCGGTGACGTTTCTATATAGAATCGAAAGCAGTGATTTTATCGAAAATCTTCGTACACTCTCCTCCCCTTTCAACTCCTGCCACTTTTTACCTATACCGCACCGTTCCAATTCGTCCCGTGAGTTATACTCGTGATTGCTCGATTCCGTTGGGGATGATATTAACAAATTGGGCCGCGTTCCTTTAATTCCTAGTCTTTGCACACAAACAAGGGTCTCCGGTGGTTAACGTGCTTGTACATACCGTTACTTAATTCTCGTCGACTAGTTTCCCTTCTTCGTTCTATTTACAGAAGAACGCTGAAAGTTTGTCCTAAATGTCAGCCTTCGTTCTGACTTTTCATCCCCTTCTCCCTCTCACACTCTCTCTCTCTCTTTAAAAAGGGAAACTCGGAACGATAGGTCGCTCGTCAAACTTTCGATACTTTGTACACTAATGGATTCGACGTTACGTCGTTTAACTCTCGGATGACAGACGTCGATTATTTCCAGATATTTCTCGAGAATCTTAATATCTTCGCAAAATTCGTTCCTTTTCGAATACTAAACGATCGAAATCTCGAGCAGCGCCAACTACGCATAGAGTTTGAAAGCGTTTCGATGGTAAAGAGGATGGATAGATCCTTTTAACCGGAGAATCAATTAAAAAAGCTGGAAGAAGGGTACCTACTTCGAACTGGGTTTACTCAGTGTCCAATATCTCTGTTGACATTTCCAGAGTGTTTTCTAAGGAAATACCCTTAAGTATTCCTAAGGAAATACTTACAAGTTTTTAGCGTACACTCGAGAATCTTAACCGGTAAGATTAGCATTAATTGCAAAGCTATCACAGTATCGCGATTAACGAATATACATCGATCAAAATCACCGGAGAATTTATTATTAATTACCTTACTCGCTATTCGATCTGCATCTTAAAGCCTCGAACTATGTCGAACGCGATATCATTTTGATTTCGCATATTCGATTTATTCGAAAGAGCATTGATCCGTGCAATTGGGAAAACTAATCGTAAAAACTCCGAAATGCTACCGGACGAAGCCTCGACCGACGCTATTAACCAGCAGCGAGTCCAAGAGTATTTCGTCGAGCGGCAGAGGACACGGATCAGCACATATGCGAAATGTTGCATGAGAAATAGCCATTCACGTTGAATATTATCCGAAGCATCGTCGCAAGGTGATGTCTCGATGACGTTAAAGGCGCGGAGTTAAAGGAAGGGAAAAGGAAGGAAGGCGAGCCCCGAGCGTGGATTCGCTCGGTTACGATCGATACCCGCCGCTTTCTAGGTCAGGGTCCCGATACACGTTCGCCATTCGCCACCGTTCGTCGTGGATGTATGCTTCAAAACGCGTCCCGCAAAATTCATTCGAAACCATCCCGGCGAGCCTCTTCTCCGATGAAACGAACAGTCGAAGCTTTTCCGTTTTTTCCTTTTCTCTTTCGTTAGCTCGCCGAACGACAGAGAAAAATCGAGAGAAATACAGAAAGGAAAGGGGAAAGGAGAGGAAAAAACGAGAAAGAGGACGAACAAGAGAAATAGGCGGCTGTTTCTTTCGCGGCCGCGTGACGATGAAAAAAAAAAGAAAAAAAAAAAAAAATAAAGAAGGAAAGAACTTTCTCGTTTCCAGATGAAACGACTCGTTGTCGCACACAAACAGCGCCAGTACACACGCTTAAGAAACACGTTTGTGTCGAGAGGATATCGAACGGAAATCGCGTATTGAACCGATTCCCACGCAATCGAGATTAATGACGTTCTTTCGCGGGCACGTTCTCGTTGACCGAGAGAGGGAGAAAGAAAGGAAGAGGGAATAAGAGGAAGAAGATATATAACCACGATCGATCGAAGGATTTAAAACGGGAATCTGGATGATGTTGTCGCGGTGAATTATTGCTTAAATTATGTATATTCGGGGGATGAATGTAACGGTTGTAACAACGGATATCTCGATTGTTCGGATTCGTCGGAGGAAATGTACAAGGAATTTGCGTTCGAATCGTTCGGACCGAATATTTTCGAGAGTAAGCTCATCCGATAATGTTGGTATCGCGACGACTTTTAAGCGCTTAATAAATTCGTGTAAGAAGAAGGTTAATTACGATGAAATAACTTGATATCCAAGTATCCGCGCGAAACAGTTGTCTAATTGATGATCGGCCTTTTCTTTCCATTCTCGCGCGTGACCTGACCCATTTATATAACCGACCTCCGGTACACGTACGTGCACAGGCCGAAAATCAATTTCAACGTCGAGATTACCGGGTTACCTTCTGGATTAAGATTCCTATCGATCACGCCAGCCGCGATCCGCTCGTGTTTCGTTCCCAGGTTTAACAAACGCTCTCTCCTGAGCGGACAGTCGTACAAATTTCGTCGGCCGTGAAACGGTCGAAAACTCACGCGATCCTCTCTTACCGTAACGACTAATGATACCCCAAGGGCAAACTACGCGCGGGAACATATCGAAATCGTTCGCTCGCAGATTCGTTCCTCTACCTTTGCCTTTCGGGAGACGGACTTCCACAGGGCGAAGGTAAGGGGAACAACGCAGCCTAGACCGATCTAAGGGAAACGTAGACTAGGATAGTCTAATCCGAGGGAGACTTTCATCTGATCTAAGCTTCGGAAGAGGGAATTTTAGTGGACTTTTAGGTAATTTTAACCTAGATCCGAAGAACAGAAGTGGAAGACTTCGGATTCTCGAGTATCGTTCTCGTAAATTCTGTTTGCTGGTAAAAGATAAGTTAGCGCCATTATTGGAACGACAGGAGGAAGGTTATCGTTTATCGAGTCCGATCTTTCGTTATTACGCGTCCGCTGGCAAACAGCAACGTTGCAGAGGTCGCGCAGCCATGTAGACAAAAATAATATCCTGGATTGGATTCTTTCAATGCGATCAACACACACGGACAATCTATGTATGAATACATAAAGAACGGAGGCGTCGGTAAAAACGAACGCGCTACGTATGTATTTACAATTTATTCACCAGTCACTGTCGAATCGTATCGCTGGCTGCTTAATCTGTTGACCCCATCGCTAGTCGATACACTAAGCGCGTTTATGTACGTATACATATACCGCAGTTGCGCTGATACCTCAAGGACATGCTTTCTTCGGTCGCTAATGAGGTTACAGATAGCCAAGAACCTTTATTTTGTTTAGTCCTGTGGCCTTTGTTCCGTTTTCGGGCATGAAACTTTGCGTTTTCAACTTGTTCTTCTTCTTCTATGTATGTACGTGTACAGATTTTCTCCATAAAAATATTTGATTCGTTAACTTACACGTTATCGGTATTTATCGGTAATACGCGAAACGTTGAACGGCGCGATTCCAAAGTGAAAGTTATCGGTAACCGCGAGAATAGGAGTCCGACTAAGGCTCGAGTTGTTCTACTGATTTCTAATTTCTACCGGAGGCCTGCTCAACCCCGCGCTTTTCGTGCAGTAATTTAATCGTGCAGGATAATTGCTCGCTTCGGGTATCCAAATTATGTCTATCGGACGAATGACCGCGTTGCGAGAAAACCCTTCGGCGAAAGGAGAACATCCTCTCGTATGTACGCGCAACCTATCGCGTACCGACAAACGTATATCTGTTTCCCTTAGTCAACAGAAATTCTACGGAGAGAGATGTCCTTTTATAACCCGTCGTCGTTCGTGTCTGATCCAAGTTCGGGTTCTTAGAACTCGAGCGTTAGGTCTATCTTTTCTATAATTATCCACATGCATTTTTATCTCCTTATCGTAAATTATCGTGTTTTAAAAGGTTAGTAAGAACTGCTATTCGAGAACTCCGCTGGAGATTTTCAAGCTTTCGCGCGGCCAAGTATCTAGCTCGTTACCCAGAAAACGCTGCGCCGGTCGAGCAGGCCCGTTCTACTACGTCCTACGTGCATCGAACGTTAAACCGTACGCGAGCTTCCAGGCACAACGTGCACGACATTGAACTTCTACCTTGTAATCGTCTACTACTTCCTATGTTTAATTACTTGGTACGACGCAACGATACACAGTCACCGGTCATGCAACCTAACCTTACCAGCACGATTAAACGAATAACGCGACTGTTACTACTCTTTACTACTCGAATCTATTTACATCGAGCAATTTTTCGTTAAGCTTCGATCGCTGTTTCGCATCTTCGGTTCTTTCGAATACTCCATATTCAAAGAATTATGGAAGTATCGAATCGGAAAACAGTTTACCTACGTATACAAACTATTCGAATAAGTTTCGATCGGAATTTTGAATTAACTGTATTCGTCTATACACTTGCTAGTTAGTTAATCGATGTTTGGTCAGGCAATTGTTCTGTTCTAAACTACTTTTTGATTCGTACAAAAGGTTATCTCGGTTCTCGTGGAAGGAAATTCCTTTTTTTTCCGAAGCACGTTCCGCGATCGAAGGGAACGTTTTCCGATACGTTTCACTGGGTTAGGAGCTTCGAGTTTCACCTGTCTGTCGATAGAGCCCCCGGAGCTCTTGATAAGTGTTCGCGCGACTCTACATTTAAAAGCACTTTTGTCCGACAGAGTATCCGAGAAGTTTCGTGATTCGTCGCAGAAAGGGTTACTTTTACCCGCGGTATCGCGGGTATAGGCAAATTCGATATGTTCAAACGACAGACAGGTGTATCGAAGATCGCGAACGCGTTGTCAATTATTACAGAACATTCGATATTTTAAGTCGGTCGATTCGTAAGAAAACAACTAAATAATGTCTTAAGATACAATCCGAGAGCGTATCGTCGGTTAAACCTGTGAAAAACCGAAGCGATCGTGCTCTCGAACGACTAGATCGGATACCTCGATCGATGAAAAACAATACTTAAATAGAACATTTCTATACGTAATACAACGTCTCATAAATAGTACAACATTGGTTGGAGGGAAATTTGAATCGATAACTGGTTTTATCGTATAGTCCCGTAAAGAGTAGCACGCAACCGAGCCAAAACTGATAATTCGAGAAGACGTCCAGAGAATTTCGTTCGTTCGGAAGCTATACGTAGTTGGTTCGGTCGGTGAAAACAGTCGCGTTCTAATCTCGACCGGTTTCGCTTTCGTTAAAACGAACTTTAATCGCTTTAATTACTTAATTGTCGGTACATTGTCGTTACTTACGAGACGAGGTTAACGTTTAAAAGGAAAGAAAAGGAAAGAAAAGGAAAGAAAACTAAATAAAATAAAAACATTTATTACTAGACTTAGCAACTAAGAGCGTGCTGATCAGCGCTAAAGGCAAAGCAGCAAGCGAGAGTGATAGAGTGTGGAGTTGGTATACCGGCGCGGGACTGACCGTCGTGGAGCGGATCGAGCGTGAGCATCATAAGCTGTAGCAGGCCGTGCCTGAACTTGGCGTGGCTCTCCCTGGAATGAGACGAGGGGCCACCACCGTGGGCTCCCTGTTCGCAGCCCTGTCCGGCCGTGCCACCGGCACCGCTGCTGCTGCCACCTCTGTTGCTGCACCCGGCCTCTCCGCCCGCCGGTATGCCGCTGCTTCCGCATGCACCCGACACGCCACCCACGCTCGTCTCGCTACTGTTCGTCGCGTTCGGATGCTGCTGGAACACACACGTCATTTCGTCTCTCAGTATACAAATCGACATTCCACCAATGCCTATACCTACGCTGTCAAATCTTTCCCTATTATCCCTTTACGCCTATTACCGAATACGTGTTTCGATCGAAACGACGTTGCTGAACTTCTCGAGTTCACGCTGAAACTCCTCGAACGGCATCGAATCGGCAAAACGATGCTTAGATAAGCGAAATTTAGATACAGCGAAACAAAGTTGCTTGATCGTTTATATCGTTACAACGGTATGATAAAATATGCTATGATCGAATAAATGGCAAGGAAGATGATTCGTCTCGTTTGTTTGTCGAGGTTACGCCCACGCGTAATTTCCAACCTTTTAGGTCGCTTCCGGATAATCGAGCGACAACTTTCATACAATTCTGGACAGATACGTTATACGGTGGTTATTCTTTTGTTCGTTCGATGCAGACGAATCGATCGAATAATCGTACACAGATTTTAAACGTTAAACTTTCCGAGAAGCATCGCATACGTAACGCTGTCTGCACAGTAAATATTCCGACGAGTATGTACCGAAATGGAGAGAAATTCTATCGAACGAACCGCAAATATGGTCCTTAGTGATTCGGAGTAGAAAGTTTTCGAGTATACTTTGCGAGAATCTCGAAAATTGCGAAAATTGCGAAAACAAGAAAGATAAGGACGATAGCAGAAGGCTAAAATTAAGCGAAATATTGTAGGAAAGAAAGGAGCCAGACTGGATTTCTTTGTCGCGTGGTCTAATAAAACGCGTTGTTCGCGAGAAGTAGTATATTTTGCTGGCTTGGTCGGTGCTAAATAAACCGGGAGTAGCAACGAGCGCGACTCGTTGACGCGGTAAAAGGTAATTTCGGCTGGAAGAAAAATACCCGGGAGACTAGCTGGTCGTTGAAAAGCCGAGCTCGTATGAATGCGAAATTCGCCGAATTTTTCCACGAATTTTCCCGAAGAATTTTCTCGAAGGTGTTCACCGACACGACTTCATTTTTTTTTTGTTGCTCATCGATTTTTTCATCGTTTTAAAATTGCCATTTTCGATCGTAGCAAATAATGATTGAAAGACGGTAACGTTTATCGTCTTACACGGTAATACGGTGATAATTATTACGGCAACCCTTGGCCAACTTTTCCTTCGTTGTACCGGAGATCATGAAACACCTTATATAATCGAAAGAACGATACCGAAGGAAGTTTGTTGAATCAACAACATCTTAGACGCAACGAAACTCTTAATAAATCAACAAAAGTTTTGGTCGAGTCGAGGGCACTTTTCGGTAAAAGTGGGTCTCGGCAAGGAGCGTAAAGTACGCCTTCGGTTCAAACGAAACCTCTTTTTTTTCCCCTTTGCCGTTATTCCTTCGTCTTTCGTTTTCTTTCGACCCGTACCAAACTTACTCTATTTACGAGTCATCGTTTTCTCGAATATTACTTTTTACAAATTTGGAAGAATAATCGCACGCTAAAACCTAATATGCCGCTCCTATAAAAAAAGAACCCTATCCATTTCTCACGCTATTAGAAGCACAGTGCCGTTAGGCGGCTTTCTTTCATCTCGATTTAGCCTTAGGCTATTGCCTGGAAAAAGAATCCGAGTGTCTCGGATCAAAGGCGCGACCTTACGAGGGTGTCTTAGGCCGCATCGCTGTAAAGCGGTAAATGGCCAGAGTTAATTAGGATTACGCCTACAATTACTACACTGGCGAAAATACTGGCTTGGAAAAGAACTTGATAAGTGGGTCGATCAAGTACTAAAGCCTGCATCGAGAGAGTATACCGAAGCTATTATAGTATTATATATCGGATCGAGGGGAAATGACCAGCGGTAGAATCATGATAGACGATATTATAGTTCATCTGTCAGCCATTCGAGTATATCAACTACTTATAGAAATTACTTTGTCACGGCGTTATAGCGAATCGAGTCATTGTATATGATTATACGTATATTCATATAAGTATATGCATATATTATGATCGAAACGGTTTTTCTCTACCTTGATTTTCTCGTCCGTCTATATTTTACGCGAACTCGCTATAGCTTTCGAAAGAGAAGGTTTCTTGGTGGATTCGTTCCAACGGAGACGTCCTTCGATTTCCGCTGACTGTTCCTGTGAGACGGTATTTGCTCCGACCGTTGAAAATTCGACGAGTTCGAGCAGGAGCAGGTTAAAGGATCTCGAGTGGAACAGTGGGTCGAGTGGTGGAAACGGGTGGGGTCTATAGCAGCTTCCGAGGATCGTCGGCAAAAATTGGCAAAAGTTTCTAGGTTCGCTGTAACCCGCTCAGACGTGCATATTTCCGTGTCTGCGGAATACCGAATCCACCAGGAAACGTTACCATCCGTCCAGATAAAGCTGCGTTAGCTAAGAGGATTTAAGAAGCCAACATCCGTACAGGTTTCGTAGACTCGAAACGATGCGACGTTAAATATTTATCAACCGTGGAGTTCGAAAGAAATACGAGAAACCCTTTGTTATACATATACCACTCGTACGCGTACAAGTCGTTGAAAATCGATTATTAATTTCAAAGTGTGTACCGATTACGATGGAAAATAAATTTGCTCCAAAAGCTTTCGAGAGAACAATGAATTAGTTATTCGTTAAATTTGAATAATCCCTTTACGACTACGATCAAACGAACCCCGTAGAACAGGGATTAAGCCGTATTAGTATTTTTCACGAGACTAGCTACTAAGAATAAAAGCAAAATTTACCGCAAAAATAGTCAACGACCTTAGCCCTTATCGTTTTATTCGATCGAATTTGTTAGATCGATCGCAGAATCTTACGGGATCGGATTTCAACCTGGAAAATCCCTGACAAATTTCGATTTCGAGTACGTTCTAAGTACGAATCAAAGTCCAATAAACAGAGCGGAATAATATTCGACAGGCATATCGTGACGAGTTGCATTTGTTCGGATAAGAAAATCAAGCCACCCTGTAAAGCGGACATCGTATCACGGAAATGGGTGTGGTCATTTATTTCGTCGATCTCTTTTTCAACTGGAATAGACAGGATTAAAAGGGTGAATCGTGGTTAGTCTTAATCGCAAATGGACAATAAGGATAACAAAGAGGAAGCACTGGTTGGAATGGCTGACATAGGGTACACGTTAAAGGGTTGCGTGTTAAGCGAAGCGCACGAGAGGTAAGCAGCTTACTTGAACAGCTGACAAATTTATACGAGTTGGCTCAATTGTTGCTCCCTGCACTTCCTTCGCTCTCCCACCCTCTATATATTTCGCTTTCTCGAGCGAGAATAATTTAATTATCGTTCGAAATTCGTGAACGAACAGAAGGCTTTCTCGTAGCTGCAAGAAAATTGAAGTTTATTACCGTATCCGATATCTATAACCAACAAATTTTCAAACGGTTTAATCAACCTAGGGTATCGAGTCGATTCGACGGCGGTTCGACGGTGTATCGAACTTCGATATTAACGAAGGTTTTACAAATTTCCAAAAAGTTTGATAGTTCGATTAAGTGGAATAATTTGATAGGTCAGACTTTTAACGAACCTGTACTTATCGAATGAGTTGCATATCTAAACGCCATAAATATTCCTTTCCATTTAGCGGCAGAATAGTCGATCAACCGAATTCTAGTGCAACGAATAGAAAATTGTTTGCCGAATTGAACGCGGAGTTTAGTTTCGAATCAACTTCGACGTTTCCCAAGCCAGCAGGTGCACCAACCAATCGAATAACCGAATCGAGAGCCAGGCTCCAGAAACAATTCGAAACTTTCTAATCGGATCGCGTCGTTCGTGAAATTATTAATACCTACGGTAGTAAAATAACGATCGTAAACCAGCGGTGTTTACGTCGTAGCTAACGTTACTCTACCAATGGCGAAGTTAGGTTATTACCGAATCGACGTATGCTTTAAAGTCAAAGTTCCATCGCGTTGTTCGAGGAATTCATTTTTCTCTTGGCCGAAAATAAGCGTGTAAAAGTAAAGCGAAAAGTTTGATTTCGAAATGGCTAAAATTTACCTGCTTCACCGGGTTAACCTTAAACCGTTCTTGCGAGGAAGCGAATGTAACTATCGGGGATATTCGTCTGGTGGCGAGTGCAGGAAGTATGGCTACAATGTGTTTTAAAGTTTAACCCACATATTCCGGTGTAAAACGTCAGTCGGTCGGTTTTACGACGTTTCCAAGCGTGTTCGTGCTACCGGCACATATCCGCGTTCACGTGTCCTGCAAACGTCAGGTAACAGAAGCCCTGACCTTACCCTAGATTTGCGGACGAAAAAAAAAGGAAACTGCAAGCTCGTGCGCGGCGAAAGAAAAGAATAACGAAGAAGGGTGGTCGACAAATGAGTCAGGACCAGCTTCAGCGAGGTCTCTGCACAATTAACACCGTACGTGTGTGCCAGCACTAGATCGTGTGCCAAAGATTCCACGCGTGGAGACGAGAGGTTGAACGCGTTGAAATTTTCTTCCGTTCATAGAGGATGGAATTTTGCGTGGAAACAAAATCGATCGATTACGAGACTCGTGGTTAACTTTTTAACGCGTGTCCCTTTCAGACTAGCGTGCTTCCGGGACACTTATCGCTGTGTAGTGAAATAAGGAAAACGAGAAACGTGGAAAAACTCTGGTGCTGGAAAAAAGCACCTAACGACCCGTTGTCGGTAAGAGCATTACAGTTAATTATACTCGAAGTCGACCATTCATTAAACGAAAAGAAAAGGCACCACCAGACAGAGAGAGAGAGATAAAGAGCGTGCACGGTGCCAAGTGATAGAAATATGATCTCCTGGTGGTGATGGCATAATTTTGGCCCGCTATTCATCGCGGTCCTATTTAATAAAAATTCCTTACCGGGGCACTGTTCCAATTACACCGGATCCTAGATTCTTTCCGGGAACCACGATCGATTTCGCGCCACGGTTTATTTATGCGTTCGTGTTCGCTTTCAGAAGCGCGTATTAAATTGTTATTTCTCTTGCAATAGATAATATCCAGTTAGAGTCGAAGGGCACGAAAAGCAGTCCTGCAACGGTTCGACTCGAACGGCGAAGAGTAAGAAAGATAGCGAGAATGGAGGGAGCAGAAATTGTTTCGACTAGACGGAAGATACATCGGTAGTATGTACTACGAGAAGACGAGAAGAAAGTGGCGTTGCATCGTCGCTCTGCGATAAACGTACCAATGCGTGACAATGGAAGAATGTTAGCGGATCCAACGCGTAAAGCGTCCATTCTCGTCCAGCAGAGCCACACACGGTACGCGTACCTACATCATCTTTTTTTTTCCGCTTTTCGCGTATAACCTGGTAACAGCGGAGTCGCATTGGACGAAAGCGTAGGCGTTTATCGTTGCTGGCAATATTTCAAGAGTGCACAGCTAGGCAAGCGCAGCGAGTAGGCCAAGTGAGCCGACATCCATTCGAACTCGCTTCTTCGTCTCGCATTCGAACAATGCCGAGCCGGCACTCGATTGTCACCGACATCTTTTGCTGCAACTCGCCAAGGACGACGTTACTTCGAACAAAACCAACTTTCCAGGCGTATGCCTCGTCGAACATTGGACAAAAACAATTTGCATCGGTCTACTTGCGAATTTTCACAATTCGCGAACGTAGCGAGAGGAACAGAAATATAATATATCAGCAGTTTTGCAGAATTTCTACTTTTCTTCTTCTATACCGGTTAATCGCTCGTTAAATTCGTTACTATGTCATTTCTTCGTATAGACGCTTCACGCTGTTTAAATTTCCAAAGGCGGCAGAAACGGAATTTTTCATTGAAACTTTACTCGGAATTTCGATTCCGTTATAATACGTGTAAGAAAATTCAAAGACGCGGACAGTTGAACGTGCACGAGAACAAAAGAAAATACACAGCATTGTAACGGAGTTGACGCTTTTTAATTATAAGCTAGTTAATCGTTGAAATTTCGAACGGGACGATCAAGAAGCCGGCGCGTAGCCAACTCGAAAACCGAATAAGCTCGAGAAATAAAAGAGTTCGGAAGCGTGGTGGTGACAGATGTCGATGTATGACGGAACCCGAGTACATTCTCATCTCTCTCTCTCTCTCTCTCTCTCTATGATCCTTTGTTTCGAACTTTGGATTGACGTAATTGGAAAAACGTTTAAAATATTGCACCGTTGCGTTGCGTTACGCTGGTAGTACGTGGGTCGAACAATCAAAAGTACGCTACATTCGACGTAAACTTGAACGGAAAATCGAACGTAACGACGATAAGTGTAAAAAATAAGGGAAAAAAAGAAGAACGAAAGGCGTGACCAAAGGACGCGAGTGAATCGGGAGATCGGTAATGGTATGAATGGAATGAGCGGCTAATATTAAAGCGTCGAATACACGGTGCGCGCATTAAAGTAGGTTCGCATGCATTCGGTTCGAGAATCAGTAAATAAATGATCGAATCGTATACTACCGGCTTCTATTCGCAGCTACCGTGTTCCTGTATGTACGACTCTCCTTTTCACCTATCCTCTATTTCAAAATAGAAAAATAATCGAATGTCCGACAGATAAAGTATAATAGTAAAATATTTGTATTCTTAAAAGAGAATTTCTATCTCGAGTGTTTTAAGCCGAGTATCGCGTAACTCGTACGACTGTGCGACCACGGTTTTTATCAACCAGTTCCAAGAGAATAAGGAACAACGAGCGTAAAGTGGAACGACATCGACTGGATAATTGAAACTTTTATCACTCGCGTTCGACGATATTGTTGCTCGTAACGTAACATTTGCCAGTATCGTTTGTCGTGCATATGCTTCACGAAGCAATGTAAATACCATAATATAACGTACGTCCAGATACAAGCGAAGATATGCCGGTATATCGCGAAGGATAATTTTTTTTTACTTTTAGAACCTCGAACAAATTATCCTGGCATCGTACGACGTATGTAGGTAGGTAAAGGGTGAAAGTAAATGTTAGGATAAGAGCGAGAAAAGGAATGAAAAGGATTAGCGTAACGATGGGCTCTCGTTTCGAGAGAACGTGGAAAAATCGTGGGAACATTTCGAAAGGAAATTACTTCGATTACGAGGATTTCCCTCTCAGAGGCAGGATGTCTCGACGAGCCAGGATAATGGAGTTTATCAGGACCGACCAAGCTGCAAAGTGTTATTTAGATTCGACAGAAATGCTCCGGAGTAACTTTACGTCGACTGCGACTACTTTGATTCGAGAAATCTCTGTCTCCCTTACGATCTTGAAATCGGTCATCGAAACCGATAGGGGTGCAATTACACAACTTTTACTCCCGACCTACTTCGATCGCTCGCCCCCTAACTTTTCTCGTATAGAATAACCTACAAAGGACAACACAGTCTCGTTCGAATTCTCGTAAATCTTGTCCCCTTCTTCTCGTAGGAATCGCGATCCAATTCGGTATCTCGATATCGATTTAGTTGCTCCAACTAGGTTCGTCGAAAAATAATCGATTCTCTGTTTGGAAAAACGCGATTCCGTATCTATTAGGAATTTTCTTGGTACACGTTGGAATTACGACGGGATCGTTGTCGAACGGAATTGCATGGTCACTTGCAACTTGTCGCATCATTTCTTTCACTTTCCACGATGCGAAAGAATTCTGCGCGTACTCGTATGTATGCACGAATCTATTATACGCGGAAACGGGGTTGAGGGCGCGAATAACCGATTCTTTTCCATCGCAGCCACCACTTCTCGTGCGCGAAACGACTTGGTTGCATCCTGAGCGATGGAAGCTCGACGAGGGAGAAGGAAAAATGAGAAAGGCACGCGAGAGCTGCAGTGGTTAAAATTAAGAAGGCGACGATGAGGTTGAACCAGCAATCGATAGAGGTGAAGATAGTTTTTGTTTCGTGACCTTAACGCGATTTTCCTCGATTCTAACTAATTCGATAGAAAGGTGGCTAATTTATTTTCTTTCGCTTCGCGTATCGCGATAAGGGATGTTGCAAAAGGATTACGCTAATGTTCGATCAAATGGAATCGGTAACGTTGTTATCCGATTAATATGTTTGCACTAGTCGCGCATCCCTCGAGCGAAAGCCTTCCAGGGAAATGTAACGAGGGTTACGCGTCTCCTGAAACTTTCCCCTTGGTTTGTGCTGCGACGAAGAAACACATCGATCAAAGGCACATCGGCTGCTATAATATATCAGACACAGAATCATGCAAGTCGATTTCTTGGTTGCTAAAGTTATGGAAAATAAAATGATCGTTCTCGAATAAACGGTTCTCGTTTCGGAAACATCGTCGTTTTATCGAACATAAGCTTAGCAGCCAAAAGAGAGAAGGATATGGTAGAAAGCGATCGAGTTTATGTTCGTTGCGGCGAACAAAATTTTCCGAAAAATCACCCGACGAATCTCGAAAGATCTCGAACGATAATTTATAACTCGAAGTGAATAAATGCGATGATAAAAAACTGGATAAAGTGAAAAGTTCGTTTCTACCATTCTTCTCGGTGGACGACGATGAAACGCGACAGAAAGAAGAAAGAGTTAGAGACATGCGACTCACCAATGCCTGGGCGGCGCTCTGGTGCTGCAAGCAAGAAACACCCAGTTACAATCACAGTAACGACAATCAAGTAATCGCAATTTAGCAATGACGATCGGTGATTTCGCTAATCGGCATACAGTGACACGCGACAATGCAGTGCTCGCGAAAGCGTTCACATCGACATGTGCACAAAGATCAGACGCTAGGAAAAGCAGGGTACGTAGCATCGTCGGATTGTCGCGACTCGATTAACCCTTCGACGACGGCTCGTTCGAATCAACGACAATTTTCATTTCGTTTTACTTCCTATTCCTTCGTTTTTAAAATTTCATTTTATTCCAATTCTATATTCTTCGTACAGATATTATCTTTGCCACGACTCGTCATTCGCTTAGCTCCGTCGTTCGAGGGTTAACGAACAACGAAAGAAAGAAGCGACATCGTTCGAACTTTTACTTTTAATCGAACAATTAACCGCGATCTTCGATTTGTTCGATGGAATTGCAATTTTTTTTTAATACCTCGTGAAGCTTGCAAGGGAAAAAGCAGGAAAGCCGTTGTAAGATAACAACACGGATACTCTTTGGTTTTGTGATTACGAGACATTACGGATGTTACGTTTTAGGATTTAGAATAGAAAGTCTAACGCGAATCGACGAGCGAAAAAATACCACCAAACAGCATTTACGAAGATATAATGGAAATAATTGTATAAATGGTTCGTCAAACTTTTTTAATTATGCTTATGCCTAAATATCGTCGAAGTAATTATACAATGTTCGCGTAAACGATATTACGATTAACGTACAAACTCCAACGTGACGCGCGATAGTTACACGTTATCGAATCGTGTCGGATTCGAGAATTTCGTTTGAAATTCGATATGCAACGATCTATAGATTTATGCATCGGTAACCCTCTCCAATTTTCAAGAATCGTAAGCCGTACAAACCGTTCTTTCTTCTCTTCTCGTATTTTTTTTTCCAGCATGCCGTTCCTTCTGCTCGATCTTTTAAAAACGACCGAACACGCCGCAAGGATTCGCGACGCGAATTCGAGTACCGTCACAATGCATCGATCGATCCGTTCGAAACGCACCCTTAGCCATAGAACAGCGCCGAAAATGCATTCGTTTTTCTGAAAAGCGTAGAAATGTCATTGGTCAAGGTAACGAGAGACAAATTTTCAAGAGAGAATCGATAACTCGACAAAAGAATCTCGACCAGGCGTTATCGTTAACGGACGAAAATACTTTTGAAACACCGTGGCCTGGAATTGAAAGAATTTTTCTTCCGTGCATTTTCCTACGATCTAACGAAATAAACATACCAAGCAATGGAAACGATGTGTTCTTTTCTTTTGTTGAAAAAATTTTATTCGAGGCACATCGAACAACGGCGGTGAAACAATCGTCGAAGAAAGATCGCTTCGCGAATTAACGGCGGTTAATTAAAGATCGTAGAAAGGAACAACTTCCTTAAGAAAACTAATGAAAAGTCATTGTTGGAGCAGCGAGTATCCTTAACTGGAGTATAACTAAACGAAGCTAATTATTATTTCTAACTGTGTATACGAGAAATTTTAATCCGACCACGTCTCCCCTCCGCTACCGACAATGATTAACCGTACAATTAGTCATCTAACGAATAAGCGACGAACAAATAAAAAGTTTTCAAGCAATCGTTCGGTGAAAACGAAAAATCTAACATCCGAAACGTTTGATCAACGATGTCCATTTTAGTCGATAATGTATCATCGGCATCTCGTTTTTTCTCTTGTCCTGTTTACACGGGACTGTCGAAAGCTGGGTTCGTTCGGTCAATCGGGTTTTGTAGGCAGATTGCTGATAACTCGAGCGTGCATTTGATCAGCGTACATACATATTATATAACGCAAAGAGGAAAGAGAAAGAATGAACGAGAGGGTAGGAGAGCGTGCACGATCCCCGGACGGCGTTGGTTGTATATCGTCGTGGCGAGGTTAAGCGTTGGAAGGGCCTCTGTCGAATCGATTCGACGATGGGTAGAGGGCCTTTGCACACTGCAATGCCGTAACTTGCCCCGAGGAGAAAGATTTCATGAGCTGGAAGCAGCAAAAGATGGAAAAGATGATGACGATGATGAGAGGAGGCACGAGAGTACAACCACCGTTCCGTTTCTCTTTTACCTCTCTCTCTCTCTCTCTCTCTCTCTCTCTACCTCTCTTTCTCGCTCACGCTCTCTGCGACTTATTGGATCCTCCTTCATCCGTGAAAATCTTTTAGTAGGGAAAAAAAGAAGGTGAATTACAAACTACTCGCGAAAATACCTTTTCTCTCGGCAACTCGCGTTATTAATTAAACCTTTTATCTTTCGATCGCTTCCTATAGCCGTGATTCTTTCATTAATATTATTAAACCGGTGATAAATAAACATTCGATTCGAATCCTTTTTATGTAAAAATGATGTGTAAGAACAATAAATTTGGATGAAGATAAGTTAGCAATGTATACAGATACCGAATGAACCTCGAAGATAGAAGACTATACGTTTAGATTTTCACTAAACAAACCCATTTATAAATATTGAAATTATTAACGATTAAATGGGAAATGCATGACATGTATTACGAAAACGCCAATATTATCGTTACTATCGAAGAAAATACCGAACGTGGCCGATACGCTAAACAACTAAATAAATAAATAAAAAAAGTAGCTAACTGCTACTTAAATAATTCCCTCAGTCGTTCCATTTAGGGCTAGTGTACATTGAATTGGAATTAGTGGAACTTATGTTGGAAGTGATCGTTATAAATAAACGTATAAATAAACGGATAAACAGTCGTTACGAATACGATGAAATTAAGATCGACGGCTCTATCCGCGTACAATTGTGCAATCATTAGCGCGCAAGCCCTTCCGTTTTCAGCAATCGCGAATCAGTGTCAATAAGAGAATTATATCTCGTAACCTCGATGCCGTGCCCGATTGACAACGGTATTTCAACGTTCCACTGTACTAACTCGCGATATTCGCGCGTTGCATCCTATCGATGTACCTACAAATTTTTCGTTTATAAATCGCGAAAGGAAAGTTCTTCGGAACCGTGAAAAATGAAGAAAATAAAAAAAGAATCACGACGTCGAAGGATAATCGAATGTATTGGCAATTTCGAAAATTTTCTACCGTTCGAACTCCGTCTGCGTCGATATAACGAAGATTTACTGTAGCATGTCGCAGGAATGGGTAATTCAATGACCCCAAAACAGCCTGTTTATCACTTCGGGCAATCGATTGCCAAGGGCAATTGAATCGCGCCTCTTAGGGCAATAGCCACTAGCGAGAGAACGTTCGAACAAGAGGATACGCTGCTTTTAGCAACAGATGTAACATGAAATGGTTGGTAAAGAAAATTGAAGAGTGGTATTTACCGTGGAAAGAAGTACCGTTTGTCACCGTGAGTATTTGCTGTGCAACCGTAACTCGTGAACAATAACGAAAAACAACGCGAGCCAAGCGTTTACTACGGTTCCGTCTCGCGACTACGTGTTTTATCAGACACGATGTTGATAACGCAATTAACGCTGCTACGGTCCCCGAACGATTCATCTTTCTGAAAGCGTCGAGAGAAATATGTACGTTTCTCCGTTGTAAACGGGACGATCGATCGAAATTACATTAGAAATTTCATCGTAATTTTATCGTTCGTTTCGCGAATTGATCCGAAAATCGGTTCGCGAATCGGTTCGGTTATCGAATGGTCGATCGTGCAAAGCAGAAACGAAGAAGCGGAAAACAGCAGTGGCCTATTTCGTTCGGTTTGCTTTGGTATCGTAAGCCTAGCGAAGTGTTCGAGACACGCTCTTTCTCCCTCCGCTCCGTAGCTATCTTCCGCGTCCATAGACAATCGGGTCGCGAAAAAGTGGTACAAAGATTCGGGCACGGTCAGATTAACGCCTTTGTCCCAATTCTCAGACGTATCGAGGAACGCACTCGATACGATCTTTCCACGTCGCCAGCAGATATTTATCCTTCTCATCGGGACCGTTCTAACGTCTCTCCCGATTATATCGTACGACTACGATATACTCGAATCGATCGATGGAATTTTAACTTGCAACGTTCCCAACTCCCTGGACGCTTACTCGGCTTATTTCTACGTTTATCGTTCTATTCTCGAAAGAATTTTAAGCCGGCAGCCAGAATATTTCCGTTGTATCGATTAACGCGGTTTCTTCCGGTTACAAATTGGATTAATTCGTTATTCGCTATACCTAACAGAGGTTCTACCTCCTTCCTTTTCCTCGTGTCGCTTCCACCAAGTGGCTCTTCCGGGCTCGTGATTGCGGTGAAGCGTGTCCTCTCGATAACCAATTTCCTCTCGCGATCGGTTTACTTCTGGCTCTGTTCCCTTGCCTCTTCGATCGCCTCGATTTTCGAAACGAGCTGCGTAATCGATCGTCGTAACGACTCTCCGATAAATCAAAATTCTCTTCTTGGCGAGTCGCGAATCAATCGTTCGTGGATAATTCGATTCGAACGTTTGATTTATTCGCATTTACGTTTCACCGATTGAGTCATAAATTCCCATCCATCGGTTAACTCTTGCTATTTCTCTCGTTTTTCCTTTTTTTTTCTCTCTTACGGTAGCACGACTAATCGATCGTACAAAGTTTTGAAAGGACGTCGAAAATGGCGAACCGTTCGTAAAATTTTCACCGAAAGCAACTAATTATCATGAAACTGTAATTATATCGAGTAATAAATTCCCATCTCTCGGTTCACCGCGCGTATTTTTTCCACTAATGCGACTAATCGAGTTAGCGAACTTTCAAACGACGGCGATGGAGAACGAAAATCCTTTACAAAAGTTTCACCGAAAACAACTAATTTACGAGGCTACTGTATTTATTATGTTCTGCAAAGCTTCGTTGTTAAGAAGACGTCGAATATCGGACAAATTTCTATAGGATTCGAACGAAAACTGAAACCCGTCAAAATGCTAGATTTCGAAGGTACGTTTCAAAAGTAGGTAAATCCATATTTTATTAGCTAATGCGATGAGATATTTGCCTAATTGGTAATAATTCCCCGATAGAATTTCAAGAATTTTCGAGGGAAAAACTGCTTTTGCTGGTTTTCGCTTCAACCTGTAGTCAGATTCTCCGATTTCGAGTGAAATACCCGATAAATGTACTAATTAAGCTCGTTGGTTGGGTGGAAGACGAGTAATCGAATCATCTTGCGTGCGCCACTATTTTTCGCTCGGATATATTCATCGAGATCAACATTGCGCAAACGAGCGGATACGGAAAGCGCGAACATTTTTCACGATTCTTTCAGACTGTTGTCGCATTCGAGACAACGATGAAATCGTGCCGTCCGCGAATGTCATTTTATCGAGATAAATATACGGAAGACGAGCATCGTCGGTACGTAGAAAATATAGATCGTTGCATATCGTTCGCTTAATTATTTGTCCATCGTAGGAAAATCTAGCTTCGAATATTAGTCGAACGAAAGGAGAACGAAAGGTGGACGGCGATGATCGGTGTAGCAAGGTGGTCAATGTCGTGACCTCGATTGAGGCTCGATAAAAAAGGGGTAGAAAAAATGTAAGCGGGAGACAAGAAGAAGTGGGATCGATAAAAAAAAGCGAACGTGGCAATGTCCGTCAACGAGACGAAACAGCAGACTGGTCGGCCACGAGTAGCCGCGCGAGTAGGCATAGTCACGCGACGCGACGCGACGCGACGCGTCTAAGGACGAGCAGGGAATAAGTAACGCGATTCCAACTGTCATCAGGTACGTACGCGGGACGATCGATTTCGCGAGAGCAGAAAAAATGGAAGAAGAATTCGGTCCCGAGTTCGGTTCCCAGATAACGTTACGTACCGAGGGCATCAGCTGATCGGTGGACCTAACTCGGGTCACCTTATTCCTGTAGAATACCCTTTTGACCAGTTTCTCCATCGGTTGGTTCCATTTCATGAAGCTGACGTACGCCAAGTAGAATCCGAAGAGGACCAACGCCTCGTACCAGTGAATATAATTATCACGGAAGAAAAAGATCAGGGTGAGCAGGCTGGCGCTGTAAAAGGTGCAGTCGCGAAACAGGGGCCACCATGTGAGGGATAGCACCGTACGAGAAAATATTGCGCACATGCCGATCACGAAGAGAATATTGAATACGGCCGAACCGACGATGGTGCCGATACCGACATCGTCGAACGACACGAACACGCCGATTATCGATGTGAACAGTTCCGGCGCCGAACCGCCGGCCGCCATGAAGGTAGCACCTGCCACGTCGTCGGCGATTTCGAGTTTCTCGATGATCACGTCCAACGACGGCACAAAGAACTCGTCGCATACGATCGCTAGAGCGATGAACATGTACACAACACCGATTACGTGAAGTATCACGGCACCGCGACGTCGTTGATGGACGGTGAAGAGGTCTTCGGGAAAGAGGGGCGCCTTTTCCTCGGTCATGTTACCGCCGACCATCTGATGATGGTGATGATGAAGGGTACTGTTATAACCGTCGTCCGCAGCCTCGTTGTAGATGTTGTTGTTGTTGCCATTAGATAGGACGGTACTGTTCGGGTGCACGTACAAGGGCGTCGTTGTCGTGCTGCTACTAGTCTGAAGAATGATGGGATTGTTCGGCGCTGGCCTGTGTCCGTGAACTGGCAAAGGACCGATAACCAGGGCCAGTAAGGCCGACACCGTTATCCCGAGGACCGATCGGCGCCTCCTCCTCCAACGCGTACGTCGTTCGTCGCCTGTCACGATCATCGTCGTCGGTGGTGTTGCTGGTGCTGGTATCTCGCACCCTCGAGGACGTTCGCCGTCGTTAGCGAGTCCTCCGTCCTCCTCTTCCTTCTTCTCCTTCGTCTTCTTCTTCTCCGTCCACCTCCTCCTCCTCTTCCTCCTCCACCACTTCTCTTCTGGCCGCCGCCGCCGCCGCCTCCACCGCCACCACCACCACCACCACCACCACCGCCTCCTCCACCGCCTTCTTCTGCGTGTCGTATCGTGTCGCGGCGCGGAGGGTGTACGCCAGCAGAGGTACCCTACTAAGGCTGGGTCATGTTGAAACACCGAGGAGCTGCTCTCGCATGCTCCTCCACCTTCGATGGCTCCCTCGGACCAGAATGGACCTACCTTTTCCTTTTTCTTTCTTCTCGCCTGCTTCTCTTATTATTTCCACACCCTTTTCCTCGCTATTATTTATCTTCTTCGTTTACTCTTTCTTTTACCTCGGCGCAGTCTCCGTTGCTTTTTTACCTCCTCGTCGAAAACAATGACACTCGTATCGTTCGCTGTCACACGATTTTGAAAAAACGCTTACGTATCACGTAACTCTACTCGCTATGGATAACCAACTACAACTAACGTCGAGAACGAACGGTCGCTTCAGTATCGAACACGAACAACCTCCTCGACCAACATCCTTCTCCCGTTTCCCGACGTCGTCGTTCTCGTCGTCGTTCTCGTCGTCGTCGTCGTCGTCGTCGTCGTCGTCGTCGTCGTCGTCGTCGTCGTCGTCGTCGTCGTCGTCGTCGTCCTCGTCGTCGTCGTCGTCACCGTCGTGGTCCGTAGGATGCGGTGGATGGTGCATATAACCCTGGATGGATATACAGGAGCAGCAGAACGGCGCCCCCGCCGCGATGCCCGCCCGCTGCACACTGGAACCAACCCTGTTCCGTTCCGTTCCGTTCCTCTCTCTTCGCCCTTCTCTACGTTACCACCACCCTCTGCTACGACTCTCCCACCATCTCTCTTTTTCTCTCCTTTCTTCCCTCCGCGGCTCTCTCGACATTGGGAACTCGTCCTCTTCGTCCGTCGTTCTCCACGGTGTCACCCTTTCTCCTCTTTCTTCCCATACTCCACCCTATCCGTATCTCCGTTTTGCTCGTACCGTTTGTCCTTGTTCGTCGGTCGAACCGCTCGCTCCTCCGTCTTCTCTTTTTCCCTAACGTGCTCGTTCCTTTTCGCTCCAACGACCAACAGGCTACCCACCCTCGAACGTTCTTCCGTTTCGCTCTGGCTTGCCGTGCACCCTTAGCCGTTTCCTTGTTTCTCTCGAAATTCTTCCCCGTCTACGCCACCTGGCGAAGGTGGTAGATCGCCGAGGTGGGGGAATCTGCGCGAGTGTACATATTCCCGCGATGAATGTACGCGAACGTTCCGAGGGATGATCGCGTGTTGGTGCGGTCCTCGCGCGCCCTCGTGCGCGCAACCCTCGCTGGGCCTCCCGCTCGATATCGGAGAGTCGACTCTACGACTGCACGATACGAGTCCGTTTATACCGGGTGGCGCCTCCGTCATCTTTTCGTCTACGAGAGTTTCTTTCTTTCGCCTTCCTTTTTCCCCTACATTTCTTTTTACGTTTCCCTCCGATCCGTGCTCGGTCGTCCCCAATTTTCGACCGTCCACGAGACGAAACAGGTTACGACGACGTGTCGCCGATCGATCTTCGAACTTCCAAGGATCTTATGGAAGGGATTATACGATTTGTCGATGAGACACGCGGCTATCGCCTCTTCGAAAGCGAATGTACGGTGTCTTACATTGTTACGCGAATCGAAACTGAACAGTGGAATTTGCTTCGATGGAAAGACGCGTCGTGTCTAATGGAAACGAGTTAACCGATTGATATTCGATTCCTCCTACGACTTTCGTTCGTCGTTCGTACTCGTGTTTTCTCCTCGTAGTCCAAAGAGTTGCCTATACTTTCCTATCGCGCGTATGTACGCGATCGGAGAAATGTTTCGAAACTCGAGGAACGCACGGCTAACCCAACGCGTGACGATGCATCTCTTATATCGCGTCGACTGTGTAGAAGAGTACGACACGGTACTCGAGAACAGTTAAATCCGAAGCGTTAAATCGAAACCGTGATTCGAAGAAAGCTGGCAAAGAATTACGATCACTTTTTAAACGGAAGCTACATGTTTTTTAAAGAAACAGAGTTTGGCCTTCGTTCGAGCGACGCCGTTTCTCGAAAGGATACCGGCAAACCCAACACTAATGTCGAAACTTTCAACGAATAAAAGAAAATTGTTTCGCGATCAATCTTCCTGGATCGTTCCTGCAACGACGATCGATACCGACTAAACGAAACTATCTACTAACAACGATAAGGACTTTCAGCCTCGTTAACGTTTACTCGATGAACATTTAAATGAAAACGCGTTTACCGAAATAATAACCATTGTCTGTCGAGAGGATTACCGAACTAGTGGATGCAGCTATCGCGAGTATTCAGCGACTTACACATATCCGATTCAACGTTTCCCTAGCGACGACAATAGCGAGCTTAAGCGTAAACTTCGTAATCAAAGGAACACACTCGAACGAAACGCGACCGCTGTGCACAATGTGTTGGCCACATTCTCTCGTTAACCGTACAAAGTAACACCGTGTACATTCCGTCGACTCGAGATACTTTACAAAAGGGAAGAAACTTTTTCTCGAATCTACTCGTCGTTTTGTTCGATTCACTGACAAGTTTCTATTTGGATATTTAGCTAGAACCTTTGTTCCTCGAACACTCGCTCTCGATCTCGAACGATCGGATTATCGGTATTAACTTTCCCTTACCTCGTTATCTCGGTAGATCGTAGTCGCGTGTTCGTTGCATCGGGTATGATCCCCTTGTCCCGAATGAAAATATCGAACAGGCGAGAGAAGCGTTTCGTCGAACAAAATAATCGGCCATTACCTTGAAAAAATCCTCCTCGATCATCCTCGAATGCTGGTAAAAGAAATAGTAAGAAGCTCCGTTCCAAGCAAGCGCGATTATAACGCGAACCGTTATACAACGCTCGCGAAGCTTCGTCGCTTTCTGTATCCTCCTTAAAGCGTGTTCGTTATGTTCCAGAAGTCGTTACAGCTATTAGCGAGTGACGAAGAACGCCGGAACCGGAGACTTTCGAGCTTTCGCCTCGTTTCACCTTTCCGTGGCTTCCGCTGTAGCTGTCAGCCGACACGTGAGTGGAAATTCTTGCGAAAAAAAGCAACGGTCCAATTTTAAACGAGATCCGCTACTCTCCCTACTCTGTCCGTACACGACGTTGTCTGAATTTTAGCGATAATTTAACGAAATTGCCTCCCCTCGCTGTCAACGTTTATTCAACTTGATTTACGATTATCGCAAATTTTCTGCTAACCCCTCTGACCGTCCGACGATCCAATAAACCGTCGGAATCTCTTTAGTCGGAATAAAATTTAACCACGCAATCGTTTGCTCGAGTTACGCCGATGTCGCTTCCAGTGGTCGCCAACAGAGGGACATTCGCGACAACTCTTTCGCGAGTACACTTGCTCGCGCAACATATTTTCTCTACGATTCCAAGTCTTTTTCTACCGATTTATTTGAATTTTCTTTCGATTCGCGGCAAAAAGTTTGAAATTGCCGACTCTTCTTCCTTGAATATACATTTATTCTTCGCTCTTCCACGATCATTTTAACAATCTCGAAAAGTGAACTTGAACCGAGTTAGATCCGGTTACTAATCACGGATGTACAATATCGTAGAGTGTAGAGATACCGTGTACAGCGGTATCGCGTAAAGCGTAAAAGAGGAGCAAAAGACGCCGTCTTAAAATACTCCGCGAAGATCCTGCAAGAAAAGCTCCCTCATCGGAAAATAACGAGCAGATAATCATGACTACTACAGCCGAGTGTATCGTTCCGTCGGGTTGGTATAATTACTCGCCGCCAACGAGATTCATTAGGAAGACGCAAAGAAAATAATGACATTCGTTCGAGGTCGACTCGACTCGCGCCACACGTCGACCGGAGAACGTTCATCGTTCAGCGTGTCACTTTCTTCAGGACAGATCGTATCGAATAAGCAAGACCGTGTCAGGTTGTAGCGTTCGAATCTCGTTTAAAGCGATAAATACACCGATAGACGCGTGATCTTAACACGCTTCGCAATGTCGCGTATTATAAAGTTAATCGGAAATAATTGTCAGGGAAGTATACGAGAGTCGATCGACTTCCGATCCAGACGAGCTAATTCTCCTCTCGAGCGGAGATCGAAACGCGACCCGAGCCATTACGAGAACGAAGAAAGATTGGGCGAGCAATCGGGGCCAGAACGTCAGAAATGGAAAGGTAAGTAAAGCCGGTGACGTTAATCCAATTAATTGACGCATCGGAAACACGAGAAACGATAGGAGAAGGAGAAGGAGAAGGAGAAGAAGCCACGTGTACACGAAGCGTGTACAAGGGACACCCACCACCGAAAGCCGCCCAGTATCCACAGATTAGATACACGTATATATCGAAGCTACACCACCCTCGAAAGTTTCGACGTCTCTCCGGTCGAAAGGTGGAACCACCCCCCATTATCGAACGTCCTGCTAGCAGCAGTACCGCGTCGATTCACCCCTCCTACCCTCGACAGCATCGAAACATCTCTCGAGGCGACAACTCCTGAACAGTGTTCGCCAGAGAATTCGTCCTTTGCCCTGACGGCCAATCTCGGGCTCGTTACCATCGGTCATTTTTCGATTACGTAACGCTCGATGTCCTGGAAAAACCGTAAAAGTTCGACCGGATAACGAATACTGACCCACATACGTTCCCGCCACAAACCATCGTAAATCGTGCGGCCACGATTTAACCTAGGAACCACCCAACTTCGACCCGACCATCCTTGTTCTTCTTAATATTTTTCACCTACTCGCTACCATCCGCTGTCTCTCGCTCTATCGGCCACTACGTCTCGCACCCTTTCCATCCACTGGAAACTGGGAACGAAACGACCCTTTTGTTCCGTAGGGGTTAGGAAGAAAGGAAGAAAGGAAAGAAGGAAGGAAGGAAGGAAGGAAGAAAGGAAGGAAGAAACAAAAGAAAGAAATCGTATTGGCCTTGCGCGGCTGTACGCGCGATTAGTCGAGTTTTCGACTACCAGATACGAGGTTCTAGGCACTGCTGGCCACGTTCCAACTTCTCGTATCCACGATTCCGTGTGCACTCGCGCAACCCCCCACACGCTCGAACCCGTGCTCGAACCTGGACGCGCGTTAAGCCGCGTACATGCCGCAACGATTTTTCGATCTTCGACTCGAATCGAGTCTACGCTGTTTATCTCGATAACGGTGCTCTCATTCGAAAGAAGAAGCTAGCTCTACAACGTGGTCAGCCGTTGTTTTGTCCGCACACGTCTCGACGGTTAAAGCGCGCTCGCGTAGAAGAGCGTAGCCGACTTGGACAAGCGGAGCGCACGCGCCTCGAAATGGCCGCAAGGAAATTTCTGTTTCGCGATCGTACGCGTTTCGCTGGTCACTCTGTACGCCGCTCGCTCCTCTTATACCGACTGTGAAGCTCGATTGCACCCTTTTCCAGGCCAGTTTGAACGGCTGCCAACTGAATCGGACACGCAAATGCAACACGTATCCACGAACAACGATGTACCGATATACGGCTTTAAAACGACTTCGATTTTGTGCGAACTATGAATTTACCAAACATTTTTACTTTCGTAATTTGACTTTCAAGGGTCGTCCTCTGCGAATGCGCGATTATCCGATGGAAATTTTCTCGGATAAAAAGGGAATTATCGACACCGAGTGAACCGAGCTAGTATACGTTACGAGCAGGGGTGTAAAATTGGCCCAGACGCACGCATGCGTTCGCGCTCGCTCTACGAAATCTCCGACGAACTGGTCTCTCCGCGGAACAGCTTCCGTTTCACCTGGCATTCTCTATCGAAATAATGCCGGCGAACCGATATAATCGCGATCGTGACCCTATCGCGAAGGACAAATGCAAACGTGCCACTCGAATCAGTGTCGATAGATTGCAAGAGATCCTCGCAAATTTCCTTCCCTGAACAATCGACAAACGATCCATCGATCGTTATCCTCCCCTAACGGATTTTTCTTTGCGTCAAAGACATACTTCTTGCTTTCTAATATACGTATTCCACTCGAGAAACTTACGGACAATTTCGATTCTCCAATTACGACGCGTATACGATGACACTTCGAACGCGATCGGACGTATTCTTCCGTGTGTAAGAGTAAATCGAAAACATGAAATAACAGTTGTTTCTTGTTTACGAAAAAACTCGATACGAAAAGTTGTTTACGTAAGGAGGTAAGGAGGACGACAATCTGGACGATCGTACGATTAGCCGAGGTATTATGAATTTATTAAAGAGAAGCTCGATACAAGTAATGATCGATCATTGGGTAGCAATCTGCGATGTCGCTAATTATCGTTGTTGATCGAATAAAACACAGGAAACATCGAAGTTTCCTCCATACGGTAAAAGACGAGTTATTCGATCGATGTTACTACGTTTACCATCAGTTGCAAAAATGAGACTTAACAACGATAGACAACGTTGTGCATCGACGATAAATCAGATTCACTGAAATATCTAGTACCGAAATATTCTTAGTACCGTAATTACCATTTTAATAATAGAGAATAATTATTATTTTATTTATGTCGAGTTCGCGAAGAAGAAAGCGTTGATCGGTGGTGCCATCTTCGAACGTCCAACTACCCTGATAAAACAACCCTTGCTAACGGAGCGATAACCAACGCATTGGAAACGGTTCCAGTTGAAAAACGAGTTATCGTAGGTCGGGCAGTAGTTGATTGGCGCGTGGCAATGGTTTGTTTGGGGGAACCAAGAAAATATACATACAGAGAAACGAGAATATGGTCACGAAGTCGGGGGAATGAACTCGATAGACTCAACAAGACCTTTCCTTTACAATATTCTTCGATCACAGGCTTAATTATACCGCTTGCTGCCCTTACCTACACAGTCAACCATTTCGAAAGATTACATTAAAGAATTATGCGCGTAACGCGTGAAACGAAAAAGTATAAAAGTGACTCGCCTATAGGGACAATGCCTTAACGGTAGCTCATGGATGCTTAGAAGCATCGCTACTCGTCTCATTTTTAGCGATCGAAAGGACTTTTTCGCTTTTAACCGTACCTCGTACTTGCAGCTCGCCTACCGTAACTTCTTACCGAAAACGCTAACGGTTTTTGTCGATTTCACAATTTTCGCGTTTCACGTGCGACAACTTTCAGCCGGATAATCGAAGAGGTCCGCGAGATCGAAGACTTATACGAAGATTTATACGGCTCTTTACGAGAATCGAGGGAAAGGGAGGGCAAGGAAAGCGACGAGAAAAAAGGAACGGAAGGAACGAAAGGAAAACCGAAATAAAGTCTGAACTCGCCGAGCCGAAAGAGAGGGAAAATACGAAGGCGTTTAAAAAGGGAGAAGGATCGGCAGAAGGGGAGAGCCAAGGAATTATGCGTATTCTCGGAATGATTCATAAATAGTTTATTTTCGTAGCAGCCTACCAGAGAATCGTTAGTTACGAGGCGAGGTTACCGTTTCCATGTGGCGCCGCTCGTCTTCTCGTACATGTGCGCGTTACGCGACGGAGAGACGAAGACGAAAAGTAACCGCGGATCAATCCGATATCCGATATTATGCGTCGTACCTTTTACTTCTTTTTCGAAATACCCGCGCGTAAGTATAGATGCAAAATAAAAACGAAAAAGCGTTCCTTCGTCGCTCGTGTGTATACTCCGATCAAATTTTCAACGATAAAAACATGTATCGATAGAATCGAATTCGTTCGCAGATTCGTTGTTAACTTTTCACGCGACAAAGTTAAATCGATAGTTTCTTTGTTCATAGTAGGTAGGTAACGCGATACCGGTTGTTCGAAAATCCGTTTAATATGTTTTCGACTAAAGAAACGCTCCAACAATTACGTAATAATAGAATCGGTAATTACTACGCTATTTACGCGCGAACGACCAATATCGTAAGCGACTACATTCTACACACGCGATACCGTAGGTATACGCTTATTTCTAGACGCCCCGTATAGAAGTTACAACCTTATTTACCTCGTGAAAGTTCCTGTACAGGAAGGAACGTACGTTTACACGAAGATAAATTTAAGTAAGTCAGTTCCATGGTCACTATTAGCAACGTCAGAGAACTTGGAGCTTGAAAACGGCCAATATCGAGCGATCGAACAGCTAAAACAAGAATAGGACGAAAACGATGTCCGGACGATGAAAAGTTAATAACAGTGGACAACAGCGTTTCAAGCTTATGTTGGCAATCAACCGGTTGAATGTATAGTTAAATAAATTTTCCGACGATGATACTTGTACAACGAAGCATAAAGTGGGTGGAAAATGAAGCCGAAATCCAGATTAACGTTTCAAAACAGTGGCCACGTAATAAATTCTGTTCATCGGCTGCGAAACGAACGATACTCTATAATTCTGCGCGCATATTAAGCGACTGGTTACATATCGATAATAACGCCGGGAATGCTTTACGGACGCGTTAACGAACGTTTCATACGGGTAAAGCAAAACTATCCAACTCGTTGCTTTCTCTTCGATTTCTTTAATAACGCGAGAAAAAACTAAAAAGTCTGGCTAAAAACGTAGTAGGGTCATAGACGCGTCTAAAAGCCAAAGATTATAACAGCGAATAAAAGGCTATTAAAACGCGGAACGGTCAGGGGACATTGACAAACTAACGAAGGTGTTGAACTCTTAGGAACGAGTTGATTTATGATGGTGATCTAGGTCATGTTCGGAAAACCGACTTCCAGAAGTTGGTTTATCGGATCACAATTGCGTTTTACGGAAAAGGAACCACCGATAAAATAGAAGCGGTAGAAAAATGTTCCGACGTTTCGCCATGAAACTGTCAGTGGGTCCTGCCCGCGAATAACATAATCTAATATTTGGAATTTTATATTCTAAGCAACGAGGTAAGAACGAAAAAGCTTCTTCGTCATTTTAATGCGCTCTATCGACTGCTCTAACAATTAGCCTACTCCCACCGTTTCAGCCTACCAACCAAGCTACCGATCCAACCTACGCGTTAAGATTGAATCTGCAGCGTAATTGCTGACCACGGTAAAACAGCCGATTCACTCGGGGCGATTCTCCGAGTAGGTTTAGCCTATGCGTTTAGAACTTTTCAAGAAAGTTCTTATCAAGTAGGATCCCTCTAGTGCGAAATGCACAAAGTACAGACAGTTTTACCGTGATCGAACGAGCGACCCTTCATTTTTTCAGGAGCGAGAGAAGTTAGGACGGTGGAAGCTCGCGACCAAAGAAACTGGAACGAGTTTAATTTGCATATCTTCCGAATGCACAAACAACTCGGTCAGGCGACACGTAACGAAATTTTATATTTCAGCTGTAATAGAGAGAAAGAGAGAGAAAACTTTTTCTTTAGCGATGTTCTCGGCTTCGTCGAAATTCCACCGCGACAAAATATTCGCAGGGCCACGGTAAGTTTTCTAATTATACCCGAAGAAGGTTTGCTTTTCACCGTAACACTACCTGTGCGACGGATTTACCCTTCTTCCAACGGGAACTTTTCTCCCATTTCTTTCCTCGTTTTTCCGCCTGCCCGCTACTCTTAGTATTCTTTCCTTCGCAATTATGTAGAATTTATGACGGTCAACAACGAAATAATTTCGAAAAACGTTTCTCAAGGTCTTCACGCTTCGCGACTGCTTTACACTTTCAACCGAATGAAAGAAACAAGCGAGGAAGAATCGTGGGACGACCCGGGAGAGACCGGGGAAAGACGAAGAAAACGTGGTTACGAGGGTTGTTATTAGCGGTACGCAAAGGTTTCCATCGTTTTCAAGGCAATTTTCTTTATTAACATTCTCGTGATATCCAATTATTTATCAGAACGATGAAATAACTCGACTACTTTTTATAGCGATTTAAGCGCGCCTTCCATACCTCCTTTCGCTTGATGCATATTTCTCCGACGAAACGAACATTTTTTCCGGTACAGAGTAGTCTTTCCTTCGCGACAAATACACTGAACGCGCGATAAACAGCGAAGATGGTAATTGAAACGGTTGCGCCAGAAACTCCTGCTGTCCAATTATCTCTAAGAATTTTTTCTTCGCGAGAACAGATTTTTAATTCGTCGACGAAAGGGATCGTTTATTACACGACGCTTCGATTCAATATTTCCGATTATCGAATACTTTTTTGCCAACATTCTCCGCGCAAAATCTTGATATTATTTCGAACAGCGTCGAAGAGAAAACTTGGAAATATTAATAAACTGTTCGTTTCTTCTGGCGAAGAGGTCGACGGACAAACTGGCCGCAAGTGTTAACGATGTTACTTTGCGCGTATATTCCACGCAAGTATGTTTATGCCGGCATTAAAGTTGCCAAAAAGTCTCGTCCGACGAACGAGTCGCGTTAGCGTGTCTCGCGACCAAGTGTTTGCAGTTCGGGACGCTCGAAAAATAAAGGTAAAACGATGAAAGAAGACGGTGGAAAAAGTAGCTCGCGTGTCTCCGGTGAAAAGAAAAACAACGCTGAAGTATTTATCGGGTACGCTGGCACGGGTTTACGAAGTTGAAAGCTTCAAAAACGCGATAATTCTTTTTTCATATGGAACTTAACGCGTCCTCGTCGAAACGCGTACTACGAAATATTACTGTAATTATATCGAAAGAAGATCGGAATCGTTTGCGGCGTGCTCGCGAACAAAAATTATAATCGATTTTAGGCCACGTTTAGTTCCTTTCGAACATCCGATATTCCGAATACAACGTTTTAAATAAATCATTGAAATATTTCGATACGTGATAAATGTTTCGTATTTCGTTGTCAAATGTATGTACGTATACGAGTGACAACCACCGCATGCATAAAAAATACGAAGCGTTTCTTTCGAAAACTTGTTGATTTTCTTCGAAAGTAGGGATTCTAAATGACGAACTTCTAAAATCGTTCTAGGGAAAAGTATCTAGAGTCGAAACGTCGAATCGTTCTTTTCGAAATACCTTTTACTCGAGCGTAATTCGAGAGAGGCAAATACGGCGTTGCTCAAAAAACAAGTGGAAATCGTTGAAACGATTGAAAGTAACGCAAATAATCGTTTGAAACGACGAATAAAAACCGTTTCCGTTCGAGCAAAGTCGTATCCGTAGTGTTCCTTGCTCGTTGCATCGGTTTGCCTTACCTTGTACGCTTTTGCCCACGATGCATCCCCCGAGGCGAGTCAATTTCAGAACGAGAGAACGAAAATATCTGTTCATTCGAACGACAAGAAAACTACGCCAACCAGCCTGGTATATAAATCAACCCGTTATGTGTACCTGCTCGGTCGTCGACGATGTAAGGAGATCCGTTTGCGGGATGAAAGTTTCGCGAGACCAGTCGATACTATCGAAATCGGTACACAAAACCAACAGGGGAATCAATGTCGGGGTAAAGAAGACGAAACGGCACACGAATATCGATTCTTCGAGTCGCGAAATCCCATGATATTCCACCTAATAGGCTTCGAGTCCCCCTTAAAGAACATTGAAAAATACTCGTTCTACGATACTTATCGTAACACGTAAGTTAACAACATTTTACCGTTTCCCTTTCCACTAACTTTATTTCGTCGATATCGATATTCGGTAATATGCATACATATTACGGGACACACGATCAGTCGTCCGCTTGGAAATTATGAAATATATGGGAATCGCTTTGTTTCGAATGCAAGGTGTTAATAACGGGCCGCTGCGAATACCTCGAAACGCGTTAAACGGGCCTCGTTAATTCTCGGAAAAACATAGGTACTACGCGCGTACTTCGATTCTCGATAACTTACATAACGGTGGAACACTTGAAATCGTATGTCGGCTCGATAAAGGCCCGGATCTATCAGCCAATGGTTAACCCCTAACACGATATTAAGTTCATCGAATCCGATAATCGAACGAATATTCAGAATGTAAACGTTATAGGATCGACCGCGATAAAATTTTGAAATTTTTAACCAGCTGATTTTGACAAATTTCCGCGATAGGTAGACGAACAAACGCGCGAGCCAGCGAGGAAAACAAACGGTACAAGAATCTAGTTTTCCAACAGACACCGAAGCTTTTTGCATTAATAAAACGATTACGCGGCTCGAATTCGCTTTGATCTTGACGTAATATCGCGAATTCAAGCGGATAAGCCAGTTTCCCGCGCTAATAGGCTCGTTTGAATCCACAGATGGGGTTCGCTGCAAACAATTTGCTCGAAATTGCCGTACGTGCGCGATTCGTCGAGATAAGCACTCGAGAGGATGGAAACGGCTCTCTCGAGGACGCGACCGAGCGTCATCTCGTTGCTAACCTCGCTACCTCTTCTTCTTGTCTTACAAAAATCTCCCTTCGCGGTTACTTTCTACACTCGTAAACCTCTACGAAAGACCGACAAAGAGGAAAGAGGGAGAAAGAATCTACTTAACCCGCAAATCGTCGAATTATCGTTTCTCGACAATTAACCGCCTCGGTAGTAAGCGCTTTCCGAAAATACGCACGACGCGACGCAAAGCTTTATAAACGTCGAAGCTGTACTCTCGATAACGTCGAAAGCTTTTTTCCTCGGACATCGAACATAGGTGGAGCCTACGGATGCTGCATCGTCACGCGTTGTGTAATTTCAAAACAGAAGAAGAAGTTAAATGTCAGAAGTCGATGAAAGAAAAAAGTTCATCGAACAACTTTCGCCGAGACTCTGCCTTAGCCTTATCGGTTTGCCGGCTGCTTTTCGCTGTAATCGTCAAAGTCGTTTCTATTGCGACTATTACGATTAACCTTGGAAACGAGTATCAGCAACGGTGAAAGGAGCTTTCTTTCGTTTCAGAGAACAGAATAAACATGATCGAAAAGCCGCGCACGCACTCGGTGAACGAACGCGGTTTCCCGTTCCGTTTTTCCGTCTACGTGTGCGCGAATGCTCGCCGATTAATCTTCGAGATAAAGGGGGGAGTAAGGAGGGTCGAGGAAAGCGGCATAAATTTTGGAATAGTAGAAATTCATGGACGACTTTTTCATATATATATATATATTAAAAAAAAGCGGAGGAAAGTACCGTCGGTATTCGGTGTAACGCGGCTAAAAATTCCAGCTGCCTTTGAGCTCGAGATAAACGCGTCTTTCTACAAAGAGAAATCCTAAAAGTTAGCAGCATCCCTGTCTGCTCCGTACTTTGCTTCCACCACCAACGCCACCACCACTGCCATCACCGCCGCTGACGCCGCCGACGCCGCCAACGTTATTCGCCGGGAAAGCGGTAAAGAAAGATCGAGATACCGGAAAGTAACGAAGAAAACGGAACGTAGAAATCGAGAGAAAACCGGGAAACAAAAAAAAACTCCGAGAAAAAGCGAACGAAGGAAAGTAACGACGCCGAATCAACGATATAAGAAAAGAATGGAAAACAATAGGGGAGGATGAGGCACGTAGGGACAAGAGAACGAAAAGACAAGAGTAATGGGAGGAAAATGAGAGATGGGCCAACAACGAATCCGGTATTGCAGGCAGACTTGGAACGTACAACGAAGGTTTCCAGTTTCGAATATTAGAGAAAATGAAACGTTACGATCTTAAATTCCTGTATGTAGTAATAGTAATTACCGGTTGATTGTTCGTATTTGGTGGTCGATCATTGAAAACCGATAATTAGCAGTTAGTAGCCTTATGCTGAAAACCGAATGTTTATTATCTTTAAGAACGAGATCCCTAAGAAACAACATCTAACAAGCACCGTGAACATCGTCGGAATGTTGCTAACAATAGGAAATAACAAATCGAAGAATTTGTAAAAAAGTGGAGAAAGGCGAAAGGAGAGGATGGAGAGAGAGAAACGAGAGAAGAGAGTAGGAGAGGAGAGGAGTGAGCCGGGGTGCCGGAACGAGCGGGGTCGACCCTGCGCACAGCTTCCCTAGTCCACCCCGAAGATTCAGTCGTTGTGCGGCAGAGGAGGACCGAGGAACGCCCGGTCGAAGCACGCCGTTCCTCTTCTCGCCTCGTTTTCTCTCCTCTCTCTGTCTTTATCGTTTCCAGCCTCCCTCTGCGCGTCTCTTCGTTCGTCGGACGCACGCTCGTTGCCTCCCTTCGGGCCCGTGCGTGCCACGGTGACGAGTGAAAACGGGAGCTACGACGAGCACGGACGTTCGACGCGACTGCGGCGTCCCATTGCACCGTCCGTACTGCCGCGATAAACTCGTCGTTACGAATATTCGACGGACATAACGGATTTAAAAGAAAAAAGGTGAACAACCTTCTGAAAGGAGCACCGTGTGCGCGAATAAAAGGAGCCACGGCCATAGAAACGTCGACGCCGGTCTGGGCTCGCCACCGTCTCTCCCTCTGTCTCCGCTTCGACGCTTTTACGTATTTATACGCGTTCGGCTCGGCGAGGCCAAGGGTGGCCAGTGACAGTGTCCGGTGTGCGGTGACAGTGCAGGGTGTTGGTGGTAGCGGTGACAGCGAGGGTTTCAATTTCTAGCCGCGTGCACGTACGCGAGCCATTACGCGAGGCATTACGCGAGGCTGCGGGTATTCTCGTTCAACGACAGGGTACGCGGTCGGACTCGCTCTACGCATCGTTGCGAATTTTTCATCCCCCGTCGACGAAAGGATTACGTATTCCTTCGCCGACGTTACGCATATACATATATATATATATGTATATTCGCCGAGAATCACTGCCGCGTGCGTGAACGCGCCAGACACCCTATGGATTTTGCGCGTGCGTGTGCGTGCGTGCGTGCATACGTCCGTGTGTGCCGGGCGTGTGTGCGAACGTGTTCCTTCGTGTGCATGTGTGGTACGAGGAGGCCACGAGAGCATTCTCGAACGTGCGACACACCAAGAAACGATAGTGAACGAAGCTTCGATCGAACCGGCACAAAAACACCAGATATATGTATGTAGTTGTCTGGAGTTCGCGTCTAGGCGGTTTCGATGCGACGCTCGAATGAATGGATCAAAAGAATCGTCGCGATTCACGGCACAGAGAAACGGTAAAGTTCCAATGTTTTCTCCAGACGCTGGAAGAAAGTTTGAACACGGTTCCGGCGATAAAAAGGCCGGTTTGAAGGATGCTTGTACGTGACGGTGAAACGAAAGCAATATTTACGTCGTTCCACGATTTATGCTTTCAACGATTTCTCTCTCTCTCTCTCTCTCTCTCTCTCTCTCTCTCTCTCTCTCTCTCTGTTTCTCTCCTTTTTTGTCTCTCGAGTGTTACAGGAGCTGCTCAGTCGGATAGATGAGAATCGTAGCTCGTGGGCATTTCGTTGAACAAAGCTTGGACGTTGATCTTCTCCGAAAATCGGTCTTCCCTCTCATAGAATACGCTGAGAACGATTCAGAGTTCGCCTACGAGAATCGTTTTTTATAATGGAACGGCCACGGGCGACAATCGCTTCGGAACAGAGTACTTTAAATCGTTCTCGAACTACCGTGTCTTTAGGTATTCAGCGCTGATCCTCCGTGACAGTTCGATCGGACAAAACAACGCGATTCATTACACCTGGCAACAGATGCTTTCATCGATTCGACTCGATACTGACCTTTCTTTCGATGTCGACTGACGAAAGACAACGCGGGATCTTCCCTTCTCTTATCTTTACGTTTATCTTGATCGTTTAAAAGCTCGTTACATCTCGTCGCGACGTATATGTAGAGATCTCGACTCCATCTTCTTGACGGTGCAACGGAAAGACGTAAATCGCTACCAAAACATTACCGATTCTTCGATACCCGAATTCGGAGTCAGAATGCACAGGCTGTTTCCGAAATAGAAAACCAAATTAAAACATTTTCTTAACGAGTTCTATACCTCGGTGGAAGCAGACGTGCGTGACAAGACACGCAGTAGTAAAAGTCATCCAGGATACCTGCAAACTACATAGGACATTATGTAGTTTCCTACTGCATAATACAATAATACGGAGTAACTTCTAATAATGTTTAATCGAAAGGTCCAAGTAACAACTTTAAATTGTCAATATTATCTTAACGATATGTTCATACTTTCCAAACTTCGTTCCTCTTTCTTTCGTGTTCGTTGTTTCATTTATTATGTTAAATGATCGGCGCAATTTTCCTTCCATTTTCATCTATTAATTATTCTATCACATTAAATTGGTGGCGGCGGTCATCGGTGACCCTCCCATCAATATGGTAACGAGTTACAAATCTATACTATCGTGTTACAATCCACAGCGTGTTAACGCGAACGTGAAAATGGGTACATATACTAGAACGCGTTATAACAATTATTAATGACGTAATCATTTAACTTTCCAATTTATGCTTTCAATCTATTACCTTACATTATTATTGCCCTAATAACAATGTTGTATTATTGTAAACCATATATTCTAATTTTCCAACGCCGATCATAAGCGAACATGATACATTAGCCATGATCCTATCATTTGTTTTTCAACGTTAACACTAGAATATTACCTAATGTACTCTAATGTACTCTAAGCTGCCTGTAATATATTAATCATTTATCGATCGAAAAATGTAAATAATTCCGAAATAATTTCCGAAGCGCTCAGTATACACGGACGAGTTTTTGCATTATGGAAATCCACGAGACTTTACGACTTTTCAAAGATATCGCGTACATTTTCTTATCTCGGTTTAAGGCTCTCCGAGAAAACGTTTATCTCCGTGGCGTGTAAAGAGGATGGATAGACTCCGCGAAATCAGCAATGATCTCGCTCCATACCGAGATACGTCCGTTGCCAACCTTTCCATCCACCCTTACGCTCGCGTGAAATATTTATACGAGCATGTAGATAGATCCAAAGGAAAGGGTATTTTCGGTGAAATCACGGAACGCGATGATCAATACCGATTTCAGCTTACCTGCTAAATAAATCGAGCCGCGAAATTTCGTTCGATTCGTGTTCGCGTTCGATCGCATCGGGACGAATATCGGTAACGAAAGAGTAGGCAGCAACCATGAAATCATGGTTTGCGCCGTATCGGACTGTTTCACCCGATGGGAACGCGAAATCGGACACAAGTTTTTCTTATTCTTCGCGAGCGTTCTGCATTTTCAAAACGTTCTGGGGAAACAAGACGAAGGATCGGACGAAAAATATGACTCGGTTATGCCGAGTATAGAGTCGACCCAATTTTTCTCTGTATTTCTTTTTTCACTTACTCGATGCTCGAGAATTACCGACGTACGCGTCGAATGTCGGTCGCTTCAAACGAGATTCGCAAAAACTAGAAGGTAGTCGCGCGGGGATCGGTCCGACCAATCGTTTCTTTTTCTACTGCGAGAAACTCTCTTCTGGTTCGAAGATAAACGAACGAAAATAGAAGGGAAAAAATAGGGATGGCAGGCTACGAGTTTAAGGGGTTGTTTAAACGTTTATATGTTATTGGCTCGAGAAAGCCCCTTTCCCCATCTGTTCGAATTCCAGCAGATCGACTAGCATCCTTCGAATTTCGTATTTAGCTTTCAGATTCTTTTCCCACGGATATCAACCGTGCTCTTTATCCTCGATTTAACGTCCAACTACTAATAATATACGTCTTAACGATAACGTTCGTTCGGTAAGCAACTATCAAAGAATCTTGAAACACTCGACGCGTTCGATCGCCGGACATTAAAAGGTTAGGTTTCCGCTTCTACAGTTTGTCTCTGCAATTATTTTCAAGCTATTTCGATAGCGTTTACATTTTCACCGGACCTGTTAACGATTAACGCGCGTGAATTATTAGTGTAGGAAATTGCATTATAGAAGGTTAAGCTTCGTTCATGATCGTGTCATTATTCTCCTATGAAGTGTGCACGAATTTGTATGTTGAAAATGAGTCTTCAAGTACCTGCGTACACATAAAAGGAACCTGGAACAGGTTTTTTATCGCTTGTTTCGGTAAAACAGTATTTCTGAAGCCTTTCCGAGTAGCGAAATAATAGCCTTTTATTACCTACAACCATCACTTCTTATTAACGTCTCGATTTCTTTTCCGAGAGAATGCTTCGATTTTCAGTGCGAATATTTACGGTGTAGTTCTCGGATAACTAAAATGCATTTTCGAGTATCACTCTTTCGAAGAATAATAACCGAACAAATAATGTCAAGATTCGATTCGTTAATTTTTCAGAAACATTGATAAGCGATTCGAAAGAAAAAGAATTATTCGTTCTTCGAAAATGAATGTAGTTCTCTGTATGGTAGAAACGGCAATCTCGAACGTCTGCGTTTCCGAGAAAAGAGCAAGAAAAATTCGCTACTCGACGATGTCTGCTGACGAGCAACAAAAAACATCTTCGTTCTCGAGCGCCTTCTAAACAGCCAAAGCTAACGATACAGGTCAACTCGTGCAGACCCAAAAGCTGTTTCTGCGCTGATTAACTCCTTGCCTTACGATATCGAATCGCGTCAACAAGCACTTTGCTATTATTTATTTATAATCGAATTTTCGAAAGCGTTAGCTCGATTTTACCGTCGAATCGTATCGAACCCGGAACGCTTCGAAGCAAATAGTATTTTCCTTAAACAACAATCAGCCGTGTTCTCCCGTGTTGCTGTATTTTTTGATCACGCGATCGAACGACGCTCGGGTTCGTTACGATATGCAACAACCTAATACTTTGGCAAAAGAAATTGTAAGGCAAAAAAGTAAACGAGATGACACGGCAAATCCGTGCAGCCGTGTAGGTGTCGTTTTACGGTGTTGGGTCCGTACGTTCTTTCAGAAACGAGCGAGTTCACCGAAGCAGGAAACGAGAAGCGTACGTGCACGATGCCAGATAGCGTCTCGTCAAAGGATAAAGCCGGACCAGCAGCTAGCGGTTCGTCGCCGTCGTCGTCGTCGTCGTGGTCGTCGGGCCAAAACTCACGGGAACCTCGCTCGATTTTACACTTTTATACGAGACCGGTCGCAGTCACGATTTCCGCGTTGTTCCGGTGGCCGATCGCGCGCGTCCTCTGATTCCTGCTCGAAAATAGAAGCAACGGAGAGTGCGGTGAACGCGTAGTTTCTTTGCGAACGAAATCGTTCGTTCCGCAGCGGTACACGCGGAGAACGCAACGCGGTCAAATGGATGGGAACATTATCAAATGGATGCAAATATATTAACAGGCGATATTCGAGGACGTTTAGCCGTTTCTTAACTTACCTAGCTGACTCGACACCTTAATCTCGCGGTCGGTGGTCGAACCGAACTGGAACGAGCGGAACGGAAGAGGACAGGCAAAGCCAGAAGGCAGAAAAAACAGCCGAAATCCAGCCGGGAGACTCCTAATGTTTCTCAACGACATGAAGCTGCTAATGTTCTTAGCGGTAACGGGCTGCCTGTTGGGTTACTGCCAAACGGATGAAAAAGGTAACGTATAGGACGACCTCTTTTGGACGAGACACTTTGGTCTCGTCTCGACTAACGTCGCGTAAATCCGAGGCCCCGCGATGGAAAAAGATTAACTTTTATGGTCAAGCTGAAACGTCATGCCGTCGCTTCTCGCGACAGATATGCCAACTACTTTCGACGACACCTTTTCATCGTTCCCGATGGGATACACGAGCTTCGCAAATTTTTCCGATTCTTTTCCAAAATGTTGACGGGTTAAGAATTCGTTCGTTCTCGCCGTACGATCGTTACGAATACTTTTCGACGCGAAAATGCGAGGTACGAACCGTCGCGACGGTGTAGTCCGAGGAATTTCTGTTGCCGGTTAAAAAAGTAGGAAGAAAATGGAAACAGGCCGAGACGTCGACGCGTGCTCGCACGGGAACGTAATAACGAATTTCCACGGAAGTAAATTAGTTTCTCGCGGCGTTGCCCTCGGGAAAATGTTCATTTTGCCGGTAATTTGGTAACTGTTGACTCAACGTATCAGGAGAGAGACGAACGAACGAACGACCGACCGAATAAAGGGAAGCATTCTCCTCGTTTTTAATTAGACTCGTCAATCGACGAGACCGAAAGCATCGCCACGATCGATTCGATGGTAAAACAAACGGAACGACGAATATGGGGAAAGGTTAATTAAAAAATTAACTTGGATCGAATCGATGGAGAGAATGGAACGGAACAGAACGGAACGGAACGGAACGGAACGAAACAGAACGGAAATATATCGAAACCGAGAGAGGATTAGCGCGGTACAATACGATACTCTCGATTCTGTTCCAGAACGTCGATTCGATACGAAAACATGACAGACAGAGATACGCTTTCGATCACCTATAATTGCAACGATACGCTTCGCGATCCGCCATAGCCATTTATTCTTCGCGATATCGTCTTTCCGTTTTATCCATTATTCGATCGATTTCGATTTAATAACCGGTTACGTAAGAACACCGAACATGTGCCAATCCATCGAATCTGTTGAGCACTTTAAAAATCACCCGCAGAATGGAGATTCTGAATCCTCCATGACCGAACAAATCGACGAATCGCTTATTATTTCGGAATCTGCTATTTTAACGACCTGTTATTGTATCGATCAACCGACACGGATATCTCAAAATTTTAAATATATCGATCCTGCGATCATTCGGAACGAGCCACGCCAAATTGCGTCGATTCGATTTTCGGCGAAGCGCGACCGATTAAATCGAGTTGCGTTTAAATCGCGTCGAATTCAATCGATTCGAATTGAATAATACCGAATCGAATCGCGTTCCGTCGCGAACCCGGTCGTCGAATCGACTCGAGCCGAATCGAAACGAGTCGAATATCGACGGAATATCTTTTCCTCGACTTTAATCGGATTTATATCCCGTAAATTCGCGCCACGTAAATAACGCGCTAAATCGAGTAACTAATACTCTTGTACGCGTATTTGTTGCTTTCTTTTACGATGAAATTTCTACGATGTATAGTCCATGTAAAATCTATAACTCACGCTCAGGTGTTGACGGTTATAAGTAAAGTCGATATTCATTGTTCCCCCGGGACGATATTTTACATCGGTAGGTTTTCAGCTTCGGCATTATGTTCCGTTTGTTCGATAACCAACGTATCCGATGCAGTTTAATTGCTCCTTTATCGACCAACTAAATGGAAATCAACCCTTTTTTTAAAGAGATTTCAAAAAATTTACATTTTTCTTAGTTTCTTTTTAATATTTGAACATCGATCTTGAACGAATTATCGCGAAGAAAAATCTTTCGTATTAAAAGCATGATATTAAAAACGAAATATTCGAACGTCTCCTTCGTACTTTGATCGCGAAGCTTCGTCGTGTTCAGCTTCGAAGTTTTATCAGAGTTATCACCGATTCGAAGCACGGAACGAAATCTAATAAAAATTTAAACTTTTTCTTGCCGCCGTTTAATCGAAAAATACTTGGACTACTTTAAAGCTTTAATTTTTCAACCATAATTGATTTCGGTAGCAGATTTATCGAAAAGATTTTAATTATCCGTAAATATTTTTCAATAGCTAGTTTTCACGCTAGAATTCACGCTGCTTCGTACATAGAGCGCTCTCGTACATAAGTCCGCGATACTTAATTGTTCGTAGTAGGGAAATTAAAAGGGAGCAAAGCTGCAAGAATTCCTAGAAACGTTTGACGTCAAACCGTTAAGAACGACGTTCATTATCGGTCGCGGTTGGTTTAAGAAACGCTATCCGAAAGCTGCCGATTTGCTCGTTTCCGAGCTCTATTATATCGGTAATTAGCGACCGATGAACATTTCCGATAGCAGAAAATCTACCTGTAATTGGATAAGTACCTCGACCCGGTTATTTCTGGGCCACGCCTTGTATAGTTTAAAGGCGAAAATAATGAACGGCAAACGATAATGCGGAATACATATACGCGATAGAATGTTAGCCGCCTAACCAAAATACGTGTATACGGTGTTTTAATAATCTAAAAGTTTACTAAAAGTCTAGCCGAATGTCTCGTATTCCACGATGTTAATTTCGTTGGACGAAAGAACGGGAGACCGTAGAGAAGAGATACTCTGTAGTTAATAACCCGTGCGGTTATTCTGCGTGCTCGAACGTTTTCTTAGACCATTTACACGCCGCTGGGAACTAAACCCTCGATAAGTCGCTACGTTCCACTGTTCGTCAGATTTCTCGGTACACGGCTAGATTCGAGATCTCTGCTTGAACGGTCGTTTCAAGGAGTTGAAGTCTCTCATTCATCGGTCTTGCCAAGCTTTTCAATCGCCTTCTCTCATTTCTTCTCTCTTTTTTCTCCTACTTTTTTCCTATTCCATTCTCCGTGCCTCGATTTTGCCTTTCCGTTACACTCGTCTCGTTCCTCCGTGTTCGATCGAACCGGATTCCGCTAATGGGAAATATTTCATCGTACTTTCAATAAAGATCGACGAAACATCAATTAAATTCTACCTAGTCGCTCGATGCTTGTTTGTTTATCTGTGCCGCGTATGCTTTTCCCTCGTTGTATTTATCGTTTTGTTTCGTTGCCTTTCATCGAATCCCTGGATATTTCGCGCGCGGTAACGACGCAGCCGATTTAAAAGGCAAAAGTTCATTTACGCTAACTAAGTGGAAACAAACATATTTAATACCGATCAAAATTACGCCGGATCTTTTCAATCCGTCAACCGTTCCTTCACGCGACAGCGACGAATCGTCAAAAAATTACGTACAACCTCGACGTAAACGTTCGCGTTCTCTGCTCCCCCACTTTTTTCCGCGTCAAAACTTAAACAAACAAAATAAATTTCCAATGACAATGGCGCGCAAAATGTCGAGGATTTCGAAGGAAAAATTAAGTAGAACGTTCTTCTTCGGATGAAAACAAATTAGCGGACAATTGTAATTTATTCGATCGTTGAAAAAGGTCGTAAAGGAAAGGATTAACCCTCGGCCACCGCATCATTTGTTATTCCAAGTTAACGCTCCGAGGGTAAGCGTAAAATGGTTAATTAGTTCGATGAACTGTATAAAATACGAGTTAACGGCTCTAGCGATCGATATAAAATCGACGAAAAGAGAAGTTTCGAACGATCGAGGAGTCGGTGATCTCGATACCCGGTATCAAGATCTAAAGTTACTTTCGATAACGTTAGTTAGCGATCGGTGTTTAGGTATTAACCGCGTCGATGACGGGAAATGCGGTTAAATTGTTGAAATTTATTGCAGTGTCGTTTTACGGAGCCAGCTACATTCATCTTCCGGTTCAAGAGGCCAAGGGTGCGACCGACATCAGCTTCCGGTTCCGAACTCGTCTCGCGGACGCGATGCTGCTATTGGCCGCTGGCAAGACGGATTACTGCCTGATCAAACTCGAAGCCGGCAGATTGAAGGTTCGTTTTGCCCTCGATGCTTACGTTCTATTAATACGCTTTCGGCTTAGCCCGTAACTAACTGCTCGTGCTCTTCTGCTTCTCCTCCGCTTCCAGTACTTGCTAACGAATTAGACTCGCTTCGATACGTCGAAGAGAAGAAGCCAACGATGCCGTTTCGAGGACGCGACCATTCGTCGCCTGCCCGTAAAAAGGGATAAACAAAATAAAAATAAAAGAGAGAGAGAGAGAGAGAGAATTTCACGCGCGCGGGTCCAACGACAACGCTGCACCCTAAGTTTTATAACTTCGATAAAAACCGTGTCTTGATTTTAACAACGTCATGTCGCTACACCGTTTTATTCGACCCATTAAAACTTCACGGGTAAAAGCATTTTATTTATGTACGTCGGTGAAACAGGCGAGGGGAACGAAGAGGAAAGGGCGATGCATTTTATTTTACAAGGAAAATAAAGCTTATCGAGGAGTAGAAGGAACACGATGAGTTTCTATTTGCGTTAACACCGGTAGCTGGCATAACGAAAATGGACTTTGACAAGTTTTGACAATTGACGGTCAGAAACGATGGTTCTAGTAAAGTTTGCTACTATCCTAGCTCTAGCTCTTGTACTTGCGCGTCTAATTAATTCGTTATCTCGCGTTGATTATATACACGTATCGTATCGACAACGAGGAACTTTCTAACGGATGACCAGTTACAACGATCAAAGCATCGAAACAAAAATGATCGCGTAATCCCTTGGATTTCGTTTAAACCAATTTCACGGCATTAAGTTCCCTCGTAAATCAACGAGTCGACCGACAAAGCTTCGAGCCAATACATAATGAGTTTCATCGTGAACGTTGTCGCGTAATAAACTGTCGCGATATTTATTGTCGAAGCTTTTTCCTGCCGGAACACCTTTCTATCTTAGTCGATTTAATCAGTCTGTCATGCAAGTACCGCGCTGGGACAGAATCGTTTTATGACATTTCAAACAAACGAACGACATTACGACCTTTGTCGATCGATATTTCGCTACGAGCCAATTTTCCTCGCGGATCTAAAAAAAAAATATGATATGTATGCACGAATGGCCCGGATCAGCAGCGGACGCATTTTATTCAATTACACGCGACCCGTTCGAATTTAAATTTCATACGGGTTCGCGTAAAATATCGTAATCGTTTTTTACTCTCTCAAACATTTGCATATTAATCGCGAAAAGTGCTGATTTTTTATGTTTAAATGCTAGATGGGAAAAGTGTAAGTCGGTTTTAAAAATGATTAAACTACGTTTAGTAAATTGTTCGCGTCGAACGTGCGCCGAGCCGAATCGTCTAAAAATTCAGCAAGAAGAATGTTACATATTCGTGATATTATTCTAATCTGTTTCCCAAACAAATCTCGATTAAACACGGACGAGCAAGTTTCAGTCGCGAGGTTTACGCGCTCGTATTAAACGAGAACGCGTTATTAACGATCGTCGTGACACGATATTCGTTGCTCCGGAATGGAACGGCTACACGGAGAGCGCAGCAGGTTGATATCGCGAAGAACAACGATGCTCCGGGGACGTCGAAGCCCGGAAGGGCCACTTTACCTTTCCCTAATAATCGTCCTCGAGCTTCGGTTACAAATTACGATTTCGTGAAAAGAATCGCGATGGGACGCGACAAGATCCACGGTATATAGTGTACGCGAGTTTGCAGCTTGTCGTATCGAACGAATTTTACGTTTATTTTTTCTGAACGCGGTAGTTCGCGTTCAATCAGGGGATAATCGCTTTTCTTTTCTTTCCTTTTTATCGTAATCCGGTATCGCGACGTTACGCTAACGTTAAAATATCGACCGAAAGGGTATTAGAGGTGGCGGTGAAATATCGTTTCTCGGTCGAGCGAGGGGATCGAGCGTGAAAACCGCGAGAATCTAATTTCTGGAAGGGCTACGCCGCGTCGTGAGAAGACTGGTAGCTGGTGTCTGAGCTTAATTAAATTTGTTAAGAAGATCGTTAAGGAGGATGAGAAGGAGATAAACGGCCGAGCAAAAAGTGCAACGGAATCGTTTCGTTCCAACGTACGCGTTCGCGCTGTAGCTTCGAACGAGTAAAACCTTCCTTCGCCTTCGCGAACCTGCGAAACGCATAAAACGTTATCTCGAGAAAAATTACCCTTTCATCCTGTATACGTTGAACAATTATATCCGGCATCCGGAAATTGATACGTTCGCTAGATCGCGGTTAGAAATTTCGTTCGTGGACAATTCCGAATAGTGCATAAATTGAAAGGTAAATTTTAACGAGTACGTAATTAGGAAGCAGAAGAGGTAGAGAATGTATTCGCGATTGTTCACTTTTCAATCAGCCGTGAATCGATAATGTTCCGGTGCGGTCTTCTCTTCGACCTTCGAAACGTATAAATTCGCGTTTACATTCGACCAAGTATCGTGTCTATCGCGCTTATACATATTAATGAGGTTCTGCATAGTCATCGGACATTGCGCTGCTACCGGCTGAACTTGCAGCTCGCAAAAACTCGCGCCTTTATTACAGAATCGATCGCGGAGCGTAATTTCGAGCCGTCTCGAATAACGCGCCACGAAATAAGCATCGGCAATGCGTTGTCCGCTTACAACAAGCGATCCGCGTAAGAAACATTTTTAAAACCGAACTAATCCGATCGGAATCGTAGCGTTTTTCCTGTTGCAGATTTTCAACTTATTTATACGGGTCCGTAGTTGCAAGAAAATATGCCTAGGATCGTGAAAGGTAGACAAAGACGGTCTGCTCGAACGTAGTCACGAGTTACTAGCTGGTCGATTTAAGTCACGATTAAACACTCTATCAGATGCTGCCGCTTCGTCTCTTCCTAAAGCGCATCCTCTAACTCGATAATACATTACTCGGGAACTTATAATGGCCTCCAGATACGCTACCGAACAAACGGAAAAAGATACAAGTAATTTCCCGTAATTTACGACGGAAGCTTCGAATTAATGAAATCCACTAGCGTCTTTTACCACCGGCTAGACATTTCTTCCTAGACGCTTGAAATCAGCTGGCCAAGTGTTCATATCGAACAGTCGTTAATGTCGACAAAACTTTCGTAAATAAAGTAAGGACGATACGGTTTTTCCTAAGCTATTCCACGGAAACGATTCTTTTGGAAACGGTAGTTTTATAAAAACAAAATCGAAAGGTATTAAAAGTATTCGATTACCACCGATACGGTGGAAAAAGAAGCGTGATAAACGAGCAACCGATGTCAATCCGAGAGAAATCAATATTCAGAGCATTACAGAGGCGACGTTTTACAGACCGCATATATAAACCGGAAGAGGTACGGTAGCTGAAAGAAAGGTATGAAAAATGAAACGCCGCGGACGAGCAGGTTTTCGTTAAACCGAGTTGCCGAAAAATTGTTGAATATATTGCCAGGACGCAAAGTTACGTGACGTTTGTATTCGTCGACAGAATACAGAACAAGTTTTCGACAAGATATCTTATAAGTAATAGAATGATTTCGAAGGAGAATACTCGAGAAAATTTGATAGTACGTTTAATTACAGGTACATATTAATCTCGGTGCCGGCGAAAGCGAGATGGCCAGTGCGCGTGGACTAACGTTGAACGACCTGAATTGGCACGAGGTGAATCTGACCAGAAGAGAAGCCAACATAACTTTACAAATCGACGTGATACACACGACCAGATCACTTCTACCAGGGCGTTTCTTCGAGTTGAACATACACTATGGTGTCTTCATCGGGGGACAGGGTGATTTCAACGAGCTATTTCTAGGTAAGACGCCAACGGCGAGCTTCGCTGACTGACTCATCCGAATAAATCGTGCTTGGTCCTCGCTATTCGTTACAAAGCCCCTAACAAAAACCACGTGTACGTATGTTGCCGTTTCGACATTTTATCGCGGTTCGAGCTCATTTTTCCGTGACTCGTGCCTTCGATGAAAATGCACGCTACGAACAAACGTAACAAGGGTAACGAAGTTTCGTTTCGCGTTCGACGATCGAATTCTCGATTGCAATTTTGCTCGCGGAAACGATCGATCGATAAATCAATTACCAAATTAATACCGTTTCCACGCGACGATACACCGGTTCTCGATAACTAACGGTATCGATTAAGAAAACGATCAAATTATTCACCGTACGAAAATCCTGTTAATTTAACAATTCTTCAATGAATGATTATTAATTACTTGATAACTTGGAAATTAGCGGTAGGAATAAGCTTTTTCTTTCGAATAAAACTGCTAGGTACTTGAGCGCATCAAATATTCATCGTCCATCCGATTGTTTTTTTCCGGATGATCTCGATTCGAGTATCCTCGAACGATCTTCAACGATTTCGATCTTGTTAAATTCGTCCGAGTGGTTATCGCGAGCATAGACGGAAAGATAAAGCATCTCGTTTAAGCATACAAATAGGTTCTTTGATCGTTCGAATCGAATTGACCATTCGATGATCGAACAACATAATTTCGATCGAAACACACTTTCGTAATTTTACGTCGACGAAAATATTTCGATAAATATTTAGCGAAATGCAAAAATTCATCTGTAGGCGAGGGAGGTGACGCGTAGCAAATTGAATACGATCGGTAGAAACAGAGCGCACCCTTCCCCCTCCGTTCTCGTCGACGTTATCATCCGAAGCATCTCGCGCAACGTTGGACGACCAGCTCAAAATTCAATTTACATATTCATGACAATTCATTTGTACCCCATGGTACGACATAGCCAACCCCCACTAAACCAACCCCTTCGTAACCTCTTATTAATTTCCGTTGCCTGCTCGAATCTTCCTCGATTCTCGCGCCAAAGAAATAACGACCGAGAGGAGAAGAGAGAAATTCGTTTCTCGTTACAGAGTGTCGTCACCTTTCAAAATGCTAACGACGAAGGGAAAACTGCATTTCATTCTGACTATATCGCAAAATTTCTTTTGGCTTTCTTTTGGAGTAGAAGCCAGAAAAAAAGGAATTCGCTAATATGAAAATGTATCGATAAAAATACGTTGAAAACATTGAGTAGCAGTTGGAACGAGAAAAGGTATCGTTGCAAGCGACTGTACAGGAAATATTGTCTAACAGATATACATTCGTTGCTAAGAAATCGATACAAAGGTATACGTATAGCGAAGTAAGATGCCTTCTGTCGCGAAACGTTCCGTCCCAGTTACCACTGGCGAGTTTAACGATAAGCAGCCTATGGACCCCGAGATACTGTGTACAAGGCCCCAAATTTTCTGGCTCTTCGTCGTTGTTTTCCTCGAACGTTCCGACTGCGTGCAATCGACTATTTTTCCACGTTCCGGCTACGAATAGATAAATAAGGTCGTTTAATTCGAATACGTAATTTCCACGCGATTCTGGAAATCCTTCCGAGAACTCGGCAACAGAGTTCCGTAGCGAAACTTCTTCGATTAATATGATCGCGAACCGTATCAGAAGGACAGCATCACGCGAAATGGTAGGTACGGTGATGGTATGGTTGCAGTCTGATTCATCGCACCGTGAACAGCCTCGGTTTATTGCGATATATTATATTCAACGCCGTACCGGAAAATATCGTCGCGATCCTGAACATCCCCCTCGTTTCTCCCTTCTACGTTCGGTGGTTACCTAGCCACAGGTGCATCCAATGGTCCCAGCTTGAAATTTCAATTTTCCTTTGGTCCTATCAATCGTGAACGATCTACCGGAGGTCAAGAGTGGAATTTTAGAACGCGAGGACCAGTTACGACCTCGAGGTGCTACTTGTATCGGCTTTAGACAAGCCGAAACTCCAACGAGAACTTATGAAATTCCGCTTTTGACCTCTAGCTCTGATATCTACCGAGAGGGAATATTTTCACGTATCGTCACGAATCGTCACGAATCGTCACGAATCGTCACGAATCGTCACGAGGAAAATGCAACATTTTAAAACTCGAGCTACGAATTACGTTCGATAATAAAATTGCGAACGTAACGCGTATCATTTTATTTTATTATGCTTTGTTTTATTATCGTATAACGTTAAATATTTGCCGGATTCCGCGCATTTCCGAAAATTTTTGTATTTTCAGTGATCGATAGGCGATACAGGCAACATTCGTAACTACCCTGTTTTCGTTTCTTTCTTATTCGATAAATCAACGATAAGTCGATAAGAAAAATAATGAAACGATGATTAATTAATTTATTTTTTGTTTGTTAGGACACACAGATTACTTGAGAGGCTGCATGGCCGACATCGTGTATAACGGAGCTAGAGTAATAGAATTCGCGAAGTCAAGAAAGGGTCAGTCCGAGGCTACCGCCGTAACGTGGAGTTGCTCGCCGGAATTCGACGCTACGAGGAACGCGGAAGTCAGTTTCGTCGAGGATGGCGCGTTCACGGCGATTCCAAGACTCATTCCACGCTCCGGTTCAAAGTACGTAACTAAACTTCCTTTTCGTCCTGTAAATTAGATCCGAGCGCGTACGTCCTGCGAGACCCGAATGCTTCGAACTCTCCTTACGCTGTCTTAATTAACATTCAACCTACTCCACCCGCGATAAAAACGTTGTCGCTTTCGTCTTTATTCTCGTCGCAAACATCTTATCACTTCGATAGAGATCATTTAATACGTATAATCGTAAAGCAGAGAATAAACGATGTATTATTATAACGATAACGCTATATTATAAATTGAAACGCCAAGATGCCGATTAAAAAGTCAAGTATTCCATGAAACTAACATTATGTTCCGCACACGTTTACTCGGTAGTAAAGTATTCGATAAGTATTCGATTTAACGATACACTGGATAAGCAAATATATCCACAACTAAATTAGATCTTCTGTTTAGGAAGATTTGAAATTGACCAGCCCTCGTGTTTGACGGTTTACCGGTTAAATAGTTGTTATCGGCGGTTTCAGAAACTGTCGATAGACGCGAAACTAACGACAATATTTGATACGAATCCGGTTAAAGCCCTCGGTGAACGCGAAACTCGGTTCCCGAGTCAATTTTAACACGTTGCTCGCAGCATTTCATGCGTTCATCAAAACTGTCCAACGTGCTCGAGTTACCGTACGTCACGCCGCACCACGTCGATCGCTAAAGCGTTAAATAATCGAATGGACGATACGCAAAACTCACAAAAATCGGGTCATTCTATTTTTCTTTCGATCGAATTCGTTTCGAGTGTTTCGCAGAGAAAAGTTCCTCCGCCGCTTCGCGAACGAACGCTTTGTTTTCGAATAACGAACGAAAAGTGCGACTACTACTCGATATGATTTTTTGAAATTTTCTTGCATTCCCTGAAACGTTACGTTTCCTCTGTATCTTCTATTTGGTTTAAAAGAAACGTAACAATCTCGTTGCATCCTTGTACTTTGCTTCGACGTTTCAGGACAACAAAGACATTCGAGAGCGAATCGCTTGATCGACTAAGCGAATCGGAAAGATACACTCTTTCCACTGGTCGATGAAAAACGTCGTTCGCGAAAAACAACCGTATTCCGTAACGTTTTGTCGTAGTCGTAAATCGTTATCGCCGTGTTTATCAGTAGAAAACGTAGTCGATGAAAGAAGAATCTAAATCGGTACTACATACCATATACAGAGCATGCCATATACAGAGTGTCCCGTTTTTATCCGTCCATTCGATTATCTTCTCAACTATTCGTCGTAGAAAGGAAAGAAACGTATTTCAAACGGAGTAACTATGAAGGATAATTTATAGGAATGTTGGTGTTCGTTATTCGGAAACAACCTTTCTATTATATATCGTTGAATACGATAGTAACCGCGTTTTATTCAGAAGCTACATTTATTTTATTGTTCGAACGACAACCGGTAAACAATCGAAGGACCTTAATTCGATTGAAAGCTATAGCCGTAAAGTGTCGTCTGACCCGAGTATCGAATAAATATTGAAAGACGTTCGAGGGTATTCAGCTATCGATCCAACGTGCTTGATAATAAATTTATCTGTGTACGCGAGTCATAAGACGTTTAACCCCCCGATCGACTTCGACCAAGTTTCCGATCAAATCTTTAGAGATCTTTCTGGACGTAATTGAAATACGCTTGTTCATCCTCGATACCTAGTACATTCTTTCACCCGTTTCTGCGTACCGTAACGATTAATTCCAATTTTAAAATTACTTTCATCGCTTTACGACGTATATTATCGGTTCGAAAATACTCGCACGCGTCGAAATTCAACGCGAAGCAATCTATACAACGAGTGACGATATAACGCGCAACGATGCGACCCAGCTTTTGCTCTCGGTTGTCGCCGCCTCCGACGAAATCGAGATGAGCGGTTACGCGTCTCGAGTGTCGAGAAGTCTCCGATTCAGGAACTCTGAATTTCGTTGATTGAAACGCAAAAGTACGCTCCACACACGATTCGATACTCACCCCGGTAAATAAACGTACGAGTACTTACCTGTTGCGTATCGCAGAACTGTCGTGCGTGTGCTTGTATGCGTGCAATCTTGATTTCTCGCGATTCGCCTCGCGTTACGCGTTGAAAATCGTTGAATGTCAGCGATTGGTAGTCCACGACTGATCGATTCGCACGTAGAACAAAGCCAATCCCGTCTATTCTCAGTCGGATCTCCTGCGAATTCGATCGAGATGCCAATCGAGCGGCCCACTTTTTCAGACGCTATGTCCCTTAATGTTACAACGCGCGAAACCTGGCAAAGACTAAATTGATCATATTATTCGATCGCGTAACATAGATAATCAACATAGATTATGCAGAAAAGGTTGAAAAGCGTTGAGCAAATATATTCAGCTTGCATAAAATCAATTTAGAATCACGTTTCTCTCGAAACAGACAAAGTTTTGCAACTTCTGAAAGAGATCCAAACAGCAATTCGTATGCTCGAACGGGTAAGAAACTCGAAATTTTGGCCAGAACTCTATTTAACGGTTTAGCGAGTCCATTCGAACCAGCAGACAGCAGACGGGTAGACGGAAGAAGTCAACTACCAAATTCCAACTCGATCGTGAATAGCTTCGACAACGTTGTTACAGAGCTTCGATGTTATACTCCCCAGATATACCACTCTATATCTAATCGTTATAAGACTTTCGAAGGCATGTAGCGGTACAACGTCTACTATAATTACAGCAGCAACCATTTTACTCGAATTAGGATCTTCGAGATTAGAATTAATTAGATTAGACGATCTAATGGTCTTAGATATCTCGATATTTAGAAGTATAGGAATCTATCGATATAGAGAACTGCATGTAGGAGTAGAGAGATGGTAAGTTAGTTCGTAATATCCGTTAGTTTCGATAAACTTGTTCCTTCAAATTTTATCCTCCCCTCGCACCATTTACAGATGGGAGTTCGAGTTGAAGAGCGGCGCAGAGACCGGTCTATTGCTGTATAACACCGGTCAATCGCCGTACGCCGATTACCTCGGGATCGAGTTATTCGAGGGTAAAATACGACTTCTGATGAACAGAGGGAACGGACCGACCGAATTGATACACGACACACCGGTGGCCGACGGCAAATGGCATCGGGTGGTCGTTGTTTTTAATCCAAGCGGAATAGGGATCACCGTCGACCGGCAAGAAAAAACGATCACCCTGCCATCTGGTGGAAATCGCTACTTAGACCTGGCGGACACCCTCTACATCGGCGGCACAGAATTGAACAAACGAGCCAGGGCGCTAGGTAAAGGACTGAAGTCCGGTGACGTGAGTTACAAGGGCTGTTTGAGGAATATGCTGCTGGACAACAAGGAACTAGGTCTACCGGACGTGAAGATCAGCCAGGGTATCGTGGTCGGTTGCGTTTGGGGCTTTCCCTGCGTAGACGCTGATCCCTGTGTTTCCGGTGCCACTTGTTCGCAGCTGGGTGTCAGCTCCTTCAAATGCGATTGCGACCAGGCATTGTGTATCAAGCCAAATTATGCCGAAGATTACAAGGCAAATATTTCTTAGTGTTTCGTAGGTAGATAAACCGAACTAGCCGATTTTCCAACTTTTCTTCCACTTTATGTACATACATCGAGCGAACACGATAAGCTTCTCTAATAACAATGATAAGGTAGTACGTGGAGAGTAGATAAATATCGAATATCGTAGCAAATAGTGGTTTCCGAACAAGTAGTAGTCGATGTAAAAAGATCATTTTTCCTCGGAGAAGGCTGCTATCCTGTGATACTTACGCTGGCGTTGCTTTCATAATCCATAGGTTTATTCGAAGGCGAATTTACCCGCGAACCTAGAGATACTTTCCTTAAGCCCTCTAATGGTGTCGGAGGGGGAACACGTGCTGGTGACGAGCGATAACATTGCCATGGTACTAGACATCGCTAAATATGGGGTAGAAGAGGACGGTGTTATATTCACCTTGGTAACGCCGCCCGCCCATGGAACATTGGCTCTGGACCTCTTAACGACCAGAACCGAGCAAACCTTCACTCTTCAGGACGTTAATCAAGATAAGGTAATACTTTTTCTCCGATATCGAAACGCAGAAATTCGACAAAGGGCTTTAAATCTGACAATTTAAATGTTTCTCACGATCATTCGAAAAACCTTCTTTCCCTCTCTTGTCTCTACGTAAGTTATTGAGTTCCGAGTCCCGACTAATTGTTATTTACTCGTCACTGTTTCACATTATTTTTATCTAAAGTTAGTCTATCATCTAACTATCGAATGCTACTTTCTTAATAATCTGTTGGTCGTTGATGTCGAAGGTAAAAAGGAAAAGAATCGTGTGTTCTTCCAATTCGTCATAGGTCGACGAGCTATAGATAGTTTCTGACTGAAGGACTAACTTTAGAACCGTGGGGGGCCGTATAGCGTGGTCTCGTTGTCAGAACTCTCGGTTGTCTGTTCCTTTTCCACTTACACTCAATTTATCCAGCGACAGTGCTCTATTTATAAGCACCACCACCGCTCATTAATGGTTTTTTTCGGGGGTTTGTGCCGTGCCGTGCCGTGTCGTATCGTGTCGCGTCGAGTCGAGACCGCTTCTCCGTTAAACGTTTCACCGCGACTCACCACGGTTCACTTCTTTCCTCCAAGTTTTTTCGAACAGACTCATTTCGATCCAGAAACTGGGAATATCAATCGGAGATTTCCACTTGATTCTACGATATATGCTAATTGCCCATATAACCTCCGAGTCTATCTATCGGTAAACGGAAGTTTCGAGATATTAACAAGAATTTATCGGTTCGTTAAGAAAGCTGACGCGTCAGCGTAGAAAATTGAGAATTTTCAATTCACGATGGCTTACTCGCGACATGAATAAACCATGAAATAGAAAGAAATAAATGTCCTGATATCTGCTGCTCAAATGCCTGCGAGACTCGTTTATATATTCGTTTACACCTCTATCGTATAAATTGCTTCGCTTTAATATCGCAATCGCCGTTCTATGCACGATCAGTTGCAGTAATCATCGCACTGTAAGAAACATTCAACGAAGAGGTAAATGTTGTTCGAATTCAAAGTATAAAATAGTTTTGAAGGTCGAGTTTAAGAATAAATTTTAGTTCCTATCATCTACGCGTGTAGTAATTGAAAATTGATCAACGTGTTTATTTTGATCCGCTTCTTTATAACGATGTTCGGTAAAACAGTTATAAACATTTGGTCGTATTAGTATACGAGTAAGAAATCCGAATTCTATTCGAATTATCGCCTTACGACTGGTTCTCTTTAATACTCGTCGATATATTCGTAAGTCGGAAAAGCATCGTTTAGTCTCGTTATTCCAACGAAATTCTTGACAGATACGATACATGCACGACGGTAGCGAAACCACAGAGGACAGTATGATCCTGGAAGTGACGTTGATGGCAGGAGCTGGTTACACGTTACCAGGTTATCTCCAAGGTCGACTCAGATTTCCGCTTCATGTCAACGTTACGCCCGTCAACGATCCACCTTTGCTCGAAATATCGACGGCGAAAGTGTTACGATTGGCTCAAGTAAGTGACCGACAAAAGTCATTCTCGTTATACTCGTCGCTTTACGATTAAAAACGCGTAAAACCTCTATGTGACCGGGGATACTGTTTGAAACGAGCGGTAAGCGGATAATATCTTCGAAGAGACTTTAGAAACGCGTTAATACAATTGACTCGCTATAATACCGATTTCGCGAGTCAGGGTAAATCGATCGACGAAGAATCGAAGAAATTTTAACGCGTTTGTCGCGTCAGTGTCTTCGACGAACGAAGCAGCTGGCATGCAACGAAATCGATTTAAGCCGCTTCAGTCGTTGCCCCTAATTAACCACTTGCAACTGCAATTTTCTTAAGTGGGATCGTTTCTTTGCTCGTAAAAAATCGGTTATTAACTTGATTACCATTAAAAACCGTAGAAACCGTATTTCACCAAAGTAGTACTTACTTGTAATTGCATCTATCCGGATAGAAGTCGGTGTTCGCGGTGATCGACGCGACGATCGTTCGATTAAGCAAGAGAAGATAAAAATTGCATAGACAAGCTATTACGTTAATAATGTAATGGAAGGTAAAAAATGTTAAGAGGTTAAATTGGAATAAATTTTCGTTAGACTCGTCACGTTAAACGCGATCCAATTAAGAAAAGAGTAATTCAGAAAAGAGGAAGTAATTCGTTGGAAAATTTCCACAGGGAACAAGGAAAATTTTGACGAAAGAATTAATCTGGGCGATCGATGCCGACACACCGTCGGACATGTTGGTTTACACGGTATTACGCACGGACGCCGACGCCGGCTACGTCGAGAAGGTGACTCATCCGTCGCGAGCCATCGACACGTTTACCCAGGCCGAATTAATGCAAGGATTAATCGCATACGTGCACCGTGGAAACGGTAACGTCTTCGCCGTCGATATTGCCGCAGCGAATCGAACAGGCATCGTGTATCTATGTTTCGCGAAATGTTTTATCGTTGATTGTTCGTTACAGCGAAATCGAACGCGAAGCTGGACCTACGGGTCAGCGACGGAATAGAGAGTAGCCAACCAGCCAGTCTAAGAGTGGCGGCTCATCCTCTGGAAATCAAACTGATGCACAACACAGGATTGGTCGTCGTTCATCGATCGTTCTCCTACTTGACCCCGGCGAATCTCTCGTTCACCACCAATTCCGACGACAGCACCATCGACATACGTTACGATATCGTGTCGCAGCCTCGATTTGGCACGATACAAAAGCTGAAGGACGTCTCGAGCAGCTGGACCAACGTAGATCATTTCAGCAGCAGAGACATCGAGCTACACGCTATACGATACCTTCACAACGAGGGCAGTCCGAATCAGGACGAATTCAAGTTTCAAGCGAGCGTCAGAGAAGCGAGAACGCAGCATACTTACGACTTCCGCGTCACCTTCATAGATCTCGAATTGAAAGAAACGAAAAGAGCCTCGGTTAACTTCACTAACGTGGCCGAGGTGATCATAACCGGTAAAAATCTGAAATACCAAACGAATCCACTGATTACAGCTTCGAACAAAATTATATTTACCATGTTGACGGGACCAAGATACGGCAATCTGTTTCTATCGAATAGAAGACTAGGAATTACCGACACTTTTACTCAGGAAGACGTGGACTCCGGTAAATTGAGATATCGGTTATATAAGAGGGCTTATTCGACGATCCTGGACGAGTTCGGTTTCAAAGTAAGCGCACCGCAATGCATCGATCTACATTCGAGTCTCAAGTTCAGACACTACCTCGGTAAGAACGCGAAGCCGTTGGACAACGTCGAGACGTTGACGGTGAACGAAGGATCCAAAGCACTCGTTCGAATCCTGCATACCAATCCGAAAGATTACGGTGTCGCTTCGCTGGTCTACAATCTGACTATGAAACCTCGCCACGGTTGGCTAACCGTCACCAACGACTCCAGATCTTACACGAGAAACGACACCGATCATTTCACGTCCGAGGAGCTGCTCTCCCAAAGGGTCTACTATGTCCACGATGATTCGGAGACTCGAGAGGACTCGTTTCAGTATATGGCGATCGCTTCGGACTCGGTGGATTTCATGTACGTCGGTCTGTTTCGCGTGAACGTGAGCATGAAAAACGACAACGCGCCGGAACGCACGGTGAACAAAGTGTTCCACGTGGTGTCCAACGGCGAGAGATTGCTGACCAACAAGGATCTAGCGTACGCGGACAAGGACGTGGACACGAAGCCTAGCGAATTGATCTACGCGAGGAGGGACAAACAGAAGTACAGATTGTACAGAGTGTCAAACCTGACGATGCAGATCCACGAGTTCAGTCAACAGGAGATCGACGACGGTCGCATACTGTTCAAACACCAGGGGGAGGAGAACGGTAAATTCGAGTTCGGAGTGACGGACGGATACTTTTACGTGACAGGCGTCCTCGAGATTCAGGCTGGTGCTCCTTACGTGATGCTGAAAGAGAACAACGGATCCGTGGTACAATTCAATCGATCGATCGCCTTACGACCCGACCAACTCGGCGTCGAGACGAACGTCTACGTTTCCGACAAGGACATTCGATACACGATACTGAAGAAACCGAAGCACGGCCAGCTGCTGGTACACGGCAAGGAAACAAACGTGTTCGTCCAAGAGAATCTCCGCGATGGAATAGTATTGTACAAGCATCTCGGTGGCTCGTTGGCCAAGGACGGCTTCGAGTTTAGAGTATCGGTGAAAGGAGCCGAAACGGAAGGCGTCTTCCCCGTCAAAGTGTACCCGGAGAGCTACTGGCAGCCCCTGATCGTTCAAAACAACAAAACCATCTTCGTGGAGGAGGCTACCAGCGTTTTGCTGTCCAGAAAGAGCCTCGAAATCATGCATCCTAAGATACCGGAGTCAGAGATCGTTTATTTGGTAAAGGAATGGCCGCAAAACGGTTATCTGGAGCTGCAGATCCACGACGAGCACAGCGAGGAGACTCGAGACGATTACATCGGCAACGCGGTCAAATCTTTCAGCCAAGCTCACGTGAACGAGGCTCGCGTTTTCTACGTACAATACGTGATTAATCAGACGAACGACAAATTCGTGTTCGACGTAACCAACGGGATCACTTGGCTGAGAGACCTGAGCGTGAATTTCGTGATAGTACCGGACAAATTGTACGTCGAAGCGAAGAGTCTGGTCGTGACCGAAGGGAAGAGCGCGTTTCTCGACGAATCCAACTATTCTATCCTTACTCCTTACTATTCCGGGAAAGTGACCGACTATCGTGTCATCGAGAAGCCAAAACATGGAACCATTCTAGACACGACGAAGAATTCTCAAGCGAAGAAGTTCTCGCAGAAACACCTGACTGCCGGTATAATATCGTATAAGCATAACGGAGACGAGTCCTCGAAAGACTCGTTTAAGATGGTTCTCGTTGCTGGGGATAAAATCAGCGAACCGTTCGATGTTTGGGTGATCGTGCAACCCGTTAACGACGAACTACCTGTACTGGTCAATAAGACAGGACTGACCGTCTGGCAAGGTGGTTCGATCGCGTTAACGTCCGACAGTTTAGCAGCCGTTGACAACGATACCGCCGCTCACGACATAACGTTTAACGTGACCGGGATTAGAAACGGATTCATCTCGTTGAAATCATCGCCGGATACGGACACGTACAATTTTACTCAGCAGCAGATCGACCAACTGAATGTGATGTTCACGCATACGAGTGAGTGTTTCACGATTTTATTTTTATTTTCATGTTCGCCGAGCAGCAAAATAACCGTGACAACGGTTACGTAGAACGGGTACGGTACATAACAAAATATTCTGTACCGTATTATAATCGTGTAATTGTCGGTTTCAGATGGAACCGATGCCGAATTTCGTTTCGTCCTGAACGACGGAGTGCACACGACCGATTCTTACACGATTCCGATAACCACCAAGCCAGTTCGTTTGTCCATCGAACGCAACGCCGCGCTGAACGTTTTTCCTCTGACCAGGAAATTGCTATCGAACAAATCGCTGCTTACGAAATGTTTGGACCACGAGCGAGAAATAAAGTACGCGATAAAAAACGGACCACATCTTGGCAAGATCATCATGGAGACGAGCGAAGGTGCATGGTTGAACGTTGATCGATTCACGCAAAAGGATATCAACGAGAGCAAAGTGTTTTACGAGCACACCAAACAGTTCATGGACCTGTCCGCCAACGATTCGTTCACGTTCGACGTGGAAGCGCACTTCACGGAATCCTTAACCAATCAGGTAAGGTTACTAGATAGAGAAAGAGAAAGAGTACCACGGCGAAAATGTAATTTCTGTCGTAGGTATTTCAAATAGACATTTCCGTCTCGAGCGGCGGACTGGATCGGTACATCTCCGCGAAGAACGTGAGAGTCGAAGAAGGTGGTTCGGCTCAAATCGTGATGAACATCAGTGGAATCGTGTCGTTTCTCCAAACTCATGCTGGTATCGAGAATCCGGCGGTACTCTCGAAACTGGTTAGTCAACCTAACCACGGTCACGTGATGTTTCTTCCGGACGTGAACGTTACCACTTTCTCTCAACCCCAAATCGAAGGTGGAAAGATCACCTATTACCACGACCACTCGGATACCTTGGAGGATCGTATTCATTTTTCTCTCTACCTAACACCGGGTCACATTCTCCTATGCAACGCCACCATCTTGGTCATAATCGAACCGGTGAACGACGAACCCTTCAAGTTGATAACGAACGCTCCGTCCATCACGGTCGTTCAGAATCAGAACCAAACTATAACCAGAGAGAACTTACTGACCATCGACCCGGACACTCCGTCGGAAGAAATTATATACCAATTGATATCCGAACCTACTTACGGTCGTCTGTTGCTGCTACCGTTTAACGAGAATGTTTCGGAGGTGCGTCAGGTGGACAAATTCAGTCAACACGACGTCGACTCGAACCGACTGGTTTTCGAGCATAACGGTCCGCTTCAAGCAGCCTCCTTTTACTTCAGAGTGTGGGATGGCCATTTTAATCCCACGTACACCTTCTTCAACGTTTACGTTCTACCCATCAAGCTGAATGTCACTGTCCCGGGTCCGGTGAATCTGCAGCAAGGTTCGAACGTAGCCGTCATCTCGGACAGTAACGTGAAACTAGACACTAACGCTAGACAGGACTTGGTGGATTATCAAGTAACGAATGGACCAAAGCACGGTCTATTATACGTGCGCGATATAAAATCAGCAACAGCTTTCAAACAAACGGATCTGTCGTCGAAGAGCGTGATGTATATGCAAATGGACATGACCGTTTCGAACGACAGCTTGGAATTGACTGCCCGATTGAGCGGATTCGAGCAGAAATACATACGAATCGAGATCAAGGTGGTACCATTGATGATCGTCAACTCCATGATAGCTCTGGCGGGTGAGAAGACGCGGATAACCCTGCAACACATGGACGCTACACCGTTGGCCAAATTGACGGGTAGCAATCCCGTCTACAGGATCATCAGGAAGCCGAAATTCGGTAAAATAAAGAGAATCAGAAGAAGTTCCTCGTCTTCTGGCGAGAAACGCGGTACCAAAGAGAAAGAGGTAACCCAATTCTTTCATCAGGAGGTTATGTCCGGCGTGATTTACATGGTCTGCAGAAAAATACCGACAATAGAATACAAAGGAGTTCCGGATAGTTTCGCGTTCGTCTTGGAAGCATCCATCTACCAGCCAGCCATGGGAGAGTTCGAGTTTCGCGTGAAACTCGACATGGACGAATATAACATCACCCTCGGTGGACCAATGGATCCTGTCGGTCACGAAGGTGAAATGGCGATCGCGCCGAACATGAGCAACGACTATTTGTTGATTCTGGGCATGCTGCTCGGTGTATTTTTACTCGGAGTAGTGGTAATTATCACCATCCGGTGCAGGCACAACAGATACAAACACGCCGAAGAGGAGAAACCGGAAACAACGCCGGCGGTAGGCGTGATGCCTCTACCAAGACCTCCGGATCATTTGATGCCAGCCACACCGCATTTAAAACGTTTCGCCAACGATCACAATAGCGTGGCTGCCAGCACACCGTTACCGGTACTGCCTACGATGACGTCCACGTTGCCTCAGTGCAAAGTGATACCTCTCAGTCCTTTGGAGAGCATCGCCGGCTCAGAGGTCGACGTTTCGGCCAAGTATCCTTACGGGGTCGCGGATGCCGACGAATGGAGCAGCTTCGACACGTCCGACCTACCTTGTCAATCGGCCGCGACGCAGAGGACCAACAACCCCTTACTGAGACGAAATCAATACTGGGTCTAGCAGAAGGAGGGCTGTTCGCGATCGATGCGGAACAGGCCGTAACATACCCTTTTACCTTCGAGAAAGACTGTTTTTTTTACATAAGTCGATTACTATGGTCATAATGTGCCTAAAGATAATAACTGACTATGCGATGGACGTATATACCGGAAGCCTCGATTTTATACCGAAACCTTGACGGAAACTCTTTTTTTCCCGCGAGCGTATCGGACCGTTAACGTCTACTGATCTCGAGGCGAAACTCTATATTAAACAAATATAGTTCGCGTATAGAAGATTTTCTATACTCAGGGCCGCTTTAAACCCGGGATTCCCTTAAGCGCAGTTTCTCCATAACGAAGCCCTTTTATCTTGATCGCGGCAAGAACATCTCCGAGCCTTGCGACTAACAGCTCGTTTCTTCGCTGCTGACGTCGGTGATCACGCATAAGACAATCTCGTCTCTTTTGCTACAGTTTAATCGTTAATGTGGAAACGTTGTGCATTGTTTTCTTCTTCTTACATATTCGATTAATCCAGGCTGCATCCGTTACACTCTATAACGTCGACAACTTTTACGTATTTCGATTAGAAAAATTCGGAAAATTCGGAAAATTCGGAAAATATTGCATATCGGTATCGAAACTGTTAGCTAATATGTAGTAATGTAAATATTGTCCATCGGTTATCGATGTAAGATAAAGGAACGACCCGGTACAATGTCATTGCAGTAGTTGAACGATTAACGTCATTCTACACAATCGCGAGTCGAGGATCAGAGTTTCCATCGCGTTTCTTGTTTTTCTTTTTTTACACCAAGTACTCGAACAAAAACGTCGATTATATGTATATGTGTATCGAAACTAGGAAAGGAGATACATTTTGCGCAATCTTCGCCACGATATAGCGAGATCGTAAAACTGTTCGAATGCCGAGAGATTTTAAGGGAGAGAGTTTAAGGACGATAAAGGGATCCTGAAAGTTTCGACTTCGTTGGACGTCGCTTAACAAGAATTTCCATTTACAACTTAGCTATATCGTGACGGAGATCGTACCAAGTGATTCGCGGTGAATCGAGCTAGTGGCCACGAATCTTTCGAAATCTCGAACAATTAGACTTACTAAATGTAAAGAGATACAAAAGTCGAAACTGTATCATCGATTATTATTGGATCGAATGTGCCTAAGAGATTACCGAATCTTGTGTAAGAATATTTCCCACGAGGCCTGCACAGTGGCCAGTTCGCGGCCTTTCTTCTTCACTCGGCGTCGAATCGAAATGTTTCTACATCGGTGTTCATCCTTCGGGTAATACCTTAACAAGAATAAAAGAATAAAGTAAATCGTCGAATCGCAGAGCCGGAACACCGATGGTGTCACACGAATATTCATTGAAAAGAAAAACCGGGAGCATCTAATCTAGAGACATAAACCAAAAACGAAACAATATACATACCTGTACGTAAAATTTTGTAAAAAGAATAGTATTATAAAGATTAACTGACTATTTCGGATTTATATACGTATACACACACGCGCGCGTAAAAAATGTATAAAAATTATTCGCAACTTTTTTAAGAATGCATATACATGTGCGTTCGAAGCATACCAATGCAACAGAAACACTCGAGTTATCGCACATATCTTTTTGCGTGTTGCAAGCGTACTTTCTATCGATTCTGTATCACATACGTCGATCTATCGAATTCTTACCGATCGAGTTCAAATCTTTCGTTCAAATACAAAGATAATGTCGCAACTTTTTACTTTTGTTACGAAACAACGAAAAGAACGATCTGTCACGAATCACGAGCCACAAAAGTTCGAGTATCTCTCGGATACTCGGATAATTGAAGAATTTTTCTTTAACCGAATATTTCATAAATTCATGATCACCCGGATTACCCATAAACTGACAGTTTTAATTCGAACTCGATATCGATTCGCTCGATCTCTTCAGTATTATGACAAATTTAATAAATCGCTCGCTAATCTGTCAGTAAGTATTTAACGTTGTATCTCTTTTAGGCCTGCGCAAATTCACAGTGACCTTAATCATGATTTCGTTAAAACTTTAGATACAACGTAATGATGAAAACGCTCTAAAATCGATGTTAATATAGCGATAATGATAATAATAAACGACAGTTGTTATTATTATTATTATTATTATTATATGTACATGTATGTATAAATATATGACATATGTACACTACGCGGCATAGAAAACACTGTTTCGCAAATTCATAATATATTATAATTATTAATGTAATAGTTTCGATCGTGTGATGAAACAGGATAAGAAAATCGTGTGTTAATAATTAACGAATACGTATAATAGAAAAGTTAGGCTTTTTTACATCCCCGAAGTGAACGGATCCGAGTGCCAAACTTCTATATCGTGTAATATAGTTATATAGGATTGTATTTTCCCTGCCGACTGAATGCCATTACTCTTGTAATTCAAATAAATTAAATGTGCGATGTTATATAAAGAAAACGTGCCATCAGTAACACGAAATTACCCGTTCATTATTAATTTATACAATATGTAACTATTCAACAATAAATTTTCTCAAAAAATTTATCAAAAAAATTGCTAAACATTATGTTTTAAATATATATGTATACTATGTATATTATATTTCAAGAATTTCATTCAGCACTTTACGGAAAAACATACATTATTAACAATTCGATATTCCGAACAAAAATTAAACGATAAATAAAATTATATATAATGTTTCAAAAATTATTATTTCAAAAAGTAATTTACCGACAATGATTGGTAGGTAACAGGACTCCATCTATGCGATCGATTATATTTCATTCGAATTAGTAAGAACGCGGCATAGCAAACGTTACTTTTCAACATGGCTTCATACGTGCGGTAAGTTAATTATTTTCGGCCTTTTAACCTTCAAGAATTGAAACTAACTTTTCTTTCACGAACAGCTCTAACTCACGAAATATTTCGCTTTTAACGATTTTCATGGACACGAAGGTGTAAACGTTATTCTTCTAGTGTTTACTTTTTTACAGTTCAATCATGATCACGCTGACGTGTCCATGATAACATCGTATTTGATATAAATGATTTTTTTTTTAGTAATACAACATGCAACACTATTCTATTTTAACAACCTTATTTACGAAACCGTTGCAATATGTTTAGCGTACACAAGAAAAACAAATTTATCGTTAAAAAATAGTTTTCGATAAATCGGGAGTACGATGTTAAATACTCTTCAACTCGTTCTCCGATTAATCCAAAATAAAATTTAACCTACCATTCATAACTTAATGTTTTAAATATTCAGTTCTTTATATTATAGGGTGGCATTACTATTAGTATTGGTCTGTTCTTCCTTTCTTGTTGACGCAGTCAATAGGGATACGTTTAAAACATGCGACCAAAGCAGTTTTTGCAGGTAAATCCTTAACCTTGTCTCTATAAATGTCTGCTTTATTTACTTGAAACCCCATAAAACACCCAATTTATATTGTGCCATTAGACGCTGCAGAAAAGTTGAACCTGGAAAAACGCCGTATCAACTGCGGTTAGACACGTTGGTTAATAATCGATCCAGTATAAGCATAGATTTATTTAATAAGGATACGTGGATTCTCTATACGTTGCAATTGACGGCGTTGAAAAATAATACATTCAGACTCCGTATCAACGAAAAGAATCCTTTACGTCCCAGATATGAACCTGAACATGCTCTTCAAGACCAACCTCAAACATCCGAGTTGACACTGGTCGAAAAAACTGTAGATCAAGTAACTGTAACAAATGGAGATAACAAAGTTATATTATATGCTAATCCATTTAGAATGGACTTGTATTCTCAAGATACGTTAGTTGTGTCCGCCAATGCGAGAGGACTCATGAGATACGAGCATCATCGTGCAAAGCCTAAGTATATTGATATAACTACGAATGCTATATTGTACTTTTCTATGGTTTAATAAAGTTTGGTAAAGAATGTTCATTCGTTTTCTATAGGAAACCCGAAGAAGAAGAAACTGCAGAAAATATCGATGTAGCGAATAATGAGCAACCTCCGGGCGACGGAGCAGAAAGTGATCCAGGTGCATGGGAAGAAAATTTCAAAACTCATCATGACTCGAAACCGTTTGGTCCAGAGGCTGTTGCTTTAGATTTTAGCTTCCCAGGAGCGGAATACGCGTACGGTGTACCAGAACATGCCGATTCTTTTGCATTAAAATCAACTAAACAAGCTCATCCGTACAGACTGTATAATTTAGACGTATTCGAATACGAGGTCAACGAAAGAATGTCACTTTACGGTGCAATACCTGTTCTTTATGCTCACGGTAAAGAGAGAACGACCGGTATTTTTTGGCACAATGTTGCCGAAACATGGATCGATATTTTATCAAGTGCAGACAATAACGTCGTAGAAAGTATCGTAAATTTGGTATCTGGTTCTAGCAAAAAGTCACAAGTGGATGCCCACTTCATGTCAGAATCCGGCGTAATCGATGTATTCTTCATGTTAGGCCCTAAGCCTTTAGACGTATTTAAACAGTACACTGGCTTAACGGGCACAGCACCTTTGCCGCAAATGTTCACTTTAGGATATCACCAGTCTCGTTGGAATTACAACGATCAGGATGACGTGATACAAATAGCAGAGAACTTTGACGTGCATGATCTACCTCTAGATGTTATGTGGCTAGATATCGAATACACCGATAGTAAAAAATACTTCACTTGGGACGAACGTAAATTCCCAAATCCTCTCGAAATGATACACAACTTGACCGCAAAGGGTAGAAAATTGGTTGTTATCATCGACCCGCATATTAAACGCGATAACAGTTATTTCCTTCATAATGATGCAACGAAACTCGGTTATTACGTTAAAACGAGAGATGGAAAGGATTACGAAGGATGGTGTTGGCCGGGAGCGGCATCATATTTAGACTTCTTTGATCCACTAGTACAAGAATATTATATCAATCAATATAGCTTGGATAAATTCCATGGTACTACTAATGATGTGTACATTTGGAACGATATGAACGAACCAAGCGTATTTAACGGTCCCGAAGTAACTATGCCTAAAGATGTAATCCATCACGGTGGCTGGGAACACAGAAGCGTTCACAATATCAATGGATTTCTCATGGGCATGTTAACGTACGAAGCTTTATTCAGAAGATCAGGAGGCACTCTACGACCGTTTATTCTAACAAGATCATTCTTTGCCGGATCACAACGTTATGTGGCTATGTGGACCGGAGACAATACAGCTGAGTGGGAGCATCTTCGTATCAGTTATCCAATGTGTCTTAGCATGGCTGTTTCTGGAATGTCGTTCTGTGGTGCGGACGTTGGAGGTTTCTTCAAAAATCCGGATTCTGAACTGTTTATAAGGTGGAATCAAGCTGGTGCCTGGCTTCCTTTCTATCGTCAGCATTCCCACATCGAAACCAAACGACGCGAACCTTGGACATATAACGATGAAACTACTCAACTGGTCAGGGAAGCCTTCAGAATGAGATATTCCTATTTGCCATTATGGTATACGCTTTTCCGGGAGCATGAAACAACTGGTGTCCCTGTGATACGACCCCTATGGGCTCATTATCCGAGCGAAACAGAAACTTACGCCATCGACGATGAAATATTAGTCGGTGATTCTATACTCGTACGTCCAGTCTTTCAGCCATCCGTTACGGATGTTAACGTATACTTCCCTGGAGAAGGCAAAATAACCTGGTACGATGTTGATACCATGCAACCGTATCGTCAGCCAGGCTTGGTCAGTGTTCCTGTAACTCTTCACAAAATTCCGGTATTCCAAAGAGGCGGTTCCATCGTTCCGCGTAAAATGAGAATACGCCGTAGCACGGTCGCGATGAAAAACGATCCATACACTTTGGTAGTGATAACGGATTCTTCTGGTAAAGCAAACGGCACCTTGTACATCGATGACGAGACCAGTTTCGAATATCGCCATGGAAAATATCTATATTTGAAACTTAATTTTGAAGGGAATAAATTAACTTCCACGTTCATAGACAAATTAGCTTCGTATCAAACGGAGAGCTGGTTAGAAAGGGTAGACATCGCAAATCCACCTAAAGGAGTTAAATCGGCTGTATTAACTTCGCGCAGTAAGTAATTGAAATCTATATTATAAAAAATGAAACATACATTACATCGAGATGTATATCCCGAAATTCTTACATCGTTCTATTCATAAGTCCCTATATCGATACATCCGTATATCCCCTCGTAAACGCTCCTGCATCCGTAAATTCCTATGTATTCTTCTATAAACATCTACATCGTTACCTTCCTTTCAATTATGTACCGAGATGCGAAACTTGTTCAGTTATAATTGAAATTACATTTCTTTCAGATTTGGGAAAAGTTACCTTGGAAACTAAATACAATCCAAATAATAATGTATTAACTGTGCGTAAACCGGGTGTAAATATGGGAGAAGAATGGACTATCGAACTAATCCATTAAAATTGCATTTTTATTCATCGTACATTCAGTAATCATACAGTAATGCCAATTTTCTATTCACGTAATTTTGTCAGCTATCTGTGATCAAAATATCATTGTATACCGCAAAAGAACAAATACAACGTAGAGTTAATGTAAATGATATATTTATTACTTTGACAAGTTTGAAAAGAAGCTATTTCCGTTTGATCAAATAGTAAAATTGTAAAATCATTATTCAATCTTTGAAGCTTATAATTATGCATGTCAACAAAACATCGTATGTATTAGAAATATAAATGTTCAACATATATCTAGAGAAAAAATATTCAAATACTTAATACATCGAATTAATTGTTTTTTTAAAATAGATTTTTAAACTAGAAAAACAAATTTTATTACAGAAAAAGATTTTGTAATAGAATTGTAAACACGAAAACAAAAAAAATATCTTGATTTAATTAAATAAACGAAAAAAAACAATGTTCTATTGAATCAAATACGTTCTGCCGGTGCTTGCTTATGAGCTAAGTACAAAAACACGATTGACGATAAAGCAGATACCAAAAAAATAACGTCGAACCATCTATGATAAAAATTGAACTGTAATTCCCCTAAAACTTGAGTTATTATTATTCGATATTCAGCAGGCATATTCATTCGCATTAAAAGTACCGAAGATACGAAATACATTCCCTGAAAAGATATAAACCTATGTATATTAAAAAAACAACCACTTCATTTACAAAAAGACCTCTGGTATTTTTATCTATATCGACCAGAGAAAAATCTTACCATTATTTGAGCAAGTATAAGCACAATAATATTCGATGATTTGCTACTTGATATAGCATAAAAAAACTGAAATGAACAATATTAAGAATGTTATATATTAATAAAAACAAAAACTAATTAGAAGTTTAAGTGTACCTTTGTAAGGGTTAATAATAAACCACGGATTGACGTAAGAACAATACAACCAACAAGATAAAAGGAAATGTGTTGCGACCAGAATGTAACATCAATATTGAAACCCATCCAATGTACTGCGATTTCGATTGCCCTAGTTACAGGATCTTTCTTGCCGACACGGTCGAAAACTATATTAATCGTTGACTAAAAAGTCAAAGATTGAACGTCGAACGACTCGGTACAAGATTCTTAAAAATACCTTCGACATTAGTACTTACGATAAATATTTTCCACGTACAATATACAGAGAAGAAATATCCTAAAACATTGAAATATTTTCCTTGCCAAGTAGCAGCCCATTCTAAGCGTTCTCTTGCGATCTGAATATCGTGTGCCTCTAAAAATAACTGTCTGGATAATTCTTCTAGTGCCATGACTTCTGTTTGTAGCTGTTTAATACCTGGAAATATTGTGATCACTATATGATTCATTATTTTATACATATATCGCGTAAATAAAAGGATATCGTACATACTCTCTTGATTACTTTTAGTACCGCTTAAAGGCCCGAGCATACCCCAAAGCCGAGAACGAGCTTCAGTCTGTCCTACCACTTCTCCCTTTTTAGCTAGTGCTATCCGCTTTTTTTTAGCAACAATCATGTCCATTGTTTGCAATAACCGTCTCTCTATAGCCTGAACATCGGCGTATGTTACTGGCCTCATGAAATAAGCCATCGAGGTGTACGGATAATTAACAGCACCAAATCCTGACAACAGTGCCATAACGGTAACGCCGATAACTCCTATTCTACTAACACCTTGTTCGATAGATAAAAGACCTTTCTTTGGACTTAAAATTGGAAAAGGATCTCCCACTTTCCAAAACAAGTAAAGGTAAAAAAGATATACAATAACCGTTAATGGTCGTATTAATCTCAGTCTTACTGCAAAAATAAATTAAAGTCAATAACTGATAGTATAATCAACATTATGCCAACGTATTTGAGATACATACCAAATCTAATATTACTGATAATAAAGTATGCTATGTAAAATGGAATCAGAACAATTACCATAAAGAGAAGCATATAAAGACCAACGTTCCAATGAAAATATCTAGAACTAAACAGATATTGTTATTAGTGTTCAATAAAGAGGGACTTGTTTCCTTACCTAGAATCAAGAACTCCTACTATTTCAAAAATAATTAGCTCAAACATAGTACAGGACAATGAAAACGTTGTGGAGAAAATTAATTGTACTAATCTATGATGAACTTCGTAATCCCGAAATAACTTTTTTACAAAAAATACCCATCCTCCTAAGAAGAAAATCACCTGAAATATGTAATATAAATCAATAGAAAATGAAGTATAAACAAAACTATGAAGCTTGACTGCACATAATCGAACATATTATTAAAATTTAATAATCAAATCCATTTAGTTTCTTTACAAAATGAATCACACGATTTTAAACCACCAGATTTATTAGGGCAGTATCAATATTCATACAGATAACATAAATTACATTTACATCTTAATTAATACAATAACACAAATTTATGATGACACATACAATGTCCTAAATAGTTAATTTAGTTCAATAATCAGTATCATTCGGTATCAAAATGTTTCAAAGAATTTCATATCTCTAATGTATTTCATTTTGAAAATGTTATTAATATCAACAGAAACACTTATTCAAGTAACATAAACATTTATAATTGTAGTTTTCAACAAAAGAGAATTATACGTTCGTAACCTAATAGTATAATATCTAAAAATCCCACTAGGATTAAATTTCTATTAGTGGAAATATATTTCCACCTGTGTAACAAGAATCACGAATGTATCCTCCAAAAAGCCCATGTTTTAATAATATCACGAACACTTCGCATTGCGAAGTGTCAAATTGATCTTGCAACTTGACAGAATGCCGCAACAAAAACAATCCACGCCATATCGTACACACCGCTATCCACGAGTTCATTACATCTCAAGGTGTGTTTAAACTAAACGAACGAATCGATGCAATTGAATTCGATACTATTCGATACTATTCGACTTATTGGAATTCGACTCGGCGCAAACACGAGTGATCGTTGGTGCAATTAGGATTTTTGTCCAGTATAGGCACAAAGTTTTCATGAGGATTAGATCTGATCCCTTGTATCAATTATTATACACTTGATTTTGCAACTTCTTTGTCCGCGTTTTGCTTTTACACCACTCAACCAATTCTCATCAAATTTTGCACGCACATGCGTATGTACATCCAGATGGACATAGAAAAAAAAATTTTAAATCGGACTTGCCACGGAGGAATAAGTACCGAATAAACTGATCCTCATAGACTTCAATGTAAAAATTGAATTTGCTCACATTACAAATAATGCAGTTTATGGACTAAAAAATTGGCGTCCATCTAGCGGCGAAACGGGTGAACTAAAACTAAAAAACGAGGGGCCGAACACGCATATACGGAAAATAAAAATATGAATATTTCGGCACTTTGACGACGTAGTATGGTTCCTGAGGCATTTAGAAACAAATTTCTATTAGGGTTTGATGCGTTTTGATGCCTAATAAAGCCAGAAAATCAATTTTTGTCGAATTAGGTCCAAAACGGTACAGGTGGCGCCATCTAGCGGCGAGCGGCGGAACTACGAAAAACTAAAATTTTGATTTTCTCCGAAATTAGGCAATTTTACGTATTTCTGAGGGTCAGAAATTGTTCTGTGGCCTCTCTAGAGCCTATATATTGCCACCAGAGCCTTCTCAGAGCGCTAGAAAAGAAAATAAAAAAATAGGTCAAAACATGGACTAAAAAATTGGCGTCCATCTAGCGGTGAAAGTTGGAACTACAAAAATATAAAAATGCGATTTTCTCGAAAATTAGCGAACTTTGAGTGCTTCTGAGGCTCAGGAAGTGTTATGTGATCGCATTAGAAGCAAAATAACGCAATAAAAGTTTCCTGAAAGCTTTAATAAAGAAAATAAAAAAAATGTAATTTTATGGAGAAAATTTGTGGCGCCATCTAGCGGCGAAACTGCGAACTAAACTGAAAAAACGTATGCCCCAATACGCGTTAAGGAAAAATATAAAAAGCAATATTTCGCAACATTGACGACGTAGTATGCTTCTTTAGACATTTTAAAGCGATTTTTGTTGGATAAGTTATTCATTTTTTTGCCTATTAAGCCCACAAAATCAATTTTTATTTGACCCCTTAAGGCGTGTTGGGGCATACGATTTTCTCAGTTTAGTTCGCAGGTTCACCGCTAGATGGCGCCACAAATTTTCTCCATAAAATTATATTTTTTTTATTTTCTTTATTAAAGCTTTCAGGAAACTTTTATTGCGTTATTTTGCTTCTAATGCGATCACATAACACTTCCTGAGCCTCAGAAGCACTCAAAGTTCGCTAATTTTCGAGAAAATCGCATTTTTATATTTTTGTAGTTCCAACTTTCACCGCTAGATGGACGCCAATTTTTTAGTCCATGTTTTGACCTATTTTTTTATTTTCTTTTCTAGCGCTCTGAGAAGGCTCTGGTGGCAATATATAAGTTCTAGAGAGGCCACAGAACAATTTCTGACCCTCAGAAATACGTAAAATTGCCTAATTTCGGAGAAAATCAAAATTTTAGTTTTTCGTGGTTCCGCCGCTCGCCGCTAGATGGCGCCACCTGTACCGTTTTGGACCTAATTCGACAAAAATTGATTTTCTGGCTTTATTATGCATCAAAACGCATCAAACCCTAATAGAAATTTGTTTCTAAATGCCTCAGGAACCATACTACGTCGTCAAAGTGCCGAAATATTGCACTTTGCATGCGCAGTAGAATTGACATAGGCGGCTCATGTACGTATCGCAATGCTGACACAAAATAATTAATTACTCATTACCCGGACATTATTTATGAACTTTTATGGTCGAACCATGTAAATAATGCATTGGTGACCATTCTTTAATCATAAAAGTTCATAGACTGTGTTCAGAAAGTGAGTAATTAACGATTTTGCATACTCATTATCGTATATATTCCTCCTGCGCGCCGCCCGCGCATGCCACTGAGGAATAATTACCGAAAAACCATATCCCCGTAGACTTTAATGCAAAATAGAATTTGCTCGCGCTTATGTACTTGACTTTTCAACTTTTTTGTCCACGTTTTTCTCATGCACTACTGAACCAATTCAATTGGATGACACGGTTGACTATTTTTGCTTTAGCGTGAAATTTACTCGCTCGCTCAACATTGTTAGGTTAGGCGCGGTGTGCCTCAATCAAACAGACCTAGTATACTATCCCGGACATGTACAATCACTCTTCTCGTAGAAAAAAGAATATGCACGCATGTATATAGTTCATTTTTACAGCAGCATGACCAAACGATTATGGAAAATTTAGAGTTAAAAAATTAGAAATCTGAGAATCTGAAGATTCGAAGATTTATAATACAAGGTGTACAAAGCAAGTTACATTTCATAGTTACACTGATGGTCGCAATTCAAATTGATACGATTTATCTCGCAGTACTGAACATTCGAATACGAACGTCCAATTTAAACTTTACATTTAAACCTTACCATTTTATGTTATATTAATTATTGATTACGATGACTGGTATAAGAACATATTTACGAAAATTAATAATTGGAATTAAGAAACAAACAACATTTATGTATTTTATTTATAGTTTAATGTAATAAAAAAAATGATAATTTATTTACTGGTAAGGATAAATATTGTTTAAAAAGATTTGTCACAGTATCATGTTTGCAATTGAACATGATACATTTAATTTTATTTCGTCGTAAGCTGTATAAAATACATACAAAATTACATATATCGGATTTCCAAATATTACATATATCATAAAAGTTTTTTTTTTTTTGCTCAAATCAATTTCTCAGGTTGCATTCACAGTTTTGTTTATTTCTGTGTTATTGTTCAATGCAAAAGTTGTCTAGAAAGCAATTGAATTATATTTTATATTATATTACACTTACCATACTCGTATAAAGGATTAATGTGTTATAATATAATGTTACTATATATTCTTTAGTATCATCAATTTATATTACTTACTTCGTGTTCTTTATCATCGTTAATTTCTTTAAGTGCTTCTCTATATCTATTAAGAATTCGTTCAGGAGGAGATGTTTTAATAAGTTTCCTTGGATATTGAAAGCTTTTCCTTACTGGAGTATATCCTATTTATTTCAAACGAAACAAATAACTTTCAGTTATGTGATATAAAGAAAATATAAATAAAATCATACCTGTTGGAACATCGCGAAACAGATCCTCGACGAAAAACTTGTCAACCTGATTACGTATCGATTGTATTTCTGCGATAATCCTACTATTCGTGTTTGCTGCACTCGTATTTTCATATTCAAGTTTTTTACTTACTTCCATACACACGTTCATGAAAGCTGTTTTACAAATATTTAAGCACTTTGCGTGTTTATCGCTTGCGTTATAAACTGTCATATAAACGTCCTATAAATTATAAACATTAAAATAAAACTATGATACATAATAAAAGAATTTTAATACTAACTTTGATACTATGTTCAAGCTTACATTAATTGCCGATAAAAGGGGGCTCTTATCTTCTTCCATTTTCTGCTCCAATTCTCTTATACTACGCTCCACACAATTTTTGTAATTCGCAACTGTATCACAATTTTTGCCTAAATATGCTTGAAATTGATCTATTAACACTTTACTTTGTGCGACAGTATTTTCCGTTAATGTCCACGCCTGCGAGACACGATCCCATTAATATGAGAAAATAAAAAGTGTATATTCATCTAACAATTTCAACAACTCTTGCCTTTTCCGTTTCCACTGCAACCTCTCGTTTCACTGTTTCTAAATTATCTTGAAGTTTCTCTTGTACATGATTTCCATTTTCTATATTTATACGGCAAGTATTCGAAATCTGGTTATTTACAATACTACACGTTTCATCGATATCATTTAACGCATCATGCGTCAAGGAATAATTTTCTTTCTCTTCTTTTTGTAGCTCATTAAAACAGCGTTGTAAATCTTCCATTACCTACAAGTATACAATCTTAAAAATAAAACAATTTATCAATTGTACAAATCACGTACCTTTGCAAAATTTGCATGTTCTTTCATAACAGTATTTTGACTCTGCCGAATATTTTCAATGTTTTCTTTGACTTCTTCAATATTGTTATTTAAACGATCACACTTCTCGTTCGAATATATAAATATTGATGTAATTAATTCTTTTGCAGATTCCGTTAAACTGTCGATTTTACAAGATGTATCGGCATTTAAAACGTGACAATTTTCGGCTATTTTATTCTCCAGTAATTGCTTAATTTTCTCTGTAATACTGAACATGTGTTTTGATACCCTACGTTCTTTGTCTGCTACGGTCGTAACATTTTTTATCTCATCTTCAAACCATTGTTGATGCTTTAAATTCTAAAAAAAATATATATATATATCTTGTAATTGTTATCATTAAAATTAATATTATTAGACGTGCAATAAATATAATCATTTACAGCATCATTTATGTTCCTTTTTAGTTCATCGGTTATATTTTGCACGGAATTAACAAGACTTCCGGATATCGTTTGAATCGACTTATCAATAGCTTCGTTAAGTGAAATAGATTGCGCATCTGGAAACGCAAAATGGTAAGTTTAAGCTTAATGTAAAAATTTGGTATTTCCACTACTTATTTCTCTTACCAATATTTTCTTTCACAAAGGTACAGAATTTGATCAAAGTCTCCGCCTGTTCTGAAACATCAGCTTCGATGTTTACAATTCGATCTTTAATATATTTCTTGAACTGTTGTCCAAGACAGTTATTTTGTTGCCCTACTTGTCTATAAATACATAATTAGTAACTAAAATTCTTACAAATAACTTGAAATTCATATGAAATATCTTACATTTTACGAAAAACCTTATCATGAAGTTTATGTACATCTGCGGTAGCTGTATCAGCGACATCTAAAACCTTTTGTACTTGCGACAGGAGAATATTTTCCGTAGAAGCATGTTTTTCAACAAGATATTTTTGCTCTTCTTTCTCTTGTTCCGATACTGCCAAATACGATGATGTTATCATCAATGCATTTACTGTACTTTCCAATTGATTTGTTGTATTTTGTAGCTCATGTGCTTGTTCAGAATTCTTAGATTTTAATTTGTTGAACAGTTGCTAAACCAACAATTAATATATCTTTTAGCGTATCAAGTAATAAGAAATCATTATGAATTTAATATATCTTCCAATGTAAATAATTACCTCCTTAAAATGCATAGCTTCTTCGAGCGCTTTAATGTAATGTAACTTTTCTTCTATCTCCTTACTCTGTAATTCTATTAATGATTGCATCTCGTTGTAACTATCTGGATTTAAATAAATACCATTACGTTCACGAGTTGCTAATAAATCTTTTTTTAATTTTTCAATTTCTGCTATGTATTCCTGAAGTAATGCTTTCTTAGAAAATTTTTGGTTAATTTCAGGTCGATTCGTTATATTTTTCGCACGATGTGCATAATCCAAAGTCGACAAGGTTTCTTCAAGATTAATACTGGCAGGAGACACTGTTGCAATTATCGAAGTTCTCGTACGTCCACCCAATGATTCTTGGAGCAGCCGCGTTAACTTCGATTCTCTATATACAAGAAAATAAAAGTAAAAAATTTCGAGATCTAACCAGACTTTATAAGTATTAAATTCAAATTTCTGCAAGTATTACCTATATGGTACGTGTGGAGTTTTTTCTATAAGCGCCGTTATAACTCGACTTAATGTTAACAGAGACTGATTAATATTGCCTGCTTCTCTCGCTCTTCGATCAACGGCACCAGACTTCCCAATATTTTCACTACCCGCTAAGTCAACTAGATTTAGTTTTCCCGTCTTTACTAATTCTTCACCGTCTATAGTATATTCCTTTATATGAATGGTAATAGAAAATATTGTGTGAGAACGACTGAAATGAACAATGGATTTTACTAATATTATATTAATATTAAATATTGAATTATACTAAGTTCAATAGATACATTATTATCTAGAACAGAGATTGCCAAAGCGTGAGTCCCGACCCACTGATGAATCGCGTTAAATATTAAAGTATATAGAATTTGAGAGTAATAATGTAATATTTTTATTCGAAAAATTACTGATTTCGAAAGTAGGTCTAGGGTTCATAAAAATTTGGAAAACCCTGATCTAAGATATGAACCTTGAATGAGCATTCATCAATGTAGCTGCTGTTTGTCTTTTCTCTGAACCTCGTTGAAGAATTTTGAATACTTCAATTTTAGTGTGAATTGGCATTTCTTCTAAACCATGTACTATCACTGAACCTTTTTTGGTTGGATCCTCGTATATCCTTAAAAAAAAGTATATGTATATATTTTTAATTATAACAAACTTTACATTATAAAAATTTTATATATATAGTTACCTTATCTTAGCAGCTTCATCGCTAGGAGATAATAAGTCAAATATTTCTTCGTTATATAATTCTAAGAAACTGACTCTTATCGAATACTCTTGTACCTCTAATATACGCAGTTCATCGAATAAATGACTTAAAGCACGTGGTATGATTCCAGCGAGGGTGTCCTATGTGTTACATATTCTCTTTTATATCATTTATTGACATTAATAAAGGAAGAAAAAAAAATAATAGACTAAATTTACTTTTTGCCAATGTAATGATGGATCATTATTTGTTCCTTCCATGGTAAAAGTTTTCCCTGTACCAGTTTGACCATAAGCAAACACTGTACAATTATATCCGGCCAAAACTTCCTCCACTAATGGACTGACAACTACATTGTATACTTCTAACTGAAAGTATATTATTAATAAATTAAAGGTCCTGAAATACTCTTAACTGGACTGGAATACCTACTTGTTTCGAGTTAGGTCCAAATACTTTGTCAAAAGTGAATTTCTTCGTGAATTTATCGTACGGTGATCTATCTCGAACGACTATTTCTTTATTAGACGGAATATCCACAACTGTTACTGATTTTCCAATTCTTTCAGAATCATTTATCGGTCTAACACGAAATAGAATAATATCAATATACCATTATATTTTAATATAAAAAATTGTATACACATCTAACAATCTAATCATTTACCTGACACGAATGTAAACTTGTATATGTTGCTTCTTCTCCTTCTTTGAATTACGAGTGTCGTTCATTTTTATGAATTAAATCTTCACACTTTGTTCGACTGTAATTTTTCTATTTACACGCTTGTTTTTCGCATACAAACACGGTACTTTTCATATTGTGTACAAACGCTTCCTCGCAATGCTAACCGTTGAAAGATTTAAATACTGGGGTTCGCATAAATTTCGACAGAGGTCTCTTGCATCAAATTATCTGTAAAACTACTAACAAAATAATTGAATACTTAAAAAAACGTAAATTTATCGTATTCTTATTAAATAATGATAATGTGATAAATACACTTTACTATTAACCAAAATTAATACAAATCGAAACATCTGTAAATTTTAACTCATTTTAAACGTTGTTTTATTCAACACTTACCATAATACAATATTTTCAGTAAATACACGATTATATTAAATTCTTTAGAGTATAATATATAAGAGGACAAAAGTGATTAATTGAATACGATAAAAACAACTATTATAAAATAATTTTTCCAAATAAATTGTCACTTTTAAGAGGAAGTTAAAAAAAAAAATTTCCAATAAAAATATTCAATTTGCTATATTTTATTAATAATAAATCATGTTCTACAGGATGGATCAGGTATAAATAATTTATCCTTATAATACTGTAGTTCTTGTATGCTTTCCTTGATATCCATTAAAGCTCTATGGCAAAATTTCTTTCTCGGTGAATTTGTATAAATTGTTGGATTCCATCGTCTAAAATAAATTTCAAATAAATATAAATATTATATTATTAATACAGTGCACAAAAACTTATATAACCGTTACAAGTGCAAGTACCTGGCAAGTTCTTTAACTGAACTAACGTCGATAATTCGGTAATGTAAATAATCATTAACGAGTGGCATCAGTTTAAATAGGAATATACGATCTTGATAAATAGTGTTACCAGCTAGTGGACAAGATCCTTTTGGAACGTAGCTACTTAAAAAGTTCAGTAATAACTGTTCTGCTGCTTTTAAACTAATTGGACTAGATCGAGACTCTTTTATTAAACCTGACTGTAAATGCACAGAGTTTATTAATCAATATACGAGTTAACATGAAAATACTGCTTTGTTGGAAAATAATTAATTTACTTTGGTATGATGTTTTGTACACCAATCATTCATTGCATCTAAAACAGTGTCCGGTTGATTAATCACCACACTAAATTCTTTGCTCATTATCTTCAAATCCTTATCCGTTATGACACAAGCAACTTCTATAATTGTATCTTTTTCAATATCTAAGCCAGATAACTAAAACAAAAATGTTTGATGCAATATTTTTGTACATTTACGCGAGTTAGACTAGGAAATATACGTACTTCTAGGTCTATCCATACAATACAGTTACTGTTTTTGGATGTCATCTTCTCATTTAATCAGTGACCTATCAAATGAGATTGCATACAAAATTATTTAAAAGCATTAAGGAACAAAATAAAATATCCGTAGAATGATTATTTAATAAGCAGAAATACAATAAATTTCATACACTAGGAAAGTACATTTGAAGTTCAAATATAACCTCTATTCTTACCAATTTTATAATTTCTACAATCTTACGCAAACTAAATATATGATAACATCCTTAATAACAACACTAACTATAAATTAATACGTTATTACACTTCTGTCAAATAATTTGGTAAAACGATGAAATGCGACAATTTACAACTTTCACGTTTGACACGTTCAGTTCAACGTGCATGTATATTAGATTTGCTCTTACGAAATACAAGAACTGTCGAAAGTTAAAGATTATTTAAAGAAACCTTAAAAAATACAGTACATGTGATAGATTAATAAAATTAGGTGGTGTAAAATATGATTGTTATAAATAAATTAATTTAATTGCTTATTTTTAAGATACTTAAAAATTCTGAATATCTTTACGTATTTTACTTGCATGTATGAACATAACGTAAGTAAGTTTATAGTATTTTGTTATGGAATAACAAAATTCGACTAGTAATTAAACAATTTAACTTCACGACCTCGAAAAACACGCCGCATGTAATACTTTCTACGCATAAAAGGAGTATCAGTTTTTTTGTTTTAGTAATACAAAAGAATGTTTCGAGATGTTCATTGCCAGTTAAAAGGAAAAATACGGACATTTCCAACATCGACAACCACGATGTTTTCCGAGAGCGTAATATATGTAATCGGAATTTTTCTGTAATCAAGCATTATTTTTGTATCCACACTGTTTGGTATTAAAAATATAGATAAATTGAAAAGTTAAATAAAATATCGAATTACATGGATAAAACTGTTTCGTTCGTATAAAATACACACGTATACTGCTTTTAATTTAATGATATTCAAGTATCAAAATTTATTTTCCACCATTCGATTTCCTCATCGGAAAAATTGTTCGCATGTCTGCCAGAGAAATCATTTTATTGCATGTAAAGTATTTTGTAAAGAACAAGGTTGTTTCTTCGAGACAAATATTTGTTGGCCCTGAAAAGGGCCGATGTTTGTAAAAAAAAAAACTAGAGCTTGAATTTAAGCCCTTTCTCCTCTGATCCTACGTGCCAATTGAATATCTTTTGGCATAATAGTGACTCTCTTAGCATGAATAGCACAAAGATTCGTGTCTTCGAATAACCCAACGAGATACGCTTCGCTAGCTTCCTGAAGTGCCATAACTGCTGAACTTTGGAAACGCAAATCGGTCTTGAAATCTTGTGCGATTTCACGAACGAGTCGTTGGAAAGGTAGTTTACGGATCAAAAGCTCAGTGCTCTTTTGGTATCTTCGGATTTCACGAAGAGCAACGGTTCCAGGTCGGTAACGATGCGGCTTCTTCACTCCTCCAGTAGCAGGCGCACTTTTACGTGCAGCTTTTGTCGCCAGTTGTTTTCGCGGAGCTTTACCGCCAGTGGACTTGCGGGCAGTTTGCTTCGTACGAGCCATTTCTTTTCGAGTTTATCGGAACAGCCAAATGTTCAGTTAGACCGAAAGTTCAGCAATGTAAGTTTCGAGGCAGCGTGTTGCGCTTATATGCTATCCAACGCGGCAGCTACAAACGCGGGATTGGTTCGATGCGTGAGTGGAGGGGAGAAGCGTTTTCGTTACGGATTGGTGCACCGTGCGGCGAACAATACCGAGAGAGGGGATCCATGGTACATATGTAGTATACATATAGATTGTAATAACGACAACGACGAAAAAAAAAGAAAATTAAACAAAAGAATTTGATTGCACGATTAACGAATTAGAAACGTCGAAATGAATTTCGAAGAAAAAATAAGGAGGATACGAGGAAAATAAAATGAGGCTTATCGAAAATTAGGACTCGAATCGACTCGTCCGTCTCTCTTCTCGAAAAATCAACCGCTCGTTAACAAAAACTGACCTCTCAAGCAGGCCATGGTTTTTCGTCACTCGTAGCTCCGGGTTTTTCCATGTTTTTTTTCCATCACAATTGTAAAGCATATCTCTCGAAATTTATTCAGAACTAAACATTTTTACTAGGAAAATACAAAATACTATATCGTTCCGAATATTTTGTAATAAAAACTTATCAAACTATTCTGATAGTCTCGCGCATGATTTTCGCGAAGCATCGTTAATTCTATTCGTATTATAAACGAATTGTGAATGGAAAAGGAATGTTCGAAAGCGTTCGAAGCATTTCATTTGGAAAAGTAAAATTTAATGGTCCTTAAAAAGGCTGTTTTTCTATTGAAATCCTTGCAAGCGGCTAGCGGAAAAAAGAAGTTGGTCTCTCACAGGCATTTTATCGGTGTCCGAGGCAGGAATCATCTATCGTTAGCCGTACCGAGGAGTCTTAGTAGACAATCCTGACCCCCCGTGGCCGTCGGGGTTTTTCTACCTCTCTCGTTTTTTAATGCAAAAAAGAGAAACTTTTCCACGGCGAATCTGTGGTTCCATCGATATTTCATCGCCCTTTGCTCGAGATTACATCTGTACGCGGATGAACTTTTCTTTCAGAGCTTTATAAATACATAAATACATAAATACATAAATAATTGTAATTAATGTTCTTCCAAATTTTACTAGTCTTTTCCATGTCTTTAGCAATGTAAATTTACCAAGTAGCGTAATTGTGAACGTTTATTGTAAGTGTATTGCGAATACACTTGGACTTGTTCCCTTTTATAGTATAAACAGTTGTAACATCGCGTCAATCGACGATAAATACGAAGCTGGCGTTTAACCGTCGAAACGTTTCGACTACAGTTCGTGTAATGTAAAAGTTATAGCTTTTCGAATATCGAAATTGTCAAGCGAACATAGCCGGTACATACGGTACACGCGTGTCGTATAAGCCCGAAGCGAGAAATTATTTGAACAATTTATTTGATATAACTGTAGATAGCTAGTTTTTCGATTGTTTGTAAACGACATACGTATACATAATAAATAATAGGCGAAAATAACTAATAAGCGTTTGGAAAACGAAAACAAATGAATTTGTAGGCAGTGGTCGCGTACATCTGCGTAGCATCTGCGTCGCAAAAAGGGAGCGTTTTACAAGGTCGTAGGCAGGTATTGAAAAAGAGGAAAGGAACGGACGAGAACCCCTGGGTTTAGGGACGGGTCGAACGGTTCCCAACGGTCGAGTTTCGAATAGTACGCGCTTGAATATTTTTGCGGATTCGAAAGCTTTCCTAAATTACCTTCGGGTCTCGTAGTTTCCCGGCAAAGGTGCCGTTATACCTTTTAAAGGATAAGCAGACAAAGCGGGTGTATGCATGTATATATAGCAATGCGATGGCTAGATTTTACACAGTTTACCAATGATTTCGGCAAGCGTAACAACCGTCTTCCTCTTCGTTGCTGCTCTAACGTTGGACCGCGACGTTAGTTGTAGTTCAACGTCGCTAAATTCGTTGGAAAATATCGGAAAAAGCAATCGTTCGGTCGCGAACGACGATAGCGATGTCGAGGATTTTCCAGTACCAACGGATGGTACGTAGACGATCCGGCTATAAGTTGTTATAAGTGTAACGTATTAGGACATTTGCTGATTGTAGCGTTAGTAATATACTATAAATATAACGCGTGTATATTTATTACGAAATACGTAGACGAACTGGACACGGAGAGGATCTTTGGAGGACGATACGCGAGGCAAAATCAGTTTCCGTTCATGGTGGCAGTGCATCGATTGTTAGGCAGAGGAATGGTTTCGCAATGCGGTGGAACCATCATTACTCCGAGATGGGTATTAACGGCTGGTCATTGCGTAGCATATCCATCTCGACAATTTCTCGTTGTCTTCGGGGTAAACGATAAGACCGGTATGGGATATAATTTCTACAAAGGACCCGGTGTTTCGATGATGACCAACAAAGCATACCTGCATTCTGCTTTCAAACCGACGATAAACGATATCGGTTTATTGCACATGCCACGCAATATACCGTTCGCGGGTAAGTTCTTCCTCGAGGGATATCGATCGGTTTTGCGTTCACTATTATTATTTATACATTATTATAAATGTTTACTAAGCAAATTATTATCGTTTCCAGAAAATATACAATCGATTCAATTGGCTGGTAGCAGCTATATCGAAGACAGTTTCGTCAATAGAATGGGCATAGTTATCGGATGGGGTAAAGATCGATTCGTCGGAACAGGAACAAAGAGATTGAAGTATGCTACCTTGCCGATCATTTCCAATTCTCGATGCAGCTTATTTTGGGGTATAACAAAGAAACACGTGTGCACGGCAGCGAATTACGGCCAAGATGCCTGTCAGGTAAACGAATGTTAACCTAACTTTACGTTTAGACGAACTAAAGAAGCGTAAAAACTTGCTTGTACGTTTCCAGGGTGATAGCGGAGGTCCTCTAATCGTAGTAGAAAACGGTGTTCCCCTTCAAATTGGAATCGTCAGTTACGGAGACGCGAATTGTCCTAGCAACAGACCCGGCGTTTTTTCCAGAATCACCGGTTACATCGACTGGATCCGATCCGTTACAGGCCATTATTTTTAAACGAATCTTGTACAAACGCAATAAATTTTCTACTTTTTTCTCACGATTACAAGCAAAATAATGTTTATTTGTTCGTTTTGCACCTCATCAACCAACCAAGATCTCTGAAACGCCTTCGCTCGTAAAACTACCTTCGAAACTATTATACTTTGGCGTGACAATTAGATTTGTCGAAGTTCGAATAACTATCGGTGTGCGTTGAAAAATATCGTCGATTTCGAAAATGATCACATAAAAGATTAAACCGTTGCAATCCGTTGCGGTGCTATCTACTATCGAGACGTTTCGTGGAACCGATATTCGAAAGTTTGGAATCCGATAAACGTGTCCCTTCGGGTAATTTTCACGATTATGGAAAATACCATAAATAGTGGAGAAATGCCGAGACATCGAACAGTTCAGCATGCATTTTCTGCTAGTGTCCGTCTTTCTGTTGCTCCGTTACGGCGCTTGCGAGAAAATTCTTGAAAAAAATCCACTCGATGTATCTTCCGTTAACGAAGATGCCCAAGCGAACGTTGTCGAATCGACATTTTCAACGGACCCGTGTAAGTACTTTCGCTTTTTTGCTCGTTCATCGATATAATCATCGATATAATCAACGAAAGCGTTGTTTTATGCTATCGACGAAACAGACGATACAGAGAAGATAGCAGGCGGTTATTACGCCGAAGACGAACAGTTTCCTTTTATGGCGGTCGTTCATCGATTGCTAGGCCATGGTGCTATCTCTCAATGTGGCGGTACCGTGATTTCGAGACGATGGGTATTAACGGCGGGGCATTGCGTCGCTAGTTTGCCGCATAAATTTCTCGTCGTTTTTGGAATCATCGACAAGGCAGGCATAGGGTACAATTTTAATTACGGCCCAGGTGTCTCGATGATCGCGACGCGAGCCGTAACGCATCCGCGATACCGTCAGAGCACCAACGACATTGGCTTGATATACATGCCTCAAAACATACCGTTCACTCGTACGTATTTTATCGAACGGGATCATTTCATTGTTCTAATACATAAACAATGAATATTTGAACCGAGCATCGTGTTCTCAGAAAAAATTCAACCGATACGACTGGCCAGTTACGACGAGGAAGGGGAATCGTTCGCGAACCTGAACGCCTACGTGGTAGGATGGGGAAAGGATCGACAGAATAGCTTCGGTACAAGAGTTTTGAAATACGCTGTATTACCTATAATCAGTAACGGCGAATGTAATCAATTTTGGCGCATAGACGATAGGAATATATGTACAGCAAATGACTTCGGACAAAATGCTTGCCAGGTAGAAGAAATTTACAGAAACTCTTCTTTTTCTATGTCCTACATTTTTCGATACTAACCAATCGAAATAATATAATCGTACAGGGTGACAGCGGCGGACCACTGCTCGTTACAATGAACAATAGACCGCTACAAGTTGGCATCGTGAGCTACGGCGACGGCATGTGTCCTAGCGAAAGACCGGCAGTTTTCACGAGAGTTTCGACTTTTATATCGTGGATCGAACACGTTACCAGAATCTATTATTGAGCCTTCGCAAATACAGATAGCGTGCTTTCGAAAACTTTCCAAGTCACCACATTCGGAAATTCTACCTTCGAACTCCGATTTACTATATTTCCTAATAAATATACCTAGATTTCCACAGTTCATATATCGTAAAAAATACAACGAATCATACTTTGTAACTCGAAATATATATTTTACTTATATTATATTATACCATATTGTATTGCAACTAATAAAGTTACTCACTATGCAAAAAGAGATAATAAAAATTGAACGCGATACATCTTTCGATCGCCATTTCGTTCTTTCGTTCGATGTTTAACCGTTTCATTGTTTCTGTCGTATTGATTTATGCGCGGCCCTTCTTTTTGCTCGGACAAACATCTCGTAGCCGGTTGCTCTCCCCTTCCTTCGGCCAGGTACCGTGCGAGTACGCGGTTCCTTCAAACGCACGCTATTGGTTAGCGTGGTAAGAGAGGGGATGCTAGAAACCTTGTCTCGTCTATAAAAGCGTGGCTTTCGTACTCGATGCGTCAGAACACGTTTCGTCTTCTACGAATATTTTCATCATCATATCGAGCGAGTTGAAAAATGACTGGTCGTGGAAAGGGTGGTAAAGGATTGGGAAAGGGAGGAGCGAAGCGTCACAGGAAGGTACTTCGTGATAATATCCAGGGTATCACGAAACCAGCTATTCGTCGCTTGGCTCGTCGTGGTGGTGTCAAACGTATTTCTGGATTAATTTACGAGGAAACTCGTGGCGTGCTGAAAGTTTTCCTGGAAAACGTAATTCGTGACGCAGTTACGTACACGGAGCATGCTAAACGAAAGACTGTAACGGCTATGGACGTCGTCTATGCGTTGAAGAGGCAAGGACGCACTCTGTACGGTTTTGGAGGTTAAGAAAGAAATTTGCGTCGACGTGCGATTATCAACGATTGCTAAACAAACCGGCCCTTTTCAGGGCCACAATTTTTTTTCGAACAAAGGAACCTTCTTCGAAACATTTCATGAAATTCTTTTCAATGATTATTACGCGTTAATAAATTTATTCCTATGATTTACGTCCTACATTGTGCATTTAAATATATTAATTTAGTAATTTCGATTGAAATATACATAAGAACCAACCAACATTAGACACGAAGATCGGATAATAAATTTCTCGTTAATCCAATGTTAACTCATAACCGTTCTGCAATGGAGCAAAATAATTCCGTTTGTTAATCTTAACGCTACACGAACAACTTCTTTATGTACACTTTCTTCAAAATTATTTGCTGTTATTACACGAATATTCGTCGAAGGACAGACTTAGAATTGATCAAATAACTTACGTATATCTAAGAAATATATTTTTTAAAATTGTATAAGAAAATGTATATAGAAATTCTTAACCTATCGACTACGAATGATAGAATGGCGGTGCCGATACAACGTTGCCACATTTCCCAGCGTCTCTACCATGCACTCGTCGCTAATAATTCCTCTATATAAATCGCTGTGTTGCCATACGTAACTCCTATCAATAATAAACATGCACATATGTAAGTACCTTGGTCTCTCGAATAAAGACAAATCATATTATATTAAGAGTGTTTATATGCTTATTCTTCTGTAATTTTCAATAAAGAATACGTTTTCAAGAAATTGTTTATTCCATAAAAGTATAAAATTGCAGTTGAAATCTTACTTGTTTCATTCGTTGTATATTACTTCTGAACCTATCGATACTTGAAAAAGTTGCATATACCCGATACTGCTTCTCTTGTAATTAAAAATTTGCAAGTTACAATAAGCTACGTTAATAATATTGAAATTTTTGTTTGAAAATGTTTCATGTTTAAAATATAAAATGTTTCAATAAATATTTGTAGAATCAATTGTGCGAACTATGCAAATATGAAAAATATTCACGGGACAAAATAGAAAGAAAATGAAATTTTACTTCGTTCCGTGATCGATTCGATATAGGAGAGTTACGAAATTTAAAAATCGTTATTGAAGCTCTTTTAAATGGAGCGAAAGAAAATTTTTTATCGAAAGGAAAACAATGTTGAACGCTGTTATTATTCCTTTGATTGAAAAAAATTGGTGGCCCTGAGAAGGGCCGTTTGGTTCGAAGTATGAAGATTATGTCTTCTTGTCGGTTTTTTTCGGTAAAAGTACAGCTTGAATGTTAGGCAAAACGCCACCTTGTGCTATTGTTACTCCAGAAAGTAATTTGTTCAATTCTTCGTCGTTACGGATAGCAAGTTGCAAGTGTCGCGGAATAATTCGCGTTTTCTTGTTGTCACGAGCAGCATTACCGGCCAATTCTAAAACTTCAGCGGCCAAATACTCCATTACAGCTGCCAAATAAACCGGAGCACCGGCACCGACGCGTTCTGCGTAATTTCCTTTCCTCAAAAGACGATGAATTCGACCAACAGGAAATTGCAAACCTGCTCTATTGGATCGAGACTTTGCCTTTCCCTTCACTTTACCGCCTTTTCCACGTCCGGACATCGTGACAAATAATGAACGAGCTACGAATACAACACGTTCGCCGACGAAGAATCGTTAGACAATAATCTCTCTAACCGTCGGGCTCTCTATATATACGGTTAGGTAGTGGCGCACGCGCACCAATCGGAGCAAAGAGTTCCCACCCTACCTACTCGACGAATACTCTGATTGGCGCGCTTGCACTACTCTGTTTCCTAATAAAAGCCATATCGAAGCCGAGGAGTTCATTCGCATTAGAGATTCGTCCTCGTACAAGTCTTAATATTAAGTCGATATCTTAGCAACCATGCCGCCAAAAGCCAGTGGAAAAGCAGTGAAAAAAGCCGGCAAGGCTCAAAAGACCATTAGCAAAACTGATAAGAAGAAGAAGCGTAGGAGGAAAGAAAGCTACGCTATCTACATTTACAAAGTCTTGAAACAAGTCCATCCTGATACTGGCATTTCCAGTAAAGCCATGAGTATCATGAATAGTTTCGTAAACGACGTATTTGAACGTATCGCGGCTGAAGCATCTCGCTTGGCTCATTACAATAAACGCTCGACGATCACATCTCGTGAAATTCAAACTGCTGTTCGCTTACTACTTCCTGGTGAGTTGGCGAAACACGCTGTCAGTGAAGGAACTAAAGCTGTTACCAAATACACCAGCTCCAAGTAAAAAACACTTTACTATTCTGACCGGCCCTTTTCAGGGCCACAAATATTTAACACGTGGAAACATTTCTCGTTCTTCGACTTTTACATTTCCTCTTCTCAAATTATCCATCTTCCTAATTTCCTAATATCGTTCAAAAACAAACTGAACAAAATCCTATGAATGTTTAAATGTAAATAATAATGAACAATTTTATAACATTATTGAAAAATTTACAATAAGTAGCGAAATCGGGTTAAATAAATTAGGTCGCTTCTACGATCGTATTATTTGAAAGTAAATAAACATTGAAAATTGTTAATCCGCGATATTAAAAGGTTGTCAAAAGCATACTTAGACGCTACATTTTATTTCTATCAATATGATTTGAAATTCGAAACCGCGATTTTTCAAAACTGTCCAAAGATAATTAAAAGCATAACTTCCGTCGCAAGATCTAAATGTAATAGCACAATCTACGGATCTAGTTTGACGTCTTGTCACCAAAAAGATAATATTAAACCATAGCGGTAGAACGTAGCAACGAAGAAAGCTTATACATACAAAGTTTAAGTTTCTTAAATTATAATTAAATGGAGCTGTGCTTTTCTTTGTTATTGCGCAGTTTTACGTTATATATTGTGTTAATAGATGCAATTTTATATTTATTATAGATGTATTTTATTCATAATATATGTTCCAGACAGATTATTGTACACATTGAAGTGCGATATATGTACTATTTTTAACGCAAACTTCTGCATAAAATTAGTTCCATCGAATATAAATTACATACAGGCATAAATATACGTTAAGTACAAAAGTATTAATTTGCGAATATTTGTTACGAGCTATGATATGTACATACTATTCTGAAATACAAAGTAAATTCCTAACCCGATAAATATTTCGGTTATAAAAAGAACAAATTTTTCTTTCAGAACTCTATTCCGATTCATACCTTCTTCTTTAATTTTTATATCTTTAGGTAATTTTTTAAAAATATACAGCTAATGTATATCAGAAAATTATATTTGTGGTTTAATTAATTTTAAAGTATGTAAGTATTTAACGACTATAATACATATATTTGTGCGTTGGACGTACAAAAAAAGGATATAACGTATTTCACGTCGAAAGTTAAGCTCTGTTAAGCTTACTTATATCGTTAGGATTGTCAAAATTGTTTCTCGTATAAGAAAGTTGGGGCCCTGAAAAGGGCCATTTGTTTAATAATAAGTTTGTCAGGATATTCGATTATTTTTTAGCTGGAGATTTAACGGTTTTCGAGATAGCAGCTTTCTTCGGCCTCGGAGTCCTCGTCTTTGCAGCAGGTGCTTTTGCCGTCCTTTTACTTTTCGACATAGTCTTCGTCTCGGTCAGAGGTTTAGATTTCTCTATCTTCTTAGTCTTTTCGACTTTGACGGAAGTCTTTTTTGTTGCCGCAGTCTTCTTTGTAGTTTCAGTCTTCTTTGCGGAACTCGCTTTCTTCGGCGTTGTAGATTTCCGTACTACCGGCGTTGTTTTCTTTTCAACAGATTTTTTCGTTTTCTTCGATTCGGTTGCTCTCACGGATTTTTGAACCTTGGTTTTAGATTCGGAGCCCTTGCCCGCAGATAGTTTGAACGACCCAGAAGCACCTTTACCTTTTGTCTGAACAACAGCGCCAGAGGTAACTGCCGCCTTCAAATATCTCTTGATGAAAGGTGCCAATTTCTCGCCGTCAACTTTGTACGTTGTCGCGATATACTTCTTAATGGCTTGTAGAGACGATCCTTTACGATCCTTTAATTCCTTAATGGCAGCGTTTACCATTTCAGAAGTCGGAGGATGCAAAGTCTTCGATCGTTGAGATTTTACAGACTTCGCTTTCGACGCTTTCTTTGCTGCACTGCTATTACTTTCTGCAGTATCCACAGCGGTACTACTTCCACTCGAAGCTTTATCCTCCATCGCGAATTTCAAAAATTTCTTTACAGACAATTCGAACTTCTCGAAGGCCAGCTAGCGTATGCTTCTCAGCTAGAGACAGCGCGGACATATAGTTTCGTACTTTTCTTTTTGGGTAAGACGTACAAATGTGGCGACATCTACTTCCTCTTAACCGAAAAGTACGTTACAACACATAATATATAGTCAGTTATTTTAATATTTTCTAAAAGGTTTTCTCTCATAAACGACTGAGAATTAATTCTGTCGTGAAAAACGCTTCACATTGTCTTAACTTTTATATTGAGTCTAGTGCGTATTTATATATATTTTCCAACGGGACGGTTGAGAGGAAGTAGATGTCACCACGCATAAAATGGAAGAGGCGACACCTGCTTATTGCCGATAAAAAAGTAAGCGGGGTTACCGACTGGAACTGTTATTTAAATATAACGAAACAACTCGCACTAGCTATCGCTATCATTTTGGATTTCGAGCCTACTATCTATATTTTACTTCGATACAAGGCATTATACTTATAATTATTGCTTTAAATTTATACTTTATTTAGTCTATAAATAAATGATGAAATTAATTAAAGCGAAAATGTATTTTATTTTACATTGTTTAAAGGTCAAGTCTACGACATAAATGAAACTTCTGAATCTAATGAAACAGATAACAAGTGGTTTTATAGTGATATACAAAGTTAGGTTTGCAAAATTTCACCAACTGCTTAATAAAAGAGCTTTAATATATAAATATTTTCGAGGGCAAAAGGTTAATTCGAAATTAGATTCAAACTAACAAAGGTTAACATAATTGTGTTGATTTGGACATGCAAGTCGCATGTTACAAGTATCGAGCCACGAGAAGCTAATGTTCTTTTGACGAGCGCATAAAAGTTTACGATAATCGTAATAATAAAACATTTTGCAGTGACCGGTCTGTTTGGGTGGGGAAAATCAATAGCAAATCTGAGTTTAAATTACATGTATGGATATGGATCATTAGTGTTTAACGAATGAAATGTACGGTGACGTTTTTAAATATTCTGCTGCGTGTATAAATGTCTCAACGCGTACGAAATTGTTATCATGACCCGTTCGAAATGCGGTACTTCTTGACACGTACGAGAATGTCACGGAACTTAAAGTGCGGTACGGTTATTTCGAACAGCTGTGTTCAGTAAGAAAATGTTAAAAAATTGCGTGATTGATGCTTCTTGACATCTAACTTGAAAAACGATATATTAAGCCCAGCTTAATAATGACGATACTTAGACGAGGTCTGTTGATCTGTTTCGCGTCCTGTCTTTTGTTACAAATGGATTACGTCGAATCTACTCATATTTCGGGTACTTTTAACACGAAGGAATTTTTTCGTTTTCTCATCAAATTTGGTTTTCAAAAGACTGATCGTCATCGACAGAAAGATTCGTATGGATACATTTTCGGCAATATAACGTCCAAAACTAATTTTTCTGCGCCAATCACTTTGGCAGTTTTAGATCGAGGTCATTTTTTAGAATATTATGGTAATCGTACACTAAATAATAAAAGTACTGCTTGTACCCTTATGTTCAGTACCTTGAATCAAACTTCGTACGATGTGCATTGTAACGAAGAAGGTCAAGACTTTTTAAGGTATGTCATTTTTGGACATTTTCATAATTTGCTATAATCTAAGAGAATTAATTTTCTTCCTTTCTTTATAAAGGAGAGTACCTTGTCCAAAGGGTAAGTTGTGTCCTGACGAAGATTCCATATGGAATATCGTGAAAGGATATCAGTTTACGTATGTTATACAAGATTTTTGGCAGCCACGTTTTTGGTATATGAGTTTAGTGGCATGTTATAGAAACACGACTACTTGTCAATGGGAATATTACGATAAACACGATGAATTAGAATATGATATTTGGCTAGTAAATGGTAATCCAAATACTAGTGGCCTAAATAGCCTGACGTATCAATTTTCGTATGATAGACAAAATACAATAGAATTGTACTTGTTATTTTTTGTATGTTACATTATACTTGTGCCACTACAATTATATGCAGTGAGATTACAAAAACATCCTGTAACAAGATTATTCACTGCTAGTTTACTATTAGAATTTATAGCGGTATGTTTAATCTTAACGCATGTAGTAAAATTTGCTCTTGACGGAATTGGCTATGAACAGTTGGAAGTTGCTGGAGATATTTTTGATATTTTATCACGAGTAAGTCGTAACGAATATATTTATATATTCCAATGGAATGATTTGTTAAAAATAATATAATCTTTTAGACATCGTTCATGTTATTGCTTCTATTACTTGCCAAAGGATGGGCCGTAACAAGGATGGAACTGACATGGAAACCATTGGTTTTTACTATATGGCTATGTTACGGGGTAGTCCATATTTTACTATATGTTTGGAACATGGTATATTTTTATTTGTATAATCTTACGTAGAAATTTTTCAACTTTTACCAAATTAAGAAATAATGATTTTAGACGGAAGTCGACATCATTGAAGATATTGACGAGTACCAGACATGGCCAGGCTGGTTTATACTCTTATTTCGCAGTGCGATTATGATTTGGTTTGTGTGCGAGCTACGAAACACTATGACGTACGAGCATAATACTCAAAAATTGAATTTTCTACTTCATTTTGGTGCATCTTCGTTAGTTTGGTTCATCTATTTACCTATTATAGCACTTATTGCTCTTCATGTAAGTGCATTATGGAGGTTTAAACTTCTATTGGGTAAGTCAGTTATGAAATTTAAATTGTACAGAATGTCAGTGTTATATTATTCTTCCTATTTTGGTAGGTATCACATACTCCGCCGATTGTTTTGCGTACTGTGTGATGGCACATTTACTTTGGCCAACACGAAGCGAACAGTACTTTTTGCTCGCGCAAGGAGCAGATAATGGGGATGAACTTGATGAATTTAACGAAGCACCGCATGTATTGAACAATTATGTAGAACCTCCAGAACTTACAAAAATAATTACTTAATAATATGTCGAGATATAAGAGGCAAATATTATACACGTGAAAAGTCAAATTTAGCATTTGACCTGTTGTATCTGCCAAACTATAAAATTTTAGGGTCGATAATGCTCTACTACATACTACTTGAGACTGATATATTCTGCGCATTCTGTAATTAGAAATATATTATTAATAATCAAATTTACATATGTGATAGTAAGTCAATAATTAATACAAAAAAAAAAAGAAAGAAAGAAAGAAAGAAAGAAAAATACAATGGGTGAGTATGATATGAGTATCCTTAAGTATTTCATTTTTAATTTAGAAAGAAAATAAATACGTGTTTTTATTGTACAAATGTTTTAGATTTATAGAGATACTATTAATGAACATACAACTTTTATCCTAATGTACATAATAATCATAATCAGCTGTTAGATATTTGACATGTAAAGGATTTTCTACAGTATTACTACTGTAAGTTTCTGATTTTAATTTACTCATGTCATACTCCTAAATTATATGCATGTGGCGTCGATAATTGATTTAACGCTTAACATCATTTCCATCACTGTTTATTAATTATACACGAAAAAGTAAATAATCTAATCGTACAATTGCATCTAACAAACTTTTAATCTTGTACCAGTATATACATTTTTATGATATACCTGATTTCGTAGTTTTTAATTATATGTATGTATGTATTTATATATAGATATAAATATATATATATATATTTACCGGCCAAACCCGATTTTAGGTCAAACCCGATTTTAGGCCAAACCCGATTTGTCCTATATAGGATGAACTGGTTTGGCCTAGGAAAAACTAGTTTATCCTAAAATCGGGTTTTGCCGGTAACATATATATGTATACATACACACACACACACACCCACACACACATACATACACACAATAATGCACATTTAACAAAATATAAAAAGAAAAATAAATTTGATGACCTTTTTTGTGCTCATTTTAACGAAATATGTTTGTATAGATGAATACATAATTATAATGTGTATATCAAATTATGTATTAATATACTATACCTAAAACTCTTATAACAAATATTCTATACATGTTCATAATTCTTTCAGTATTATAACAGAGTATCATACATTGTACGTAACTTTGAATGACTAATAAGAATTATTATAAATTTTATATGTATTTTCATAATAGAGATTATTGAATGTAAATTAATTTAGTCTAAAATTGTTTTTACCTTTTTTTTTAAAATTAATATACATATATATTAATATTTTAATGTTCAAAGTATATAGAGTAGCAATATTTTTTGCAAAACTTACCTTGTTACTGTTGATTTACGTTGCTGTAGATATTTTTCATAATTCCGTGCAACCATACGATAAATTAAATATTGAAGTAGAAGCTAAAGCTTTATAAGCTGGGCAAATATAAGTCTCAATTTTGATACAGTGTTTCTCACATGATGTTAATGTGTATAGTAATACATAGATAATATACTTGATCATACAAAAAAGTGTTATAGGTGTATTTTTTAAAACTTATTTATGAAAATTTATGCTTATGCTAACGAAAATGGAAATCATTATTGTAAACGAATTGTTCATTTTATGAATGTTACATCGCAAAATGGAAAAAAATACCAACACGTTTTTTAAAGTAAAGCAATATTATATGTTTTAATACATAAAATTGAAGAATTAATATTTTAAAAACACGTTTTCTTGGTATTGTATGTACGGTGTCAGTGAAAAAATAAAGAAAGGATCAATCAACATAATAAAGCATCAATAAACATAAATTGTGATGTTTCTAATAAAATACTAATTTATTTAAGTATTACGGATTAATTCGTTCTTTAAAAATATTGAATAGAAAGGACATTTTTTTATCAGATAAAATTACTGGTATCAAAGCTTACAAGAGTTTTAAACTCGAGGTTAGCTCATCTATGGCTTGTTTTGGACCTGGTCCAATTCCAAGCGTAGAAACTGTGCCAGGCAATAATTGTGTTTTACCCGCATCTTGTATTATAGAAATAATAAGACCAGCTTTACGAGCACTGCGAGCTAACGACATTAATTCTCCTTCGTTACATATTTTTAGAACAACTTTTGGTTGACCTTGTAATAACCAAGAATTAAACACGTGTTCATATTTTGTATTACACGATGCTTGACGATAACATTCTACTGCAGCATGAGCACATTGCGCCGCAATTTTACCTTTTCCCATAACTATATCTGACCTCACAACAAGTACCATTTTAAAATGTTCATTCGCAGAATACTTTACAGGATAAATGAATATACGTTTTATAAAATTTATTATCACAGACATATTTACTAAGATGCGTATGACTTTTCTCTTTCTCTTTGATATTTATCCATGCATATTTTAAATCTTTTTACTTGCTGTTGACACTTCCTCCAATCTTGAGTTTCTGCTATACACTCCTAGAAATACAATAATAAATGATAAATTACTTTATAATATTCACCGATATATTCCCAAATACAAGATTTATACTTGAACTTGATAATGAAGTTCCATACAGCCAGTTTTTTCTAACATTTTTTCAACTGGATCTTCAACATTTTGCTGTTGAGAAGTTAAACGAATGGTCATGTTGAAACTATGAGATACACATATAATTATTTTCAAATTAACAAATATATTTATTAATTGATATAAATTCAAACGAATGTTGTACTCGAATGCTTAAAAGAGACAAGAAAACATTGGTGTTTTACGCAACTCAAATGAGCTCTCGGGCGCATGTGCATTAATTTGGGTAACAGAGTGTACTGAACCAATCGTAACCAGCAACCGATACGCATAGAATGAATGAAAGCTTGTCATTAGATATGATCCGACGATAATGTTCTTTTAAATATACATATCAAATGTATACACTTAATTAATATGTACTTCAATTAATCATTTTGAATAAAAATCGAGATATCTGAATGTATAAAATAATAAAGTGTTATTTAAAATATAAATTAATTCATGATAAAAATATTGTACCGGATATTTTTCAAAAGTATGTATATATATGTGTATATGAATTACGTAAGTTTTCATAAATGCAAAGCGTAAATGTTATATTTATTAACTATTGTTATTTTTAATTAACAATCGATCTCCAAAGTTCCAATCGTAGGTAATAATGGTACCGTTCAATTATTATGGTGATTAATGGAAAGATTATAAAGATTTCTTTGAAAATACAAGTAAGGAAACATCGTAGGTATATGGCGCTGGCTTCGACATATGGCTACCGATGACCTACGTTTTCCAGCAGACAACGTAGACAATAAGTGATGGCGTAGCAAGTGGAAAAACATGACAAACACTATATCTTATCGCGTGCGTTATTAATATTACGTGTTTTGCTTTTATTCGTGCATTGTCTATATGGCATATGTACCTCGATTTAGGTGAAGTGTCGATGATCAAAGTATCTGTCAATTGCGTTCACATCGAGGCGTTGTGTGTTCATTGCCGGTCATCAATTGTAATATTTTCGTGAGTATTTATCATGTTTTTCTTATTCCGATGACTTAAATGATACTTCTTTTTTCGAAAATATCACGATTAGTCGAATAAAATTGTATAATAAAGATGTTTCGTGGGAAATTCGTGCAACGTTATAAATTGTACCGCGATACAACAATTTCATAATACTATAACACGTGGATGGTAAACATCGAGTGGGAAAGTAACGCAAAGTGACTGCGAATATATTTAATTAATTGATCTGTGTGATTAGTAGGCCAATTCGAAAAAATGATTAAAATTAAAATGAATATTCAAGATTTTCATACTTTTAAGTTATTTACTATTTATTACGTAAAAATAAGTGATTTATCGCATCCGGTAAAACGTGAAAATAAGTCGATTTGCTGGATGCATCCAATAGAATTATTAGAAACGACTAGCAATAAATTATATCTATGTAAATTATATTTAATAGTTTAATAGCGATAAGAAAATGATATTTCCTATCGTCTATTAGTAACAAATAGATTTACTAATATTACGTATGTTTATTAGATTATTTGAATCATTTTTTATCAAGAATAGAGGTATGTATTCATATTTTGGCGGTACGCAATGCGCCATCTAGGGAACCGTAGAATCGAGTACTTTATTTTGGTCGCTAGGTGTCTGCATACAGCTGCTAAAATTTCTCGCTAGTACTCATTAGAGAGTGCAGTTCGTATATAAGGGAGAACCAGGAAACTAGCTCTCGGATAGTCCGATGCTTCCCAGGAAGAACTACCGCATTGCGGCCTTATATATTGCCACACACAAATGAGATGTACGTACTCTCTTTAGTGTACTTTTACGTCGTATCTAAAAACTAATTAAATAATTTCGCGCTTTAAAATTTGAAGCGTTGTGTAAATTACAAAGCAGCAGTGATCATCTTGCGTTGTGGAAGTTGTTTGAACTTTCAACCGTGGAAGTCGACGATGACTATCTTTTTTGCAAATTTTTCTCCATGCCAAATCAATAGTGTGACCATCAGTGCTCTTTTACTTCGACGTCAATAAATTATACCAGACTATTTTTATTGTAAAATCGATGATATTAAACACTGAAAATAAGCTAATAATAGCATACATTTTGAATGGCATTTAGTGTGTATAAAATTCGTTGTATCGTACGTATAAAACGAATAATCTTACGCAAGGATAAAAATAAAAGTGACAGAATTTTCATTGTTCACCTTCACCCGTCAACCAAATCATCGTTTAATCAGAAATATCTTACGGTAAATGATAACATAATGCTGCATATGCATTTTCGTCGTTCCGTCGGTCGTTTCTCGTTTTCTTCGAAAACGCATTCGCTATAATTTTTGAAGTATTTTGCATCGGTAAAGTATCGACAGTGGATGGCATTCGAATGTATAACTGATCGAGAAAAAAATCGATCGATTGAATTGTACTTGGATGTACACGAGGCGCTTTTTACGATTTTCAAATGGTTCCGAACGAACGTATTAAAAGTTTGCTATTGGTTGTTTGCATTCTCCCGCGCAAACCGTGACACGTCGCGTTGCCCTTGAAAAGCGCAACGACTCTTCTGCAATGACCGTACGAAAATAGCGCCTAAGCGGGACGGAATTGGCGCGATGCAGTGTGCTTGTGCATGGCGTGGAGCTTAGATCTCCCTCAGTTCAGGGGAATCGTAGAAGAAGTAATGCTCTAACGTTTTACATAAAATAATCCCAAGGGGATCCATAGTAGATTCTAAATTCTAAATTCTAGATTCGATAGACATCGGACGTATACTCGTATACTCGTGTTAAAAATTTGGAAAGTTGCAAGTTTCGAAAGCTCGAAAAATATGTTGGCCTTTTACGGTGTACGAGGGCATTGAACATTACTAGCAATTATTAAGAATTCCTACAAACCCCAAACAAAGTTCTTTCTCTAAACTTCTAATCTCTCTTCGAGTCTTCCCAAGTTTTCTCTGCACATTCTCGTAAAAATAAGGGCAAACGATGAGAGGTTGGTATGTTCGCTTTTAGCGAATGAAAGTTGCGCTCTCGCACGTGTACACACCTTCGCGATTGCAAGGAGAAGGAAGCGCGCGCGAAATTGAACACGATGGACATGGTTAATTTTAGTGTCGTCGTTGGCCGTAAGCACAATCACGATTACAACCACGAGGGACGGCTACGATTCAAGACGAGAGCAGACGCGAAACGGTGCAAATTGGTTGGACGTCGAGACGAAGAGGGAGACAGAAGGGAGGGAAAAGCAGAAGGCAAAAGCATCGACGACGATCATCGTGCATTCCCTCGATCGAATGTGTTCGGGACACTTGCGAAGGTGTGCTAATAAACGATCGCGTGTACAGTGTACTGGACCCTTTTGCTTTTGCAATTCTTGTCTTTTAGTGGAAGGATCGTTGGTTGTCGAACCGTCCAAGTTATTTGGTGTTAAGAAGAACCCTGCACACGCGCTGTTCTCAAAGGTATATTAATTACGGGTCATGGATAGAGAACAGGTGGAAGGGGATGCGAACGATAACGAGAAGAATCAGGAGGACGAGGAAGCGGAGCGCGAGAAGGATGGAACGCTCGGCGACGAGACCACCTTTCCGGAACTGGAACGCAGTCAAACTGGCCGCAAAACAAGCATTTTCAAGTATTATTCGTTCAAGGAGAAAGCAGGTAAGTCGACTCGAATTTGCTACGAAGATAAATTTTCTCAGCGAGAAAATTGTTAGACCACTGATTAAGCGGTCATTTTACTCGACTTTTTACTTATCGCGGTAGGAAATATGTAATCTGTTTTCGAAGGTATTCGATTATCGATAGTCGATAAGAAAAATCTGACCTTTAGTCGCTAATCAAGTTAAGATTAAAATGTACAATCGATATATTTACATATTTACATATATATGTAGTACTCGGAGAACTCATATTCGTTGAACCACGAGAGTCGTGTACTAGTAATCTTGCTAAAAATAAAAGGAGAATCGGCAGGATAATCGGTGCGACATTGGTACAAAAGAGTACACGATCGTAAAGTCTGTCTAGATAATAGGTACATTTATTCCGTAATCATTCCGAATACCGAATAATGTAGGCACAATAAAAATGTAAAAGGTACAGAAGGGTTCATTTAGAATAGAAGCTGCATTATCAACGTCATTGGTATATTTTGGGTTTAATTATTAGATAGATGGTGTAGAATACATCGCGCGAAACATCATTAGATCGACGACCTCGTACTGCTCTTTCATTGCCAATTGGAGAAACTTAACCGATGAAATTCTATACGTAGACATATCGATTTGTTCCGATAGCTAAAGGTAACATAACCGGTTAGTCAAGAAATTGTACGAGACTTTATTAAATTCCCCAAGAAATCATTCGAACGTTGTTTATGTAATCTTCCGGATAAATAACGAACAAATTTTTTCCTCTACTGATAGAAAATTCGTTAGTTACGAAGGATTATCGAGGATGTATAACGTTCAGTGTTATTCTTATCGCGAGTAATCAGACGTCTTTGTCTTTTATCTTTATAGCTAACAGAAGATATATGGCATACAGTTAATACAGTTCTAATCATTATAATTTATATTATAAACGATCGTATTTCTGGAAATTGTATATTATGCTTAAAAATATAATTACTATACACGTATATGAGTTAATAATTAACACGCTTAGCTAGGTGGAAAGCATTAGACAAGTGAAAAACGTGCAAGATTTTGGCACAGTTTCCAGAGTCGAAGAATAAAACGAATATCGTAACTCGGTCAAAGAATGCATGCCGATGGATCGTATTATTACGAATCTTCCTACAGATGGTCAATTTCAAAACTATTCCACTCTTACGATTCTTGATAAAGGGCCTGTTGGTTAAACGCTAGATCGTCGCGGAATAATGTCATTTTCTGCGTTATTTCGAATCTATATACTTTCTTGATAAGTTCGTTTAAAGAAATATAGCGATGAAACAATGCGCAGAACAAGTTACGTAATCCTGTGTGGACGCTGTTGCGGTCGGTGGAGGAAAGAAACTGTCCGACGTGCAACACGCTGTCGTTACTCGTTGATGCATCGTCATCGTAAATACGAACGAGCCTCTATGTGATCGACCACTTCGTTCGCGTTTGCCTATCGAAAGGCGGCGTTTCACGAGATTGAACATCTACCAAATTTCGATCTACGCGCATGCGTGTGTTTAACGCGCATCCGCTACGATTAAATACGATAACCTACACGCGAATACGTTTGTCTATATCGTGTAATTAGAAAATTGAACATTCGAAAGTTTCGGCATTTAGGAAATTTGAAAATTAATAAGTGTTGTCATTTTCTCTAGAGAAGCATATTCTTTTACGTACGAAACATAGTGTATCTAGCCCATCTGGAATAATTTATAGTCACATCTACGGCCGCAGTGTCATAAATTTAAATCAAGTACAAAGGAGCACGAAAGTACATAGATTATAATTAAATATTCTTTCTATAAATTCGTGAATTCTCGTGGTAAAATTTAATTACGCTACGAGAAAACTTACATCTTCCTGCATCGTGAACGGTTCGTCGGAAACAAATTTCTTTCGTGTTTTAAATAGCTTCATTGTAAATTTATATCGGTATATCGAAATTGTGCATACGAATACTTTGTGTCATCTCGTTTCCTCCGCAAAATAGTAGTTTTCCAATTTACGCGGTCATTCAAGCGACATCTAGAAAGCTGTAGTGTTAATATTTGACCGCTAGGTGGCTACGAACAACTGATCAAATTTCTCGCTAGTGCTTGGTCAGAGGTGCAGTTCGTATATAAGGAAGAAACCGAGATCTACCTCTCGGATAGTCCGATGCTTCCCAGGAAAATGTTATCGCATTTTTCGCGGCTTTTCATCGGCCAACCCATACTAATATTAAATAACATTGTGACGCAAACAAAAAAAAAGGTCTTTATATAATATTACTCTTCTTTGCGAAGAAAAATGGTATTGTGGTGTGTTTGTTACACATAAAAAAAACCCCCAAACCAATTTTAATTCATTTCTCCTCGCTGTTGTTGATCAGTGGGTGAAATTAATTTACAAATGCATTTGGAACTCCTCTGTGCATTTGTAAAACTTTCAACTGTGGAAGCCGGCAACGCGACTATCTTTTTTCTTGAAAATTTTTTTCCGTCAAAATGTTCTGTGTCATTCGAATAATAAAACATTAATTTTATTTTCTAACTTACGACGTACTTTTGATAGCTAATAATGCGACGTTCCAAGATTTTAAATTTAAAAAATTGTTCATTCCCAAGGTTGTGAAACTTCTGTTGCGTCGTAAATCAAGAATAAAAAGCAATTTGAATTGAATTAATTTTGACGAAACGCGATAGTCTCGAAATTTATCCCTTTTGTGCGTCGCTTACTCTTTGTACGGCGATATTACTTGTATCGACCTATCAAAGAGCAGGAGCAAATGATAATGAGCTCCCGTCGCAACGTATCACGCGTTTTTTTCCATTTCTATCGTATAATAGTATGCGTTATTATGTTCCGAGTAAAAAAGCCGTTACGATATATAGCGATAACTGGCGATGCAGAATTTTATGCGAAAATTTTGTTTTCGAAAAATAACTTTGCGTAATATCATCGAGTTCGATTTTTAAAAGAAAACTTTCGTGGAAAAAACTTTCCTAACGCAAGGAATTGTATCTCGAGGATAGCGAAGAATTCGTACGCGAAAGGTGAGACTAGCTTCTATCAGTCGTATAAGTCAGAAATTGAGATCCGACAATGAGAAATAGTCGATGTATTTACGGTGGTATCGTGTTCGTTCGATATCGTAGATCTGAAGTCCAGTTTCCAACGATATAACGTTTGTTCGTCATTAGAAACATCGTTATTAATCAATCCGTTGTTTAATCGGTAAAGAATCGTTAGGGTGCTTTTGGAAGCGCAAAATACTATATATACAAATGGCTAGTTACTTTTGGAAGTTGGAAACCTTCGTAAATTGTTGGAACCGATAAAAAAAAGTTTCCTCCAGTAGATACCGCGATGCTCCTCGAGAATTACTTGTTGGTCTACTACGACGAGAAAACACCGTTAGTGGGCGCGAAAGTGGCAATATAACGGAAATCTACTGTGCCTATATTTGGGTAGGAAAATTTGATAAAACCGCTTTCGCGAATCACTACCTACGGGAATTCACAGCTAATCGTAATATTATTGCTCAATCTATACATAGGTCATCGAAGCGTAGAATAAAACACGATAACGAAGAATATCATGCGTTATAATGCCAGTGTTCCCCTTCACTTTTCGTTCAGATATTATATAGGACGCTCGCCTCGATGTTCGAATCCTAATGCTATTCTATTTATCGTTACACGTATTCAAAGTTTCTGCAAGGAGTTTCAGGCATTAACGAATTAACAAATTTCGTATATCTTTCAGATACAATGCCGGGCTCTGGAAAGAAACCAGGACCCCTTATCGGTGTAATCGATGTTGGTACACGAACAGTTCGTTTTGTGGTAAGATAGTATTTTAACAAACGTACGCTACTATTTTAATATACGCTACTATATAAAATAATTTGATAGGCTACAAGTACTATTTCGCGATACTTTCGTCTCATTCAATTATATAGGACTTTTTATGTTTTGATATTATAATAATAAAAATCATTTAATAATAGTTAATGGATATATTATCGAGAGTAATTAAGCAATGAATTAGAAAAAATTGCATCGAATTACAGGTGTTCACCGCGAAACACGTAGCCGAGGTAGCATCCCATCAAATCGACGTAGAACAAATCTGTCCGCAGGAAGGATGGGTGGAACAAGACCCAAAAGAGATTCTTTTCGCGGTGAAGGCATGCATTAAGGACGTCATACGAAGATTCGATATACTTGGCTTGAAAGTTGACGAGATAGTAACGATCGGTATCACGAATCAAAGGGAAACAACCATAGTATGGGATGCAACGACCGGTGAACCGCTATACAATGCTATAGGTGTGTTCCGAGAATAATAAGATCCGTTAACGCATCGACGATGACGATGGAGTTGCCGATTGTTAACTCTAACCGCGAATTTAAACCGATCGAATAATTGAAAGGAAATTCGAAGTACAGTAGTGGACTCTCGTTATATTGTCATCATTACAGAGCACGAGATTCCGCGATTACGCGACGCGCTGCACGACCATCTGTCATATCGCCACGATATGATCATTCATTGATCGCTTCGTTAAATCATTTTCGTTGTTTTAGTGTGGTCCGACGTTAGAACTAGTTCGATCGTCGATAAGATAATAGCGAAATTCCCGGATCAAAGTAAAAATCATATTAAACCGTTGTGCGGATTACCAGTAAATCCATATTTTTCGGCATTAAAAATCCGCTGGATAATAGATAACGTACCCACTGTGAGAAAAGCAATGCGGGATAAGCAATGTAAAGTGGGCACCATGGATACGTGGATCGTTTGGGTACGTGAGTATTGCTCGTTTAAGAGTAGAACTTGTTTAGGATATGCAAACAATTGTTGTGACTTACAGCAAGAGGCATAATAGATGATGAAAATTCGAGATCCAGAGAATTCATTGAAAAATGGTTACAGAACTTAACGGGAGGCAAAGATGGTGGATTGTATATTACCGATGTAACAAACGCCTCAAGGACCATGTTAATGAACATAGAAACCCTTTCTTGGGATCCCACATTGTGCAGATATTTCGATATTCCTATGCAAATGTTGCCAGAAATCAGAAGCAGTGCTGAAATTTATGGACATATCAAAATTGATCCATTAAAAGGAATCCCTATATCAGGCGTAAATTCAACGATGTTTTTTCTTTCCTTACGATATAACATTTGAAATTTTCATTTTCGTTACAGTGATTTTCTTTTATTTTTAGATCTTAGGGAATCAGCAGTCCGCGTTAGTTGGTCAAAATTGTTTGAAAAAAGGACAAGCTAAAAACACGTACAGAAGCGGATGCTTTTTGCTCTGTAATACGGGAACAACGGTACGTATTGACAAAAGGAATAATTCGCGAAAGATATCGTGTATTCGTGTGTTTAAGTATAAATACAAATACAAATTCCTTTTAGCGAGTGTATTCATCTCATGGGTTAGTTACAACGGTGGCATATCAATTAGGTCCAACAAGTCCGGCCGTTTATGCATTGGAAGGCTCCGTTGCAGTGGCAGGGGCTGCCATTAAATGGTTACGGGATAATATGAAACTCATAAAAGATGTTAGCGATTGTGAACATCTGGCTGAAAGTGTTTTCAGCACCGGTGACGTTTACTTTGTGCCTGCTTTTAAGGGATTGTACGCTCCTTATTGGAGGAAGGACGCGAGAGGGTAAATACTATATATCTTCGAAAGTTTTTTCCGCATACACGTATCGGCGGGCTGATTTTTTCAATGTTTCACATAGAATTATTTGCGGTATTACCGCGTTTACCACGAAACAACATATTATAAGAGCATCGTTAGAAGCCGTTTGCTTCCAGACAAGAGATATCTTAGAAGCTATGCTCAAAGATTGTGGCTTTCCATTGACTAAGTTGAACACGGATGGAAAAATGTCTACCAACAACCTTCTTATGCAATTACAAGCAGACCTTTGCGGCACACCTGTATGTAAGTATATTTTATTTAAAATCTTTTCGACAAATTTATCATCGCCTATTAATATTTCTGTGTATATCGACAGTTAGATCAACCATGCCAGACATGACAGCATTGGGAGTTGCAATGGCTGCAGGTCACGCAGAAGGTATAAGCGTTTGGGAACTCGAAGGCGAAGAAGTGGAAACTGTACCAAAAGACACGTTTTTGCCAACAACTACGCCAGAAGGTAGAAAAGATTGAAATAATACTGTAACTTGGTTACAGGTGTTTTAGCTTTTCAAATGTTTCCTTTTCACACAGAGAGAGATGCTAGGTACAAAAAATGGAAGATGGCAGTCGAAAGAAGTTTGGGATGGGCAGCTGTGAAGAAATCCGATCAAATGACAGGTAAATTGAAAATTCTATTGCAAAGAACGATCGAGATTTCTCGTTCATGTATACCTCCGTTAGTAATTTCATTGCTTATTTTTTAATGTTTCAGACGAAAGATATTATGTTCTAGCGTCCATTCCTGCAAGTTGGTTCTTGCTGACAAGCTTTATTTTACTACGATTAAGTTATCACTTCGATAATCGGTGACGACACCTTCACTGTTGTTACAATGGAAAGTTGATTAGATAGAAGATAGCCTGCATTGTATCGTGCAAGTTCTGACAATACAGAAACTGCTAAATCTTGAAGTTATCAATAGTAGAACAAACTATAAATACCAATACCGAATTACACAATAAAATATACAGGGAAATCGCTTCGACTCGATCGAATCGTGTATACTTTCAAACTTACTAGGAATAATCGATAACGACATTGAAAGCGGTAACGCGATACAAAAGACACGAAGTCTGAAGTAAGTTGAGTGGAAAGGTTTCAAGAAAAAGAAAGTATTAGAAAAAATTAGAAAAATGCACATAGTTACTTAAAATATTCATTTAATTATTCGCTACCCTTTATCGACCATCGATACAAGATAACGTGGTATTTCGTGAATTATCGCCGACAACGGTTGAGAGGAGAGGCACGAAAAGAGTTCACGTTACGGATTCCCGTACATAACCTGCCTCTCTGATTTGCGGAAGATTCGTCAGGAAACTTTATTCACCGTGTTATATGTATCGTATAGATACTTATTAAATTCATAAACGTTCTAACTTCGAAACGATTCGAATATCGATTTTGAAACGTAGAAACACGTTTCTTCTGGACACTCTGGATATCATTTTTCAACGGCACTTTAAGTGTAACAAATAAACCAATAAACTTTCACACGATTCTACGAATCGTCAATCGTTATACGTGGAATCGTATAACGTGCGTTAACGTTATAAAATTCATTAATAATATTATCCTCTTTATCTTATAATTTAATCGATTTGTTTCGTATTTCCGAATTATTTATTACCGTACCTAAATTCCATATGTTAAATACTATAAAGACATGTATTAAAAGAGTAAACATGAAAATACACGTTTGTCTTGTTCTACTAAAGCATTTTTTTTCTTCGAATGTTTACCGATCAAACAAATTATATTTCGTTCGAGACTACTCCGTTAAGTGAAAACGGAGAAAAACTGAAGTAAAACGAGCACTAGAGTTTAGAACGTTGAGCGAAACGATTCGAAAAAGCCGCGTCGTGGAAGCGCCGCGGAGCGTCATGCGGCCGCGAATGAAAGTATAATTAATGAGCCACGGGCCACGGGCACGCTTTGGTCGTGTCAGTGTCGATTCGTTATAGTTATCCGGTGTTGTCGTTGTCAGTAGGAAGCAAGAAGACTAGGATGCGGTGTCGTGCAACGTTAGAGTATATCTCGTGGTCGCGACTACGTGAAAAGGTCGTCGAAGTAGCGAACGCGTCCCGTTAAAGGAAATGCGATATATCGCGTTAGAGGAGTGTAGGATAAGGCTAACCTGAGCAAGGTGTGTTGGTGGATATCGCGAAGGTGAAGTGTAAAAGTGCGCGGGACTCGCATCGAGAGCGAGTAGCGAGAAATCCCGGTGCCAAAGGGATATGCACGCACACGTCAAGATGTCGTCGGGAGGACATAGCAGTCGTACACGAGCCGTGCACATAGGTTCGATATTCCAGAAGCTTCATGATCGTTTTGCGGACCCTATGACACTGCCGAAACTTTCGACCGACAAGCGGATGTTGGACAAGACCTGGAAGCTCATGGACAAGGTGGTGAAATTGTGTCAACATCAACGGATGAATTTGAAAAATTCGCCGCCGTTCATACTCGACATCCTGCCGGATACATATCAACGACTCAGACTGATATACAGCAAGTACGAAGACAGGATGCAAGTGTTACACAGTAACGAACATTTTTGTGTATTCATCAATAATCTGATGAGAAAGTGCAAGCAGGCTATCAAGTTGTTCAAAGAGGGCAAAGAGAAGATGTTCGACGAGACTTCTCACTATCGTAGGAATTTAACGAAATTGAGCCTCGTATTTAGTCACATGCTGTCCGAATTGAAAGCTATATTTCCTAACGGAGTGTTTGCCGGACACAAGTTTCGTATTACCAAGGCGGATGCGGCCGAGTTCTGGAAAGAGAGCTTCGGAATCAGGTGCGTATCGTTAACGATCCTCTTCCTTTTTTCCCCCGTACTTCCGTTCGCGTAAACGGTACACCTGTCGACCTACCGCGTGTCTTTTCGCATCTGACGTGCGTAAAAACGAATAATAACGCGCGCTGTGACTCGCACGTGCGCACACCTAACCTAAAAACGGCCGTGCGTCTCTCATTGATATTGACATTACCGTCGCCGAGCGAAAACCGGGACGTGTCGATTCGTGTGCAGCTGACAACGACGATGTAGCATCAGCGAAGCGTGTTTCATTCACCGGAAGTGTTCTTTTTCACGCGTAAACCTGTCCTTCTACACGACCTCGAAACGTAAAAGTCATTTATTATTATGTGCCTGTTTATTTTGAACAGATAACCGTACGATAGCAGACTATAAAATTCACTCACGGTTATCAGGTTTCACAGTATTTTTTTTTTCTTTTTTTTTCTTTTTTTTTTTTTAACGTTCGAGCAGCTTCGCGTTTCCGGTTAGAGATAGAGGACACTTTAAACTTTAAACTATGTATATACTTACACAGTCGTGATTTTATTCCGAGTATCGAGTAACAGTTACCGCTGTATCGACACAAAGGTACTTCCGGTGTAATCAGAATTCCATTTATACTTCGCCGAGGAGCATCGAACCATGTAAATTATTAGTATTTGAACCGTTAGCAAAGCATCGTTAGTGATCGGTCACTGTTCATCGACGTTCGTTCGTAAGAAGCGCTGGCGCGAACATTTGCGAGACCGGTTACAAAATTGCGTACCGGACAAGCAAAATGTATAATACAAGCATTTATCTCGGCTTCGAATTGTGCGCCTATTGCCGTGAACAGAATTGCAAGAGCAAGAAATTCACTAGAACGCGTGGCGATATAACGCACGATAATGCAGCAATAACAATATAACGTACCGTGCGACGATACGACTCACGGTGATATATCAGCTGGAACGTCGCGTGGACGTATAACACGTGGTCCATGTTCGGAGGAGTAACTCGACGGAGGCGTAAAATAAAATAAAATTTATTTTGCAACCAGTTGCATTTAACGTTTTTTTAACACGCGTTAACATGCAAGCGTTTATGATTATTTACTTTAGGCGTGCGCTGCACAAATCGGTAAATTCCGTAACCAAGTACTCCGACACCGATCGAAAATAGTATTGCGTATATCTGTGAAACTAAGATCGATATCTAAGGCAATTATGTCGTTAAAAGTTGTAGATCGGTGAAAAGTTTTGTCGAGCGATTCGGAAAATACGAATTGTTCGAGTTGATTCGCGTCTGGAGTAGATCTCGATGATCTGCTCTTATATACGAAAAAGTAATTGTATGCGACGTAAAACTATGGATAAATTTAAAAGAAGAAGGAAATTGTTGGACGATATGGAACGTATTTGTATCGCGACAGAAGAGAATGGAATCCGAGCAAGGAAATTCGTAGGAGAGGCTATCCGGTCTCGTTAAATCCGTTTCCTGGTTACTATTGTTAGGGGGCGGTCTGGTTTCGGTATCGTTTTGCGAAAGTTTTACGCTGGAAAAGGCGATAACTCTCAGTGAACATATCGAAGATCGGTAGTCGCGGACTCTCGAGCTACGTGCTGATTTATCAGCCGGTATAAATAAACGTGCAGCGCTGCGGTTCGAGCCAATTCATGAATGACTGACTGCTGCCACGAAAAGATCGCGACGATTGGCCGGAACACGAGACCGCGAACGGATAGTCTTTCGACACGCGCTCATTGCCATGGATTTTGCATACGCAACGATATTACGTGTACGCGATTATTTCGCTTATTCCGTTTTCCATTTTTATTCTTGCAAACGCGATTCTTCGGTTATTTAATATTCCTACATAAACGTACACTGTTTTCTTCGTTTTGCTTGTTTCTTACTACGCGGCTTATCTCGTATCCACGAGAAGGTCGTATCTATCACTTTTCATTTATACCGGCGAGTTTCAAACAATTACTGGAAATAACAATGGTAATGGTATACGGGCGATCGTAAAATTTCCCGACGGTGAAATTAGAAAATACGTGGCTAACAATAGAATGAGCTTCCTGGGAGACGATAAAATATTAATACTTAGTCCCCTCCATTCTTGGAATCGGTTAAATTAAATAAGGCGGCCCAACGAAGTAAACGCTGTCTCGCGAGTAATCGAACAAAATCGATTACCGATCGAGGAGTCGTCCGTTCACTTTTTTTATCAGATTTAACTCGAAAACGATTATTTTTTCGGTTCTCTCGGTGTACTCGTAAACTGAATGAACGAAGAAGAAGGCCAGGCGATTTTCCGAGAAGCTTAAACAGAATTAGGTTTATCGAGGAAGTATTCCTCTCCCGAACTCCGAACATAGGATGCGGCCGATCGCAGGCACGATTAACATGCGGCGAGTCGACTCGATTACGCCGATGCGCGAACTTTTGCTTTCCGGTTAAATGATCCGTGGACATCCGGTTCTCCTCTATGCAAACAATTCTAACCTCTTCTCGCTGTTCGATTAAACGCAACATCGAGACGATTTTCTCTCGTTTTCGCTCAACGATAACCGAGAATCGAAAGGAATTTATCGCATCAGAAACAATATTCGTCCTTAGCGCGAATATCGATAAAATGTCGATAATTAATCGACGATCGGTACTGCTCTTTACGTAAAGTATAATTAGCTAGTACTCCGTAATCATAATCGAACGTGTTTCGCTAGGAACGCTTTCGCTCTCGGCCGCTAATGGATGTTTTCAGTGACGAGTGTACCGGAAGCGATGGCAAGGGGTGAGCTTTTATCGAAAAAGAGACCGAAGTCATCTATTCGAGATACATAGAGCGGGGAACATTGTAGCGACGAGTAGTATACCGGTATAACGCGTGTGTTACGAAGGATCGTATATACTTTGTGCGGTGCCGTGCCGTGCCGTGCCGTGCCGTGGCGCTACCGGGGGGATAGAATCTTCTCTCCGCTACGCTGTTCGCGATACATATAACGATATCCGGATGTGGCTTGGAAAAAGCCGCGCGAGAAGGAAAAAGTAACGTGGCAAGACAGAATGGAATTCAACGAGGTTGAACATTCTGCTTTCTTGTCTCCTACGATTATTTCATTAACGTGTCTCCGCCTGTCAAACCTCCTATCTCGTTGAAAATTGCTTCATGAACAAAGTGGTCCCTTTTCCTTCCTCCGCGTATTCTTCTCCTATCTCTTTTAAACGTTTTATCAAATTTCTTATCGAATTATTAATCGCGAAGTCACCTGAGCCGGTACGTCGAACGAAAACATTGATTTCTCGGCTAAGCAATTACGTACGATATACCTTCGTTCACAGATATTCGATTATGCTCGAGATATCAGGCTTTTTCTATCGAATAAGCAAACGGTGCTCTATGGTGTCTAGAGAAAGTGTCGATTTCGATTCACACTCGACGCATCGACAACGATGATCGGTAATAAAAAATACAACGCTAAAAACATTTATTAAGAAGTACCTAAAAATTATAAAAAAAATCGTCTATATCGGTGTAGCGATCATCGTGTCGCTTTCAAAACTTTATCGAGTCTTAGATATTTTTTAATAACATTTTGCTTTCTTTTTGCATTATCGTTTATCCGGAATGAAAAAATATTCGAGGACTTATCGATCACCCTGTACACGCATATATATCGTTATAAAGTCGAAACGGCTCGGCATTACGACGCGATAAATAAATCCTCGAAGGCGTCTGCGATATCTCGATCGACCGGAAGAAAAATATATTCGACCTTTCCGATTCCGAAAATATATTTATTTTATGACCGCTCATGAAACGCGTAGTAATTCTCCTTTCAGTATTTATACATTTATCTTTCGCTGTGGCACATATAATAATCGAATAAAATGTAAGTTATAAAATATGATCGTATACATATTGCTATGATAGATAGCAATGTGGTAAAAGTTGATAAAATGACACCTGGTCACCTCTCCCTCTCGACAGCGTTGGATTATCCTGGCTACGACCTCGCTTAAAAATGCGTCGCAGCTAACACGATCAACCTGACCTGCTTCATGCTTTGGGGAAGCATTCATTCATACAGTCTATTATACCTGCCGCAATCGGGTCAGTAGAATACGTTCTCGCATCTTCGCACAGGTATTTTTATGGATCGCAGTGGAATTTTACGTGCCTCGGTTCGACGCGTTAAACATCGACAAGTATTTTAGTCCCGATGCTCCCGTCATTTTTTCTCTTATTTTTTTCTTATTCATATTAATTCCGATCGGTAGGGGTTGAATGGCATTGATAGGCGGTCTTTGATGTGTATCAGTTATCCCGTGTCTGAAGAGTCGACAGACTTCCCCCGTCTCTTCTCCCCTTTCGCAGCTCTCGTTGTTAAGCTTGTATCCGGACGTGAGCCAAAGCGGAAGGAAGAGGACGTGACGTCGCGATTAAAGCAAATTAAACGAGCGAATTGTACGAATCGGCGTGACGCGTAGCGTCGCTCTGTATCGTGCTCTGTCTGGACCAGTAATGTACATACAAGCTTTGACTTACTCGCCATCTATCGTGGCGAATTTGCCCATATACGTTGCACGCGATTACTCTGCGTCTAATCGCAGAGTTCTCTTCTGACTCGAACGTTTTGTCGCCGATTACGACCGTGTGCGCTGCCCCAACAACACCTTGGTCTCGCGAACATCCAGTGTTTCGTAAATCTTGTAAAACATCGTTCGGTTGCACGATCAACACCTAAACATGCTATTTATTTCTCCGAATATCAAATATTTTTCGTTTCTTAATTACTATTAATAACGATGTATCGTAAGATTGCCGATTAAAATTCTACAAATTGTCGTCGGTTAATTAAATAACCGTTCGAATATTCGATTCAGCAATTGCAGCAACAAGTTCACGGCACTTGACATTATTTCGATCATTGAACGCGACCAACGCGTAAACACGTTGTAGCACTTTAGAGCCTTTGCAAAATCACTGTCTAGCCCCGAAGATCAATGAAAAGCGTTTTGTCTGAAAAGTTCATATCGTTATACACGATATAGTTGTGCGTACCTGTAAAAGCATCTTTTACTTTTACGACTCGCATAAGCGTGATAGAACCCTTTCAAACGAATATAGCATATCCTTGAAAGCACCATCTTCAGTCGTTCCACTAACATTTCCCGTGGCTATATTTTCCTCCTCTACATATGTATATTACATAATTGCATTCAATAATTGTTATCGGTTGTTCGAAACTTTACAGTGTCAACTATATGTCTATGAATGACGCGATCAAAAGTCTTTCATCAAAATCTTGATGAAAAATTATATGCGTACGCGCATGTACATATGTATATTATTTTTTTTATTTTACACGATAACTTCGACGAATAGGTTTGTTTTCCTTGGCTGAAGTAATCTCGTCGTTTTGTCGAGGTCTATTTTTATCTTGGATACACAGGTATTCGTCATTTTTCGTTTTTTAATTTAAAAGTACGATAACACGGACACGTAGATATCTATCTTTGCATTTCTTGTATGCTGTACAAATTTCGCCTGCCATTTCCGTTTCTTTTTCTTTACGATTATGATATTCCCTTAAGGATTCTGATCAAAGTTTTTAACACTCTCGTCTCGTTACCACCTTTATACGAATTTTTCTACACACCGTTGGCTCTTCCCACAGTCGTACTGCATGATTCGATGTTATAAGTAGCGTAGAGAAATACGCTATATTATGTTTTTATGTTTATTTTCACGTTCGTTCGATCAATTATTCGGCAAATTTTCATGGAAAAACCGTCCATGTGATTGCGCGTCGTGTTGCTAGTTTGATTTTCGATGTGTCCTTGAAGAAATCGAAAACGTCACGAGAAGACGCGAAAAACGAGTTTGCGTGTACGTGCGCGCGCGCTTTGGAAAAGCAACGATCTATGAATGGAGACGAGCCTCGGATCAGTCAGCAAGCAAGGACGACTAATTATACCGTTAATATCTCTCAGCTTCGTTTTGTACGTTAACCACGCATCGTCGCATATATATAGGTATAGGTTCTTTCATAATATACAAAAGTGACCAGTAACGAAAAAAGATCCTCATTAAACACGTGTGTCGTATATAGCCGTGACGTGTACGAGATAGCCGGCGTGAACGACGAAGGAGGAACTGCTTGCCATGAACTAGGAATAGGGTGAGTGTTTATGGCTTCGGTCTTTTGGCAAGAGAGCTTTTCGCTAGGAAGCGTCGTTGATTTCAGTCGATACTCTTCGAGTTATTTATTCCTTATCATTACCGATCCAAGCTTTTTTCTGCGAACGGCATGATTTACACGTGTTATGAAACAACCTGTATACGCGTGGACGTAGTACGTACGAATATATCGCGGAACATTCAATTTCGAGATGGCACTCTTGCAATAGAGGACGTGACCTAGTTTGATGATGACGTAAAACAGCTCAGGATTGAAATTCAGGAAGGACACGCGAATCACCCTACTCTCTTTCTCTCTTTCTTCTCTTGCATCCCGTCACTCGAATCCAACAGATGGATGCCCTTACGCGTCGAAATACGAATTTCAAACGTACAAACGAAACAGAGAAGAGGAGCGGAGAAAGGAGCGTTTATGTGTGTATATCCATCTTTCATCCTTGACCCGGTCGAAAGACACGATGGCCTTTAATTATGTCATCCTGTTGGTCTAATGTAACCGGGATACATCGACCCAATTTTTTTTTTCCCCTCGATCTATCCGCTCGAATTAATTCTTAGCAACATAATAACAACCCAACTTGTAATTACAGATGTTAAATTTTATACGATACAACTATTTTAATAATTCGGAAAATTTCGAATATGAATTCTTCGAGTTACCGAAAAGTTTTCTTACATATGCATCATGGACTCTCGTTACATTGCAATCCATATACGAATTTCCACTTATGTTACTTATGTTTTCCTGTCGCCTGAAAAAAGTAAAAATACAACGCGCAAAATACTTATTAAAAATATCAAACTGTTCAGGTGCATCGCGTTAAAAGAATAAATTAAACGAACAAAAGTTTCGCGCTAGTTACATCTTTTTTATTTTATTTTGCTTTTAGTATGCATACGCGTACACGCAATGGTACAAAGAATCATTCGTTTGTGAATATTTGTTTAAAAAAAGTGGATATTTGTTCGTTTTCATGTGGAAAAGCTATAAAAATCCATATAAATGTGAAATACTCGCCAAGAAAAGGAACAAAAAGCTTGTGTTGAAACGAATACTATTCGTGTCTGTAAAAGCCATCGTAAAACGTACATGGTAACGCGTGTGTTTTCTTTTTACTTAGTTCCGTTCTTAATAGGAATGCTCTGCGATCGTTGTATTATTCTTAAATATATTCGAAAAATACAACTGGTGCGAATATTTGCAGATACGGAAGATAAGTCTATGAAACGTTTAAAAATATTTCTCGAGATTGATTCTGAGTTTATTGGGATCCACGTTGGGCCCGTGACGTTCCACCACCTTGCCTTCCTTGTCAACGATGAATTTCGTGAAATTCCACTTGATGAAATTCCCAAGAGTTCCCCCTTGTTCTTTCTTCAGGTATTTCCAAAGCGGATGTGCATCGTCTCCATTCACGTCAATTTTTTCGAACAAATCAAACTTCACCTGAATCGAAACACAATCTCTCACTTTCTCTGAACATTAACGATATTTCGTTAGAAATTATTTTTTTTACCTTTTGTCGATCCGCAAAGCTACATATGTCATCGCTGTTTCCCGGTTCTTGTCCGTTAAATTGATTACAAGGGAAAGCCAAAATTCTTAAACCTACAGCACCCAGAAGTTAACAATTAATTATAATCATTTCCGAAATTAAAAGAAAAAAGATAGAACGATTTAATTGATACCTTTGGATTCAGCATAGTCGTCGTAGAGTTCGTTCAATTCCTTGTAATTTGTTGCTGTAAGGCCGCATTTTGATGCCACATTCACGATTAGGCATACGTGACCTTTGTACCTGTAAATTATATGAATAATACATTCCACTATCGCTGTCGATCGTATTATACATAATTTAATGAGTTAACAACTGACTTCGACAGAGGAACTTCTTCGCCTTTGATCGAGTTTGCAGTGAAGTCGTAAATCGATTTCGCTTCTTTGTAATTGTTGTTTCCGCTCATGGTTACTGCTGTTGCTGCAACTGAAATCGATATTGAAAATATTCTAGACCCGTTTTGTGCGTTTCAATCTGGTATCGAGCATCGTTCGAATAATCTTTCAATTAAAATTCGAATAAAATCCGAATTCCGATATATGCTTATTAAAAGAGAACAATTATTTATTGTTCTCGGATACATAAGTTTTTTAAATTTTTTAATTTTTCCTCGAAACTTATTCGACTAACGTACGTTTCTGCTTAAAATACTGCAAGCATCGCATAAAAATATCAGCAAAACTAATATTATTAAACGGGCAATAAACTCGCAATAGACGTGTATGGATAGCACTACATTTATTATTATTATTATTATTAAGTTAATTGGAAAATTCAGTGAGAAATTCCTGTTTATTATAGCAAAAAGTAACGTAAACCAAACAACGTAGCATACAAAGGATAAAGTTAAATGTAACGATTACTTCCAATTACGTCATTAAGGTATATGTTTATAGGTTATAGTTCTGCCAAATTGGTGGATAGTAACGTGAACAGTACATGCATTGACTAATAACATTTGGAACTATTAGACTTTAAAAAAAAAAAATGCTTTTAAAATTCTTTTTTAACAGCGGTCAGGAAAACTCGTATGTGTCGGACTTGTTGAATTACATGCCTGCAAAATTTCGAGCATGTTTAATGCCCGCCGGCAGCAGCAGTTTAAAGAAGTGCATTCCTTGATGTACAGGGTAAAAGGAAGTATTTCTGAAACTACCAGCATAGACATCTGTACACTTTCTGATGTAAACGTTTTTAGATCATAGTGTATAATTTATAAAATTCAAGGATAATGTACTTACTGCAAGATTATAAGATTGATAAAATATGCAACAAATTATAGGTTATTTCGCACTATTTAGTAGATGTAAAAAATTACGTGTTCTTCTCTCTCACTAGTTGCACGATCGTTTAATTATATTGTAATATGATATTTAAGTAATACCACTGAAGTAATCGCTGTATTAATACGTAAAAAATGTACTCAAAAAATAAGTAATTCTGAGGATATGAATACGTCATTACATATATATATATACACATGTAAAATTGATTGCCATCTGTCGTTCACTTTGCGTACTTCCAGGAATTTCTACGATCAAGTTACGATAGTTGCTTTGATATTTTACGACTAACCCATTCTTAATTTTAACTTTTAATATTTAATACAACAATCAAAGTGTTCGACTACAATTACGATGATCGATAATATATGATCGTAAAACAAATTAAATGAATCTTACCAGTAATATGTTACGAAAACGTCGTGAAGAGAAAACACCCAACCGTACTTCTCGAGTTCAACCTTTGCACTGGCTAGTTGGCTGTTATGTTGCTATCATTTATTGGTTACCGACTTGGCGCAATATGTGTTTTCATGATGACATACTGGACGTACGCTTTTAAAAGATGACATTGACAATTTGAAACTTTCGATTCATTCTTTACAGAATTATGCGTAATGGTATAAAAGTTAAAGGCGAATGTACATAAAAAGTAAAAAGTAAATAATTATTAATGTAACCTAACATAAATGTATAGATTTAACGTAAGCTAAGACTTTCTTTATGGATAGTTCAAATTAAATTACGATTCTCCTATATTTTATTTATAAAACGTTCTTATAATTTTTATTTTTACTTTTAGTACATTAGTTCCATGGAAAGTATTCAAGGAAAAATTAAACGAAGTTCATCCGATTAGTTCTGGATTGCAAGCTATGGCATTGAAGTCTACGATAGATCTCACGTGCAATGACTATATTTCAAATTTTGAGTTTGACGTATTCACAAGGTAAATTTGAAAATGTAAAAGAAGAATGTTATTTTATCGAATCTTATTTTCATAAGATAAGAAAAATAACTCTTCTTTACAGGTTATTCCAACCATGGTCCACGCTTTTACGTAACTGGAAAATTCTGGCTGTGACTCATCCTGGATACGTAGCGTTCCTTACTTACGACGAAGTGAAAGCACGTTTACAAAAGTATTGTAGTACTAGACCTGGTAGTTACGTATTCAGATTAAGCTGTACAAGGTTAGGACAATGGGCTATCGGTTATGTTACTTCGGATGGGGATATTCTGCAAACTATACCCCACAATAAAAGTTTGTGTCAAGCACTACTCGATGGATATCGAGAAGGATTGTAAGTGTATTTTGATACACCGAATAAAATTCGAAAGTACTTTTAACGTTCGTAATTTGGTTTTAGTTATTTGTATCCTGATGGCCGTAATATAAATCCTGACTTAACATGGGCAGTTCAGCCTACTCCAGAAGAACATATAAAAGTTACGGCGGAACAGTATGAATTATACTGCGAAATGGGTAGCACATTCCAATTGTGTAAAATTTGTGCAGAAAACGACAAAGATGTAAGGATAGAGCCTTGCGGACATCTTTTATGTACTCCGTGTCTAACAGCTTGGCAGGTATTAGTATTTAATTTACGTTTATATTTGACAAGCTTTTACAAAACTGTTTTATAAATATCTAAGTTAAAATTTCATGAGTATAAAAAGAAACGTATCGATTTACAGGATTCTGAAGGACAGGGCTGTCCGTTTTGTCGAGCAGAAATTAAAGGAACTGAACAGATAGTAATCGATCCGTTTGATCCTCGAAGAACGCATCGACCAGGAACACAATCAACTTCCGCTAGTAACGCATCAACTCCCACGCGGGACCTTGACCCGGACACCGAGGTATCCGACTAGGAGTAGCACCTACCCTCATTATTATTAAATGTGCTCTATGTATAACAACTTTATAGCAACACGCCTCATTTTCGAAAAGAAAAAAGAAAAATGCTTCACGCATTTCATACGAGATCTCTCGAGTTTGTACGAACGTCATGTCATATCATTTTAGAGAGTTATTGATCAAACGTTATCTTAGACAAGGTACGTAAGTTTAAATACAATGACGAACTTATCGAAGTTGATGTTCGGAGATTAAACGAATGTAAAAAGGGGACCAACTTTTTCGTCTCTGTATAAAACTTTTGTTTGAATCATATTTCTGTTCTTTTTTTTCTGTATTATTTCTTTACACAGAAGTACATATCAAAATGTCTGGCAGAATCGAGTTTCACAAAGTATCAGTTGCGAACAATTAATACCAACGTTTTTGCAATTCACTAACATATTATTGGTTTTTTAATTACTTTTCGTACATATCTCGATGTTGAAAAAAACGTCGGATTTATGGAGACTTTAAGGTAGGTTGCTTTTTTCGCATTTACAAAAGTCTTACAAAAGAGCTTATTGTACGGATTCATCGTTCATTCCATTGTTACAAAGTGTTTGCACTCGTAACTTTAAACTTTCACGAAATGAAACTTCGTATCGTTTAAGGATACAGTTACTAGATTGTATTCGGTGTACAACGATTTATTTAAAACGCTTAAATTTTATTCACAAAAGGCACATGATGTTTATTTAAAAGAATAATACTGCAGTTGATCCTCGTATCAAACTTATGACAACGTACACATACGAATTAATTCGGTTTTTTGTACAAGAACGCACTCGTTTGCGATCAGTTAAAGGACAAATAATGTTTTAAATGCATGTGCCAGTTAATGTATCTGACAATGGTTTCTTTTGCGGTGTGTGCATTATAAAACTTGAAATTAGGAAGCTTTATCTTCGTATACAATTACTCGTTACTTGCCAAATAGAAAATCTGTAATGTCAAATTAATATTTTTTTATAAGGATAAATTTGTTAGACGTAAGAAATCAGTATTGAATAGTTGTTTGTTCTGAGTAGGAAAAGTATTTAAACAAACATCTCAATTTTTTAATTTTGCTTCAGATTTCTTTTTATTCGTTGATACTTAATCCGTGTATATTTCAAATTAAATCTATGATTGTAAGCAATGACGTGGTCAAAATGACGGGTTTAAGAGAAGAAGGTGCGTTATTTCGTTTGAGAAATTTTGAAGAAGTTATATTTTTGTTTTCGAAGATTCACAAAAGTTGGATATTCATATTTTAAAGTGTACACTATACATATGTATATAATGACAAAATACGGAACTATATCAAATGGGTATCCAGTGTTTCAGAGTCTTTCTAAAGAAATATTTAACTTGTATGAAATCTCTTAAAGCGGACAACGTTCCCTCTTTTCGGTGTATCCTTCGAGCCAGCCACAATAATACTTTAATATCGGTTATCGATAGTCTGAATAAAATAAATAGGGCTCACGGAAATTTTATCTTCCAAATGGGGATAGAGAGCGTGGCTTATGATAAGCGTCAGAAGTGCTAAGCAGTCTATAAATATATTATAGGTAACGATCGTTCATCGTTTTTGTATTATTCTATTAGAATTTAATTATGTACCTGTTGGCGAGAGAAACGATGTAACGACATGCGACAGTTTGCCAGGGAAAAAAGATGTTGTTATTATTATTTTCCTTACTTTAGAATATTTATTATTTATTCCGTTTTACGCATTAAATGAATCTGAAGGATTTGTATCAGTGATTGTAATGGTGGCACATCGTATCGAATTTCATATGCTATGGTATATACGTATCTTTTTTTTTTCTTTTTCTTTTTTTCGCCCCTTTTTTTTATTTTCTCTTTCAATATACTGTCACCGTACAGATTTGTTACATATCGATGCATGCACAAGTATTGAGAAATGCAGTGATTCTTGTTATACGAGAATCAGTTTGTTTAGCATATCGATTGGCAGTTTACGGCTCCAGAAAGTTTGTAGTCATTTCTTAAGCGTAGTATTATGTATTTATCTAGAATTACCACAGAACCACTCGTAAAAGGATAGTCTTCTTTTTTTTATTGCGTTCACGTGTAACCATTAGCGTAATTTGTACAATGAATAGTGCTGCTAACTGAAAACAATCGTTTAGATCCGTTCATGCTGTGCAGATATCCAGCAGTGAAAGTGGTCTAAAATAAATGATTCATAAACATTACAAACTATAGCGTACAATTTTTTCCTACTCATTGTAAAAAATAATATCAGGGATTTGAAAAGTATGTTCTTCATATTTTTTCTGTTCGTTTATTTAGAAAATGTAACATTCGATTATATAGGTCAGCACATGCGTATGCATAACCATTTTGCTGGATTCTTTAGTTTTGTTTTCTATGGCTGTTGGATCAGTGTTTCAGCGACAGGGCACATTAATAAACGAGCCAAGATGTTATCGTTTATTATCGCTCGCATGATCGTTTATCTATTATTTCATAACGTTATCTACTGGGTCCATTGCTCTGCCCGCTGCATGATCGAAAACTAATCGGTAATGTACATAGCCGAAGGAAATATTTTTTTACCACTGTATCAAGGTAAGTGGACACACATGCATTATGGCTCTCTTTTTCTCCTCTTTTCTCCGCTTTTACGCTTTGTAATTATGCTCGTTGTTAATTGTGACGTATTTCCGCATACAGGTTTCCTTTCTTACGTACTTTGTTCATTTATAAAGGAAAGTTACGAACAACTTTCTCAAGTTGCTTACAGAGATTAATGAACATTACCAACACTGTACAATTACTTTGATTTGTTTAGTTGAAAATTTGATCGTAGTCTAATAATAGAATGAAATGAAACATTAAATAACAAAATAGTTAACAATATTATGAAAGAACATAAGAAAATGAATTAATCGATAATAATAAAGTTAATGTCTGTTTTCTTGCTATCGTTGTTTTAGGAAATAATGGATCTATGCAACGGTCATTCCGGATTAATCTGCGATGATTCGGACGAAGAAGAAGATTCGAGTCCAACGAATTCACCTGTCTCGACGCGAAGGATCGTGCCAAGTCCACCGCTGCCTCCTCGGCGTCCTTCGCCGTCGCCTACGCCAAATAGTCACGCTAGAAATGGTCGACATTTAACCGTGCCCAAAGAAAATGCTCCTCCGCCACCATCAATTGCTGCAGTTAATGCAGCGTTCAGTTCTAATATTGACAATCAGCAAAACAATAATAGTAGGTTCTTCAGTGAAAGCAAAGTAACAGTATGTGTAAGGTCGGGACTCCATACCGGATAAGTTTTGCGAAGAAGAGATGCGTTTGTAACTGTATCTATTATAATGCTTTAACACTGTTAGAGTTTGCAGGATGTATCATTGGATATTTCAATACCGAACAAAGCATACTCGAACGCTGGTAAAGCATTGAAAATATTTTTTCGGCGTACACGGCTTACTCTAGAAAGCCTCGATGAATGTTACATATAACCATTCGAACTGGAGTGTAGGCTTTAGGTATTCTTTTTCTGCGTGTACTGCATATCTTTGCCACACGTGGTAAGAGCGAAACCGTCGGACTAAGAACGTTGCCGTTTTTCCCCAACAATCTCGCTTGACGAGAACATACGCAGTCACACTCCAGTTAAAATAAAATCGAATGATGATAATCCATACCGTGAGAATCTCTCGAGCTTACCATCTCTACTCTGTCGTCGTTTGTTCTACATCTTATATCTACCTTTTATATGAAACGATATCGTTAGGACTCGCTAAGCTCTCTTCCTTTCTCCCATTTATCACGATTTGTATTACCACGCGTTGTACGGTCTAGAGTAGTATTATCACGCATCGTATAATTTAGCGTAATACGTATTATCGTGCTTCGCACAGTATCGCTATTGCACGTATTACCACAATAGCGTGGCATTACTGACTATAATTCCATGAAAAATTCAGTACCGTGTAACGCACAATTGTCTGTTTTATTCCATCAGTGAACTCTGAAGCAGGATACGACATGTTACATCGTGCTTCGTCGCCTTTGCCAGTGCCACCGATACCTCCAGCGCCATTTCCTATAAGCAGAGCTCATGTTCGTCGATCGCAGGGGAATCACGTCACCGCGTCTCAACCACAGCCACCACCGACGTTACCTGAAAAACCAAATCGTGCCTGTGGCACATCTTCCGCGATTCAAACGGCAAACAGCAATAACGTACCTCCTGTACCGCCTCCTTTGTCAGTGCCACGACCACCGAAGACAACCAACAAAGAGCACAGACAGGATCATCATTACGAGAACACGATCGTGATACCTGGTACGAGACAGCACGTCGTGAGGAACATTAATCTGGAAGCGAATACAGCTCGATTGTCCGCCCTGATGAGAGGTAAGGACGATCCTACCGGTGGTTCCGCGAAGCCAGATACCGCGGCATACGAGAATGTGAACGTCGAACACATTTCCAAGCTGACGGCTCTCGGATTCGCGCAAGACGCCGTGATTAGAGCGCTCGGTATTACTAGGAACGATCTTGAAATGGCTTGTGACATACTGCACGAATTTGCCACGAAATCGTCTTGACCAGGTATGCGTAAAAAGCAAACCTAACGATTACCGAGTATTCAATGTAAAACCCTTTTCGATAAGAGGTTACCCCGTTACAGTCTTTTCTATACACTCACATACTCTCTCCTGTCTCTTCTCATTCTCTCTCTTTCTCTCTCTTTCTTTATCTTTTTATACTATATCATAGATTCGTTACAATCGAATACGCCTAAAAATTGTTATATTCTGTGGCAATAGAACGCCAAGTTGTTCGTAGTTAACACGTTCCGTAAAATTTCAAATTTACGGTGAACATTTCATTCGCGTGTTAACTTCTTATCAAATCTATTTATATACAAAGCGTTCCGAAATAAGTGGTATAATTCGAAAACTTCGGACAAAAGTTACGGAACGTGTTAGATAGATATACGGGCATATTAGTTAAATGGTTTTTTCCTTCTTTTTGTTGCAGGCTCGAATATCGAGGGCTCGTAACTGGCTCCGATTGCCGCATCTTTTCATAAACAACCACGTGTAAAAATGTGTAGAATTTACTATTCCGGGTTCACGGAGGAATAGCCTTTATCGCGAGCTTAAGCGTACCCGCGATTCGAGCAATATACACTCCGAGAGAGTCGATAAGGAGAACTCGTCGTATTCGATTAATCGGCAGTACCATCATCGACTACGTTTGTTAATCTTCGATCGTTTTCGCGTACGTTGATTCTTCCATTTTCCTGGAAGATGTCTCGAAATGCTAGTGTATTTCTTTTTTTTTTTAGACATACGGTCACGTACAAGTTAGGTTTTCCTTCATTAAAACAGAACTTAGTTAACACGAAAAGAAGTGTCCCACTACATGCCATATTTGCCTCTAGGTTCCTCAGACTCTTTCCGAGTTTTCCCAACAAGGGAAGCAAATAGTGCGATGCTTCTTTATCTGTTATTACCTTTGGCCACATGAAGCCTACGTTACTCTCGGATGTACGCTAAGCATGGGCAACTAGAACATGGACAATCTCGATGTAGCGAATAAAGACCCCCTCCCCATAGTTCTTAATCACAAATTTCATCTATGTTAAATACCGTGACATATAGTTTGTACAATGCCTATCGGAAAAGAGAGAATTTAAAATAGTACAATAGTTCTTCCTTAACGGTCGACATTTTTCCCCGGTCATTCGATGATTTATACCCATTTTTCGAATTTTCACAGGATCTTTGGTGTATCCTGCTCGTTTTTAAGTGGTTTTTCGTAGTTCGCGTGCCCATGCTTGGTATATACATGCATTCAAGCATATACACACACACACACACACGTACACACAAACAAAACAAGACTGCTAAATAAACAAAAAAAAAAAAAAAAAGAAAAAGAAAAAAGCTGCGAGAAGATACGTTAAGTGTAAATAAAGAATTGAACTTGACGAGATAGTTCGCAGCCAGCGAGTACAAAATTTCTTCTTTTTCCGCGATTGATACAAACGACATCGTGTACCACGCTTTTCATGATAATTCTTTGATTATCCTCAAAGAACAACAGTGTTTTTCGATATACTTAACATAACGATGAAGTGCAACTGACCCTTCAACAACTCGGTTCTATGTAGCATCCTCTTTTCAAGGATCAACTGTATACGTTTTCAACAATTTTTAAAGGACTCAGATGCGCTTAGTTAAGTTTACAACGATCACATTGATCGGTACCATAAATTGTACAGTCCGGTCATACGCAGTGTACATTTCTCATAGTTAGTAGGAAGTGCGAGGAAAAAGTATTTCACCGCTTAAATTATTTATCTACGTTCTATGTATGCGAAGATGAAAACTTCTGTTAGCTGTTTCTTGGATTTTACACTCCTTAGACTTTAAGCCATCCCTAGATGCTATCTATACTCTAAACTGCTCCGGCTCTAGACTCTCCGTAGGTCCACGGTCTTAATCTGTTCCTAAATTATAGGCTTTTCTTAAAATCCTTCCTAGTTTTCGGATCTTTGCAGATAAAGAACGTGGTTAAAATAAGACGCGCAGTGAGACAAATTAATTCTCTTACACTTCTTCGTAACTAAGAGAGACAAAGTTGCACGAAACCTTCCTAATTGTCGTGAATCTTCCACACTCTGTAATAGTTACGCGAGTAGCTGAACTCTTTCCAAATATCATTTACTTATAGTTACTGAGCGATTTTTAGGAGACGTGAAAAGAATATCGCGACAGTTAGGTAGGCACTACTGTATTCTTGTTGCTCTTAATTTCTTCTCTAAAAAATAAAATATTCGTCAGATTTTTACGAAATATTTCAACCTTTTGACACTCTTGTAAAATTCATGTTTCGTAAAACCGAATCGTTGCACGGAATTTCTTTCACGATCGCATATAGCGACTGATTAGCGTATTTATCAAATGTGATATTTATGTTTTAAACAATCTTTGAGTACATTTATATCGTAACGATACATGGAAAACGAAACCGAGTATCATCAGAACCAATGACTTGAACTAAATCGTGTATATATATATATATATATACACAATATATATATTCGCAGGACACAATCATACAATTGTTTATTTTTAAAATTATTTCTGCGATTACAGTTCGTACAATTGTAAAGTTTTTCTTGTTAAGAAAATCTTTATGCACGTTTAATGGCAATCCCAAATAACCTTTAATTCAACGGCTTTTATCGCAACAATTTTCATATGACGTTGACTCGTGTAAAAACGTAAATATGCGCATATGAAATACTTTTCCTTTTTATATATATACAATACATAGTAAGTTTCGTTGCCATGAATTGTATCCGAATTGATTCTACCTCGCGACTATACTCAAAGGAACATCGTGTTCGTTGTTCTGTACCGAACGAAGTGCGTTATAGAGTGCCGATTGTTAAAAAAAAAAAGGATATGAAAACAGCAACAATTCGTTACTATGGATCCCTTATACATGTATATTTGCGAGTATCGCGGTTTGCGATAACATGAAATTTGTAAATGGCCTTGTCTCGCGGAACGAAAAAGAAACGGAGAAACTGATCATCCTTTAAGCTTTAAAGGAATACAATTTATCATTTGAACTTACGGGATGTCCACGGAAAGAGAAACCTCTCAGTCTTTACGATAAAATTCCATAGATTCAATTTAGGAATTCGGTAAATAAATATGACTATCTCATTTTTCTACATTGTATACTTCGATCAATGTAATTATATCGTAAATTATCATCGTCCGATAAGAACTGTTTAAAGGCCCCGATATCGAGAAAAAATTGCGGTACCGCTACGTTCTTCGTCGCACATTTAGCATGTAAGAGTAGCCATTCGGTGCAATATCTAGGATAGAATTTAGATTTATCCCCTTCGATTTAATCATTACTTGTAAAAATTGTTTTACATATTTCCCCAAATAAAATAACATTTCGTTTATAAGACTGAACATTGTTTGTACCTGATGCTTTGCGATCAAAGTAGTTAGAACTGTTACGACATCGACGATAAATCTAACTGCATTCTTTCGTATCTCTCTGCTTCCTCTTTGTTAACGGAAGGAACCAACTCGCATGCAGCCTTCGATAAATCTCCTAATTCGACGGTAATAGCTTCGTTTAACTTTGTCTCGTTAAACATAGATTGGTTTGTTACAGTATTTTGATTAACGACACGTTTACCGAGAACTCTGCGCGCAGCGTTTAACCACGCGTTTGAGCAAACGGAATACAAATCGGCACCAGTTGTCCGATTAGGTAACTGATCTATTAATTTTTTTAATTCTGTTCCATTCTCGCGAAACTTGAATTTACGAGTCAGCGCTTTCAACACGTTAATTTGCGACTCACGATCAGAATGAATTCCTACATATAACAATTTATCGAATCTGCCAGGCCTCAAAAGAGCTGGATCTATGAGATCCGGTCTATTCGTGGCTCCTATGATAAATATGTTGTTGGAGAAATCAAGTCCATCCATTTCAGCTAGTAACTGAGATACGACACGGTCCATTACACCACCGCTATCACCGCTGCGTCCACGATTAGGGGCCAAAGAGTCCAGTTCGTCAAAAAATATTATACACGGAACTGCCGCTCTTGCTTTCTCGAACACTATACGGAGATAATAGGTTTCTTTAATTTTAATATCCTTTCATATACCTATTTAACATGTAAGTTTATGCATTTACCTTGCCTAACATTTTTCTCACTTTGCCCAACGTACATGTTTAACACTTCTGGGCCTTTGACGGATAAAAAGTGAAGCTGATATTCTGTAGCTACAGCTTTGGCAAGTAGAGTTTTTCCAGTACCAGGTGGTCCATATAAAAGTAGTCCAGACTGACCAAATTCTAGGGTATTCATTAGAGGTAACTGAATTCTACGCATTATTTCGTGTTTTAAAGAAGCTAAACCGCCGATATCTTCCCAGTAAACTTTTGGCACACGTGGTGCATCTTTACTGTCGGTATATATTAATTGCATGTACTCTACAAATGAACGTGAAAAAATTAGAAAGAATTTAAATGGTAGCTACTTTTATAAAGAGTACAATTTTACCATAAGCTTTATCAAAATTTTCTTGCAAAAGTATAACCGATTTCAAATTTCTGCTACTGTCCTTGCAATAATATTTTACTGCGTGCAATATTAGCGCTAACAAATCTAAGAACCTGAAGTCTGAGCATATACCAGCTACTTTGTACAAATTTACTTGATGATCGAGATCTCGTTTAGCGAGCAGCCACGAAATTAAATCTGTTCTTTGATTTTGATCGAGGTGTTCCATATGAATAGTTTCGATAAAGATTCTGTACAATTCTGCCGATATATCGGACTCGTTTGTAGTAGCTACTATAATAACTGGATACTTTAGACATTTGTCGTATAATAAATTTAATTCAGCCAAAAATGTTGATATAATTCTTTCGTCTTTCTGACCTTCTGCATTTTTTCCAAAGACCTATGAACATTGTTTTAGAATCTCCAAAACTGTTGGTAATATATATAAATATATTAGCAAAATACCTCTATATTATTTAGACAAAGTATACACGGTACTGATTGCACTGCATTATGCAACACGATACGTAGTTTAGCCTCCGTTTGTGCCGATGTTAAAGCTTGAACTTCTGCAAAATCTGCGTTAACAAAATTTAAACCCATTTTTTCAGCTACTATTCGAACTAATTTACATTTGTTTGAACCGTGTGAACCTTTAACAAGAAATACTGGTTTTATGGATAACTGAATTTCTGCAAAAAGGAAAAAGAAAGTACTAACATTTAAAATTAAAAATTTAATTTCGGTATTTAATAAGTGTGCATTTATGTATTTAAATATTAATATTTTACCATATTTAATGAATGGCAAGATGCAACGTTCTAAGTGTTCCAAGGGCACGGCGATGCTCGATGGATACAATTCAATTAATGTCTCTTTGAGTTGATCATAATAGGAATGTTTTCGAGGTAGATAACTATGTACATTAGGTTCTTGAACAAGTGTTGTTTCTCCGCGCAAAATATAACAACTAGTTGTACACTCCGTACGATTAATTATAATGGTATTAACTTTAAAATGTACAACAGACGTTAAAGAGTTAATATGCAAATACATTTGATCTAACACGTGTCCTTTTACATCAATACTAAATATGTCATTTTTTCTTAAAAATCTAGGTTCAGAAAAATAATTTTCTAGTAGAATATTTATCAAATCATCTGTAATTTCGTGTGGATTCGAAATCATAGAAACTTTTGCTTCTTCGGCAAAGTTAATAACGCTCTGTTTTATTGGTACTAGAAAAGATTTAAACATAACAATTATTTAAATTATTAAGATTGTTGCATGTTAAAATCAATTTGATTGTACTTACATAAAAAACATTGTTCAACATTACAATTTAATGTATTCTCTATGTTATATTTCATTACTTCGGATACAAATATTTTGTTTGCATAAATATTCTTTAAAGGTATAACTAGCGTCTTATATTTTTTTAAACTGACTTTGGAGCAAACATAAAACCAAGTAGGTACCAATATTTTGAAATTGTCTATATTTGCTAATAAACAAGAGTTACAATCTATATAATAATTTTCGTTATCGTAAACTTGTTTTAGAAAGTCATGAAAAACATTAGCGGGTAAAATGCTCCAATTAATTGTTGTATTAATAATTATTTTTAATTTAAGAACTATGTAATGTACAAATGCAGTCATGAGCATATAATTGGGATTATGTTTCATTAATACCACTGACAATGTACGGAAACAATTTATATAATAATATAATGAATTCATGTTGAATTTATGCATAATTTTATACACACATATATATGTACATATATATATAGGTCCACGTGCTTAAAACTAGATATTCAACAGAAAATAATAATGATATCCACGATATAGTAAGCTTTACTACAAAAAAAAATATATTTAAGTCAACATAGCATCGGCAATTGAAATACTTCAATGAAATTTTTACGTTTCACAACATTACAGTGATTATTGTGAACAAGTAATAATTAGAACACAAATTAAACTATCTGTCAAATTACTATTATTTGTTTCACAGATCGTATTTAATTCGCGCACCTCGGCTAACTTCAAAAGACTCTTGCCATTTAGTTCTGTCCCGTGACTACATACTTTTTTATTCGGTCGATCTTATATATGGTAGTCAAAAATATATCAGTGGGACTGTGAAACTTTTGAATTTTCCATTTCAAGGGCTTTCAAATGTTGAGAATTCAATATTGTAGAATTCCAGGATTTAAAAATTTTTGAACATTAAGATTTTAGAAAACAATATATTACAGTCGCTTAAACCGCAAAAAATGATTATTTCCGAAAATGGGTTTCGAATATTCGATTTCAAATAAACTTTATCTTAGTGCAGTAACTATGGAAAATAAAAGTTCACTGGGTATACTCGAGTTGCGTCACAAGCATCGTAAAAGTGCATGCGCATTCACTCTCGGTTCCATAGGGTGTTCTAACCAATCAGAATTTATATGCGCAGAACGAATGAAAACTCGTTTGTTCAATGAGTATAATCTTCTGTGAAACGAATAATATAGAAATAGTGGTGAAACAGAGATTGTTACTCGAAAAAGATCATGCAAGGTTCCCCCGTAACAGATGTCCTATTGGTAATTTTCAATAGGGATTTGCGTGAAAACTACGTTAAGCACAGTGAATCTTCCTTCGCATCGCTTTTCGATTCTTTCGTATAGCTGATTGAATTAAAATCCGTGGTCAGTGAAACGTTACTCTTGCATCATTTGAAATATCAAAGACAGCGAAAAACCGTTGGTCTCTGTAGCCGTTAAATGGAAAACTAACCTAACCTAGACTGCTAGCGTCGTTATTGGAGTTATCAAGACTAGATTTATTCAAATTTGAAGGTCCGCTACCGTTCAAAGAATATTATGCGAAATTTTGGTACGCGTGAAAGGTTAAGTGTATTTTTTTGAAAGAAAAAAAAAAATATCGCTTATTTTACTGTTTGTTATTTAACAGCTTGAACACTTGTTTGTATTAACCGAATACATCTTGAACTACTTGCGACTTTGACATTGGCTCGATTTTCGTGTTTTGCTGGACACTACAATAACCTATAGTTGTTAATACACCGCGGTATACTCTACTAAATGACAAGCCATTTAAACTGTAACATTTATTTTCTTTCCACTTTCTTCTTTTTTTTTAGATGTTGTTTTAAAGTCTCATATTACACAGTGTAAAATGGTTCCATTAACTATTGATTGTTTAAAATTGGTTTTTCTAGAATATAAAATAGTTTAATTAAGAAAATATAGAATTAAGAATGGATCCTGCAACCGTCATAGCACTTTGTAAAGAAAATATTCAACCATTACGTTATGGACGAAATGCTGCACAATTAGGAACTGCATTAAGAGCACAAGAGGATGCAGATGCTCAACAATTACTTTTACAAGAGAAACAGTAGGTTAAATAGCAATTGAAATTGCTTTTATAATTTTTCAGTTGTAATATAAATTTGATATCCGTATTCTAATTAATACGTTATAATATCATGTTATGCTACAGAATGTACGAAGACGCGATCAAGAATTATGAAGGGGATGATCCTTTAGAATGTTGGTACGAATATATAATATGGGTGGAACAAAGTTATCCAAAAAGTGGTCACGAGCCACACATTGCTAAACTTTTACAACAATGTTTAGCAACGTTCGAAAAAGAGACCAAGTATCATCAAGATCGTAGATACATTCGTCTTTGGATTAATTATGTAAAGAATTTAAAATATATTTGTGTATAAAAAAACATTACTTGTACCACGTATAATATACAATGCATTTTCTGTTTTTTCTTTTTTACAGATAAGTATGCAGAAAAATCCATTAGAGTTGTATCAACTTTTACATAACAATGGAATCGGCACTATGGTTGCTGATATGTATAGAGCATGGGCTTTTGAATTAGAATTAAGGGAAGATTACAAACGCGCGGACGAAGTCTATTTAATGGGTTTATCTGCTTCTGCAGAACCACAAGATGAATTAGATTGTGCTCATAAGTATGAATCGTAATATACGATTACATAAACGAATAATCGATAATATTAATTGTATTTATCCGTCTCTCTTGTTTTTAGCAACTTTCAACTTGCAGTTGCTCGTAAAATGTTGGGGCGAACAGACGATCGTAATGAAGTATCGTTATTCGAACAGCGTCAAGCTTTCAGTTCTTTAAGGGCGATAAAAGCTGGCAGAAAAGTTAGTAGTGTACGTACTGGACATCGAGTACGCGAGCATTTCCCCGGTACCGTTCCGCAAATTTCCACGACGACGCATAATACTAAATCAAATTTCAAGATCCAAATATATGAGGTATAAGATAGTCATGGAACAAAAATGAAAGAAAAGAAAACTTTAGGAATTTGATAACGTATAAATACATTAAGTTATTTCAATAGGATGATGTTCCTAGCACAGTGAAGGGTTCAAGTATATTAGATCATGTTCCGGTAGAAGATACGGTGCATAAAGAGAACACCATTAAACCTGGTCCATGGAATAGTGGAAGCAAACGATGCCCACTAATTACATCTGCTTCTAAGCCAGCTTTTAAGGGTAGAGTTTTATTCACGATAAACTATTATTTATACATATAAATACATGACCAAGATCATTTCCTCGTTTAATTTACAGTTCATGAAGATCAAGCAGAAGATTTTGACACGGATAAGCTAAGATTATTTTCAAATCATACATTTTTTTTTGATGGTAGCAAATATCCAGAGCATATAACTGTACCTGTATTTGTACCAGACCCCCCAAATCCAAATATTATATTAAGACCGCATTATCCCAAAGAATTAGTTTATGCTAATAATGTAGATCAAAGCATGGAGGAAATAAGAGCCCAACTGTACTTACAAAGGTAATAATAATCTTCTGTACAATAATAATCCAAACAATATATAAATGTTTTAAAATAACTATGACGTTTGATGTTTTTTAACTTCAGAGCACAAATTTTAGAAAAAAAGCACGATGTGCAAGATATAAGGGAAGCTGAACAAGTTCAACATAAAAATTTCGAAACTGAAGATCAGAGGCTTGCAAGAATTTTACAAGAATATCAAAGACAAAGATCTGAACAACAAAATTTATCGAAAGCACAAAGAGAAATAGATCAACAACGAAGAGAGGTTGAACCAATTGAAGTCGATAGACAAAGACTTCAAGTTAAAGAACAGGAACTTCGAAGACAGCAGTTTGAAGTCGAGAATCAAGCTTTGGAGTCTCAAAGACGCGAAGCGGAACAAAGAGAACTGGAAAGATTAGAAGCTGAAAGAATTGAGGCTGAAAGGATCGAAGCGGAAAGACTCGAAGCACAGAGAATGGAAGCAGAATTAAATTCACAGAGAAAACTGCAAGTCTCCAATTTTATGCATCAACATCATACATCATCTTTAACTACCGACCCCGAAGAACATTTGCTCGGACAAAGTATTACAGCGAATACAAAAGAGGCGATATCGGTGATACAAGACATGTGGCGTTCTCCCGATGCTGTACATAATACTCCTAATTTTCGCACTCCTATGACACCTAGAATTCCAGATTCTAAAACAAAATTATCGTTTGATATACATATGGATAGTTCAATGACACAGCACGCGATGTCAAGCAGTAAACACCATTCAGGATATAGCATTCAACCTTACAACGATCAAGAAAATCACCAAAACTATTCCGTTCACCAAAGTTATTCGAATCAGGAACATCAAACTTCATACGGCAATCCTGGATTACATAACGCTTACCAGTACCAAATACAGGTATTAACACGAAAAAACAGCATAGAAAAAAAAATGTTATCGTTAGAAATTCTTGTACTAATTCTGATCAAATGATTAATTGCAGCAGCATCACGAACAGCAAATGCAACCTCATTCTCGGCCGCATCATTCGCAGCATCATCAACAGTTGATGCAAACACATCAACAAGCTCATATGGTCCCACATCATCATACTATTTCTCATACGCCACATTTACATGACCAAATTCATCATCAGCCTCATCCTGAGCAACATCAATCGTCGCATAACCAGCATCTTCATCAATCACCTCAAACGCATCAACACATGCAACATATGCAACATCCAGTTTATGGCAATATGATGCCAAATGATATTACTTATCAACAATACCCTTCGCAACTGGAATCGACGTTGTTACAACAAAATGTAGAACCTCAAAAACAGGTTCATTATCCTCCGTATAACGAACCAGATATTGATACTGGCAAACCTTATAGAATGCCTCTTGAGTTACCGTACATAAAGTCTCCAGGAATGAATCGCAGAGATATTAAATATCTCGAAAGCGCCGAGAACAAGGAAAATGCTATTGTCGTTGACTATAATGGACCAGTGGAAGAAAATATGCCGTCGAAGCCAGCCGATGAAAATAGTTTATACACTGATGAAAGTCTTGGTATAACTCCGTTAGCGGGGAACGATGATACTTGTTTCACAGAAGCATTTAATACACAATTGACAAGTTCTACACCTATGACTAATCATTTTAGACAATCTTACAAAGTATCAGAGGGAACTCCACAATATCCAAATCAGTGTGCTACATCACAAACGTATGTATTTTGAATAATACAATTAACGGTTAACATCAATATTTTATGTTTACGTGAAATACTTTTATTACTATTACATAGAAATTCTGAAGCTCCAAATGCCGAAACCGATGAGAAACTAAGCGTCATACTAGAATCGACTAGAGAGTATATTTCCAGTAGCTCTGGTAATAGTACCGCCCATACAAGAAACACTGCGTTGGGTTTCACGTTAACGAAAGAAGATTTGCTTCCTATAAAAGAACAATCTATTACTATAGGTATTTAACGAAATGTGTTAAAATGTACTTGTTTTATAATTTAAATGTCATTAAACATTTTATAAGAAGAATTCTCTGTTTTATAAGGCGGAGAAGAAGAATCCAATGATGTTACGCTTTCTACTAATCAACTTTACGAGCAGAAGCTTCACGCCCAAATTCAAGCTGTTCACGCCCAAAGTCCACGTACGGTGCAACGTAACGTGGATCAGATTACTTCTGAGATCAAAAAGAACTGCGATCTACGAAAATCAATTAATTTTAAACTTAACGAAATAGATCAACAAGAGAAAGTTGATTCTATGGATTGCGAAGATCATCCCGAACCAATGGAAGAAGCAGAAGAAGAAAGTTTTCAATTTCCTTCAGGAGATATAAATCCTTTCGACAAAAATTTAATAGCTGGTCTCTTAAAAAAAATTAAATTTCCCCAACCGCATCATGCTGAGGGATACGTCAGATTAAATACTAACTTAAATAAGTTTGTGCCTTCTATGATTACGCTTGGTTAGTGTATTATTAAAATTACTATAAAAACAATATCATAGACGGTCGATGGTTTTGTATATTCTTCATATATTGTTTATGTGCTTAGGTACTGAAGCATACGATTTGGAAAAGTGCCTTGGAAAGGGGATGTATGGTAAAGTATTCAAAGCTGTGAACCTGCAAACGGGTCAGACAGTTGCCCTAAAAACGCAGAAACCTGCTTGGGTTTGGGAATTTTATATCGCTAGGGAAATAAAAAATCGCCTAACCAATCCACACATGGTAGAGCATTGATTATTATATTACTCAACGAAACATTAACCAATTTTATCACCTTTAAGACATTAATGTGTCATTTTCAGTTGCGTGGATTTATGGACGTTTCGATGGCATATGTTGCTAATAATAGTAGTGTACTAGTTTCAGAGTATTCGAAGTTTGGAACATTGTTAGCGGTAACGAATCAAATAAAAATTGCCACAGGTAAACCGTTGATAGAGCATTTAGCTATATTCTTTACGATTGAAATGTTGCAAATTGTGGAGTACCTACACAAATGCCAAATAATTCATGGGGACATTAAACCAGACAATTTTCTTTTAATGCGTTTGTATGTATTTCGTATTTTCCATATCGGTATTGATGTCAGACGAAATCAGTATTTTGATTAAATCGTATTTATGTTGTATATCAATTTTATAATTTACAGACCTACCGAAGATGTAAGGCCAACAATACAGCTGATAGATTTTGGATGCAGTATAGACATGACACTTTTACCAGAAAATACAACATTTACACAGGTTATAAAGACAGAAGATTTTACGTGCATCGAAATGCAAACTGGAAAACCATGGACGTACCAGACTGATTTGTATTGTTTAGCTGCATCGAGCCATTGTTTATTGTTTGGTAATTACATGAGAGTTTCGTACATGGGTAATCGCTGGTTCATCACTTCGAAAATACCAAGGTAATTTATATATGAATAAAAAGTACTTTAAAAAGTGCGCTGATATACACGGTAGGCTCCGTTAGAAAGAATGGTTTTGTAGCGGAAAGGAGTCTCGACCCTTGTTGATTCTTGATTGATGACTTTTTCAATTTACAAACTTTCAAATACAGAACTTTAGAAATTTGGAAACTTCAGAATTTAGTTTTCGAAGAATAAGGGTCAGTGAAAAAAAGCTCCTTCTCCTCCATTCATTCTAATACACAGGAAGTCTACGTTGCACTTGAGTGTACTAATAAAGCTGTAGCGTCGTATGCCGTTCTTGTAAAAATAATTGAAAAATGCAGGTACGCCAAGAGAGCTGCATGGGAGCAATTCTTCACAGAATTATTAAACATTGAATCTTGCGATAAAACCCCAGATTTATCAAAATTGCGCAACGTGATGGAAGAAGCATTAGGACAAATGACGGATACTCATCAGAAATTTAGAAATTTTGTTAATATTTTAAACAAACGATAACACTTGCTGAATACACTATACGAAATATCGTGTCCCTACGTGTGCACATATTTAGTAAAGAACCAACATTTATTAAGAAAAATTAATGTTATTATGCTATTTATTATAAAAATTAATACTATGGTGATATATATACTATATGGTTAATAATACACGAAATGCACTTTATGGCCTGCTTCGTGGAGGATTTAAGAAACTGTACTGCTTGCACATAATTAATTACATTAGAATTACTAAAATATTTGATTCAATGAAAAGAAAAAAAAATGAAACAAAAAAAACGAAGAAAAAGATGTGAAAGCTAATTATAATATTACTGACATTTTGTGCCCCATAAGTTATAAAAATGTCTTTCAAGATACCTCGTGACGCAGTACCTGGATGTTAGCATCTGTCACGTAAATTGTGTAAAGGCAGATTTGTATAATAAAGTTGAGTAAAAACAAAACTTCGAGAAAACGAATATGTAAAAAAAATATTTATAATACGATACGAGTTGTTTACCTACAATGATTTTGTAATTATAAATAGAGGAGCTTGTGTACCAACGTATTATCAACGACCATCTAAGCTTGCATACTTTAATCTCTGTGTATGTAGCATTTATATGTGTGTATGTATATGCGTATATATTTATATATGTATGTATGTATACATATATACGTGTGTATGTGTGTGTGCGTGTGTGCGTGTACGTATATATATATATAAAGTAAAATTACTTTCCGTTTATTTCTTATTGGTACACGCATTTTAATGTTCTGATTGTATTTAAAAATCTTAATTGCATGTTTAAAACGAATTAAATCATATTTAATTATTAACAAAATATGCAAGCTAACGAAGAAATTATAATTTATCTTGATCGATTTAATTTTGAATGTGCAGGCTTATTTGCTAGTATCCACTAAACAGGCCCTTATGTAGTATATTTTATAAAATAGAATTTATTGTATCAAATATACACACAATCGAAATTTCGGGTTTGTGTTCAAATGATTCGACTTTAGATTTTATAAAGTGCACAAAAACACTAGGTTGTCCAATATTTAAGTAATAATATAAGTTATGTATATAGAATATATGAATAATAATGGATAGCCTATTGTTCTTGTTTAGAAATTTCTGAGAATATGCCTTACCTTATTTTAACGGTATAAAAATATAAACAACTATATCCGAACAGACCTTTATTGAAAAAGAGAGATCTAAGAATAGTACACGGCTGCAATTTAATTTGGTTATAAAAATAAAACCAAGGAAAAGAGTATTCTCATGATAATACTGTTTACTATCATTAGTTTACTTATTTTTATAAAAATTAAAAAAAATACATTCTCTTAAAAAATTCTAATTTAAACATATGTATTCTAATAGATTCTTTGATGTATTATTATTAAAATGTAACTGACATACACAATACTGACGACGTAACGTGGGATTAAAAGGTAATTAAATCAGTATAGGCTGATTTTACCTTGTACATAATCTTATAATTTACAAGATCCTGTAAAATTTATACATTTCGTTGCATTGTTACATCATATCGATCAATTATAATATATACCAACAAATCTCGTATAAAAAATTTCAATTCTTATAAGTACAATTATTTACAAAAATTAATCGTGTTTCTAAAAATTATACGAAAATTACAAATCGAATTTTGAATCCTCGTAGGCTATATAAAAGTTAAAGCTCAACGTGTCTGTTTAAAAACTCATAATTAAAATAAAACATTGCACAAGTGCATAACTGTCATATCGATAAACGACGTATTTCATATTTTCTTTCAAGTTTTACCATAAAATTTTCGATTTAGTAAATATAGTAATAAGTTCACGTTAACTTTCGCTTTACCGAACATGTCCATAATCGGTGAACCCTCAAATTGTAGTTCAAGCAGCTTTTGTATATCAATATCAACTTTCTCCATTTCTACTCCCATAAATTTACACCGCACATTAAATAATCCGGTATGCTCTGTTGGGCTGATCTCGAAAATTACGTTCTTAAATTGTGATTGTGGAAGTCCATCCACTTCTAATAATATTCCTTTCTCTTGTAGCTTGGCCGCTGAATATTTCAATGTCATTTTAGACCGTAACTTGCCATGATTATTCTTTTGAATGGCTTTAAATGCTCGTAAAGATCTACAAATAATTTGTGTTTGTGGTTGTGAATTAGCGAGACAATAGAAAAGGGTTACATATCATATTTACATCTATTCAGATCGTGAAGGGATTTAGGACTTCGGAATTTCAAAACCTTCGAATGTTGCGAATGTTTGAAACATTGAAATGTTGATAATTCTTAAAACACATAGCACTTTGTACATACCCTTTTCCCGTATGCAAGTTCTCCAAGCAACGTTGTATATATTCGTTATAATATTCTACCTGTTCCTGGTAATATTTGCACTTTTCTTCCAGTCTTTGTTTAGTTATGCGTAAAGTTTGTAATTCTTTATTTCGGATGATTCGGTACTTTCCTTTGTTACAAAGATCTTTAGATACGGCTGTTATAATAGTCTGATATCCATCCGATCGACTCACCCATCCTCCAAGTTCAAGTTTATTAAGGTAAGCACGAAGTTGAAGTTTACAATCATTTAAAGACGAACTGAAAGGCAGTTGTTTTACACTTTGTCGATGTTATCGAGCTACTTAAATTGTCCACTTGAATGCAATACCTTTTGTGAATGATACTTAGAGTGGGCGATAAACTAGAACACTTAACATCATAGAGTTTCTCTTGAACAGGAGAACAAGTGGTTTCCAAAGCCTCTACTAGTGTTTGTCCTTTCAAGAATTGGAGTACAGAAACCAATAGCTCTTTAGTTTTTATAAAAAGTTTGTTTAAACTAGCATCTTCATCTTCGGGTACTTGAAATTTGTTGGTAAGTACCAGACATACCTCCGTTTTTCCAAACCGTATTAAATTTGCCTCACACATCGTATCGGCTATAATATATAATTACAATGCAAGATCGTATCGATTCAAATACGTTAAGATAATTTATTATTTCTTACAGATTCCTAGCAGAGATGCGACGGTAGGTGCAGGTCCTAAATCATCTAACAAATCATGCAAGGGATCCATTGGATCTGGCGCTATTTGGTCTTGATACTCTAACATGAGGCAGTGAGTATCGCAAATTTCCTGCAATTTATTCGTGTTTCATCGCTACTGGATTATACGAATTATTTTTGATCAATTGCTTACTTGTAAGGAAATATAGATCTCAGGCTTCTGAATAAGCGTGGCCTCGGTGTACTCATGAATACAGAAATGTTCTTCCAAATCTTCAATTTGGCAACAAAAACGAAAGAATTTTTTAAATTTTTCGTGGCATTCGATTATAAAAGAGTTCAGACACACTAAATGTGTGGCTTCCTCTCCAAACTAAAACAATGTACAAATTTAGGAATCTAAAGATACGAGGTCTCGATACAGGAGATTCGTGCGTGCGCTCGCATTTCACTTTTATAGTATAAATGAATAATAATTACCCCCTTTTTAGAAGCAGCAAATTGTAGTATTTTTGCAATGCTGGCTAAATTTCTCCTTTGATCGTTTGACAATGATCTATCAATCGGTAAGGTAATTATGTCGAAAGCATCTGGAGCTACGATAGCTGCGTTAATGAAATGATAATAAATCAAGTTTCCAACTACTTTGAGAATATCTTTTTCCGGAGCGTTTGGAAATTTTTCAGTCAAAGAATCGTTTAAAATTTTCGCCATGTATAACATTCCGTATGGTATTAGATCTCGAGATTCTGTTATTTTAGTTAAGAATTCTAAGACGGTACTTTGCAACAATTGAATCCCTTTATTTAATCTGATTCGTACCTGTTCGTAATTTAAAGCTTGTTGTTGCGTTACCGTATATGGAAGATTCCTATTTAACAAATGATATAATTATAATATGAATTTGAATATTCATTATTTGAAACTCACAGTGTTTCTCCAGTCTCCATTTCTAATTGATTCCTCCAACACTTATAAATATCAACGGGATTCGTTTCTATATTCAATGTTCGGTCGGCTAATATCTTTTCAATGATTGGCCCAACAATTTGTCGTAAAGCTCTTTGACCATGTAATTGTCGTGCGTAATTCACTACCATTTTTAAGACGAGTGGATTTCCAGTTACGACTTCAGACGGTTTTTGAAATTTACACCTATAAATTTACATTATTTTCTATGTACGTATGGTTTTATCTTTATTTTAATTATAACTTCTTCAATTATGATAGTTATACCTAATTTCTTCTTGTAATGCACTGCCAAAAAGTTTCAATAATAAATACTCTTCTCTTATATTTGATCCGAAATTATATAACGTTAAAATAACATTTTGAAGAAACTTATTCGTTTTGCTTTGCGGCAAAAGAAATAAAATCTTCGATAAATATGTTGGATTAGTTTGTAACGCATAGAATAGATGCTGATACCCCTCTAACATTTTTCGACCTTCTTTTGTTAAAGATTTCAAACCTTTATGCGAAATAGTACTATCTGATAAAACATTCTTCTGATCTCTAGTTGAATTTTTCTGCTTCGCAAGTGTTTCTAAACTCTTCCCATGTGCTACAACATCCTACAAATGCGTTCATTTCTTCAGTATAACATTCTAAACAAATTAAGAACCTAAAATAGTATTTCTTGTTATAGACATTACTTGTAGCGTGATCCTATTTTGAATAAGCAAACCAATTTTTATGTCCATACTATCCAATTGTTGCGATAAAGTTTGATTATGCCGTATGTTTTGTACCACTTCGTGTTTTAATTGCTGTAATAACAAATTCATAATGAAATTTAAACAATTATAATTCTACGCGTTGTTAAAGTTCAAAACCTTTATACTTGTAATTGTAAATCTCTGTCATAATCTTCTGCATTAAAATTTAGAAGTGCAGAAAAATGTCGGACAACAGGAAATGGTGGTTTTTCCATGTACAACAATGAGTGAAACGCTCGTCTTTCTGCACGGCCACGCCACAAAGCTTGTATCTTTATTATCTTTTCCTCCTTAAGCAAGAGAAAATATGGTACACAGTTATTAATATACTATATATCGAGCATAAATAAATAACTGATTTTACTTACATGTTGTTTATAGTAATCTAATACATTTGCATACTTATTTTTAATTCTTAAACAGTTACTGGAAAATTTTTCACTACTATAATTTCTTCTTTCTGTTAATAATTTGGCGTATCGTTTACGTTGTAATATACCGCGCCACCAGGCTTGTATTTTAATAACTTTATCTACGTTGTCATAAAAATATGCAAATCTAACAGAAATTTTTTTTCGTAATAAATATCCTCGTATGCAAGCTTGCAATCGAACTATCCGTTTGCTGATTTTATGCTCTTCGTGTTCTCTTGCGGTAGTACTTTTTATTATTTCCTAAAAGCAACAATATACTAAATTTGTTCATAAAGCTTTTCCACAGCAATTATTTCGATTGTTCTTACAATTAGGTACAAAATACCTTGATATCTTCCATGTTGATATAATATGTTTCCGATATATTTTTTGGACAATCCCAAGTATAATTATACTTTTTCAAATCCAAGTACGATTCGTTGCCTTTAGGAGTGATATAACGAACTAGAGCACAATTGTACTTTTTACTCTGAAATGTAAAAGTTATCAAATTAAATCTTATATGCTACAGAAATACTTATGTGTCGCATAGTTATACCTTCATTTTTTGTAAGTTACATAAACTTTGAAAGCACTCTGTTTTGTATTTATCTGATATTTTAAAACCAAACGTCTGAAGGCAATCAACTGTGAATAACATATCGTTTTGTTGTAAACCTAAATTTACTTGTGACAGAAACGTACACGCTGCAAATACATGTAATCCTTTAAAAGAACAGTTTTAGATAAGGTATAAGTAAAACGAACAAATTACGTATACGCTGTGTACCATTTTGGACATTTTCAGATTCCGCAGCAACGATTTTTGTTATCGTTTCTACATCTTCTAACCATAATTCAGAACCATCAAAATGTTTCTCAGTAAGGCATTTTTTAAATAATTTCAAATAGAGAGATGCATCTTCTGGCGAAGTAAACTTCTGCAACTTCAAAGCGGTATCTTTTAAAGCAATTATAATTCCGTCTCGATCATTCTCTACAACAGCCGCATTTAGTTGACGTAAAACTTGTATTACTGCGAAATTAAACAGTATTAATGATATACGACTAAATAATTATGGGAGTTACATAAAGAATTAAAAATATACCATCGTCGTCATTTTGACGCTGTTGATTTACGGCATCTATACACTCTTGGATATCGATGTACGTTAGCAAAGGACATTCCTCAGCAATTGCTTGTTTTTCACATCGAACTGCTGACAGTGCTCTATAATACTTCACTTTGTTTTCATGATCCAAACCCTAAAATAACATTGTTATAATTTCTTATTAAAATTCAAAAGCTCATAAAACATTCGATTACACTTACAGAAACATGACAGTCTGGATTTTCTAATGACTGATAAACTAAATCTGGATTTCCCGTATCTACAGCTTTACTGATCGCTGCGATCACTGACAATACACGAATACTCACTACAATATCACTATATGAAAGGTCGTTCTATTAAAAACATCGTTTATATTAATAACAATTAACATGAAAGTTTTAACCGCATATTTCTTATTTTTACCTGAGATTCCGTACGATCGATTTTCATTTCTTCGTAATATAATGGTATTGCAAAATCATCGATTTGTTCGATCAATCCCAATTTCGGACTTTTTAAGGCCTCAGAGAACTCATTCTTCAAACCATTTTGTAAAGTTGAGTTTAAGAGTTTAACGCCTTCTTCACCTGCATTAATCAAATTATTCGGTAATTATAGGCAGTTATCCGATGTTTATTTTAAAATACTAACGTTTCCGAGATTTAAGCGCTGTTTCATTTGATTTATCAATTTCTTTCTGAAGCAATTGTTTCAAATGATGATTGCTTTCCGAATACATATTATTCCATTCAGAACTTTCTAGTAACTGCATTAACTGTTCTTTATATAATTCAGCATTTTCATGCTTAATGTTCTAAAAAAATTAATCAAATTCATCACATTAATAATATTATTATCAAAAAGCAGACGAAGAAAACTAGTAATGTGACATATACTTTTAAACACAAAGCAGATGCTCTCAGTGCATTCACGAACTCGTTATTGTTATGATGAATTGACCGACTTATGTTTTTCACTGCGCACTCGACTGAAAATAATGTATATAATTAAACATAGAACATGATTATAAAATAATTTCTTAGACTCTCTGACTTACCATTAACATAATTAATATGTCCCTGAATTTCTGCTTGAGTTAACAATTCATCATAAATATCTGGCACATAACTATCGTTAAGAGACTGTCAAAATCGTATCGATTAATACATAAAAACATACAAAGATGATCACGAAACTAATGTTCACTCACTCTATTAAGAGCAGCCTGTTGCTTAGAATACTTTGCCTCTGTTAATGTATCGCCATATTCCTTAATGTAGAGAGGGTTAATATTATTTATTTGCACTACTTTATTCTGAAGCGCCATTAACATTTTAACATTATCCTAAAAATAAAATAGCTGTAAATAATCGAAGTTCTTATTCGAAAAGCTTCTAAAGGAAAGGATATATATACTTTTTCTGTGATGGCCTGGTTAATTGCTATTACCGCAGCATGAAGCGTGACAGCATCGATCTCCATACTGTTCGCTAATAATCCGCCAATTTTTTGGAACGAAGGCATTTGAATTCCATACTTCTTCAATTCTTTACTAACAGCATTTATTTCGTCGTCTGAAAAATAGAAAGTCTATAGTACTAGCTAATTAATCATATAAATACTTCTTAATATTTAATCGAGTATATACCAGTGAAGTTCACTTTTCCATACAAATCCTGAATCTGTGGAGCTCTACCAAGTTTGAATAAATGAGTACTAAGAGCATGAATGCAATATATAACGCGTGGCATATTTTTTTTATCATAGATGTCTGTAGTTTCTGGTTGGAAAGTCTATAGAAAGATTTCTGTTATCAATATAAGCTGTTTCAAACAAGGCTCCGCGTGTAACATAATAAATACCTACCAATGGTAATTGCACAGTTTTTAAGGATTTTAAAAAATAATTAATATTATCTGTATGACGAAACTGTAAACCAACCGCAGTATAACGCTTCTGTTCAGGGTCATAAATTTTATTAAAGGGTAAAGAATCAGGTGCCATAAAATGTGCAAGTTTTGCTAAATATACCCCGTTCCTTAAGTTTTCTTCTAATTCAATAGTTTGTGGGAGAGTTTCTCTCAGACAGGCTTCCAGCCATCTAACAAGATTAAAAAACTTTAAGATCTTGCAAAAAAAAGTGATTATTTGTTTACTAAAATCTTAAAGGTAAGATCTACTTTTTAGCTTCCTCTAAGTGACAAAGGTACTCGTAAGCAAGAGTTTTTTGACGTTGTTCGTCCATCTCTTCTGCTGATTTCCGAGTCTCAACTTCTGAAAAACTTGGTTTCATAAGTAATTTGCGTTTCATAAGTAACAAGTGCAATATTGTAAAACATCGAATACTACACATTTCAAAATGTGTGCTCTATAATAAAAGTAAAATTATAACTAAATGTCTATATTAGTTGTTAATCTTACCCTTTTCATGATCAATTATTTTATCATCAATATCATTCATACTAAAAGAGAAAACGATACAATTATTAAAAGAAAAGATGACACTGCCACACGATAATAAAGCAATACGTTAAATTCAAACCTATTCAAAATTGTAAAACTAACTAGGGCTACCAACAGAAATGCGTCAATATCTTAAATCTTATTGGACAACAGTATATATATATATAATCATTGCGTTGGTTCCTCCTGTTACATTTATTCGTGAATTATTTGGAGAAATTTTGATATAGGCAAATTTTGATATGCTGTATATGGCTCCTCTGGGATAAATGGTAGCCAAGGGAAACAGCGTCATATTATCAGCAAAGCATACGCGCATTGACACGCAATATACCTAATGACAGACACTTTCGAAATGGATAAATAATCAAATTTTTACGAGGAAGATTTTAAAAACTGTATGACTACATAATATAACATTTTTTACGATTGAATGATACATTGCAATTGATTTACATAAGGGGAATACCGCAGCGATATAACAGGTAAAACATATATATAATACAATATGTAAGAAATCCAAAACGAAGCGAACATGAAGGAATTTTCAAAATAAAAGACTATCGAGTCTGATCTCTGATTGGGTTTATCTATTTTAAATAAATGCTGCATGTAAACTCGGCGAAATTTCGTTCTTTTATGCATATTTCAAAAGTTACAATTTCGCGCGCAAAGTTTCGAAACAGTAATATTATCGCTATACATATAACGGTAAAACGCCGAACTATCGAAACAATATATTGCGTTTTTACGAACATATTATTCTACGAGCGCATACGTACCCCTAGACCATGAGACTATATACCTTGTCCGTGATTCGAGCTTCATAATCCAAGCTAACAATAAGATGCATAGAATGAACGAAAACTTATCATCCGATGACTATAATCTTCCACGGGACGAATAGTAAATTAGTATCTTTGACAGTAGATGGCGCCATATACATTTTTTTGAATCTTCGATAACGGATAACGCGAATACTGTTAATATGCTAACTTATAATACTGTAACTACTTAGATAATTGATCAACGAAGTAATACCGTGATGCGATAAAAAAAACTGAATACTCCTTAGAAAATTGTAAAGCGAACAAATCGATTGTACGCTGTTAACGCTGAATTTTGCTCGAAATTTAATATATATGTAAAGTTTATTAAAGTAAAAGAATTCGCATAAATCCATTGGGTACGTACATACGTGGTGCTTGTTCAGTTCTTTGATTATATTTATTATTCATATTTACAGCGTTAATTCATTAACCAGTTTCGTGCGTAGTGAATAACTAGGTACTAATGCGAGTACGTTGATACCAGCGAAACGATGTAGTATTAAAGGGTGTCCAAGGAGGAAACGAAGGAAACAACGCAAGAATAAGGGAGGGGGCAAGGGGGATCAGATAAAGCGGTTGACCCTCGCCCCTTCAATGACCCGCGAGATATCGTTCCACTTAATTCACTGACGCACCTCTCAGTCAAATGCATGGCCTGTTCTATTGCAGGTCATACTGATCGTTGTTTCTCACCACGCTTGTTTATTTTGATTGTTCGTAAAAAGTGAAAATGCAGTTCTCAAAATTGTTCGTTTACTTTGCCTATTGTACTCTGGTTTGCTTTTGCGATGTTCAACAATCTTTTGGTAAGTTAGTAAATTTGCTTTTCGCCATGCTTAAGACCGTTGATCTATTATGACAGAAGAAAATTGTCAACTTCAACTAACGTTCAGTTCATAGGCCGATTAATTGTCGATACGATACAATTGAATATTTCCTAAAAATCTAATTACAATCTAATTACAATTATTAAAGTGTAATAATAATTTCAGATTATTTCATTTACATAGAATATTAAACGCGTGTTCATGTTATCAGTTAATATTAATTACATAATATTCGCAGAATCGACATTTTATAATATTCATGATGTTTGTTAATTTGACATGTATATCGATCGGTTGTTAATCGGTTATTTAATGTAATTCATTTACAATAAATCTACTAATAGATGACTAGATCATTTGAATAAGATTGATTGGTAAACTTTAAATCGCAGTTTCTATGCGTATAACTTGTTGTCTCGATACACGAACGATAATACTTTGCAGGAAAAAATGATACGGCAGCACAAATAGCGCTTGGCGAGAAACGACTCGGGGATCATATTCGCACGATCTTGAAGCACTACCAGCAAGACGATCCGGTAGGGCTACCTGGGGCACCGATACCGGACCCTATGCCAGTGCCCGATATGAAACACTCTTTTTCCATATACACCATGAATTTCAAGGAAGTGAACGTTTATGGCTTGACGAAATTTCGGATAGTACACATGGAGTCTGAATTGGCGCTGATGCAAGTGAGAATCTTTTGCGAAGCACGTTTCGCGATCGAACAATTCTAGAACAATAGCAGCGTGCAATAATATAATCTTTTTTTAACCTCTTTTTCAAAGTGTATAATTTCTCTTTAATTCGGACTATTACTTTAATTGAGATTATTACGAAAATCACGTGCTAATTATACGATGGTAAGGCGGAACCTTTCGTACCGATGACTAACTATGTAGAAACGTCATCTAATTGAATCGCATCGAGAATCCTTGCCAAATTGGTTCGCGTAAAAATTATTTACGAGTAGAAAAAATAGTCGCATCGTCATCATCTTTATATCCGATCCAAAAAAAGAATGTTTCTTTGAAATTCATGTTTCTATTAATGCTTTCGAAGGTCTCGGTGACATTGAGTATCGAAACTCTGGATATCCGTGGATTGTATACTCTCTCCTCTTGGCTATCACGATCCGCCGGTAACTTTACCGTCAAATTGACGGAAGTAAATATCCAAGGAATCGCGAGGCTCGAGGTTGCCGATGACGGTAAATTACAAGCTCAAGACATCGACATGGATTTAACGTTCGATAAAATAGACATGGACTTTAAGAATTTGGGCTTCCTGGGTTCGGTTTTTCAAGGAGTGATCAATTCCATAGGCACGTTCATTTTCGACAGTATTAAGCCCTTCATATTAAAGGAAGTCAATACTAACATACGGTAAAATCCTTTTTATTTTTTTCTTCTTTTTTCTATGCGTAATTTTATTTTATACAACGAATACGTGAACAGTTAAAACTTGTCTGAAATTTAGGGGCGAAGTTAACAAACAAATATCGCAACTGCCACAGTACTTTCCGAACTCTATATCGCCTTTTGACATGGCAGTGGCAGAAGCTCGCAAACAAGTGTCCCAATTGGGATATGATCCATTCAAAGTCCAGGATTATAGCCAAAGCGTTGGTATGTTCACTGTAACGTCGACTCACACATGGATCACTGGCTTGGCGAGTTTTTATCGAATGGGAAATATTACGCTCAGCATGGAAAATGGAACAGTAAATAATTAGTTTTTAAACCTTTTCCAGTACTAGTACTTGTCGATATAATTGCAACGCAAGTTACTTATCTGTCAGCGTAATCGAGTCAATTACGTATTACGTCGTATACTATGTAAATGAAATTGCAGTGATTAAATCGGTTATAATTGTTATACCTATTACATTCTGTTATGTCATCTAATTGTGGGCGACATTGAATTTAAATATCGTCTTGTTGTTTCCTTTTAAAGGTATACGCTTTAATCGACGTTGGAACTCAGGAGATCGAAGGAAGAACACATTGGGAAGTGAGCGTTATTGGTGGCTTCTTATCGAGAGCTGGCACAGTTTCCTTTACCGTGCAATATTTCAGGGTTCAAATAAAATTCGGCCAACCGATAGATACCAGAAAGAAACCGAGAATCGAAGAGCTTGATCTCGAGTTAGGTAACATCCAAGCCAGGATTCACGGTGCCGGTACCATTGATTACTTACTAGAAGCTAGCATCAACGTACTGCCAAACCTTTTAAGGTTCGATCTCGATGTTTTTCATTTTTTTTACTTAGAGTTTTTCAATTCGCGCATCAAACCATCGTATATTATCTATACGATACGAGGACTATTTTTCCTTTTCTTAACAGATACCAAATAATGGATGCGATAGAAGGACCGCTTAAAAGACGTATACAAGTTGAACTGAACAAAATTAACGTTGAGAAACTTATTTATGAGAAAATTCCGAATATCGAGGAACAGGCTAGATATATTCAAGGTTTAATTCCTGCGGAGGAGACTATTCTGGAGGAATTAATACCCCCACAGGATCAAGACGAACAACCATTTTCGGAAAGCGAAGAAGATAGAGGACCTTCGTAAAAATGAAACTCGTTGCGAATTATATTAATATCTTATTTATGTACGAAACGATGAAATGAAAATATCGCTTCAAATATTTTCTACATAAAACACGTTTCGTGTCTTGTAAATACTTTTATATTTGATTAAATATAAAATTCTTTAACGTATTTTTTTGGAGATTAATTTTAGAAGGAAAACAATCTGTTTTCGGTACTTGGCATTTATTGAAAAATAAAAGAGAAAAAGAAAAGAGTAAAAACCACAAAAGTGTATCTATACATACGTACAATTAAATCATTGTTACAAACATGACAGTTATACGCACATTTTGGCAGGTTATACACATATAATAAATAAATTCGAAAAATTTATATTAAGAATCTACCAAATATAGAATTTCAAATGAAATATTCAAATACGTACACTCGTACTATCAGACTTTAATTACGCAATGACAACACTTTCATGGTCACGATGTACGTATATTTATATGTATATTACATTCTTGCGTTAAATAGTTAACTTCTTTGGACGCTCGTAATACACCTATCGCGCTTACAAGCTAAAATTACATAAGGATGTAATTAAACTATCAGTAATTCATACTTATGAAACTAATTAAGAAACGATATATAAAACAAAGAATTTTCAATGTTTAAAGTGAAACAATGGAAATCTATAGAATTTAATGGAAAAAGGGAATATATTATGAACTGCCGATATAACATGTTTTTTTATGCCGATAAAAAGAAAATTGACGTTATCGTTGTATGCAGCATTAAGCAGCCTTGATCGCAGGTGCGTTGCTTCGCTCGATCGGTACGATTCTTTCTCCAGGTGCTGGTAGGGCAAGTTTTGGTGCAGTGATAGTAAGAACACCGTCAGAGGATAAGCTCGGTTTCACGTGACCCATGTCGTATCCCTGTGGGAGCACGTATCGACGCACAAAATGCCTTGACACGTATCCATGTTGATCTTTTTTCTCCTCGTGTTTACCCTCCACCGTGATACATTTGTCATCTGTTCTGACCGTTATTTCTTCGGGTGCAAATTGTTGTACATCAACGATCACTTGGAATTTGTCTTGGTCTCGTTCAACAATGGTCGAACCATCAACTTCGTGTTCCAACTGATCTATCATGTTTTTCCATGGACGGAAAAATTCACTGAAGGAAGGCATTGGAGGAGGCTGCCATAGGTCGTCTCTTGTTGTTAGCCGTTTTAAATGCTCATCCAGTTCACGATGATAACGGTCCATATCTTCCCACCAATTACGAAAAAGATCTCTCGATACTAGTGCCATTATAGTCTGCAAACGTTAAATGTACAATTTATTTAAATGACAATTCAAACGCTATAAATTTAATAAGATTTCAAAATTGTGCCATCAAATATAAGAAAGGTTTCAGGACACTCTCCGATTCGAAAATACCACCGATCCTTAAAATTTTCATCTAAATCAATATTTTGACATTAAGATATCCTTGCCGAAGCTAATACAGACTGAAGATTCTTGAAAACGTTAGTATTAAATGTAAAATATTTATAAGAAAAAAAAAAGAAAAAAAAGACAACACGGAAAAAAAGAAAAAAAAAAAAGAAGGCTTTATCAAATTTAAAACGAAACGTACATAAACAAGGCCAACGTCGTTGACGTTACCGAAACGTTGGATTTTCGTATAGTTTAAGACAAAGTAAAATCCTGTATTTTCTACGTGTTGAAGAAAAACTAAAACGCTTCCTGAAACGCATATTATGAAACAAACCTGATCGAATATTTTTACATTTCTATTTTTAGAACACGAAATGCACTTTTGAAACGTCAATATTCTGGTAACATCTACATAAACAGTGTTTATTACCGGCTACAACGTAAGCATAATATAGACGTAATCCAAATAAAACGTAATAATTTTACACTATGATCACTGACAAAGCTATAATCGTTCGGCAAGATAAATATACATACTTACTAGTTAAAAATAAAATATTCGGTCTGCTCAATAAATAACAGGTAGATCACAATTGTCGTTTGCTTCGTATCGAACAAAAACTGCTCGTTACTCGTTCAAAAATTCCCACGAAGCGCTAGCTTCGACTTCCACTTTGTAACTGACTACGCAATGTTGTGATTCGTCCATTTATATTAGCACGGCGCGCTTTTCGAGACATTTCGAAACGCGCATGCGTAGACGTAAAACGTTCTTCGAACAGTTTCACGTTCGAACTGAATATACTCGAGCTTCTATCCGTACTCGAACATACTCGAAATCGAGCTTCCGCGCTCGTTTCTCGATTCTTCGAGCAATTTCTCTCGACGTTTTTGACGCGATTTAAAGGACTTTACTTTATTCGATATTTGTCGATATCTTTAAGTTCACGCAACGCCATTGATATGTACATTTCATTATCGACATATCGCTTTAATTATTTATGCAATATTTATGGAAAATATTATGAAATGCTGCCGTTTATTCATATATTTTACACGTGTATGTATTTTTTATATCCCTATTTTATGTGTTAAATTTTGTCATATCTCGACCATAACTTTTTACAGAGGTTACGATTTTACAGAGGTTATTCCGGAAAACAATTATTATTGGAAGTACATGCAGAGATTATAATTATTAGGGTAGGTCGGTGAGTGATTGTAAAATTCCAAGTAATTATTTAAAAAATTTTACACGATATTTGCGATGTGTAGAAAAATATGTAACCAAAGTGTAAAGTGATGATCGTTTTGAAATTGTCAATTAGAAAATTAATTTTTAGATCGATGATGCGCACGCGAAAACGTTTGTTATTCTGAAAATGCGTTTGTATCAGACACACTTAATCGATGACGAATATGTTTATTCTAGGATACGTTCAATATAGACTTGAACGTTATGGAAGTAGAATAAAAAGTCGAAAGGCATAGCTACCGGTTGACATGGCTAAAAGTTCAAGATACAAATAGATAGCTGTATCGAACGAAATGATCTAATTAGAATACGATTGCTTATCTAGAGATGAATAAAAGAGCAGAGTAAACTCGACGATAGCGTTCTCTGCACGCCTTTCTACATAACTGCTAGAACAACGAAATTGTTACATCGGTACAATAGGATCTCGCCTTATCGTAAAGCGGTAGAAACGTTCTGTATCGTTGCGCATGCGCGGATTAATAAGCGCGAACATTTTGAATAGTCCTAACGAAAGGTATCCTTTCGAAAAATAAAGAAATATTTTAAACGCTACATAACAACGATAAAATCATAAATCGTTACGTGTCGAGATAAATGATCTTTATTAGTAGGGGATAGCATAAAGAACAAACGAATATGTAGTAAGTTGTAGACATTACTTTTATCCGATATATTAGTTGTTTCGGTTGTTCACTAAGACGTTCGTTACCCACTGTACCGATCATAACCGATTACACACGGTTCTCGCGTAACAATGCCGACATTGTTCGGCAACGATCCCATTATAACATATTTATTGTAACATACATCGCGTTATAACATACATACATGTATATATTTACAGGAATTACTAATGTACACTTTTACCTATGTCGTTTCAAGTTGAAATTTAAATAGCTATGGAGAAGTTTTTAACGGATACAAGACTTTATAAGGATTAAGAATACAATTCGGATCCATCAGTTTCTTCAGATCATGCATAAGTTCGATCTCGGAAGAGTTTCTGCTCATATGCAGATATTTTGTTTTAGTGAATCCCACGCCGTGCTCGGCACTGACGCTACCACGAAGACTCGAAATGTACTCGAATATAAATGGCTGCAACTCTGCTGCTATTTCCGGTTCATAGGTCGGAATAGAAATTTGCACGTGAATGTTTCCGTCGCCTAACAGATTCAGAACGATTAAAAAATGTAAGCGAAATCGAATTAAAAGATTTACCAGAATAGAAATAAATAATCTTTCGATCGTACCCATATGTCCGTAACCACTGATTCTTATGATTCGTGGATCACGTATCCGTTCTCTGAGTACTTCGATCACTTTATAAAAAGACTGGACAGGCGTGGAAACATCGTATTTAAAAACGTACCCTTCTCTTAGTACACCTTCGCTAATGCGCTCTCTGATCGACCAAATACTCTGCATAAAAGAAAAAGAGAAAATATTTTTTCATCTATATCCTCTACTATAAAGATCTATAATTGGTAACGCGTACGCAAGTAAGCAAAACGATCGTGAGTAATCGAGAGAATTACTAACTTTGATTTTCGCAGGGTCCGAAGTTAATGTTCCGTCCTCGATGATGCCATCGGAGAGAGCCTTTTCCACGAATAACGAAAGTTTCTCTTCGTCGTGAGACGCGTTGCTTCCGGAGGTTTCTATTAGGACATAGAACTCGTGCCCGTCGTCTTTCGACGTCAGTGGATTTTTCAAAGCAAATTGTTCGACCGAAACGTCCAACGATAGCTTGTCCATCACCTCGTACGACGACAGGATCTCTGCCAGCTCCTTCTTCGCCAACTGAAACGTCTTCAGCACCTTATCGAAGCTACTCAACCCTGTACGAAATTAGCGAGAGATCGTTACAAGGATGAACGCGTTGATCGCGTTGTTCGACAATTCCTAAGTATCGCAGCTAAGTATCGTACCTAAGAACGTTACGTTTACCGCTTTAGGAAGCGGTGGACATTGAATCGCGACCTTCGTCACGACTCCTAAGGTACCCTCGGAGCCTATGAACAAATGTTTCAAGTGATAGCCGGTGTTGTTCTTTTTCAGCGTATTCATGCAATCTACCACGTCTCCGTTCGCTTTCACCTACAACGAAACAGCATGGGGTGCTCGCTAAATCTTCTTTCGGGCAACTTTCTTTCTAACGAAACTCACAGCCTCGAGGCCCAACACGTTCCCATGCAGATTGCCATAACGAAGAAGCCTTATACCGCCTGCATTCGTTGACACGCAACCACCGATTAAACAACTGCCTTTCGCGCCAAGGTCGATCGGCATCATCAATCCTACGGTCGCCAAATGATTATCCAGGTCCTCCAACACGCAACCGGCTTCGCAGGTTAACACCCCTAACGTTACAAAGATCGTGAGAGAAAAGAAACGTTTAGCAAGTTCGTTCGCCGAAATACTTGGCGTTAAAACAACAGCCGGAACTTAACGTTTCTATTGTAGGAGCACCAACAATGGCTACCAACCGTCCAGTTCGTTCGTTTCGTTGATCTTGTTCATAAGTTTCATGGAAAGAACGATCTCGTCGAACACAGGCACGCTGCCTCCAACAAGACCCGTGTTGCCGCTCTGTGGACAAACGGCTAAACGATTTTCGTTGCAGTACTTCAATATGGAGGACACTTCGTTCGTCGTTTTTGGTTTCAGCACAAGATTGCTTTTTCCTGCAAGTACATTTCATGCTGTTTTCAAATATTCTTCTAAATCGCCAAATGCCCGATTCCTCGAAAGATACTGGAGATGATCTCCTCGAGAGACCATCACGGGCCACGGTTCCGTCAACCCGCGGGCACAGCCGGGAGGGTACAGCCAGAAGGGCAGCAGTCTCTTACGCGAAGAAACTAGCCTTTCCTTTCTCTTAACCGAAAAGAAAAAAATTACACTTTTTCCCTTCTTTGCAACACAATAAATTCTCTTTAGCGTGACAGAAAATGAAACTTTACCTCCGTTAAGAGGAAATCATTCGAAAGCGAGCACTGAGCATTTAGAAAAAAAGAACTCTGAATAATAACCATTAATCGACATAAGAGAAACGTGAAATTTACCTTACGATGAATTCGATTCCGTACTCTCGACTACGCCCACGCACTTACCTCTGACTATTCTCGAGAAATCTATGTTGTAACTCTCGCATTCTTCGGGATCCGTGATCACCCTGTTACGTCCGAGAAGTTCCTTGAAGAATGCTACGTGTTCCTTGGAAATTTTTGAGTAAGCATATCGTTCTATCTTGTATCTATCGGCGGTAAATTGAGGTTTCGCGTTCGCTGAAAAACAGCGGACGTTCGACGAGCGAAATAACGCGCGAACGAAAATTCGAAAGTACATGTTCTGAAAATGAAAAGATAACATGTTTTTTCTACATATTTTAAACGTTCGTTGTTTGTTCATGCGCGAATTACTCTATCGTTACGATGTCTTGTGCTGGCATTTATATCCGCGAATTGAAGGATATTTTTGTTCGTCGACCGAAGGTCGGCAAGCTGATCCAAATCGGAAAGGCGGTATTTAAATATACGCGGTTCGAAGAAAACTAGCCGCGGGACGATCAGTTCGATTCTCGAATAATCGAGATCGATATAGCGGTGAAATGAAATCGTTTATATCGTAGGCCGATTTCGTATCTACACACGTTAATCAGGTGCTAGTGTCATTGGACATTTAGACGATTACGTATTTTGTTTAGCGTTTATCGGCCGGACGACGCTTAAAACAGGTGGAACGGGTAGTAAAATTGAAACCGAGGCAACGAAGAAAATTGAAAGAAAAGTAGAAATCGTGAAAGCAGGGAAACAACGATGAAATTTCATGACTGGTCAAATGATCACCGACGCACGCTAAAAACCAGGCGGGGCGTAATTACGTGTGCCCCCGGCTGCTACCATTTTCTACGCGGTAATTCGCCTCCGATGCCCTATCGACGGACATCGCGAACGTCGAATATTATAATCCACGATGAATCTTGATGGGTAGCACCCCTCCTCCTCGCGCATAGCTCCCTCCCTCCTGTTGATCAAGAGGATTCGCGACGACGTGTGGTAGAATTACGACCCAACGACACGAAGGTGGGGAAAATAAGGTCAGGGGTAGAGGGGTCGAAAGAGCAAAGCGAATGGACGAGCGGAAAAGAGAGATCGAAACGACTCGACGGACAAAGATGCAAATCCATCGTGGAAAGGGGAAAGAAGACATCGCGAATGGAGAAGAGAGATGCCAAGACAAGACTGTGGAGTGGGAAGAGAACCAATCGTCGCGAGGACTAAACATTTTACGTGTCTCTATACGTGTGCGTGTACGAACACTCTTTTGCTCGAACCAGTTGAGAGTGTGTTCGTGTGTGTGTGTGTGTGCATAGCACGCGCTTTCTCGATCCTTGTATACCTGGTGTCTGTGTCGCGACATCGCGCGTTTCACCGCACACGATCAAATTCAAATACGTATATGACGACAAACCGGGTATACGAATATAACCACATACGAAACTGTCTACAATCGTGTGAAATGTCGCTATACGTACGTACTTGTACTCGTATATATGTATGTATGCATATCATATATATCGAAACACGAGAGTACATAGCTACGAGTTTCCATGGAGGGACGCATGCGCGACGCCGCCACGGAGCAAAGCTAATTTCTCAGTGGCGGCTCGAATCATTAACTTGTTACCTTGGCAACCCCGGTCGACCTAAACCATTGGTTGTTGCTTTCCCCCCACTTTCCTTTGCACGCTCTATCGGTCGAACAACAAACTACGCACCGCCGTCACACACTCCTTCCTTCGAATATATCGTAATTTTCCTAACCTCCCGCGGCGAGGACTATAGACTGTCGCTGGTTCCCTTTACTCGCACAATCGTGCGAATGTGTACGTTAGAAGCATGCTGCTATATAGGGAACGTGGTCGCTGGGATTGGCGCGGCCACGACTCTTCCTACCCTCCACTCAAAACATCCTACCATCTCGCTCTCTTTGCCGAAATCCGTGAACGGAGTTGGAAGATGACCGATAAATCGGATACGTTTCGCGATTTACCTTATATCTTTTCTAACCTTTCCGTACAAAACTAATCTAATTAATCGTGTAAAGATATTTACATGTTCATATAATTAAATATAATAAAATAATAACTTTATCGGCATCAAATATGTATACACATCCGCACGTAGGTGCATACTATTGATGGTGATATTTGCTGCGGATAAAGAACGATTTAACAAGTAACGATAACTAACATTTTTAATATCGTATAATAATATCAGATTTTTAGCACGTTCTTCGAATCGTGTCCTTGGTAGTTCGAATTAAAGGAGAAATATTTGAAACTTTGAATATATAGAAAATCGAATGATTATCGTTCTAGCATTTCGATTAAAAAAATTCGTGATACGATGTTTATGAATCGAACGAATATTTTTTACGTACACGCGAAGGACCAATGGCAAACGAAATCGCATTACGGGGTTTTGAGCAGGGCAGCATAAACCTCAACTTAGAAACAGCTGTATCAGGAACGTAACGCGCGTTCTCGAAACTGGGTCAGAAGTTATCCGAAACTGAATAATTTTCTAAAATAACTATTTTATCGCATCGTTTCGTCGCATAACGTCGATACCATTCGTACCATATTTATTTCTTTTTAATCTCGTGTATTTTAACCATTTACATAATACTCGTATAATTTTTTATACAAATATATGCGTAATTCTCTATATGATTAGTAGTTAAGTAGTCTATGCGTTATCGTTATATATTATTACTAGTTATTTTAATAAAGCTAACATTAGCAGTCCTTAAACTTAAACCTTAAAAACTGAAAGAATATTGCAATTTCGATCGTCTACGTAACAATATGTATTTATGCTGTTTCGAATATTCTACGACGAATTTAATCTATTTAAATATAAAAGTAAATTATTAGAAAAACTCGTTGCAAACGATGGATACATATTATACACGTATACATATATGTTTACTAATAAATTGACGGATTCCGATGCAATTTGACAGGGTCAGTGATGTTATTCGATGCGACAGGGTAACGGAGTGACTATATTCGTCCCTGATGGTATCGTGAAGTTATACCGCGAAATATTCTGCGGACTATAATCATGTATATATGCATCAAGGGGCATACGTTCGTGTTGGTAACGAATGCAGGTGTGCGTCGCAGTAAGAGTATGAGTACCGTTACGGGGCATGCGCCTGCAGCCACCATATCCAATGGCCCCGCCTTTCACGGTGCAAACGATGCCTTTGGGATTTGCCCTCGCTGGACCAATGAGAAGACAAGTTCGCGATACGCGACGAGAGAGGTGAGGTTATAGCGAGCGAAGTGGTGGGAAGTAAACGTTGAGAAGGGCGGCGAGGGGCGAAAAAGGGGGAAAACGCAGAGAAGCGAGGGGTTCCGTAGATCGTGTGGGAGCAGGGAAGCAGACAACGAATGCGACTACGATCGCTTACGAAACCTTGCAACGTCAACGTGTAACGAAATTTTTCCTTTCGAATACTTCTAGTGTTTTTTTTCGAAGGTATATCAAAAACACGGTTATATGATAAAAAGGTTGATCGAATTCGAAGTGCAATCGGACAGTGACAGTGTCTACGGCGTGTTCGAAAACGTGATAGGTGTGACTGCGCAGTCGCCATGTGAGTACCTGAACGAGTATCAAAAATTTTCTACATAAACTTTACGCGTATCTTTGACGCTTTTAATTCTCTTTTCATTTATATTGGCAACATTTAATCGATGTTTTACTGGTTTCTGCACAAGTGTATTCGGTGATTATCGACAAAAATAGGAAGTATATAACACACTATGTACCACGTCCCGCCGGATCTTCGAACGTGCTTTATTTTGTAATCCAATATGTCGGCGTTAGGGACGCTGTTCCGCATTTGTCGAGACGCGTCTTTTTCTTGCTTCGCGCAATTCCTTTATTCGACAAATAAACGTCGAACAGCCAGTTCCCAAAGAACCGCGTGTGTTGTTATTTCGCGCGTGTCGTCGCTTCGTTATTACCATTATGGCGAAATCCATGTTGTCAACCGCCCCCTGGTACGGTCGTTTCTCCCCTTCTCTTATTTTTCTTTCCCTCTTTCGCCTCCCTCCCCCTTCAACACGCCTTTCAATCGTATTTCCCGCTCAGAGATACCTTCTGTCTTCCTCTTCGAACCCCTCGTCGTTATATTAATTATTGTCGCGCTAGCAAGACGACATTTTGTTCTTTTTGCTTAAAAATCCAAGATGGATCATACATTTCGTTTTCGGTTCATCGAAATATATTTTTAATGCTTATGCGCGAACACAGATTTCTTCTTTGCGTTTAAAATGCATTTTCTTTCTTCTCTATTTATTATGGATTCACGCATTTCCCCCCCTAAAATGCTGTGATTCTTTATACCATGTAATTGTCTCGATTCCATCTGTACTTTTAAATCTTGATAAATAAATGCATTCGCTATTTTATTGCATTTTGTCTTTCTTTTCTTTTCGATATACACAATTTACATACATTGCGTTATATAGTGTATATAATTCATCGAGTATATTAATGATTCTTCATGTAATGCATTCTTGCAATTCATACACAAGTGACAGGTTAACCAGTAATTAATACAACGATTTATGTTTTCCCATAATTTCCCTGTTCTTCGTTCTCAAGAAGCAACAAGAACAAATTTTCCAACAAAAATTATAGTCTCTCCTATACTGCTTTACGTTTAAAAGATAAAATATCTGCAATTATTCTTTTAAGGTTATCTGCCTATATATAATATCCCAAGATTGAAGTTCATGGAAGCATTACGTACAAAATAAATGAATACTAATGTTTACAGTGTCTCGATAGAATCACCGATTACATCTTAGGACCTTATATTTGGTGTATAATATATTCCATGCATTAATTAAAACCGCGAAAAATATTGCATGCCAGGTTCCGTACACTAGCTTATTCGAACGACTTTTTCTTTTACTATTAAATATACGAAAGTAGTTATTTATCGTAATACACTTCGCGTTCTCGATGAATATTTGCCACTGTACATACCTCACTTTTACACTTTATACTTAATATTTTGGTTAAAAAAACTTCCAAAAAATTCTTCTTCCAATTCCGATCTTTCCACGTGTATTGAAATGATTAAGGTTATGGCCAATAAATATTGTATCATTTTTTTTTCAGTTGCGCATACTGTACACATGTATTAAATATCTATATTTACGTATTGCAATTGATCATTTGTATACAATTGCTGATTATGAATCACGATTGTAAATAAATTTTTAATAGAAGAATCATTATGATTTTTGTTTGTAAAAGAACCAAGTATTTTGTTATTTTTCATATACAGATTTATATTCTCTAATATGATTATTAATTAAATAAACATATATATTTTCAGGTGCAGCAAATTGAAAAGATTAAAAGTGATATCTTAATAAGAAATATCTATACAATGGCAAGGAAAAAAGACATAGAATCAGCGAGTGTATAATAGGAGGAAGAATACTTCTTTGTATAAAGGAAGTTCAACTTCGAATCATAAAAAGGTGCGAGAAAACATGACAGATGTTAAGTCAATTGGAATCTCCCAAAATCAATCGCAACAAACACAACAGTCGCAGCAACAGCCACAACAGCAGCAACAGCAACAACCACAATCACAACCGCCGCAGCAGCAACAACAATCTCAACCGCAACAAATGATGATCGCTACTCATGATATCCAACAACAGCAAAATGTACAACCGCAACAACAGCATGTTCAACAACAGTCTTCGCAGTCGCAACAAGTACAACAACAAGCACAGCAACAAGTACAGTCTCAACAAGTACAGCCACAGCAACAAATGCAGCAACAGGTGCAATCGCAACAGCAAATGCAAGTTCAACAAGTACAACAACAAGTTCAGCAACAACAGCAGCAACAAGTTCAGCAACAACAGCAGCAGCAGCAGCAGCAGCAGCAACAACCGTCTCAGCAACAACAATCTAATAACGGACCTCATAATGTTGTTCCTACTCAAGTGCAAGTGCAACCACAGGTAGCAGCGATCATGCCGCAACAACAGGGCGCTGTTGCTGTATCGATGCAACACCAGCAACAGGGAGTCGGAGGTGTGTCTATGACTTTGTCTGGGCAACAAGGAGCAACGACCATAACTACAATGGCTGCGCATCCCCAAGCAGTACAAGTCATTCAACAACCTATGCAAAATCAAGCATATCATTTACAACAGTTGTATAATACTCAAGGAACTCCGTTATTAATGCCAGGAAATTTAGCGCTTCATCCAGCAGGCATTAATCCTAATTCTATACAGGTACTTTAAAATACATGCGGTATTAAAATTAGCTGAAAAGCTTGCAAATTTGTTTCTAAATAGGACACATTACAGGTTATAACAGCTGGAAAACCGTTTCAATCGGCTGCTCAGTTGACGCCACATATGTTAACTACCGCATCAACGGCAGGTCAAGGCGGAGGACACCCTGCAGCTGGTGGGACTAAAGTACAAGGCTTTCCTACCGGTTACTTACCGGTACCTACTTCCGCTACACCTGGTGCAGGACAAACTTTAGTATTTGGACAACTTGGTGTATTAGGTTCTCCACAACCACCTCCCTCTATACAACAACAGCAACAACAGCAATCTGCAGCTAAACAAGATCAAGTACAAAAGGTAATTTTATGTTACATGTTTTTTATTCAGTATATTTATGTAATATTTTGTATATATTATTTTTTAAATGTCTAGTATACTACGTGTACAGCGGCTACACCATCCGGCGGAAGAGGTGGCATGCAGTTTGCTCCTTGGCAATTTACGCCACAAGTTGCTTGGGCTGGAATACAACCACCAACGCTTCTTACTAATCAGATATTCATTAGAGGTCCTACTCAACCTGATATGTTCATACAAAGTCCACAACCGATTCAAGCTCATAATGGTAAATTTAATATTTCATATCGAATAAGATTTTATCTTTTCCATTGAATTAATTCGTTATTATATTTATATAGCACTGGCTACACAGCAACAAATTCAGGGCGTACAACAAATTGCTGCAGCTAGTGGTAAACCAAAGGTAATGGATATACAACAGCAGCAGCAGCAACAGGGTAAGCAGAGCACAAGTGGACAACGACCTTTGAGTATTTTACCGTCCTCTCTGCATGCAGTACAAGCTGCTAATATTCGGGCTGCAAGTTCGGTTTCTACACAAACTGTTCATGGAGTACAAGCCACGGTACATGCACAGGTTATTATAATTAAAAATTGGAAAAAAGATTTCGATTGTTGCGATTCTCGAATCACGTAGAAACATATTAAAGTTCTGTTTCTGTTTTCGCGTAACGAAGAAGTTCATTTTATGTTTTATAACTAGAGTGGAAAAGGAAGCGGTAGTAGCGGTAAAGGCCGTACTAAACCACTGCAATCACCGCAACAACCGCAACAGTCACAGCAAACGATGCAACAACAACATCAACAGGTTTTTATCCAACAGAAACAGCACCCGCAACAGCAGCAACAGATGCAGCAACAGTACCAACAACAACAAGTGCAGCCGTCGCAACAGCAAATACAGCCAAAACCCATAATGAGTAAGACTATATTTTATTTATTGTCCATTCAATGTCATACAAATATTGGTGTATGTAATTGATCATTTTTATTACAGCAAACATGGCTTTACAACAACCGCAACAACCAGGCGTAGTTCTTGGTGGTGAACGACCAATAATGCCAGTAGTATCGGTAGGAGGAGTTGGAGTTACTACATCTCAAATGAATCAAATACCACAATCGCCCATGCCTACTATACAGCAGTTACCGTTGCAGGTAATAGACGATGTTAATTTTTCTTTTTTTATAAAACATTTCATTAATACAATGTTTTCTAGGCAATCAATTCGACAATAATTGGTAACCAGATAGTTAGTGGAACTTCGCAAGTTCAGACGATGTCTATGGTAAATCAGTCAACGGATCAGCAAACACACGATAACACCTCTACAATAATGATTACCTCACCGGATCGTAGTCATCAAACTGAATGTTCCTTAGTATTGCCAGCTGCTGCAAGTACACCACTTGCGAACGAAGAAAATTCTAAACAAGTTTTGAAAAAAGAAGACACGATACCAATTTCTATAGAAGAAGTTGCCGTACCTCAACCGGAAATTACAGGTTACGTATCGATATAATCACCGAGTGCATATGTTGTTAAGATATATCAATTTTTTTTTTATTTATAAATTTTATATTGCTTAGATGGGGACCAATGTAAAGTACCTATAAAGGAAGAAGAAAATTCACCTACAAAAACAGACGAGAAATCGTGTAACAATCCTTTGGCAGGGTTAGCAAATACAATTAATTCTATCACTAATGGCGTTACTGGTGAAGAATCTGCAACGGTTCCGGTTTCTGTACCAGTTACTGCGAACAGTAAACATGTGCCTCCAAAAGCTATGGTCAAACCACAAGTCCTTACACACGTAATCGAAGGCTTTGTCATACAAGAAGGTACAAACTTCATCGATATTTTCTATAGGACGGGACTTGCCCAAACCTTTATGAACCGAAACCCACTCATTCGCTTATTACGCATTACTTTTCTGAGTTTTAAAGTTTAAACATTCCAAAGATCAAAATTCCTCAAAAAATACAATTTTAATAATTAACAAATTTTATATTTTAACATTTAACGCGACTAGTGGGTCCGCGCTTTGGGAATCTCTACTATTACTATTACTACATATATTATTGTACTTTATTAAATAAAATTAATATTTATTTTAGCATCTGAACCATTTGCTGTTAATCGTACATCGTTAAATAATACAGTTAATCAAGATTCGAGTAATATTCTAAATCGTAGTAATAACAATTCATCGTCCGAAAAGGAGAATCACGATGAACCTCCGAGTAAGATTTACAGAAATGTTATCTATAACCTAATAGTTGTAATTCTTTTCTTTTTTTTCCCCTTTTTCTTTTTCTCTTTCCCTAAAAAACTTAAATTAAATACATTATTCTCTGTAGGAAAAAAACATGCGCCCAATTATCCCAACGACGATGATACAAATAATATTCAAATTGGGAAATGTGAAGGTTGTGGAAATTTAATAGACGAACAAAACATTAAGTTAAAGAAAGAAAAGAGATTTTGTTCCTCTGGTTGTGCAAAGAGGTCAGTGAAATTCTTTAATTATTAATAGTTGTTAGATTTTTTAAAACATAATATTTGAAATAATATTTATTATCATAAATTATGAACGAAACAGCAAAAAGCGCGAGAGAGACCGCGACGGTGTTGAGAAACAGTGGACTGAAATAGAGACTGATTCGAAAAACGAGGGAGACACGATGAAAAAGAACGGAGAAGAAAAATCATTATCGACTACAACAACAACTTCTTCCGTTGACGATACACTGCCGAAAATTAATCCTGTGAAATGGACGGTAAGAATATAATTAACGAAAATTAACTGTAAAAGTTTATTTTCGATAAAAAAAAAAGCATTACTACTATAAAATTGAATAAACTTTTATTTCGCATAGGTCGGTGAAGTATGTGATTTTATACGTGGTTTACCGGGTTGTGCCGATTACGCAGAAGATTTTGCTATTCAAGAAATAGATGGCCAAGCACTTATGTTGCTCAAAGAAGACCATCTTATGTCAGCAATGAGCATTAAATTAGGTCCTGCATTGAAAATCGTTGCCAGAATCGATTCGATGCGCGTAGAATCATTATCAAACTCTAATCCTACGTCTAATAGCTCGTAAATGTTTTAACGATTTAAGACTTTTACCCTCTCAAAATTTCAAGTTGCAGCCTATGGGCTACAGGGTTTGTGCAAGTATTCAGATTATAGAGTTAAGATTTAAAAAAAAAAAAAAGAAACATTAGATGTTTTTATATAAATACATAATTTTCCTCTGTTCCATTTAATTTAATGAAGATCTTCCTTTTCGAATAGAAAAAAATACGCTGATTATTCGATTTTAATATTCTAAATTGTATTAGCATAATTTCAAGATCGATCTATGTAAGACTATAAATTTCGTACTATCTTTTAGTACATAAAATAATTTTATTGACATTTTGAATAAAAGCGTAGCTATTATTTAATTTTTTTAAATTTTTGTATTTTTTGATTTAACCATATTGACAACATGCTTCACTGCGGTAAGTCTTACACCGATTGATTTTTTCAAATGTAAATAGAAATAAATTTATTAGGTTGTTTTATTTTAAAATCTAAGTACAATATTATTTTCAAAAGTTTAATCTAAAATACCGTTCATTGGATAGAATGATCAAGAAACTGAGTACAAATTATGTCCATTACACAAGAAAAGATAAAAAGTATCTTGTTGTATATAAACTATCTGGCGTATATGCATATGATGTATTTTGTACTCGAAAAATTACTTTTGGAAGCTGTACAAAAACCATTGCCTTTTGTGAGACTTACAATAATCTCGACAAAATTCAGCATTTTTAAAATGTTAGCCTTTATGACAAATATGTAGTGATTTATGTGCACAACAATTTCAAATTGAGTCATAAGACATCTGAAGCAATGCAATTAACTCTTGACCATATATTTTGTAAATTTATCATGTGCACACAACTTGCATACGTGTAAATATTAAACATAGAATGTTTATTTAATATACAAATTTTATAATATGAAACTTTAGTTATTAACAAACATTATCCTCCTATTTATATAGTAACTGAGTTTTAATTAAGGTAATTACTAATTTTAAGAGGAAATAAATAAATATATATATATATATATATATATACGCACATACATACATACATATATATATATATATATATATAAAACTTCCGTTATTTGTACAAAGTACTACGGTGGTGTTGAGTGAAAAGTAGAACAGTACTCTCAGTTTAATGTGATACTTTGTGGATGTGAAATGTGTTCAATGAAATGAAAAGAAGTATGAGTATGTTATTTGTATCGTTACTAAGTCTTTGCAGTTATCAGCGATGTAAATACAACATTTAATCTATAAGCATTTATTCGATAGAATTATTTAATTTTATACTTATAACTCATAGATTGATAACTATCCGATTCGATTAAAAAAGAAAAAAGGTTTTAATGAAGAAAATACTTGTATCTATGAAATGTGCAGTACTTTCGTATTCCTTGTACTTAATATTCATTTAAAATAATAAAAACATTTAAAACAACCTTATAACATAAATTCTGGCTTAAAATGCACTAGGTGTAAAAATATAATATGAAGCACATTTCTCTTTTGCCAAATTTCAAAAATTACTCAGGGCTTAGTCTTATGATATACTTTTTTGTACTAACATAGATGGCACTTGATCAGCAATTATGTATTGTGATTTCTTGAATAAAATAAAGCAAAAATATCAACAAAATAGTAGAATTACACGTGTTTTCTGTAGCATTTATGTTCGAAGTTGACACTATTATATTTTGTAAACTAACATAGAACTCTAATGTTTGCTACACACAAAAAAAAAAAATGTGAAGGGAATATAATTTCAATAAACGATAGCTATGTAAATAATTATTATGACTTTTATTCCATTATAACTTATAGCCTAATAAAAACTATTATTTCAAGTATTAACTGCTGTATACTTTCCTTCCTCTAATAATTCTTCATCAGCTTTTAATGCCATTTCTTTCAAAGCCGGTCGAATGTATCGAAAGTAATAATATCCTCGGTACGCTAAGATCGAACCACCAATTATTGTGGTAGCAATACAAACGTTTACAACTCCTCTATGCAATTTATCTAAAATGTAACTCCTCTGTTTATATTTTGGTATCATTCTTTTGCTAAAATTATTACTATCATATAATTTATAAACCTGAAAAATATATATTTATTCAATCCGATTATGGACACAAATATAATTATAAGTCTTGATTTAAAATTCAAATATAATAGTATAAAGTATGAAATTTCGTTTAATTTATACCATACCGGCTTAAAAAATGTGCACAAAATACAATATAGTAATTATCTACAAATCTCAAATATCGGTTTTCGAACACTTCATGTTTTAGGTTAGAAACAACAGGAAATCATTTCCGTACTGCAGCCCTCTATGAACGAGTATGGAAAAGTAACATTCAATTTTGATTAACCTAAAATAAAACGCTAAATATGTATTTATATATTTCAATTATTAAACTGGAAACATTCACAGCGATACATTCACAAAACATACTGCATTAATTTGAAATAGATTACAATAAAATATAACTATTATATAAAAGTTCATAGGAAAACTATATTTCTAAAATATTATTTATTTTTTACATAATTTGTACAAATCAGTTCAACAGAATAATTAAGGATTACATATTTATTTCTGATTCAGTATTTAAAATGTTCCATTCTTAATTATCTAAGAATTCATCGAATACAGTCGAATCTACATCTAAAACTATTTCGTCTAATGAAGGCCCTTGTTGCGTAACTGGTAATTCTAAAACGAAAATAAATTTTTAGCATCGAATAAAACAATATTCTTGTTCTTAAAATTTATTAAAACCTACTGGATATAGATCCTGTTTCTTTGTATTCCTTAAGTTCCTCTTTAAAGACTTCGTCGAATGTTTCTCTTCTTTCTTTCATCATTTTTTGCTGTTTAAGTTCATATTTTGATACTCTGTCAATATGTTCATTCGCTAATTTTGCTAAACATTAATATGTTCTTTATGTATCTCCTCTATATTAATAATACCTTTAATAATACCATTAATAATGATACCTTTAATAACATTTAACTCTGCTAGTTTCTTTTCTTTATATAAAGCCAATTGAAATCTGTGATCCAACTGTCTATTTTGTAAGTCCAACATTTCGTTCAAATCTTCTAATCTATATATAGCACTTTCTACTTCCTCAAACATTTCTTGCAATGTTCCTTTAATAATAATAAGAATTTTATATTAAATTTACATAGAAAAATACATTTAACGTGTTAGTACCTATTTGATCCATAAGTTCTTGTATCGCATTATTGAGTTTTGGAATATGAGCTAATATACTATTTAGACACATAATATTTTTCCATTCATTTTCAAGCTTTTCATAAATAGTTCCTATAAGTTTGTTAGCCTCTTGGGCTTTCCCTGCATTTTCCTCTGCCAACTCGTGCAATTCGTTCCATTCTAATTGAAATTTATGTAAGATATCTGCTCCAGCATTGTAATTAACATTCCTTATATTGATAAATTTTTTAGGTTTTGGATTTTCAACAATTGTCAATCCTCGAATACTAAAATAATAAAAATACGAGTATTCTAATTTTATATTTAATATCTATATAATGTTAAAGAAAATGTTACAAAAATTCTTTACCTAGCTGATATACTTTCTTGCACAGTTTGAAATTTATTGCGTAATGTACCAAACATGATTATAAATTATATTATTTCCCTATTATTATATGACGCACCATTAACATACAATTAAATATATCTTACATGTAAATCATATGTTTTCAAACGAAGTATAATAATATTAATAACATATTTGCCATTGTTAAATCCATCACTGATAAATGATGGATTTTTAATAAGATATTACTTAGAACACTGTTGAAATATCAAATCAATTGTGAAGATAACCTCTTTCTGGAAATTTCTAACAATTCAATCATCTACGTGAATACTTTCATTAATATGTCGATATGTGCACAGTCAGTTTCTCAATGTAATCGTCATTTTATTAGAATGTCATTTATAAAATTGCGGTCGCATAAAGTAATGTCAAATGTTGTCAACGTACGTAACCAAATGAAATATTACAAAAGATTCGTTCTTCTTCACTTCGTTAAAGATTTTTAATTAAAACAGACGTATAAGTGATTCGTGTGGTTTTTAATTAAAATATGTTGTTTGGTATTTCAAGTAAACATAACGTTTTGAGCAACTTTTTTGTAAGTTGGCAACATTGAATATTCCATTCGCATATACGTATATGTAGTATATATGTGTATATATGTACTATACATATGTGTGCGCGTATGTATATATATATATATATACGCATGTGTCTGTGTGTAATTATAGTTAATGAAACCTGGTAAACTATTAATAAATTTAATATCGATTGTCAAAAACAATATTAATGGTTATAATTTAATTATCATGATATTAATGTCTGATTTTTATATACCATCAATATCTATGTTAAAATATGTAATTTATGTATAACTATAAATTTTGAACTATATACACGTGTACTATGTTGCAAAAGTTTTACCGATTTATACACATAAAATATATGCGTTTACTGTTACATTAAAATGAAGCGTATTTGCAGTAAAGTACGTTACATATTATCGTCTGCTATTATATATACGGTAAATTAACATTTTTTTCTAATAAAATTAATTTAATATAATACATACATTTTAACAGAATATTTTTAATATGAAACAATTTGGCAACACCGCTAAAGCTTCACTCCCTCCCTCTGACAATATGACTGGAGCCTAGCAACCAGTGAGGTCAACAAACGAGGTCAAATTGCAAATTACCTGTGCAATAAAAAGCAGTAAATAACATTAATGGGATGAATTATCAAATTAGTTTTCATTCCTCTTAAATCAAGTTAATTAAAAAATTCGAATGAACATACAGCGTAGTAATTTTCGTTAGCATTACCCTTAAAATCGAACTAAAAATGTTGGATATTATTTTGGACTTTTTTAAAAGCAATAATTAATCAAATTACGATAAAATTACCAAAGTCTTAACTTTGTAGAAATTTCAAAATTCACACACCTGTAAAGCATGTTTTTAAAGGAAGCAGGTTAAATAAAACAATATCGCTTTACTATTTTTAAATCTGTTATATTTCAATACTTAACTTTCATTTTATATAATACGAATGATAATATAGTATATATAATTAAAAATAAGAAAGTGAAATTAAATTCTGTTTAGTATCTTGTATAAACGAAATATTTTTCGTATTCAAAAGCACATATGCATGTATCGGTAAAAACTAAAATGGTTGAAGGTATCACCCGTGTTGCCAAGTATGCCATTACTTTTATACTTTTCCGTTTTGAAAATGCTAATCAACGAACGTAGTAACAAAATTTAGTATCTATTTTGTATCTATTTAGATTCAAGTAATATAAAATATTCTAAACGATCATTAATTTACAGCAGGAAAATAGTAAATTTAAAAAATAATAAGCTATCTCATTAACGAGACCTTGAACGAGTTCGCGAAACGCTGTTAACTGAAGCCTTCATCGATATCTTTCTTTTTCTCTTCCTACCACACGTACAATGAGCATAACTTGAACAAGCCTGGTCAAGAGAGGATGGCGGATGAAGCTTAGAAAGTTGTGCGCAACTCGTGAAACCAGATTTGTGGGAGGTAGTAACGGAGAGGGAAGAGTAGTCAGGGATGTTGGGTCAACGTACGTATCCAAGTATCCCCTTTCTCCTTGCATCAAGTTAAGCCACTACTATATCGTGGTGAACTCGTCTTCTCCATAAAAGCGGTTACCTTTCTGCGCATACTAGCGCGACTACAGCGCATACTAGTAGGAATTGTTAACCAAAGGATGAGGACTTCGTGGTAGGGATGAAATCAATAGTTAAGTATTCCGTGGAACGGAAATATCAATCTACATTTCACCATTCAATTACTTAGTTCAGTTCCGTTCATTGAAATTACAAGGACAAAAAGTGGTCCAAAATAAATATAAAAAGATATAATTCTTTTATCCTTTCGATAATCTTCGATTATGTAATAGCCAATCGATAGCTGCACTAATCGTGTTTGATTCGAGGATCAATGGTTGATCTGTAATTGTTTCAACGTCACGATACTCAAAGCAAATATGTTAATACGTTATAACCAAGGAAAAAAATATTATTTCGGTACTCAATTTTTCGGTAACACATACAATACATCAATACGAAGTTCAGCGAACTAAATATATGTAGAATTTCCAAGTTGAATCGTTGAGTATTTGAATAGAAAACAGTGAAGAACCTGTTACGATCAATAGAAGCTACATTCGGCAATTTTCGACAAGTTCCGTTAAGTTCCCCTACTATATTCGTGCCTTTCGGCTTCCAACCATTCCTGCCACGCCTTGTTCACATACATGCACGTACATATGTATACATATTTCTCTGGCAAAACCGGTTATATTTCAGGTATATACGTTTTGATATTTGATTTTCAATTGAAAAACTATACTCGGAAAACTTTTTATCAACATTTCGATACAGGATATGATACGGTTCAATACAATAGGTTCAAACTTTAAATCGAACAAGATATACCCTCTTAACCCTACGTTATATAGAATACGAGCAATTATATCGAAACGAAAAGCCGCAAACTATAAAATTTATTTACATATATGTACATATATGTAAGTATATCGATTAATTCACGTCCATCTATTACTAAACCACAAACTTGTTCAAGATTTGAACGTATAAAATTGTAAGGATACATCAAATATCGGCATGATACTGTGCAATCCGCATATCCGTAGTATGTGCATACATATATACATATATGTCAGTTATGAAGCTATAAATAACCACGGCTGCAGAGCTTTTAAGCGCAATGGTTGACAGGCGGCAATTGGATAGTTAACGTTGACGATTTCGTTGGAGAATTACACGAACTGAGGGAAACCGTAGAACATTGGAGGGATAGTGAAGAGAATTGCAGGAAGAAGGGAGAGGTGTAGAAGTTAGAAAGAGAATAATGGATAACATTGGAAAAAAGAAAATAAGAGAATTGTTTGGTGGGAGCGGATTAGTAGGAGAGGTTTGTTCAGGAATACGAGGTAAAGGAAAGACGAAGGGAACTAAAAGAGAGGAAGAGAGAGAGAAAGAGGGAGCGCGCGCGCGAGACAGAGTCGAGTTGGTGCGACGATGTTCGAATTGCGCATGCGTCGATGGTACTTGCTATGAGCGGATTGGCTCCCTACTCATACTTGAGTGCACGGTTAGGTTGACTTAATTTCAATTTGGACTCCTTCTCTACTTCCCCCCACCCCGACGCACATCCCTGTCGGTTACTTTTGTTTTGTTGGGTTTCTGCTTGAAGGGCGTACGCGATAGCGTAATACATTCGCCGTGTATATTCCTGCATAACTAAAAAGCATGCAACGAGAGTGAACCCTCTGATCTTTGATAAAAAAAAATCAACGTTAGAAGCAAAGAGAAGCAAAGAAGAAGAGAAGAGGGGAGGGGAGGATAAAGGTGGTAATGGTGTGCAACGAAGGAGAAGTTACGAAGAAACAAACTGAAGAGAGGAGAGGGAAGCTCGACGTTTGTAGCAAATCGGCGCACGCTACCTTGCGCGCTCGCTTGTTCTTACAAAACAACGCATCTGAACACTCTGAACCGTCGCTGAACGCGCCTCAACAGTTCGGCACGAATTCACATTGAGTTGATTATCCTGTCCGACGCGCGGGTTTCATCGCGTCGCCGCCATATTGGCGGCTCGATATAACACGTACTAATAATAAGTTCAGATTGGATACGGTAGGCATCGCAGTTGACGCGCCGATTTTATCTTCGTTGAATATCGCTATTACGAACGTGTCGTAAACAACGCAGTGATCATGTCATAACTGTTGACAATCATACTTAACTATATGCGAGAGAAGCCGGGAAACTTTTATCGTTTATACGTATTGATAGTATATGTTGTTTTCTTTTTGATCTTATATACCAGCGGATGAAGCGTGACCGATTTTTAAATTCGAACGACGAATGTATAATCGATGTCGCATCAACGGTAATCAAGTAAAAATAAACTTAACGTTATTTTTACTTGTACAGTTAACGTTAACACACCGTTGAAAGTTTATTCAGAATTTGTTCAATCGGCCTTATTATCATGCAACGCATCGTTAGCAATTTTAAAAGCTAATGGACATTTCCCGATAACGCGGAATGAAACGGTACGATCTATGATCGCGGGACCGTTTAATCTTTTTCAGTGATCGAAAATTTCGTACACGTAAAAAATACATGTGAGCTGTTTACCAAAACGGATTATGTCGTATTTAAATGTTGACAAATATCTGTTTATGTCAAGATAAATCCTTGTTGCTGACTTTGTGACAATTTGCATTGTTAATAACAATGTCTGTAAGTATAGTAACATCGAATTAATTATGATAGTTGTGATATTGTTAATTAGTTACACGCGATATTTATATTGTATAATGATAAAAGAAAGTCAATAACTTTACTTACAGATTGGAAATGAACAATTCATTAGATCCAGATTTTGAAGAATTTAAATTTTCTGATCAGAGCAAAATTTGGAAGGACGATGCACTGGACGATATACAAAGATTTGGTATGTTCTTTCATGAAATATTGAATACAGCGTGATAAACAAACTATATTATAAAAATTAGGCGACATAACATCCTTAACCGATAGTATTAACGTTTAATTTGATACTTGCGTGCTATACTTTCAAAACTTAACATTCTATTCTTATTCGAGCAGAGATATAGCCTGTCTTAAAAGTACCAACACGTTTTATTTAAAGCATTAAAAAAAACTAAAATGTTTTTTCTTCTTTTTTTTTTTTATATCTTTGTATACCTGTCCTTTAAACATTTTTGCTCAAATTTTATAACTTTCGGAATGACTATTAGATGTCACAACTAAAAAACAGATAATTGTTTATAGGAACAGAATAATCGTTACAGAAATGAATTGAAGACAATTTAAAAAATAATTTATTATACGAGTTTATGTTTTTAATGTAAATTACTTAATTTAAAAATATTAAATCTTAATGTACATTTGCACAAATTTTATGCCCATTTAAAAAATGTAAATAACATTAAGGTTAACGTTTCTTCGAATTCCCGAGAAAAGGTTAGGATTTCTTCGACAGTTAATTATACAAAAGTGACATTATTAAATACATAAATTCGTCGATACTCAATGAACATAACGTAATTTATATTTTGATTTAATTTCAATGAAACATAAACTGACATGTCATTTTTACCATTGATAAAATGACAAAATACTTTACCGTATTGTAAAAAGATGTCTTTTCATTTTCAATATTTTTCTCCAATCGATTGATAAATTGTTCACTAATTTCGTCCATGAATCTAACTTACATAAATTAATATAATTTCTAACACCAGACAACAAAATAAGTTACCGTATCTGTAATGCGATGTAATTACGGGAAATTTATTTCTATATGAGCTACGGTATCAAGCATGGTAGGCTTCCCTAGGGAAAATGTCGATGTAGGGAAATGAAACCTCACTACTCGCTATAATAATCGAAAATTACCATACATTATGCTTAGTTTACACATATTCTTTATTCGAGCAATACGAATAGAGCATTGAAATATCAAAATTTCAAATCGTAATTTTATCGTTGTGTATATAATTAGGATTCTCGAATAATTGAATTTCGAATTAGAATTTTATCGGCATTCCAATATTAAAATATCGTTTTAAAAATATAATTTTACATTATTTAATACTAATTTTGAAAATATTAAGGTTAATTTACAAAATGACAGTTATAATTGTTAGTCGACAAATATTATGGGATTTAGTATTTAGTTAAATCATCTTAATAACGAGATAAATATCGAGTAAAAATATTACCGTACGAGTGGTGGGACCTTTCTTCTCTATATCGTAATTTTCTTCTAGAGGAGCCTATCGTATTTTGCGGTGTACATTATGGCGGGAACTTGCGCTAATATGAATTGAACCAATGATATTCATTCTTTAGGTAGTATCGATTGGAGAGTCCCGTTTTCAATTCTCGGCAAAAGCAAAGGCAATTATCTTGCTTACGCTAGGTTGTCTACTGCTTGCAACCATTTTGCGTGAACACTTGCTGTTGCTGCATATACATCGGCATCGATTGTTTACATCCGTTGTAACACGGGAAACGCGCGTTCGTGTACCGAGTAAACGAGAGCGAACCTTCGAAATAAAGAAGCGTATATGGATATAATCAATGTGTAACTTTGACAAACTGTAACGAGCATCGACACTAATTTAGTCCATTTGACAGAAGACACGAAAGCGCGGCAAATTAACGAGTCAACAACTTTTTCGAGGTTTTTATTCGAAAAGGTGGTTAGATGCTTTAACTTTGTGTTAGTTATCTGTTTTTGAGCGCTACATAAATATTGTTTTCTTAATGCGACGATGTTAATACTTTGAACGATGTGAATGTGTTGTAATTACTGGGATATTTGATTTCAGGTGAACATATAGATGATCAAAATTCAATTTTTTCTTTACAATTTCCATTGTTAAATTGCGAAATTTGTAGTAAACAGTTTATATCAAAAAAACAGTTACGTATTCACATATATACACACTTAGGAAGACCACGTATAGTTTTGAAAAGAATTGCAAATCTGAAAAGTGTTAAAAGAAAATATAGTAATACGTATTGGCTAGATCCAGGGAAAAAGGGTTCTTTGAAACTGACATTAAAAAAACAAACATTTTGCGATTCACTGAAACTTACGCTTAAAAAATCATCCGAATCTGAAGATTTTGCCGTTGTAAACACCAACATTAATCTGGGTACAGAAAATCATTGTCGGGAAGACGTGGCTGGGACTGAGGACGATGATCAAACGCGCGATAAAAATACAGAAAATTCAATTAATCGGTCATTCGAAAACGTGATGGTAGAGCAACAGGTATGTTCTAATAGTAAACATAACAAAAATTATGCAGCACAGTTTTATAAAAAAATGTTATCCTTAGGACGAATATGGGAACGTTAAGTTTAATACCCACGATCATAATCTATTGGAAGAAAATGATAGACCATCCATAGATATAAACGAGGGTGATTCGGGCGTAGGGAGTGATATGGCAAATCCATCCGAGAAAGAAGATCAAAATGTCGATGATCTTCAAAACACGGATCAATATGAGAATTCGGATAAAAGACTTTCTGAAACGGAAGATCACGAGGAATCGGATGCATTGGAGGCGACATGTCGTGAAACAATTGAAAACCTGAAAAAGCTTGGCGAACAATCTGGGTAATATCGCGTATTCGAGCACTCTTCATGGAGGAGATATCATTTGCTATGATTTGTCGTTTAATATTTCAGATCTAGGTCTATGAGTCAATTAATCGATAACTCAAATATCGAAGAGGACGATGACAGGCACGAAACGAATATGACACACGATTTAGAAGAAAATCCAGCTATTAATATTATTTCAAAGTCTTCTACGTTCTCCAATCATTCGACGAATTGTGGCGATAGCGAGGATAAAGGTGAAGAAACAGCGGAAAGCACGGCAGGTTTCAGTTGGAACCAGTTATCTACTAATTTGGCGAATAAAACTAACGAGGTTCCTAAAGAAAACGATGAACAGTCCGATCATGGCGGTGAGAGTAATATCGAGAATGCTGGATCTCTTTTACAGAACTTGATCGATCATCAAAGGCATAACCAAAATGAAACGTTATCGAATAATTTACCGTCTGAAACTGAATATGTTTCACTCGAGAAGTTAGCCGAGACTGTTAGCACGTGTCGCGTCTGCAACGAGAAATTCAAAGATATAGCTCATCTGGATGAGCATCGCAGCAAAGCTGGACATTATCAGTGCAATATTTCGGAATGTATTAATTTAATTTTTCACTCACCGTTAGAAGTGTCAATGCATAAAGCTCAAATCCATGGAACTCCTCTTTCACCGAGCGTGAGCCAATTGTCTCCACATTTGAATCCGAGTTCACCGCATTTGAATCAGAATTCACCCCATTTAAGTCAAACGTCTCCGCAATTGAATACGCATTCGCCTCATGCAACCTCTATGGAATCTCCAAATACGCCGAATTCACAGCAACTAAACAGAATTTCTCCATTAAATTCTCCTCATCAAACAAATTCGCCTACGTATAACGCAGTAGCTAATACTGGACAGCAGATACTACCGCCCGTTAATTTCGAGCAGTTACCTGCACCGGTACAACAGCTGGCTCAACAAGTGCAACGTATGCCACTCCCGCAAACGCAAATGCCTCCAAGTCTTCCACCAGGTGCTAATACAATGATCCCTGGCCCAAATTACTTTGTACAGCCACCAGGAAGACCTCCGCTATATAGGGTACCTGGTCCGCAGAGCATGCATTATCCTCCTCATATAGCACATCTGTATTCGCAGTATGGGCCAGGCCCATACCCGCAAATGACTGCACCGCCGCAAATGCATCCTCAATTGTCTCAACAAATTTCACGTGGAAGGTATCCTACCGTTGCACAAAGTAGTCGGCAAGTACTATTGATGAAATAAACACGAACATGTACTTACATATTGTTACTATACATATAAAAGTATATCATTACAATGATAAAGAATTGTCTAGAAAAAGCATTAAACAGTTTAATTTGCATTTATGTATTTGTAGGGCACCGCGGATTCCACAAAATGGATCTACTCCGCGGCAACGTATGAAACGTCCTTTACAACAAACGGTACAAGCGCAACAACAGAATAATTCTGCGATAAAACAGCGACGAATGGATGTTTTGTTACCAGACAGGAACGAAGACGCGGATTGTCACGTTATCGCTCAGCAAAAACGAAACGACGGTTTACCTGTTATACAAAATGTCCAAGGTGCTACCACTCAACAGTCTAGAAACGATTCTACTATACATCTGACGGATTCTATAACGCTCAGTGTTCGGCAACCAGGTACATTTCAATGTTCGCTCGAACATATTTTAATCAACGATGTAACTTATTATCGTTTCTTTGTTCGGGTTAAATACCTCTTCTAAGAATTAGTATCGATTTCGTATCGTGAATAAGAAAAATAAAATATAACTGTGAGCGGAAGAGTTGCAGATCGCAGAAATAAAAAGAAACATATTTTACTAATCTAAAGGTTCCGCTCCAGCTCAAGTGCAGAATACATCAGGTCCCGGTAGCAAGAAGTCTGATGCAAAGGCTGTGGCCAATGTACTAGCAGCCAGAGGTATTACTGTTACTCCAGCAGCAAATAAAAATAAATCAAGCGAACAAAACAAACAGCAGATACCTTCCCAGCCACAGAAGACTACACCTTCACAGCAGCCTTTAAATTTTACAGCGCTCACTCTGAATTCTGCTATTTCTATCATACCAGCTCATTCACAAAAAAAGCAGCCGGAACAGGGTCAGTTTGCTGTTCCCCAGAACAAACAGAATAAGACGGCCGTGAACGAAGTGGAAAGACCACCGAGACCACCTACCGTAGATTTAACGCAAGATGGCCCACCGCAAATGCCAGTAGTCAGGCGTGGTAGACCTCCACGGTAAAATATCTGCACAGTTAAATAATTGGCATTGCTCTAATATGGATTTATCGATAACAAAGATATCTTTAACCGTTGCAGAGCACTTCTTACTTGTCAGGTATGTGACAAAAGTTTTCAGAATCAAGAAATGTTAACGCAACACATGGCTACGCACCGTGCGCCTAGTAAACTGCTTCATAAGTGAGTAAATTTAAAAATATATTTCACACGATTATCCAAATAATAACGTATCGAATAATCTTTCTCATCAGATGTAATCTCTGTCCTGCCCAATATCCGACAGCTCAAGCGCTGTTGACGCATAAACAGGCGTATCATAAGGAAGTTGATACCGTAGCACAAAATGGTGGTGCAGAATTAGCGTTGCCGGTTGTAGATCTAAAATCTCCTCATGTGTTGAACAGATTATCAAATCTTGGTATACAGAGCTATATTCCGCTGTCGCAGCTTAGCGCTCAGACCGGCGGATATTTTGGTTTACCGATTATCACGATAGACGGTGCACGAAATCCTAATACTTGTAATTTAGGTGCACTTGGTGCTACATCTATTTTAAGTCTAGGCCCTCTTAAACACTTGTCAAACAGGTAACTGTGGACAATTTTACGTTTAGTCTATGTTTTTCTACTTTTTTTTACCCTAGTAATGAGTATCTTCGTACTTTTCATCGGTAGCGATCGCTTATCACGAGTATTACTGTTGTTGTCTATCTACGATAACCGATTATTCTTTTCTCTCTTCTTTTTTCGCTTTTTCGCTTTTTCGCTTTTTCTTTTCTATTTTCTGAATTGGCAAGCAACCGTAAATGGAATTTTTAATAATTCGCTCTTTGCACACTGACTCAAAGTAAATTCAACAGTTTTGTTTCTCCGTTACTTCGAACGTTTTTCTAGTTAATTCGTGTCGTAATTATTATTAGTTTATGTAATCCTAAAGCAATACAGTATTTCTAATAAGGATTGAAAAGGTGTTCGTGTTAATTTTAGAAATAATACAGAACAAGATTTAAAATACATAATCACTATGAGAAAATAGGATATCTGTATATGTCATGTATTATGAGAAAAAGTTTTTAATACGCTACTTAAAAATTGCGTGCAAATCGACGTCTCTATTAGTATATTTTTTTTAATAAAACCATCGGATAACAACTTATCTTCGAGAGTAAATATGCCGTACAGGTAAACTATGGTTCCAGGATATAGTGCCACGTTTTCATCGGCATAAAAGAGAAATCATATTATTATGTGTAACGTTTCAACTACGAAGTTGTATTAGGATTCTTATACGTGAGAATAGAAAAGAAAAAAGTTCGTTAAGCTTTTAAATTTTCAACGAATCGTATTGATTTTACTACGCGAAAATAAGTATTCTTTTAAATGAATATTAGAGAATAATGTCGCGTGAATTTGTATCATTTGAATCGCGTCGTGGTGCACTTTTTTTTTCAAATCTGATATACGGGGAACATGAATGTATGCGCTATGAAAATTACCGCTAATGTACCTAATCAGTAGATTCGTTTCGATTCAGAAGTACGATGTACGTTGGATACTTCAAAGAATTCCCCCAGATAGTAAGTGACTGTATAAGAAATACGTCATGTTGTTGAACCACGTCCGTTTTTTCAACGAGTTTATTACACGGAAAAGCGTGCAGAGTTAATACGATAAAAGCTACGAGAATTCATTATTTTTCTGTCGAACAATTTTATTTCACGGTTAGCAGATTATTACGACACGTGGCCGGTTGTAAATATATTTTGTAAAAAGAAAGGATTACAACTAAAAAAAGCATACGCTCGTTTATACGTGAAATCTTTATGAAGATACTAATAATTATGTAAGATTTAAATAGCCAACATTGAGTATAGTTCTTATATCACACGCAATTTTTTTATTTATTACCATTCCTGTTGAACATTGTTCTATGTAAATAATTATCATTCTTTGTGTACTGTCTATACTTTAAGTAAGCAATCCGTTCCGTTTAAATTATAAAAGGCGATAACGGTTACTAAAGACACAAGAACTGACTTAAAAAAATAACGATATTGTATATATTTGTATGATAATAAAAGAATGAAGTATATGATAATTTCAATTATATCTAGTTGCATAACAGCAGGGCATTACATTCTTAGTTCGTAACTGATGCTTAAAAGTTAAAGAAATTTCATTTTTCAAGTATTTTATTATGTTCTGAAATTTTGTTTATTAACCTTTTATTCTCGAGAGAATAAGTTGTATAATTTTAAGCGAAATAAAAGTATGTTTAAGTAACAATCAGTTTGTTGTCATTAGTCGAATAGCGTTTAATTGAATTATGTGGAATTAAAAACCATGCCGACGTTACCGAAAACATCATTTTTTATTTTTTATAATTGTCGAAAAGTACTTGTATTCCGCAAACCTCGTTCCTATTTGGTTCATAAAACTTATCTTTTCTATCACGGTGCTACTATCGGTCTAATCGGTCTAATGATTAATTACGAAACGATCGAAAGAGAGAATCGCGGTTTTCTGTCAAATTAGTGTTCTCGTTGCTTCGTTGATACTTGGAAATTTTTATACGGGCACGATGAAGTCTGAAAAATTAGTTTGCAATGAACTCAAAGCTTTACATTCTACAATTTAAAGTATTGTACTTTATGGCCCTTAAAATGTTTTGCCATCTAACGGTAGAAGGTGGAACATAACGGAACTAAATATGAAATACTTTATCTCAACAAATGTTAATTCTCTCGACTTATTACGTTATTGCGTATTATAAATTGCAACATGAAATTATACCCAGAAGAACATAAATATTGCTAATTTTTACGAAAATTACCAAATTTTATTTCGTTAATTCCATCGTCCATCACTAGATGACTAAGGATTTCGAGGTTCACATAATACAATTTTTTTACATTTTCAAATATGATGTTTCAAACTTAATGTAAAGCTATTTTTCTCACTATTCCCAGCTTATATTAATTATCAGCGGACATCGACAATTTCGTTTTAGTCGATGAAAAAAACGCAGTTTTTTAATTTCGTCAATTTCGAGTTCGACCGTTAGATGGCTTTAGCGGTACTATTCTCAGATAGCGCGCGTAAAAATATAAATTTCAAAATTCATATATTTTCAAGTTTTTTTAGATAATATCTAGACGATAAATTATGCTTTGTTACATATTAAATTGTTTCGATACTTTCGTTATGAATTATAAACTTGAATATAAAATTCAATTAAAAGGTACCGTCAGTCAACGTTGCGACGTAGTTCGAAGAATCAGCTTTCACAAGCGAAAAGTGCGCAATAGAATAGTTTATTTTTTAAGGCAAGCATATATTTGCGAAAATTTGATTATTTATCGTTGTCGAAAATGTTTATCACGAAGTAGTCATATCGAGCGGTAACGCGCGATATTAATGAGGGTGGTGGGGATCGCCATCCCTTGCTGCCATTTTCCTCAGGAAAGAAAGATTTGCATTCATGCCGTAGTCACTGATTCGTATATATTTACGTGCATGTCACGTAATTATAGATGCTGTGCGATTCGATGGATTCTATTTGTGATTGTAAGCATAATTCGCGAGAGTTGTTTACGTATACATCAATTTATTTTGTGTAGTTTGTAATATTTTAATTTTATTTTTTACACAAATGTTCCAGTAATCATCATGTTTATTAGGAATTAATCGTTTTCAAGTATTTGTATAACTTGTAATCTTTATGATTCTTTCCGTTTATCAGTTTTATTATAATATCAGTTGTGCTCGTTCTGAAATTGTTTCGCAAAATGGTACATTTGTTTCTCTTGCAGATATTTCAATGGTATCGAATTTGAAAATATCGATATGAGTGCTACTTTAAGCTCAAGAGCCGAACAGTATTTTTATAGTATAAATCCTTTGGCCCAAAGAATCGGTGAAGATATAACTGCAACGAAAGAAGCCTACGAGGGTTTATGGAACACGTTAAGTACAGCAGAGCAGAGTCAAGCGATTAACGAAACTATAATTCAACCAGAAGTTGCCTTAAAATACGCTCTAAAGAAAACTGAACCGAACAAAGAACTGCCAGAATGGTATCCAAAGTTAAGGATTCAGACCGGGATGAAATATGTTGTCGACGAGACTGGTTCTGTAAGTATATAGGAAAATTTAAACAGCAAAGAATCAGGAATTACGTTGTCTCTTGTCTCACGAAGCTTATAGATGCTTAACAAATCGTACAGTGTAAACTAACGGCTCTTAAATATATACATAAAAGAAATTTAATAATATAATCTAATCGAATTAGAAAAACTGATTTACAATAACGATGTTATAGACATTGCGATGGAGAGACGAACATTCAGCTCCATTTTCGTTGATGACTCAATCACAAATGAATCTGAGCATAATAGATTCAAGCGAAGATGCAAAATCTAAATCGATAAGAGCCCAATTCGGGGAATCGTCGCATTTCTCGAGTCCAGCAAAATCACAAAGGAACAACTCGAGTTCTCTTAACGATAATTACACTTTGCCTCTGGCAGTTAATCGATTTCCAACCGATCGTTTCTCCAACAGTATTTTTGGAGACGAACAGTGTAGCGGCTTGTTGGAAGGCAATATCGATAACGATCATTCGGAGAGCATATTCGCTAAATTAATAAATAAGACGTCTTTATTGAAGTTGCAGACTAATCTAGCGGACGATATGGAAAGTTTGGTCAGAGAAAGAGATTCGGATACCGAGAAAAGTCAATCGAATACCTTGGTAGTAATGTCGCGTACGAAATCGAGCGATATTAACGAATCAACAGCATTGCTAGAGACACCTAGCTCTTACAGTAGCTTCCAATCTTCTCAGTTGAATCAGGAGGAAGAAGAGAGAACTATACCAAAGACTGGCTTTGAATTTCTTGATAATTGGTAGATCGGATAATTGAAATCGGATAGATTTTCTCTAAATTCTATTTACATTGAAACTGTTACTATATTTACGTAACGATAATTCTAATATTTCGTTCGAACGTACTTGTACAATTTTAGTTCCTAAACTAATAATAATTATTGATCCTATCGAAGTAGAGCAACGTCGGTACAGATAATTAGTATTTCTACGATGCCATTTACGATCCCGACGCGATTACCAGAGAGAATCGTAACGTGTAAAGCGTATACATATCGAATATAACGAGGCGACTTGTTTTGTCAAACAGAAAAGCAGAAGTTTTGTAGATGGGGTTATTAGGTACCGTTGATAAGAGATACGTGCGTACAAGCGAAAATATTAATCGGAGTATTCGTTTTTACAAATATTTAATATTTTGATAATTCTTTTATAGTTATATTTTCATTTGAAAAAAGCTCTCGCGTTTATAACCTGCCCTTCTCCTCGCATAATCATCGACCGTTACGCAGAGTATTAGAAGACTGAAGAGGCTATTTTATTTGTTTCGCGACTTTAAATCTTATATAAATTATTATTAACGTATTTTTAATAATATGAAGAATTTATTCATATGGCTTACATAAAATAATGACGATAATATTTTTGGTGCGTTGTATAACTTTAATGTATAGTTTAGAATAGTTGGTATCGTCCGCTCGTTTTTCGAAACATTGTATGTATCGGTGTGCGATGGATCGTGCTTGCGCGAATAAGAAATGTATGCCCGGTGAGTTTTATTCGAACGCGTAGTATACGTATATGTTCTATAGAGTATCGAAGCATTTCAAAGGATATTTAAACAGATTAATCGGTGTATTATGGTCGATCCGTTGAACGAGCGGGGCCGATGCCGGCTACATTTCTTCCTCGATGATTTTTCAGGTTTTACGTTGTCCAAAAGCCAGAGAGCCGAGCTGTACAATTAAAGAGCATATACATAGGTATATTGAACGAAATTGTTGTTCTCGATTAATTTATCAGCGAACCTATATATACCTTCCGTTACGGGGGATTCCATGAAAGCGATGTTCTCATCTCCACCCCCGATCCGTCCAACTTTCGAACGATTATAACAACCGAAGATAGTTTTATTCCCTCGAGCGATACAATAAAATTCATCGAGATCGGGCGTCTTTGTTAATTTGGCTTCTGATTCTTTTTCGAAGGGTGACATCGGTATCAGACGCCTTTTCGAGGATGTTCGGACTGAAACGGCAACGATTCTCCTCACGATGCTTAGAAGATAGATTTTCGACAGGTTCGAGAAACGGATCGGTCGCCTTTTCATTCGGTCGATTTTTTCGAACTTTCGTCGAGCGAGCACGCGATACGTATATTTAATGCGGGCGCAAATATATGGCAATTGGAAAGTCGACATTTTCATAAAGTGTCTACCTTAGAAAACAGAATATAACTTTCTGAAAGTTATCTCGTTTTCTCCGCGCCATTTTCTCCGCGTCGAGTCGAACTAGTTAAGTACTAACTTAAAGGGAAAAAGCATATTTACCACGTTTATCGGTATTATTAGCCGATGCACCCTTAGATGCGTTTTTCGATCCATAAGATAGTTTTCGAGACAACGCGGTGAAGCTTTTCGAGTAGACGGTCGTATCGCGCAACGTCCCTTCGGAATTATCCGATTCGCTTTTACTCGCCGTTCCTGCGACGTTCGTTTGCTTTTCTACCGAACAACCTGAAAAACAGTTCATTAATTTCGACTTGTTCGACGTAGTCGCTGTTCGTATTTCAGGGTATTCGAGGAAACGGCTACACACTCTGAAGGCTTCGATCACGAGAACGGATAGGAAATAACACAGAAAACGTACAGTTTCCTTCGAGTTACTCTGTGTTTTTTGTAAAAAAGACCAAGGAGAAAAGGGAAAAAGAAAAGATCGATAACCTCTTTCGTTTTTTACGCGAGCGTTCAGAGGACTACACCTTCGAAAACCAGAACAGTTTTGTCCATCGAAGCAGTTGGTATTTTCGAGGTTCCTCGAGGTCGTCGAATCACCGTCGAATCGTTCGCTATCCATCGAGTAATCCTCCTGCAGGTTTTCGCAACATTTGTACTGTTCCAATGCTTGACGTTCCAGTTCCTGCAACGAAATTATCCTCGAGCTATCCGTTCGATTCGAATTTCGCCTTCAGCGATCGCGAACGCGTAACGTTATACTTGTAGAGTGCGCATCGAAGAAAGACGACGAATCGTTCGAAGGTAAGTTTAAAACATCGTACTTGATATTTCAGCGCTAGAGATTCTTCCGAGGATCTGTATTGTTCCATCGCTTGTTTCTCTAATTCGTCGTACCTGGTTTCACCAGTTATCGGACGTTAATCGGTTAAGGATCGAAGAAAATTATTATGCGCAGACAAATACATACATTACACGGTACACAGCCGATCGACTCGGTACCGTGGCAATCTAACGAGAGCGTATTCCGAGCATACCTCTTCTCGAATACGTTCTCGAACATGGCTTGATTCACCGACGCGTTCGTCAACACGTCTCTGTAAAGTCTTCTTCTGTTTCGAATTTCGCTTTGATCCTTCTTCTCGTTAGACGATCTTTCCGTCTTCGGACGTTCCTTATTCTCCGTCTCGTCCTTCTCTCTCCTGCTACCGGATGCTTTTCTATCGGCTTTCCCATCGACGTTCCTTCGTTCACAATTACTTTCGTCGATCATTTCGTTTCGCTTACCGCGAACAATTTTGAACTAACCATCGAAATACTTCCGACTCGGTTTTCGAAGCACGATTCCTCGTCTCGAGGATGTAAGTCGGCTTTTGGTGCGGTTCTTTCGATTGGCCACGATGAGCTTTCATAGCGTTCTTCGTTAAGAGTATCAGATTTTTGAAATCGACTCCATGGTTCTTTCTCTTCTGTCCCGTATCCCGATACAATTCCACAGGGTGTTGGTATACCGGTATCGATACAGGCTTCGGTTGCAGGAACTTCTCTCGAATCTGTGGAATAATATATTTTCGAACGAACGGTTACACCGTGTACGCGTTACGTTACGTTGTCTCGCAGCTGTACGGGATAACGAGCGACGCTGGTGGCTCGCAACGGTTGTATCGAGCTACACGACAGAGACGAGCCAGTAGAGCTCTGTATCTGTACAGGGGCTGGTATTCTTTGATACCATTGATGGGGATGTCCGATAAACATAGTCGTGTCCGTAGCTGCTACTAAAGGTACTCCCGTATTCTGAAATACATATTTCATTTTTCCAAGTACCAACGAAGCGAATGAAATCGAAGCGAAAGAATATATTAGGGTATAATAGCGAACCTGGTGAAACGCGGTTCCGACGTTCTCGCGAGTTCTGTTGTACGGGAATAACTCGTTCTGATAAGTCGTTTCGTCGAGGGACGGAAAATACTGCACTCGGTTAGCATTCTGTTCCCTGTTGTCGTCGAATCGCATCGTAGCCACTTTCGGAAAGAATTCGGCCACTTCGGGACTGAGAACAGCCGGTAGGTGTTTTCTGATCGTCCCGTAATCGGAAAATTGACTCTCCGGATGCGCGGTTTGGTACTCCGTTCTCAGTACCAAAGGTCTGTACCGAAACGCGTAACAGAATTGTTGCGGACGTTCTTTGCCGCGAGAATTTTGTTCGCGGGCTTGTTGTAGCCGAGAACAGTGCTGTTGCCCGTTGCCGGGAAATTTCCATAGGTTTCGAATCGCTTCGCTGGTTACGCGAACGTGTAGCTGCATCTCCATACAATTTTCAATGGTGTAACGTCGATGCGGGTAATGCTCCTTGCCAACGTTCGATTCTTGAAAAATCGAACAGTCGTTTAATTTTCTCTTATCTAACGTACGGAACTAACGTGTACGCTTCCGATCGAACGTCCGAACATTGATATTACATCGAATATAAAATGATTCGATAGCGAATTTCCTGTATCGTGGACTTTCGACGAACAACGAGAATCTCAACGAGAATGTATACATACATACGCTGACCGAGAAAACTACCGACAACGATTATTACCGATCGAAGTTGTTCGCTGGCTCGATTCGTCGTCCGAAACGTGGGTCGATCTAAACTTGTTCCGCGTTGCTCGCAACCGGTCGTCCCATTGTGGCGCGACGATGTTCGGTACGTGGTCAGCTTCCGGTACTGTAGCCGTTGAACTTCGCGGTTTCGATCATCCACGCGTAAATGTTGGTACAAACATGACAAATGAATTTTCGTTCTTTCCCTTTAGTTTCTTTTACTCTCGAACAAAATTATCGGGGACAACGCGTTTCGAATTCGAACAAAATAAATACCAACTAACAAATGGAAATAAGAAAACTAACGATTCACGATTCGATCGCGATCCGTTCGAAGTTAACCAGCCGAAGTATTTTTGGACGTCGGGAAGCATCCACGACTCGGTAACTTCCGTCCAGCAGAAATTCGGTAAAGGAGCAGAGGTTGCGTCGTCATCCGTAGAGGATTTGTAGAGGTTTTCGCGTTCCTCGTCGTACTCGTAATTGCCGTAGCTGGCCAAACGAGACTCCGGGATAACGTCGCGAACGCGTTTCGCTCGGCGGTTGACATTTTCTTTGTACTTTGCGGCCACCTTACGATACTACCGTTACGAAACAGATCAGCTAACTAAACTTCTATCAAGATACTTATCGTCTGGCAATTATCCTTTTAAAATTACCTCGATCCACAAAGATCGATTGAATTTTTGAAAAGGATCCTCTTTGTCGAAGCTCCACGCTTTGTCCGCTATTAAACTAATGTTCGCATAGGCGCTGTTGAAAAGCTCTTCGTCGTACGACGGGAACGAAGATATCATTATCCGAACATTATAACCGGTCGAATGTATTTCGGTAACCTAAACGTTCGAATTAACGATTCGAATTAGGTAACTACGATTTAGTCGATCCTACAGTCCTATCTATTCGCGCGAATAAATATATTTATTCTCGTCTATTCGTCCTGTCAAACTACTAGCGTATTAAAGGACAATCGATAGCAGAATCGATATGTATGCGAGTCGGGGAGTCGATCGCAAAATTCTCTCGTACGGTAGCGTAGTTCGTTAGATCAGAAATGTCGCTGCTAAAATATACATAAATATAAATAAGTGTAGGTAGAATTAGAAACAACCGATAGAAATATTAGAAATAGGAGAGAAACACCAAGATGAATATTTTTTACAAATCTGTCCTTTATTACAAATACGTTCGATGATAAAGTAGATACACTCGTATCATTCATACACTTTGTACAGATCAGGCGTACGCTATTTACAACGAAGAAATTCGCACGTAATTTACACAATTTTCACGATCGTTCGCGCGATAATTATACGAATCTTGTTCGAGATATCGAAAAAAAAATAATCAGTCTGACAGTTACACTCTGTCCAACGTTTTCGATCGAGCCGTACACAAGGATGATTGTAGGAAAACGTCGCACAGGTAAAGTCGTAGTCGCGGTGACACGGCTATAACGAGGAACGCCAACAGAAAGAGTGCTTTCCCTTCAACTTTTTCTTATTCTCCTTCTCGTTCTTCTTCGTTTTAACGATTGGTTACGAGTCTACCTATTGTACGACTGTATCGAGATTATCTGGCACAGATCGTCAAGGTAGGTACATTATATACAGAATTATTAAACGTTTGCGATACAATCGTACAATAATACGGTTTCGAAGATGACGTACAGTGGCGAGCATGGTAGGCTTCCCCGGGGTAAAGGGAAAACGCCGATGAATCTAGGGAAGAGTTTAGGGAGAGCATAAGGAAAAACTAACCTAGTCGCTTAACTAACGATAAGGGAAGCCTACGTTGCACTCGAGCGTACATCGAACACGTTCAAGTTCGACGAAAAAAAAAAAAAAAAAACCTTTCCTTAAGATTTATATGAAACTCGTAGCTATTCGTATCTATTCCCGAGAACAGAGATTCGTTTTATTTACAAATTCACAGTTATCCCGACATAACGAATTAACCCGAGACGATCCATCGAGGTACCGTAGTGACCGGACGCGCGAAGTCTCTCTCTCCCTCTCTCTCGAATAAACTCGACGAAACGCGTCGAGAAAAATCAGCCTGTCATCGATCGTCTCGAGTATTCTTCTACGATTATGGCAAGAGAAGCTACAGTTTTCGTTTCGCGACGATTCGCTTATCGATTTACGCGCTTTCTTACGCGTAGTTCGACGGTTTACTCGATCGGCAATTAAAGCGTATTCGACTCGTGGTCCGTTCGTTCCGTTTACGTTGAAAAGGCACCGCGTCCTTCCGAATGTTCGTTGCCGCGCGTGTCTTTAAACGTTCCTTGCGGAGTTTCGAACGAAACGCGATGCAATGCCCCCACTATCGATCGAACATACCGCGGTCTCGGTATTTCGCTCGAGTCCGAATCGTAGAATCAATGAGCGATATGGCCCGAGCGAAGGTTCGTTCGAGTTCCATCGCGAAACGTTTCCAAGGTTTTTCGGTTTCGCTCGGCGATTCTCGGATAGCGGACGAGAACGCTAACACAGCTGGTGGTTAAATAGTCGTTTAAAATCGTGGTAAAGATTCAAACGTATTCCTCGGACGGCTTGGGTATACTAGCAGGTAGTCGAAGCGTACTCGGAACGCGATTGGCACTGTCCGGCAGTTCCGCTATGTCGATGAATACTCCGACCAGACTGTCAAAATTTAGTCCCCAGTTCAACAGGTAATCCCAGCTCAATGCCGTGGTGGTGGTCGAAGGTGATCCGCTGTTAGCGGGCCTGTACAGTCCTCCCATGTGCGTAGACAGGTCGTCGTCGGAAGCTACCAAAGTACTGAGAGATCCTCGAAAAGAACTGTCGAACCCGTCGTAATTGACGTTGGGCGGTAACGGTGGTTTATTGGTCTGCGAGGATTCGTTCGCCCGTTGATTCACCTCCTCGTCGTCCTGTTTGGCAAACGGATTGTCCGATCGTTTGTCGCCGACCAACGAGGCGTTGTCGTATTCGGAGCAGGTGAAACTGTCGTTGCCGCTCTCGTCGGTCGTCGACGAGTTCCTTCTCTCGAGCCTCTCGACCGGTGGCGTGTGTCTCCTGTGAAGATGCAGCCCACCGTGGGTGGGCGGTCCCCTAGCCTCGCTGGACGAGCTAACCGCGTCCAGGGTCGATACCAGACTAGACGTTCTCGGTCTCGAATTCAGTCTCTCGATCTCTTCCGCGGTCAGACCCATCGGTCCCGAGGAGACGTTGTTCACCGAGTTCTCGTTGTTCGATTGCGGCGCCTTTCGGCTAGCCGTCGAGCCGGACAATTGGCTCATGATCGGCGAATTCAGACTTCTCTCGCTGTTCGAGTTCAACGCGTCCTTGCCGACCCCTCCGGAGGACGAGGTGGTCGCGAGCAGCGCGCTCTGCAACGGTTTACCGCTGATGTCGTGCAGGGTCAGTATCCTCGGTTGCTGAGCGGACAGTTCGCTGCTGGGCGATAATCTGGCCAACGGGGTACTCTGCAACAGTTTCTGAGTCGGTCCAGGAGGCTGAGCGACGTTGGGCGGAGGCAGAGCTCGCGGAGGAAACGGGCCGGCGTGCCGGTGCTGTTGTCCCGCGTGTTTGTGGTGGTTCGCGTAGTTGTTGATGGGCGGCGGTGTGGCTTTGTATTTCCGCATGCCGTCTCGATAGCCCTTGTAGTGGTAGACGATGTCGATGTCGCTCGGTGCTATGGAACTGGCGTTCTCCAGGTCGTAATGTTCGGGCATGTCGGGTTCCGGGTTGTGCTCGTGCGAGTGTAACGAAGTCTGCGCCGGCGGAGGCAGCGGCGGATGTTCGTCTCGAATGGGCGGCGACTTGGTCACCTCTCTTTCGATGATGTCCGGCCTTTGCGGTCGATGTTCGCTGCTCGCGTTCATCTCGCGTTCCTTGTATTTCTTCGAGATCAATTCCGGACCCATGTGTCCCACTCCGCGCAGATCCGACGCGTCGGAAATGTAGGTGTTCTCGTGACGGGACATCAGGTTGTCGTTGCCGGTGCCGACCAGCGGATTACCGCTCATTATGGCGTTCGTGTTCTTGTTCACCACCGACGGGGCAGACTTCTCCTTGTTCTGTCGTCGCAGTCGAAACACTATGAAGCTGACCAGGATAGCGATCAATAGGATAACGAAAAACACGATCACCAGGGTGATCCCTATGCTCAGAGGATCGGCCGTAGCCGCTGCGCTGATCCCGACCAGTCCTCTGCATCCGGTGTTCACTTTACCGTGATACAATACTTCCTTGAAGATCGAACCGGATCCGTTGAACGGCTGAATCTCGTTGTTGACGGTGAAATTGGTTAAACAGCCCTCGAAAGCGCGGGCCCCGCCGCTACGGGCATAGTACAGCTCCTGGTTAACCCCACCGATCGACAACACGGACAAGTACGGATCCAGAAAATCGTGGACACCGGCCGAATCCAGTTCCTCGCCCATCTGAATACCGTCCACGAACAATCTCAAGCCTCGAAGGTACGAATGGAGCGTCAGATTGTGCCAGTGGCCGTCCGCTAAGCCTACCTCCGCGTTGCCGGACATGTTCACAGGTGATCCCAGCAACGACGCGTAAAACAGCCGACCGTTGCGAAGCTGCAACATCGTACGTTCTTTTTACACCCGTTTCTCTCTCTCTCTCTCCCTCTCTCTCTACGTACACGCGTAACAAGTATAAATACCTCGACAGACGTGAAATGCTTGTTCGTCGCCGCGTACACGAGAATACCGTCCGACTTTACCGTCCTAAACATCAGACCGATCGTTTTCGTCGGCGATGGGCTGCTTACGAAGCCGGTGTCCTCGTCGACGGCCCGTCTCGTTCGATTCTTGTGCCAGACGGTCGAGCCACCGTACAGGAATTCCAACAGTTGCATCCGTCTGTGCTTCTCTGAAACCTAAACGAAACTTTCCGTTGAAATCTTTCGTTTCCGCCGACAGATCTTAGCGACGTTTCAGCGTACCTTGAATTCGACGTAACCTCCGTCGGTGAGAGTAACGGGCTCGAGCGCGGCCTCGCAATTGGGCGCGGTTACCGGTCCGCATCGGCAAGTAACTTGATGCCACTTGTCGTAGCAGTCGGTCGCGGCTTCGCAAACGGAGACCGACTCCTTTCCGTTACCGTCCTTCGCGCACGGATTCTTCTTCGATCGGACGCACGTCGACTTGACGCCGCGAGACGCGATCGGATTCGATAAATTCAACGCCCTACCGTTTATGGAGACCGAGTGCACGCATCCCACGAAGTCGTCCGAGTGCACTTGTCCCGGTCTTTCCAATACCGGGTCCGCGTTTTCCAGACCTCCCACCAGCAGTGGGTTGTTATTGAAATTCAGAGTTCTGCGAAACCGAATCGTTTATTATCGTCGGAGTCTCTGAACGCCGGTAATCGTTCGTTGATCTAACTACTAACTAACCCGGTTGGTCCTACGTCGTCCGCGTAACAAGTGCCGTCGCCTGGTCTGCAATCGTCGCAGATATCGCCGTGTTCCCTGCACACGGACACGCTCAACGACACCACTCTTCCGTTCCTGGTCGCCGTCACTTTCCTCCATTCTCCGTCGGATACCGATCGTTCGGTTTTTATGCTGATCGAGGTGATGGCGCTTCGCGCGCCACCGTAAGAGAACACCACCCTTCCGTTTACCAATTCCAACACCACGAAATCCGAACGTCCTCCGGTTTGCGGAGCGTAATTGTACAGCAAGAGAGCGTCGGGCTTCGTGGTCGCGAATACGATCGTTATATCGTTCGTGTTCGAATCGAGTGCCGGGAAAGCCATGTAGGATAATTCTTCGAATCCGAAGGTAGATCGTTCGCAGTGTCTCCCGTAACGACCCTCCGGACAACTGCATCTGTATCTGAAAGATCGACACGAGAATTGTAGACGAGTGTTCCCGCGTCGAATAACCTACGAAACTTACCCTGGTTTCTCGCCGACGCACAAACCTCCGTAGAGGCAGGGGTTCGGCCTACAAGAATCCGTAACGGCTTCGCAATGATTTCCCCTATAGCCAGCGCGACACAAGCAGAAGAAACTGAAGCTGTCGGGACTCTTTCTGCAAGATCCACCGTTTCGACAAGGATTGCTCGCGCAAGCGTCGCCTCTCTCCAGCTCGCACAGTTTTCCCTCACGGTCGATCGGGCAGGTACACTGGAAATCGTAACCTAATCGTCGGCACTGCCCTCCCTAGAAAAATCGTCGATCGGGTTCGTGAGGAATCGGAATATTTCTCGGTCGCGAGAGAGGGCGCTTACCAGCAAGCAAGGATTCGGCGAGCAAGGATCCTGTCTCCTCTCGCATCTGTCCCCGGTGAAACCGTCGCGACACTTGCAGCTCATTTCGTGCATCATCCTCGGCGACGTCAGAATCAGTGCCTGACTGTCCGTGATCCTGGCATCGTCGTATATCACAAGTTTGTCGCTACAGCTGCCCCCGTTCTCGCAAGGTATGTGCTTGCACGGCGAATAGCCGACGGTGAAGCTCTTACCTTCCAGGAGCGATCGAATTTTCTCTCGGTTACGATTCAGTAGCTCGGTAACATCGTATTTACTACGGTATCCTGTTCGATGGAAACGGACGATTATATCGAGCTTTCGAAAACGCTACAAGCTTATAGAGGGATAAGAGCGCGGATTACCTTCGGGCGATTCTACCGCCAAATGAATGTTCAAGTCGGACGCGTTCTCTCCGAGGCTGAAGATCTTCAGGTTGTCGCCCATCTCGATCTCTTCCTGTAACACGTCCAGCAACGCGCGATAGTACTGACCGAGGAAATCTCTCGCGTTCAGCTTCGAGACTTGCAACGTCACGCTGTTCTCGATGGTAGCGTTCACGAACACGAGAAACTCCACGGTCACTTTCGATACCACGTCCGGATGACGACCATCGTTGCCGGAGACGCTCAGAGAGTAACCGACACCTACGGCAGCGAAATTTCACGAAAATATTAGTTTCGAAGCGTTGCCAACGATTCTTCGCCGTAACATTCTCGATCGCGCCCCTTTCAACGAACCTGGCGTGATTTTCTTCGTGTGAAGATCGCACGCGGTAGGAATACCGAGAATCCTAGGATTCGAGCCTTGAAGTATCTTGCAGGTATAGGTGCCGGTGATGTCCGGATCGTTCGGATGTACGTCGGCGATCTTTCCCAACGGGATCTGTTCGTTGAACGAATGAACGATCACGTGAACGGATCTAGGCGACGACGGGCTATCGTTCTGGTCCGTCACGATCACGGTTATCGCGTGCTCGTTCCTCATTCGCGGTATTCCGGAATCCTCCACTTCGACCTGCAACAGAGATCTTACCTGAAGCATCGTTTCCGCGTCGCCGTCGTTTCTCTCGGCATCAACCAAAACGTATACGAACCACGAGATCCAATTGAGGCATAACTTCCCTGTCCAAACTTCTGGTAGTCTTCAGCACACCGGTATGCTTGTCCAGAGTGACCATGTCGCTCTGTCGTCCGCCGACCAGTTTGTAGGTGAACGGTGCCCCGTTCGGTGGCAAGTCCGGATCGGTGGCGCTGAGGGTCATCACGATGGTGCCAGCTGGCTCGTTCTCGTTCACGTAACCGATCACTTCCGGTGGATCGAAGATCGGTCCGTTGTCGTTGGTGTCGGACAGTTCGATATGGACCAAAGCGGTACCGGTCTGAGGCGGTGATCCGGTGTCTATAGCGCCTATAGTTAGATCGTAGACCGGAATAGACTCGCGATCCAATTGCTTGGCAGTCTCAATGTCCCCGGTTTGCGGGTCCACTTTGAAAGCTTGGCCTACGTTGCCACCGATGATCGAATAGGAGAATTGGTTGTTCTGCGGCTTGATGTCCTTGTCGACTGCCCTGACGGTAAGGACGCGCGTTCCGTGCGCAGCGCCCTCCGACACCGTGGCATCGTAATTGCTCTGCAGAAATTCTGGCGGATCGTTTCCATCCTGGATCGAGACGATCACCTGAGCCTCGTCCGTGTCGTTGCCGCGTATTCCTCCGCTGTTCTTCGTCATCACCGTCAGCACCACTCTGTTCTGTGTCTCGCGATCCAGTCGACGGGACACTCGGATGATACCCGTCTCGGAACCGATGGAAAATCCTCGATCGTTCGACGAGCCGACGAACAGGTAGTAGACTCGACCGTCCTCGCCGGCGTCCTGATCGGTCGCTTGAACGAGCCCCACCGAGGTGCCTACCTCCGCGCTCTCGGACACGTCCATGTGGAACACGGGCTGAACGAACTTTGGATAGTACTCGTTCACGCCCGTGATGTGCACCAGGACCGTCGTGAAGCCGACCATTTGCGGATTCGAGTCCGGATTCGCGGCAACGATGTCCAACGTGTACTCGTTCGCCTCCTCGTAGTCGAAGCTGATCAGGGACGTGATCTCGCCGGTGTCCTCGCGGATGCGGAAGTGGTCCTTGCCTGTACCGCCGATAATCTTGTACTGTACCACGGCGTACTTGGGCGAATCGATGTCTCGGGCAACGACCTGTAACCGATAATAATAAACTCCTATTGATCCGATTGATACGCGAGCGCGAACGCACGGAGGAGGAAGAGGATACGAAAATAGAAAACATGGAACCTTGTAAACCAAAGTCTAACCTTGTAAACGAAACTGTCGGCCGGCGAGTTCTCCAACAGGTAGGCTTCGTAGACGCTCTGATTGAACGTCGGTGGATTGTCGTTGATATCGGACACGTTCACGGTCAAGGTCGCGACTGCTTGTTTCGGTTCGAAACCCAGATCCGTCGCGGTGATGTTCAACCGATATTCCTGTACCAGGTCGTAATCGAGAGGTTCCAGTATGGTTACAGCGCCGGTGATGGCGTGGACGAAGAATTCGTTTCTTTCGTTCCCGGCCGATATCTTGTATCTGATCATTCCGTTGGGACCGTGTTGATCGTCGTCGGTAGCGCTCACCGTCAAAATGGTAGTGTTTACGGGCTCGTTCTCGGGTACTCGAACCTGATAGCTGTCCGCGGCAAAAGTCGGAGCGTGTTTATTCTCTCCCGATATGACCAAGGTCAACGGAACCTCGTCCATCTGAGGCGGCACGCCTTTGTCTATCGCTCGCGCTCTCAAGAGGAAGGTGGTGCCCACTGGAACGCTGGCCAAACTTTTTCGAACGTACACCCAGCCGGTGTTCTCGTTAATCGAGAAGTATTCCAACGGAGAGGGACCGGTTCCGTTCACGCCCGCGAAGAAATAACCGATCTCCGCGTTCACCCCGTAATCGGCATCGTCCCTGGCCACCAGTCGAATCACGCGTTGACCGTCGCACGTCTGGCGAATTTGTCCATAGTTCTCGGGCACAGGGTACAGATACGATCTTTGCTCGAACCTCGGAGCATTGTTGTTAGCGTCTACCACGTTCACGTGAACTACCGTTCTCGAGGATAACGGCGGTTTCCCGTTGTCCGTCGCGACCACCGTCAACGAGTACAAATTCTCCGGCGAATTCGGTCGATGAGTATGTTTGTATCTCAAGCTCTTCTTGCTGAACACGTCGCCCGTGGCCGGATCCACCGTGAACAGGTCCGACGGTTGCAACAGGCTGTACGATATCACCGAGTTTGGCCCTTGTTTGTCGCGATCGATCGCGGCCACTTGGCCAACGTGCGCGACAGGCGGTTGTAGCTCCGGGAAATGGAATCGGTAAGAGTCCTGCTCGAATTCCGGTGGATTGTCGTTTTGATCCTGGATGGTTATCGTCAGCACGGTCGCTGCTTGCCAGGCACCGTCCGCAACCACCAGCTGCGCAATAATCTTCGATTAGAAAATTAGAAAACGATCGAAAAAGGTTACGTCCGATTTATTCCGAGGAGCTGTTTTCTAGCTAACGAAACTATGATAATCCGCTTTCGAGCATTTCACCAACTTTTCGATACCAACCTTTAGCAAGTATTCGTCTTGCTCCTCTCTGTCCAAGTGTCCGTCCACGGTGACGTTGCCGCTAAGAGAGTCCATAGCGAACTTCTTTCCGGGATTATCGGTGAAACTGTAGGTGACGTTAGCGTTTTGACCGATGTCGCGGTCGCTGCTAGTTATCCTGATTACGAAAGTACCGATCTCCGCGTTCTCTGTCACGTTCACGCTAAATAATCGGGTAAATTGCGGCGGATTGTCGTTCTTGTCCAACACGGAGACCAGCACGGTGGCTGTGCCTGTCAAAGACGGTTGCCCTTGGTCTCTCGCTTCCACGATCAGTTCGTAAGAAGCGATCTGAAACGAAAACGATAAGTTGCCTTACACCGATCTATATCCTATATCTATCGTTCGTCGCGTCGCGTCGCATAGGATATAGGTCGCGTCGTTCGAACACTCACCTCTTCGCGATCTAATTTCGCGTTGGTGCTAATTTCCCCGGTGTCGGAGTCGACGACGAAGGTGTCGGTGAAATCGTTGACCAAGTAATAGGACACTTGTCCGTTCTCGCCAGAGTCGCGATCTTTCGCGGAAACTTTGCCGACGAACAAAGGCGGGTATTCGTCCTCGGGTACCGTTGCATTGTAAATCGAGGCTTCCATTATCGGTGCATTATCATTAGCGTCGGTTACGTTCACGAGCAATTGCACCACGCTTCTCAGTGCCGGTGTATCCGAATCACGAACTTCGACCCAAGCTTCGTAGTACGGCGCTGTTTCGTAATCGAAACCAGACGCCACCAACACCTACGCGAAACGAACGTACAACAATTTTCTAACTTTCATCGGGCGCGATCTGCGCGTATCTCGACGCGACGAGTCCTGTTCGAATCGAGCAACGTCTTTCGAGCATCGCAAACAAATCGTTAGCGGTCGCTTTTATCGGTCAATCGTTGAACGAACAGGGCACGTTGCTTCGAGCGAGGATACAAATTGCGGATTTCGGTTCGTCGATCAGGATAATACGACGAAAGCGAGGAAATTGGAAAGGATCCGTACGAAGGATACAAACCTCGCCGGTGTGCGGATCGATTTTCAGCGCGTCCCCTACGTTTCCGCCAGCCATTCCGTAAACCAAATTGCTCGCGGCTCCAATTTTTGGCGTGGTGGCAGTTAATTTGGTGATCACTCGTCCTTCCGGCACGTCCTCGGGCAACGTGAATCTCGTGCTGATGGTCGAGCGAAAGCTAGGAAACAGCTGTCTCTCCCACAGATGGATGACCAGATCCGCCGTGACGGATTGAGGATTCGTGCCACAATCGGACGCTTGGATTTGCAACTGGTAGCTGGTTTCGTCATTGGCCAATTCCCGAGTCGCTCTGATCACGCCGCTGTTCGAATCGATCGCGAACTTCTCGGCATCGATTCCCTGGAGACGGTAGACGATCCGAGAATTTTCACCGTCGTCGTCGTCCATCGCTTTCGCGCCGAACACGAAATCACCTGCGAACGAAACCGTCTACCCGTTTAATCGTTCGCTTCTTCTCGCTATTCTACTTCTCGCTTACGAAATATCGAAAATTCGAGATAAGTTCTCGGCAGTCGATCGAGATCCCTTACCTGGTTTGGTCGCGCCTGGTACATAGGCTGTATATCTTGGACTAGAAAATCTCGGCGCGTTGTCGTTCACGTCCGTAACGAAAATCGTCAAATTTACGGCGGAAGCTCTTAATTCCGTCGGGCTAGAATCTTGAGCGATCAAGGTTAAGTGGTAGACGGAGGTTTGTTCGCGATCCAAAGGCACCACGGTGAACACCTCACCGGTTTCGGAGTCCGCGGTGAAACGTTCCGAATTTTCTCCCAACAATCTGTAACTGTATCAGCGATCGTTGGATATCCTAGAAGCAACGATTCTACGAACAACTTATCGGTTATCGTACTTACGTGATCTTGGCGTTAAGACCCTCGTCCTTGTCCGTAGCGTGCGGTTTAGCGACCCATGTACCGGAAACGGAATTTTCGCTGACCGTCGCCTTGTATTCCTGCCTATTAAATTCTGGACTATGATCGTTCACGTCCAACACGACGATCCTAACTATGCCCGATCCAGTCAATGGCGGAGAACCTGCGGAACAGGTTCGATAATCGTCGATCAACCGTTCTACGATCGCATCGCTATACAGGCTGTTTAAAGAAGAGATAGGTCCAGCGAAAAGGAATAAGAATCGGTTAACTTTAAATATCGAACGTTCGGTAAAAAAAGAAAAACTATAACTGTCGCGTCGCGTCGCGTCGAGTTAATCGCGCCGCCTAAAACAGCCCATTATTCTTTCGGGGGACTTGATTTCTCTGATTGCAGCAGGTACATTGTAGACGGTGCCGTGGGCCACGCGCCTCTATAAGCGTATATCGTTCAATCACGCTCCTTTCCTCTCTCTTCTTCTCGGAACGAGGGTAAGAGAGTATAGAACGCGAAGCACAATGGCATAGGCGGTGTTCCCTGCTGGCCAATTCGGGGAGAAATATAGCGGGTTACGCTTGCTAGCGTTATCTCTTTTACTCGTTCGTTAAACCGGTCGATACGTAGGAAATTATCGATCGCGAAAATTAATCGCCGAGCTATTCTTTTCGTCGTTTCGAAAGAACAGGACAGTGCTACCTTGGTAGAAGGCGGAGTAAACTCGTAACGCGTGTTCTCGAAAAAGTGGAGTGGTAGGGTGCGCGCGACAGCCAGATACACGTGACATAACGTACGAATAAAATAGGAGTATAATGCGCGGCAGTATTCGAGCATTCGAGCATTCGAGCATTCGAATAGGATCTCGAGAGACGCCGGTTTCAGGATCCGAGAGGTTCAAGGAGAGAGAGAGAGATATAGAGATACGGAGAGAGAACGTCGAAGAGAACTTCGAAGGGCAGGACGATGGCAGAGTTTAGGAAAGAGGATAAGAAAGGGAGAGGAAAGGAAGGAAGAAATGGTGGAGGCAGAGAGGAAGGAGGAAGCTTAAGAAAAGTAAAAGGTGGGGAGAAAGAGAGTGCAGCTCGCAGCATCGAGCCAGAGGAAGGCATTTGGAGAGCGATTATCATAATCGCGCGTCATAACTCTGCAGGCTTGTCTACCACGCCGGGGACCGATTGGACCCCCGATGCTCGAACGAACGAAAGGGGGGAAGAGGTGGGCATCCTCGAACGGGAGACTACCGGCTTCGTTGGGCCAACGATAAAAAAGATTTCGACGAGGAACTGCCCACCGCTTAAAGAATCTCATCGAACAACCCACAAATTTATATCCAATTTGTATATTTACCGCTCATTACTTAAACCGAGCGCGTACATAGTCTATCGTTTAGTCTATTTACCTGTCGGGGTTCGCGCGTTGCCGAACGACTGATTCTCTTCCGGTCGACGAGCAACGAACAGTTCCTTTTCCTTCTAACCGATTCGGCTGTTAAAATCACTACTTTCTTTCTCGTTTCGTCGTTCGTCCTTCGATTTTTTCCTCGGAAGCCAATATAATTAAGTTCTTTGTCCGTGCTAATTCACAACCAGTTTACATAGAAGCTAAGACCGGTTACCAAGATGGCCGGAAAAATATCCTCTCCGAAGAATAGCGACTACCCTTTCAATGCCAGTCTTTGTGCAAGATTCCAACATACCTATATACCTATTTAGCCGCTCCCTTAAGGTACATTTCTAAAGAATCTGCTAGGGGGAATAGCCTCTCTGTACCCGCGATTTTGCTTCGCTTCTTTTTCTCTTTCGCGTAATTCGCGTAATTCGCGTAATTCGCGTAATTCGCGTAATTCGTACGACGACTTCGATTTACCGAACTAACAGTAGGTAAGAATAAGAGCGGAAAAGACTTACCCGTGTCCATGGCCACTAACGTCAGCGTGTATTCCGGTACCGATTCCCTGTCCAAAGGTCGAAGGAGAAATATGTCGCCCGTGCTCGCGTTGATTCGAAATAAATCCGTGTCTCCTTCTTTCAGAAAGTATCTGACTTGATCGTTGTACGGTGGTGTGTCCGCGTCGTAGGCCTTTACCTACGCATTCGAATAATAGATGCTTTTACGATACCTGTTCGTAACTTTAACCGTAATCGATCATGTCGATCTCGCGCTATTACCTGTATCACGAATCCTCCGCCAGGGGGTACCATATTTTCCATTACGTGCGCCAGATAGGGCGAGTCCAAGAAAACGGGTGCATTATCGTTTATATCGAGTACAGTGATGGTAACTTGAGCATTGTCGCCTCGTGGCGTTTCCCCGACTTCCGACGCGCAATCCTCCCCACGAATCGTCAAATGATACTTGGATTTTCGTTCAAAGTTCAGGTTCTTCGCCACCCTGATCACTCCACCGTCCTCCGATATGGTGAAATCGCGATTGTCGTCTCCCATCGAGATGCTGTATCTGACTCTACCGTTCGCGCCCTCGTCCCGATCCATCGCCGACACCTGTCGTTTCAAAATTACCAATGTTTCAGGACAATCGGATCTCACGATCGGATAGGGATAAGCCCGAAGCGTATGTACCTGAAGCACGCTAGCTCCGATGCTAGCATTTTCGGCGACGGTGGCCGAATATTGTCTGGGGTCGAAAATCGGCGAGTTGTCGTTCTCGTCGAGGACCGTGACAGTGACGGTTGTCGAGGACGATCTCGGTGGTTCACCGCGGTCTCTCGCGGTTACTTCCAACGTGTAGTTTGACCTTAATTCGCGATCCAGCGAGCCAGATACGCGCAACAGTCCATCTACGGGACCCACGGTGAACGGAAGCGTCGTGTCCTCCAGGGAGTACTCTACGTATCCGTTTCGTCCTTCGTCTCTGTCCACGGCCTTAATGGCCATCACCACCGTGTTACTCGCCGCGTTCTCTATTATCGATATCTTGGTCGGCGATATGAATTCCGGCGACATGTCGTTCACGTCCAGCAACACCACGGTCACCTGCACGCGTACACACGCATCGATTCTCGTTAGAACCATTTTAATTTTCATTTATTCCCCCCGCATTAGGGGGGAATTAAATCGATTAACTAGAACGCGCACTCGCTTTCGAAGCAACCTGTACATCCGGTTATCGGATATAATCGAATCTCTTTTACGGTTACGAAACAACCTTTCTAGGCGAGCGTGACAGGACCGATCGAGAGATCAATCGGCGAAGTCGATTTGAATAAATTTACATTCGTACCGTTTTCATTTACACGGTTCCAGAGGCAACCGTGACATACCTGGACGGTCGAAGACAAAGGTCGCGCCGGTGGTCGAGGACTGTCGGTAGCGGTGAGGAGCAAATTGTACAGCGGCTTCTGTTCTCTGTCGAGCAACTTCCGGGTGAAAAGGGTGCCGTTTGCCGCCACACCGAAGTCACCGTTCTCGTCACCGCCGGCCACCGCGTAAATCACTCTGCCGTTATCTCCCGAGTCGAGATCCTGAGCGGTCACCGATAACACCGGTGTGCCGATCGTAGTATTTTCCACGATGTCCGCGGCGTGCGGGCCAACCTCGAAAATTGGCGCGTTGTCGTTCAGATCCACCACGTTGCAGTAAACGGTGACGGTCGAGGAAAGAGCCGGAATACCGCCGTCCGTTGCTTGAACTACCAGGATGTAATGTTGGACCTGAAAAAGTTTACTTCCTCTTAGCCTGGTCAGCTTACGTAAAACCACTTAAGCGGTACTCGAGTAGTCGAATGTCCGATACGATTCGACGAACGATCAGGAACGATCAGGAACGATCAGGAACGATCAGGAACATTGCCGAATAATACGCGGCCATCGTATAAAAGCGCGCGCACCAGAAACACGATAAAACGCTTTCGAATAGGCGGCGCATTAAGAGAAAGAGGGGGTAGGTTGTAGAACCCTTCATCATCGTAATGCCTTACCAGATATAGGGCGGATAGTTACACGGTCGTCGGAGCCGAAAATATCGGAACATCGAGCGCGTTCGAAACGAAGAAACGACGCGTCGCTTCCACGAAACTCGTGTTAGTCGTTGGAAAATTGTTAGCTGCCCGCAAAGTAAGAGTAATCGGTGCGAAACTTTTGTTCCGACGAACCGACTTTCCTTTTCGCGAAACGACTTTAATACAGCGCTTCCGAATTCGAGAATTTTCATCGAGTTTTCGAAATGTTTGCATCGCGCGAGTCGATCGACAGCGCCACGGATAAGGGATAGAAGCACGCGAGAGGTCCACATACGGTAAAGCACGTTAGTCGCTCGAGGCAACGATTATAACCATGAAACACGCCTCTACGTTCGAGCTCGAACGCGCCTATTATATTAGCTTTCGACCACGAAGCCAACACTAGAATTTAGGGTTTAACGCTAACAGTCCGACAGATCGATCAACAGACGTTTTTAATGACAGTCCGATGCTACGTTTCGGAGACAAGCCATACTTATTCTTCGAACGAGTATGCTCTTCTCGCGCCGGTAGCGTCGGCAACGTTTCTTGCTTCTCGCGCGGATTCGAAGAAGAAGCGATCTCTGTCTAGCGTCTATCTCGAGACACGATTCCGAGATCTCGAGACATTAGGTATTAGGAGGTACGCGTTAGGAGAATACGTACCTGTTCGTAATCGAGAGTGGCCGTGAGCGTGAAAACGCCGGTGCTAGGATTTAAGGAGAAAACGTCGTTGGCCCAGTCCGATATCAAGGCGTAACTCAGTTGACTGTTCGGTCCATCGGCGTCCGCATCGGTCGCGACCACTTGTCCTATTCGACTTCCTCGCGGCACGTTTTCCGGAACGTCGAACGAGTACGCGCTACTTTGGAACATCGGTGCATTGTCGTTGGTGTCGGTCACCTAGAAAATTCAACGATCATCCTTACCTCCGATTTTCCAGCGTTTATTTTACCGGATTCGTAACTAAAATAGAACGACGGTATATTTATGGAAGCAATTTTACCGAGGCTTCTCGTTCGACGTACTCGAACGATGTTATTCCTACGGAACAGAAGAGAATCCGTAAGAATAATTATTGTTATTCTTGATCAGCCTCGATTCATCTCGCGCTTCTTCTTTTCTTTTCTCCTGTTCGTTCTTCTTCCGTTCCGGTGTTCGTTGTTATGCTTGATCGAGAAAGAGGAGGGTCGAAAAGGTAACGGGTTAAGATAAACAACTCGGAATCGGAGGTAACGCTTTCGACTGTACTCGACGTCGCCGTTGAGCAAACACCTTTCCATCAAGATCCGGACGACGATCGAGCACGCTACTCGCGTTATTAGTTCGTATACGTTCTTCGAATCGTATCGCTATGCGCCTCGCAACGATCGAACGTAACCGTTAAATATCGCTAGGAAGATCTAGCTTGATCCTGGCGTTAAGCGGTGGTATTAATCCTTGGAAGGTATCGAGTCACGTGACTTTCCTCCGTTCCGCCGTATAATTCATTACCGCTGGCCAACCGAAACGATTCGCGCGGATAAAAAACGCGATGAAGGGAGGCCGCCGCGCCGCGCCGCGCCGCGCCGGTTTAACGAAGGTGGAAGAGCCACGGTAGCGAAAGAGCGGGCCAAGCCGAGACCGGAGCAGCTCGGGGCAGGGCCAACATCCGTCGGAGACAATCGCAAAAATTATCCTTATGACGTGTAATGGCTGGAATTCTTTTAAGGTTCTCGTTGGCCGCCGTCCGCTATTCTATCCGGGTCTCTTAAAGGCAAAAGGAATGCCAGTCCCGATCATAGCTCGCCTCTTTGGGGCTCCATGAAAGAGGCCCGCTGCCGACAGTTGCGGAATCTGCCCCTTCTGGCCCCTCTAGCTCTCCTCTCTTCTCCTTCTCTTCTCCTTCTCTTCGCCATCGATCGACCTTAGAAGAGTTTCTCTTCTCCGACCTCCCCATCTCGACGATCTCTCCTACTACTTTGTCCTTTTCCCTTTCGTTCCTCTTCTTCCTCTTCTCCTCTTCCTCCTCTTTCTACTTTGCTCCTTCGTCTCTTTCTATCCCTTTCCATCCTCGGTTACACTGTCCAACAGCCAATTTGTGTCGGATATCCACTATGCGTTTCTTCTACAATTTTCTATGTACCGATTAACGATCACGCGCGATCGCTTTTCCCCGGAGGCTTTCGAAACCATTCGGAAATTGCCAATTAGAACATTCGAGAATTAGTAAATTATGGAAACGATCGATTTGAAGGGGGTTGTCAGTTCGAAAAACCGAGACCGATCGATTCGTAATCGGCGTAATAACGGTGAATATTAAAAGACGCGGAAGAGAAAAAAAACAATTGATCGGACAGCGTTATCTTTATTTCTTCTCGAAGCGTCTTCCAATTTTCTATCTTTCTCTCCAGAATTCGATTCTTCTTGTTGTACTACTACATGGCCAAGAGTTCGCTTTCGGGTTCTCTCCTCGTCATCCAGCGCATCGTCTCGAGGCAACCGTCACTTTTTGCAAACGTCTCCGAACCCTCCTTAATCAAACCGTGCCCACCTCCGCTTTATTCTTTTATACCGCCACCGCGTGTCGATCCCTCTCGACGCTGAAAACCTATTCATTCCGACTTCCGAGAGAGCCTCGCCCGATAGATTCGCCACGAACTGGCTGCCCCGTCCTTTCGCGAATCCTCTAGCTACGTACCGATTTCGCGCGTGCGTCTATCTAACCTAACCTAACCTAATCTAACCTAACCTAACCTAACCGTGCGGAAAAATGAAAAAACCCTCGACGAATAAAAACTTGTTTCTCGCTCGAGATTCGGCATAGTTCGAAGGTTATCGGCATAGATAACCAGATAAGTGCGAGGAAATACGCTCGATTCGGTTTAGTCGGTCCGCGAGACCGAGCGAAAGTACTTACGTATTTCTAATTAGAAGTTCAGATCGTCCGATAAAAAATTACACCGAGTCAGGAAGATGATATATGGAAAAGAGATCTTACCTGAATGGTTAACGCGATGTCGGTGTGTTGCAATCCATCATCGGCTCGAACTTTCAGGACATATTTTTCTCTGCTCTCTCTGTCGAGTGCCTCCGCGAGCGTCAGTTGTCCCGTGGTTGGATGAAGCTTGAATTGGCATTCGGTTTCGTTCGTCGGCTCTTGACTGTCGAAATTATTGCCAGCGCCGCCATTTGGTAGCAGGCTGTAAGTTAACGTCCCGATCGTATCCGGATCGAACGCTTTGAGAACCGTGACAACGGTGTTAGGTGGTGCCTCCTCGGAAATTTTGAATTTCCAAGGACCGCTCCCCCACGTTGGTGCCACGTCATTCTTGTCCAGCACCGTCACGCGAACCTGTAATTAAAAATTGTTCCTTCGTCTTTACGGTTGTTCGTTTCCTTGCTCCATCGATACCTACGCGTACCACAATTTCTTTCGCGAAACTACTTATTCCACCATTTTTTATTTTACAACGCCCGCGTTTCAAATTTTAAACCATCTTTCTCGAGGCACATTCATCTTCGTGGAATGTTTTTACGACGATCCCGAAGAGAAATCGGCAACGAATCGTCGTTAAACACACCCAACATTGCAAAATAATTAAAAAATCAAATTTATTGGTACGTTCCGCGCTGAAGTCGTAGAGTTCGCTTGACGGAACATCGCATCGCGTCGTATCGTATCGTATCGCATCGCATCCCATCGCATCGCATCGCATCGCATCGCATCTCATCGCATCGCATCGCATCTCATCTCATCTCATCGCATCGCATCGCATCGCATCGCATCGCATCGCATCGCATCGCATCGCATCGCATCGCATCGCATCGCATCGCTTCGCATCGCATCGCATCGAATCGCATCGCATCGCATTGGTCCGAGCATTGTTCGTCATTCCGTGGTTAGTGGTTAGTGGTTAGTTACGTATCGTGGCACACCTAAACGTATCGAGGCAATAATCGATGGCGCGTACTTTATCAACGACGGTCAAAGTCCGACTAATTACTAGGATGATCGACGGTTTGACCGGGGATTACGTAAGCTTAAAAATCACCTACTACGTATTTCCATATTCCGTTTTCTCGAGCGTCGTCTTCGGCTTCGACTCGCGCGTGTCGTACTACTTGTTCTCCGAAATATTTTTCAATAAATCTCATTTTTGAGGAATTTGTGTTTCGTCAAATTTTCTTCGCGATCGTGCCCGTGACGATGAATTAAGCCAAAAGATGTTGTTACAGCTAGCGCCTCGTCAATTTCATCCAATAGTTTCATCGTCGTTTCGATCGTTTCGATACACGCTGGCTTCTGGTAGTCGCATAAACCTTGGCCGTTGACGTGACTGAGAATTTAATGAAACGAGACACACGAGTACACACGAGTCGAATCGAAAAAACTAACTTTCTCACGATCCTTCGCATGCATACCGTGTGCCACGGCACAACAACGAACCGTAGATTTATATTGATTGCACATAATTATATCCTGGCGACTGACAAAACCGAAGCTCCTCTACTCTGGACTCTCGACTCGTCGTTAACGAGAATCGATAATTTTACGATCTAACGATTGGCAAATTCGACGGTATCTAATTTCAGAAACGCAGTTCTGTGTTCCGATTCTCGCGAAAAATTGCGAACTCGATAACAGCGAAAGGTCTCGTGTCTATCGTTCGAACTGGTTACCGAAGCTAGTAAAAGAAGGCAAGGAGAATCGCGAATTTCGCGGGAAGAATGCTCGATCGCGTCACCGTTGTCACGATCCTCTTGGCCGAACAAGCAGACGGGGCAACGGCAACAATAAGCAGACAAATCAGTGCGGTCATATAGCTGTCTCGGTGTGTACAATATTCCCTCTTCCTCCTTCGTCTTCTTCTTCTTCTTCTTCTTCTTCTTCGCCTTCGCCTTCGCCTTCGCCTTCGCCTTCTTCGTTCTTCGTGGCCGATGCCGGTCCTCGAGAGAAGAGGGGAAGCGAGGTATATGGGCGGTAAAGAAACGCCCGGAGAGCATTCGGAGTGCAAGGAAAGATGGTATCTGCGTCAGCGCGGTCGGGGATCAGCGGATCGGATCGAGTCGCTCAGCGGGGGTTTCTTTGGGTCATGCACGAAGTGAGTCCCATTCTTCTGTTTCTCCCTTTACCCTACGCCCTCTCTTCCACCGTCTTTCTCCTCCGTCTTTCTCTTTCCGAACCGTGCTTCTGTCTTTTCTTAGGTAGGTCTCTCCTGCTCTTTCCCCTCTTCCTTCGACTTCCATGGCCTCTCCTTGCCACTCTTCGCTCGTCCCTTTTACCGAACGGGGTCCTATGGGTTCTCTATGAGGGGTCGAACCACTGACATCGGCCGATTAATAACGTATCTTCGTGGGGGCCCCCATAGACCACGACGAACGACCAACGACGAGAAGTTTAAACCCACGGAATTCTGTATACCCACCGGGGACAATAAGATATATATCTACTAATAATTCCCTCTGACCAAGGTGGACAGTTTATTTTTTTTTTCTTCTTCTTTTCTTCCATTTTTCTCTTACCTTTTTTCCTCCTTTTTCTTTTCCGTCTTTCTATCGGTGTCTCGCGAGATAGAGATATTTAGTAAATGGAGGATGCATTAGGCTCGATCGTTCGCCTTGTAGATATCATCTATTTTTTATTTCGACTCTTTTCCTTTCTTTTTTTTTTTCCTTTTTCGCAAACCAGACGCGGAATCTTGTGTCGCGAGTCGTTGGGACGGTTTTTTGCGGCTGGTAAGGTTTCGGGCGGACAAATTTTGCGGTCGTTACAGCTTTTACCGGAATAAGGGGATACGAGGAGAACGGTCGACCGTGAATTAACCACGGAACGTTGTTCAATTATCTTTTCGAATCGAACGCTTTTCGAAATAGTTGATTCTTTAATTAGCCGTATATCGTAGAAAGGTTCGAAACGCGACATAAAGGAGGTTGCGTCGCTTCTCTCGACGAGAGAAGGAGAGCGCGTATGCAACGTGTGCGACAGAAAGTTATAAATGATCGAAAGACAGGTTAACTCGAACGTAAGCGCAAGTATTCATCGGCGAGGCTGCTTTGACGTGGACATATCTACGGTGAAGTCGAGCCCGTTCAGGGACGAGAACGTCGTGTCGTGGGGGCAGGAGAAAACAGAGCTATTAGTCGTAAGACCCGTAGATATAAGTCTTATTGTCTTCGGTCTCCAGCCGTTGGGGACGGAATTACCCTTTCTAACTTTGTCGGTACTCTATGCTCTATACTCTATACTCTATGGGAATACGTTCGAAAGTTGCGCGATGCTCGTGAATCGATCTCGAAAACTCGATAGCGCCTACTTTTCCTTCTGTACGGGTACCATCTAGGAATAGTCGAGCGCGTTATACGTACGTAAAACGAGGATTCTCCTTTCGAAGCGAATCGATCATTCGGACGCGAGCATCGGGATATTCGATTTTGAACGAACCTGTATCATCTCGGTGCACCGACGCGACGTAACGCGTATTAATGAGCTTCCTTTATGCACGGACGGCTCCAGATCGCTTCTCTCTTATGCAATCGTCCGACGTCCGGCGTCCGCCGAGCGCGAGCGGCGCGGCGTCCGGCAACCACCAACGGCAACCAGTTACACGCGTGTTCTCCTTGTAAGTATGTATCTTTATTACGAGTGATACGTTGGTCGAGCGTACGCGAGATTTTCGCATACCGCGAGAGGCCACGAGTCGTGAAAGGAATTGTACGCGAAACTTCTTAACAACCGGTATATGTAGAAGATTCAAGATATATCGAGTTACTGTACGATTAACTCGTGAACGGTGATGTTAAATTCTTCCGCGACACTCTGCCCTCCTGATAAACATGCTAATTTACGCTTGGCCAGGGCCAACATAGTAAACACGTTAAATTAGGAAACTCAAGTAGCCGGAACGATGTACCCTGCCGTATGGACATCGCGAAGAGGAACCGGTCGAAAACCTCTTTCCTCGAATTTCCTCTTTCTCCCCTATCTATGTAGAATCCTTCTAAAAAGTTTCCGCGCGCCTACCGATTATCTATTAGTATCCGTTTGCCGTGTACGACAACGGGTAAAAAATCGAATTCCAAATAAAAAAACGAACGGCCACTTTCCGTGACATATTCCTCCTGTAACGGACACTTAACCCACAAGCTGCGGTCGCCTCTCGCAGGCATCTCGCCGAGAGCCGCGCCTCTGCCGGTATAAATTCAATATCCTTTGGGCGTTTTCAGGGTACCGTATAGACCTTTCGTAGGGTTGGAACGACAGGGTAGAAAAACAAAGCGGATCTGCAGGGAGAACGACGGAAAGAAAGAGAGAGAGGGTATATACCACTGACCGCGGTAGAAACTTGGATGGCTTCTTCGTTGCTTCTCGGTGTACATGGGTATACTTTTTTTTTTCGTTTAATTGCATCCTCGAATCGAGAGAAAAAAAAGCGGTTCGTCGCAAGGATCCCGTACGCGTACGCCACGAACAAGGTGCGCCGTACCTAAGCGACAGATTTTCGACGGAGAAAAGACACGAATCGAGATCGACGTTTTTACGATCGATCGAATCCAATTGTCGCGTCGTAAACGATCCGCTCGTTATCGGGAAAACTGTTAAGCCGCTTCCGATTATTCGTTCGGTCCTTTCGGTTCATTCGACGAACGTTCCAAACCGATTTCTGCTTAATCCTTTCCTCGTAATAAATACTTCTAAACAAGTAGACTAATGTATATGTATACGTAGAAAAATACTGACAGCAGTAACCTAAGCGAACGTAAGAAAAAGTGTCGCTCGCCGTATCGACGGAAGAACACAAACGCTACGAAAGCAACAACGATCAAATCCGATGTAATTTTCGCGACTTATCGTATGTTTTCCCCGATCGCTGTGACGCGCATTTATCGTTCTCGGTCAACGATATTCATTACTCTTCGTTTCAGCGGTATTGTAATATAATTTTCAACGAATTCTGTGAACGCGCGAAATAAAAATAAAAGTTGATCGAAAAGATTTCGTAAAGGATGATCCATCACGCGGTTAAGACGTATCTCGTACAAAGAACGTCTACCTAACCGTCGTTTCCCTCTTCCTTTCAACGAAGAGATGCGCTTATAGACAGAGAAAGAGAAAAGAAATATCGGTAAATTAAGATTTACCATATACTTTCGCCACTTTTCTCGCAATAAAAACAACGATACCCATTTACTCCTACTTTCGTTCTTCTCTTCTTTTTACAACATCCTTTCTAAGTACATCTCTAAATCGTTTGTCGAATTATAAATCGATCTGTCGACTAATTGTTTCAACGCTTTGTCTTTTGTTAAAAACTTCTGAAAAAGAAGTTTATCGCGAATCGCGAATTTATGTACTTCCAACGAATTGAATTTAAAGATAATTTATAAAAGGAAAGGAACATGCAGGAAATGTTGGATCAAATTCAAATCGAATCGAATCTAATCTAATCGAATCGAATCGAATCGAATCGAATCGAATCGAATGGAATCGAATCGAGTCGAATCGAATCGAATCGAATGGAATCGAATCGAGTCGAATCGGATCGAATCGAATCGAATGAAGAAAGGACGAAGAAAGGACTGAGAGAGAGAGAGAGAGAGAGAGAGAGAGAGAGAGAGAGAGAGAGAAAAGGGTGATCCTGTGTGGAGCGGAAGGACGAAGGATGGCGATGAGAACGGGCGAAGAAAGGTGGTGCAAGGTAAGCGGTGTGACGTGCGTGGAAGTAGAATAACGAGAGAAAAAGGGATAAAGGGATGACGAGGTGGGGATTGTCTGGCGAAGGAACCTCTAACAACCTATGATCACGTTATTAATTGAAAGAGGACCGCCGATGCTACCGGTTACGCCACCGACTTTACGCGCCGTCTTATGGCCACGCGGCACTACCACCGTCCCTTAACCAAATTCTCATCGATTTGATCGTCGCGCGAGCGGACGGCCGAGAAACGAATCGCGATAAATCGCGAGCAGCCTTTGACCGGGTGGGCTCTCGAGGAACGTCGTTTCCTACCGAGAGAAAGTCCCGTCAATTATACGGAGGACACGTGGCTCGATTCTCCCCGTCCTCGTCGGACTGATATTCGCGATAGGAATTTCCTCGCGAACTTTCGTCGCTTTGACCCGAGAAAAGGGCTTTATTCCATCCTCTCTTTCTTGCTCGGCTTTATCGTTCGCGTTCTTTCTTTCTCTTAGGCCGCTGTTCTTAGGCCGCGACTCGGCCTCTTCTGGTCGCCGAGCGAGGGAGAGACAGCGAAAGGAGCGAAAGAAGGGGAAAGATGATCGAGAATACAAAAAGACCACGCTGCGCCACGCCGGTCGAACGACTCTTGCACGACAGTCAACGTATGCGTATATGAGAGTGCAGGCGCGTAGAACATGTTCCTCTCCTCGAAGAAGAAAGGATAGTATGCGTAGTTATCGGAAAAATGTCTGGTATGCGAGCTGTCGCTTTTTCGTGTTCTTCCTCCGTTTCGAGTAGAACCCGTACAGATCGCGCGACGCTATCGATGATTTTCTCGGAGGATTTTTCGAAAACGCCACGCGTCGATCGATCGACGGTAGAATTTTCAGAAAAGATTTCGAGAGGCGAACGAGAGGCGGCTGCATTGTTCTCGTCATCTAATAAGTCTGCTGGCGAGACGATTGTTCGAGGCGAGAGCGTTTTACGGCTACGCCCTTGTAATACCTACAACACGTACGTACGTAGATATCGGCACGGTACTCGGTAGGTTTCTCGCATTCGCCCGGAGGCTGTGGGCTGCGCGATAATGCACCGACATGCACATTCCTCGATTTCCTGCGTCTCCAATAACGTGGGTAGCCGTAGCCGTGTATTCGCGGCTTAGACCCGACACGTGTTCACCTTTTATCGATTCGTACAGCACCCTTTACGAAAACAAACGGAAAGAATTGTTATTTCTTCGTTTTCGAACCGCTTTCCCAATTTCTAACGAATCCTCGAAAGTTTCTTAGTTCTTAGGATATCATGAACGGAGATAAGAGAGAAGGTAAATGTCCGCCTACAATTAGATCGATACGCGCGTATTAACGGGCATAAATTATTGTAAAAGGTTAATTGACATTCCGTGATATCCAGTGGATAATTCGGTTCGATGGTTGTGCTCGATAACCAGTTGGTTGGCGTGTCGGGTTGCGCAATTGTTCGCGAGCAACCGCTCTAGCCGATTACCAATGCGTCAACCAACGCGTACAATAATTCCGGAATTTCGTTCGGTTTATTCGTACGAGTACGAGTCTATATTTAGAATCGTGATCCATGGAGAATAGACGCGTTTCCATGTTCTATGCTTCATTATTCTCGCTTCTTGTCGGCCGTTAGACGGCCCAAGGATACGTATCGAGTTTGTCGTGCCAGGGGATAAACCAGGCCACTTTCACGTTTCGATATCCTGCCATGAAATACGGGATAACGAGGACGGTTCGTTTTCAAAAGACATTATATACCTACACCTACAGGATCTTTCTAAAATTAGCCGTGGTTCGATTTAATCCTTCAACTATGCCATGATCGAACGCGTAAACCTGCCGTTTTTCGTTTCTCGTTTCTCGTTTCTCGTTTCTCGTTTCTCGTTTATCGATAACGACGCGTCTTGCACGGTTTAAGTACGGGTTATCCTCGAATCTTCCTATTTCTTCGAGCAACGAATTCTACGAATCCTTTTTATTCGAAGGAAGCGAACGACGAGTTCTTCCTATCCGTTGTTCGAGTTTTGTCGAAACTCTTTCGGAAGTTTCCCATAATCGATCGACCTCGACGAAACTATCTGATCGTAATCTTGTTCGGGATCGAGACAGAGGCGAAACCGAAGGATGAAAAAAAGGTTATCTCTACGGCTCAATTAGCCTACCAAGAATGGCGTCTAAAGTCCACGGTCGATAGTTTCAAGAGTAAGCTGATCGACTTCCGTGATATATTACATTCTTCGAGATTACCGATCGATTTATTGTTATTTCGACCGGGAATCGATAAAAACGGAAACTGGTGGAAAGTCGAAAAGTAGCGAAGATGCAGAGAGCAGAGTGGAAGTCGGAATAATATTATGTTTATTACATAATAAGTTACTGTTATTCGTGTCGTTGGACACGATTTTCCTCGTTCCCGTTAATCGTCGAACGATTATTTACCGATTCGTTTGATCGGTGAAACAAGTAATCTAAACGGATCTTCTTGTCCGAGCGCATCGTGCGAACTTATCCTCTCAGGTAATCGGTTCCAGGAAATTATTTATAATACTCTTCGGATCCGTTGTTCAGCCTTCGGAGAAACAAAGTTTAATCGATAAAACGTCCGTGTTAGCGCTTCGAAAACGTTCAGCCCGATAATTGTTGCTACACACCGTCCAAGTGAAAATTTGCCGGTGAAAGACGACGCCGAGGATGCGAGCGACGCGCGTTCAAAAGACGGGGCGAACTTTCCGACGAGAAGAGGAGCCGAAAGAGGCGCGCTCGGTCTTGGAATGCCTTTTCGAGTTTCTCGCCAAGTGGCCATCAGTTCGAAGCGCCGCGCCGCACCGCTCATCCGAGCCAGCCGGATTCAAACGAAATCACACGGATTTACATATTATGATTTACATCCTTGTCCTCTGCCTCCTCTGCTCTTTCTCCTCCATCTCCTCCTCCGCCACCTTCTGCTTCCACTCGTCTCCGTCCCGCGTCGCTTCGACAACATCCGTACGCGTCTTTTGTCTCCCGCTTTTCTCGCTTCTACTCTGCTCTATGCTACTTTATGCTATTCTAATCCGTGGAAACGCGCTTGTTCCAAGAGTTCGGAATCTTCTTGTCGACGGAATTATTCGTTAGGATTTTTTTTTTATGGAAAAGATCAGCCCCGGAATAACGATATTCATCGACGGTGTCGAGTAAAGTTGTTACCGAAAACGTGCGTGGACGCGTATACGGTATTTTATAATTCCGTCGGTGATCGCGCTGGAAGGCTTCTTACGTTCGACGTCGTTGAAGGGCTTCGAATACTTGTACGGACTCGTACGTGGCTCGTAGCCAACAGTTTGACTAGTCAAGGACAGCGTGGAACATGGAATTCGATTCTATCGAACGCGAAAAAAGAGAGAAGGAAAAAAATTGAACGATCTAAGGTCCATTGAAAGCACCGCGCCTCGAACCGTATCGATCGAATCGTAGGCGGAATAATACGATTTGTTCGTGACGCGGTTATATAGGTACGTAAGTAGGTACCTAACGATTCGCTTTCATTCATAACAGATTTAAAGCGGTCCTCTTAACCGCGAGCGTTTCCTCGTTACAAATCACGCGAGTAGGTTGAAAGAAAAAGGCAAAGAATCGCTCGACCTCGTTCGACCTCGTTCGACCTCGTTCGACCTCGTTCGACCTCGATCGAACGACGAAAGAAGCACGAATAAATTTTCATCGAATCTCGATACGGGCAAGATATCGCGCGCGAAACCATTAACATCGCGCGTATCAAGATCTACGATACATCTACCTAGTACGTTACATCCATTTGCCTTCTAATATAACATCGCGTTATAATTTCGGTCTCTTGATTAACCACTTTATTCTCTTAGCTGGAGGACTCTTACCGATTAGCCTAACAATTAGCCTAACAATCAGCGGTGAATAGGTTATAAAGGTTAGTACGTCTACACGGGAGGTCTGGTTTGCTCGAAGTAATTGTATCGGAATCGTAAGAACGAAATAAAATCGTGGAAAAAACGGCGCGATTAAAAATGAAGAGGTTAAAGCGGGTAGCAAAGGGTGTCGAGGAGAAAAATAAAAATAGAAAATCTGACGGGATGGGAAAAAGTACATATATTCGCCAACAGTTTTATAATCACCAACAGCGCCGCGTAGCTTTCAAGATTCACCGTACGAAATACAGCACACGAAATTCAGGCTGTCAGCATCGGTGAGATGCATAATTAAATGTTGGCTGTCCGCGGGTGCGGAGAAGGAAATCACACTCGCAAACGTACACGTATATAACCAGATTACAAGACGAACAAAGAGAAGAGAGAAGACGAGAAGGGAATCGAGAGCCGGGAAGAGAAGAGAAGCGAAGAGAAGTTGCACGAACTCGCGTGTCGCTCGTAGCCAACGGCTCGCATAGTCAAAGGCAATATAAAAGCTATAGAGTGTGGAATTCAACCTCCTCTCAGCTTGAGACTCGAGGTCCACACGCTTTAAGACTCGCTTCTTCGAGGCTCGATATTCTTCGAGACTCTCCTTTAAGAAAGAGAGGAGGAAGAAGAAGAAGAAGAAGAAGAGGAAGAGGAGGATGCCGCGAACAAGGAGGAAGAAGAGGAAGAATAAGGGAGAGAAAGAGTCTGAAACGAAGCATTCTGGTTCCCGTGATGCTAGCCGTAGGCTTCGTGCGGCTGTTCCTCTCGCTTCGCATGCTTGAAAGTCGGTTCACGAGCGAGACTTTGGTCCCGAGACAGAAGAGGAGTATATACGCTTCTCTCCTCCGTTGGTGTTCGAGGCCGGTCGTTTCGTTTTAAATTGATCGACGAGCCACCGTAGCTGCGTATCGTCCAAAATATCGAGATTTAAAGTGGACGAATAGATTACGCTGGAATGTCTCGGCATAGGTACCGCGATCCTTCAAAGAATTTCAACCATTCTTTCTTTCTTTCCTTCCTTTCTTCCATCCTTCCTCCTTTCTTTCTTTCTTTCTCTCTCTCTCTCTTTCCTTCTTCGTCTTCTTGTCTTTCTTCTTTTATACGCATCGTCTCCTTCCTCGATATCGACGACGTATCTACGTCTTCTCGTGTCCGATCGTCACGGACGCGTTTAATTCCTCTCTCTTCTTCCTTTATTTTCCATCCAGGGGTAGAATTTGATGTTTCTCTTCTGTTCTTGCCTGATCGAACTGTTTTTTATCGATTTTTCCTTCTACCGAGTGGCGCGTGTAAAACCGGTCGAATGTTTTTTTACCTTAACCTTCTCTTCTTCTTCTTATCTACTTCGTAGAAATGTTCGGTTATACCTCTCGACTCTCTTCCTCTTAATTCTAAACTAACTTTCTATTATCCTATTTATTATCCGTTATTGTATCTACGCTTTAGATGTTTCACGGGATAATTTTCGCTGCTTATCACAAAGATATAACTATAAAGTTAGCTAGCAACGATCGATCGATCAAAACGCGGAGGTAAGAGAATAAAGCGAGGGAAAAATATCGGTTTTCCGTGGCGCCGCTTTCTAAACCGCGATAATACGCGGTTAGGTGGTTTATTCGGAGCGAACCAGGTGGGGACATTAGAAAGGACGGAATGATAATCGAAGGTCAAGTACTGAATGTTCCATTTGTATCGCCTGAACGATAGTCATGTAGGTATAGCGTTACCGTTACGCGAAAGAAAAAAGAACGTTGAATTTTTCTTATCGAACAGAGGATCGGTCGAAAGTTAAAAGTTCGAGGTAAAAGTAAAGGTTCGCGATACCCTTACTTCCGATTACGGAAGAATTCGTCTAATCTAATCTATAGGAGATTAACTGGACGACTAAATACCTACCGTTTTATTCGTTCGGAATACGCGTTTACGATCGAAAAAATGGATCAACCTTATTTGCGATCGCTTTATATTTCTTCTCCGTCGCAGCCACGCACGACCGTACGATAATCCTCGTAGCAGTTATTATTATTTAGATAATCGTAGCGGATATGTTTGCAGCGTACAGGAAGGTCTCGTGCGAACGGAACGATCGCTTTCCGTTGTAATCGTAATTATTATCGCGGAAAGAAAAGTTTTCGAGTTAGAAGCGTATCGCGAGAGGACGAACGATCGATGAAACGACTAAGAAGGAACGAGCAAATTCCTCGATGTTCGGCACTATGTGATTATCATATCATAATAACGGCGCCGGTGCTATTATGCTTTTAACGTAGTGCTACACTTTGCTTCGATGGAGAAAGTTAAGGACCGGCACGGCGTGGAGCGGCGGAACGACGGATAGTAGAAAAATTAAGGTACACTTTACGGCCTACCGAACGCATTAAGATCCTGCTCGAACGGCTACCGTCTTAAGAAATATCGCGATGCTCTTAAAAAAGAACACAGACTGCGACCAGATTAATCGTTCGATATAGTTCGATACAGTTCGGTGTCAGTAGACCCAATTTCCTCGAAACTAATTTCTTTCGAACCGCGATACTTTTAGTTCGATTTATCGAAACAACAATCGTATACATTATATATACAGGTATGTATATATAATAAAAGGTAATATTAACTTTGAATGGAAATATCGAAGGTGGTGGATGATGAACGAGACAGGCCGTATAGCAGGCGCGGACTAGCATTGTTTGCGAGACTCTTTTCAGAGCTGGAAGAGGCATAAGCCGAGGAAGGTGACCTCGTGGAACCGGCAATGCAGACATAGTCCTTGGAAAACGATCCGCGATGCCAGCCATCGAGGTTGTCGCTTCGCGTTCGCCAAACTACCTATGCCTCCTTCTTCCTCGTCAGCGAGTAAACCTACCTCGAGCAACAGTCGCCTCCGCTCTTTTTCTTTTTGTATTTGCAACGTTTCTACGAAACGATTGAAAAATTAACAAGATCAATATTAATGTTTGTTTAACTAAAAGTTGGCTGTGGCCAAAGAATCGGTTAGTGCAGTACATAAATCGTCCTCCTAATTACGTGCAAAGTAATGAATTTTAGCGTCGTTTTATGTGATAAAACGAACTCGTAAATATTCTAGGTCCAAGCAAGTACCGGTATCTGCGATGTTTCTACTATCATCGAGCGTTACCGGTCGACGCGACGCTTGTAAAAACGAAGAAGAAACGCGTACGGGAGGGACGTTGAACGCTTGTAAAAACCAGCATCGATACCTCCTCTGCTCTCGCCGTTTACAACCGAACGTTATATCACCGTATTGTCGTGGACGTTTTTTACTTTACGACAGCCCGTTAACCCGGCCAATCTAAACGCGACGTTGGCTGGGAATCGCGCGAATTTGTAAAACACCATTTCGGACGGTAATAACTGTTCGGCTGGAATAATTAATTCGACCGAATCGTCGTTAATACGGCGAACTTAATAGCTAATCCGTCTAAGACTCTTCGAAGGAAGAAATAATGTCTCGTGTCCAGCGAACGATATTCGATACACTGCTACCACGCTCCCGAACAATTAGCCGTACCAACAGAATTCGTTTCCTTTTTTCTTCTAACGCAGAAATTCTCATAGGAGCCAACACACAATGCTTACAACCGGCATTATACCGATTGCACATTTACTCTTCGAACAGAGAGGGAGAGAAAGAGCTTTTTGTCTCGCGACGCTCTAATTCATGCCTGTACAAAAGTATTCCTCACGGTCCATCGCTGGATGACCTTCGAAGTGGGGCCTTTATTAATCAGGGTATTCTCTATGCTCCCCCTTTTTAACCGTCTTTTGCTCGCTGACACTCTTTTTCGTACCGCTTTTACCTCCCTCGCGAATCGACATTCTTCTTTTCTTCTTATCCCTTTTCGGATCTTATTTCCCTTTCTTAACGTATTTACGCGAAATACCACGCGTTACTCGTATTATGCCGGGGTACGCGCGCGTAAAGCGTACATTTTCAAAGGTGGCTATATTAGTTCGATGGCTATATTAGTTATCCGCGAACCGTAATTTATTAACGATTTATCGCCGATATCGCGACGAAACTTTCACTCGAGTTGTTTCCGCGTGGAAAAAATCTCGCGTCCTCCGAGTTGGCGAAGGACGTTTAATAAATCAGTTTTTTAGTATCGTAGTCGAGCGGAGAAAGATCGAAAATAATCGACCGTTCGAGAAAGAGGAGAATTCGTATAAAAGGTAGAGACGTAGAAACGTTGATTTACAGTTTGAACTCGGATATAAAGTTGGTTTTACAGCCGATGCGATGCGTGGTGGGCCGTAAAGTCGTCCTTTAAATCCAAACGCGTAACGTTCGATCCTTTACGAAAGAGAGAAGAAAAGGGTCCCTAGCTCCCTGGCATTCCGTGTCCTGTCTAGATCGTCATCGCGACCTCTCTTCTTCTCTCGCGTCCATCACGATCCTTACACCTACGTACGCCGACTATTGCCAGCCACTGCTAGTAACGCGATATACGTAATGCTCCGCGTAACGCGACAGACTTCGTATACGAGCATTAAACGATGCTTTCTCTCCACTGATCCGAGGATCGACTCTGTTCGAGGTAGTCGATGTTTGCCGGAGAAGAAATCGTAGCGAATATATCGAATTCGGTGAAACGGGCTCTTAGAGAAGGAGAAATCGTCGTGGTCGCGTCCATTTAGCTGCGTCGAGTCTCGACAAGAAATCGTTCCGCTAGAGTCGAGTCGATCTCTTCGGGAGAAGAAATTCGCCTCGAACGGAGTCTATCTTTGTCCGCGCGTGGCTGCTCGATTAATATTCCGCTCGTTTCTTCCTGGGACGTTCCGCGTTCCGCGTACAACCGTATCGCGGAATGTCGCGCCTCGTTTCGAGCCGAGACGATACGGGCTACGGTGAATCTCTTCTCGCGATCGCGTCGCGGGCTAACGGGGACTCTCTTGACAACTCGTCTTCTTTTTCTCCGCGAGACTATATTTTTAAATCGACGGTACACCCGATAGAATCGCTTTGCCACCCTGTCAAAACGGCCAACATTTTTTTTTCCGATTCTACAACGAGATTCCGACTGTCCGAAAGAAGCGACACGAGACCTATGGAAAACGATGACAACACGCTCGAGGAATACGATGCGAAATAACTAGTTAGAAGGAAAAAAAGAATCGACACGTGTTTACACGATCGAATACCTATGTTTTCGATACAATTAAAAGACCTGGGAGAAAAAGGAGGAAAAAGAAAAAGAAAAGACAGGAGAAGAAGAAAGAAAGAAACGAAGGTAGCCGCGCCAGCTCCGCCCTCTTCGTTCTATTCCATTTCGATGCTTTCATTCACGGATTCTCGATCCTACAATCCGAACGAAATTTTCTATTCCTTCTTCTTCTTCGTTTCGACTAAACTTTTCAAACGCGATCTTGATTCGCATAAATAGGACATTTCAAGCGGAAATATCAATGACGCGGTCGAATTTCGCGTATCTCGCGAAAGGACGACAGTTCTCTTCTTTTTCTTTCGGTTTCACGAAACGATCAGGAATTCCGTACAAAGTTTCATTCCGGCTGATCGTAATCGGAGAGTCGACGACATAAATCGAGCCGTAAGAAGAGTTTCGAGAAACGACCACGAGTCGTCCGGATTAAAACCGCGTAAGGATTTTTCTTTCGCCGATTTCGCGTGTTTCGCTGTTCGCTGGAATCGTGTCGTGATTTCTACAATACGAAATTTATCGCGCAACCGATATAAAGCATCGTTTTGTCGTTAACAACGACACCCCAGCAGCGCACGATTCGATCATACAAATATTTTCCATCTATTCATCTATACATCTACCGCGCTCGATAACGCTGTTAGTTATTAATTGACGCGAACAATTTTTCCCTGGAGGAATTCTTTCTCGAGCGAGGTACCGCTCGAGTCATCGGTGAGCGTTACAGGCGAACGGTGCTCGTACTCGAACGATTTTCTTTTGTTTTTTTCGCTTTCTCTCGGTCGCTCTACACCATACGCATTTTTTTGAACACCGAACAGAAAAAGAGACAAGACGCACACGCGCGCGCTCGTACAGTCAATATTCGATCACTCGAACGTAAAGCCGCAAACTAGCATTTGTCATTAGTCAATTTATCATCTTTACAACGATAATAATTTCTTGAATCGTTCGGCTTTGAATTAAAGCGACTCCAGTTCCTTTCCGGTAATTTGGGAAAATGTCAGATTCGCGCCGTTATCGATGGCCAACAACGATACGTCGATAAAAATTTGAATCGAAATATCCTTCGGATAGAAGCGACTGTAAGTATCTTTACGTATGCCACGTGTGAGTACAGTCTCTAAATCCGACATCGGGCGCGAGCATCGAGCGTGTTTTCGACGGTGCGTGTGCGCGTATGCGCGTGTGCGTGTAACACGTAGGCAAGAGTTCCCGCGGGGCTCAATCGTTATCGCCAGGGCCTTATCTCGTCTTAAGACTTCTTTGCAAGAGCAACGCGAGGAAGGCCCTTCTGCAATTATCCCCCTGTCCTCTCTTCGCCTCTCCATGCTCTTGCTGTCCGATCTCCCTCTTCCTCTCTATCTATCTATCTATCCATCTCTCTCCCTCTTTCTCCCTGTTCACCTTTCGAAACGCTTCTGCATCGTGTTCCTTCTCCCTTTTACCTTCTACCCTCTAGCCCTCTTACAGGCACCACTCGATCGGAGAATTTGATTTTTCCGCGACACAGCGCGACGCGATATAACGCGATACGTCGCCGCTAGAAGAATATATAGTATATAAAAACTCGGTACTTTCATTTTTCAATATTTATTGGAAACTTTCAGAAAGTTTTTAATACGAAACTTCTGTTCGTTAACGAGGAGGAATGCAGAATTCGAGATACGAGAATCCAGGGATACAGCGATATAGAAATTTAGGCTTTTAGATATACGTATACACTCGGTATCGCGAACGCGCACGATTTATCCGTAGAAGTAGAAGCAGTAATACTTTGGCTCGTTGTCTGATCAATGACGCTCTCGTTCTACTCGCGTAGCTACATTACGCCACGATGCTCGTCTCGAGTACTTTGCAAGCGGCGTTTAATCGAATATACGTAGAGTCGATAAAAATAAGACGAGCAAGAAAAAACAATAATACGCGGCAGTCTCATCGATCAGACGAGGCTGTAAGATCATAACCGATATCTACATATTAGTTAATGATAATATGGGTTTGGCGGTCGAGCGAGTATTTTCACCACGCGGCAGTAGATCGCGTAGAACGCGTAGAACGCGGAGGAGCAACGGCGAAGGTGCAACGCAAAGACGAGGGGTGCGCCAGTACCGAGGCTGCACCGAACTGCACCGAACCGCGCCGATCTGCGCCGAGGTACGCTGGTCGGCGGAGGGCCTGACAGTCACTCAATGAATTATTGGCCATAATAGCAGTGGCAGCGAGGTTCTCTGTTGCATCTCGGCCCTCGTAACCCGTTGGCGTTCCACCGTCATCCTCGCTCTCACCCTCACCCTCTCGCGATACGTATTGTTGCTGTACACTGTACACTCTGCGCTCTCACTAGGGCAAACCGCTACAGTTAACCGCTGGAATCCGACTCGATCTCGATACCCTCGGCGTCGCGCCGTTGCTTTCGAACTTGTCTCTAGATTTTCCGCTCACGAACTCGCGATCGTTTCTCTAACGATCGAAATACGCTCGTCGACGAAATAATCATTATTATTATCACGATTATTAATTGCGCTAGTTGTTGTTCTTATCGTCTTATCGTCGTTGCTTCCTCGGATGTCTAGAAACTATACCGTAGAACGAGGCTGTTGCCTGCGACGGTGACGAGGATGGTGCTTGACTCGAGAGTCGGCTAAAGGAGACGCGAGCTTGTTCGAAAGAGAAGAAGAGAAGAGAAACGAAGTAAAGAGAAGAAAAGGGAATAAAAGGATAAGAAGGTAGCAGGGGGGAGAAGGTAAAGAGGAAGAGCAAGGTAGCAGGGGTGAGAAAGAACGAGGCGGAGAGGAGGCGAACGGTGAAGAGAGAAGGGAGAAGAGTACCTACGCATTGCAGCAGACATTATGCTAATCTGCGAGCGAGGATGTATGCCCGATAAGCCGACTGGCTGTGCCTCGGTATATATAAGTCCCCTTCTGGCAGCAGTGAAGCCCAGGGGCCCCACGCCCTCGATCTCACGTACGTGTACATTACTGGGATCGTTGTGTGAGCGACTGCGTGCCTTACATTACGTTACCTTGCCGTTTCGTACCCGCCCGTTATCTTCCTTTAACGAAAATCTCGAAGAGCATTTGGTTGTCTCTCGAGGGCTCGAAACGCGTCCTCGTCGCGGTACGCGACTGATTTTTCGTACCGTTACTCTCTCTCTGCCCTTGCACGCCCTTCTTCTCGTTCCTCCCCTTTTTACACCAACCACCTTTTTCTTTCCTTCCAAACAACTCGTGGCTGTAACAGCGACACTGGCATACCGATAATAGTCTACGGGTTAACGTTCCTTATACTTTCTTTTTTCTTACCGTCTTATCCCACCTGTAGCGTAACGATTCAAGGATAACGAGCACAGAAAATCAGTAATCGATTACTTATTCCGTATTAGGGAGAGAGATCTTACGGAATTAGAATTTGCAAGATTCCGCGTAAAAAAAGAAACCGACAACGATCGCGTATTTAAAGCGAGCACCGATCGAATTTTGTCGAGGGTGTCGAGTAATTCGAGCAAGATAGCTCGTTAGGTATCGTTGGGAGGTCGATTCTCCTCCCGAAGAAGTTTTACAAGCGTTTGCCGTTACGATACTCGGGACAGAGAATTATACGTTCGGGAAGAGAGTATTCTTGGACAAAACGGAGGGAGAAAGAATGCTTCCACGAAACGTTTTCGAATATTTCAATACAATGGTCCATTTACTGGAAATTAAGCGGACCGGACGACACGCGACACGGTCCAAGTTCATTTTTAACCTCCTCCTCCTCCTCCTCCTCCTCCTCCGAGTATTAACCCCTTACAGCTTAAGCGGATGGCTAAAGGATATTCGACAGACGGCGACGCGCTCTATTAAAAAATCTTTTCTTCCGTTGCTTCGTTCGAAACCGCGTACCTTCCCGAGACGAATAACTATGAAGAAACGTTGTCGAACGAATTCGGTATACATACATAGACGAAACTGGATGGAATACCAGGAATACGGAGGAGGTCGATTCGGTCGAGGCCGCGTCGCGTGGCAAATTTCCCAGGCATCGATGTCTTCCATCGTTGCGCACTCTGGGATTCTCGCTTAGAGCAGAGGACACGGAATTTCGCGGCTGAGAGAACGCGCCAACACGGATATTTCAATCGCATTGTATTAAAATGAACTCGCTCGCATGCGACGCCACTCTACGTCACAATCCTACCATTTCGGCCACGAAACCTATGAAAATTTATCGATTACCACCCAGGATGACTTTTCTTTCTACAGGATGACTGTAACCGTCATCGAAACGGAATTAAAAGTCGTAAAGGAGAAGACCACCGATGACGAACAAATACTATCCGTTCGATCGCTCGAACGCTCTCTATCTAATTACATCTAGAGACACTGTACGTTTCGAACAGCGTTACCATTCTTGTTTCTTAACGGAAAATTAATCCGGGAGAAGGAAAATGCAATATTTTTGTTTCTCTTTAACTCGTGTAACTCTTTAATCGTCGAGTCGCGGTTCCTTTCAAGAATTCTACAACCGTTCCTTTCTTTCTTTCTTTTCTGTCTTCTTCTTGTTTCTCTTCTTCGATATCGGCGACGTACATATCTGCTCCTCGTGTCCGATCATCGAGGACGCGGACACATTTAATTCTCTCGACGGATCTTTATTACTTTATTTTTCGTCCGGGCCAGAATTGGATGACCAAACGTTTTTATCAATTTTTATTTTCGATTAAGTCTGCCTCAGCGTTTATACCGGGTCAATCTATTTTTTTTTTTTTTTTTTTTTCACGAGACAGTGTAAGATCGGTTATCGATACGTTTTCACGAGTCAACGTTGAGAGTTCCGTCGAGATCGAGGTGAATTTTCCGAAATTTTCCGATTTTCGCGACGAAGATGAAAAGAGAAAAATGAGAGAAAGATCGGTGTAGAAAGAAGAAGAGTAAAGAAAAGAGAGGGCGTTGAAGAAATAATATTTCAAAATTAATGTCATGCGGAGGCTTCGAAAGGGGTCCGGTGGGTTCCGCACCAGCTTTCTGCATAAGATAAGGAGCCCGTTGGCCATCGAGCCAGCAGAAAGAAGGCATCCTTGTCGAGGGTGCGAGCACTCTTGCCAACCTCCTTCCTTTCGACCGGACGTGGACTAGCAAAGTCAAATAGAAAGTATTTTCGTAGATCACTAATCGAACACGTCGAAATACGTTGACGGATCTTTTAAGGAGCGTAAGAACCGGCGAGACGTTTCGAGGTATCGCGCTTCGGACGGAAGAACAACGCGAACACAGAGTGTCGAGGGAACACCGAGAAAGAAACATCGTGGAACGACCGAGCGAAAGCGCGAAATGGAAGGAGAAGAAGAAGGAGAGAAGGAAGATGGCTAAGAATGCGCAACGAAGAATGCAACAGCGTAAAAGGAAGAGAGAACGTTCCGGTAACGGCGGTGCGTTAAACGAAGAGCGAGAAGAGAAATGGGCGAGATGAAAAGGACGAACAGGAAGAGCGTAAGAGCGAGCAAGCGCGTAGGATGAAGCGAGAAGAGGATCGACAAGAGTATCCTGCGTGCTGCAAGGTAGACTAATACCGAAAGGTGCAGCCTTCTGGCAAGAGAAAGACAAGGAAACGAAGGATGCGATCGGTGGACTCGGGAAAAGAGAAGAGGCCTCGAACGAGGGAGACTAACTTTTCTCTTCTACTATTCCTCTTTCCTTTTCCACTCGTTGGAAAGAGTTTTCTTTCTTATTTCTTCTTTCCTTCGCGTCCCTTTCTTCGCGCGTCGTGGACACGTAACGATCTTTTCGCCTAACGCGTGACAAAACGCGTAGAAATTCCCAATTAGCAGCTATCGGTCTGTTGAAAAATACCAGAAATATATTTGGTTTAATCCCAACCGTGTCCTCGTTCGAATCCACCTTTTCGCTAAGGATGGTAATATCGTAGCGAATCGAGACGACGATATATACGTTATATCGAACGAGCCATTCTCCAAAAGAGGATGCGGGTCTTCCGAGAAACGTCGATTTTACGCGAAAAATCGAAAGGCACAAAAGAGAAGAAGAAGAAGAAGAAGAAGAGAGAAGGATTCCTCGAAAGCTTGTATCTTTTCATAATCGGTTGACCTTCGCATAGTGATCATTCCTCGGGACTATGTCCCCGGTAAAATACTACTTGGTTGGTCCTCCGCTTTTTATCTCGCGGCTCAGAAGCGCACGCTCGCTAATGACCGTCAGATACGGTTCGAACGTTTTCAAACCGACTCTCACGCTTACTTTACCCACCAACCAACTACTCGACGACGGTTCCCTCGAAGCTCGTGCGTCTTCTTCTATCCTACGATCCATTTGCAAATATTTGTTTTTTTTTTTTCTATTCGCTACTTTCCATTTCGCGGTGAAATATAACACCTTCGGATATCGTAAGATCGAATATCCATTAAACACCTTCTAGTCGTTCTTCTTTTTCTCGATCGATACGAAAACGATTGGAAATCGACGTCGGATAACGTTCGAAAGCGCGCGAAAAGATTCGCCGCTTACTTCTTTAATACCGTAACGCGTTCGTAAGTAGGTACGAAATCGTATATATGTTATAAGTAGTATTTGCCGGTATATTCGTCGGTCCAGCGTAATTTCAGACCACTTTTACGAGGTCCAGAAGAACACCGGGCACACGATAAAACGTCCTAAATGCGCAACAAGGTCCTTAATGATGTCATAATTGAATAATGCCCATAATCTTCCACGGATCAGGCTCGTTGCCGTTTCTTACGTCGCTTTCCGTCGAACGCTTTAAATTGATGCAGTTACACTGGTAAATAGCAGGTCGGCTAAAAAGTGGCCGATTTCGCGGTAAAAACATAGACGATAGGAACGAGTATTAATTTGTAAGTTCGTAAGATCGTTTCGAGTACACGGTCCTCTTCGAATCTAGTTTCTACGCTATTCGTTTGTTGCATTTTTGTCGCATGCCGCTCTGTCGCTCCACCGACGAAAAGTTTCTATCTAGATAACCTCCTGTCGCGACCATATTGGAAGGAAGGAACGGTGGAATACCGAAAAATATTCGTCAGCCGTGGACGTTAACAGAAACGAAGAGCAGAACGGGACAAGGGTCCGACAAGCAACAGGACAAAGGACATTCGTTAAACGTCGTCGGGGTAAATCGTCGATCGATCTCCGGGAAAGCGTGAAAGAGTCGGCAGCAGGTTGAAAACCTATGAAATTATACGCTGGGAATACCTGGTTTTCTCGAGTGCTCGGTGTCAAATGTCGAGGAACATCGGAAAAGCAGGTAGAGATTACGAGGAACAACAATGCGTAGGTAACCGTGCGGCTAGAAAAGAAGGAACTTTGGCAAAAAGTTCTTTAAAGGATCCGTGCGAGACGAAAAGAGAAAGGAGACGAGAGGATGAAAAGAAGAAGATCGAGGAGATATACCCACGGGGCACGGGATGATCGTCCCGTAGGACGTAAGAGAAACGGTATGCGGTTCTGGAATTTCGCCCTCTCTTTTATTTCTCGTCCGCAACCGCGATCGTTTCAATAGACGAATCTCGAGGTTGCCATTGGTTCCTGCTGCGAGTATTCTAAGGTGACATTTCCACAGGACTAACAAGAGTAATATTTCAATGGGCCCTTATGCGTTCCTTCTCATGGATCGCCGTGCGACCTGACCAGAATCGTCCCCTTTCGAAAGATATTTAGGATAGCCCGATAACTTTGCCCAATTTCAATATTTCAATTATTTCGAATAACAATTTCCACAGTATCCTGCTATTTAAACGCGTTTATAAACACGGATAATAAAACTAATAAAGGTAATAAAAGAAGAAAATTCTTTTATTTTACCTACTCTTTGATCTCTCTCTTTCTCATCGTCCGTCTACGTTTTCTTTTAATCGATTTACGGTTCGTCCTCGGAAACTTTAGATAGCTGTGCGCGTACGAGCGATATCGATACGCCGACTTTCGTTCGAATGTGCAAGCTCATCCAGGATCATATCTCTTGAAATATCGTTCGCTGTTGGTAGAAACGCGCGGGCGGAACGGAGCTTAAAACCTCCCTCGTTAAGTAACGCTCTCCTTCTTCCTTTCGCCTTCCTCTTTCTCTTCGGCTCGTATATACCAACGGCCTTTTAGAAATTGTCTCGTTCCTGTTACGATTAATTTCTCTTCTTATTTCGCCGTTTTTCTCGTCCCCTTTATCTTAACGGCGATCGTAACCCTGCGGGCTCGTAATTCGATCAACGAAACGCGCAGTGCCTAATTTTTTACCGATATCGACTCGCGAACCAACGATTCTTCTCTTATCGAGAAGAGAATAGAAGAGGTGAAGTATTCGCGTAAGAAGGAGGAAAAGGAAAGGGTAGAAGAAGAAGAAGAAGGAGGCGAGAGAAAATTCGTGGTGTTCGCAATTCCTCACGCCCACAGATTTCATTTCTACCAGGGAGATGTCGTTTCGTTCCGATTCTTCGCGTTGCGCCTTCTAAAGAAGACGTTGAAAAATGAACAGGATGACGATTGTGATTACATGGGGACGAACAACGACGGTAGAGACGGCAGAGCGAAACAGAGAGAAAAGAAGAAGATGATGATGATGATGATGATGATGAGCAAGTAAGAAGATTAGCGTAGCATTAAAGGTGCCATCCCCGCTTCCTTTATTTCGTGCCCCGTGAAGATCGACCGAGCGGAATGAAAGCGACGAACTTTATAAATACGCCCTTGTAAATCATTTTCTGCGCACCGCATTCGTGCAGATCGAATCCCCCGCGCTCGCAGAAACGCGACTAATAAACGAAACGATCTCGATTTGCCGCGATCGTAACTTTCGATCCGCTTCCGGATCCTTCGATGCAGTTTTAAACGCTTCGATCGAAACTTTATACGTAGATACGTATGTATGTGTAATGTAGGTTGTAGACGCAAGTAACGATAAAACAAGACATTTCGCTTGAACCGAGAACGCGCCGCGCCGGCGAAAACTCGGGAGCCAGCCACGGGCTCGCGAACGCGTGTGGGTTTGCCGTTCGTGCACCGCAACGGCCATACATCAAGATCGCGTTAAAGCCACTTTCTTAAATCAAACGCCGTGCCCCTCGCTTTATTTATATCCGTATTTCCTACGTCCTTTATCATTCCTACCTCCTTGCATTCCATCATTATCGTGTTCGCGTACGAAATCGAAACTTTTCTAGGGTCGTTCGTCGTTCGCGAGGCTCGACGTCTTCGAATCCTGACGACTCTATCTGGATCAGCTATTAGTCGAGAGACTTTCGATCGTCGATCGTTAACCGTATCGCGAGCCATACTCGAGACGATCGTGGCGAAACTTTGTCCAGAGTACTCGGATAGAGAAAAGATTTTAGTAAAACCGATCGCGTTCGATCGGCAATAGAGAAAGGTTGCAACTGCAACGTCGTTCCTACTGATCAAGTCTTTCTGAAAACAGTGTTCGATCGTACAGATCCTTCGATACTTTACGTTATTTCTCGTTAATTCGTTTCGTCGCACGCCCACAACAATTACAACATCGTGTTAACAACACCGTATTACGAATACGAATTAGGCGATTCTCGTTTAATATCGGTAATTAAGTCCATTAACGTCGCGATTCTAACGAATGCTTGGTACCCGGTCAAAAACAATTCTCCTTTCTCGTCTCGTCGGTTCCTAATAGGTATACAATGTACATAGAGAGAGAGAGAGATACGTAACGCGCTAATGAAATTCGTCAATCGAAGGGCCAGCGAGCGACGAGCCGAGCAAACGACACCACCAACCACCGTGTTAGAGTCAACGTGGAATCGGATCCTGTTAATTTGTCCCCGGAAAAGCCATACTTGTCCCGACGCGATAGCGTTTTAAAAGAATTTCCTCTTCTCGGAGCTGACACCGAGAGAAATTTCGAAAAATCCAACGTTTCCAGATTATTTCGACAAAGAATGTATACGCTTATTAAAAAGCTCCGTAGTACGAAGTCGGTGCCCGGGCATGACATACTCGAACGAATACTAGAAATAGAAAGAAATAGAAAGCGAAGAAGAATAAGAATAAGAATAAGAATAAGAAGAGGGCGAGGAGGAGAAAGAGAAGGGTCAGCGACAAAAACGTTCGAAGCGCGGTCGGTTCCCGAACAGTGACAGATCCCACAGAGAGCGATAGAAGCAGGGACCAAACGACGAAGAGGACAGGAACGAAACGAAACGAGAAGGGAGAAGCAGCAACGACAACTGCAGCGGTCGCGCAACGAGCTAAGATGGGACCGACTTTTACCTACGTCCGGGCTGTTTGTATGCGTTCACTCGAGATCAAGTTTTTCTCGAGTTCTGAACCTCCGGCAGAGAGGCAGTCAGCCAACCTCGGTCTCGAATCCAGCTTGATTTCCTGGCACGCGGTTCGTCTTGTCGTTTATTCTCTCCCACTCCCACTCGAAACCGCGTACCTGCTAGTTCTTCTTTCTCTCTTTCCCCCTTTCGCTTTTCCCCACTTATCAACGAGCGATGCTTCGCCGTGAACACGTGCCCTTCCAAAACGAGATACGTACCTCTATGCTCCCCTACGCCGTTCTCAAGATTACGCTTCTACTCGATTAGCGCGCGTAATTAACCAACTATTTAAACCGTTTCGATGAATTTTAGTCTTGTTCGCGTTACAGTTTTACGACTAATTCTTCCGATGGTTCTTCTTCCGACGTTTAACGAATAACATAATTTCGTTACCGATACCGATATAACCGTGTACGAGTTTCCTGGTCGAGCGGCTTTCGCCGGATCTCGCGAAAGCGATCGAATAACGAGAAATCGATAAACAGCCGCGTCTCGAACGGAGAAGATAGATAAGAGCAGAGGTTTTTAAGGGGAAGAAAGGTACGTAGGTGGATCGAAACGCAGGACGGTTTCCGTTCGAAAGAAATAAGCGAAGGAACGCGCATGCCAAGAGGAAAGAGGAATCCGCTCGACAAAAAGCGGCGAATGAGTTTTGGAAGCCGCTGGATCATTAATATCCGCAGGATGATCAATCAAAGAACGTGGAACTTACTTTGGTAGACGTCGTACTGGGTCTGGTACCACCGACACCGATGGCGTACAGCTCCACCTCGTACCACTGGATTCCTGTTTCCCTGTCGAGAGCGGCAGCCGTCGACAATATACCTGTCCTCGAGTCGATGTCGAACAATCTGTCGACCTGGGGACCGCCGCTGCCAGCGGTCACGTTCGTCACGTAATACTCGAGATCGATATTCGATCTACGACTCCTGGCGGTCACTCTCAAAATGCTGGTACCGATCGGTTCGTTCTCGTACACGTTGCCCTCGATTTGCCCGCGATGTTCCCAAATCGGCCGATCGTCCCCGTCCTCGCCGGGCACGATCAAACTCAAATAGGTCTCGGTGGACCTTCGTTCCGCCTGGACGGCCTCGTCCGTCGCCCGAATCCCTACTTGATACTTCGAGACCCGCTCGAAATTGTTCTTGAGGGATCGGGGAAGCTTCATGGTGAGGTGACCGGTCGTACGATGGATCCGAAACATGTCCGAGTAGTTGACGCTCGAGCGAAGTAGCTCGTAAGTGACCAGACCGTTGGTGCTCGAATCGAGGTCTCTCGCGACCAGCTGACTGACCGTCATCTCCTTCTGGTACTGATAATTGCCCTTGGCGGGCAGAACAACGGCCGACATACTGACGAAGATCGGAGCGTTGTCGTTGATGTCCTCGACGATCACGATCACCAGCTTCTCCGCGGAGAGCCGGGCGCTCGGTGGATGAGCGGAATCGGTCGCGACCACCACCAGTTTGTAGGTGTCCACTTCTTCCCGATCGATCGGTAACAGAGTGTGAATCACGCCCGTCGACGGGTTTATGCCGAATCTGCGAAGCTGATCTTCCGGATCCTGACTGGCGATCGAATAAGTAACGACGCCGTTCTCGTTCGAGTCCGGATCCTCCGCGGTGATGGTCACTATAGGCGTGTGCACCAGGATACCTTCTCTGATCTGTCTGGCGATCGCGGTGTTCGGAAATACCGGCGGATTGTCGTTGGCGTCGATCACCTCGACGGTCAAGCTGGTCACCGAGGTTAACCTGGGATGACCGCCGTCGCTGCAGGTCACGTTCAGCGTGTATCTTTCGAGTTCTTCGTAGTCCAACGGCTTCTTCAGGTAGAGCGTGCCGGTCAACGGATCCACGTAGAATGTGTCTCTCCTGTTGCCGGCCGAAATGGCGAACGCGAGTTCGCTGTTCGGTCCGAGATCGTCGTCGGTCGCTTTGAACCGCACCAGTTCCGTGTTGGTCGGCGTCGTCTCCAGAACGGAGATCCTCGATTCGTTGTCGACGAATCGGGGCACGTTGTCGTTCTCGTCGAGTACCTCGACGCGAACCGTCGTACTGGAGGAGAGACGCGTTTCGAGTCCGGCATCGTGCGCCACCACCGTCAGCACATACGAATCCGAGGTTTCGCGATCGAGTTCCTTCGTCAACGAGATCTGTCCAGTCGCCTCGTCGATGGCGAAGTGACCGCGTTCGTTTCCCTCCTCCAACGAATAGAACACGTCCCCGTTCAGACCCTCGTCGGCGTCCGTCGTGTACACTTTCAACAGCTGCGTGCCCGTCGCGGCACCCTCGTTCACCTGCACCTTGTACGGTAGTCTCTGAAACTGCGGCACGTTGTCGTTCACGTCGGTGACGTAGACGACGACCTTGACCCGATCTCGCAGACGATTCGGCCCGTTGTCGGTGACGGTCGCCTCGAAGGCGATATAACTGGTGCCGGTGTTGGCGACCAGTAACTCTCTGTCGAAGACGCGCAGCGACTTGACGAAACCGTTCCTCGGATCGACCGCAAAGTCCTGTTGGCTGGCCGGCAGGGAGAACACCAGGTCGGCGTTGCGTCCCGCGTCGCGATCGCTGGCCAATAATTTGCCGACGAACGTGTCCGGTGGCTCGTTCTCTCGTAGGTGGAAAACGAAACTGGAATTCGCGAATTCCGGCGCGTTGTCGTTCTCGTCGATCACGTGCACGACCACCGGGACTACCGAGCTTCTCGAGGGATTACCCTGATCGGTGGCCGTCACCTCGAGCGCGTAATAGTCGCGTTCCTCGCGGTCGAGAACGTTCTTCACGTAGAGCTGCCCGTCGGGGAATATGCCGAAACGATCCTCGGCGTTGCCGTCGGTGACGCTGTACAAGACCCGTCCGTTGCGTCCGAGATCGACGTCGATCGCCGTCAGAGAGAAGAACCGGTCGTTGACCGGAGTCGACTCGAGCAGCGAGGTCTCGTAGCTGGTCAACTTGAAGACCGGCGTGTGATCGTTGACGTCCGCGACGGTGATTCTTACTTGATGTTGCGCCGACAGCGGTGGATTGCCGGAATCGCTCGCCTGAACTTCCAGGTTCAGCACCGTGCCGGGCGGAGCTCGTATCGGTTTGTCGAGATAGATGATGCCCGAGTTTTCCGTCACTCTGAACTGTTCGCCGGGATTGTGCGTCAACGAGTAAGTTATCCTAGCGTTGCCACCGGCGTCGCGATCCCTCGCTCGAGCCAGACACACCTCTTGTCCTACGGCGGCGTTCTCCTCGAGGAACACCTCGTCCCCTATCTCGCCTTTAGGAAATCTCGGCGGATTGTCGTTGACGTCTTGCACCGTGACGTTCACGGAAGTATGCCCGTAAGCGAGTCCGGCTCTCGCCGATAATTGCAGACTGTACGAAGCCTGTTGCTCCCGGTCCAAACAACCGGCGGCGCTGATCGTGCCCGTGCCCTCGTCTATTTTAAAATTGCCCTTCGGATCGCCGTACACGATGGCGTACGAGATCTTGGAGCCGGCGTATCGCGCGATCTGCACGGTGCCGACCTCCCTCGCAACCTCGAACGAGCTCGCGCTCGACGACGAAGAAGAGGAGGAGGAGGAGGAGGAGGAGGAACAGCATTCGCCTCTGTCCTCGGCCACGCGAAACTCGTAACCGTTGTACGCGTCGAACTCGAGCCGTTCCAGGTCCTCCTCGCGTATTATCTCGACCAACGCGTTCCTCCCGGCTACCCTGTCGCCGGTGTCCTTGGCGGATATGCTCAGCTCGTAGAGGGTCTTGTGAGCGGCTCTCAGAGAACCTTGAAGGGTTATCTCGCCGGTTCGCTCGTCGACCGCGAACAGTCCCTCGCCACCGGATTCCAGCGAATACCTGACCTGCGCGTTCTCTCTGGCGTCGGCGTCGGTAGCCGTCACTCTGCCCACCGACGTTCCCGGCGGGGCGTCTTCCGGTATCGGCATCAAGTATCTCCACGGATAGAAGACCGGCGAATTGTCGTTGACGTCTTGCACCGTCAGCACGACCGTCGCCGTCGACGACTGAGGCGGACTCCCTTGATCCTTCGCGATCACCAGAATTCTGTACTCGCCGATGGTCTCGCGATCGAGCCCGATCTTGGTGGTCAACTGACCGGTTAAACCGTCCAACGCGAACGTTTTCGGATAATCTCTGGACACGCTCGAGTGAAAACTGTACGCGACGCTGCCGTTCGTTCCCTGATCGTTGTCCACCGCGGACAAAGTCGCCACCAGGCTCTGCGGTGGCGTGTTCTCGGACAACGTCACCTCCAGCACGCTCTGCGAGAATCTCGGCGCCTCGTCGTTCTCGTCGAGGACGGTCACCTTCAGATGAGTAGAGGCGTATTTCGGATTCGGTCCGCCGTCCCTGGCCGACACGTGCAACTCCACGCTGCCCTGTACCTCGCGATCGAGCGTGGCCACCGTGGTGACCAGACCGGTGTCCTGATCGATCGCGAACCAACCTTGCTCGTTGCCCGAGTCGAAATCGTAATAAATTCTCGCGTTCAGCCCGGAATCCGCGTCCGTCGCGGAGATGCTGGCCACGAAGCTGCCGGTAGGCGAAAGTTCCGACAGCACGGCCGAGTACTCGCTCTGCTGAAAGACCGGTTCGTGGTCGTTAACGTCGTTCACGTGGATCACCAGGTAGGCGGTCGCCGATCGCGGCGGCGTGCCTTTATCGGTCGCCACCACGGTCAGATTGTATTTAGGGATCTCCTCGCGGTCCAATCGACCGTTCACGTACACTATGTCGAAGCTCTGCGAATTGTCTAGCCTGAAGTGACCCAGTTCGTTGCCGGCACGAATCTCGACGGTGGTCTCGCCGTTCAATCCCTCGTCGTTGTCGATGACCGCGACCGCTGCCACTATCGAGTCCTTGGCGGCGTTCTCGTCGACGGTCGCGTAACCCGGCGTCGACGGGAAATAGCTGAACTTTATTTCGGGATCGTGATCGTTCGCGTCCAATAGATTCACCGTTACGTAGGTCCGGCCGTCCTGCCTCGGCGAGCCGTGATCTCGAGCGAACACCGTTATCACGCAGCTCTTCGGGCAACCGCCGGCCGGATGCGCGGCGGTCGTGCCGGTCGCGCAGCTCTGTTGCGGACAATCGAGCGGCTCGACGGTGGTGATCGTACCGGTCTCGGGATCGATCGTGAACTGTCTCTCGATATCGGGCAGATAGTAAGTCAACCTCGAATTGTCCTCGGAATCTTTGTCGGTAGCGTGGACGGTGAGGACCGTGGTCCCGACCGGTGCGCTCTCGTTCAGGGCAACCACGTAGTCGCTCTGTTGGAATATCGGCGGATTGTCGTTCACGTCCAACACGGTCACGTTCACCAGCAGAAACCCGACCCTGGCCGGTCGTCCTCTGTCCCTCGCGCAGACGTTCAACGAATAGAACTCGACCTGTTCCCGGTCCAATTTCCCGGTCGTCTCCAGATGCAGATACGAGGTTTCGCCGGTCGGATTACCGGTCACTTGCAGACGAAACTTGCCGTCGGTGTTACCGTCGACGATCAGGTAGTCGTCCACCACTCCGTTCTCCAACGTGTCCCTGTCGGTGGCCGCGTCCAGCAACAATTTCGTTCCGACCACCGCCGACTCCGAGAAGCTGACCGCTATGCTCGATTCCGGAAACTCGGGATCGTTGTCGTTCACGTCCAACACCAGGATCCTCACCTCGATCGGGTAGGTCGGTTGACTGGACAACACCACCAGATCGAACCGATCGCTGCTCAACGCTTCCCTGTCCAAGATTTTCGCCGTCCTGATCTTGCCGGTCTCGGGATCGAGCACGAATTCCTGCGGCGGCTCGTTGAACCTGTAGGTGAAGCCGGGCTTCACCGGTATCACGCCGACCAGAGTCCCCTTCGGTTCGCCCTCTCTGACCTCCAGCTGAACTCTCGTGTCAACGGCTCTGCTCTGCATCGCCAGACCCATCGTGGCGCTATCCTGCGGTAACATCGGCGATCTTCGTGGCACCAGCCGCATCACCCTTTCGGCTAGGCTTCGCGAATAATACTCGGAGCCTCGTTTCTCCCGGGCGTTCGCCTGGCCGACATTTTGGTCCGTCGACAACAGTCCAAGGACCAGGACTAGGACCATCGATCTCCTTATGATCATCTCTTCTGTCCCTTCGGCGCGCCCCCTTCCTTAGCCAAATTCGATTCTCGCTTCGACGGCATAAAAACTTTCGACACTACCTCTCGTTTTTCTTCTTCCTCGTCGTCGCTGCCGCTGCCGCTGCCGATGTCATCTTTCTTCGAGCTTTTCAAGCGCGCGTTCGTCTCGCCGATCGCGCCCGGTACATCGCGCGCTGGTATCGCGATCCGAGGATAAATCAACGGGAACTCGAAGAGCCGCGCGAATGGCTAACGGATTTCATTTTTCCCTCTCTGCCGTTGCGGTTACCTCCTCTTCCTCCACACCTCCTCCTCCTCCTCCTGCTGCCGCTGCTGCTGCCGCTGCTGCTCGTTCTGCTCCTCGGCCCCTTCTTCTTCCCTTCGTCCCTTCTACCCTGTTTGCCCGTTTTCCGTTTTAATCGGCAATTCCACTCGATCCGATTCGAAATCGGATTAAGGATACCTCCGAGGTGTGGGCGTTTTCTTTTCTCGTTTCCTCTCGTTTCTCTCCGTTTCGCCGGTCGATCCGCGTCGCGGAAACTCAAGCGAACACGGGACACGAGAGAGACTCGGGCCGACAGAGGGGGCACTGACCCGCGGAGCCGCGCCTCGCGAAACGCGTCTGCGGATGCTTCGCGTTCGATCCCTCGGGCTTTTCCAGCCAGTTTCGTTCGCCGGAATCCTTCTCGGAACGACTCACCGCCGATTCCGAGCAAGCGATTTAAGCGCGACGCCGCCGCTTTCGAGCACTGTTGTCGGTCACCCGCGGCGAATACGCGTCCGTCACCGGTAACCCTCGTTTCACCGATCGCGCGAACCTCCTCTGTTCTCGAGGACGACGACGACGACGACGACGACGACGACGACGACGACACTTGGACGCAAACAACCGCGACACGTACGCACTTTTCTGCTATCGTCGAGTCAACGATTCCCTCGGACACACCACAAACGACACGAGGATACTCCGTCGAGATCATGCACAGAACCGAACTCCTCCTATTATATGGGCAACCGTGTTCCTCGCGTTTTCCTTCGGTCAACGACGCGCGACCGTTCGAGCGTCGATTCGTGATCCATCGATCGCCGCTCGCGTATCAACGCGATTCGCGCGTGGCTCGCGCGCACGCGGCCAGAAAGAACGCACCTTTCGTACGGGGGGTGAAAACGCGTTCGAGACGAGTTTTCCGCGACGGTCGCGAACCAACGTAGGCGACGCGCGCGAACCAGAGATCGACGGAAAACGAGCGAAAAGACGTGGGCCGTGAACGCGACGGTCGCGACGCAAGGCCCCGAAAACGTACCACGAACGAACGATATCACCTTCCCGAGGACTGACCTGACTCGACTGAACCGAGACGGTCCCAGAACCTTGCCAGTGCCGGAGAAACATTCTTCGGCCTGGCTGAGGCCCGCCGTCCCTCTCCGATCCATCGGGACCACGGTATGCGTCCCTTTCTCTCGCTCTTCCCTCCTTCCTCTCGCCTCTAGCCTCTCCTCGACAGGCCCCGCTCGCGCCTTCTATCCTTCCATCGATGTCGCTTTTTCTCTTTCGCCGAACGGACCTTACCTTCCTTTTTCTTCCTTCGAAACCATCCCCCGCCCACCGAAACACCTCTTTCTACCTTTCTCTCTCTTCTTCCTCGACAACCTCCGTCTCGCTTTACCCTACCATTTCCCTCTGTTTCTCTCTCCTCTGCCACGGTATTTCCAACAGCTACTTCTGACCCGCGCCGTCTCTCTTCGATCACTGCTTTCCCTCTCCGTCCACCGAAGCATTCGCGGATTCTCTCTCTCTCTCTCCCTCGAATCTTTTCGTGAAACTCGTGTTCGATTCGTCCTGCTTCCTCCGAGAGGACTCCGTATCTCGCTTCCTTCTTTCTCGGTTTAATTCGACCAGCTCTTTCCTCGATCGCGTTACCTTTCTTCGACCAGCCGTCGATAACGTCCGTCTTCTTCCAGAGAAGCATTCTTGGGCCCTCCTTTTCCCGAGCTAACCGTTTCTCTATCCTTCTTTCGAACGGAGCGATGTCCTCGTTCGACCCGGCAGTCTCTTCGTCCCTGTCGCGCGCGCGCGCGCGATTACCCCTCTCCGTTGCCGCCCGTACCTACCTTCTCTGTCTCGTTGTCGGTCTAGCTCGAGCACGGGCCCCTTCGCGGACCCCTTCGCGGGCCCTTAGCCATCCCCGTCCTTGTCGGCCTCGTTCCCCGTCTCTCTCCCCGCGGCCGTTATCCTCCCTCCTCGGACTGTATCCTCTCGCGCATCCCAGCGTCCAGCGTCGTCTCGCGCCGAGATATTCTCCCTTTTGCCCTCGAGGAACGAGCGATGCGGAGGCTCAGGTATGCAAGATGGCCGTCGCTGAGAAGCGTTCGGCGACGAGGACCGCTTACGGGCGAACGGTGCGAACCGCGTGGACGGAAAGGGAGACTACGAGCGCGACGAAGACCGGCCGGTCTCTTCGACGGGTCGAACGAGGATCGAACGATTCGGATGAATAATGCGCGGGAGAAGAGGGGAGCTATCGGGAGAAAGCGAGAGGAGAAAAGACGGGACCGGGGTGTGGGATAGCGAGGAAAAAAGGAGCGAGAACCGGAGGAACGAAGAGGTTCAGAACCACGATGCTGTAGATATACATCCGCGGCCCTATAGCCACTTTTATAACTAATCCGTTACCACGATCGGACGCTTCTCTCTCCCTCCGTTCTTGCTCTTTCGCTTCGTCGAAGGTGCTCGATACGAACGAGACCGCGTCAACCGACTCGATTCTCTCTCGAGTTTTCCTTTAATCGCTAAACGCTCGATAACTCCTATCGATAGATTTACTCGCGCCTCTTATTCCTTCTTCTTCCTTCTTCTTCCGCGAAACCTCTCGAACAATGTCGCGCGACTCGGATAAGGACAAGCATAGATACCTGATGCTCGCTTTCGAACGTTCGACGAGTCGTTATCTATAACGGAGAAACGCTATAGATCGAGGAAGCGCCTGTGGCCTACGCGCTCGTGACGGGACGCTATGGGAAGTTCGAATTCTGCCTCCTGATCTGCCGGAATTATTCGAACGCGGCGCGACCCACCGAGCGTTCGATCGATCGAAACAACTACCGGCTACCTGCTTCCTCGTCAATCTTTGCCTACTTATCCTCAAACTTCCCTCGAACTTTGGAAAAACGCGTTGCGTTTCGCATTCTCGCGCAAGTCGTAGTCAGAATAAATAAGTTTGATGCTTTAGTCGATGCACACCGCTTCCTGGTTGGCGAGGGTTAATTCCGAGTATTTGTCGCGAGGGAGGGATACCGCTCGCACCGTGTGATTAATATCCCAAGTTCAGCGGCGCGGAGCGGCATGGCAGCGCACGTGCATGTGCCATTTGTCGACTTCACGACACTCGAAAGGTTACGATTCGAGAGACGACTAAAGATCTTGACATTTATTCGAACGGTACGATCCGGAATACGTATTCGATTTTAGCATTCATTTTATATTGTCTCGACCTACCGTGATCGGAACGCGCTGCTAGACGACTATCCGATACGAATCGTTCTGATCGATTACCCGCGAGATACGAATGGGAGCATACGACGCGTACGAGAACAAGTAGTAATAACCGTGAAAAGCCAGACCGCGCATCTCCTCGTACCTACTCGCGAACGCAAAGTCCCGAACGTTTTATAGACCGATGATAAATTCTTATTCGACCCGCCAAGGATCGAGGTAAATGCACGGTGACGCGATGCGATAAGGCATCGAGATTCCTCGAGGTAAGCACGATTTAACCAGAAATCTGATCGTTTTCCGCGTAGGTAAGCGTAACGATCGCCAACGCGATCTTTATCCAGCGCTTCGGCCAACCGCGAAAACCATCCTGGCCAGACTTCTTAACAACTTATTTCCCGAGGCGCACCCCTAATAAATTCGCTCGCGATCGTTCCTCACTCGAAATGGTCTTTTGCGCCCACTGGTCTAACATTATTTCGAGCTGTTGCCATATACGGAATAACGTCATTCGCGAAACAGTAAAATTCTATCGGGTTGCTGCGCGCCATGTGGGCGTTACGTGTAACAGCTTCATTGTTTCACCGAACAATAACTGTAACGCGTTCTCCCTCTTTATCTCTGACAATGAACGTTTTACACGTCACGCGGAATAAGGGGAAAAAATACTTACTATCTTAGACGCTTTTCAATCACAATTACAAAAACTGTTAACAAAACATAACATATTTTATTACGCAGTGTATATCAGGGTTAAACATTATCCGTACTAAAAATATCCTATCATTTCTTAGGAGCCCCATACGCATCTGGCATTCTCTCTATCGTGTACCTGTGCTGAGCAACGTACATAATAGGCACTCCGGGTATCTTTCGTATCCGCCTCTTCAAGTCTTTGTCGTTTGTCGCAACGATGTAACATTTATGCTAAAACATTCGAATCTTTCTTATCTCGTAATCGAACAAAATATCGCTTTAATAACAACACTTACTTGAGTCACTCTGTTAACGATGCAGTCGTCCGCGTAAGTGCCTTTATGTATACAATTTAATCTTTCGAATCTAGGATCCTTTATAATCTTCAGCGCTATTTTATACTTTTGTCCTAGCTTTTCCAATTCGCCTAAAACGCAATCTGTTATGTACGGTATGCATTTAGCGTAAAGACATTCCATCATATTTTCTATAATATCTAGTTTGTTTTTAATCGAAAAATTAACAAAGTTTGTATCCACCAGAATATGATAGGGAGGACCTAATTGCGTGTTGTATTGGAAAAACAATGCCGACGATTGTTGAGGCCTATAATGATACGTTACGATATATATACGTATACTTTCCACTTTCTAATCAGCTATCCAAGGATTACTCTACTTACGCTTCTTTTATTTTCAATTCCGTGGGATCTTCTTTTTTCGCTTTCGCCGGTGCACGTAATTCCTCTTTTCTGCAAATTGCCAAGCAACGCTTTACCATACGTTCTCCATGTTTTCAACAAGTACGGTTAGTCGATAAATACCGATTCGAGTTATTGATCCTTTCTGTGTTAAGATCTTATGTCGTACGATCGAACAATGGACAGGAAATTTCGAAAATACTATTATTTCGAATAAATATTTACGATACAAACTACCAAATACTTTACTACTTTCTTATTTCCGAAGGCGCTGAAATAGCAAAAACAAAAGGAGCCACTTACATTCTCGAATCCCTTAAACTTATCATTTTCTTCATTTGTGCAAACCTCTGCATAACAACTTTTCTTGTTTTCTTAGTTTTTCCCTGCGAAACATAAATCGGTAAACTCACAGATCGACGGAAAGTAACTCGAACTAGATTACTATGTTACAAAAGAAGCAGAATATTTTTGATTATGCGACTGATTACTTGCCATATTTATTTGTTCTTTAACACTCTGTTATCGTTCAAATAAATTTGCAGTTTTATAACTTGTCACTGCCTAATTCGTTCAAAACAATACACACCATGTGGGAACGATAGGAAATATTCTGCTCGAGATGGCGCTAACCATCCAAATAGCTGCTAGATGGCTAGATGACGCTGGCTGTACCGTTTCTCATGAGCGCGCTCGAAAATATCAATTCCAAAACGCTTTCAACTTTTTTAAATCAATCACTCTGCGATAAACTATTGTCTTTTATATCTTCTTTATATGTTAGCTTGCCGCGGTACTTGCGTTAATCTTCTTTCTCGAATGCAAAGTGCGCAATGAAATAGAATCATGCACTCGAGTGTGTGGTAAAAATTGGTACGCACGATAGAATTCTCCACCAAGGAGAGACACGTGATACTCGACATCTGGTGGTCGATGGTCCGAACCCGAGGCGTCGTTGTGATACTACACTCTTTTCCCCTCTCGAGTACTTTACACTTTCCTATAGTGCGTAAAAGGTTCGTTCTTTTCTAACCTAAAAAGGTTTGCATCAATCGTTGCGCTTTATTTATGATCGAATATCGGACAACTCCGAGACAATGTTAAGAAAAACCAACAAGTCCTCGTGGGGAGGTCGAGGAGGAAGATCAGGAAACTCGAACGATAAACACTATTTTGGTATATTTTTTACAGTTAATCGCATATTTCTTATGCCCTACTTTAATCGCGTCTTCAAATCGTTCGCTCTCAGCAGGTCACGATGATCGTGTTCCAAGGAACGACGGAGGCTCGTATATCGGAAACAGACCTAGAGTGTCGTTTAAAACTCAAGCAAGACCGACGAGAGATATACCAAGAAGTTTGGCATTAGCGTGTTTGGACGAAGATGTACAAATGGCGACAAGTTCTAACAACAATAATAGACAAGTTATCATCAGAGGAAGAGATAGAGGTATGCAACGTGGAAGAAATAGTCCTTTGCCTCATAGGAGGTTTAGAGGAGGACTTGCTGCCGGTATGAGAAGACTTCCTCTTGGTGAACCTAATTGGTATAAGATTACCGTAAGTGCATAGGATCGTACGTGCTATCGTCGTTTAACGCGCGTAAATTACGAACGACTTTGATTACAGATACCTTACGGACACAAATACGATAAAGATTACGTAGTGAATAATCTCCTTAGTTATATCGCGCCGGAAACATTCGTTCCAATAATGGTAAGTATCAGCGATATTAGTCGTGTAACACGATCGGAAAGACGGTATAAGGGAAACCCTTGCGCTAAACTTTCTTTGCAGTATAAAGTAGCCGGAAACGAAGCTAGTTTCTACGTCGACGATAACAAAACCGCGACTGCTCTACTTAGTTCTGATCGGAAAATTACAACCACGGATGGATTCAAACTCCAAGTAAAAGTTATAAAATCAGGTTTTCCACATTGCGAGATAGACGAAAAACTGAAAGAAAGATTGAAGCAAGCAATGGCTAAACGATACGTGCACGAAACAAACGCGTTAGATCTATCGAGTTTTCACAGAGATCCCGGTTAGTAAACTTGTAAATATAGACGGTAATCATTTAATAAATACGTTACATTTTATAAAACTTTCTTTATAGATCTCGTTACCGATTACTTCTGCGCATTATTCCGCCCTATTATGCTGAAAGTAGTGCTGGATCTTGTATCGGAATATATACCAAATTTGGAGGCGCTAAATTTGGATGGAAATAAATTACAGATAATTGAAAAGTTGAACATTTTAACGAAAAAGTTTTCAAAGTTAAAGATATTGTACATCGGGGACAACAAGGTTATATTCAATTTAATTGAAAATAAAACGATACGTATAGCGAATATTTCGATAAGGAAATTAATATAGAATTAATGTTCCACAGATAAAAGAAATGAATCAAATAGATACCATCAAAGATTTAAAACTGGAAGAGCTGAAACTAGCAGGAAATCCAGTTTGCAACAAGTATAAGTCTCGTCAGAATGACTACATTAGGTAATGTATTATTTCAATAAATCTTCCGATTCTCGGTGAAAGAATTTTCGAAACGGATTTCCAAATGTTTATTACTGTTCAAGCGACTAATATTTGTTGTATTTAGACAAAATATAGGTTTCCATTTGATCAAAATCCAAGCTTTATGGGTAGACATTCTAAAATTACCAGAACTTTCTTGCTTTAATTGATAAAGGGAGGTCAAATTCGAAAGTTCTGTATGATTTCTCTATATCATCTTTTATAATACTCTTTAATAATAAGGCAAATGTTTCTGTTATTACGACTAACCTGGAGCTTCCGGGCTTCTGGCTTTTCTTTCCTGACCATAGCGACGTGCGGAAACGATTCCCTAAACTACTACGGCTGGTAAGTAATTATCCATCGTTTCTCTACCGTTAATCGTCGTTTACGACAATCGTAACATGTACCGTAACATTTGAAAAGGATGGAATGGAACTTCCAAAGCCGATCTTATTCGATGTAGTGGACGAAGGAAATAAAATGCCACCGTCGCAAAGAATGTTCGTCGGTAACGCGAAAGCACAAGAAATTGCTAGTCAATTTTTACAGCAATACTTTGTTATATTCGATAGCGAGAATCGTCAGCCACTATTGGACGCGTATGACGAACACGCGTGCTTCAGTATGACCGTATCTTATACTCACAACTCTAACAACAAGTGAGTTATTATTATTAACTATGAAGAGTCGATCGCTCGTAACGGCTGTTTCTCTAATCGATAGATTGTTACAGATTGAACGGATACCTATTGGAAAACAGAAATTTGTACAGAACGAACGATACAAATAAGAGACACAAGTTATTGAAACAGGGCCGTTTACCCGTGGTTTCATTTATCTCTGAAATGCCTCAAACGAGTCACTATCTAAACACATTCACGATGGATATTAGTCTTGTCACTGTAAGATGATAATTTTTTCGTAAACTCGACTCGAGTCCCGTATCGAGTTTCTATAACCCGTTTAATGATCACGTTACCACGTACTTTTAGGAGGGAATGATGTTGATCACGGTCACAGGACTATTCAAAGAACTCGATAAGAAAGAGCAATCGATTCGTTACTTCAATCGCACGTTTATTATAGTACCAGAAGGGACTGGTTACTGTATTCGAAACGAGCAATTACATATCAACACTCCGACGGATGCACAATTGAAACATTTAAACAGTCAAACGGAAGTACAAATACCAGGACCTGTGTCGCACGGTGCTTCATCGAGCAGTGGTATCGCGAAACCGATGCCTTCGCAGCAGTTACCCGAAAACGTGAAACAACAAATGACAATGACGCTTAGCCAGCAAACGAACATGAATCTAGAATGGAGTTTGAAATGCTTGGAAGAGGTAATGTGGAATTACGACAATGCGCTGTCGGCGTTTCAAGAGTTCTTCAAACGAGGACAGATACCGTCTGAAGCGTTTAATAAATAAAACAGGTTATGTTAGACCTACGGGTTAGGGGAAAAGTAAGATTCAAAACAATTTCAATTTATATCACTATTTTTCTTCTCGTTGCATGTGTCATTTGTAACACGTAGTATTTACGTCATAATCTGAACAAGAACAAGTTTCTGGGTTCTTTGTATTTCTCTCACGACTATGTTCTTTCTTTCTCTAGTCGCTCAAGTGATCTTTAACGCGTATTAACACGTTGACTGCCACGCCAAAACCGTTGAAACTTTCGTTCGATACTTTAGATAATACTTTCTTTTATTTTTACTAGATTTTATCTATTCTTTTTACGACGTTCCGATTTCCTACGGAAATTTAACCATTACCCATGCGAATACGTATAGTCAGCGTGTTCGTTATATCTTGTACGTTTCTTTCTTTCGTTGTTGCGTTATCACCCAAAACTATCGAATAACATAGTGTATCGAACAAAAAGAAGATTGTTCGAAATTAGGAAAAACGACTAATCTTTTTTCACAGGGTAATTCCTTCGACGACAAGCTTCTTTTTGCATCGAATACATAATATACTCATAATCGGTCATAATATACGAATAGATTCGCGTAAAGAATATAATCCTTGCATACCATTTTCTGCAAAATCTTCTATTCAGATTATGATGTATCTAAGAAATGAGATTAGAATTTAAGATTATCTTCTAGGTTTAATTAATTTCAAGAGTAAATAATATTGGCACGATCCAATTAGTTATTGCTTCATTTTTTATGTATCAATACTGTCGTGCTTGTTGCCTTATTGTCGATACACGACATTAGATCATACGTATTCTAATTTTCTATTATTATTATTATTATTATTATTAATTTTCATACGTTTCAGTACTTTCCTCCGATAGTACGAAAAAGAAAAGAAAAAAATGTACGACAATTTAATATTTGAAACACGAATGGTACTTAGCTGCCGGTTAAATTCTATTTCATAAATACGCGTACAATGATGTTTATTTTACACGATCTTGATAATTTATACGTAACACTTTGATTTTGCTTTAAAATGTATAACAAGATGGTGTCCTGATATCTTATATCATTGAACGATCGTTAAAACAGAATGATCGTTGTCCTCTGCCAGCGTAAATTATAATTTTGTTATCTGTAGTAAAATAAGCGTCATTATGCACTTCATACAGTCTAGTTTATATTAAACTTCGTAAGGCTGGGAAAACGAAACATGCATGATCTTGGAAAGGTCATGTTCGACCTCACTTTAATTAGCTGGTTGATCGTAAATTATAAAAAAATATGCTGCATACTTTTTGAATGTTAAGAAAAAAAAAGTAAATAGTATAAATACTATAAATTTTTTAAATATTAGATTAAGATTTAAACTAGTGTAAAAACGTAAGCGACATTGCAAAGGGACAATGAACGTTTAACCAAAAAAAAGAAAAGAAGAATTTCGAAACGAATCAACCAGCTTCTTTTATATACTATTACGATAATCAAATGTGTTGACTTTCCGTAACGAAGATTATCATCATCTGCATACGCGAATGCACCGTTATTTCTGATTGTTTTTATATAGTTTCGATTAATATTATGCGAATCCAAAGATTAGATGCAGTATGTGAACATAAATTATTTGTCGGTGTACACGAATAACGCGCGTTTAACAAAACGATTACCTCGGACCTTGCGTGCCACAAAAAAAAAAAAAGAAGATTAATCGCCACAACATGGAAACTGTTTTCGAATTTCTTTGATTTTGAAGACAGTCAACTCGCCGTAGTTGAATTAAACTACTTGCGAGGATAATAAGAGTGGTGGAAGAGGGCAGTTGCCTCGAGTAAATTTGGGACCCCAACAGCAAGTGAACATTCACGTAGAAGACAAACTTTCAAAGTTTGATCTTGTCCCAGGTCGTAGCCTGTCGATGTACGACAATTAAGCTATGACCAACGATATATTTGCAAAGTGCGCATTATAACGTTAAACCTGAACCTCGAACTGAAGAAATTTAACTCGAGCATACCAATTGCTTCTGCGGATTGATAAGCCCGTAAGAATTTGTTTGTGGTTCTCGTGTCAGTAAGACAGAAGCCATGACCGCATCGCTTCGCTCTCTTGTCTCTTATAACGAGACACATTAAATAATAACGATGAACAGGATCGACTAACATACGTAAGAAGAAAGACAAGGAAACGAAACAAGATCTACGATTTTGACGAACGTTACGATTCAACTCGATGATTTTAATGATCGTTGGTTTTTTTTTGCCGCGAAAGTATGAATACAATCCATACCAACAGAATAATTTTATGTTCACATTCTGTGCTGATTCAATTATGCTAATGATAATATACTAATTAGGACAAAGTTATTTGTTAACGATACTGTTAAATTTCCTTTAAAGCTAACTCGTCGTGTTCATGTAGAACAAACATTGATATCCCAACGCATTCGCTCTGACACATTGTACAAAAAGCCAGGAATGTAACGCGAGAAAAATCAATTATTCGCGATCTTTACTCGCAACATTGAATCAATTTATGGAACACTGCTCTTCGGTTCTTAGATACGTATGCCGTCAAACGTGCAAATGTTTCGCGTGTTCTCGTTTTTATTAAATGAAATGTAAATAGTTGCGTTAACGGTGTACATGTTAAGATATAGGTTTTTTGCATTATGCCTTCCGTCAAGTTCAAGTGCATACGAACTGTAAATACACGTGTAATTAAATAAAACCGAACATTTGTATACATAATTGGGCGTTGAATTTCATGTAAATAGAAAGTAGAATATTTATTAAATATAATTCGTTTTTTCTTTTTTTTTTTTCTTTTTTTCTTACATTAAGTATACCGTTATGTGTCTAATACTTTGTTAAGTACTTTTGGCCATAAAACATTACGCGTCATCAGTCTCGATCACAGACGTTGTTTCTTTCTCTGTTACCTGCGAACGATATGTTAATTAAATACAATATTAAATCGTATGCAGTGTCATTAAATAATTACCTCGTTATTTTTCAGATTTGTTAGATCTTGTTTTCCTTTGCGTTTGAAAAAACCCAACTATTCGGTACATATCAATGTAATAAATACAGTATTTTACTTGTTATTCGACGATTATTAAACAGAAAAGTACTTACCAAGCTTAAAATTACAATGAAAATAAGTAAGAAAAACAATCCTATTGCAACGGAGACAAGAATAATCCATAACTTCAACTCTTGCACTTTTGGAGCATTGTAAAACATTGTTGTTACTTCCGTCGCGGAACTGTAAAACGATTTGAAGATTTATTAAAAAGTAAATATATTTAATTTCTCAGACAAGTATTTAAAAATTTATTTACCGAGTTCCATTCGCGTCTCGCCTTACAGCGGGTTTTATTATTTTCGCTCTGGCTTGAGTGGCAAACTTTAAAACGACTCTAGCGTTCTTAAAGTAATCTTAATACATAATAAAAAATTTTCATCAATGAATTATAATATAATACTTATGCACATAATTATGTAAGTCAGCTACCTTTAAGTTCTTGAATATTCAACGAAAGTTTAATCACTATCTTTCCGATATCTTGCGATGTTTTTAATGCATTTAAATCGCACAGGATGGTCGTACAGTTCACCTCAGGAGTCGAGCAATTCATATAAACAATATCACTTGTCGAACTTTCGTTCGAAGCTTGCAACGCTTTTACGTTACCCGCGTCATGAAACGCCGTAATTGATTCGTTCAGATCTCGTTTGTATAATTCGTGAAGTTCAATTTGTTGTACTTTGTTAGTGGACTGGGGTATATCAAATTGATCCGAAGACGGTTCTCCTTGTATCTCGATCAGTTCAGTGTTCAATAAAATATTTCCCGAGGAACACTCGAAACGTTCTCCCGATACGTATAACTAGAAACATAACTTCCCAAAAGTTTATATTTACCAGAATAAATTAACAATTATTTTACCTGAGGTTTATAGATGTAAACCAAAGTTTCCGAGTCTTGTATAGCTGTTGGCACTTTAACGATAAGCTGTGCATCTTCTATAGCCGAGGCACCAAGTTTGTATACCTGATAAGTATGCTGAAAACTAACGTTCGAAGCAGCATCGTGCGAATTAGTTAAGTAATAAGTTTCTTCGTTTGCTTTTCTACAAAGGATATAATTATGAAAGATAAATAGCTACGACTATTTTGCAAATAAAATAAGTAGTACGAACCCATGAAGTGACAAAGAAACTTCGTTTATTAAATGCAATGTTTTAGTGATATTTTTCATCCCGAAATTTGTACTACGACTATTTATCTTCGCGTAAAAATTTAACTTGTACCCATGTATCGAATCATTGTTCAAGTGCCTCAAGTCCAAGTCTAATTTAACGTTTTTCTAGAATAAAAATGAAAAAAATTAAAAATTCAGAATGCATCGAAAGTCGGGTAACGTTCAAATATCTCATAAGCATGGAATCCCCCCAACAAAGAATACCCTGTTTTTGCCCGACGCTACATCGGTAGTTTCTATACCAATACTGTTTCAATAAATTAGTATAACTACGATACCTCTTCCCCTTTCCAAATAGGATTTCCTGCCTCACAAATTACCAACAAACGTCCTTCGACGGTATCCTCTCGACAAGAAGTTAAAATGCTACGCAATATTACTCCTTTGGGTAAGACGAATTCGATCGTGGTAAGATACGCAGGTTCTCCGTGATTTTTTAAACCGATTTCCAAACTTACGTCGTTCGAACCAACAACCCACGTATCGTTGTCTCTGAAAGAATCTCGTTCGAGTATAATTCAATCACGGAAAATGGTAAAAGGGATTGGTATGATGTTCGAATATTTACTGCACGTCATAAAATTTTGCAACGGCAGATATGTTGGAGTAACAGATCCTGTCTTCTCCGCAATCGATGTTGAAAGAAAGCGAAGCCTGTGCTATTTGCAATTTGTTGTTTCTTCTTTCCACAGGACAATATTTACAGAATGCTGTCGCATTGTTATAGAGAAAATCGTGTCTCGCAAAGATAGTAATTGGTTCAATGAAATCTCGTACATTCTTCTGTAAAACGTTTCGCGTTAAATCAAAGTGAAATTTTTAACAAAGATCAATCTTTACCAAAATATTAACGTTGGCGGATAAACATTTATCCGCTTTTAAATCGAGAGACCTTAATTCTACAATCGTGTTCTTTGTTCGCTGGTATCGTTCGTCAATTGTAACTGTAACCTTAAATTCTGTGAACAGAAGTGAACAGGTGCAATAGTAACCGTAGAAATTAGTTATTCTTATAGAAATATGTAACTTACCCTGAGAAGTTGGCACTTTGTAGCCGATATAATTCGGACATATACTGATAAAAAATTGCTTAGCATCCCTTGGCAAGATGTTAGGTGAAGTTTTAATGACAAGTTCCGTTTTTACCACCGGTTTACCACGAAGCAGGACAGCATGTCCGGATTTGTATGCTCCTACTGCGATATCTAAATAACTGAATACGATAATGAACGATAAATTAATCGATTAATCATTGATGTATTAGTGGAAAAGAAACTGCACCGACCCATTTCCATCGATATCGACGGGTTTCGATAACGAGAACCCAAACCGCTCTATACTCTCGCCAAATTGTGCGAACTTTGCGGCAGCAATTCGTTGCGAAGCCTGTAAATTTTTATCTTTCAAATCTGAACCGCCATTGTATACATAAATGACTCCACGTCCTTCCCAAGGTGCACCCACAATTATATCTGCCATAGCGTAACAAAAGTATATTAAATACTTCTATATATAAATATATTTATGATAAATACGTTAAAATTACCATCAAATCCATCTGCGTCCAAGTCACTGCAAGTTATTGCATATCCGAAATGTCCTCCTTCTATAGTTCCTTCCAAGACTGCAGCTGTTTCAAATTGACCCTCCTATCGATAATTAGAAAAAGGCGTAATGAACGTATATTTTTTATGCAACGCACAAGCATATTTCACTTTTATTTACCTTGGACGTACCAAAGTACACATATACTTTCCCATTATCCTCTCCCCAATACGGTGCCCCGATTAGAAGATCATCTAAACTATCATTATTTAAATCGCCTACTGCCAAACTAGCTCCAAAAAATTCACCAATTGTCGTGCCCTGGAATCTCGCTACGATCATTCCATTCGCTGGATTAATTATTCCTACCTAGAAACAGCTACAATAAAATCTTTGTAAATCGATGCGTAATGACAGGTATAATTACTCGCCTGGCCTACGTAATGCCAACCTGGAGCACCGCTAACGTATAATAACTGATCTCTTCGAAAAAAGTAGCCAGATTCGACGCTGTAGCCTATAGAATATTATCGAATGATAGTTTGCTACATATAAATGTTAAACATATTACCGATGCAATAAACATACCAAATTGAGATAGTTCATCGCTCAAAGGCAATTCTATGGTCATTCTCCTATTTAAATGTAACACGTCTACAGTACCATAGTTTTCGTGTTTAGGTTCTCCCACTATACGACTTATACGAGTGACGTACCTTTCCTTTTCTTTATTCTATCATAGATTATACTTTAAATCGCTTCGCCGATACCAAAATAGACACATAATGTTTTCAAATATAGCGTACATACGTACCTTCATCGAGGCGTAATGAACGGTAAAACCATGCAATGGATTGTACCAAAATTTTGACTTGAAATCTTGCAAATTAAAATTAAATAAAAATCAATTGGTTGTATTATGCTTATTAATTTTTCCAAATACGTACCGTGAAACTGAAGATCCTTGTCTTCGATTGTCAATGAATTCGAAGAAACTATTCCGCTGTAACACATTCCCTGCATTGTATCGAGATTAACATCGGCAGAAGGATTAAAAATTGTCACGATGGTCCGTGGTGCGCATACCTAAAATTAAATCTAATATTCAAACTAACATCGAGTCAGACAGGGGAAGAGAAAATAACGAGTAACATTCCACCTACTGTTAGTATTTTATTCGATTTGTCTATAGACATTGCGCTTCCGAACCAACCACGTTGCTTTTTTATCAACATATCCATACCAAGTTGTGTTATGTGTTCTTCTTCGTTCTCAATTATTTGTGGTCTAATTTCTTGGCACTTTGCATTTTCGATTTCACAACGATACACGATTCCTGGTTCAATCGTATAGAAGGACGTAGAATAGTTTCCTTTCGGTGCTCCAACAAACAACCTTCCACAATCGCATTAGACATGATTAAATATTATCTGAGAAAACAGTTTTATTAAACCTTATCAAACACAAGAGGCAATATACCGTACCAAGATGTACCATTGTCATGGTATAAGTACACTGTATAGCCAAAGTAACTATCACGATTGTCAAACGTATTTTTCGGATTATAAAAAGCCGCAAAATCCACATCTATATTGTATCCGCACACTATTTTAACGAACAAAAGGAACGTTAATTTAACGATCATCTTGCAAAATTCTATTACCAATTCGAACGCGGCATGGCTCGCGAAGAAAAACTATTAATAATACTGCGGATTTTTCCACATCCACAGGAAGACGAACGATAAGATATTTCCTGAATGATGTGTCACCATAGTATTAGCAGATCCTATCTAATGAATTATTCATTTCATTGGATTCGTTGTCGCGTAATGAACGTAGAAGTTTTATTATTCACTCTTCGTATATTCAAAAAACTGATTTTACAAGTTTACAACTGTATCCCGAAAGAATTGCGATCAGTTCGTAAATTATCTTCGAGTTCTTTTAAGTACCGAGGTAGATTATCACGTGGATCCATATCCGGTAATTCTGGACACTAAAATGTTCTCTGATTTAACAACTTTTCATATTTTAATACACAACGTTTATGAATGATATTTAATAATTACATACATTGGCTTCATTTCGTAATTGCAAAAGTTTCGGTAGATCATCGTACATTCTCTTCAGCCTATCTTCTAAAGGAGGATGAATACTGAACAACGAAACATCGAATAATGCATCTTTGAAGATCAAATCTTTGTACTTTTTCAGAATTTCCAAGAATACAAACACTTCTCTCAAATCAATGCAGCTCTAAAAACATAAAGAACATTCTCATTGTCAAGGTACAAGAATTCGATATACGTACGTATATTACATACTCTTGCACACAATTCAAATCCTATTTTGTCAGCTTCTATTTCTCTGCGTCGTTTGTACCAGCAAAAGATACTGAGAGAGAGTACAGAGGCAAGTACAGAGTGTACAAACGCAATCCAGAATGAATAGAATGCAAAACTTAGAAACACGATTATATCGAGCATAACGATTCTTAAAAATTTAAAAGATAACACTTCTGTCTGAAAACAAATTACAATATGTTTTTTGTACCAGTTATATATATTATTTAACTTACAATCACAATATCATAAGTTGATTACGAAACTTACCGTATGTAGGAGCATTTGATGCGCCATTTCATGAGCTAGAATAAACGTTAACTGATCATCGTTTTTAACGAATTTGAAGATGTCGCTAAAAGCAATAATTGTAGCATCCTTAAACATTTAAGTTAATATGTCAACCTAATTATGTTATAATTTTGATTAGATTGCAAAGAGATTAATGTACATACAGGTAAAACCATAACAGTAGGATTCGGCGTTATATCGAACATACGTTTGACTATAGTAATACGCCAGTTACTATGTTTAAATAGATTTTCGTTAGATCTTCCCAGGTTTCTCATTACATCGAGGATCCTCGAGTACATGGGATCATCGAATGGTACCACGTTATCTCTAGAATGCACTATTAACTATACAAATTTATGATTATGGCAAGTATTTTGTTACACCATCGAACAAAATATATACCTTAGCAAACACTTGGGCATTTCGAGCTTGTTCTTCTTCGTTAAATAGCACAAGACGCGGACGATTTACTACTGGATCCCTTTTAACAAACGTCGAACAGTAAGCGATCATGACGAAAGACATTACAGCCAAAGTACCTAAAATATGAACATCGAGTTATTCTTGAATCAGTTTAAAGACCAATGGATCATAGATAATCTACCATGAATTTTAAATCGTTTATTCTTGTACCACTTTAAATATTCTTCACGTTTCATCGGAGTCTGTTTCAACCACCAATGTCTTAAGTAACATCCAGAGGCAAAGGATGCAATACTCAAAATCACAGATGTAGGAGAATGCATTCTTTGAGTGGTATGAAAATTTGATACTCGCGGTTTCAAGCAATACCATTGTCTTCGAGGTTGTTTACATCGGAAAAGGGAACTTACGGAAAAAATGCTGTTTGAAAATTTGTTCGCAACATAGATTTGAGTTGTACTAGTTACTAGTTTACAACATGTAAGATACATTATTCATAGAAACACGATACGTTTGCTGCTTATTAAATAATTCTTCCGTTGACGAAAAGCTGTGCGAATTATTTATTTATTTTGCGCCGTACTCTTCTCATATACTCCTAACACGAATTCGAAGTTATTCCGCAACTTTCTTTGCATAGGTTAATACAGATACATAGATTAGTACTCGGCGCCTACACGTAGATTATCTTGAATGGAATATAGCGTTAAAGGTAGGCCGATCACATAGACTACGTTTCCATCGAGGGTTCAAATCGGGTCAGAGTCGGGTTAGAGTCGGGTTGGGGTGAACGCTTTTACGGTGGAAACACCAAAGGTTTAGTTGAACTCTACCCTACAAAATTTTAGGGTAGCGTTCAATTGGGTTCGGTGGAAACGACAGGAGTCGAGTTCGTGTTGCCAACATAACAAATCCAAATTGCATTGTGTATCACGTGTTGTATTAATCGGTGTAGAAGAGGTTATTATTCCTTTTTGTCGGTGATCTTGTAATCTGAGAAATAATTTTTGTATGTTATTTTGATATTGTAAAATTAATATTGCTCTCCTTTACATGTCAGAATATGGTAGTTGACTTTGTGCAGTTGGTAATGTTCAACCCTGCCGCAACTCCAACCCGCTAATCAAACCCGACTCTAACCCGACTCTGACCCGATTTGAACCCTCGATGGAAACGTAGTCATTTTTGGTCGTTAACAAAAAAGTAATTAGATGAAAAAGGAAGATAATAATTATAATATAATACAATACAGTACATATACAAATGTTGTTACTCATATGTACGAATTAACAAGTAATAATAATACCATGTTTAAGAATAAATATATATATATATATATATATGCTTATGGATGTATACATAAAGGAGTATACTACTGAATGTCGAATGTTTTTTATAATGGTATGTACGTATATGTATGTGATGCATCAGCTGATATGTGTCAAAAAAGACCGCCTTGCTTTTGTCGCGTAGTTATGGACAGTCGATATTTTTAGATACTCTTTTCAGAATATCGACGTACATATTTTACAGGTATTCATAGAAAAGAATTCACCGCATTATGATTAAAATGACTAAAATAATATTTTAAAATATAATTTCATCGAAATATACTACATCGATGCCGATGTAAACTTTGAAACTATGTATGTAACATTGTTGGCAACTAGCGCCAAATTAAATCGCTTCAAATCGAATTACGTCCGAATTATCGCGCCGTAATGAATCGCAACGAATGGAATCATATCATAATGGAATTAAATAATGGAATTAAATTGTATCAAATCTAATCATGTTGACTTGACGCGACGTGCAGGCGTTACTGTTATTCGTTTACACTCGAATTTTGCTACAGCGAGGAAGAACGAGCATTCATTCGATTATAGTTAGGACGCGTATCGATAATGGAATATGAACGAGAAGAAAAGTCTTGGTTCGGATTCGTAAATAAAATTGATCGCAACAAACGAATTTTTACTCCCTTGGCACATGAATGTTTAAAGAGGAAATGCATCGAAGCTTAAACTGGAAAGGTTCAACTGAATATTGAATATCGAATATAACAATGGCGAAGAGGTTTCTAGGAACAATACCGATACGGTCAACACAGTACAGAGTACGTATGTACCAATATATATACATATATACATACATACATAGATACATATATATATTTTCATGCCTATGTATACATATATGTACGTTCTCGTACTCCGCTATAAAGGGCTCGGTGGCTCGGTGTTGATTCTCGGCACAGCTTGCGGCCAAGGATGCGTGTATTCGTGCGCGTTTTCATGCACGAGCGTTTGCGCGTGCGTTCGTGTACGTAGATGTGTACATTATACGTACACGACCGTAGTTATGTGTGTGTGTATGTCCATCATGAGTCAGAACCCATGGTCGGTCCGCGTTTCGTAATTAATTTCTGCGGTAACGAGAAAAATGCGAGTCTAGGCTCGAGACTACGACACCTGCTCACTCCCGGGCCGCTTGTCCTGAAAGGACATGCCCGTTGTGCCCGGTAAATCGTGCATCTTTTTATCTTCCTCCCTTCGTTCTGTTCGTATCCATTATGCGTGTTTAGTGTTGTGTGTTTTCTTCTCTCGTTTCCCTCGTCGAATCGTTTTCTGTCCCGGTTTTCTTTTTTCGTGAAACTCTTGCTTTTCTCCTTTGAGCAGGTATATTATACAAATCGAATTCTCACGACGAATCGTGTGGAATCGCTTATTACAATTTTTCTTCCACCAACACGTTTCATTTCCTATATCCTTACATGTAAATACATATAATTTTTTGTACAGCAGTGTTAACAACGAATCGTTCAAGACGGCATTTTAACTGATCGGAATACGGATACGAATACGAATGCTCTTCACTCGTCACTCGCACTCCCGGCTAATCTTTCAATCTTCCTCCGTCAGTCTCTCCGTCGATCGAACTTTCGCAAGAAAGAATGGATTGTGCATCTTTCGACAGTCTCATTGATCGGATTAACCTTCCCTTTTGTTTTCTTTTCCGTTGATAAAACGGCTCGAGACAGGTACATTTGCTTACTTCTTACACGATACGCTTATTTTCAAATATTAAAAATAACAAAGAATATATAAGTGATCTGTTCAATTTTAGGTAATATCTATCATCGAAGAAGAAACTAGTATAGTACCAATATGGATCAAAACAGAAACAGACCTAGTAGACCACGTCTTCGTTCCCATGGGAATTCTGCCAGGGTACTGGTATTCGATCAGGCAGAGAGCGAAGAATCTGCTTGTAGCACGGAAACGGATACTCAGAGACACCCAGTACCGTCCAAAGTAGAAAGCAAGGAAGCCCCAGTTCGCCCTGGTTAATAAATCATTCTATAATTCTATACGTCGATACTTTGTTTTTTTTTCTTTACAGAATTAATCTTGGATCATTCTCTATTTACAGTTAGCGGAGAACTGTCGAATTTGGTTAGAATGAGAAACTCTGCGATCGGGAAGTCTGCTCCTTCTTTATCTGTTCACGTGGTTAGTAATATCGTGTACCATTTTTATTAGCAGCATACATAATACTTGTAACTAATATTATTTTTTTGTAGCGTGACTTTAACATCTCTCGCCGCGCTGCCAAGGCAGTGCATCGTAAATCGTTCATTGCAACAACCTCTCCGACTTTACCACGCTGTCACTCACCATTATCAGGTGCGTCGTCACTAATGTTCATACTCAACCTTTCAATACGATTGTCTTGTTCGAAAACGATACGTCTAATGCGTATATATATATATATATATCTGTTTACAAGTGATTCAGTACTATATTTATACTTTCTAAGAATATTATACAAGTGTTCTGCAACATTATTATTATTAGTATGTACACGGATGCAAGTGCGTGCAATGATAGTAAATCAGCTATTAAAATATAACTTTAATTTCAATTACGATAGATCTAGAATATTTGAATAATGTCCTTAAAGGGTTATTTCTTATTTAGCTAGAAATACGCCTTTTATATTATCCAACTATCGTAGAGGATTAATTTTTTTCGTTGCTTGTTTTCCAATATAGCGTTCGTCCCGATTGTAGGCAGTCCCCTAGAGAGTCCTAGGATGTCGTCCAGTCCACATTTTGCTTTTGCTCCGATTAAAAGGTATCTATTTCATACCTACTTTTAGTACATTTAAATTTGATATGATTGTGTATGTAAGTAGATGTCGCCGTTGTGAGCATTATATTTTTAATACATTATTAATAGCAAAGAAAAGAAAATGCCGATGCAAACTAAATTAAAGTCTGATACGATGAAAAGAAAAGGAAGAACATGGGTGTAAGATCTTTTTTTCCGTTACAGTGATCGTATATTGGTTTTGTTAAATAGTAAATGTTCAGGCTCGTAAAATAACAGTTTAAATTGTTTAAATGTAAATATTTAAGAATCAGTGGAGGTGCGACAGGAACGGGGGATGGCAGAAGATGGTCAGTTACTAGCTTGCCGTCTAGTGGATACGGAACGACGCCAGGTTCCAGTAACGTTTCGGTTAGTTACCTGTCGAGAAATGATTTAGTTAAGAATAAACGTGATTGTTTACAAAGTTATTGATGAACTTACTTAATCAGTCACAGTACTCGAGTCAAGAACGTTTGCATCAACTTCCAAATGTTCCAACCAAGGACGAATTGCGTATGCTTTCTTGTCATTTCTCTAAGCCTGGCACACCGTGTTCTTCGCATCCGGGATTCCCAGGTTCTAGTATCTCTAGTATTCCTGGGAGCGTGTCCCTCAGTCTCGACGAGGAGGGTCGCAGATCACCGTTACACAGACCGCGTTCGCGAAGTTTGAGGTAACTCGAGCTATTAACCGAACTGCATCGAAACGTCGATTTAGCAATTAGTAGAACGACTGGTGTTTTTCATTGTAGTAGTCCAAGTCGGTCCCCCGTGTTGGACAGCGAAATCGTTATGATGAATACTCTTTACAAGGAACGATTCCCAAAGGTATAGGTTTGTAATAGGAAAGTCGCATCGCAGCGACAAGCGATTAAAACGACACGATTTGATGAAAAATTGATTTTATTAGGCAACGCAACAGATGGAAGAACGTTTGACTAATTTTATAAACGAAAACAAAGAATTGGACGAGTACGAAGTGATGGCAAATATGACCCAAGACTCTTTGCCGATTTTGCGATTCGTGCATCATCAAGTAATCGAAATGGCAAGAGATTGCTTACAAAAATCTCAGGAGAAATTAATTACAACTAGGTATTTTTATGAAATGAGTGAGAATTTAGAACATTTGTTAATGGAGGTAATTTTACGTTTTAAGTAAAATCGTGTAACGTATCGATCGCGATAAGGAAATTTGAATAAAAACGAAACATTTTCATTCGCAGACAAAAGATAAATCGCTCGAAGCGGCAACGAGATTAACGGGGCTAATTAAGAAATTACTGTTGGTAATATCTCGGCCAGCTCGTCTCTTGGAATGTTTAGAATTCGATCCAGAAGAATTTTATCATTTGCTCGAACAAGCCGAAGGACAAGCAAAAATTAACGCTGGAATAAAAACGGATATACCTCAGTATATTATTAATAAATTATCTTTGAACAGGGATCCAATATCGGGTAACGGTTACCTCTTCTTTTCTTCGAATTCTGTCGATTCTTGTCGAACGAGAACGTCTAAGTAACATTTATATATCGTAGAACTGCAAGAAGATTTAAATAAACTGGAAGATTCAGCAAGTTCGAGCGATAGTAATTTACAAATTGCGTCCAGTCCGAATAAGGAGGACGAAAAGTCTCAACGCATTCCATGCGAAAGCGACTACGAAGTATTGAAGCTCATAAGCAACGGCGCGTACGGTGCTGTCTATTTAGTTAAGGAGAAAACCACGCGGCAAAGGTTCGCCATGAAGAAGATAAATAAGAATAATTTAATGTTGCGAAATCAAGTAGAGCAAGTTTTCGCTGAAAGAGACATAATGAGCTTTACGGACAATCCGTTTGTAGTTTCTATGTACTGTAGCTTCGAAACAAAAGTACGTATACATAACCTCTTACAACATGAAAATTAAACTTACGAACGTTTACGATCGTTCAATTGCAGAAGCACTTATGCCTAGTAATGGAATACGTAGAGGGAGGAGATTGCGCGAATCTTTTAAAGAATATCGGTCCACTGCCACCAGATATGGCAAGGTTTTATTTCGCGGAAACTGTGTTGGCCGTCGAATACCTGCACAGCTACGGTATTGTTCATCGCGACTTGAAACCCGACAAGTACGTAAATCTATGCCTCTTCTATCGTACGTTTACGATGCACGTTGCTAGCATGGGCGTTTTAAACTTTCTTCCTTTCTTCCTTTCTTCTAGTTTACTTATTACTGCCCTTGGACACATTAAACTTACAGACTTTGGTCTGAGTAAAATGGGTCTCATGTCCCGTAAGTGTTGTAACGAGCGACATATTCTCTCTACGCTACTGTAGAGTCTACAGAAGGAAAGAACGATAAAAAAAGAAGTGTTTGTTGGTTCCAGTGGCGACAAATCTTTACGAGGGATACATCGACAGGGACACGAGACAGTTCTCGGATAAACAGGTATTCGGCACACCCGAATATATCGCCCCCGAAGTTATACTTCGTCAAGGATACGGTAAACCCGTCGATTGGTGGTCCATGGGCATTATACTATACGAATTTCTGATTGGCTGTGTCCCATTTTTTGGCGATACCCCGGAGGAATTGTTCGCTCATACGGTCAATGGTAATTATTACGACATCGCCGCGTAATAAGCGGCAAATATATTCTGCGTGTATATATATACATATACATATAGTTAAGAATCGGTTGATCGCGTAGACGATATCGAGTGGCCAGACGAGGATGACTGGCCTGTTCAACCGGAGGCTAAGGATATTATAACAGCGTTGCTGCAACAAAGTCCCAGAGATCGACTAGGCACCGGTGGATCTCACGAAGTGAAAGAGCACTTATATTTTTACGGAGTAAATTGGAACAGTTTGCTCAGACAAAAGGCTGAATTCGTGCCACAATTAGTCAACGACGAAGATACAAGTTACTTCGATAGTACGTGTAACGAGTCCATACGTTCCTCCGCGGTGATTCTGCCCGATGTCGTTGCATAATACACCGATAATTGTTTCAGCTCGTATGGATAGATATAATCACGATATAGGCGACGATACCGACGACACCGACGATTCCCCTTTATTCGGATCGTTCTCCTCCTACTCTCCTCAGTCAAGAAAGATATCTCAAACCCGTCCACCGCAGCTGAATCCCGAATCAGAGTCGGATTCTTCGAAGAAACAATTATTCCGTTCCGAGCTCGAGCGTACGGTCGCGCAATTGTCTCTTGGATCTAATAATTCGACGACGCCACCATCCAAATTGATCGAGTCGACTCCGTCGGATAAGAGCCGGTTTTCTTCGTCCATTAAAAGTAGTACGTCTAGCGAGACACCGCCCAAGCCAGACAAATCGAACACGTCGTTCGCTAGTCCTGCTACGGTAACAAGCGGCGAGTCACAATTGACGGTTATCAAGAATAATCAAATCGAAGGAACGTCGATCAACTTGAGTACACCCGATTCGTCGCAGACCGAGTCGGAGGATATTAGTCCGCAGATTCAGAGAAAGCGACACGTGCACTCCCGGGACAAGCTGCCCAGGTTCAGTATATGCGTTGATGATGAACACATGTGAGTCATTCAGACATACATCTTCGTAACGCGTAACGATCGATTCGGTAGCCCAACTAGCGTGTACAGCTTTTTCAAGTTTCGATAACTCCGGAGTTAGGAAAAATTCGAAAATTTCCAAATCTTCTTCGACTCTGTTTCTCGGAATTTTTCTCGCGATTCGCGTTTCATTTTTGCCGATGGACCTTCTGGGAATGAGATCGGGATCTCTGCCGCGAACATGCACATTACTCATTCACGCGCAATGCATGCTTCTACCGAGCGACTCTGCTCGTATCTACAACGAATAAATATAATTTTAGGTTGGATCTGATCGCTGCGAACCGAGATACGACCGAAGAGAGCAAACATAATTCTAGTACCGATTCGTTCGAGTCGTTTAGCGCAATGCCAATCGTACCGTCTGCAAAGCATAAGTCACGGTCCGTTATTAAATCCGCGTCTACCAGTGGATTGTCGCTCGTAATACCTACCAGTGATTTTTCTTGTTCGTATTACCACGAGTCATTTCGTTGATCGTTGTAGCGTTATATTCGATTTCGTTGGTATAAGTTACTCTTTTCAGACGATGCGTCGTTGAATACTCAACCGATCGAATCTCCCGGTGGATCGTCCACTGCTTCTTCGAGAGACACGTCACCTTGTCGGGAATTGAGCCCTTTGGTAACTAGTTTGAAACCACCTATAATCATTCGAAGAGGACCGTGCGGATTTGGTTTTACCGTGCACACGATAAGAGTGTACTACGGTGACAGTGACTTTTATACGATGCATCATTTGGTTATGGTGCGTTGTTAGACATATATTAATATATATTAATATATATATATATAATATATTATATATATTTTTTCCGATGGAATTTACTCGCGTACTTTACAGGCGGTCGATCAGTCGAGTCCTGCGTTCGAAGCTGGCTTGAGACCCGGAGATCTCATAACTCATATAAACGGCGAACCAGTACAGGGACTGTATCATATACAAGTTCTTCAATTAATGCTGAGCGGTGGGGACCACGTGACATTACGTAGTACACCGTTAGAGAATACCAGCATAAAGACGGGAGGACGAAGAAGGGATTTGGCCCAGAGTAAAATGGCACGCAGAACGTTGCACAAGCAACGCAAACAGAAGCGTGATCATTCCGATAAGAAACGAAAAACGTCCCTTTTTAAACGAATTAGTTCGAAACGGGCTAGCGTAGAGATGCAACAGGTATAGAAGTAAAATCACGTTGTCTTTGCTTTGTAACCGTAGTAGAAAGCTAATATAAAAATACACGGCATACTTGTTCACGTCGTGCATAAAAGATGTTTAAAAAAACATTTGCTTCAAACGACGAATCTATACATATATATTTGTACATATTTTTTTTTTTTCTTTAATCTCTCTCTCTCTTTTCTTAACACGAAACTGCGCACAGCAAGATACTAAAGCACCGGCAATGTCTGAGCAACACACCGATTACGTTAAGTGTTACTTTTGTTTTTTATTGCAGCCATTAACTATCAGTTGTCCATTGTCAGCACCCATTCTATCCAGCGACAGCAAACCTCCACTTATGGTATGATTTTTTGTAACGTTTTCGTCAACTTGTCGCTAACATCGTTTCAGTTGCTACTTTGTTTGGTCTCGATACTCGTTTGCCCGATACAGTCACGCGACAGCTTTTGAATGTTCTTTTCTGTTATGTTCCAATTTGATCGCGACAACGTCGGTCTTACACTACACCGATCACGAAAGGCATACATAAGTTCGGTAACGCATCGAATACTCGAAGAAACAGAGATTACAATGTTACTTGAGAATTCGTTGTATCTCGTAGGTGGAAAGGCATCGCGGAGAAACGTAATCGATACTTTTTCCAGATGGCCGCTGGAATGTGTTCTCCGTCGATGGTTACCCCTAGCCGATCGTTCCAGTCGTTTACACGTTCCCAGGAGTCGTCGCCGTATTTTGCAGCCTGCACAAAGTCCGTTTGCAGCCCGTCGCCGCCAACGAATCGCGTCAGCTCGGACTCTTATCATTCGACAGGCAATTCGAGTCCTTGCTCCAGCCCGAACTCTTCGTCACCGGGTTCTACAACGTCCGCTGCCAACTTACCGACCATTTCGAATCAATCTCATTACCAGAGACCAAGTACTCTACACGGTTTGAAGCATAAGTTACATACCGCAGCGAAAAATATTCATTCGCCGAATCGTAGAAAATCCGTGGGACACATTCCGTTGTCCCCGTTGGCGAGGACTCCGAGTCCGTCGCCGCTTCCTGCCAGTCCTACCAGGAGTCCAAGTCCATTAGCGTTTCCTACGGGACATCAGCCTGGTAGCTCCAATACGACGCAGTCCTATAGTCCAGGTATTTCCTAGCTCGAGCGTTTGAAAAGTCTATTTAACCGAAAGGTAGGCACGACCAAGCTACGGAGCTTTCGGAGGTTGCACGATCTAGGAATTTCGACGTTTCGAATATCGTACTTACTCACGTACGTAAGGTATTCTAGTACAAAGTACGGAAGTACTGCGAACCATCGCTTGACCATGCCTACCTACTGGATCTACGAAGTAGTTCGACAAAACTGTCTAACCGTAGTACAAGAATATTTATATGACTGGTATCGCGCACAGGTGTCTGCTTGGCAACGCCGAACAACCAGAAAAAAGGCTATGGACGACCAAAGTCTGCGGAGCCAGGTTCTCCGTTACTTCGAAGAGCTCTTAGTCCAGACAGACTCCATCCTCGGTCCGCCGAAAATAAGACATCGATATCGCCACTGGCCAACACGATAGTGAAGGTAACTCCCCGGGTAACCATAGCGCAATCTTCCTACGCGGAGACTTCCGAGGAAAGCAACGAGAACTTCAAGGATATGAACGACGCGAAAACGGAGAAGAAAGTGGCAGTGGATCAGAAAAGCGATTACTCGAAAATATCTCACGGGATATCGATCAACTTGGGTAACGTGGGTATGTCGAATTCGTGCGGCAGTACGCAACTGCCTAGAATAGCGGAGGAGAAAGACTCGCCGACTGGTTCCAAGGCCGACGATTACTCGACGAAGGAGGTTCTGCCTTTGGACAAAAGCAATCCTTTCGCCGGTAAATCGACGGAACCGGAGAACTCCGTGGTAGAACGCAGTGATCGCCGCGAATACGAATCGATGGCGGAGGAACAAAAGTCGAGTACGAAGAACACGGAAGCGGCAATTTATAAATCGGAGAACGCTGCTCGAACCGAAAACTTTTCTCTCCTACAAGCGCGTAGTTTACAGAACAACGCGGCTCCGAAGCAACTTCAGGGTTCCAACGAGAAAAGCTCGCAAGTCTCCTCTCAGAAGGTATCGTCTCAGAACAACGAGAAAGGTCCGCAGATACCGTTTCAGAAAACGTCGTTTCAAAGCACCGAGAAGAACTCGCAGTCTTCGTGTCAGAAAACGTTGCAAAACAGCGAGAAAAGTTTGCAGTGTTCGATGAAAGTTTCGACGCAGATGGGTGAGAAGGGTGCGCAAACTGGCTCGTTAAAGCCTCAAGGTGGCGAGAAAAGTTTAGCGAGTGAAACGGCAGGCAAACAGAAACAGCTTCAAGGCAACGAGAAAACGGTCGTGTCGCATAAAGCGAACGAACAGAAAGCGGTTGGTAAAAATACGGAGATCAGCGCGGAAGGTAGAAAGGTATCGAAGAAACACAAAGTCGATAGTTCGGACGGCCCCGGTAACGCTTCTTCGAGCAACTTCGAGGCCGGTGGATCTGGAAAGGATAAGAAAAATAATTAGAACCGAAAATTTGTTTTCTGGACGATCGTTTATTATCGAATCCTAAATCGTAAGCGATTTCTGCCAATGAAACGAATAGTCTGTATCTTTTCTTTTTCTTAAAAAACAAGAAAAAAGGAAAAAAAAAAAAGAAAGAAGATTGTGGAAGGATGGTAATCGAAAAGAACGAGTTTGCAGCTTTAAAAACCGAGGAAACAGTTCGTGCTCGAATCAAGTATTTATAGGCTTCCGTCGATCAAAGTAACCGAGGATATAACTTTAGATGGTATTTCTCCGAAATCGCGTGACACGTTCGAGTCGCGTTCCGTAACCGTGATCTTTGTCATACGATTATCGAATTGTAAGGAAAGCAAAGGATGAAAGTAGAATCGATGATTACTGCTCGATCGATTTTGCTGTTAATTCGTTGAAATCGCTATTCGGTAACCGGTAGCGAGGAAGAGAAAAGAAGAAATTGAAGTAATTTCCACTTCGGGCTACAGTATTTACACGATCTCATTTTACAATTACATCTAATTATTATTATTATTAGCACATCATGTATGAATCAGCATAACGATCAGCGAATCGCGTACAGATAAGTTTCCAATGTGAGTAATATTATTCGTGGAACGAAAGCGAGAAAAGCACGTATGTATACTCGTGATTCAGATTTAAACGTAATCGTTTCTTTTTTAACCCGTCGTGAAACGATAATATATTTAACGGTACACGTTTGTTTTAGCGCGACAAGAAACGAGGTAAAGGCTGGACCTACGCGTTAAATAACAAATTTTCATCGCTGTTCGTCCGTGCACGTTAGGCTTAGTTCGGTTAAGAGGCGATACCATGGAAAATTCCTGTTAACCGAGGGAAGCGTATCTCGTACCACGAACGTTCGTGAAAATGCTTCGGAATCGGCCTACACACGAATATATACGATAAGCGGATCATCATAGGCATCCCGCAATGATCAGCGTACAAGATGCTCCCGTGCATGCACAACGATATTATTACCTTTCTCCGTTTAAGTATTCGATCACGCACGGTGATCGCATTTAATCGTACGAATCGGTGCTAAACGTTCATCCGAGAACTGGTGCTTGCTACTAACGTTTCAGCGTCTCGAATCGTTCTTGGCTCGAAGAGAGCGCAAAACCGAAGAAAGAAAACGTACGAAAAGGAGTGCGATATAGAAAAATGGAAAAATGGAAAAATGGAAAAATGGAAAAATGGAAAAATCGAAAAAAAAAGTACGAGAAAGTAAAGTATTAAGTGTGTAGCAACGTAGCGGAACATACGTGTACGAAGAACATATCGCATTGGAAGCATCTCAAAGTTTTCAGCGATCGTAAGAAAGAGTCGCGAGCGTGTCGCGGATCATACTCTGCTCTTTTGGCACGTTGTAATCGTTTTAGCGTTTAGGTACTTGTTAATTTATTCTGTATATAAAAGTGTATATTAGTTAAGGGCAAAGTGTATGCTTCGATCGTGAAACGGAACGAAAACGGAAACGAAGGAAGTCAAATGCGTTCTATTACTTCTGGTAATAATGTTTTCGCGAAAAGTTCGCTTACAAGAAACAGGAACATTGCCATAAAGAGCAACACGATATATGTATGTACGTATGTGTGTCTCTGCCATAAAGGTATACGCTTCGCTCGCATCGATAATAAGCTTGGCGATCGAACGAGCGAATCGCTGGTATTTTATTCTCGTTATTGCTTGTTTTTTCTTTTATTCTTTTTTTCTTTTTTCCCCCCATGTTTTTCGGATGTAACGTTTAATATGTTATATTGTTCTAGAGACGAAAGAGAAGGAGGGGGAGAGAGAGAGAGAGAGAGAGAGAATGAAACTGACGCTATATCCGCGTGGCGTTACTCGTTAAAGCAGCTCATCGATTGTACATACGCACGCTTTAGTCGATAAGGATAGACTGTAAGAATACTTAAAGGAATCTGACTTTAACGACATAAGCTGCGCGACGAGCCAGCAACACCATCGTCACCGTTTTTTCTAGATCCTCTTGTTCGACGGTACTTCAAACCCTTTCGCTGCCTTTCGACATCTGCCTACTATTTTGGAAAAGCTCAGTTTTATCGCGCGATGGGTTAATACACGCTCGCGATGCAAGAAAGAAGCTTTCTTTAGTTAATAAATTTATGCACGCTTTACATAGGTTTTTCATCGATTCTCCCAAAAGACCGAGGTTCAAATATCTTTCGGAAAGTTAGATTTATCGTGGACTCACCTTAAAAGTAAAAACAAATTTCGCCAAGTCCTATGGCATCTATTTAATCCGTAGAAAAAGGGATCGGTCTTACGGAACTCTTAAAAGTTCGTACAACGCTTTATAGACGGTAAAAGCAACGAAAGGGTTAGTACGTTTTGCCATTCGTGAAAAACGTTCTTTGTTAAGCGATTTACATCGTCAGATATTTGGAAAAGTATTTCGATGCGACTGAATTTGTTTTTCGTTTAAATCGGCGCGGAGCGTAAGAAGTACACTACTGTTCGTGAACACGTATCTCGATGAACGGATGGCAAAGATGAAATTGTTCGAAAGGAAATAAAAATACTCGCGAACGATAAGGTAACGTTATGTTCGCGGATAACTCATCGACGGTAATAAGTATCGTTGTTAAAGTATCGAAGAAAGCTTATTTCGGGCGTGATCGCGTTCCAGAAAAGGAGCCTGAACATTCTTAGAGACGAGCGTATTCGTCGCGAAGCGAGCGAGAGGAGAAGAAGACGAGAAGAAGACGAGAGCAAGAGCGAGAAGAAGCTATAAAATAAAATTGCGATGTAATCGAAAAGCGGAGGTTCGCGAGAACGGTAAAAGGGGAAGGGGATAAACGAAAACCGAATTTGATCGGTCGCATATTAATCAATGGGTAGACGTACAATATGATAACGAAGCTAAGCAGCATGTAGCTAAAGGAGTAGACGATCGTTGTTACTTTCGTTTTCCGCGTGTAGACGAGTAAGCGTGACCAATTAATGGCGCGTCGTCGGACAGAGCAACTTCCGGTCTTTCGTCCGAACAAGATACGAGTTCGAAGGCTACCGTAATAATCGCGGTCGAATCGAATAAGTTCAATCGAAATCATAGAGCGTAAGAGCGAGAAAGCGAGAGAGGTTCGATTTCGGGAGAGAAAAACATCGAAAGCGAGTAAATGGATAAAAAGTTTCCTTCGGGCAAACGGAGCTTGGTCGTGTCTAACGATCGTAGATCTTAGATCGTAGATTGTAGAGTGTAGAGCGTCAAAACCCTATAAGGAAAATCATCTGACCGGTACGTTGCAACAACACCCTTTGTCGCGGCTCTCTCCGAGCGATTCCGAAGCAAACGTCTTCGAGAAAGATTTCCCTTGTTGCGCTGGACGCTTTCTGCTGTACGCTTTGCGCTGTACGCTCGAGATTCTGTTAGATCGACCAAACGAAGTCTAGGTTGCACCGCGATGTACGGTAATCGATCGAATACCAATGCTTCGTTAAGGATTGTTTCGTTACGTTTACGCGTCTAGAGAATTAACGAGTTCGTTGCCGAATTTTTATTCGTTGAAAGTTGTTTCACCGGATGAGCGAGCCGTTTCACCGATTTACGTATTACAGGCTCCGATCATCACGAAGCGACGAATTCGGTCCGTGTTCGGATCGTTGAAAGCCCGACCTCTTCGTTTTCTCGACGAAGAAGCGTCAATTTCGACGATCGATCTTTCTTTCGACTCTTTTTCCTGTTTCCTTTTCTTTTAAAAAGGGTTCGATGAACTTTGTTGCTCTTCTTTTTGTGATAAGCGAACGAACGTTCTCCATGAGAATATTTATTAACGAACTCAACAAACGTTTGATAATTATATTACAGACACTCTCCACGTGAAATACAGTTTCGTTTCTTATTATAGAGGACGAGCCAGATTATTTTGCACCTCCTTTCCGACATCCTAGACACGCGAGAAACAATCGGTTAACCAAGGTAAACGTGTCGTATGCCTACGAGTAACTACCGCCAAAGTATTTCTATAGAAGTATAAATCTAGAAAACGTAAGATAAAGTATTTACCGTTAACATCGAGTAATATGGATGACATATCGGTATGATCGAACAGGTAACGCGTGGAACCGAGTACATACCGCATCGACATTTCCGTTGAAAGGAGACGAAAGATAAAAATCAGAGCAGCCATCGGGTCAACAAACTCGGCTAACGTTTTCTCAGGATCGCCCTTTGTGTCGATCCAGCCGCGCGACACTTGCACACTTCGGTACAGTTAATATACAGCGCCGGAATCATGCTCGTATATCGTCTACGTGTACGGATCGACAGGGTGATCTTTGCGCGTATAGACGCGCGATGCGAACGATTTATCGAGGGTAGAGCTAATCTTGCAACGTTTCGACTCGGAGTCGTTCAATTTTACCGAATTTCTCGGAGCCTCTCTTTGCTAGTACTTTGCTAGTCGAGCAAACGCGGTTGTTTCTTAAGAATTTTACGAGCTCGATATTTCGTCGCGGAAAGTATAGCAGCGACGTTGATCGGCATCGTGCTGGTCCAAAGTGACGCTTGGAGATGGCAAGACAGGAGAGCAGGAGAGCAGAAGAGTAGGGGTCGAGAGATTACGCGCGTCGCTTCGTGCGACTCGCGCGAGTAGATCAACATCTCGGAGCCGCGGCTCTCGTCGAAGCTCGAAAGAACTCGCTCAGTATGAATCGGGACAGCCAGCCGTCCACCATGCTCAGACTCGTCGTTCTCTTGTTCGTTTGCGACGCGATCACCGCCAACAACGATACTCTCGGCAACCTGATCTCGAACGAGGAGCATTGGAATCTAAAGAAACAGCCGGACAATTGGTCCGCGTACAATAGAACGTTGGACGATCTGTACAAGGATGCTGTTCAAGCTTACCTCGAGGAAGACTGGTCGCGTTGCATCGACGACTTCAACGCTGTCTTGCAAGGGTACTTTTCGAATTTCAAATTTCCGCCGGAAAGCTATAATAATCCTAAATAAATCAACAATAATATTTCGATTTATTTGCATGGGACGTATTCATATATATATATATATATTCTGTTTTATCGTAACAGATATTTTTTTAATCCATCTTTTTACGCTCGTCAGATATCACGCGTTCGTCTCGAATCGCTAGACTCCCGTAAAACGCGCAAACGGTTATTTCAGGTACAAGATTTACAGGCGCACGATAGTCGGTTGTAGACAGAAATGTAGAGCCCAGGCTGCTGGAACGGCTCCGATCTTTCCCGAAAATATCGACGATATGCATTTCTACGAGAAGAAGGTGAAAGAGACCTTGTGCCTCCTAAGATGTAATCAAGAGTACCGGGAGATCGCCGGCTCGAGGGCGTTGAAAACGTTACCTCGCGACACAGAGCACAAGTTAATTAATCATCGAGTGTACGAGTACCTGCACCTTTGTTACTATCGGGTACGTAATACACCGAAAAATACTATACTTACAATTCGATGTCTTTCTTGCTAACGAAGCGTATTCGAACATTGAAAATATCTAATTTTCTTTCGATAACAGACTTCTTCCCCTTTAATCCGTCGATTAACGTTTTTTTCTACATCCACGCGTGTCCGACGAATTCTAATACGGGATCTTACGCAATCGTGGCTTCGCTAATCCCACTTTAGTAAATAACGAGTTTAGCGTTCTGGTCAGAGCGCGTTTTAGCCTTTAGGTCGATCTATAGATATCGCTCTTTTATTCGTTTCTTTTTCCACTTTCCGTAAACGTTTGTTCGTTCGGCCAGACGTTCCGAAGCGCGAACCTCTAACGCTCTAAGGGGTGAAAAATGAAAAACGGACGGTTTATTCGTAGGAACGTCGATACCAAGATGCGGCGAACGCGTTGTTCACGTACCTGGTAATATATCCGGATCACGAGGCGAGCATCGAAACGTTGAAGAAGTATCTGACATTGCCGGGCGTGCAACCGGAGGCGGTTGTAAACCTAGAAACGGCACCTTATGTCAGCATCTATTTCCAAGGAGTTTCGGCTTACGAGAACGAAGACTACGCGCAAGCGGCGGCTCTTTTCGAGGCTTCGTTGAGCTCCTATATACAATCCGAGGAAGAATGTAGATTTTACTGCGAAGGTCCGTTCGATCAAGGCTGGCACCCGGAGTTCACTTCTTCAGTCGCTAGTGAGTGTCGCGAACAAACTTTCGAATCTTCGACGACCCGTTCAAAATGGTAATCGCAACTTTTCCTTACTCTGCTTTCAGATCATTTTACCTTCTGCTTGAGATGCAAACGTGCCTGCTCTCAACGGCTGAACAACGTCAACGGCAATTATCGCAGAGACATGCTCAAAAGTCACTACAACTATTTACAGTTCTCTTATTACAAACGTGAGTAGATCCGAACGAACGAAATATACATGCATGCATAAAAATTTAGTAAACAAAGAAAGAAACGTGAATCGTTATCGCGGCGATATCGCGCATCCTGTCGCGTCGTCGAATAAACGCGACACGTCCATTTGACATAATTTTTATTTTTAATAGTCTAATAACTTGCCAAGAAACCGAATCGAGCGATAACGATGCGATACTCGATTCTACCGATACAATACAGATAGAATAACGATTTAGAAATTTCTCACGAGCACATGTTCCGTTCATTTGTAAATTGATCGTTCCGACTCCTATTAGACGAAACTAATCCAAGTGCCTGGTGAACGAGCTTTAATTTCCTTTAATTTCCTTTAATTTCATTCGAGTTGCCCGTCATTGTTCGACACTCATCTTTTCTCTCCTTCTTGCACAATACACCGTAATCGTCTAACCTCGTTAATTCTAAGCATCGCGTCGGTTAGCCTTGCAAAGCGTTATCTTAAATTATAATAATTTCGACGCCGCGTACCATCTACCGTCTACCGGCCGAACTATTTCCGACTAACCGCGCGATCCGTTTCTCCGTTATGCACAGTGGGAAAACTGAAAGCAGCCTGTGCCGCGGTCGAAAGTTACCTGCTGTTCGACTCGCTCGACGAAACTATGCAGAACAACAAAGCATATTACAGAGCCCAGCCAAAAGTCCAGGAAGAATATTTCACTGGCAGACAGGTGATCCTACGCCTTCGTAAATAATAACTTATCGTACGCTTTTTGCGGAGCGTCGCTGTCTGCTCCTCGATACTCGACGATACTCGACGATACTTCGACCAAGTGTCATGTTATCCACGGATTAAATGCGCGACGCTCGGCAATTTCCAAATTGATCAAATGTTTCTTCTATATACATATATGTGGCACGCGATCATAATTGTATTCTCCTTCAGGAAGCTGTCGACTACTTGAAGAGACAGGAATACGAGTTGAGCCTTCTGCGTTACATATCGAATGAGTTTTCAGTTATCGACGCGAAATTCTCCAAGATGAACAAGAAGAAAAAAGAAGCTGATCGGGAGAACGAGAAGAAGAAAGAAATAGGAAAGGTAAAGAATGAAATATAAAGTACAAATATTCGGACAAGATACGCTTCGTGCGTTGATCGATCGGTACGATATACCCTTATTGTGTCCGTTTGATTTCTGTTCAAAGGACGTTATGCGTATAAATATATCGATACGGTATCGGGCTTGAGACGGAGGAGCCCGTATTTTTTCGAGAAATTTCTTTTTCTAAATACACTGTATCTTTTGTAAGAAAATTAATAAAATATTTAAACCGAAAATTCATCGATCGTTAGAAAATCATTCTACTCGAAGATTTATTCGAAGGATAATCTTCTCTGAAATGCCGCGTTACGACGTCTCGTTGAAACGCCTGTACAACGCAACCAGAAATGCATCGGTGCAACTATTCCAAGTATAAACGTAGGCGGCAGGAGACGATTCAGTTTGATTTTTTATTCGCACGATGCGTATAATCAAACTTTTCCGATTTACTTTCGTCGTCTAGGAAAATGTGCGATAATCGTGTTTTTCTAGCAAACGACTTCCGAAGTCGAAACGACGCTGCATCCGGCGCCGGGTCATTCGTCGGTCTCTCGGGCAAAATTATCGGACAACCTTTCCAAGATACAAGAGGAAAGGCGCGAGATAAACGATACGAAGAAACTCGGGGTGAAGAACGTTACGTATCTGTTGGCGAAAGAGGAAGATCTCGGTGGGAAAAATCGTTACGTCGCCGACGGTTTCCTCAACTCCACCGAGTGCGAATCCTTAATGAGGTTTGCTTCGGTACGTTCGCTTAACTCGACCGTCGTGTAGTTAGAAAATTGCAAATGAAAAATTTCCTTTCTAATTTTGTCCATCCTTTAAATCGACACAGATGACCGCGGTGGAAGGAGACGGATACAACGAGAACAAGAGTCCGCATTCGAAATACGAGAGATTCGAGGGTATAACTGTCGGAAGAACTGCCTTGGTACAAAAACTATTCTTTATAGCGTGACTACGTAATAATACTGCATCTCATCGACGCATCGGCTATCACGGTAGAAGTGGCTTTCTGTATAGTACAGCATGCGATAATACATGTATAAACGAGCGATCAGTGGATAAATCTCCGGTTCGGCGATCGAACCGATGTAAACGCTTTCAACAGATTACTCCTCATCCTCTTTGGTATTCGCGCGAACTATCGATCGTCGATAATATTAAGAATGAACTTTTTCTCGACTTCAGATGGTATATTTTGGACAAATCGAACCGACATGGTTGGAAATGTTTCTGGAGAGCACCGAACAAGCGCGTGACCACGTGGAAAGGTATTTCGGACTAGATCGACAACTGTATTTCACCTACACTCATTTGGTCTGCCGCACGGCTTTAGCTGGTAATTTTCATCTGATGCATCAGCGTGCTTCCGGTTCCTTTCGCAGCCGAAATCGCGTTACACCGATTCACTTGGTACGATACGTGGGTAACGGTGTCGAAAACTGAAAGTACAGACTTCGATCGATCATCGAGACGGTCTTTCTTCCTATGTTGCGTTTCGTTTCGTTTCGTTTCGTCGTAAAAACATCGTTCACCGAATACATCGGTATCGACGTTAAACTCGTTTCCTTATTTTCAGATTCGCCGATGGATCGAAACGACTTGAGTCATAAGGTTCACGGAGATAACTGCCTTCTGACCGACTCGAATACCTGCGTCCAGGACAGTCCAGCCTACGTTTGGAGAGACTATTCGGCCATATTATATTTGAACGATGACTTTCAGGGTGGCGAGTTTTTCTTCGCGACGAATCAAACAAACCGTAAGTCGGACATCGTCGTTTCGCCACGTTGCGGTCGTATGGTAGCTTTCTCCGCTGGCGGAGAGAACCTTCACGGAGTACGCGGCGTTCTTCGGGGGAAGAGATGCGCGTTGGCTCTATGGTTTACTCAGGATGCAAACTATATGGAATACGAGAGAGTTTTGGCTCGTGCTATCCTGAAAAGAGTTCGATCGATAGGACCTTTCCAAGGAAAACACGCTCCAGTACCTTTAAAGTAGGTTCGCTCCATTATTTTTAAAATACTTTGGCATCAACTTATTCTTGAACCCGTCTTTGAATTATCGTTCTATTTTCAGGTACGAGGATGTACTCGTCCAGCACATCAACAGCGACGAGTCGTTGAAACGTTTCCTAAACAATTCTTAAAGAAAGCGAACAGTATTGTGCAACAAGTTCCAATTATTTAAAGAGTAATATATTTGAATTTAACGGTCTTTGTCTTAACTGGACCGATATCGAATCCAAGGGACCTGAACGAACACGACGAATTCGCGCGCTCGAATAGACTCGCGAACGGCTTCGGGGGAGGCTAGAGTTCCTAAGGAGCAGAAAAAATCGAACGACGTGGAGGAGCCTAGAGATCAAGAAATCGGGTAGAATAGATTTGAGGAACTAGCAGGGATAACCGGTGTTCCTTTACCGAAGAATCTTAGCCCGTGTTCGAAGGAACGCGGATCGTAGTAGGAACCTAGACAGAGACGAGGAAGACGGCTGATAGAATACTGCTACTGTCCTTATACTTCCCCTTAGCTAGTAGACTCTTGACCAGTAAATTTAACGTTTCTGTACTTATCCGTATTAGTCTAACACTCTTTCGTTATATTTTCGTAACACTGCCAACACGTTCGTCGTACCCTTTAAAACGCACAAAACACGATAACTTCTCTAATCAAAAATACAAAGAGGATACCCAAATATACATAAGAGGATGTCCGTAGTCGCGGCAACCAATAGTTTATTTATATAAAATATCCTAATCTTTATTAGAACATAGACATTACATGTCAACAGGCTTACATAACCATTCTATGTATCATGTAACACGTGTAATCGTATTTATTTCTTGTTTGTTCGTATTTATACTATGTATAAGAGCTATATACGCAATTGCATTGCAATCCCGCAGTTTCGCGCGTCTTTTGCTGGCGTGACATCGAGTCCTGTACACGCGATTGCCTCTATTACGCATCGTGTTCGAATCGAAACACACAAATAACGCTCGTGTACATATTCCAGAATCGTGTCGTGTTTGTACGTGTGTTGTGTGCGCGCGCGTGTGTACGTGTGTGTATGTGTGTGTGTGAAACTGTTTCTCTCGAGTAATCGAATTATCGTCGTTATTATTGCAACTATATGTAAAAAGCGGATCGCCGTAAAATCTAAATTGTTCATGTAATTGTACGCATAGGAATCGAAAAGACGCACGCACGCTCGTTCGATCGATGTTACACGAATAAAAACACGGTGGTTGAGCCACTTTTGAACGTCTTGATCTTCGTAGGATCAGTCGGGAAGAGAGTGAACGCGATCATTAACATTATTATTATTATTATGTTTCGTTACAAACGTTTATTACGAAATTATAGTGACATCTGCGTATCACAGGAGAGCTCAGTCGATTTTTTTTTTCGCAGGAACCACTCCATAATAATAGTCCGTACGCTGTTTCTTTCTTTCGTTAAGGTTTCTTTCTCTATCGCTACCTCGCATATTCGTACCAAACATAAATCTTTCTTTGCGATGTTAGAAATACACCTCGTAAATTGTAAAATGCTACGGACACGTGATACATAAATGAAAAGAGTAATAAATGTATATTATCAAGAAAGTTCTGTTTCGTTACAAATCGAATAAACACGAATCAACATCGGATGGAGTGGTCAGCAAATTTTCTTCGCATTACTAAAGATGGTATTTCGTATTGCTCTTCGTAGACGTTCGCTTCGTTTTCTGCTACTAGTGTACAACATTGACAGTAAAATGAAAGTAATACAAAATTCGTCGAAACATACGCTCTATCTTAAAACTGTAAAATTATTATGATACGCCGCGATTAACGATCGCTAGAAAACGAAAGACTTTCGTCGCGTTCGTCGTCCGGTAACTAAAACGAAAAACTGTTTAGATCTTGAGAATAGCGCTCTTTTATCTACGAATTTCTGCTGGTTTAGCTTACGAAGCATAATGCACTTTAGAGCCAGGTAACGAATACCTGGCAACAAGCACCGTAAATACTCGTGTATGAATTTCAACGACGTTAATTCAAACTAAAAAATACAAACAACGTAGAGATTATTTCGAAAAAACGATACTTTTTCTCTGATAGAAACAAAATAAAAAGATTATTTCTATGAAACTATGCACGAATATGTACGGCCTATTCGTCGACTTGTTGCCGATATCTAAGTCTGCATAGAAGGAAGCATCGTGTGTGCTGGACTACGTATATACGCGTACAGAGGGTGTACCAGTTTATCGGTACGCTCAATAGACCATTCTGAATGAAAGAGGTCATACATATTATACGTATACGTATATTACGGTCAGGGTCTTGATCCATTCTGTTTTTATTCGTTTCGACAAATTTACGCGATCCCGACAGAAAATTACCTTTTTTCTTTTTTCTATTTGAAGTAACAGTGTAATTCGCGTTAATACAGAATCCTTGTTTTAAAATAAAATATTATCGAGTGGAGCAAGAACCGCGGCACACCGCGACACCCTGTACGCACATGTATAATATTCGAGCTCGTTTTCAGACTTGTTCTTAAAGTTATTATTTCGTTTTGTATACGCACATTCGCCCCGTAGTCGTTCGTACGCACACGGTTTCGAAGAATAAGAGGAAATTAGGCAAATTCCTTGTGCTCCGATTTGGTCGTAAACTTGAACGAGAATTACTTTCGTACAGTACCGTTAAAGGCTTCCCTACAGAAAATATTTGAATAACTCGAATAATTCAACTTACTAATACTTAAATGTTTACCTGCAGACGGTTTGTCCGTTTAAAAATGACTAAAACACGTCGATAATGAAATAATGATTTATTTTCCCTAGGAAAGCCTAGTGCTCCGTGATGCACGTAAATAAAACGATATAAATATTTTGAAAAGCATAAATGTACGAGTTTGAATAAACGCGCTTAGTCGACTGAAAAAATGTAAAACTGCAGCGAAGAACGTCGCGTCGATACCGATGATCGTAATCCGTAACCGGCTGAAACTGACATTCGGTTAAATTTGTTACGACCAAAACAAAAAGTACGATTCTAGGGCACAAGGAACCGAGAGACGCGGTATCCCGAATTCGTTTCCCCTTTACAAACGAAATGCTCTGTAGAGTAGATTCGTTCTTGAATGTATCATAAAGTCGTAGCAAAAACGATAAGAAAAACTGAATAAAAGTAAACGATAAAAAATATTCGATTCGATCGATATAAGACCGAGAAGACTCGTTTAACGTCTCGAAGTTAATAAACTCTTCCTTCTTTGAACGCGATCCGGTGCATAGATCAAAGTCACTGGATCAAGTTACTCTAAAGTTAAATGTAGAAGAAATACTGGATTATTAAGATCGTAGGATCGTCGAGCTAGTTTCGAATTGTTAGAAAAACTTGAAAACGCTTTGAAAATAAATCGTGAACCTGTTCGTTCGTCGAAGCGGTAAAATCTCGTCGCTAATCGTTTCGAAAAAGCAATCGTCTTAACCATTCGATTCGATCTATTTTGAACATATTTTTGTTCTCACGTCTTCGTTATCGGAGGAAGTAAAACTATATCAAACTATTCTATAATAGAAAGTGTACACGGAAACTTTCGTGTACAGAATCGTCGTAAAAGAATACAATTCCGCGATATCTTCTCGACTACGTTTACGGTTGTATGTCCAGCTATTGCGCGTACAAAAGAAGAAATTCGAGAAACGAGAACAGGAAAAAAAGAAAGAAAGAATACGGTTCAAGGACATACAATCAATCCTCGTGCAGACTGTAAATGCTAATGTACACGTCGGTAATTAGTTGGCGTTTACATATACTTTACATTTTCCCTTCTCTCTCAAATTCTTAACGATACAATGTAGCGATGTAATAATTATATTAAAATAACGCAAAGTATAACAATATGATTAAGACTTGTTGTACTGTTTGATGACCTTTTGGAGAGCTTTCGCGTAAAAAAAGAAATATATCGTAAACGTATTTTTATAATATATATATATATATGATATAAATGTATATGTATATATATATATATATATACATATATAATAATAAAGACAATAATATGGCGAGAATATCGTGGTGAAAAATATGCTGGACACCAAAGGTTGTTATGCGAAGAGGGTCAGTGCTGCCCCCTGTTTGTCGTTTCAACAGTCTCCATCGTCGTCGTTACCTCGGTACGCATCGTACAAACTTTACTAAAAATAGTACAATCTAATCGAAGATATATAGAAAATTGAAAAATATACAAGTTATAAAACATATATAGAACGTCATTCATCAGGTAGCGAGTGACTTGCGAAGTCCAACTATGTTTTCAACGTTTCTATTCCAAGGTCTAACACGGCTTCCTTCATTTCTCATTAACGATACGCAAGATCCTTTCGAGTTTACAAAACGAACGAACTTTCTATCCTGCTACTTCGAAAGCACGCAGTTGCTCCTTTTGTACAAATCATTATTCGTCCACTTGACAACCTCGTTAGTTCGCGTCGCACGTATTCTTTGGTATCCAACAGGTTTCCCTTCCACGACAATTTCGGTTTTGAACGGACATTTAGTCGTGGTATGGGCAGTGAGTAAACAAGCAAGTACCAATATTAAATGGGCAGGCTCTCCGATAGGCACGCCCAATCTGGAAGTCGTCAATCCACGTTGGATGGCGGAGCGGCGTATCTACTCCGCGAGTCGGAATCTCCGTCGCACATGTATTTGCCTGAAAATAATATGCAATATTCGAGCAAATATTTCTTCTTATCGAGCAGATCGTCCAGTTATTTTTAGTATATAGAAAACGAGTGAAGAACTTTTCTACTTACCGGATACGAATCTACGCTTCACCAAACTTAATCTATATCCCGGGCCCAGAAGCTCGAATTCAACTCCGGATAACGTGGTCCCTTCGCAATTGAATTGCGTGAATATCGTTCCTTGATTTCCTGGCCCGTGTCCAAGCTCGACACGCGCTTTCAAAGAGCCCACACCGTTACCTTCGCTGTGCTGCGATAACTCGGTAAATTTCCACAACACACGGTTCGTGTCCGGTAACCATTGAGCTTGAGGTTTGCTGTTCAACGATTTGAAGCCCCCGTCTATAGGCGCCGCTATGTGGAGATTCAGCAGTGGACTCGGAGAAGCCATAGCGCGACTATTGTATTTATAATCGATCTAAGAAACACAAACCAGCCGGTTATTCGATAAGAATATCGGATTAAGACGTTTAAGAAGGAGGAGTACCTTAAGGTCGGTGTGAGTCGTTTCGCATTTCCAATAAGCCACCAACTGAAACGGACAAGAGCTCGCACCTTCCTTGCACTTGATCTGATATTTCAGTATGTCGACGTTAAAATACGAAGCCGAGGGATTTTGTTCGGCCTGTTTGCGTAACAGCGTAGTTAAGGCACTCATGTTGAATTCAAAAATTGTACTGTCGACGGTCGTTTGCGTAACGTCCCTGCGATAAAGAGAAAGCGAAAGAGAAGGAGAGAGAGAGAGAGAACATAGCCGGTAAATGTCGTTTAAAGAAAGTCGAGTATCGCGAGGATATGTACTACAGACAACTTACATGCTGACCAGCTGATTATTAGGAAACAATTTCTCTAATCTGTTACTGTTTCTCACGCGAAACGTTAGCTTCGCGGGACTCGGGTTATTCGCTAGCACAGCGACGATACCGGCCGGGAAAGACAGCATCATGTCACCGCTAAGCTTCACCTGACATCGCGTTTCGTCGGTACCCCGAAAATAAGAGTGAACAATCTCGTGGAACGCCACTGCTAAAGGAATGGTATCCGCCAGGCCTATGGTGAGCGGCGAAGGTCCCCTGGAAGAACCAACGCCGACGCCGGCTGTTCGAAATTCCAAACTGGCTACGCTGTCTGCCCGAGATATCGTCGCTGGTGACATTCTACCCCTCGGCGAAGGACCTTCTCCTCGCCGGGACGGGGGTCTAGGGATGATAATAGACCCTGTCGGGGTGGAAGATGCGGACTGCTTCGGTGGTAAGGCCGGAGTGATGTCTCCCACTTCCGAGAACAAGTCTCCGTCTAAGAGAACGATCGGTTTATACGGTCTCGTTACTCGGAAAGTCTAGCGATCGAGGGACTCGGTTCGCTCACCGGGGAATCGCGAGTGAGGATGCGTAGGTGGTGCGGATTGCGGCGGCTGTGGTTGAGGCGTCGGTGACAAAGACAATGGCGGAGGACTTTGCAACGACACGTACGGATGACTACCGGTCGGCGTTGAGGCGCTCGATGGTGTACTGCTGGGATTGAACAAGTTTAGGCCAAGTAAATCCGAGCTTGGCTTACCTCCTAATTGCTGTGACACTGACTGAGACCTTTTCATCTGATGATCTGAATCGGTATTCGATCCTCTGCGTCCCTGTAAATCGAGCAAAGTCGAAAACAACGATTAACAAATTTAAATTAAGAGAGAGGAAGAAGAAGAAGAAGGGAAAAGGTACCGTCGGTGCAGGCGATAACGACAGGTTCTCCACGGTCGCCCTTAATTCGTCCACGCTGGCACTCATGGGTGCTCCACCGTTGCTCAGAGGTTTGATTTCCACCCTGATCTTTCTCTCCCTTTCGTCCTCGGAATCGGTGTCCGAGCTAGAATAAAATCCTTTCTCGTCCTCCCATGGCTCCGATTTTGGCCTAATACAAAAACCGTCTTCGTCTACCTCCGGCGTCGGCGTCTCGGACTTTCTACTGTCCTCCTTATCCTCCCTACCATACAGAACGAACACGATTCAGTGGGATATATCGTCGAGTGTTCCAGCAGGCCCAGTGCATCGTACGCGTTAAAGTTTCTTCTACCGTGAAAATGATTACGTTACGATTCGTTACGATTCGTTACGAAATATCGTACGGCGACGTGTTTTAACAACGACTCGATGTGCCGGAGGAATAGGAAACTTGAAATGCGCGTAAGATTAATCTCATGATCGATTCTTTAACGAGTAGCGCCGAAATAAAAGACACTCTAATCGTGTTTGATCATGAAATTGATCCTTAGTGCACTAGATCTGCTGAACGTGCATATACTGACAGGTCAGACTTTTCTTCTTTGTTGCTGCTGGTTTCCACGACATCCTTCTTCTTTTTCGCTTTCTTTTCCTTTCTTTTTTCTCTCCTGCTGCGAAGAAACCCTGTTGGTTGTGGGCACACGATATGTAGAAAACAAATAAATCCTTTGATAAATCGTCGATAAATCGTCGATAAATCCGAACGTGTCGATTAAAAATGCTAGCTTCTAATATTTCTATCGTAATAAACAATAGCCGAGCGAATTTTCACCGAGGCGACAAAAATTGCTTTTCTCGTACGGACAAATCGTTTCGTTTGGCCAGGCAAACGTTACAAGTTGGACAAGCTAGACTCGAGCGTTTACGAGAAAAACATTTTTCCATCGATAGTCGAAACGATTTTTACTCTTATTCCGACATGTACAAGAGTAAAGTAAAGTAGCTATTCAACCAAAGATTAAGAAGCGGAAAGAAATTACGTTCTTCAACGTCAACGTGTCTACTAAAAAGTTCATGAATTCTTTGATCCGAAGAAAATTAACACGAACCAAAAGTGGTTCAATGGAAAATGGAAATTCAATTTACTTTCCAAGTGTTTAAGGCATAGCGCAACGTGATCAAATCAGCTCTACGATAAAGGGAAGAAAAGAAAATCATTAACGAATCAACGGGTAGCAGATGCATTCTTTAACAGCTTTCTATTTAAGACATTCCCTGGAACGATGCTGACACGAATTTCCTTCGTTCGGTATTTAAATTTCATTCTTTCGGATACTAGGACTCTAGGAGAGAGTTTCACTATTATTAGGACGAGAGAAATACGTATCGGCATCTTCTAGAAATGAAAAGGAGAAAAAACAAAAAAATATCATTTTTCTAATCATAGGTTGCGTTAATAATCATGATACAACGATAGATAAAGGGGCTAGAGCAGTAGAAAAATAAGTTACATTGCGCAAAGATATAAGAAAACCCATACGCCATCACCATAAAAAATCCTACATAAATCTGCAAAGGTCTCTTCCTTTAAATTGTTTTTCTAACAATTACGCGTCCTAAAATTTGTTCGCGATTTATCGCGCATCTAACAGAGAATCTGCAAGCAAGGCTGTTGTTAACTATCGACATGCAAAAGGACGAGTATCGTGAGAATTCGCGCGATCTTTGAACTTTGGACCGCGATTATCTCGAGTAATTGCGAACGAAATGGAAAACGGCGAGAAGAGATACCGCGATCGGGGAACGTTTACAAATACATGTATATCGACTACACCTTCTAACGACTCGATGCAACTAGAAGAAATAAAAAAGGGTTGCTTGCAGAATCACATTACGCTATATCACGAAAGATATCTGCACTTGGAAAATAAATACACGTGAGCCATGCAGTAGATACACTGGTAAAAGGATGGCTCACCTTAGGCCCCGTCAATAGCCAACCCCGCATTCGTATTTCAACGTTATCCAAGTCCAACTCCCGCGTCCATTTAATTAACATTATACATACATACGAGGATCACGGAAAGTTTCAAAAATTATTTCATTACCGATCATTCGAGATATTAGCGATTCACGATAGCAAACTGCCACCACTGTTCATGCTATATATGTACACACATATGTATATATATGTATGTATATGTATATTTCAATTTGAGAAACTTTCGAAAATGCGATTTTCGCTATTTATAGAATATTTATCGCACAATAAAACTAAACGTGTGTAAGATCTTACGATGAGTTGTGTCGATAGAAGAACCCCTGATACGAATTTACACAAAAAATATTGTTAGAAAAACAATTTATAAGTTATATCTTAGGAGTAATGTTAATTTACCTGTTAGATTACCGTGTTATTCTAAAGGTGAAGCCTATTATTCTAAGCAAGCTTGTTTCCGCGTGTTAGTCGAACACGAACGAACAGATATTTCTTCCCTCTAACGATATACTGTATATCTATGGATCTTTCCAGGATACCCTAGCGGAACTGAACGTGTATCAAAGCGAAGAAATATTGTAAATGTGCTTCAAAAGCTAAGGATAAATCAATGTTACATAAACGTGTCTCTAGTTATTCGTGAATTAGCGTTAAAACTCGTTAATCCTGTTATACGCTATATCGCTATATACGTAACATTAATTTAATGTGCTTAAACGATGTTAGTATACGTACATTGCTGATCTAAAAGAGTGCAGAGTGGAGGAACCATAATACACGTTACCACTGTAAGTCATTAGATATTTATTTAACCGTTTATCCTGTTTAGCCTTAAAAGATTTGTCGAAAGAGATATGGCAATGAAATAATCACCGAATACCATAGATCGATTGATTAAATACCATAGACAGAGCAAGACAAAGATAAAGGTGTAACGAAGGAGCAATCGATTAAACGCGATCGTGCGAAATTCCACGCAAGGATTTCCCTCGCAAAGATATTTCGATAAATTCGATCAATTTTAAGTAAGCTACTCTTACAGCACCTCACTTTTAAGGAAAAGAATCGTAATGTCCCCAAAAAGATCACCGCCACGAATTATCGCTATCGTATCGAATTTTTCGCGAAAAATGTTTCTCGATTCAAATTTCAATCATCTACTTGTTCTCATCTTTTTTTTTTTTCGTAATATAACAATATTACAGAAAGCTGTATAGCAGTTTTCTAATAATATACCTTCACCTTCATCGTTTTTTTCCACTAACTACCAAAGAAGTAATTTTAAGCAAAAGTCATTCTAAAATGCATGTAATGGATATGGTCAGGGTACAGGTAATCACAATGTAAGCAGTTACATTTAGATCCTCTGAGAGGGTTCCTGGAGATGCTGGGAGGTGGAACAGCAGGAGGCAGGTTGTTCCCCTGAGGAGTTGCAGGTGCCGAACCAGACCCTGCTTGCTTCTGTTTGTCTGAAACAACACTCATTTTGCTTATATCTTTGAATGATCTGTGCCTCCAATGGCCCCTTTTTTCTTCATCTTGCTATTATCATACATTACTTATATCTATTAAAATTTCATTATAATTTGCACTTTCAGTGGCATAAAGAGCACTCCAGAGGGATGTTTATCGCTTTATCTCAATGTTCGAATCTACGTTAAATGTAATTTAACACCCACTAATAATATAGTAATATTAAAAAGTAACGTTCCAACTGAGACGAACGGTGTAAACGTAAATATAAACCCCCTGGAATACACAATAATTCGTAATGTCATCCTCCACCTATGTATTGTTAGATCGTAACGCGCAAGCATTGTAACACAACCACATAAGCATAGTCAATAAAATTGTTTCGCATATGCCTGGATTAATAAATCTGTGATCGCGTGCTAAAAATAAGTTGGACAAATATATATATATATATATATATATATATATATATATATGTATATATATATATATATGTATGTGATTAATAAAATGGCACTGACGTGATAAACAAAAACTGCAAAACATATCTACCAAGACATAATAAACTTTTGATAAATTCTCGATTCGTTCGAAAAATGTTTGGACAGGGCACCGACTGGAATTCAAATATTATTTTTAAATTAAAAGTATCTCGATCGATTTATATTACAAATTTAAGTAGATTATGTCAAGGTAGATAAAAACTATTGCAATTAAAAAAGACTAAAACTTGATAAATTCTGTTCAGTTTTCGAAACCTACCCTGGGAGTTGGACATGAACAGGTTGAGTAGCGAGGTAGTACGGCGGGAAGCCTTGGTGGCTTGTGCATGTGACAGTTCTCTGTCCCTTTCGTTCAGTCTTTCGTTCTCTTTTTCTTTCTCTTTCTCTTTTTCTTTTTCTTTCTCTTTCTCTTGTACCCTCCCCTTTTCCTCGTCCACCTGACAACCCTCCCCCTTTAATCCCTGATCTTTTTTTGAACTGTGAATGTTACCAGCAACGCCTGTTTCTCCATTTGCTCCTTTCGATGTTTCCTTAGGTGTCTCAACGTTGCTTTCCGATTGAGAATGACTGGTTATTTCCCCTAAACCTGTCATGACTTCTTCGTATTCGATCATACCTAATTTACAAAGAAATCGTATATAACAGAATACCACTAACTTCCAAGCTGTACGTTACAAAAATTATTACCTGGTTTCTCGAAACCTGTATATTTGCTTTGAACAAATTGTTCTAATAACTTGTCCACTGTCATATCCAGGCACTGGCGTTTGAAGTCTATGTGCACTTGGCCAACTTGTTCGTGATTCGTTTGCAAAACATCGGCGTAGATATTTAAAAACTCCTTCATATGTTTTAAATGTGTCTCCTCCACGTCTTGGAATCGCTTGGCATAAAGAAAAGAATACATTCGTTGACTTCATTTTCATTTTTCAAAGAAATAGAGCAGAAAAGAAGCGATTGAAATAAATACCCTGCATGCTTGAGTCATTTTGGTCTGAAAATCATTTCTGATCACCATATATTTATCGACCAAAGTTTTATAATCGTCCTGTGCCTTTTTAAATTTTATTTCTGCTTTTTCTAATTCCTTTTGACTGGCGTTGTCCTTTCTCAATTTTTCCAGCTCAAGACCCTTTTGCATACGCATATCTTTAGCTTTATGTAAAGTTACGGTAATACTTTGTATACTTTGTACGACTTCCAATGTGGATGATTCTTCCTCTTTTACCTAATTTTATATTCTCTTAATACTGATTTGCATCAATTTTCAAGTTGCCTCTTGATTAAAATATGCCATTGAAAATTATAATTAACGATTAAATTCTATATTAATTAAATGATTAATCGATTAATTAATCGGTTACTTCAAATCGTTATTTGTCATTCTGTCTCTCGATAAAAAATTATCTCTATTTTTTTTCACGAGCAGTCTTCTGCCCAATGAGAGAACCTACTGACCTGACCGTGGGCGGATACTGATAAAGTATACAAAATATACAAAATGATTCATTCTACAAATATGATAAACAGCCGCAACCGATACAATGGATAAAAAATTATCCGTATCGCGCGTGCTATTAAAAATAGTCAAAATATACTTTGTATCCATCTAACTGTGTACCACGTATATAACAATCGCGTAAGAAAAAAATTTCAAAGTTCTACTTATGTCTAAGTAAAAATATATAAAAAAAAAGTGTTACATACAGCCTTGTGTTTCTTATGTAATTCATCCGCATATTTTGATACATCTTTTATTAGTTCGGCAACCTTCTGGGCCATCTGCAAGTGCAAGCCGGCAAGTTTTTCCGCTGCGCCTCTTAAAGCAGCCCAAACAGGCGCAAATGTTCCTTGCGTACTACTACTATTGCCAGCTTGTTTAGCTACCTTACTCAGGAGCTTGTAATTGTTTTCTTCTATGGCTGATCGCTCTTTTAAAAACTCAGCCAACTCCTTGCTCGCGATTACACCATGCTTCATGTTATGATATAACACGTCAAATCCATTATTCTTTTCGCCCTTGAATCATAAAAATTTACTTTTTATGTTTACTGCAATTTAAATTTTGGAATATCGATATTTTCTATTTTTATTAATTATTTACAAACATAGGAGAAACGTTTCAAACAATTATACGTGCCATCAATTTTATACAGAAGAAAAATTTCGTTTACAATTAGAATAACACGACCGAAAGAGATACACTAAAATTATACTTAAGACCACTTAGCCACTTAACACTTGAACCCCGATCATGCTACAAACTCACGTAGAGTAGGACTCTGGAGCGACGTCGACACAATAAGCTGTCATTACATATTATTACTCTCGTCATCCTATTGTACATATTACTTGCCACTTATGACCCATAGTTTAATTTTTATTGCAGTCTTTTTAACAAAGAATAATGTAAACTACGTATAGTTAAGTACGTACATTTCGCAAATAAACTTAATTGAACATAAATAAAACATATAATTTGGCAAAAATTTTTGATGTCATAAATTTTAAACGCTACAATAAAACATTCAATTGGTAGAAATTTAACGAGCTCTTACTCGGAAGAAAATATAAAAACATGCTGCATCATATTCATAATAACGTTTAACAGATATAAATTTAACGGAAGCGAAAGGAAGTAGTAGCTATCTTATCTATACCCTGTTTCTGTTACAAAGAACAATGTCACATCTTCAAAGAAATATGTATATATATACATGTAGTAAAGGTAGAAGCATTATAATAAATTTATATTAGTATTTAAATTCATATTTTATTGTTCATGTCAAATTACAAATTGGTCAGGTAACAACATAAGATGTATGAAAACTGTTAGATATTAACAGAATCGATCGAATATTAAAAGGCATAACACGCGGAACAAAAGGTTCAACTAAAATCAATTGAAACGAATGGTACAATTGAGAATATAAATCATGAACAAAGAAAAAAAGAAGCAGAAAGAGATTTCTCCGACAAAGTCAACAATTAAATTCCCTTTTGCACTTGAGCCATAAACACTTAGAGGAAACGCGATACACATGTCAACGTGCAATTGAATGCGCATTCTTTCGTACTCGGTGCTTCTCTACGTTGATCGCGAAGACGATACGAAGACGGGATGACAGAGGGTGGTGAATGCGTAACCTTGTACAGTTCGCGAAAAGGAGAGGAGGCAACCGAGCCGCGTAAAACGAAGACAGAGACGAACGTAGATGACCATACCGACGAGGAAGAAGGACAGAAGGAGAGATTTCATTGAGAGAAACGTGTTAATTTATTCGAACGGAAGAAAAACGCAGAAAAGGAATAGAACGAAACGAAGAAAAAAATGTTGCTGTGGCATGACGTAGGTGGTCACGAGAGAGAGGCGGTTGGTCGAGAGTCGATGCTCGAAGAAGAACGGAAAGAAGAGGATGGGAGTTTCTCCGCACATAACCTAAATCAGACTCGGATGACATTCCAGGATACAAAGCGAGAAGACACTCACCCAAAAGTAATCGGCGAAATCCACAGTCATGTTGGAACCGCGATCAGACCATCATAATTTATCTTGTGATGTATCAAACGAAACTGCACCGTTAATAACGAATCATTGACACGCACGTACACACACGCGAGACTACCCGATGCAACGATGCAACGTTTGAACCATACACGTACGATAGACACGACGATACGTAGACGTAACTCAATTTACGACGAACCTAACGTAACGTTTTCGTGCTCGGACGTTTCGAGCAGAACGAGCGCGCTCGACCACGAAGACACGGGTCAACTTATTTCAACTATCTCCGTTGCTCGCGTCTCTTTCTCTCTCTCTCGATCTCGCAAATGGTGCCTGACGCCATCTTTACCAGGCTCAACCGAAGTCTAAGGTACAAAAGTCTGAAGTGGTCGGTAAAAGACACTCTCTTCACGATTTCGGGCGCTTTCTGTTTTTCTTGCAAAATCACGAGATAAATTAAATAAATTTAAATAAACTCTTCTATCTCTTTTGAAACATCGCAGAAAACTTACAATGTTTACATCTTCTACATTGCACGTAAGAACTAATATCTTAATCGGGAAGATTTCAAACATTTAATAATAAATCGTATGTAAATGGTATTTATTATTTATTTTTTGGGTTACGATTAATATGTAGGAAAATCATTGCTTTCGCGTTCGTTAAACGATGCATTTCGATTTTAATAAGTAAGGAGAAGGAACAGGTGTATCGGCACAAAATATAAACGATCGTCGAGCAAATAATTCGATGAATTTAATCGAATCGAACCGGATCAGATCGAGTAAGAATATATTGAATCGATACACTCCGATCTAGACGGAGCGTCGAATCGAAATTGAATTCGAAACACGCCGATTGAAATGATTGCAAATTGAATCGGGCCGAACCGAATCACGTCGACTTAAATCGATTCGAACCGATTCGAGTTCCACCGAAACGGAAGGAAGAATATTCGCTCGCTCGGTCTAAACGCACCCTAAAATGTAGTTAAGTGATTTACCACTTTGGAAGAATGGCGCTACTAAAAGCTCAGGGCCGATCACTTTTTTGACAGATCCGCGAAACATCCCCGCTTCTTTCTATCAGTTTAATTTTCATGTAATTTTACGTTACGACAGAGAGCCGGTAATTATGTTAAGTAGGTCGGGAAATTTAACGAACGGATCGAGCGAGACCCGTCGTTAAGGGAAAAACGGGAAAGATAAGGAATCGTTGGCGTATTTGAAAAATTGGAAAGGGGCGGCATGGCAGTTACGTGTAAGGTCGGAAGACGGGAGGCGTGGCCTCGAGTAATCATCTCAGGGTAGTCCAGTGTCCTTGCGCATATCCAGTAGCTATACCGTACATACACATGTACTATCGCTCACGTGTGTATTCTATATACGTATACGCGGAAGAGAGAAGTTTCGAGCGTTTATCAATCACTTTCGTCGCTGGACCGAAAGGAGCATTCGTCTCGGTGGCAGTCGACAGGTAGAACGAGCCAATTTCCGTGGTACGAGAATTAACGGCGATGCCCGCCAACAAGGGAAACCTGTCGACGCCTCATAAAGAAAAGGCCGGAAACGGTTTAACCACTGGAGCCTCGAAAAAGAAGAAACGGTGCACCGTTAAGCATAAAAAACATTGCAAGCAATATCTGGTGAGTGAGCGAAACGAAACTCGTTAATTCCTTGCAAATATCAGACCGGGCGGCCATGTTGGGTGATCGCGGTCGCGGCCAAGTCCGAGCCCAAGCGTGACAGAAGCGCGTCTTCGATCGCGAAACGTTTTCGCGGTTGGAAATTTTCTTACGGCCGCGAAATATACAGTCGCGAAAGAAGAATATTTGAAATAATCGATATCTCTGTTCGGTTCGCGTAAATTCTTTTCGTCGTAAAGATCGTGGAAATGTTAAAGGAAGAAAAGTCGCGGTAGTGGAATATTTAGGTTATGTGGCGCGGATGTGTCGAGTCTAAACACGTAGGGTTTGTTCACCTTTACCGATGCATGGTCGAAGTGTTATGGGTTGCAACGATCGATCGGTGCAAGCATGCTTCGGTGCCGGTCGCGATGCAATAAAAATTTCGTTCAAAGTTCCTCCTGTGATTTAATGCGCCACACCGAATCGCGGCCAAGCAATTTCCATAATTCTATAGCCTCTGGTTCTTTATACAGGGTGCTCTGACTTTTTCCTTATATCGCTTATATCGCTATACCTATAAATTATTTATATCCGGCGACGATTATGTATCGATATATATATATATCTATTCGGCAAATGGTTATCTCGTACCGATTCGCCTTCTATCGTTTCGAAGAGGCTGACGTTATTTTCTATCAATCAGGACATTTTCACGAGTAGCATTTTATAAACTTTTGATTATTCGATTTCGCATATAACATTAACCGCGTCGCATCTATCAGTGTCGCCCGTAAGCGGTTGAATCGGTACGCGATAAAAATTTCTAAACAGAGACGACCGACCGTTTTTCTACTGGACGTTGATCCATCTTTCTCGTGCAATCTACGATCAGGAGGAACTCGATGCAATATGTATATTTTTCGCGATTGTATCGACGCCGGGAATAAAAGTCCTATATGTATTTGTGTCCATTGTGTCAATATGTTTCTTAAAATACATCATTTAAATGTTTTATTTTTTGATCGGCCCTGCATTCGAATACCCTATCCCACGAACATTTCAGTACTTAGCCGCGTACGTACTCGTTTCGACAGCGGTGCATAACGAATTGTTCTTCCGTTCGCAACGAATTAGACACGTTCCAAGTTCGCGTGCCACCATCGTAAACTACGAAGCCATGACACGCACACGTACTTAGACGCGTTCACTTTAATACGAATACGCGGAAAATAGCGTGGTTCGTTTGAAAGTATATAGAAAAATTCTCGCTATATTCTTTTCTCTTTTTTAATCGTCCATCGCTACAAGTGGTCGCGAAGGACAGCCGTTCGATTCCGGGTAGACTGGATTCAAGTTTAAATGTTTTTCAAATCTCAGCCTTATAGCCGGTTAACGCGTTAAATCTCTCGGGACAAATCGTAAGTGGGCAAATACGATTACGAAGCGTGGGTTTCTAAGCGAGGAAATTTCGACTCGACAGCGGGGAGTTTTCAGAGATCGAAAAGTGTACCGATGGGTTAAATTTGTGTCGAGTTGGAAGAAAGTCGTCGATTTTTGCGTGGGGTTGTGTAGAAAACAGCAGACACATGCACACGCATACTCACAGCCCTGGTAGGGTTGTGTATTAGCAACTTAGGAAGCACGTATTGATTTCTAAGAATGCCAAGAAAAAGAGGTTGGTGCTGATTCGGCGAGAACAAAAGACGACACCAATTCCACTTCTGCAGTCCACTTGAACCACTTGCTATTATGTCTGGCAGGTGTAGAAGTTGGCAGAGCCGTATTGGCTTACCTATGTGAAAAAAATCCGCTGGACACCTTATTTCTTCTCTTCTATAATAACCTACGAGTTATCGTTCTCGTCTGAACCGATGAGACGAGATGTAGGATTCGAAAAAATAATTTCAAATAAAAACTGGACAATTTATTGTTCCTGGGTGTCATATGGATCTTTGTCAGGCGTGCACTGGATGCTAGCAGTAATTCATGCAATTCGAGCAGGTGCGACTAAATGTGGCTGCAGCGAACGGAAGCGGAAGCGAAGCGTAGCTTATCATCGGCAAGCGTCGTGCACACGAGCGCGTGCGTGCGTGCGTCTACGGGCACGTTTAACGAGAAACGGTACGTTTCTCTCGATCAACTTTCGCGTTATTCTCTCGTTTCTCGAATTGATCGGTTCTGTAGCGACGCGATTAAACGCGTTAAAAACCCTTAAAATATTCCGTCGGTCGAAAGTTTGCAAGATTGCGATAATGTACCGTTCGAAAGAAGATGGAAATTCCAGTCTAGAGGATTATTAGTCGATAGAATTATTATCGTCGAGGCGTTTTCTAACCGTGTTACGTACGGCGCGAAACATATCGATAGATTTTCTGTTGGACGACGTTCATCGAACCGACCCGACCGAGTACACCGTATCGCGATCTTCTTCAAAGGTACTCGTGTCGTATACTTCGTATCGATCGTCTAGCGGCCGATAATTTTCCAATTGTTAAATATACTGTAGTTTCGTTCGTTCCTAACGCAAATGATTTTTCGCACGATTAGACGCGTATCTTTTAACGTTAAGGTGGCTCGATCGGCGATAAATCGACGATAAATCGACGATAAATCGACGATAAATCGACGATAAACCGAGGATAAATCGGAAATAGACGTAGACGTCGCGACACTCGGTTCGAAGATTTTAATTAACCCACTTGCGCCTACCGGTAGGCTCGGTTCATTTTTAACGAGGCGCGCGTGTGTGGGTGGATTCCCGTGGAAGGGAATTAAATCGCGAGACGTCGACGTCTGCTCTTTGTTGGATATCATAATGCTCCATAATTTCATTATATTCACGACTCGAAGTAGCTGGCTGAAATTCCCTCTCGCTCGTAACCGATGATGGAAAAGCGCGCTTTCCTGTACCGTCAACGGCCCGTCAATTAACCAAGAAAATTGGGACGCTTATGATGTAAACAACAATGAGAGACTGCACTCCTCGCCAATGTTCGGCCAGGCAATATTTTTTTCCTTTTTCCTTTTTCCTCTTTTTTTACGCGCGACAATCTTCTCTACCTCGGCTGCGCGTCTCGCGCGACAAGAACACCGCGCACGGTATCCTTGTTTCGGCGTAATTAGAGTAATTGACGTCGGCCGGTTGATCCGTCAAAATAAAATGGGTGTAGGTATCAAAAGGTCTTTCTGTCTGGTCCGTTATCTTTCGAATTGGTAGGGCCCTATAGAGACGTAGCGTATCTAGGAAGTTAGGGATTTGGTTTATGCGAGATTCTTTCGAAACACGAACGGAAGCTAAGTAAAATTTCTGTATATTTCGGTAAGAGAGACCGAAACGAATACTCGCGAATATTTTAAAGCGGCCGACGGAATCGATCGAGACACGGTACACTCTCTATACACGTACACGTGCATATAGATATTTTCGAATGGACGGAATGGTCGGAAATAGGAAATAACGCGTATTTTCGAAGGTCGAAAGAAAGCTCGCGTGCATCCGTTGACGAGCGGTATCTTTACACACGTATTTATAACGCGCCAGCCCCGAGACGAGTGGTAGCTTCGATCAAGTAGATAATCGGTCAGCAGAATCCGAAGGATGTACTAATTTTCGAAGCAACTTTTAGACGAAATGTTTGTTTAAAGGGATACACACGTTGATAGTGTCGATAGCGAGTTAACCTTTGCGCGATATATACGTAGAGGCACGCCTTGAGAAGCGAGAAATTCGTTTCTGCATACGCGATAAAAGATCGTTCCTATCCTAGTAGTTGGTTGCTGGTATGTACGTATATAGTGTATGTATAAAATTCAGCGCTTTATCCTTTAGCTTGCACGCCACGCGATACGACCACGTGGAATCATAAATATTTATCCTTCAGGTAAGTATAAATTCCGCATGCCGACCACACACCTACACCTACTTATGTATATATGTACATGCATACAAGTATTTATTTCCTACAAATTCGCCACGCGACGACGATCGAACGAGTTTCGTGATAATTGCTTATTAATTCGACTGCTCTCGTTGATACGCTACCGATTCGAATAGAAATTAGGATATCTATAGAAAGGTATTAATCTTCCAAGTATGCCAACGCGTTCGTATCAGTTTCGACGGTGTTGCCGACGTTCTCGCAGCGATTTCATAAAAATTTGACGAATTATCCGAATAACGTATTCGAAATGAATCTAACAACGTTACGGAGAGTTTCCCTGGTTCAATGACCAGGTAACGATATCGTCCATGTACGGCGAATAACGAGTAGCAGATTGAGAATTCGGGATTATTTGGGTCACGGATATGTTATTTAACGTAAGCACCGCTTACGATCGTACGAGAAGTATATGTACACGTGCCGACGAATATTGCTGGAAAAGCGGCTTCGGGTCGATGGAAACGCGGTGCGAGCGAATGGTTGGCAGGCGTGTCCCTCCTACTAACGAAAACTAGTAATCCGGCAATAAATAGGAAATATTGCATAACCATTTCGACAAAACCGTCGGTTAACGTTCTCGATAGACGCACAAGGTGTACGCGAAATGACCGGTTGCCGGTTAGAGCCAGACCTCCGCAGATACGTGGAAACCTTTCGATCTCGAAAGCGGCAGATCGAATATTTCGAATAACGGTTAAATAGCCTTTACCGAAACGCGAAAAGATGGCTTAGAATCCCCAACGTATCAATTGGACGTTCGAAGCGCGCTTTTCCGGATGGAAATAAGATGGTTCGTAGTTGCTTCGGACACCGTACCCGAATGAAAGTCGACGCCGTCGTACTCCGCGTCGAAAACGCGTGATTATTTCGAAGAATTGCGATCCTTACAGGTAGTCGACTCGATCGAACTTTCTAGCTTTCCTCGTACGGAGGAAAAAGCGTAAAGATAATCTATGTCGAGGAAAAAGAAGATGGGCGTTTGTCGGTTTTTGGAAAGGCCGCGAACGTAGCCACCGCAGGATGGTTGGCAGCGCAGCGTCGTCCCGACGCGGGGCGACGCGACGTTGGCTCGACAGAGCGGCGCCGACTACGCGGACGAAACGACTCCGATTCGAACGACGGACGAAGACGAAAAATACGGCAACCCAGCGAGGGATGGCTGGCAAAGAGCGAGAAGGAGAAAGCATCGTGGAAAAACGAGGATAACACCACGGAAATTTCATCGACCGTCTTCGTTAAAATGACTAAAATGCATCGGGAAACTCGACATTTTTTTTCTTACTCGTTCGTTTATCCGATTCTAACGTTTTCGACGATTCCGCTCCTCGCTCGTTTTATTCCGTATAACTAACCAAGCCGATATTTCGATACGTTGTACGGGGATACGACTGGCGACGTATCGACGATCCAGCGACATAATGCAACGGACCAACGAATACCGATATACCGCGACGATCAGGAATAGCCGTGAACCGCGACAAAACTTGCTAATTACGGCAACGGTCTCGTCGCATTAATCACGTGTCGAAGGGGCATTCTACCATTCTACATATAGTCGCGTACTAGCGATTTCGTAACGTTCGCGCGAATCGTTTTTCCACGCTGCGACGTAAGAAGAGGCACGATCGAACGTATACACTTATTACCTTTGGGAAAAGTTCTCCAAGAGACGTTAGATGCGGGGGAAACACTGGGTGTTGTCGCCAAAGGGGAACCGAGTACATCGAAAGAGAGAGAGAGAGAGAGACCGAGCGAAGAACAGAAAAGGAGAGACGAGTAACGAAACTGGCATCGCTCCACAGAGACGAGGATAACGAAGGAAGACGGGCTGGCGATCGACGCGGGAAGAGAAGGAAAGAATCGAGGAAGGTAGACCGCGTCCGCGAAAGATGAAAGGAAGAGACTGATCAAAAGAGGGTGTTTCTCCACGAACAGAGACGGGAACGTGCTCGAATCGGGCGAACAGAGAGGCGAATAGAAGGTGCGAAAGAGAGAGGGAGAGTGAAACGACAAAAATTATGAATGGGGGATCAGAGAATAAAGATCTGGAAGGTGAAAAAAAGAACGCGACGAAAGAGAATAAGAAAAATGAGAAGAAATTCGGCAAGGAAGTTATAAAAGCATAGTAAGAATCAGTTTTTAGGCGAATCGAAGATAGAAAAGGGAGAGTATAAAGAACGTAGAAACAGAAGAAGAATAGAAAAGAGGGAAAAAGTATGCGGCAAGAAGGGCAACGTTAAAGAGAAAAAGAAGGATAGCGAGGGGGTTAGGCGAAACGGAGAAACAGAGAGAGAGAGAAAGAGAGACCGCTGTGATCGGTCGCGCAAGGGGGGAGAAAAAAAAAAAATTGGAAAAATCATGAAAAAGAAAGGAACAATAAGAAGGCAATGTCGGAGCAGAAGATAAGAAAGGCGAGAAAAAGAATCGAGGAAGAAAGGCGATGTAAAACAGAGAGAGAGAGGGAGAAAGAGAGGATGCGTCTTTGGGAGAGAAAGAGAGAGAGAGGAAAAGCAGGGAGTAACGTTGCGGACTATCGACCCGATCCGGCGAAGCGCCTGCGCTCTGGCAACCCCTTCTACAGCCGAGCCGTCTTGCCGGCGACGCGGCGCTCCACCGTTCTGCCGCTCGAAGGCTCTACGCAACGTCGCGTCGCGTCGGGGACCAGTGCCTCTCACGATTCCGTTCTCGCTTTGCCCTCCGTCTCGTCGTTCCGTTCGTACAACGCGTCCGAGTGTTACGCTTCGTTTATCCCTCGATACACGTACACACGCCTATACATATATTTCTTTCCCTTTCTTATTTTCTCTCTTTCGCTCTCTCTCTCTCTTTCTCTACATATATGTATATGTATACATATATATCTATCTCCCTCTTCCAATATATGTATATATATATATATATATATATATATATATATATATACATCCCTCTCTCGATAGGCCAACTCGCATCGCGGTGTCCGGCTCTTCAACCGATTTGCACGTCGTTGCTACTCGGAGGACACGGGAAGCTCGCGTCACGGGAAGAGAGAGAGAGAGAGAGAGAGAGTAACAGAGCCTATACACGCTCGTACCCGTACGTACGTATTTACGTTGACTACGTGTTCGATTAATTAGGTGCGTTTACGCGCGTCGCGTGTGTCGGCAAGCAAAAAGACCTTCGACGTGCTGATCTACGGTGTACGGAAGACGGACACGGGAGCACGCACGCAGACACGCGCGTCCGACAATTAGCTTCCGGATGCGGTGAATCTGAACCGGCGAACGAAGGACGCCGGAGGGGAACGGCAGCGGCTCTCCGGTTTACCGATCCACGAACACACGGTTTTTATCCGGTCAGAGAGAAAGAGAGACGCGGACAGTGATCGGTGACAATTTGTCCGGAGAAGAGGATACGAGACCCGCGAGTTGATCGCCGGGGAAGGAAGCGGAAAATCCTGACGACGGAGACGATGGAGTGGTAGGCCACGAACACGGCCCGCCCCTTTACTCGCTTCCCGGCTCTCTTCTCTCGCTTTGCTCCTGCTACTTCCCCATTTCCTATTCCCTTCCGTTCGGACTCGTTCGCTCTTAATTCGAGACTTTGTCCTCCTATCGTCCGTTTGCGAAATTTTTTCGACAATTTGCGCTCGCAGGTTTCCGCGAACCGCACGATCCGAAAACCCCGTAAGTCTACGGGGCTCGGGATAATCTCCTTTCTATCCTATGTATCGGAAGACGAACCCCGCCAGTAGTATCGTCGAGTGTCAGGATAATGCTATCTTCTATCGAATTATTATCGGTAACTAGTTGTTTCGTTGCGATTCGCGTAATCGAGTGTTCGATAGGACTCGTAACTTGTTCGAGAAGGAACGTCTTGCGGCAGTGGCCGATCAGCCGGAACACGAGTTGGTCTGGAAAGCGTGATCGAACGACTAGAACGGAGCATCCATCCTGACGCGATCTCGAGTACACGGTATTGGTGCAAGGCTGGTGCAAAGCTGGTGCAAAGCTGATGCAAAGGGTACCTGTAACGTTGCGTCTTTCGATGCATCCACCTTTCTTCGGCCGTGCGTCGCTCTCTTTCTCTCTTTCCGTTTGCACGCGCGCTTGCCCACCTGCCCGATTCTCGTGTCGTACACATCCAAACGTAGAAACGCGTACACGCAGAGGGAGTAGCAGCCGATCACCGTTCGCGACTACCGCCGCTTCGACGGAGCAAGAAAGACGGAAAAGCGCCAGGAGATAAGGCGAAGGTGGAGGAGAAGATAGAAGGCGGTAGAGGAGTGGTGGAGGTGGTGGCGAAGGAGGAGAAAGAGGAGTCGAGCCGAGCGTAAGCCGCATCGTCGACGCCGAGGGGCCACGTCCTCGGGAGGAAATCAAACCTGGCCTGACGAGCGTGCCCGTCGTTCATCGCCCGTCGCCCGTCGCCCGTCGCCCGTTGCCCATCGCCCATCGCCCGCCGTCCGTCGTCCGAACGGCCCCGTTGCTACCGCAGCGGCTGTGTGTCACTACTGTTCCACTGCCTTACACACTGCGGCCTCATGATTGGTTCATTCTGGAACCTCTGTCGTGCGTGCCCTTCAATGCCGATTGACAAGGTGAGACAGAAATTCCTCCGAAGATCATTGCCGGCTTCTTTTCTTCTTCGCTTTCCGTCTTTTCGATCGAGTTTTCTTGCCGATTATACCCGGCTTTACCTCGCTTTTCCTGCCTTATTAAGCGAACATTAACACGCGGCCTTCTTAAACCGAAGCCAATCTCGCAGCAGGGAGGGGAGTACCTGCTTTCAGGATAGTACGCGGACGAATCGGTTAGTATCGAGGAACGATGCGAGTAACGCGTGGCGATTTAGTTTCCGTAATGACCGTAACCACCTTCGTAGCTGATCCTCGGTATCGATCGATCAGTTAAACGGATCATTGTCTCTGTTTTGTCGGACTGTAGCTAGACAGGTTTATACGGGTATTCCATCCGCGAACATTTCTACTACCGACACGATCATGGGCTCGATAGGAGAAAGTATACTTCCGTCCTCTTCCGTACGAATATTTCGTTTCGCGTACGGTACCGTTCGTACAATTTTCTACCGGTTAGGTTAAGTTGCATTGCAGAGCAAAGAGATAAATAATGACGGCTTACGAGACCGGTTTCACCAACGAGTTCCAATAACCGATCGACGAGTGCGTCGAAGGATCCAAGTTACTCGGGAATCAGGTGCCGGTGTCAGGAGCCACTCGAGTCGAACAGCAGAAATAAATCGTAGCTTCGTCGATCGAAGCTAGAAAGCGAGTTTTCTATTCTCGCCTATACGTCTATGCCTATACGTATACTCGTGTGTACTCGTGTAGTTTATCTCGGCGCTGATATTATCTCCACGCCGGGTATCGGAATCTCTAAGTACGACAACGATTTAGCCGAGGGGGATTTGCGGCTTTATTGGATGAGAGGGGAAAGTTTGGCTAGCACTCAAACTTCGTGATCCATTGTCTTTCTAATCGAGATACGGCCCAAAGCTCGACGGCTTACTTTTTCCCGAGCCGACCGAAGCTTTCTACGTCGAAGGAGACATTTCGAAAAGAAAAGAAAGATTTTCGAGTCAGCCGTTCGTTATTGTTTATCGCGTTAAACGTTAATCGAGTTTGTTGCAATACACAGTTCGTATCGTTCGGACGTTGGAAATTATTCAAGGTTGATCCTACGCTTTGTTCTCGAGCGAAAAACATCTGAAAAGCCCTTTGATATTCTTTATTTAGACGATCCATTAAGGCTTTTCTATACGTAACTTTTGTTCGACTCACGTTCCTGGAAAGCTTTATAGCTTCATCGATCGTTGCCTCGAAAGCTGACTTCCCTTTATACGTTTGTGCTTCGGCAACACGTGTTTTCGTTACGATACTATATTTTAAAATTACTAAACGTATTCGAAATACGCGCGACATTTATTTTTGCCGAAATACCTTTTTTTTCGGCGAAACTCTTCGAAAATGCTCGTTTCCTTTATTAACGCGTCGAACGCCGAGGCAAAGCGTCGTTTGCTCGGTTTTCGAAAATTCGGAATATCGAGCGGTTGCGAATCGCGAATAGATGTCCGATAAGTAATACGGTATTAGGGATTATCGGTTCTTGCTCCTGCGTCCAAGGAGCCAATCATCCGCGTGCACATTGTTACGAGAGCACAATGCGAACTTGGACATTGATCGACAGGGGCATCGCGGCACGGAAATTATTTCGCGAATCTATTTTGCTCGGCGATCCGAGAATTCGTGGAATCGACTGGAAACACGTTTACCGCTGCTCATACGTATTTTCAAGCTAATATCGGCAAACGTAGTAATTACGCCGGTGCGCTATCAACGTATGCTTAACGTGTCTAGTATAGTCTAGCATAGCTAGCGTAACCGGTCTTCCTATTATTAATACGCTTATCCTAGTTCTTCTTCGCATGGTTACCTGCCTGTACTATTCGTTGCCTGCTACACGTATTCTATCTACATATTATAGTACCTAGCTATATTTAATATCCTTACTGTAACTAGTATACCTAGTATGCTTAATATTTCCCTGTCGTATCCAATTCGTGCAAACCGTACGTTCGCACCTTTCAGCTACCTTTGCGCGTTGCATTTCTACGCGCGATCTAGAGTAGAGGACTATAATAGTTCTCTGGTTCTCGATAATATGTGTACGTATGTATATCGATGAATCGAGCGTAGAAAAGAAGGAGAGCGGAAGGAGAAAGTTATTAGAGACACGCGGTAATACATGGCTGTTTGAATTTTTCCGAAAAGGCTCTTGTACGATCCCGTGGATTTCTTTGATCGTTCCCCAGCCGAATGAAATTACGATGCTCGACCTTCGCGGCACTTGGATTAATTCAGCCGAGAGGGTAAAACGGGAATCGGCTGTTCGCAGTGCGGTTTACTTCAAGCTACGGCTCATAAATCCTCGCCCTGGAGAATTGGCATGTTTCCGGTGGTAGGTTCGTGTCTCTATTCTTTCGCCCCATCCCTCTGTCTTTTAAACTTTTCCAACAAACTTTTTTAACGCGTTTATAGAAATATTGTACCGATTACGTTTCGTTAGACGATACGTACGCGAACGACAAAGTTTCCTTGAAAAAGTATCGGACAATCGAATGCACCTTCCGTTAAAACGTTCTGTATACTTTCGTTGACGGTAAATTGCAAATTAATTGGTCCATCGAAGAATCAAAGAATTCGGTCGACTTAAAGAAAATTTCAGCTCGAAAGCGATACGCGACATCGTTGTATTACGAAATCGTATTGTTGGTTCCCTTAGTCCGCTTTAGATGTATATTTTTCGAACAGTATCGACGAAACGAGATTTAAATCGATTCGCGCGTCCTTACCACGAGCGATGCCATCGTCCTTAAACGGCGGGTACAATGGGATGGAACGCGAAAAGTGTGAGGCGTCGGCTTTCATCTTTCACCGAGTGTACGTAAAATACAATCGAGCCAAGTAGAGTGGCCGGACGTCACGAAACGTGGAAGGAGAAACACCGGCACTGCGCCACTCTGCTACCTTCCTTCGCGTTCTTCCTTCTCTCTTCACTATCACATGCACGGTCCTTCGCTCGTACGTACGTTGACTTTTACTACTTGTACGCTGCAATGCGCAACAATGGCTAAATTAGACAACCGTTCACCCAACTACCCTTTCGACTTGTTTCGAAAAGGGTAATAAGCCTCGTTCGCATCGGGGGAACTCGGAACGATATTAGGGAAGAATGTGCCAGTGCAGGAGGGTGTACGGCCTACGGGGATAAACCCTACTTTCCACTGTTTTCCAAACAAATCGTCGCTTTAAAACGGCACGCGTTTCTCTCCTCCTCACTTTCCGATCGCTTCCCCTTCCTTGCCAAGCGGACAATATAATTATCCAGAAAACTGATCGGCATAATACGAGTTACAACCAACAACGCCTATAGTGGTCTAACGCGCGCTAAAGTGCGATTATCTCTGTACCGTTCGAAAAATCCGTAGTAGACTAGGAGTATGACTAGGAGCTCTCTGTAATTAGATTCGCGATTAATAATAGCTCTGGACTAGGCTAATATTTCGATATGCAACGGCTGATAGAAATCGGGCTTCGGCTTCGAAAATCGCACGTAATCGTGGAACTAGGTCTCGCGTGAACGTGTTTCATTACCTTTCGTAGGGTAAAATTAACCCGACAAATAATTCCAGCCTGTCGTTTCGTATCCCGAATAAAAAAGCGTTTTTAGAGATCAATTGACACGAACGTCGGTGGAATTCGTTTGGAATTTCGTTCGAGGAAGCGATTCGGTGGATATTCCTTGGAATCGAAGATACGAAACCTAACGGAATTCGAGGTTACAGCGTTAGACGAGGAACAGGCGAAAGAGGGAAAACGAGTAAAATTGGTGGTATTAGGTAATTAGAGGCGAGGAGGTGCATCGATCGAGGGGGGTCGTGCAATCGATTCGAAGAAGGGAACGTTGCACTGGACTTATTCGACTTTGACGCGCGGTATATTTCGTCGTCTGCATGCAGCTGGCACGAAAGAGTGCAGTTGCAGGTAGTAGGAGAACCGGCACTGCGCCACCCGTTTCTCCTTCGTCGATATTCCCCGTTGTGTAGAGCGGTACGTTGACTCCTACTACTCGGCCATATGCCCCTCAGCCGAGTCGAGCTGAACGTCCTTTACAACGCGCAATCGTGTTGATAACCCGCCGTATAGCGGCTAGAGCAGACTCGCAGCAGACCATCGTCATCGTTACGTCACTCTCCCTCTGTTACTTGCAATTTCGCTCGTTGCAACACGCTTCTTTCGTTCCTTTTCTTCTCCTCGAAACGAGTTTCTTACGAGTCCGCGAACCATAAACTATTCCTATCCGCGGGGGTTTTCTCTGCTGGGAGATGCGGCACGTTGCATAACCCGCACGGTTCTGCCACGTCAGCTATTGGCTGGCCAAACGCGATTCTTCTCGATCTTGTCGCTTTCTTTCTCTTTCTCTTTCTCTTTCTCTTTCTCTTTCTCTTTCTCGTAACAAGTTGTTGGCACGGAACGCTCTGTTTCTGATCTTGGCTACCTCTAGGTATTACGCGCGTTATCCAACTAACGGACAGGAAAGAGAAATTTCACTTTTCTCGCTAATACCAATTCGGTATACGTGCATCAATCGTATGCACTAATCGAGATATTTCTCGAGAGCAAAAAGAAGAGAAGCGGTCGCGCACTGAACAGTGCAGAGTGCCTCGTAAATCCTCCGATTCCGGTTCGTTTCAACGCCAGCAACGGCAACATATGTAGTTACCTTAATAATCGTAACAACGAAACGGCTGTTCTAGCCTCGCGTTACCCCAATTACGGTCGTGTTTTCCTCCTGTCACTACCGAGAGCCTTTTCAACTTATTCATATGGAGCCACCCAAAGTCCTCGACCTGGCAACTCGACTCTTCGATATATCGCGAAGCATGATCTACGATTTAGGAAACGAGCACGATATCGAAATATAACGTAAAAGAAAGAACCTTTTCGATCGACGCGTTTATCGGCGTATGCTCGAAATAGTAGGATTCAAGGTCGATTTTATGCGTACACCATTCCGTAGAGCCAGCACGTGAACCGACACGGGCTTCGATCGCTTCCAGAGCTCGCCGCACGGATGAACGTAATCGCATTAAGCGAGAAATTTCATAAATTTTCTTTTCATCCTCGAAATAGCAACGTACACGCGGACACATCGAAGGAACAACTACACCGTGAAATATTTCCAACGTCGTATAGCGGCGTTCATTGTACCAATTAAAACAATGCTGCAAGGTTTCGATAGATAGACGGACGGGTCGATGCTTGGGGCTTCCATAATCCATTTGCAAAAGCTTTAGGCTCATATGTCTTTCGCGCTACGAATAATTATTCTAATTCGGGCCACGACGCTATCAATCGGACTGCTGCTCTTCATTCTTATTATTCCGAAAACAGAATTATTTCGAGAAAATCTCCTCGACGATAGTTCGATTTATTCGATTTATTCGTACGGTGATCGCGTTAGAGTCGAGACGAGAAAGAAGAAACTCCTCGGGAATATTAATCGATCAGGAATATTAGCCCTTCGGCTAATTTTACGATTTCGTATTGTTCGAAACGAGAAGCGGGTAGATGTGTACGGTGGCGTAGATAGAATTTGTTTGTTCGGAATTTACTCGAAGAGGGAAAGACGGAAGAGCAGCGATCAAAAATGGATCGATCCGTTTAAAAATACAGCGCGCCTCGTGCCACGAACTCTCGTATTCTATGCCCGTCTATCGATTCTTCGTACGTTCATTTATTAAGAGCGATGTAGGGCACAGTTAACCTTTTCATACGTCGCCGCGCCCCTACGACGCGAACCTTCGATATTTTCGATTCGAGCGTCGATTCGACGCGCCGCAACGCCCTTCGGATCAATTTCCTCTATCATAGACAATTCTACGTACGTACATATATACATACATGTATAAGTCGCGACCAGACTACGAGGGGCCAACAAAAATCATGAAACGAGATTACGACGGACGAACAGGGCACGCGTAAATTTCAACAGAGTAACGTCGTTAATTATTCCACTTAACGAGGCAGCGAGTTAATTGATAATTACCGAACGGGACCGAAGAAAACTGCTAGGTCGACGGATATCGCGTGCACAATTAATCGAGACTCGAGCACAAACGAGTCCTATAATTGAACGCGAAGCCAGCCCCAGGAGTTGCCAGGAATTCCCGGACTCGAATTCTTGCCTGTACCTCTTGTCGATCGTTGCTTTTTCCCTGGTTCATTTAACCACTACCCGTAGTTCATCGCGAATAAACTAGCTTAAGCGAATAGCGAATTCAGGAAAACAGAAAGGCACTCGTTGCCTTTAGAGATTCTCCTTAAAGCAATAAGAGACTCGGCGAGTCGGATGCGCGTGTCAAAGTTCGTTCAGCGTGTCCGCTTTCTCGTCGCTTCCGTGCTCGTTTCGTTTCCGGCCGAGTTGCCTTTGTCCCTCCTTAGAGTTCGCTCGTCTAAAATACGAATTAACGAACGCGTATCTCGTAACCGCGATAGAACGTTTAATAATTTTCAGTTCGTAATCGGCTGTTGGACAAACTCGACGACTGGACAGCTCGCAATCCGGATAATTGGAAGAACAGGTCCGTCGATTTCACGCCGACTGAACCCTCTTCCAAACGTCGCGTCGTTTCGAATTCACTGAACCGACTTCTCTCGACTCCGATGTTATTGTTTAAACGACGAGTATCTATCGATCGATCGAACGAACGAACAAACGGTGACGGTGAGAGATAGAAAGCCGGGCCGAATATAGATTCGCAAAGTTTCCGCGATCGTGCTACGTGCCGGCATTGTGGATTCATTAACGGAGCCGGCCATGAATGGAACTTTGTTCCCGACGAATCGTTCACGAGCCGATCGAGCACGAAATACGAAACGTTTTCTCGCCAATCGTGAAAATTGTACCGTCGATCAACCTACCGTGGAAATATCTCTTAGATTGCCAGTTAATCGATAAATGTTCTTTTTAACGGAAAGAGGAAATTTTGGAAAAGATAGCTTTTTAATATCGGACGCTTTTCGGTTGCGTGGCAAGGGGAAATAGGTCAGAAATTGATGCGGGTAAGATCGAAAGCGATCGAGTCGAGATTAATCCCGATCTCGAAAGCCGCACGGTTCATCGAACGTTCTCGTTTCGTCTAGAGTCTAGAGTCACGCGGTATTTCCGAATCTCCGTGGAACTCGTTCGCTTCGGCGATACGTCATTTTTTTCTCGTAACTTCCTCGTCGAATTGCGCGAAAAATCCTGCGGTAATAGCGTATAGAGAAGTTTCGAGGTTACGTAATCGTCGAAAGATCGCCCTTCGCGTAGCGTACGTTCGTTTCACGTAGCTGGCTTTCACGGTCAAATCGCCTACTACATTTACTACGTATTTTATTTACCTTCTCGAACGAGTTTTCTCGCCTAATTTATTAGAACTTTCGTAACACCCTGTATAGAGTACTCTTTCTCTCTCCGAAGGAGAAATAAACGCACGCACGTATTGGAGCGAAAAAGATCGTTTTAACTGGACTGTGAACCGGCTTGGCTTGACACGGCGTTGCCTCCTCCGTATTCCCGGACACACAACGATTCTATCTGGGTTAAGTAACTAAATCGATCAACTTTGAGAAAACAGGACGAATCTGTCGAGCTTTTCCTTCGATTTATTTATCTAACGATAATTGTAACCCTCGTTAGAAACGAAAAAGCAACCGCTGTCCGTCCAACTAGCACCGATTCTTCTTTTCCGAATGGTAGGTTGGCGCGTTTAAATAGGAAAGCTCGTACCATTAACGGAGATAATACAGCTATTTATTAGCGCAACGTGGTCCCGTTTTATCGACACCTTTACACCGAGCCGTAGAAACTTTTCGTTTTGTCTCGGCTACGTTTATTCGTCGAAGACATCGATCGACGTGTCCGTTGTAGCTCGTGACAAAAAAGACTACATGAAAAAACGTATCGGTCTAGTGTGTCCTCGATAGAACGACGTACATATGTCACGATTGCGCTCGTTCGCTAAAGGTGCTGCTCGACGAATCGAATCGTAACGAATGGATTAAGCGAAACAGAGTCGAAAAGTTGCAGAAATTTCTACCCGAACCGAATTCTACCTCTTTTCTTTCGACGATATCGCGACCAGATATAAAGAAATTTATTCGACAACAGTTTTATCGCTTTAAGATAAATAAATATCATGCCTGTTCGCGATCTATTCGCCTACGAACTATCATGTTTCGCACGAGTTTCGCTTATCTCTGTTTATTTATTAACGATGCTTCTACTTGTGTGTTTATTAGATTTTATTGCTCGATCTTTGATACGATTTTTAACATTCGACGACAAGTTATTCGACCTATTATATTAACTCGTTACGTTGATTGTGTATTGTAGCAGCTCCATTCAGAGTATAGGAGCACGTACACATGGCACGAATACACCGGTCCACACCAGGAGCACACGGTCGTTCGTCGAGCGCCTCAGCCACCGCCGACGTCCAGTAAGTTTATACTTTATATTACTATCTAATGATTTTTCGTATACACACACACATACACACGCACAAACAAACAAACAAACACACACACACACACACATACATACATACATATATATATATATATTTCCTCGTGACATAGCGAAGTCAATCTGTTGATCAGTACGATAGTTTTTTCTAGCTATATCGTCGCATAGTTGACTCGGTTTGGCGTTTGAGCAATTAGTTTCGTTCTCTTCGTAAAGTATTAATCTCCGTAAGATAGTTTGAAAGTTTGAAAATATGAAAATTCTCGATAAATTACACGATATTTTTCGTCGATCAACGAAAAGAATTTGCTCGAATAGCCATACCACGCTGTTCAAAGGTTAATTGTTCCCATAAATTTGGTGGAATCGTGTTAGCTGCCGCGAGCGTGAAAGTTGTTAACCCTTTCGTTACCGAGGACGCGGATTTAACGTTCAATAAAAGAACGCAACGTTTGGTTAGCGTAAAGATGAAATTGAATATACGAACACGAAGGAGATTTCGAGGAAAAATTTCGTATTCGAATTGTAACGAAAGGGCTAAATCGCATATAAAAATATTGCAATTCGTGAGTTGGAAATTCGCAAATTCGCAAGAACGTTCGCAAATGCCGGTTCGGGGAAACGAATTACAGGCGTCGCGCGACACGCGTGATTCTATCTTCGAATTTACCGAATTCGATTCGATCGCGATCGAAATCGTTGAGCAATTGCCGAGATTAAAATTGTTTAAAGCCGAAGGTAAGGTTATCTTGGAAAAATGTGAATCACGCGTATCGTTGGATAGACGGCAAATAAAAAGTTCACGCTCGTATGGCACGTTCTTATTTCTCCCGAGAATTTTCTCCTTCCTTAGTACATATCTTTAAAGGCGTTTAGTGATTTTTTCTTTGATATCGTGCTACCACTCATGTATATCTCGTCTCGTTATATCGCACACGCTCTATCGTCACGTTTCACCTCCATCCCACTCGTTTAACACCGGACCATCTTTCATCCCGCGATTCGTATACGTGGCATAACTATGTATAAATCGTATCCGTTTCCACTGTTTCTAGTCCGTGGAAGAAAGTCTCCGTACATTCCTCTCTCTGATTCCAATTCGTTAGGAATTCCCTCACCGATCGTAATTCGCGACTCTGACTGTAGAACTGAACCAGAATTACCCGAACCAAAACTATTCGATATTCTTTGCTCGTTCGTTTACGACTTTTGCTTATCGAGAGAAATTTTAATCGAACGTACGGAAACTTCTTCCATCGACCGTGTATTCACACTGATCTATAACATGTACATATATAGATATCAGTCGTTCGTCCGTTCGTCCGTTCGTCCGTTCGTCCGTTCGTTCGTGTCGATGTTGTAACATTTCACCGTACTCTTCTTCTCTTTCTGTTTATCGCGTAAACGAACCAACTCGTTTCAAGTTTTCTTCGTTTTTTATTTCGCTCGACACTTTCATCGAACTGCTCGAAAGATAGTTTCGCCAACAGCAACAGTGGATTCGGAGATATTTGGAGATATTTGTCGAAAGAGGCAAACCGTGTAAAGATCTTGTTGCATCCTCGGAAATTTCTTTACAGTTGCTCGATGAACGTTTTCGCGGCTATCGTCCATTATCGTTAAACCCGGGATATCTACTCGGCCTCGTACGAAAATTATACTTTCGCCAATGGACATTGGCTGTCGATAAAAAATAATTTAATCGATCGTTTGGATCCGATCAAAAACATATTAACTCCTCGACACAAAGATCCGCGTCTTACGACACGCGCGAATTAAATCGTTTTACCAGCCATAGGACTCGCGCGATCATCGGGGAAAGTAATTAGTCAACGGATGTAGTCGGTCGGACGATGGTTATCGACTACCGATAACGAACGATCGTTCGCGAACGATTCACGTTCGAATTGGCAACGAATTTGCCCGAACGAAAAAATGGAAGAGGAAGAAACAAAAGCGATAGCGAAAATCCCGTAATTCGGGACGGGAATTTGTTGTACGGAATCGAAATTGAAACGGGTCAGCAAACCGAAGGAGAATCTAGAATGAGACGATGTAAAAGAAAGAAGGGTGAACGAATAGATTGATGGATAGATGGATAGATAGATAGATAGAGAGGGAGAGAGAGAAAGAGAGAGAGAGAGAGGGAGAAAAAGAGAGAAAGAGAGAGCGAGAGAGAGAGAGAGAGAGAGAGAGAAAGGGAAAGAAAAATAGGGTGCCAGCTGCGAATTTTGATTGCAGCGAAGCAACCGAGCGCGAAGCTACAATCGGCCAAGTCAACCGAGGATGAAAACAACGAAGGTAAGACGAACGATCGGTGCTATACATAAATATACGCAAACATTTATAGATTATTACGGTTTATTTCGCTCGTTTTCCAACAGCCTTATCCTTATCCTTCGAGGGATGTTCTTTTCTATTCGACAAACTATTTCGAAAACCGATAAACTCCTTCTCGTAATTTACCTTTTCTTTTCTTTCCTTTCTTACGTTGCGACTTTGCAAAACGATGAAATTCTTTCGCGATTGCATGGAGAACGCGAATCGGTGATCGAGAATCAACGATGGTTCGCGGCCGAACGATCGACGCTGCATGTTTCTTTGCTTGCGGTTCATCGGTTGATCGATCGATCGGTTACACTTGGATTTCACTGTCGCTATTACCGTGTTCGGCTAAAAATTCGACGCGAAAATAACTACCATTCGTTTTCGCGTTTAGAGTCGTTTCGCGTGATATTCCACTCGCGCGATCGCTTCCAGGCAAAACCTGTGTACGGTAGAAAAGTTTACGAGCTTCTTGAAAACTGCCTTCGAGGTAAGAAAAAATGAAACGACAGTGTGAACCAAGTCTAAACGTTTCAATCTTTCTCCCTCGTGCTTCCCCTAAGTATTTACGGAAAATCTCCTGTGAACTTTTTCATTCGTACCCCGTTGTTTGCGAATGCATCCATTGTGCAGGCTGTGTTTAGGTTGCAACCATTATCCTTCAACGTCTTTTCTCTTCTTCTCCTTTTTTTTCCCTTCTTTTTTCTCTTTTTCTTTCTCTTTCATATACGTACATAGACAACGCCTTGTAAATAGAAGTTTTCTACTCGACCGCATAACCGGCCGAGATATTTCTCGCGACGTAGAACGATATCGAAACACCGAAAGTAACGATCGCGAAATTAGCCGAACGACACAAAATATAAATCGATAGGATCATAACGGACGTTTTCTCGTTTCTTTTCTTCCTTTTTCGTTAACATCTTCCTTCCTCGAACAGATAATATCTGTTGCCAACACGTACTTGGCCAGGATACGTATCGTTTAACGCGTTCACTGAATTAACGACGTAATCCGCACCACCTAACGCTTATTACCAAAATTCATTATTATTATTATTATTTATTTATAAAAAAACTTGATTAAAGTAGCTTTTGATAGACAGTCAACTTGTTGAAATCACGAGCGATAATGGTGTTATCGGGTAGAGCTTGTCGAATTAAGGACAACATCTCGACTTTTATTTAAAACGTTCCATAGAGCTTCCAGAACGTTGTCGTGACTCGGTGGAAAATTGATATCGGCAGGCTTTATCTTTCATCCGTGTAGATATAGCCTAGATACAGCACGATGCGCCTCCGCATTTACTTGCACGAAAGTTTGCTTGCTCGTACACGCGACAGTCGATTCCATAATTACTCCGTAACTATCGTTACCGCGGTTCTCCGATTTTCGGATCTAAGGACATCAACGTGGTTACCAGTTACTTTCGATATCGATTACGATCCAAGTAATCTTATTAACGCGTTTATCCGTGGCTAGAAAAACGTTGCTATAGTCTCGCGTATGCGCTCGTACATGGTCGACGAACAGAGCTAATATATTTTGCTGTAAGTCGAAGAAATGTCATCTTCATACGTTCTCGTCTCGGAAGGCGATCGTCGCTCGAGACCGGAGATATGGCCAACTATCGAATTTCGCCGAGGAACGCTGCAATTACTTTTGCCGTAAAAAGAACCTCTTCTCCATCGGCGATAGACCATCCGCATTACGATTACGAGCCTTTTTCCTTTCTAGAACGATCGAACGCCTATGCACGATACGTATCTCTTTCGTTAGGATGCTTGCAGCTCGTAGATGCGCATTTCCTTGGACTTGCGGCCGATTGTAGCGATTAATCGTTGCGATTAAACCGCAACTATCGATTTCTGAACCGATCGTTTTCCTGCCTCAGCCACGGTTTCTAGAAAAAAAGAAAAGAAAAGAAAAAAAAAACTCGACGAATCGCTATCGATCGCGCGGAATTACCACGATTGATTGTCTCCGCGATCAAGCGGGATTAATTGTTCACTGTTCCCAACGTGGGCTCTCGGGCACCAGGCTAATCGCGAAAACGATTAACGATCGAGCAATTTAATCATCGACGGTGAAGATACCGCGAATATTAGATGAATTTGCGGCAGATTACCAGCACGTGATCCTGTAAACTTGCCCGACCGATTAACGAACACAGAATTTCTTCGATCGATTTCATCGTTCTAGTACACTTATTACCAAAAAAAAACAGTTAGATCCCTTCGAAACGTATCAATTACCGGTAAAAATAGAGGAACACGGCGAGGAAAAGCTTTATTCGAAATATTCGAATAAAGGGAGGGTGATTCTGTTTTTTAAAGTGCTCAACACCAAACAACGCCAATTATACTGGCAGAGAATAGAGGAAATTTTGATCGGCCGAATATGTATACCGTTAGTTGGGGAAAAAAGAGAAAAAGAAGAGTCGAGAGCGTTTCGAAAGACTAGAAGGCGACCCAGTTTTTTCGCGACGACTACCGGACTAGACTTTTTGTTCCGAAAATTACTCCGGTTTGACCTGTTTTCCACTGCCAAGATGACTAATCAATGCTCGTTACTTACGTATTGTACGTAGTATACGTATTGTAAGTAAGAAGGAGCATTCGAGTGGTTTTACATCGGGCATCGTGCGCCTTCCGAATACTAACAACTCGTTACGGAAAATCTTCTCCTCGTTATACCCGATCTTTAGTTTATTCGAAGAAAGGAACAGTTTCGACTTCGCGGAGGAACGAGCTACGCGATCTTGACCGCGCCGCACACGGTAGTTATCATTGCCTCCAGTCGATCCAGTTGTGCTCGGTTAATCGTACGATCGTCTACTCGTCTATTCGAAGCTTTGCAAATTGTAATTCGAAACACGATATTCCTGACAACGATTAGCGTCGACGTTCGTTCCGGACTGGCTACATTTTCGATCGTTTAAGCTTCGATTACCGCGCGGAAAGCAGCTCGAAACTTTAATAGAGTTCCCGGAAGAATTAATCGAGGACGCTGTTCCTATTAATTAGAAATCCTTGGACGCGAATTATCTTGTTACGTGTATTTTATTTCGTTACGTTCCCAAAGACGATCCTAAAGTTTCCAACGAAGAAAATCCGAAAGTTTCCAACATGAAAAATTAATACGAATACTCCTTTGCCTACGTCGCGACGACGCAAAATTATTATTCGCAGCTAAATAGCGGTTGAAACGAAAACGTTGCCCACGGACGTTAATTGATTCGTAACCGACGAGTCGAGTTTAGCTTGGAAATAGAGGATCGAGGAGCGAGAGAGAAGTCGAACGAGAGACAGAGCTTTATCAGTTTCGCGCCGGCTATTGATACGCGCCGGAAATCCTCTCGACAGTTTTCTGGGCTGAAACTGTGACACGGATCACCGAGAAAAGCTAGCTGACAATTATATGAAACTTTCAACGACTAATCGAAAGAAAACGATCAGGAAGTTTAATGGAAAATTTCGATCCTTTATCGTTTCTACTTCCGAACGTTCCGCGATCGAAACTCTTCGGAAGTTTGCCGAATTTCGTCGAATCGTTCGACAGTCGCGAGACTTGATCGCGCATTTTAAACCTTCGATTTAATTATACTCGGCCAGGATAGCTAGCCGAAATTACGTAAACGTAGATACAAGTATTTCGTGTAGTATTTCACGTAGATACAACTATAACAGTTTCTTATAATAGTTGTATTATACGTACTTTTTATTCTTGCGCATTTCATCTAAACGTCGAATAACTTGCACGTTGCACGTATGATCGATCGTAACGCGTTATCGATGCGACAGAGCATGCTAACGATAAGTAGGTGTACTTGGAATATACGCGAGCGCGATCGTTGACTCGTCGTTGAACGTTCGAGGAATATAGTAGATGGACCGGCTCGTAATGGCCGGTGATGCACGATCTAATAATTCGAGAAGGTAAAACGAAGCGTTCCGTTACGGTCGGTTGAACGGAAAGCCTTGATTTCCATTCAGCTACCCAATTGGAGCACAAACCCGTAATATTTGATCGAGATGCAGATCGCGAGACTCTGCTCTTTGTTACCCTTGGTCCTTTCCGAAAGGAGATTCGATTTTTCTTCGGGCGTTTATCGCTAAAACTAAGGGCCAACTTACGGTTCACGAGCGTACCTCGAATTTGCGCTTGCGCATTTCGCTAATTGTCAATTAAAATCTTTCGTTTTCGTTCGACATTTTGCCGAGCGTAAAATTAATCGTGTTTACCTTCGATTTGCTCGACCGAACACCGAAACAAGTCTATTACGTTAAGTCGTGAATGGTCTCGAAAACCAAAATCGATCTTCTACGACGCTCCAACTACCAATCTAAATTACTAATTTTCTTACGTAAACAGATATTTTTCTACTTGAATTCCACGATTGAGCACGACTCTTTTTCACCTCGTTCCGGGCTTGCGCTTTAAACGATTTAATCCACTATCGACTTTAATCGCCACGCTTTACTCTCGTTTCTACTCCACTTTCACCGCTTATTATGAACGATAAGCAAGATGGGAAGAGGTAATATCGCATTTGAAACTATCTACTTAAAAATCGCTTAATACACCCGTCTACACAGTAATAACTTTAATCCGCTTTTATTTTCGTTTATTATCGTTTCGACGAGCAACCAGCAATCGGAATAATTCGCATTCTTTCTCGAGACGCATGCGTACGTATAGACGCGCGTGCGTCTACATACATACATACATGTAGTCTATAGAAACGTACAAAGTACATTTTACATGCCACACCGTGTGCGTCTATGGGCGTCTGTGGGCGTCTGTACCGACTATGGGAAGACTATGGCGACGTTGTAATTTACGCGTTAAAATTTCAACGAAGCTTACGTAATCGAAGGAATATTTCACGCGTCGTTACACGTACTCGCGCATAAATACACTAATCCCATTGACATCGCAACGATAGAGGCGCGTGTGTAGACCGCATCGATCTTTCGCTCTCGCACCGTCCACCGACGCGACGCGACGCGACGCGACGATCCAGTCGTTCTAAAAACGAAATGATCTAGCTAAAAGAAACAACGAATTCTCGCGGACTAACCGGCGTAGCGCGACGCGATAACCGCTAACTTTTCATAGACAACTTGACCTCGTCGTTCAACTTTAGCCCGCTTAACGATACACACTCCTCGAATCCGATTTCCGTTGACCTTAATTGAACGCGAAGCATAAGCGTCGAGAACGAGAGTATGGCCGCCGTCGCCACGATTCGCAGAGACGATTTCGCAAGAAGAAACGGTTCTAGATGTTGCGGATCCGCGACGAAACGTTTCAACTTTGATAATTTTCATCGATATTTTCGATAAATACGATTGCGGTTAGGTTTGTCCGTAACCGAGATCGAATCGAAAATAACTTTCTCGCGCGTTCACTATGCATTTTTCATTAGCAATTTACTGAGAGCAGGGTGGCGCATCGAATTCTTATCGAAAGTAGAAACTTTCGAGCAAAACGACCTAAATATTAAACGATCGGTTTATTAACCGTATCGGATGAATCTCGGACCGATTTAGTTGCGCCACTCTCTACTCTCTCTATTGCCTGTCCTCTAATCCTTTCTTTATTCGATACCCTATAGAGTATAGCGGAACGTTTGCAAAAGCTACCTTTCTGCTTGCCCGCTTTCCCCCCGCATTGCCGCTTTTTCGCTTAAACAGTGTTTCGACGATGTTCGCGTTCGAGTTAAGAGACCTCTTCCAGGCGCCATGACCAGCTACGCGAAAACAGAGGGCTCTAATTGCGGTTGGTAAGAAACGTGCTTCTGCAACGTGGACATTGTCTAAAAGGCTTTCTTACGCTTCTTCCGTCGTCGCGCGCAAACGTAAACGTAAACGGTGCGCGATGTAGCAGCTTTCGCTTATTTCGTCGCTTTCCGAGAACGAAACTTGTTCTTCGCTCGTTTGTAAATTCGTTTTCTTGATCGTGCACAACAGACAAACATGCACGCGCGGACACATTCTCGACCGTTTGTCCGATTGCAGTCATTCCGGTAATCAGAAATCGACGAGAAGAAAGACGAATGAAAGTCGAATCGAGAAACGAAAGCGGACGAGAATGCGTGGCGTGGTCGTTGTCGGAAGGAGCGGCCGTCTTAACGCGGTACGATATTGCTTTCAGGACCCACTCTGGAACCACCGTTGCCCAGACGGAAGAAATGCCCGGAACTCGCGTACAAGACGCACGAGTTTATCACGGCGGCCGACGGAGGTGGCGTCGATGCCGTCGATTCGAACGTTGTAGCTGACAAAGTGCGGGTACGTGGAAACGTAGCGATATCGTTCCGACACTTTCGAACGATTTCATAAGAGGATTCGTTACAGGAAGTTACAGCGCAGTCGGGTCTACCACCTAGCCAATTGAGCAAAGCGATATCGCGGATCAGCACGGAGTATCGGTTGCAGTTTGCTTGGCCTAGACGTCCCCAACTGACTAACGGCGAGACAGTGGCACCGGGAGTTCCAGCTGCCGGAGTTCCAGCAGGTACGACAGGACCACCTAGAAAGTCTCTCAGCATGGGAGCTCTTAAGCAGGGTATCGCCCCTACAGGACCTGCCCCGGTGCACAAGAAACGACCCGGTGACGTGGATCACAAGCGCGATGGTAAACGTTCCTTCTTCGATTCCGCAGTAATTTCCAATTAATCGAGAGTACATCGTTCGTTCGAAATAATTTTCAGGGATGCAGGCGTCGGAGCTGGAGCCCCTGGTCGGAGGAACTGGAACGGACACTATCGACGGAACGGTGCCCGAGGGCGACGAGCGCGAGGAGGACATGCCCGACTTGAAAATAACTTTCAGGTCAGAGATTCCTAGTACACGCGTTAAAGCTGTCTCGAAAATACACGATGAAAGCAACGTGTTCGTGGCGCGAAAACGAATCTTCTCCCTTAGACGAAACTACGCTTTCGACGTTGTATCGATAAGATCTTTTCGAGACAAGCTGGATAAACGCGCTTAGAACCTGCAGGGAAGAACTAAAGCATCTACGACGATCCGAAAATCGGTGTGAAGTCGCGTATACCTCGAGATACGTACGCTCGTATAGCCTACAGCCGCGATTGATTCTTTCAGGGGTAAAAAGTCAGGTAGAACCGTAAGGATATCGGATGATAAAGTGCCGAGCAAACCACAGGAGAAACCGTTTCCTACCGCAGACGTCATCGAACTTAGGCGACTCGCTGACGAGTACAAGGTAATTCGACATAATCGGGTAGAGACGTTCTTTATCGTTCGACACTCGACACTCGCTCGACGGATCTTCTCGACTACGATTATCGTCCCTAGTACGCGTTTTAACGAACGTTCTCTGCTTTCCGATCGATTCGATTTGCACGCTTTCGTAGACCGGCGAAGCACCGCCGGTTTAAACGGCTGCTTGTTGAAATTTTCGCGAAATCGAAGGCGAAAGTAATCCGAGCACGAACGAACACGCGCGTGCATGCATGCATCTTTTTCCGGTCGTGACGTTCAGCCACGAGATTCGTGTCTTCCAAAGCATGTGTCCCAGTGTGTTAGATCGAGTTTTAGCTTAGCGTGTGTGTGGGAATGATAGTAACAGAATGAAAGATCCGTTCTGATTTGCATTAGCATCGCGACTGGGGTTGCGGTCTGGCAGCCGAGGACGAAGCTTCGCTGTGGAAACGAGTCTCCAGTAACCATGCCCTCAACGCGCTATCTCTTGCCAGGCCAGTACACAAATCCATTGACCGTCTCGCTCGATCGCCGAATGTCGACGTAAACGGGCACGCGACAGATTTCAATATCTTTTCGAGCTTTCTCAAATATTCTGGATCGCTCTGATCCAGAGTAGACGTACGTACGTCGCGCGGCGTCTGACTAGTCACCTTCTTGTTCCACTTGCAACGAGAACATTACGAGCACGGATGCACATTTTCTAAAGAGATCTTTACAAACACGTACCATTTCTGCACACATGGTCGACAAGTTGTTCGCGTGTGCGGCTCGCGAACTTTGTCAAAGCTTCAATTCGAAGGTGAAAAGAGCGAAGCGCATTTTCTACGGCGGACGAATTGTTCGAACCTTCACACGAGTTTTGTCGTAGCTGCCTTTTATTTCTTCCGCGCGATCGTGTGCGTCGCCGCACGAAGCTGCCGGTTCGCGAAACACGCGTGACACGAATGATTGCATATTTAGGTCAGTGACGAAGGAAGAGAAAGAGAAAGAGAACACGAGGAAGGTCGGCCCCATTACCGCGACGATGACCATGCCTCCAGCTGGTCGACCATCTTCCGTACAAGCTAGACCGATGCACGGCATATTGCAGGACGATTCGAAAGCGGTACGTACGCGTATTATTCTCGATTACTCGATGTTTATTAACTCGTCACCTTTCGCAGGATACCGAAAGAGCTATTGCTCGCGCAAGAAAAGATTTCTTGATCCGCCATCATCTGGATCGTACTACCGGTGTCGGTAAGTTCAATTATTCTCGATTATCTCTCTCTCTCTCTGGAAACGAGGAAACGTCATTTATTCGTAACAGGCGACGGAGCACTGCTTCCCTCTCCTACGAGAGAGAAGCTGGAGCCTGTGATACCGCGACGTCGAGAAGAAACGAAGGAGCATCGTGAGGAAATTCAGCCTAAAACAAAATCTAGTCCGAAGAATAGTCCAAGAACGGGTCGTTCTCAGAGCCTTGGACCTACCGTGACGGAACGTCGGTCACCGAAACGTCAGCCGCCGCGCGCGCCATCCGTCACTAAAGAGGCCAAGGTAATTAACCCTCGATTTTTCCCTGACCGCTTTCGTTGATCTTTCCACTAGAAAAATCGCTTTTTGCCTAGGAAAAGGAAAAGGAGCCAAAGGATAAGGAGAAAGAGCATAGGGAGAAGAGCGGTGAGCCCGAAAGGCATCCACGACCGAGTAAGTTGTAACACGAACGTGTTACTTCTCTTCGTATCGGTAACGACAACGGTCGATCGATTTACCGACCGACAACGGATCCTGTCATAAATCGATCGACGCCTCGTAATCTATCCACAAGTTCCATGTGCATTTTCCTGCATAAATTAACTTTCGATAGGATTCTTGATATATTACATTTTAGCGATTTTTTTACCGCTCTCTTGTTTGCTCTTGTCGATTCCAAAAAGCCAAACCCCTTCTTCGTCATACTCGACTACACTTGCCCTGTTCGAATCGTGCTCCGATCGACATTCACCGCTTCCAAAGAGTAACTCTATCGGAATAGATTCGCTAAGTAACCTCGTTCACGAGCAAACGTAAGAGCCCGATTACCGAACATTCTTTGAGCGGTGTGTGTCGAACACGTTAACTGCAAACTCGTCGTTAATGTTTAGGCAGATGCATGACAATCCTGTTTAATCGTCTCTATCTCTTTGTCTCTGGCTTTTCAGCTCGAGTCTAGTAACCAGTAGTCCCGTATATCTATATTGTCCATGCAGAAAGCATCCTAAACCCTTGTAATACCGCGAGTAGTATATACAACGACGCGACTCGCTATTCCTTGCAACGTATCCAAAGATGAGTTTGACGGGGAGTTATTCTAGGATTTTCATCTCGCATCGCTCGTTCGCTCGCTCGTCATCGTCATACTCCTGCTCATCCATCGTTTCAAACCCGAATCGTAACGCGTTCCGATTCATCTTCGTCTTCTCACCGGCGGAATTTCTTCTCACCGAAGAAATATCTAGAAATCCTTGAAACATACGTCCTTCGCATTTTCCCATCTCTTTATATCTGGCTTTCTTTCATTAATAAACAAACAAACAAACAAACAAGCAAGCAAGCAAGCAAACGAACAAAGAAACTGTGAAAAGAATTGAGTTGTAAGCTGCTCGCGCGAGGTCGATCTCGATCGCGATCCCTCGCATCGTGGTCGAATCGATCAGGAGTGGTAGCGGGTGTTTCAGTCACGGGCCCTGGCCGCGTGCGTTGGAGCATACGGGAACCGTCGACGGTCTCCTCGACCGGTTCGTCGACCAGCGTGCCGCCATTACCGCCACCACCCTCGGGCCCAGGGCCTACTCCGTTCTACAGGAGGTCCCCACAGGTCCACCGGAAATGTACGTTCTCTGTGCCACGTACCCGTGCTTCCCGCTAGCCCGTTATACCCTCACGTATTTCGGATCTCTCTATCCCTGTCGTCCTGCACCAAACACGATAGTCACTGTTCTTTTAGGACTGCAAGTACTCGTAGTCGCGCGCAATACTTTGTTCGACTTAGGAAAGCCGAAAGATTCGACGGCAAAGCCCACTATTTTCGAGAGCGATGCACCGGATGGGTCCTTTGCTCGCGCGTCCCTGTCCACACACAGGAATATCTTGGCTATCGTCGCTTCTTAGCCTTTTTCGTACTTTTAGCGTCTTCCTTCGCTCCCGAACTACTCGGTCATTTCGAACGATGCATCCTCGCACGGACCGCGACGTAAATGACCCACCGACGAGGCGTCAAAGTCCTCGCTCTGCGCTTCCCATTTTTTATTCGGAGACGTCGTTGCACGCGACTCTGCATTGGCGAACGATCGCTAGTTATTCTTATAATATCGACTATATTTTTAACTTTACCCTCGCTTATCGTTTGCCAATGTTAAATATTTGCAGCCTTAACCTTTTTCTATCTACCTTCCACTTTGCGGTTCGCAGTTCCGAATCGGATGTTACCCAATTCGATCCTAACACGTACTCGTATACGTGTTTTTTTTTCTTCTTTCTTCTTTCTTCTTTCTTTTTTTCTTTTTTTCTTTTTTTCTTTTTTGCGAAAAAAGTTCGATCATTATTTATGTCTCCGATTAAAGCGAATTACTTCGCTTAATAAATTTTGAGCTGCGGACCATAAAGCGTTCCAACTACTTAGATCGCCGTACAACGGAACGTCGAACGTAGAACAATATATTTCTCGTTTCTCGTCAACCGTCAAACAGTTAAATAAGATCGCGTATCGAATTGTTGATCTATTCTTGAGTTAGTTATTACTAAACTATCCGGAGAAGAGATCGTGTTTCCTGTTCGCGATTACCTTTCGATAATCAGGACACCCTTCTATTCGCTCCTATATCGGTGCAATTTTGAATATTTTTTTTCTTCACTCCATTTAAATTAGATTATTTGCACACGATTTGCAACAACTCGAAACTAATAACGATCAGCTTGCTCGTGTAGCTTTGCCAATCTTTTCGAATTTCGTCTATACTCGAATATTGTTCGCGATCGTTTCTTAATCGAAATTACTGTACTCGGGACGAAGCGACACGACACGACAGGACACGACATACTTGCAACGAAATCTCGATATTCGAGGGTGGACGTAATTTTGAGCGAGCTTGACGGTTCCAAGAGGCCCTTCGATCACCTTTTCGATAAGAATGAACCTCGACGAAAGAACGCGGCCTTGCTTAAAATGCGTTACGATCGATGGTCGATAATCGAAAGGTTCTTTTACCAAGGAGAATCGTAAGGAAACCCTGTTTAAAAAGCTGCTCATCCGCGATCGATACGGTTCGATTCGGTTTCTTAATCGAAAGATCATCGCAACAATCGAATATCGATACGGAGTAAAGAATCAGTTGGGCGAAATTCGAGAGGGCATTTTAAGCAAGGAGATAAGCTCCTCGAAAAGAGGCTAGCCTTATTCATCATTGTGTACTTTGTGTACGGTATGTTTTAGCCTTCCTCGCAACCACCGCTCCTCCCCATCGCCCTCTTCATCATGCCAAACCTTCAACCACCTCCACAAGTACCATCACAACCGCCACAAGTACTACCGTAAAACCCTCGGTAAAGCATTCGGTTCATACGAGTGTCCATCACCCACCTGCGTCGAGCGCTGCCGCTGCGGCCAGGCCGGACCGTGTTAAAGATTTAAGCCGGTGCCAACAAGGTCCGCACGAAGCTCAGGCAAAAACAAGCCGCGACCAGCCAGCTGCGGCTGCGGCCGCAGCCGCCGCCGCCGCCGCCGATCCATCCAAATCATCCTCCGATAGTCGATACGCGTCAAACCAAGCCGCTACCGCCGTCCAACCTAGTAAGTAGCATGCTCTCTGCCGTGTCTGCCGTGTCTGCCGTGTCTGCCGTGTCCGTCGGACCGATTCTTTGGCCCGTATCCGTTCTTCTTTTTCTTCGCTCGAACAATTTCCGCTTTTCGTGTCTTCCTTGTCGTTGCATTTATCTTTTCTCTACCGCACTGTTGTCCGTGGGAGAAGCGATTTTCTGACCTCTAGCACTCGCCTTCTCTCTCTCTATACATATATATATATATATATACATTATATATAAATATTTCTTTTTCTCTGGGGAGAACGCATCGACCTTAGGAATTACGAGTATTCGAGGATTAGAAGAGCGCAGAAACTCTGAGGAACTTTGAAATTAGGAAAGGACTTTATACATGCAGGACTTGGATAAATCCTACAGATGTTAATCTATGACCTACGAAGAGCGTAGCTTTTGCTGCGATTGTCGTTGTCAGAGAGGAGCCTACGTTACATCCTAGTTTTACCTAGGGTAAAAGCTAACGTACGCCAACTCCCATGGGCAGCACTGTTTTACCTACTTCTTCTCTTTGTTCGTGCTCTCTGTACGAAAGAGAATTTCCTTTTCTCCCTCTTTCCCTCTTTTTCTCTGTCTCTCTCTCTCTCTATATATCTATCTATCTATCTTTCTCTGTTTCTCTCTGTGTCTATCTCTGTTTCGGTGTAGCTTCTCTCTCCGTGTATGTACTCTGTACTGTTTTTTTTGTCTTTCTGTCGCTGTGTACCATCGTACCTTTCAGAATGTCATCGGGGATGACCCTGCCAAGATATTCCGCGGAACTTGAACGTATTCTGTTGTTTGGTGTGCTTTGAAAACAAAGCGGTGATTTTACGTACCCGCGTTCCTCCGACTCTCTGCGCAAAAAAGTTACGCGTGTTCGTTACCCTTTCGAAAAAACTTCTCGTTTGTCTTTCCTTCCGTATCTAGCGAGGCATTCGAGGAATCAAAGATGTTCTTGCTCCACTATGCAAATGGCGATTAGAGCGCGAAGAAACCAAGAAAACGAGCGAACGTAAGCGTTCGCTTTCGACGAACAACGATCAGAGCGCGAAGAAACGAAGAATAACGAGTAAGGTAACCGCGGTAAACAACCAACGTCAGATTTCGATACGAAATTCAACGTCGTATTCCTCGTACCGATGAAACGCGAGACACAACGTTGCTTGTTCTTGCTCTTTGTCCGCTCTTTGTTCACGGCTTCTGTCTATCACGGACCACGAAAGAAGAAAAGTCGTCGCGCGATCGAGTAAACGTTTCTTCGCGATAGAGCCGATAAAATTAGAATCCTTTGTCGACCTGTTGCGCGCAACCAGCCACGTTCGTGCACGATATTATTCCGTCACACCAGAGCCTAGTAACGTTCGTGCCTTCACTTGTCTATTTATGTGTGTCTATGTATATGTACATATGTATGTATATATATATATATATACAAATCTAAGTTAAATATATGTATATATATATATATACCTGTATTTCCTGCATTCTAAGTACGCTAGTTGTACTCTTCTGGGATGCTGTCTGTAGACCTCTATCGTGTATGTAACAGTGACTCGATTCGATCCTTTCGTATCCGCGCTCGATGACTCGAGCGATAGTTTCGCGATAGTTGATGATCGGTAGAGGCGAGTAACGCAGTTCGTGGTTCTAAACTCGAAGCATCGAGTGCGATTCCAGCCCGATCGGAGTCGGGCAACGAAATAGAGCGGCTTATACCTCGTCGCTAAAGCGCGTCCGAAACGTTCCAGTGACGGCAGAGCCACAAATAAACGGGGACATGACCGGAGGAGAGTCGAGCGTCGCGTCGACTCCACCGTCGCAGACGCAACCGCCTGTGTCTGCCACCGCCGTAAGCCCTTGGATCGACGACGAACCGGTGGTGAAAAGTCCACCCGAGCCGACCAGAGTGAAGTCGCCGGAACAGATGATCATGCGATCGCCGGAACCGGTCAACTGGACGGTACCTCTCGACACCGGAAAGACGTTCACTGTCACGCAAAACGTCAGGGAAGGTAATTAATCCGTGTCAACTTACCACCGTTGCTCGAATAACACTTGCTTTCGCTAAATGCAAACGAACCTAGGAGAGATTACTTAAACTATATCGTAACTCGTTTGTTTCCAAGAACCTCTAACGCGTCCACATAGCGAAGCGAAAACATGGGCACCGTCCTCGGCACCTTCAGCGCCGCAATCAGCACCGCCCGAATTAGCGGCTCAGCACAAGTCGCAGCACTCCCAACATTCTGGCTGCAAATCACCGGAAAGCGAAAGCGTTTCGATCGGTAGCTTCAGCGGTTTGAACGGACACAAGGATATGGACTCGGAAAGAGACAGCCCGTTGCCGACGAACGTACAGAGTACCGGCACACCGACGCAGCCCGAAAAGGTGATTTATACGGTACCGCGTTGTTAATCTATCCGCCGATTCTAGATTCGTGAACTGAAGAGACAAATCGATTTCCAGGAAACCGTAAGCGCCGACGAAGAATCGAAAGAGCCGCAAAGATCGGAACCATCGGCATCGATAAAACCGGTAGCAGGAACGAATTTAAGATGCCTAGAGGATCCCGGCTTCGAATACGACAGAAAGAAGGAGGCCGGTGGACAAGCGACGACTACGGCGACTATGACGACACCGTCGTCGTCGACTCCTCAGCAAGGTTACCGTATCCTGGAGGCCGAATCGCCTCAAATCGGCCCGGGAGCTGGCTACCACGTGCTCGAAGCACCGACGGTCGTTCCTGGCTCGGCCCAGCGTTCGGCGGCGAGCGAAGTGTTGGAGAAGGCGCGAAATCGGTTCGATAAATTCTGGGGTAAAGGTAGCGGTTCGGAGAATTAATAGATGACCGCGCTGCGCCGCGTCGTACGGAACAAGCATCGACGTCCTCGAAACCGAACGAGCAACCGAAAACGACAAGGAATCGACGATAGAAGGAGCGGATGTTTCTTCGACGAGGTTCCTGTGGATGCTCCTTCCGCGGTTCGATTGCTCGTCCCTGATCAACGTTCGTTCATTGGGACCGAGTCCTCGCAGGTTCCTTCGAGTCTTACCTATCACGCGTTCAACGTTTTTTCGTTGATATCGGATCAGAACCGAATAGAAACATCTAGAATCCCAGTGCGATCGATGTCTTGGCCAGTAAGAAGAAGTAGGATTTGCATGAATGTCTCAAGTACCGATTATTTTACCGTTATCGACGGACATCGTTGCTTTCGATCGAAAGAGATTTCCGATCCGCTCGTCGTAGATCGTCGTCGAGAGCGAACAATCGAGGTAAACAGTTGATTCGTCGAAGAGGACAACGAGAATAACGTAGACGGTGCGTGCAGGCAACGCGTCAGTCTCGTTGAAGCTCGACGAATCGTTCGCAGGGTATCGGTGAGATTCGAATAGGCGCGTATTATCGTTTTTCGAAACTCGTTCGATCGGTATACCGCGATCTCGAATCTAGATAAAGATTTTAGAAAAGAAACGGAACTTGCATTTACGCAGACACCGAACACGGACACGCGAACACGTAGGGAGAGAGAGAGAGATCCAGAGAGGATGAAAGAAACGCCACCGCGATACGTTAGAAAGAACACGCACTTATTGTTAGACAAACACCGCGCGAGTCAGTACGTTTCTAGAATTATTCGAGCGATCTCGCGAGGAACGGTCGTAGTTTAGCCCAATATTCTTTTTCCATTTGACAAAACGAGAAAAGAACAAAAAGATAAAAGAACTATGAACATACAAGTAAAGAAGAAACATGGTATAGGATAATCGTGAATAAACGGAAACGCGAGAAAACGACGGTACCGGCTTTGTCGCTATAGATATGACGAGAAGGATCAACGTAAACCTTCGACAGCTTCGTGCGTTTTATATAAGTCCTATATACGAGGAGTAAAAAAACAATTTTACCGTACGTATACACATATTGAACGTACATATACATTAACGGGAAATTGCATTCGCGGTATACGCGAATCACGGTACCGGTACGATTTCACGGATCTTTCTTCAACATTGTCCACCGATAGGTCTGTCAAATTGTCCAGAGTACCGTGAGCAAGATTAATTTCTTTTTAAATACAGAGCGTATTTTCTCTGTGCGCGTTTGCCGACCCAGAACTCGTTCCATTTTCCCAAAAACGACTCGACCGTTCGAAAACCGACGCGTTCGATCTCGAGTATCCTACTTTGCCAAGTAGGATATACTCGCGTAGACAAAAGTTCCTTTAAAACGATCAATTTATTTTCTAGCCTCGGCCATCGATAAATGCCGCTTAAACCTATTGTCAAAAGTCGAAGAGCCTTTTCTCTCTTTAAACGCCAACAAAATGTTTAATATGCCTTCGAAACGGTCAAATAGATCCTACTTGGAGAAATTCCGAGCGAAAAAAGCCGTTTTTTCACGATTTTTACTTTTTTCTAGTCATTTTCACGAGTCACTGCGTCACCCTCTTGGAGAACGAAAAGGGAGCTGCTCTCTTCACGCTTTGGTCTTTACGTCGAATCGTCGAAGGGTAATCGAATCAACGTGCTCCGATACTCGAGAACCCTTCGCGAACGGTCGAGACGCGTTTAATCGAGGAATATTCCGAAATCACGGCAAACGATAACCGGTAACCACCAAACACGCGGAACGAATTACTGTAGTGAGGCGTAGTGTTTGTTTTTTTTTTTTTTTTTTTTTTTTTTTTCCCCCCCCCACAGAAACGATAGCTCGAGGTCCCATGATCGAACGTAGAAAACGAGACGGAGAAAAAAGTATTCGCGTGACGAGCATGGCACATCAACGGATCCTTTCTCCTGGAAGGGTTGTTTCCGATCAGCAAACAGGCAGGGACGATTTTGATCGATTTCGCGGATCGCTTGGCACAACGTCACGCGTTTTAACGATGAAACTGGTGCTAGTCAGAGATGCATCGAAGTTACGAAGCTAGAAGCATCGAGTTCTGGGAATGGAAGATGGAGGGAAGGGTGGGATGATGCACCTGCCCGTTGCACCGCTGCATTCCGTCTAATTTGTTATACAACAAGTTCACTCGTACGTTCCTCTTTCGAGCGAATTAACAGCTAACAGGGGAGAAGGTCTGGCAATTACGGTTCGATAACGAGATCCATCCGTTTGTGCGAATCGACTCGTCGACCCCGATCATTTTTCGACGTAAGTGTTACGCGCCCGATCGCGAATAATCCTATCTGTCAAACGTTCACGTCAGGACGAAAGAGAGAGAGAGAGAGAGAGAGAGAGAGAATGAGAGAGAGAGAAAGAGAGGGAGAGCAAGAACGAGAAAAAGCGCCTTAAAAGCTCACGAAAACGGACAAGACACAACTAAAGATGGCAAACGAACAAATACCTTAAAGAATCTGTCGATGTCCAGATCGACAGGCCAGTACCTTCTTTTCCTGAGAAGACTGTCAAAGAGATGTAACTAAACGGAGAGATTAAAAAAAGAGAACGAGGACGAGAAAAGATACTTTTCTAGATACCGATCGAAGAGAACGAGGACGAGAAATGGTATTTTTTTCCGGAACATACAAAGTCCAGTCATACTAGGAAAGCGGGTCCTCGTTCTCGGCTCGAGGACGATGGAAGGAAAACAGAGAAAGAGAAAGAGAAAGAGGAAATCAAGCGACGGAGCTTTTTTTCTCTCTTCCACCGCGCATTTGATACACCACACTCCATCCAGATCCACGTCCAAGATCAACCAACCGTAGTGAAGCAGTATAACGATAATGATTAATGATAACGATACTCTAATAATAAAAGTAAAGAAACAGTTAAACGGGAAAAAAAGAAGAAAAAGAAGGAGGATGAATTTGATTCGATTAGAGAACGACTAACGAGGGGCACGATGAAGCTGTTGAAATCGGGATATCAACGACAAGTTACTTTATTTGCTTTTTTTTTCCACTTCTTTCGAAAGATAGATGAATCGTCTGAACGATGACTTTCGTTTACGCGTCAAATATTTTCCTCGTATCTTTTAGGCCTATGCGTGTCCTTTTTTCGTGAAATATCAGACAATCGCAATTAACCTTGAAATGACGGCAGGCGAGCCCTGCTTACGAAACTAGTTTCTGTCGTCACGCGTTCTATTACCGCGGCCGGTATAAGAAAGAAAATCGACTCGCCGGCATTTCACGGTTAACCGGAATACGTATATCGTTGATTCATCGATCGCGCTGTCGGCGCAGACAATTTCGGATTGTCCGATTGGACAGAATCGGTTGCACCCCCGAGCTATTTTCTTTCTTCTTTTCCGACGTCAGTGGAATTACCAAACCCTTCTTCCTTTCCTTCTCTTAGGTTCATTAGAAACGGGACTGTACCTTTGCTTACACCGATCTGTTACATTCGCCCGATACTAATAATTGCCCGGAATAACGATACATAATAATAATGAGAAATTTGAAACCGTTACCTAATTAATTACTCGACTAAATTTCAATCGTTATACGTTTCAATCATTATTATTCTCGCGTCGAATTTTATTTGGGTAATACGAAAAGTACAAATTGAACGTTTTCATTGGCAAGGAGTCAGCAGTTGAAAGGTTGCAAGAGTCTTGTCCGATTCGCTTATAGCTTATAGCATCCGTCTGACCGACGCGACGCGACGCGACGATCAAACTCGAGCATCTTCGATCGAAACGAAACTTTTTAAGCGTATGTTTAATTATGCTACAAGCTGAAAATATAAATCGAAGAGACGTTGAAAAGATGCGAGATAAATGCTCGAACAGTTTGGTGTAAGCAACGACGATAGGAAAACAGAGATGATAGATTTACACGTTGAAGAAGCACCTCGCAAAAGCTTACACTGCCCATCCGAATTTAGAAGCTGATTTGTCCTGTGATTTCCAGAACGTTACACCGTGTATTTAGAGCAGGCCTGCACAACTAGTACCGCGACACGAGCCACTTGTTTACTTTATTTCACGTTCTACGCTCTGAACGATACATTCGAGCCTTGATCACGCGGCCGCGTGGCTTAACACGTTAACTGCCTGATTTATTCGAATAATTAAGAAATAAGGAAACCGAGAAATTTTAAATACCTTTCGGTAAAATTAGATTAACGATACACGATATTAAATAATTAATCGTTAAGAGCGTCGACATTTCGTATTACGTATCATGTGTCGTTATAGCTATTTATACTGTGTGTCGGTGAACGTGTTAAGAATAAGGTTTCCCGATTTATTCGTGACCAACAGATACCGGTCCAATGAAAAAACACGATTACTCGAACAGGCAATTAGTTGTGCGGGCTTAACGTAAAACTACGACACGAAGCAAATAATCGGCAAAGAGACGAATAACGTATCGGTAACGTCACTTGTAGCCGCGGATTCAAAGACTGTTCCTGTTCCCATCGGATGAACAAAAAAACACACACATACCTCCCTAAACAAACGCGACACATAGCAAATCTTATTTATTTTAATCGAGTGTCGTCGATCGTTTAGATATCGAGAATCGAGGGGAGAATTCGTTGAACCGTTCGTAAAATTTCGCACGATTAGAGCGCCCGTACCTTAACAGGCGAGGCTCAAACGCGAACATTTTCTTTCGTTTCTAGTTAAATGTAAAGAGAAAACGTCGACGGAAAAAGGCTCGGAAGCTTCCACAGAAACGAACTTTGCCGCTGCTACGGTGTTTTCGAACGATGTCTTCCGAGAGAAGAACGCGGTGCAACAGGTAGATTTTTGGAAAAGTACTAGCTCCGAACCCTTAAATCCTTACGGTTGCTTATTACCTCCTTAACTGTAACTTGTACACGCGATACGGTTAACCTTCGCATAGAGTAACCCAACGAGAGAGAAAGAGAGAGAGATATCTTGTCCAGCAGAAATATACTCCGCAAGTTTTAGTTTCTATTCTTAAAGCGGAGAACTTTTGGTAGTCGGGTTGGGTTCCTCTGTCCGCAAACTTTTCGATTCAACGATCTACACGCCGTATCTAGATTCCTTTGGACGTTGCTTCAAACGCCGTATCGTAGCCCAAATTCGTTCCTCGCTTCCGAGCTACTTTTTCCTCGTACACGTAGACAAATCTTGAATTATACCGCTGTTGAGAGGAAGTTTAGCGAAAGCATCGATCAACGGGCCTTAAGAAACGCCGAACGGCAGGATCGAAGGGAACGTGCTGGCCACGTTCTGAACCAGCGTTTTCTGCTCGATGAATCGAGATGCTGAAGAAAGTGAAATACGGAAGAAACAGAGAAGACCTTTATTTCTACGATTCAGGGAAGAGATTGACTGGGTGGAAACTCTATGAGCAGAGATTTCGAAGGCTGATCGCTGTAAGGGTCGACAATTTTCCGGTACGCGAACGGGACACGAAGTTTCGTTTTCTTTCGTTTCGTTCCGCTTCGCTTCGTTTTCTTTCGTTTCGTTACGTTCGAAGAAATTGAAATTCGGACGAAGCCTCTTCGCTCGAACAAAGCGCTGCACGACGGAAATTGAATAGAGAAAAATTCTTGTTGAAGTTTTCTATCGGAACCGAAAGACAATCGAAGGAAAATCGTTTCTCGGTATTTTTACATTATCGCGGAATGAACACGGAGAGCGTTAACGGTACAAAACCAGTAAAATCTGCGTATACGTCTCTCGAGGTCCTCCACTCGTTATACTTTCCACGATTGTTCCTTCTCGATTCTCCAGTAACCGAGAGATATAACTACTTCAATTTTTCCTAGGTCCTAGCCATCTCCAATCTCCAATCCCGAAGCTTTAATTCCTCCTATGCTCTTTGATCGAGCGCTTCTCAGGAAACGTATATGCAGATTTCTTATTCGATTATTTCCATTTTTCTTTTTACTTTAAAATAAAAAAAAAAGATACGTGACACGCGAGGGACTACTGTTCGGAGTTTCGCCTGTATTCTCGCCTCAGTCTTTATGCCTACTTATACATAGATAGGTCGTACTATATTAAAATGCGACGGTTATATACAAAGTATATATATATATATATATATATAAATATATCTATATACACTATATAATATATTATTACGAATGATGCGGGCGAAAAGAAACTAACGTTTGAACAACGATAGTAGAAACGAAGGAGGAGAGAGGCTGTTTTGTCGGAATAAGAGAATCGCGTGAAATCAGGAAATATCGGTGATGCTGTTAAATGATATTGATACAACGAACGATGCGAAGATGAATCGTCGGATTTCTCGTATTTTGCAAAACAGAATAACATAAACGGAATAAGATAAAATGCTGAACTGGTCGTAATGAAGGATGGATAAGTCTGACAAAATGAGTAACATGAAAACGACGCGTTTGTCCGTTTATATTTTCTCATATTTGTAAAAGTCGCACGTTTCTGCGTTCTTCTAACGATGCGTTATCAGTTGACGTTAAAATATCAGAGCTGAACCGTTTGCCATAACGTAGGCAATTCGTTGTTAGTTGCTGGAACAGGTGGACCATGCCAACGCGTATCCGAAACGAAATTTTCCAAGCGACGGAATTTTTGTTAGCTTGCTCGATTTACTGCCAAATCGTGACACGATTAACGCTTTGAACTCGCGAGGAAATCTTCTATTTTCTATCTGTTTCTACTATATTCCGCGAAAGATCACGGTTTTTCCTCCAATCGATTAAATTCCAGTTAAATCCGAGACTTAATAACGATCAATTTTAATTCTTCTATCAAATCATGGTTTATAGTACCAGAAAAATTCTCGCGAAAATCAAAGCGTTAAACGATGTCGTTTCGAAGCCTAGACGTACAATCTTCATTTTCCGCCAAATTATCGCAAACGATTCGATCGCTTGTCCCCTTATATCGGTTTTCATTCTGAATCGCCTCGTATTAAAAACAAGCACACAATGTAAGCGGCTGGAAATTTCAGGAAAAATACCGGACTTCTATCGAAACCTTTCTTTTATTTTTTTTCTTTCTTTCAACGATCCTTTCCCGCGCGCTCAGTGTGCACATTCCGGGAGCGAAGACGACAGAACGAATTATTGTTGCGATAAAGCGAGAGAAAATGATAACTATTTGGGATTGATAATGGAACTATTACACGGCGAGCGTAACGTAAGCATTACGTAACACTACGGTACTTTTGCGCATCCCCTTCTCGTCCAAAATTGCGTTTTTACTCTCCGATTGCATCGTAGAGGAGGATCATTTATTACAATAATTGCAGATTATTATGGCTATATATATATATATATTATATATATAAATATATATATATTATATATTAGAGATTGAAATACTCGTAATAAAGAACACGCCGACGCTTCCTGTGACACTCTTCATTGTTCTTCATTGATCCATGCCCAACTACGTACCTTCTTGATGCTATAATTTACACAACGAGTAAACTAAAGCCTTCCTATAATAACTACATTAGCAAGTAAAAAAATCTTTTACGCGCGAAGAATAATTTATTATCGGTACACGCGATCAAAAGATCGGCATAAAAATATATATACACATTAACATACGAATTAACATAGGAATATGGCAGCTCCATATTTCGAGCGAAGAAAGATTTCCGATTTTTATCAGAAAAACCTACTTCAATAAATAGGTCCATCGTCTAAATTATCGTCTTCGTCGTCGTAACCTTCTCCATTATCGAAGTAGTTGTTCACGTAATCGGTTCCCTCGTCCATTTCTTCGTCCAATTCCTCTTCCTCCTCTTCCGCGTGTTCCTCGTCCTTCTCCTCCGCTTCTTCCTCCTCTTTTTCCTCCTCCTCTGCGTCGCTCTGCTGCAAATTTTCCTTCTTCTCCAACTCTTGTAACTTTGTTTCTATATCAACGTTTTTTTGCTTTTTATCGGACTTATCCAGTTTCTGTCCTTTTCGTTTACGTGGTTGGGGTTTCAACTCTGCTGGCATTCTACTCCAGTCGTACCTTGTTTCGTAACTGCTCTTGTCTGTTATTAAGTCTTGATACCGATCCGAGTATCGTTCTATATCTTTCTTTATTACAACCGGTAAAACATTGTTCGGCGACTCTCTCATGAACTCTGCAAACTCCCTTTTCAGTTCCAGCAAATAATTGGTCTCTGTTGTAACGGTTAGAAGTAACGGTTTGTACTCCAAAGGAGGATACTTTGGAGGAGGTTGTAAAACTGGTGGCGGTAATGCTTCGCCTTTGGAAAAACCTAACTGTTCTGTACTAATGGACATAGTAGGTTTACCTCTTCCTCTGCCACGTCCAGCCATGGCGATACTTTCCTATTAACAAATGAATCATCGCTAATGAAATAATTCCATTAATGTTCTATAATTTTGGCGCACGAAACTAGGTAAAAGTGGTAAACCGTTATTCCAAAAATTATTATAATTTACCTTAAGCTTTCTGTATAGCGAGTTCTTTCTCCTCGACCTTAACAACCTCTTCCTGCTTAGCTGTAAACGTTTCTTTGTCGTAAATTACTTTAATCACCAAAGAGCAAGAAGGACAAGTAGCTTCTTCTTCTCCAGCAACTAAATCTGCTTTAGATATTTGAAACTGATCCCCGCAAGGACAAGGATAATAATATACTTCCTCGTCCTCGTCGTATTCGAAGTCTTCGATTTCTACCTCATCGTGATACACGGACATAATTTCGAGTATAAAATGTATAAATAACAAATGATTTTTATATTTTGAGGTTAGAAAGAAACTGAGTGCACATGGTTAGTCGGTGACACGATCGTATCGGTATACGTATATACATATAATATAGTAAATAGTTCGGAAACTTTTCTGACAGAGAGATCCCCTCGTAAAGCACAAAAGTTTTGTAAATCATTCGCAGATTATACAGCGCTATCGCTCTTTTCTTATCTATGAAACGTTGCCAACCAATTATTATTCTGAATTGTATATGAAACAATCGTAGTGCTTCCATTTCGTAATAGATTTTACAAGTATATTCGAAAGCAAGTTTGAATTCCCTGTAAAAATGGCAGCCAACAAAAACAAGTCCTTATGAACACCGATAACGTTCGCGCACTATGCCTAATTCGTTTTAGCAGCGCACTCCGAGAATAATACCGTTAGCATCATCTAGCAGCCAATTGCAGAACTACCTAAACTAAATATAGTTAGGACGACATTTTCCCTAGGGAAATTATATTTGCGCTCGAATCGCTGTAAAGGGTCATCCTCATCACGGAAGTTTCGCGACTTGTATATGTATACGGCCGTGCCCAAAGTTGAAAAGCACACTTCCGAAGAATTTTCTGATTTTACTATATATTTTAACAAGGATTGTGCGACGACTATAGCTTTTCATGTGCCTGTCTAAGCAAACACAGAATATACTGCATATGCATTACGTATTTAGCAACCAAAGACAAATGGTGGGAGGTTCCTTCCTCTTCGTTTCCCCTTAACCATAGTGAGCCAATGTTACACACGAGTATACACATAACTCATGCGCCAGTGCGACTGCTGGTATAAACGACTGCGACGAATCCCTTTAAATAACTTTTACATTTACGCTAAAAAACAGATACATCAATGCATCTTTCTTGATAAATAAGAACGTAAAGGTGGGTTGTTGTTACTATGTATATAAATCGGACAAACATTGTACTTTGACACAGTGTTTAAAATTTCAAGGAAATGTTTACCAAATGTCATAAAAAGATATTTTCAGTGCAAACCATCAAATACAATGGATGTGTCGTTATCTTTTTGTATATTTTCAAGCAGATATTTATTTTTTATAAACAAACACACTTACTTAGAAATTATTCGACTTGCATTAACTGAAATTGTTACTTAAAATTTCTTGATTGTACTTGGTTATTAATAGTTTTATTTATAACTACCATAATTATGGTCAAGTTAATAAATTTAATTTCACTGTATTTTCGTGACCGCTTATTTAAAACGTGCTCGTATGCACGTTTATATGTCGTTTATAAATCGATAGCAAGGATTAAGAGGTTATACTATGTAATTAGTATCTTTGCTGTAGATGTCAGGTGAAGAATATGACACCGAAATGGATTACTCCGACTCAGACTGCGGAGATCCAGGTTATGAAGATTATTATAATGTTCAACCATGGGACGGCGAAGGTGATAACGACATAGATTTTGATCATAGCAGAAGAGATCCAGAATATGCGGTATACGATTGTTTAAGAATCGAAGAAGTGGAAAGACTTTTGAACGAAGATGTAGAAGTGTTAAGTAATAGTCTTCGCATAACACCATCCTTAGCCAAAGTTTTATTACACGCGCACAATTGGGCATTACAAGATATCGTCGCAAAATACCGTACCAATGCTTCCAGTTTATTAATTAATTCGAAAATAAAATCGTTACCTCTGTTGGATTCAGTGCCAGGGTTAAAGAGTCAAAGAGGTGGATTGTGTTCAGTTTGCGTTACGATTTATCCTGCTGATAAATTTTCTACGTTAACGTGTGGACATTCTTTCTGCAAAGACTGTTGGTGCATGCATTTCGAAGTACAAATAACTCAAGGTATTTCTACAGGTAAAGTTGTTAATGCATAAAACATACGATAGAATAAATACGATCTATACTTTATTAACGACTATAAAATATTTTAATTTGAACTTTCCTCCGCTAGGAATAAGCTGCATGGCGCAGGATTGTAACGTCCTAGCTCCAGAAGATTTTGTTTTATCTTTACTTACTAAGCCTAACATGAGGGAAAGGTATCAACAGTTTGCTTTTTGCGATTATGTGAAATCTCATCCGCAACTAAGGTTCTGTCCAGGTCCCAATTGTCAAATGGTTATGCATTCGAAAGAACAACGGGCAAAAAGAGTTATGTGTTCATCGTGTAAAAGTATATTTTGGTGCGTGTTTTTCGCATTCTAATCATACCTACAGTACTTTAATCTGTATCTTAATTAAATATTATAATCATTTCAGTTTCCGTTGCGGTACAGATTACCATGCACCTACCGATTGTAATACGATTAAAAAATGGCTGATAAAATGCGCGGACGATTCAGAGACAGCTAATTATATCAGTGCTCACACCAAAGATGTTAGTTTTACTAGAATTTTATTCTTCTCCGTGTTAAAATCTGGACAATAAACAAATGTTAATTTACAGTGTCCAAAATGTCATATTTGCATAGAAAAAAATGGTGGTTGCAATCATATGCAATGTTACAATTGCAAATATGATTTTTGTTGGATATGCCTTGGGGATTGGAGAACACACGGAAGTGAATATTACGAATGTTCGCGTTACAAAGAAAATCCTAACATCGCTCATGAGAGTGTTTTAGCACAAGCGCGAGAAGCTCTTAAAAAGTATCTTCATTATTATGAAAGGGTAAAGTTTCTCCGTTTAACGATTATCTTGTATACGCGTATGAAATCTAAATATATTATGATTAACTTTCACCAGTGGGAAAATCACAGTAAATCGTTAAAATTGGAAGAACAAACGCTCGAAGCCATAAAGATGCGAATAAACAAAAAAGTAATGAATTCCAGTGGAACCTGGATCGATTGGCAGCACTTATTCGCAGCCGCGTCACTTTTAGCGCGCTGTCGTTACACTTTACAATACACGTATCCTTACGCGTATTACATGGAACCTGGACCTCGTAAAGAACTGGTAATATTTCGATTAAAAACTTTGGTATCAATGTTGAATCATGTTTGACGGTGTCCTCAGCATTTAGTACAATGCTACAAGCATGTATTTAATGCATTTTTATTTTCAAGTTCGAATATCAACAAGCTCAGCTGGAAGCCGAAATAGAAAATCTTTCTTGGAAAATAGAACATGCAGAAACAACGGATCGTGGAGATTTGGAGAATCAAATGGACATTGCTGAAAAGCGTCGTGTTACCTTGCTAAAGGATTTCCTCGAGGTATAATCGCTGAATAAATAAAAGTTCTGTTATACAATCGTTGCAATCTCTTTTACGGTCAGGTAAAACTTACGAAGCAGCTATAGTTTAGTTTTTCAAATGAATATCTATATATTTCAAGAGGTGTAATACTTTCTGTAATGGTACATATGCGTTAGAATGCTTTCAGTTGACGGTGTTTTAGAGACGTAGAAAAAGGAAAGATAACAGGTTGAAACGTTTAGTTACGATTAATTCCAGAGTACGAAATAATTTCAGGCAATTCATCTGAATGAAATTATTTTCGAATTGTGAATTTTATCAAGTAACAATTTTTTTTCTATTTCTACAAGAAGTAACGTTTAGATAGAAGAAACTCAAAACCTCTACATTTCCAATGCTTTAAATGAGCTTCGATCCATTGAATTGTTTATGTAACATTACATAAACGAAGAATTACGTAGGTACATTATTAGGCGAAAGAGTACCGTTAAGGAGAAAAGAATAGGAAAGTATTAATTGTATTGACTGATTGTTAAAATTTGATATAGAATGTATGTATATTAATTTCCTAGTCTAAGAATGTTTCCATAAATATTATATAATTATAATGCTTTCTATAAAATTTATGTTTAGAAACTATTTTTATTGATACTTATCGCAAATTCCGCAGGAAATATCATCAAACGACTTTGAATGTAAAGTTCATACAATTTTGTTTTTCCTAATTATTACTACTGTTAAAAAAAAAAAAAAAAAAAATATTTTAGTATCAACGACCGACTAAAGAAAAAGACGAAAGATCGGGTAGCCTAATGAAATAATTAAGTGTCAATAAATGGCACCTTCCTTCGTGTAAATATTGTGGTAATATAAAAGAATGTGACATTTTCTATAATTAGGTGTAAAGTGCATGCAACGATCAAAGACATTCACAGAAACCTAGCCGTAACTGAACCTACATTTTTTTCAACTATTTATACACGATACATTAGATTAGATAATTTCTCTGCGAAAGGATGATCGTTTAAATAAGTCCTGTTTAAAACTAACGATCATTATGCGAAAGAAATGTAACAATTATTATGTCACCGGAAGAAATAAATTTTATCGCAACAACCGTATGAATTCTTCTGAGCTAACATTGTTCGATATATTAATTTCCAAAGTTGAAAAATGTCCAAACTTCGAAACTCCCAAAATATCCTCCTCGGTTCTTTACTTCGAACGATTCATTTTTCACGGGTGCTAATGGCGCGAAATCGTCGTACGTACGATTTTTGAAAATTTCAAAATGGCGCGTTCGATTGATTGTTACGGTTAAACAAGCAGACGGCAGGCTTCGTGGAATCGCGATGTATATATCGCGAAAATATCGAAGTATCGATGAATTAGCGAGAAGAGCGCTACTCCCTTCCGTTAACTGATAGAGAAAAGTATATTATCGTCGGTGTTGACCAACGAAGTTCAGTCAGCAGAGAGAAAACATTCGGAAAGTGGAGTAATCGTGCTGCTCCGTATGACAGACGGGCCTGTCATATTTTATCAAAACGTACCTTTATCTCCAAAACCTTCAAAGACATTAGCGCAACAATGGCGATGGGCAAAGGGTTTCGCGTTTACGAAAAGTTAAAACCGCCTACTCCTCATTCTCTTATATTAGAACAACGAAATCGAAAGGAAACCGTTCTCTTTGAGGCACAAGCGGTCGCTGTTCTCTGTAAGCAATTTATCGTTATTAATAATAATGTACCGTTGAATCTTCTATCTCTTTAATTCTTCATTTTTTGCTCCTTTAAAGGATACCAACCGGTATTCATCAAACGTGTCTCGCTTAACGTTCGACCGTCTTTTTAGTATGTAATCGTTTAAAAAGTATCTTTTTCTAATTCTTTACAGCTGCCGAAGAAACTGATACTTTGAAGGGAAAATATACAAAATTATTAGACGCATACGGATGCTTAGGTGTTTTGCAATTAAACGCAGGTGAAAATACTTTACTATACCTGGTTCTTGTCACTGGATGTTTCTCCGTTGGTAAAATAGGAGAATCAGAAGTATTTAGAATTACGCAAACACATTTTGTACCGCTTCATTATACGCAAGGTCACGAGGATCGTGTGTCAGAAGTTAGAAAAGTTCTTAACTCTGGTACATTTTATTTCTCTTGGTCCGCTGGCTTTCAAGAACCTCTCGACATTACTCTCAGTGCACAGAGGCGATGTAAATCCACGACGACCGATAACAGATTTTTCTGGTCAGTGGCATGTACACGATAATTTTTTACGTTCATAGAGATACGACAATAATTTTATTATGTAAACAGGAATCGAATGTTACACATACATTTATTAAGATACGGAGTCGATACGTCTCACTGGTTACTTAAAGCGATGTGTGGTAGCGTGGAAATTCGAACTGTCTACGTTGGTCATAGACAGGCACGAGCTGTTCTTATGTCCAGACTAAGCTGCGAACGTGCAGGCACCAGGTACTTTTGATTTACTTAAAACTCAATATCTACATTAATAATTTCTACTAACTTGTTCAGTATTACATATTATTCTTATCAAATCTTATCATTCTTATGGTAACGCGATACTACGATGTATTAATCGTTTATGAAACAGACCAGCACTTTCATTTTAATCGTTTCTTCCTTATTCAGGTTTAACGTCAGAGGAACTAACGACGATGGTCACGTAGCAAACTTTGTAGAAACGGAACAAGTTATATATTTAGATAACGAAATAACTTCTTACGTACAAACCAGAGGATCAGTCCCTTTATTCTGGGAACAACCTGGCATCCAAGTCGGTTCTCATAAAGTTAAAATTTCTCGCGGCTTCGAAGCTTCAGCGCCAGCGTTCGATAGACATTTAAACATGATAAAACAGAGATACGGGCAACAAGTGATTGTCAATCTACTTGGTTCTAGTCTGATCGGTAGTAAGGAAGGAGAAGCGATGCTAAGTCAGTTATTCCAAACTCATCATAATATGTCGGAGCATAACGATGTGCCTCACATTTTGTTCGACTATCATCAAGAATGTCGGGGTGGAAACATGAAAAATCTGTCGAAATTGAAGGCAAAAGTAGAGAAATATTTAGAATCGTTTTCATTGTTTTATGCTGTTGGTAATACCGTTATTCTTGAACAAAATGGCACTATTAGAACAAATTGTCTAGATTGCTTAGACAGAACTAATTGTGTACAGACGTTTTTCGCTTTAGAAATACTTGGTAAGCAACTAGGTTTGTTGAAATTGCTGGAGAAGCAACAGATGGTTTCAAGATTCGAAGAAGTATTTAGACAGATGTGGATCAATAACGGTAACGAAGTAAGTAAAATATATGCTGGTACCGGAGCAATTCAAGGGAGCTCAAAATTAATGGACGGTGCAAGATCTGCAGCTAGAACGATACAAAATAACTTGCTAGACTCCAGTAAACAGGAAGCTATTGATATTTTGTTACTCGGATCAACTTTGAACACAGAATTAGCGGATAGAGCCCGATTACTTTTGCCTTCCAATATGTTACACGCTCCGCCAAGTGTTTTAAGAGAAATGTGTAAAAGATATAACGAGTACGTAACTACGATGAATCTTCGAGTAAGCGTGGGTACTTATAACGTTAACGGAGGAAAGCATTTTCGGAGTACGGTATACAAAGATGTACCCCTTTCCGATTGGTTACTGGATGCTCCAAGAAAATCATCGTGTACGTACTGTTTAAGCGTATCCTCGTTTCAAACGATACATTTCTAACATGATCCTTAATCGATTGGTATTTTCTTTTACAGCCCTAGTATCGGTCGAATACGACAATGTTCCTGTAGATATATTTGCAATAGGGTTCGAAGAAATTGTTGATTTAAATGCTAGTAACATAATGGCTGCTAGTACCGATAACGCGAAAGCGTGGGCAGAACAATTACAAAAAGTACTGTCCCGAGATACCGAATATGTATTAATCACGTATCAACAGTTAGTCGGTGTTTGCCTTTATTTATTCATACGGCCTGTGCATGCACCTTATTTAAGGGACGTAGCTGTAGACTGTGTTAAAACTGGATTAGGTGGTGCAACGGGTAACAAAGGAGCTGCAGCTATCAGATGCGTATTGTACTCCACATCTTTTTGCTTCGTTTGTGCGCACTTTGCTGCTGGACAGTCTCAAGTTAACGAACGTAATGCCGATTATGCTGAAATTACGCGAAAAATTACATTTCCTATGGGAAGAACATTGAATACCCATGATTACGTATTTTGGTGCGGAGATTTTAATTACAGAGTCGATATGGACAAGGACGAAATGAAAGATATGATCAAGAGAAACGAACTTGATCATATATTACAATATGATCAATTAAAGGTAAATAAATCTTAAACGTTGGAAAATAAATGTCTTACGCGAACTAAGTAAATAATAAATTTACGTATTGCTTCGATATATTTTAAAATGTAGGTTCAACAAGATCAAGGAAATGTTTTTAAAAATTTCCTAGAAGGTTCTATCACTTTTCCTCCAACGTATAAATACGACATGTTTTCCGACGATTACGATACCAGCGAAAAATGTCGTCAACCTGCATGGACAGACAGAGTATTATGGAAACGTAGAAAACAAGTACCTGATATCGGTTAGTAAAAACAATTTTTATTCCTTGATTGTCTTTATTACATTTTACATTTTAAATCACACGTAATCGGTTTAGATTCGCCAACAGATTGGAATCCAGGAAAATTAATTCATTACGGTAGAGCAGAATTGAAACAAAGCGATCACCGACCGGTTATTGCAATTATCGACGTAGATGTCCACTGCGTTGAACCCGAGAAACGCGAACAAGTATTCAAAGAAGTAATTCAAGATTTAGGTCCACCGGATGGTACGATAGTGGTAAAAGCAGTAGAAGAATCGGACGACATGGATAGCGTATTTGACGAAAACTTTATGATGGCTCTGTTACAAGATTTCTCTCATATCGGCGAGGTAATTCTCGTCAGGTTTGTCGGCGAAACAATTTGGGTTACGTTCAGAGACGGACAGTGCGCTCTATCGGCGGCAAGAAAAGGAATGACCCAAGTGTGCGGTCAAACTTTGAAATTATCATTGAAGTCTCCAAACTGGGTGCAATTAATTGAAAAAGAAATAGAACTTTGTAGCAACACCACTGTTGCACAGTTTACTTCGAGTTCTCCTGTTAGAAGCCCTATGCAAAGATTGGATCAATTAGAGATAACGGAACGACCTTCGCCCAGTAGAGGAAGTCCAAATGGTGTAACTCCACCGCCAAGACCTGCACCTCCAGGTCGACCATCCCAACCACCCAGAAGCCCGTTGCAGGATCGAAAACAAGGGCCACGAGCTGGTGTGTTTAGTGTATTGCCTAATCAATTCTCAGCGCCGTTACCTAGAGAAACATCGGAGCCTGAACAAAGTGAAAGGTTATCTCCGGAATCTGCAATTTACGAGGAAATATTGGACGGATCACCCAATTACCCTATACCAAACCGTCCACCACCGCCGTTACCTCGCACAGCAGATCCTTTACAAGAATCATCCAACAGACCACCCAGTTCTAAACCTCCTCCATTACCGCAGAGACAAGCTCCTCCACCACCTCAACACCCTCCGCCTAGTTTACCTGCACCTAACGCTCCACCACCCATTCCAGCAAGAACAGGCGGACCACCGATTCCAGCTAGAAATCCACAATAAATCGTGGTTTCTCATTCCAATGCGAGCGAAATCATTAGACGTTACTGTGTAGTTAATTATTTATAAATATCAATAGGAATTAAATCGTAAAATATATAGATTGCTTCCACGTAACGTTGTGTACAGCTGTGAGCTTATCGTAAACTTCAAATCTATTCTGTGATTAGTCAAACTCCGTTCCCGTGCACTAAAAGAACGCATATGCTTCCTGTCATGCACTATCCTATATCGTATGTAACCAAGTTTGTTAAATACCTCAAAGATTTCATTGTACCGATATCGTAGGAAATAAGCGAAGTTTACTGACGGATATAGCGTAAAGGTTTCTCGATGATTGTTGAAACGAACGAAATAATAATTATGTTAATTAAATCTATGTTGTTGAAAATATCGTACGAAAAGTTCTTGAAAAAAGTTACAGCGTTTCCAATATATATATATATATAGAAAACATTAATAATATTGTTGTACCCCATATTTCATGACACACGAATCACTGTTTTTACGATATAGTAATTTATTTGCGATTAACATTGAGATTGTTTATCGGTTACGCGCGTTTTCTTGTTAAATCTTTGAACAGTGTGAATAACGGTTGACACGAATTTTGAGAGTTGAAAGAAAGTAATTTAAACTTGCTGTTATAACGCTAAGAAAAATGTTAGTCTCAAAAGCAGTATTCTTGTAAAATATTTTCCATATAAGTATACCTATATACACGTACACGTATACATATTGTATGTACAAAATATATAACGGCAATCGTTGACCAATCAATGTTTCCTTGAGTTAATAACGATATTACAAGCGATAACAAATTAAAGTTTTTGTTACAACAATATAAAGAAATTAATCGGTAAACTTCCATTTTAAACGTTGTCAGATAGGATAAAAGATTACTCTATTTATTTTGTAGCTTCATGTATTGTATTATTGTACATATACATATAACATATAAAACATCGATGTGAGATACATTCAAGTAAAACGAGATTCTGCGTTTACACAACGAAAGAAACATTTTTAATTATTTTTCAAGATTCAGAATAAGTACTTGATACGTGAGCGTTTTTATTTCGGAAATGTTTCTTTCTTAAAGATAAAATTTCACAAAAAGAGAAATTCGGTTTTAATAGATGCAAAATTTTTCATTTTAAAAAGCTGAATATAAATTGGAGAATTTTTGTAACTGAATCGTGCACTGAATTAAACAGTAGAATGTAAATAGTCGTGATATTTAGTAAGAAATAGTGTTTTAAACAATTTCCTGATTGTACGAAATATACAGTATATTTGTTTCGCTTTAATTCGTTGAACTACCTCTGTATATTTCACAACAACACGAAGCACAGCATTTAAAAAAGATATTTGCTCTTACAAAAATTTGTTATTTATTTCAGTAATATAACGAAATTGATTTCTAAATTTGTAACTAATTCTAGCATTGTCATTTGTTTGGCAGCTAGAGCAATGAATCAGCTCTTTAAACATTATCTATTAATACGTATAAAAAGATTGTGCAAAAATTTTTATCAAATATAATAATTTGTATAAATATCTGCTCGTGAACACAGAGAGAGAGCTGTGTTTGTCATCGTAATACGACAATTATGAGAAAAATAAGTGACTTGGAGCACTATTCTGGAAATGTATTTCCATTTAATATAAACATTGTTCATTCCGTGAATAAATTATATACAAAAATATATCACTAAATTAACAGCTAACTAGTTTCCGGTTAATATACTACACAATTAGCAGAAACTAGATTTTTTTCATTTGTAAATAGTATCTGCTTTTATCGTCAAAAATAATATATATGTATATATATGTATATATATATATATATATACACACACATATATATAAATATTAGAGTTTGGTAATTTTGCAATGTTCTGTTTGAATATCGACTGTTATCTGAAACAATCTAATAAGTTAAAAATTAGCCTATTGCAATGAGACGTTTCAAAGTTTTGTGTAGAGAAAACCACAGGTCCTAACAAATAATTACATAATACTAAACCAAAATATTGTAATGATCAATAAAATGCCAAAGTGAAAACATCGATTGAATGGTATACACGTTGATATACAGAATATATCTGTTTAAAAAAAAAAAAAAAAAAAAAAAGTTTGTTCAGTCTCATCATGTATATCCTTTGTGCATTTACATACCGGTTTATAAACCTTAGATTATCGATCTAGCGCTTTTGATTCAATAGAATATCGAAACGTTTAACTTAGTAAACCACAATTACTCAAGTTGTTCTTGATAATAACATCGGTTACAGCATCAAAAACAAACTGTATATTAGAGGTGTCAGTGGCACATGTGAAATGTGTATAAATTTGTTTCTGATCTTTTCTTTTATTCAAATTTTCGAATTTCATTTGAATATAAGAAGCACATTCTTCGTAAGTGTTGGCACCTTTATATTCTGGGAAACAAATAGTTAAGGGGCTCCTGGTGATCTTCTCTTCGAAAAGATCTTTTTTGTTTAAAAATAAAATAATCGACGTTTCAACGAACCATTTGCTATTGCAAATGGAATCGAATAGTTTCATCGATTCGATCATCCTATTCATTTCTTCGTCTTCCGCTAGAACCAAATCATAGCCACTTAGCGCGACGCAGAAAATAATAGCGGTAACACCTTCGAAACAGTGTATCCATTTTTTTCTTTCCGATCGTTGACCACCAACATCAAACATTCTGATTTACGGAAAAAAAAAATAAAACGTCGTTTAATACAAAATAATGTAATGCAGAAAATAAAAATTATTAAACGTATTTCAAAAATAACTTACTTAAAGTGTAAACCTTTAAAAGAGAAATGTGTTTCTACAATTCCCGTTGTTTTTACGCGCGTTCTTAGAACATCTTGTTGGGTAGGAATGTAATTAGGTTGCGCTATGCGATCTAAAGCGTTAAGATAGTATGCTGCCGAGTCATTCAGTTGGTATTCCCTACTACGCGTGAAACAAAGCTGTACTCCCGCGTCCTGCCACAATCGTTTCATTAATAGCACCAGTTCCCCAGTTAGCTCACCCTCCTCTGCCGCAGAAGCTAGGGTAAAGAATTGGCGTGCTATATCCTACAACATAATTATGATTTATTAACACGTATCAAACATAGTACCACATAATACAATATAAAACACTTTTATTCTAAAGCTAACGTATTTACCGCTTTGTTAGGGTCTGCAAAATCGATTCTAAGTTGTCCCATGGCTCTGATTATTGCCATAAGGCTTTGTATCGTGTTGCTATATACTACAGGTTTATATTGTTCACATTCCTCTTTGCTGTAGCCAGTTTCGTGTATAATTTTCATTTGTTTCACTATCGTAGATTTCCCAGATTCTCCCGCTCCTTAAAATGTAAACGTTATTATAATTAAAATACTCGTTCTTTATTCCCTATTCTAGTTAACCTTTAAAGTACGAAACGAATGATTCGCATCTCGATAATTGAAAGTTTAGCGAACCCAATATGTCAGTTACATTTGAAAATTAAAGGTTGATTGAGACGATAAAGTTATGTACAACTACAGATGATCGAGCGATCATTCAATACGTCGTATCTAATGATTCACTCCAAACGATGATTCAAGTTTTCGGAAAATTGCCCGCGGTACGTTTCCGCGATTGCGCGAATCCAAATAATTAATTATTCCACGCGGGGGAGATCGTTCAAAATAAATGTACAACGGTAAAATGAGGAAAAGAAGAATACGGAAAAAAGGAAAACACGTTTCTTCGATAGTCAAGCTTGCTGAATACGGTGATCCACTTTTCCGACAAACGAAGATACCGGAGAAACGAAAACCTCGCGAACAATATTACAAACAAAGAAACAGCGAAATAACAATGAAACGATTCTCTCGGGAGAAAGCATGTCAACGAAAAGAAAACGAGAAGAAATTACCGAGCAAGAGGAGCTTGACCTCACTGGCGGCTCGCTCGCCATCGGCTCTAAGATCCTTGTCGATCTTCTTAGACCTCTCCGCAGCTTCTTTCTCGCCGGTGGTGCTCACCGCGCAGCCCATCCTCGCCGGTGATCCTCTCTATCCTCTGTCAAAACAACGAACACCATGCACAGCGTCTATATAGAGCCTCTTCGAAACAGTCGTTTATTCACCGCGCTGCCGTGTATGACACTTGTTGCACGGACGTGTGGGAACCGCCCGCACGCGGTTGCTCTCGCATAGACACACCGATGAACACACACACCCGCGTACACTGGCTTTTGTGTAGTTCCCCTATCGATAATACATACGTATTATCGTACGATATTCGCATGCACGTGATCTATTTGACGAGTTTGCTCGCTGCTTCACGTCAAAAACGATGACAATGGACCAAAACTGCACAGGCCCTTGATACCGGCACGACCGCTCCGCTTTCGAGCTGTATCCGCTCCTTCTCGGCGTGCACAACTCAACCAGGATTCGTGGAGATGTCACGATCGCGATTACGGACCAATCGGCGCGGAGATCGCCAATCCTTTTCGACCAATGAAAACGCAACGTTGAATGCATTCCTCCGGAATCCTTGCGCCATCTGATGCGCGAAATGTGCATACAAAGATCGGCCCGAAAATAGGAGGGTGATCTCGTAGTCTGTTTCGATCGATGACCATATGCCATTCCATTTTGGGGCCTACAGACCCCGAGTCATTGTTATTTTACGTATATAAATTAGAGGGATATGCAGGATCCCGAACATTCGAGATCACGTCGAAACGGGGCGGAATAGTTCGAACGAGATCGAGGGATATCTCGATTACATCGAATCAAATTACGAATCGCAGCTAGTTGTAATTTCGGTATTTTGAGTTTCGAATGAACCCGATAAAAGTAGGATTGCCTTTAATTTCCGGAAATCGGAAATCAAGCTGTATAAGTATGTCGAAAGATCGAGTCGAATCTCGGAATTCGTATTATCTTATTATATCGGTAAGGTTATCGCGACATCTTATCCGAAATAATTCCACTTTCCAGCCTATCCTGAAATTCGGATTATCGAGTGTCGATTCCATTCGGACACTTCCAGCATATAAATTATACATCTACACGTACAACAAATTTATCGTTTAATATCGGTTAATCGATGTATTTATTTCAAACAAATATTTTCTTATATTCTGTATAATGTCTTGTAACAGAAGCATACATAATATCATTTCGTAGATAACACGATACTAAAATAACACTAACGATGCTAAAATAATGCAATACAAGCATAATAGAAACTGCTCGTGATCTATCGGAGAAGTTAAAGAAAGATAAGACGAAGAATTAAACTTTTACCGATAAACGATGTCTGGCAAATTCTAGCAGAATTCGGAATTGTACCCAGATCCTGATCCAATTTCATCCAATCGTCTAACCCATCGAAATAGGTATATTTATAAATTCCAATAATAACAGTAAATTGAAATACCTCCGTAATGTTTCCTTTATAAATTAAAATTAATTTATAACTAGGATCACGGTCAATATGTACCCATTAATCATTCTTTTCAAAACGAAACGAAGTAACGTTCACTTTCTGCTCTTAGGATGTATAGGAAAGGAAGTGTACACCATAGGTACTATCGGATATGCATGTACTACCTCCATTCAACACCAGTCGCGTCATCGGAATTTAAAGAAACATGATTATTAACACGTTTTGGTAATAAAATATGTTGAAAATAATTTTATTAACATTGTTACACTATTTCGCAGCGATATAGTAATCCATTAAAAAATAAAAGATTATAATTCGTTGGGAACGTCGAAAGGAATATCGTACAATACATTCCATGTACATAATTTTACAACGTGTACGACAAATATTCGTATCGTTTGATTTTCGATTTCGATCGATTCGAATCTTAATTATGCTCGTTATTTGTTGACGTTTATACGTATGTTTGTATACACGTATAATCAACGTCCCGTAATTGCCGTCGTAAGTCGATCACAGTTCTCATAGAGAAACTTTCATTAGCGAACGGACGAATCAGTCCGAGATCATTACGGAAACATGGTGTCGTTGCAAATTCTAGTGAGTTTAAATTCTATTAAAAGATACAATACATCTTCGATAATAAGAAAAAAGGCATAAAGTTATTTTGCTTCTTTGTTACCTCAGCTTCTCTTCGGTTATGTCTCATTTGTCTTGACGCAAGTTTCGACGGACGATTTTTTGGACGAACAATTGAAGAAGACAAAAACCGAAATAGCTAAACTTTGTTTTCGCGATGAACAACCAGGTAAAAGAAAAAAGTAAATCATCGAATTCAAAGTAGAAAGAAAAACTCTGTAACGTTATTATCGTAGTCGAAAGAAAAGTGTACAACGTGAGCTGGGATAAATTATGGCAGCAGAATTTCGATAAAGAACAGCTATTCACGGTAAACGCATTCAACAGGATCCTCCTGATCGAAGGAAATCGTGTGCTAACGTTGCTTTTCGACACACCTCCGTCGAATCGAACGTTCTCGCAGCAAATAATGTTAGCTGGTACCGATAGCTCTACAAAATTCGTCAAAGTATAAATAACAGTATTTTCGTTCGTTAATAATTTGCAGTTTAAATTTATTCGATGAATTATTAGTTTCTCAATTGGCGTTAACTACTACATTAAAAATAACCATATATATTAATCTTTAATTTCACCGTTAAACTGCAAAGTATTAAATAATTTCTGAACCGGTTCGCTTTTACAATTTCAATTAACACGTTATAGAGCATCGTTTGGAAGAACGTGTTATATCTTTTAATTTGTCGCACAACTGGATCGTGTAGTTTGTACACGGGAACGGAAGCAGAAGCGGGAACGGATAATTTTCAATTAAGACACCGACAATCGATTCAGCACAAAGGATATCCCATGGACGCCAGCTTTTTCGTTCGTGCGAATCGTCTCTATCTAGTAGTAGCTGATAATTCTGGCAAATTTACTGTGCCTTCCTTGTAAGTTCGAGCACGATGACCGCATAAATTTCTGTATTATTAAACACTTATTACGAAGTAAAGCACTTTTACGACACAAACATCGACAATTCGAACATTTTATAATTTATAAAATTAAAACGTTCCAAAGCCTTAGAGAAACCTCGGAACGCGTCGACCTGTTGATTAATAAAATTCATAAATAACAAAGATACCTTCTGTACAGAATATATCATTGGAGAGGAACGTACATGGACGTAGTGGCAGAAATAATGACTACCGCTGCAATATCAGTTACAACGTTCAGGCACAAGCAATCGACGATCATAGTTTTCGCGCAGAACGATAAAAATATGCCCAATATTGGATCCATGGTGTACGAATTTAAAGAAGACAGCCTCGATAGAATACAATTTCTCGATACATTAAATCCTGTTGCGATATATCATTATAATCATGCTGATTTCAATTTCATTTTTCTTACCAACGAACGTAGTCCGAGTAACTTGTTTTGGTGGGACGGTTCGTTTTCAGTTATTTTTCATTCTCGTTACTGTTCATATACGATGACTATGTAAGTCTGTTTTTAGGGCATGAATTGTTGAACTGGGTGCAAATTCCAGAAATCAAAGAATGCGATTTATTCCACGATGCGAACATCGAAGACGAGACATTTTTCTTAGTCGGTTGTAATGTAAGTTCAAAAGTTTTACGCGATTCCGAAAGTAAGAACTCTGTAAAATATTAGGGTACCAACCTAAAGATCGCGATTGTAAATCTATAGTTTCCACATTTCGAAATTACGTTATTTCAGACTTTTGATATTTCGAAGTATTATTTTTGAAACCTCCTATAACTTGTGCGAAGCACAGGCCCAATAATTAGCGTTAAAACATTATAAAATTAGAATTAAAATTCGCATATATATTCCATTTCAGAACACTTTACGATTGTACAAATTTGAAAATGCATCGCATCCGAACTTGGTGACTTCCATAAAGCTATCGCATGCAAATAGAGTTATCGACGTACAAATTGAAATCGAAAAATCCACGATAACTATGTTGGTGGTCATCGTTAACAAAAATGACATTTACGTTATCCAATCATGGAAGTTACGCGTGGATGAAATTCCTGGAGGTTCAATTATCCTATCGAAAGCGAACATGATTTCAAAATTATTCCATCATCACCATTACTTACGCACTCGTTTTCAGATTATTCGACAAAGGAGTACGATATGTTATCGAAGCATCTGGCAAAGCTGATCGAAATATTGCAAGAAAGAAAACCGATCGTAGACAATTATCAATCGTTGTGGCCCTCCTTATTACCGGTCGATAAAGACTTAGCGATAACACAGCCGCTGATGTTACCAACATTGATTCTAGATTCAGGGACTATAGGGAACATCGACGTCTCCGTCACGGAAAACGTAATCGTGCCTAGTGAACTTGAAGAAAATATAAAAAATCTTACTCACGATGTCAACGATATTTTAACGAGATCGAAAACTCTTCCAACGTTGAATAACAGAAATTTATCCGATAAAAACATCGTTGTCGATGGTGATGCGTTTATCGAATCGTTGAGAATCGATGCGATGAATGTGGATTTTTTCAACGACTTCGATACGCATTCGAACGACATCATCGATTCGAATGAAACCGAGGAATCCTCGTTACGTGGAAATAACATTATTATCGAGAACATTGAAATAAAATCGCTTTGCGGAATTCCATATCAACGTAAGTTCTATGTGATCCTTGGATGAACGTTATGTACCGATGAATTTGGCATTTCAATTTTGACATTGTTTGTATTTTCGACGAAATTATTACAGATTGGGTACTAAATAACGACACGTCAAGACTAGCGATAGACATTGCAGCGGACAAGGCTGTATTTTCAAATGACACGGTAGTCTTGCATTCGAACATCTCGACGAAAAATTTCAACGCGATAACATTGAACAATATTAATTTAGACGAATTCTTCGGCGAGTTATTTATCATCGATAAAAATCAAAAGATTAAAGGTGAACTTTTTTATAAAAATCAAAAGAAACTCCAAAGTAACGATCTAGACTCGAACAAGTACTATTAATTCGATGGAAACAAATCGAATTGTTTTAAACGAAATGTTCCACAGGTGATGTTATCTACAACGATATGTTACAAATTCAGTACGTTACGATGCAAACGTTAAACGGAGAACCATTTCATAATTACATGACTACAAGTACCGATCAATATTTCGATTCTTTTACTATAAAATCATTCGAGCTGAACAAATTGCACGCGATTTCGATAAATAGTGTTCCAGTTTCAGAAGCGGCACGAATTTCCAATAAGAATGTAATCAAAGGTATCGGTCAAATAATAACAATGAAATTTTTTACTTTACAGCAACCAGGAAAATCGGTCAGGATAGGTTTTGTCATAACAAAGTATTAAAAGATCACCGAGAATATGTTATTTTGCAGGCAAAGTGAAAATCGCAAGATTACAAGTTACGGGCAAGCTAACAGCGGATTCACATTTCGGATTACCCGAAGCTCAACATCAAATTTACTACAACGTTACCGTTAATGGCAACGCGAAGATTGCGACTCTCGACGTAGATAAACATACAACAATATTTCTGAACAACGAAGAATTTAAATTGAACAACATCTCAAAAACATTGTGGACGAAATCAACCGATCAAACCATCGAAAACAGCGTCGCATTCGAGAACAACATCACCGTCGATCGTCTGCAGACGAAGTATTTAAACGGATTCACGGGGGATGAATTCTTGTACACGAACGCGACGACGATTCCACAGACTTTCAAGAAACTACACTTTGAAAATGTTCACGTAGAGGACACGGTATTAACGAAACAAGAGAACAATAGCATTTTCCAAGTTGCTCCCGAATCGCTGTCTATTCAAAAGAAATTATCCATTAAACAGTTGCATACAAATCAATTGTTTACCGAAATTTACAATGATTTTCTCATTACCGATATATCGAACGGAAAACTATCGAATTTTTCACGAACGACCAATTTTCCTACGGTTCGAGCGAAACGAGTCAACGCAAAGGAGTTACGGTTCCACTTCTTCAACGATACGGATAGCGCAACTTTCTTACGAGGCGCAAACAATTCTGAGAAAGATGGAAAAACAACATTTCTCAAGGCGCCAGAGTTTCATGTCGAAAATCTAAACGTTGAAAAAATCAACGATATTAGTATGAAGATATTTACGAAGAATATACAGATATCCGATTTAAAAGACTTGGTAATAGACGATGATCTGACGGTGAACGGTAACATTGAAATCGATCGAATCGACGATCAATCGGCAATAACTTACCTGAGAAATATGGTAAAAGGAGATATCGTGTTTACAAGAAAATTAACAGTAGACGAGTTAACTGTTCGGAACGCTACTCTAGAATCATTGCACGGCTACAACTCGAAAGATCTGTTTGACGGTGTTTTTTCCAAATCCCGGGAACAAGTGGTGCCCGGAAATTTCTCATTCTACAAGATCGTTACCAAAAACGTTGAAAGCAAATTCGTCAACGAGAAAAACACTTCTGAATCGATGTGGATCGATAAACCTTTGTTTTTAACGGGAAATATCACGTTCGAGGATTTGATCGTAGAAGGAGACGTTGCAACAAAGACATTAAATGGTCGTGATGTTAACGAGGTAACGTTTTAAATATTAACACTTCGAACAGATCGTCGAATTAATCTTTTTAATCATAAAACTTATCGTTTCAGCTATACAATAGCCCGTTGAACTTGCCAGTGTCAAACATCGATACGTTGGAAGTAGACGGAAACGTTTCTTGGATCTCTTATTCTTCATTGAAGCGTTCGCCTTCTTTAACTTTTCTCTTGGAAAATGGAATGACCAAAAGTACCGATCAAGCCGTACTAGGAGAGGTCGTTTTCGAGAACGATGCGTCGGCATCAAGAGTAGAAGGGACGATTAAAGATATAGACGAAATACGCGATATCGTAGAACATACCGTGCAAGACGATGATGACATTATTCAAGTAGACAGTGTCAAGATTTTTAACAAGATCGTTACTATCGATAATTTGTTGGTAACCGGCGGAACGAATATTTCTATAATTAATAATATCAGCATTATCGAATTCAACAACTCTGTGGCGAAGAAAGATGAAAGCGTGACGATAACGAAGCCCATCAGTTTCCGAGACGAAGTAACGATCGATGAAGTTCTCGTCGACGATAATGTCGATAACGTTCCTTTGGAAGGATTAACCTTAGCAACCGATACGTTGCCCAGAGTTACGTTCAAGAATCTTATCGTGTCGGAGGATGTATCCTTGAAAAATCTAGACGGAGTAGATTTCGACAAATTCATGAAAAATCGTATAACTACCGACAAAGATCACGAAATATTTATCGATGTACAATTCAACGATATCATCGAAGTAACAGGTACAGCTTTAAATGTACGTTATTCGCGTACTCGTTGTTCGGGCACAGCGAGCGTTCTTTAGACTACTCGTATACATACATATACATATACGTACTCGAACTGGTTACGATTTCTTCGGCACGCACTCGATCGCAACGCGAAACGGCGTAAACGAACACGATACTCGGGTCTCGCGAGACATTCTAGATACTAATTTCTACTTATATGTATCTTAGGAAACGCGACTGTGACGCAAATCAACGGCATTGATCCTTCGGATCTGATCTTGAACGGAATGCAAGAAACGCAGTTGATATCCGGCTCAAAGATTTTCGAGGAAGATGTCGTGGTACAGGGTAACATCAATACAAAATTGATCAATAACATGGATATATCTTCGGAATACAAGAGTGGTATACAAACGGACGAAGACGTCGAAATAATCGGAGATTTGGTAAAACAATCCTTCCTTACTCCATGTTCGACTAGAATTTCTGATAACAAATCGTAGATTTTTCTTCGACGAATTTTCTTGTATCTGTACTCCTGCAGGTTTTCACGTCAACCGTTAACGTTCCAAAAAACGTGTACGTTTCAAAACTGATAAACGGGATATATTTGCACACCGTTCTCGCTGATTCGGAAAAAATAGTCGAGAAAACCGTGCAAACGTTCGAACGAAATGAAAGCGCACGAAACGAGAAAATTCGAGAGTCCGCATTAATATCTTCGAGCATGGGAAATATTTTTTCCTATATCGAAGAAGAAGATCGATTGAAAATCCAAGTACCAAACGTTAAGAAAGTCGATATCGTTTATTACGAAAAAACAACAAAATTGAATATGTTCGGAGAAGAACCAGGATCATCTTGCGGACTTCCCGATAACTGTTCTTGTCCTACGCAATACGTTGCTGAACTTACCAACGATGGATGTCGTATTCGTAAAACGAACGGTACCATAATTGTACGAAATTATCACGAATCGCGCAACGCATTCGGCGTGAACGTGATAACGAATACGATAGGAAACAATCGAGATTGCGTTAGAAACAAAAGCGAGGATGAATTTATCACGATTTCCTGGATGAAATTTCAATTAATCGATACAGGAGACGTTTTAGCTAACACGGGTGAATCGTCTCCACGGATTCATGGCTTTATAAAGGATGCAAAAGTTTTTGCGACACACGAAAGTATGCGAACTAAATTTTACCGTGCTTCCGATACAAATCATTTTCAATCGATATCAGAAACGTATAATTCCCTTTGAAACTGGATGTTAATTTATCGGTTCTAGATGCAGCTTTTGTCGTATTGGCAATCGACTACGATACGTTATTCGCGACAGGTCGCGCAAGTTCCTTAATCTATAAAATTGATTTAGAGAAGAATTCGTTGTCGTTACAACAGGAATTGCACACCGATGGCGCCTCGGCTATCGAAATCTTTCAAACAAATCATCACGATGTATATCTTCTCGTAGGATGCTTCGGAAAGTCGGAAAAATCTTTTCTTTACAAGTTAAACACCCTTACATCCGAAGTAAATCTTTATCGATCATTAAAAGGTAAAACAAGATATATCGACAGTAATTTAAAAAAAAATGTAATATTCTAGTTTACAACGGTCCGAACATTCGGAGGTAAAACACGTAACGCAAAAAGTCTACGTCGAGAAGAGGATCATTTCATTTTACTGGACGATTACGATACGAGCGCTGTAAATATCTTCCATTATGATTCGGAATATGATAATTTTTACAATTACCAAAGCCTGTTTCATGATTCGCCGATCGAAGGAATAGAAATTTTCTACTCGGGTGGTAAGAACGACAATCTCGATAATCCACTGAAATAATAGTAATTTTTCGAATCTGTTTTTCTCGTTCCTTGTTTGTAGAGCACGGTGAAAGCGATTCTTTCGTTATCGTCACAACGATCAACGATCAATTTTACATTTACAAATATACGTATGCTCAGGTAAGGGTTCATTTAAAAAACAAAAAACCGATAAAGTTTCGTACATTTTTATATACGCAAAATTATACCTATATTTATATATCCATCGATAAGTTAGATTAAATTTCACTTTCAGAAATTTCAGATGAAATCTCATCATCGAATAGATGATTTGCAAAGTGTATCACCATTTAAGTATTTAGGAAATAGTTATGTTTTCGTCGGTACTAGTGGAAACAGTACGATATTGAGAATCGTACAACAAGGACCACGCTAACGTTTCGATAAATCTGTTTGTTTAGAACGTTCGCTTTAAGAAATATATTGTATCCGCATTTGTCGCGGAAGGATAAATCAATCCGTGTTCTTAATCATTTATTCGTATGCAAGAGAAATGACTTTCTCTCGATCCAAAACTTATACAGCATGTTTCCTCGTAAATCGTAGTAACAATATTTGCAACGTAAGAGTATATTTAGACAGCGAATGGTTATATCGTTTGTTGCATTCAACTTCTGGCCAATAATACTTTTGCGAATAAAATGCAATGTATTGTACGTAAATACGCCGCTTCAAACGATTTTATTTCGAAGCGGGCTTAGCGTCGAACGAATTGCGCTGGCGCAATTCCGATAGAACGATTACAGTTTAATTTGTTCGTTTGCACGAAAGAAATTCGAGGAGAAAACAAATAATAGAGTATAAAATCGACGGAAAGAAAGTACCGTCGGTAATTACATTTCGTGGTCGTAATTATTTCGGAAGGTACCTAGTTGCACAGTTGTATCGAATCCATACATATGTATAATCGCGAATACCAGAACCGTCAAGGTTTTACTGCTTCACGAAGTGGTGGCCATTGAAATATCTACATTGAAGTTCCTCCGTCATTCTAATAGGACACTACGTTAAAGTATCAAGGTATAATCAATCACGAAAAGTGTCTCTTCCCGCACGAAATGATTCGAAATCCTTCAGGCCTGACGATTTAAAGTTCGACTGTCAGTGTACCATTACGTATAAACGAAACAGTTTTGTTCGTCTCGAATTGTATATACGAATGGTAATCTACTTAATATTTATAATTCAGTATAATCGAAGATATTTCCTATAATCGAAGGTATTCAAACATTTCCATTAGTTCGAAACGATCGAAATATTATCGACAAAGTTTTTTCGTCCGGCATGTTTTATTGGTTATGTGAATTTACGGTGAATCGGCATAATAGAGGATATTATGATCTTTCAATGTAATTCTCACAGTGTTATTAAAAGTTTATTCATTATGACATCTATCACCTTATTATCGGAATTAGTCTTTTTCATCGTTTAAAAATGTTCTAACGAAAATTGAATTTTGAGGTTATGACACGTATTAATGTATTAGTAACGAATGTCTTACTTTGTTAGAAACATGGAAAATGTGGTGAAATACCATCGTTTTCTCGCGATAGTTAAAATTTTTTTTCTTTTTTTACATATTATTTAAAATTATTAATAAGAGCATCGCTAATTAAGTAGGTGATCACGATGCGTGTGTACTTTATAAATTGTTTTTGTTCGTACAGATATTAAGACTGTTTCAATACGGTGATGGCTGTGAAAGGGCTAGTCGCGGCGATTGTTCAGTTTTTAACACAACAGTTGAAGGATGGCGATATTATAGCGGATTCGCGAGAAAGCCTGGAAGTAGCTATACAATGTTTAGAGAGTGCCTACAACCTGCAAGCATCCGATACTCCAGCAAATTTTAATCTATACGAAGTATACAAATCGGCCGTAGAGAATGCGAGACCTCAAGTTCCAGAAGCTACTCCGGAAGCGAAAGCAGAAGCCGAAAGACTAAAGAACGAAGGCAACGCGCTTATGAAAGCTGAAAAATACCATGAAGCGCTTGCTAACTATACAAAGTATACGTCTTGTATTTCATCATTAGATATATATATATATTGATACAACTTATAAACGAAATATTGTTCTGCAGGGCGATTCAGTTAGATGGCAGAAACGCAGTATATTACTGTAACCGTGCTGCAGCGTATAGTAAAATTGGCAATCATCAACAAGCCATTAAAGATTGTCACACGGCATTGTCCATCGATCCTTTGTACAGCAAAGCTTACGGTCGATTAGGTTTAGCGTACTCGAGCTTGGATAGACACAAAGAAGCTAAAGAAAGCTACCAAAAAGCTCTAGACATGGAACCCGATAACGAAAGTTACAAAAATAATGTACAAGTAGCAGAAGAGAAACTGGCTCAGCAGGGGATGAGCAATTTGGGACTGGGCGGAGGTGTGTTTCCAGGTATGGATTTTAGTTCGCTCTTGAGTAACCCTGCTCTTATGAATATAGTACGTCAAATGTTGTCCGATCAAGCCCTCCAAAACATGGTGGGCAATTTCATAAGCGAGAACGCAGAACAAGGAGTACGCATGGACGCCCTTTTGGAAGCGTAAGTGTTGTTTATAATTTTCGAAAGTGTACAACACGATATAAAAACGTACGTTTTCAATGATTTCGTAGCGGTCACCAGTTTGCGCATCAGTTGCAAAGTACCAACCCGGAATTGATAGAATCTATAAGACGGCAAATGGGAGGAAATCCGAACGATCCTGATCCACCTCAGCAGAATTAAAGAAGCCTGTGACCGAGTAATAATAATAATTGAAAAAGAAAAAAATATTTGGAACAACTTAAACGCAACTGTAATTAAAGTATGCGATAGTTGTAAGACAGTGCTAACCGATTTCTTTTTTTCTTTTCAAATATTACGACTGGGATTGACTCGAAATATCACTGTCTTCGAATTATAATCATACATGCATATATAAATTGTATATCTGTATATGTATGTATTCAACACACCTACTATAGAAATTGTCTCAAATTTAATTACAACAAGCTTGTTTCTCAAGAATGTTGACATTGTTTAATACGTGAAAATTTGGTAATAAATGTTAAAACATGGAAAACACATTGCTTATGTCATCGTCAATTGTTCGAGTACAATAAAATATACGCTAAAAAAAAAAAAAATATATCGTGCTGTGGGGAATTAAGAAAGTAAAAAAAAACCAACTCTCCTTACAACCTTTTTTTCTTTCTTTTTTATATAAACACTTATTTAAAATATTCTTTCTTTGTAATACATAAGTATTTGATATTTTCAAAATAACTGTGAATAGTAATAACTGAAATTGAAACTTGTTACATTACTTTTCATGATGAAATAAATAAATACACTGAAGAAACGAAATGCTGTTAAATTTGTAATTCACATTCTGTAAATATTGTTGTTTTTTTTTCTCTTGTTATGTAAGAAATATATTTTATCTCAAAAATGAAAATTAACACGCACACCAGAGACTGAGAGAATGTGTCTTCCGTGCTTGAAATGTAAATTTCAGTCTGACAGAGCAGCGATTCTGTAGAAACGATGAGCATTGAACACGAAATGTGAGAGGCACAAAGTATTAAGCTGCACCGCTTCAGTATCGCCAACTACCGTCAGTCACAGATCAGGCAGAACAGAGATGGGTGGCGCCGCAAAAAGCGTTTGTTGAGGACTACCAACCCGAAAGTCACGATACAGAATAGCCAACCGTAATGAGTCATAGATTACATTAGAGCTAGATGGGTCGCGGTGTAACAGTGCCAACTTGAAAATGTAAAGGAATGCAATAGTGCCAACACTAAATAGTCATAGAGCAGATAGTATCAAGATGGTCATGAAGCATTAACGCGGCAGTGCCAATCTCCAAGAGCGAACGACTTCGAAACTGGCAACCTACGAAATACTCTGCCGCATTTCGGAAAAGCCAACTTGTAAAACAAAAAATGCGAAGAAAATTCGAAAAGACCTCGAAGAAGGCAAGAAAATTTCGAAAAGCCCCGGAAATACAAAGAAAACGAATAAAAAGGAATAAAAAAAAAGAAAAGAAATCGATTTAGCGGTATTTTAACGAAACGAAGGAAATGTGAATCGGTATAGACATCAATGTGAACGTGACAGAGGAATCAATGTGAATAGGTAGAGGTACTAATGTGAACGTGTATAGGCATCAATGTGAACGAAACCTTGGCGACTCTACATGGTCAGCGCTTTGGACGCATCGGCGTGAAGGGGTGTTTCGGTGGTGCCAACCTCAAAGAGTAAAGGAATCGAAACCTGCCAACCTGAAAGATACATTGCCGCGAATCAGAATAGCCAACCTCAGTGAGTCCGAGAGCACCTGGAACGACGACGGTCAACAGGCTTCACTGTAGAAATACCAACTGTATGCAAATTGCGACAAGGAAAGACTGCCAACGTAATTGGCGAACGGAGAGTAATCGCCACCTAAGTACTGCCAACCACATTGAGTCACAGAATATCGGCAATCTAGGCGGCTGTGCACCAGCAAGCAGCAACTCAAGAGTGCCAACCTGAGGAAAATTGCGCGAGCGGAGGATTGCCAATATAAGTGTGGTGCGTCGTTCGGCAGCAATAAAAACTTCAACGAATAAGTCACTGAGCAGCGGGAAACGAGATGGTCGGGCAAAATGTCAACACCATGGGTAATGAGGCAGTGAAAGATCGCCAACTTTATTATTGGATCAGATGTGAACGGTATTTCAGCACTGCCAACCCGAACGTCGCTTAGCACTGATGCAATGCTGCCAACCCCGTAGAGTCACGGAGGAAATGAGATGTAGATGGTCGTGAGGCAGTAACCGCAGTAGTGGCAACATGACGGGTACGGTGGTAGTGATGGACTGCCAACCTGCAGAAAAAAAACCTCGGGAATAATTCAGTACCGCCAACCTAAAAGTCGTTTGACCGAAGCAGTACCATATTCGCAACAGTTATGAGCGACGCAGCAACCCGAACCGAGATGGCTGCTGCTGTAGAAAAGCGAGGCTAAAAATACAAAGGAATGTAGTAGTGCGAAGAATAATCAGTCATCGAATAACGGCAACCAAGATGGCTGTGCGTCATTAATCGCAGAACTGCCAACTGAATGGATAACACGTCAGTGAAGGAGTGCCAACCTAATCCTCGAAGCGGAAGTGCGCAACAGGTAAGTGGTGCCAACCGAAATCCGGGATGCGGTAGCGTGAATCGGCCTTTTCCAAGATGGCGGACCGACGCTACGACGCACGTGCTGGCGGTGCTGCAAAAATCGTAAAAAACGTGGAAAAATCGGTGAAAGCGTGCCGTGCAGTGCCGTGAAAGTGTTGTGGGAGTGCCGTGGAGTGTCTGTGAGTGCCGTGCGTGCAGTGGGTGCCGTGGAAAGTGCGTTTCGTGCGGGGGTGCAGTGCGTGCCACGTGGCGGGTGCAGCGGAACCGGTGGAAAATCGTGAAAAGCGGCGGAAATGCAGCGAAAATCGTGCCGTGGAGTGCCTTGTGAGTGCAGTGGATGCCGTGGGTGTCGTGAAAATGCTGCTGCAGGTGCTGGTGCGGGGGTGGGGGCCGGGGAGGGTAGTGCGTGGGTGCAGGTGCAGTGGAACCGTTGGAAAAGCTGCGGAAAAATCGTGCTGCGGAGCGGCGTGCAATGCTCTTGAATCGCCGGGAGTGCAGTGCGAGTGGCGTCCGGTGCGTGGGTGGCACGTGCGGGGTGCAATGCAGGTGCAGTGCGTGGGTGCAGGAAAAGCGGCGGACCGACCCGGAAAAGCGGCGGCAGCGGCCGGAAAATCGCCCCGAAAACCCCGGCGCAAAATCCACCCCTGAGGGGAGGGGGGTTTGGGGGGTGGGGTTAGTAGAGGGTAACCTGTCTTAATAAACTAACTCGTATGGTATACTACGCTTGGAATTCCATAAAGGTTTGTATATCGTACAGGTTATTTAATGACTTCCATTCTTTCCTATTCCATACGAGTTAGGTTATTAAAACAGGTTATTGAAACTCTGTCTTATTTGTAGTGATCGGCGCAGTGAATAAAGAGACTCGTTGTTACAGTGAAATGCATTTATTGGAACATTCAGTGGAACCTATTGGATTACAAATCTTGTGGTATAGTGAGAGTGCAATAGTGAATATAACCGACTGTATTACATAACCTCGTGGAATAGCAGTGCATGGAGTAGTGAATACAACCTGGTGTAATAACAAACCTAGTGGAAGAGGTGTATTGGAATTCCATACGAGTTAGGTTATTAAAACAGGTTATTTTGTTAGTGACAATTTGTTGAAGTAACCTACTTGAATAATTCCACCTTGTGGAATAGTGAGAATGGAATAGTGAGTGCATTGGATTACCTGACCTTCTGGAATAGCAGCACATGGTGAGTACATGCACACAATATAACAAGGTTAGGGCATCTAACATGTTAGATCACATCAAGCTACCTCTCCAAAGGTTAGGTCACATTGAGCTTTACCTCGGAAGGTTAGATCACCTCAAGCTTATTTAATATACACCTAACCAACTCCCGAAGTTGTTTGTGTTAGGTTAGGTTAGGTTAGGTTAGGTTAGGTTAGGTTAGGTTAGGTTAGGTTAGGTTAGGTTAGGTTAGGTTAGGTTAGGTTAGGTTAGGTTAGGTTAGGTTAGGTTAGGTTAGGTTAGGTTAGGTTAGGTTAGGTTAGGTTAGGTTAGGTTAGGTTAGGTTAGGTTAGGTTAGGTTAGGTTAGGTTAGGTTAGGTTAGGTTAGGTTAGGTTAGGTTAGGTTAGGTTAGGTTAGGTTAGGTTAGGTTAGGTTAGGTTAGGTTAGGTTAGGTTAGGTTAGGTTAGGTTAGGTTAGGTTAGGTTAGGTTAGGTTAGGTTAGGTTAGGTTAGGTTAGGTTAGGTTAGGTTAGGTTAGGTTAGGTTAGGTTAGGTTAGGTTAGGTTAGGTTAGGTTAGGTTAGGTTAGGTTAGGTTAGGTTAGGTTAGGTTAGGTTAGGTTAGGTTAGGTTAGGTTAGGTTAGGTTAGGTTAGGTTAGGTTAGGTTAGGTTAGGTTAGGTTAGGTTAGGTTAGGTTAGGTTAGGTTAGGTTAGGTTAGGTTAGGTTAGGTTAGGTTAGGTTAGGTTAGGTTAGGTTAGGTTAGGTTAGGTTAGGTTAGGTTAGGTTAGGTTAGGTTAGGTTAGGTTAGGTTAGGTTAGGTTAGGTTAGGTTAGGTTAGGTTAGGTTAGGTTAGGTTAGGTTAGGTTAGGTTAGGTTAGGTTAGGTTAGGTTAGGTTAGGTTAGGTTAGGTTAGGTTAGGTTAGGTTAGGTTAGGTTAGGTTAGGTTAGGTTAGGTTAGGTTAGGTTAGGTTAGGTTAGGTTAGGTTAGGTTAGGTTAGGTTAGGTTAGGTTAGGTTAGGTTAGGTTAGGTTAGGTTAGGTTAGGTTAGGTTAGGTTAGGTTAGGTTAGGTTAGGTTAGGTTAGGTTAGGTTAGGTTAGGTTAGGTTAGGTTAGGTTAGGTTAGGTTAGGTTAGGTTAGGTTAGGTTAGGTTAGGTTAGGTTAGGTTAGGTTAGGTTAGGTTAGGTTAGGTTAGGTTAGGTTAGGTTAGGTTAGGTTAGGTTAGGTTAGGTTAGGTTAGGTTAGGTTAGGTTAGGTTAGGTTAGGTTAGGTTAGGTTAGGTTAGGTTAGGTTAGGTTAGGTTAGGTTAGGTTAGGTTAGGTTAGGTTAGGTTAGGTTAGGTTAGGTTAGGTTAGGTTAGGTTAGGTTAGGTTAGGTTAGGTTAGGTTAGGTTAGGTTAGGTTAGGTTAGGTTAGGTTAGGTTAGGTTAGGTTAGGTTAGGTTAGGTTAGGTTAGGTTAGGTTAGGTTAGGTTAGGTTAGGTTAGGTTAGGTTAGGTTAGGTTAGGTTAGGTTAGGTTAGGTTAGGTTAGGTTAGGTTAGGTTAGGTTAGGTTAGGTTAGGTTAGGTTAGGTTAGGTTAGGTTAGGTTAGGTTAGGTTAGGTTAGGTTAGGTTAGGTTAGGTTAGGTTAGGTTAGGTTAGGTTAGGTTAGGTTAGGTTAGGTTAGGTTAGGTTAGGTTAGGTTAGGTTAGGTTAGGTTAGGTTAGGTTAGGTTAGGTTAGGTTAGGTTAGGTTAGGTTAGGTTAGGTTAGGTTAGGTTAGGTTAGGTTAGGTTAGGTTAGGTTAGGTTAGGTTAGGTTAGGTTAGGTTAGGTTAGGTTAGGTTAGGTTAGGTTAGGTTAGGTTAGGTTAGGTTAGGTTAGGTTAGGTTAGGTTAGGTTAGGTTAGGTTAGGTTAGGTTAGGTTAGGTTAGGTTAGGTTAGGTTAGGTTAGGTTAGGTTAGGTTAGGTTAGGTTAGGTTAGGTTAGGTTAGGTTAGGTTAGGTTAGGTTAGGTTAGGTTAGGTTAGGTTAGGTTAGGTTAGGTTAGGTTAGGTTAGGTTAGGTTAGGTTAGGTTAGGTTAGGTTAGGTTAGGTTAGGTTAGGTTAGGTTAGGTTAGGTTAGGTTAGGTTAGGTTAGGTTAGGTTAGGTTAGGTTAGGTTAGGTTAGGTTAGGTTAGGTTAGGTTAGGTTAGGTTAGGTTAGGTTAGGTTAGGTTAGGTTAGGTTAGGTTAGGTTAGGTTAGGTTAGGTTAGGTTAGGTTAGGTTAGGTTAGGTTAGGTTAGGTTAGGTTAGGTTAGGTTAGGTTAGGTTAGGTTAGGTTAGGTTAGGTTAGGTTAGGTTAGGTTAGGTTAGGTTAGGTTAGGTTAGGTTAGGTTAGGTTAGGTTAGGTTAGGTTAGGTTAGGTTAGGTTAGGTTAGGTTAGGTTAGGTTAGGTTAGGTTAGGTTAGGTTAGGTTAGGTTAGGTTAGGTTAGGTTAGGTTAGGTTAGGTTAGGTTAGGTTAGGTTAGGTTAGGTTAGGTTAGGTTAGGTTAGGTTAGGTTAGGTTAGGTTAGGTTAGGTTAGGTTAGGTTAGGTTAGGTTAGGTTAGGTTAGGTTAGGTTAGGTTAGGTTAGGTTAGGTTAGGTTAGGTTAGGTTAGGTTAGGTTAGGTTAGGTTAGGTTAGGTTAGGTTAGGTTAGGTTAGGTTAGGTTAGGTTAGGTTAGGTTAGGTTAGGTTAGGTTAGGTTAGGTTAGGTTAGGTTAGGTTAGGTTAGGTTAGGTTAGGTTAGGTTAGGTTAGGTTAGGTTAGGTTAGGTTAGGTTAGGTTAGGTTAGGTTAGGTTAGGTTAGGTTAGGTTAGGTTAGGTTAGGTTAGGTTAGGTTAGGTTAGGTTAGGTTAGGTTAGGTTAGGTTAGGTTAGGTTAGGTTAGGTTAGGTTAGGTTAGGTTAGGTTAGGTTAGGTTAGGTTAGGTTAGGTTAGGTTAGGTTAGGTTAGGTTAGGTTAGGTTAGGTTAGGTTAGGTTAGGTTAGGTTAGGTTAGGTTAGGTTAGGTTAGGTTAGGTTAGGTTAGGTTAGGTTAGGTTAGGTTAGGTTAGGTTAGGTTAGGTTAGGTTAGGTTAGGTTAGGTTAGGTTAGGTTAGGTTAGGTTAGGTTAGGTTAGGTTAGGTTAGGTTAGGTTAGGTTAGGTTAGGTTAGGTTAGGTTAGGTTAGGTTAGGTTAGGTTAGGTTAGGTTAGGTTAGGTTAGGTTAGGTTAGGTTAGGTTAGGTTAGGTTAGGTTAGGTTAGGTTAGGTTAGGTTAGGTTAGGTTAGGTTAGGTTAGGTTAGGTTAGGTTAGGTTAGGTTAGGTTAGGTTAGGTTAGGTTAGGTTAGGTTAGGTTAGGTTAGGTTAGGTTAGGTTAGGTTAGGTTAGGTTAGGTTAGGTTAGGTTAGGTTAGGTTAGGTTAGGTTAGGTTAGGTTAGGTTAGGTTAGGTTAGGTTAGGTTAGGTTAGGTTAGGTTAGGTTAGGTTAGGTTAGGTTAGGTTAGGTTAGGTTAGGTTAGGTTAGGTTAGGTTAGGTTAGGTTAGGTTAGGTTAGGTTAGGTTAGGTTAGGTTAGGTTAGGTTAGGTTAGGTTAGGTTAGGTTAGGTTAGGTTAGGTTAGGTTAGGTTAGGTTAGGTTAGGTTAGGTTAGGTTAGGTTAGGTTAGGTTAGGTTAGGTTAGGTTAGGTTAGGTTAGGTTAGGTTAGGTTAGGTTAGGTTAGGTTAGGTTAGGTTAGGTTAGGTTAGGTTAGGTTAGGTTAGGTTAGGTTAGGTTAGGTTAGGTTAGGTTAGGTTAGGTTAGGTTAGGTTAGGTTAGGTTAGGTTAGGTTAGGTTAGGTTAGGTTAGGTTAGGTTAGGTTAGGTTAGGTTAGGTTAGGTTAGGTTAGGTTAGGTTAGGTTAGGTTAGGTTAGGTTAGGTTAGGTTAGGTTAGGTTAGGTTAGGTTAGGTTAGGTTAGGTTAGGTTAGGTTAGGTTAGGTTAGGTTAGGTTAGGTTAGGTTAGGTTAGGTTAGGTTAGGTTAGGTTAGGTTAGGTTAGGTTAGGTTAGGTTAGGTTAGGTTAGGTTAGGTTAGGTTAGGTTAGGTTAGGTTAGGTTAGGTTAGGTTAGGTTAGGTTAGGTTAGGTTAGGTTAGGTTAGGTTAGGTTAGGTTAGGTTAGGTTAGGTTAGGTTAGGTTAGGTTAGGTTAGGTTAGGTTAGGTTAGGTTAGGTTAGGTTAGGTTAGGTTAGGTTAGGTTAGGTTAGGTTAGGTTAGGTTAGGTTAGGTTAGGTTAGGTTAGGTTAGGTTAGGTTAGGTTAGGTTAGGTTAGGTTAGGTTAGGTTAGGTTAGGTTAGGTTAGGTTAGGTTAGGTTAGGTTAGGTTAGGTTAGGTTAGGTTAGGTTAGGTTAGGTTAGGTTAGGTTAGGTTAGGTTAGGTTAGGTTAGGTTAGGTTAGGTTAGGTTAGGTTAGGTTAGGTTAGGTTAGGTTAGGTTAGGTTAGGTTAGGTTAGGTTAGGTTAGGTTAGGTTAGGTTAGGTTAGGTTAGGTTAGGTTAGGTTAGGTTAGGTTAGGTTAGGTTAGGTTAGGTTAGGTTAGGTTAGGTTAGGTTAGGTTAGGTTAGGTTAGGTTAGGTTAGGTTAGGTTAGGTTAGGTTAGGTTAGGTTAGGTTAGGTTAGGTTAGGTTAGGTTAGGTTAGGTTAGGTTAGGTTAGGTTAGGTTAGGTTAGGTTAGGTTAGGTTAGGTTAGGTTAGGTTAGGTTAGGTTAGGTTAGGTTAGGTTAGGTTAGGTTAGGTTAGGTTAGGTTAGGTTAGGTTAGGTTAGGTTAGGTTAGGTTAGGTTAGGTTAGGTTAGGTTAGGTTAGGTTAGGTTAGGTTAGGTTAGGTTAGGTTAGGTTAGGTTAGGTTAGGTTAGGTTAGGTTAGGTTAGGTTAGGTTAGGTTAGGTTAGGTTAGGTTAGGTTAGGTTAGGTTAGGTTAGGTTAGGTTAGGTTAGGTTAGGTTAGGTTAGGTTAGGTTAGGTTAGGTTAGGTTAGGTTAGGTTAGGTTAGGTTAGGTTAGGTTAGGTTAGGTTAGGTTAGGTTAGGTTAGGTTAGGTTAGGTTAGGTTAGGTTAGGTTAGGTTAGGTTAGGTTAGGTTAGGTTAGGTTAGGTTAGGTTAGGTTAGGTTAGGTTAGGTTAGGTTAGGTTAGGTTAGGTTAGGTTAGGTTAGGTTAGGTTAGGTTAGGTTAGGTTAGGTTAGGTTAGGTTAGGTTAGGTTAGGTTAGGTTAGGTTAGGTTAGGTTAGGTTAGGTTAGGTTAGGTTAGGTTAGGTTAGGTTAGGTTAGGTTAGGTTAGGTTAGGTTAGGTTAGGTTAGGTTAGGTTAGGTTAGGTTAGGTTAGGTTAGGTTAGGTTAGGTTAGGTTAGGTTAGGTTAGGTTAGGTTAGGTTAGGTTAGGTTAGGTTAGGTTAGGTTAGGTTAGGTTAGGTTAGGTTAGGTTAGGTTAGGTTAGGTTAGGTTAGGTTAGGTTAGGTTAGGTTAGGTTAGGTTAGGTTAGGTTAGGTTAGGTTAGGTTAGGTTAGGTTAGGTTAGGTTAGGTTAGGTTAGGTTAGGTTAGGTTAGGTTAGGTTAGGTTAGGTTAGGTTAGGTTAGGTTAGGTTAGGTTAGGTTAGGTTAGGTTAGGTTAGGTTAGGTTAGGTTAGGTTAGGTTAGGTTAGGTTAGGTTAGGTTAGGTTAGGTTAGGTTAGGTTAGGTTAGGTTAGGTTAGGTTAGGTTAGGTTAGGTTAGGTTAGGTTAGGTTAGGTTAGGTTAGGTTAGGTTAGGTTAGGTTAGGTTAGGTTAGGTTAGGTTAGGTTAGGTTAGGTTAGGTTAGGTTAGGTTAGGTTAGGTTAGGTTAGGTTAGGTTAGGTTAGGTTAGGTTAGGTTAGGTTAGGTTAGGTTAGGTTAGGTTAGGTTAGGTTAGGTTAGGTTAGGTTAGGTTAGGTTAGGTTAGGTTAGGTTAGGTTAGGTTAGGTTAGGTTAGGTTAGGTTAGGTTAGGTTAGGTTAGGTTAGGTTAGGTTAGGTTAGGTTAGGTTAGGTTAGGTTAGGTTAGGTTAGGTTAGGTTAGGTTAGGTTAGGTTAGGTTAGGTTAGGTTAGGTTAGGTTAGGTTAGGTTAGGTTAGGTTAGGTTAGGTTAGGTTAGGTTAGGTTAGGTTAGGTTAGGTTAGGTTAGGTTAGGTTAGGTTAGGTTAGGTTAGGTTAGGTTAGGTTAGGTTAGGTTAGGTTAGGTTAGGTTAGGTTAGGTTAGGTTAGGTTAGGTTAGGTTAGGTTAGGTTAGGTTAGGTTAGGTTAGGTTAGGTTAGGTTAGGTTAGGTTAGGTTAGGTTAGGTTAGGTTAGGTTAGGTTAGGTTAGGTTAGGTTAGGTTAGGTTAGGTTAGGTTAGGTTAGGTTAGGTTAGGTTAGGTTAGGTTAGGTTAGGTTAGGTTAGGTTAGGTTAGGTTAGGTTAGGTTAGGTTAGGTTAGGTTAGGTTAGGTTAGGTTAGGTTAGGTTAGGTTAGGTTAGGTTAGGTTAGGTTAGGTTAGGTTAGGTTAGGTTAGGTTAGGTTAGGTTAGGTTAGGTTAGGTTAGGTTAGGTTAGGTTAGGTTAGGTTAGGTTAGGTTAGGTTAGGTTAGGTTAGGTTAGGTTAGGTTAGGTTAGGTTAGGTTAGGTTAGGTTAGGTTAGGTTAGGTTAGGTTAGG